>NC_140798.1:4491428-5771071 GCF_037176805.1 Vigna unguiculata
TCCACCTTCAGGTTGTCCTCTCTCTCGCTCATCGGGTCGGTTTGGAGCGTCTCGGTCGTCGATACAAGTCGACCTGTCTCAACAATGGGTATAAGTCGACCCATCTCGGTTATTGGCATGTGCTGGCTGTCTCGGTCGTCCACTTAGGTTGACATTTCTCTGTTGTCCGCTTGGGTCAACCCTTCTTGTCCGTCAGCCTGTTTCCATCCATCTTCGCCATTTGCTTGACCCGGTCATCCGTCAGCCCGACCGAGCCTATCTCAATCGTCTACCCGAGTTGTTCTGACTCATTTCTACCATCGATTTGGGGCAACCCGTTTCAGCCTTTGGTCCGAGATTGCTTGTCTCGGTGTTTGGCCAGGCTCGACCCAGTTCGATCATCCAATCTCGACTCAATCTTTGACTCAGACTCAAAATATTATTTTTAGAATAAATAAGTACTCTAGTAGGCAAGCCCACCTTAGGCTTGACCCTAACCCATTAAGAGGGAGCTTTGGGGGTTGGGTTTTTTTTGTCCCCTTCATTTTGGGGGCCTTCAAAAGGGTCTTAATAAAGAGTGGGCTAGGGTTGACACCAATGGACCATTGCTCAAATTGACACCTCTACTCATGTGTTTTCAAAATTATTATTATCTAACTCGTAAATCTATCTGACTCACCACGAGTTAAGTTGGAAAAGATTTAGTTTTTTTTAAATGTGAGTTAAGATGGTCACGACTCAATTTATCCGTGAGTTAAATAAATTTGAGCCGAGATGAAAGTGGATTGACCCACAATCCACAAACAACAATCCTTTATTAGTTTGTCATAAATTTTTTACAATTTTTTTACTATAATTATTTACTACTTCCAATAATGTGGATTGACAAATTATATTTTTAAATACTGGAATGTTGTTCAATAATATTGGATACTTAATTTATTTGTTTATCAAGTTATGAAAGTTGATATTTTTACTTTTGAATGCTATCTTTTTAAAATAATGTTTGGTAAAATAGATTAACATTTTGATTGTACTACTATAAAATAATGGATTATATTGTAATAAATACATAAAATAAATTAAAAGAATATAAATTAACATATTAACTCAAAAATCGCGATATGTTAGGTTAAGTTATAAAAAATTTCGTTTACCAAAAAGTGAGTTGGGTTGAGCTGATTCATTTTTAGCTCAACTAATGGTGAGCTAATCTACTACAAGAAAATTTCTAAATAATAAACAACTTTAATAATAAAAAATAATTAGTCATTATAATAACTAATTTAAATGTCAATTTATAAACTAAAAATTATTGGTAACAAAAATAGTTTCTAAATTGATTTTTAAATTGTAAAAGAATTGGTCCCTAAATAGTGACTTATTAAGCTTAATAATTAGTTTAAAGATCAATTCAAAACCAATTTAAAGATCAATTTATAAATTATTTTAGTTATCAATAGTTTTTAATTTAAAAAATTATTATCTAACTTGATTACTATAATGATTAATTATTTTTTGTTAATAGAATTAATCATTATATAAATATTTTCTTCGTCATGAAATTTTGAATATTCTAAAAATTATGAAATCTAACGGAAACAATGTTTAATTCTCTAATTTTGTGTTCTTAATCCCGAACCTGATTAAAGGTTCAATATGTTCGTTTACCTGATTAGACTTTGTAATATTATAAAAAATGAAAAATCATAGGACAATAATAAATTGTTTGTAATATAATATATTTACAAAACCTATTTTTGTGAAGTTGTTCTAATGAGAGAATAAAATATACATATAATAAGAGAGAAAGAAAACATCCATGTTTTGTGTATAAAGGGTATACTATTAATATCACACGTAATATGAGTAAACTAATATTGTGTTACATTATTTATGGCAATTTATGTTGTGTTATGGATAATTTAATTCAACTATTTTAGGCTTAAATTATTTTTTAAAGTAATTATTTATTTTTTTAAAGTAATTATTACTAATACTAACTTTTTACTTTTATCTTATGCATGTAACAAGTACAAATTATTTATGTAATTAAAGAATAATCATATAACAAAATAGTAGCCATACTCAGATTTGTATATAGATTTATTTTATATAATAAATAATCATTTAAATTAAATCCAAAAAATATTTATAAATATAATTTAAGTTTATTATGATATGAATGTTATTTCTTAGGAAAATAATATATATATATATATATATATATATTAATAATGTTATCTAAATATATTATATTATATATTTATTAATATAAATTATATTTTTATTTATTAATTGTTATTTACAAAAAGAAAAAAAAACCAAGAATTTGGTCCTTGATTACAAGGTTTTTTTTTTTTCAGAGAGAATATGGGTGCGTAAATGGTACCGTTATAAGTAATAGAAAAAACAATTAAGTTAGAATAAAATTAACTATAGAAATTAAAAAAAAATGCCAAGAAATTATCTACATAACCAACTTTTAATAAAAATATGTATTCTTTTCTCTTTTTTAAGGATTATTTACAATCTTATACCCAAACATTTGGACACTAAATGAAATCATTACACTCACTCAGTGACATGAATACCGCATAAAATAAATTAAACTATAACACGAAATTTACTCTACATAACAAAAACAAGGTTCTAAGAGGTAATTTTAATTAAAAAAAAACTTTATGGCAAACGTTAATGAAAAATTCTTCAAAGAAAAAAAGTATAAAAATAAAATTTATTAAATCGATAACCATAATGTTTTAGTTTCAATCCATGTGAGAATTAATATCATTTTATAATAAATTACATTTTAAAAAGTTAAGATTATTAAATTTTAAAGTAAATTAAAAAAATAAAAGAGATTAAATTAAATTTGAACCAACCACTATTTTACTTATAACATACTGATAAAATATATTTTAAATTATCAATTAGTATACTTTTAGAAATTAATTATTTATAAAGCTATTATAAATATATTATAAAATTTAGTTTTTATTTTGATAATATGTATAATATTTAATGTTTTTTATTAATAGAAACTCACTACTTATAAATTTTAAATATATATTTTCATCTCTTATAAATAATTGAAAACAAGAGAACTCTAAAGTTAGGTTCAAAATTCGGTTTCCGTCATGTCATAATTTATTTAGGAAGGTTTAGTTTTTGGATATATTTTTTCTAAAGAAGATTTACACTTTGGGGAGAAAAAAAATGAGCCACAAATGGAAATTCAAAGAAAGAAAAAGAGGGGATAACTTGTTGACATGAAAGGCACCAAAAGAGGTAACATCAAGAAAGAGAGACACGTCAAGTCTTTTACATCCAAAAGTCAATATAGAAACATAGAGGAACCAAATTTAGGAAGTAAATAGATTACGTTAATTACATACCTTTACATAAAATCTATTTAAATATATATTTATATCTTAAATTTTAAATGGTTTAATTAATATTTTGGTTTATATTTAGATATCTCATTGAATTCGATTTTTATTTATTTGTTACTCAATTGAATATTTATTTGTTTTAAAAAACTCAACAAACTTGTGTAAAGAAAACTCAATGTACCATTTTGTTGTGTTGATGTTAATATTATATAAAAATATCAAATGTCAAAATCTTAGTTTTTTACGTGTTAAAATATGAGTTATTTTTTATTTATAAGTGTTACATGTGAAAATCAAATGGATCATAAGATAAAAGATGATTCATATATTAACACGTAGCATTTTGACATATAACATACCTAGATTTTAACACGTAACACATCCTGAGACAATATTATATCAATTTAATGGAAGGAGTCATATTAAGTACTACAAAAATAAAGACTCAATTGAAAACAAAATAAATAAGAAAATCAAAATAAATATCAACACTTAAAACCAAATTACTAATTAAATTTTTTTAAGTCTGACTCTTGAGATTAATTTGATAATAAATATGCTTAATTCTATAAACTATTAACGTCTTCTCTAAAATATATTTTCATGTATTACGATCTTTTCTGAAACCTTTATCAATAAATATTCAATAATTAATTCATTGTTAGAAAAATAATATGAAAATATTTAATGATTAGAAATTTACATGACAAAAATTCATTTCTAAAAAGATCTTACTTTATTTAGTAAAATACATATATTTTAATTAAATGTAATTACGTTATAATTATTTTAAACTTTACTTATAATTAGATAACAATATTTAAAATAATAAATATGTAATTTTGATATAATGTTACAAGTTTATTAAAATTATCAAAGTTAGTAATGTTTATTTATAATATAATTAATTTTTTTAATAATTAAATATTTCATTATTTGAAATATTAACTGGTTCTTTTATAGATAATTATATAAGAAATAATAAAATGTAAATCTATATAATTATATAATAATCATTTACAAAAAAACTATGAAGAAAAGTTTTATATTTATTAATTATGAAAAATATTAATAAAAATAATATTTCTTTATATTTTTCAATTAAAATTTAAATATATTTCTATTCAAGTAGGAAAATTAAAAAGTTAAACCTTTTTCTATTATAATTTTGCTCCAATAGAAGATACTAAATAAATCTATATTTTGATTAAATTACATTTATAATAAATATTTAAATATAATTATATTATTTTGAATATATGTTAAATAGAAGTTAAAGTTATTTATTTAAAATTAATAGTATAAATATATGTGTTATTATTTATTATATAATTATCTATAAAAATTAATCAATATTTTAAAGAATTAAAATAAAGATTTTTTATAAAATTAAATTGTTGTGTGGAGTGTTATTTGTAACATTCCAATTTCAGCAGCTTAAAATTAATGAACTACGATGTTTTATCATACTGTTCAAAACATATTATTCATTGTATAAAAATATATTAATACAATCTTGTAAGATAGGACTATAAAAATATATCATTTATAACCAACTAAACCTAATTGATGGTTCTTCATCTTCGAGAGGTGTCCCTAAACCTGCAACGTCATCTGCTCTCATCAAATAGGCGATTATCGCAAAAGAAGGATGAACAACAAGAGATAGAGTGTAAGGGTAAGCTAGTTTATAAAAGAAATAATCATATAACAGTTAAACTTATTACATCATAAAATATCATATTTCAAACATCTATAAAAAGAAGGCTTAAATACACATTTGGTCCCTATTTTTGTCAAAATTATTCAATCTGGTCCCTATTTTGGTTGTTTGTTCAATTTAGTCCTCGTTTTGGTAAAATCGCATTCAATTAAGTTCTTTTGGCAGACGGAGTTAAAATTTTAACGACACAGTGACACGGTGTAACTGTTTGGCCTACGTGTCAGTTTTTGGTCAGTGACGTTGGCACAGTAAACTTATATGGTCGTTGGAAGTTTAAAATTTAGGGAAATTGATTTGGGGAAGAAATTAGGGTTTGAGAAGTGTGAAGCAAAACTGTGGCCAATCCAGCTGTTTCACTCCATCTAGTGTGTGATTCGAAATTGGCGTTTGAGAGGTATGTCTCGTCACCACTCGTCTTCCTCCTCTTGCTGTAACAGTTGGGACAACAAAGTTACAGTGGGTCTCATATTCGTGGTTCCAAGGGTATGGGTTTAATCCCCATTTGCAAATGTGGAGAAGTTGCAGTGCTTCGAGTGGCAAGAACTTTGAAGAATAATGGCAGACAATTTTAGGGTTGTTCTAAGTTCAAGAGTGCTGCTTCCAGTGATAATGTGTGGTGTAACTACTTCAAGTGGTGTGATGAAGAATTTTGTGATGAAAGAGATGGTATTATAGCCCAGCAAAGGATGAAGATTTCAGAACTGAAGATTTCTGTGAGGGCTATGAAGAAAACGAATCAATTTTTGTTACGATTAGTTATTGTTGTTGTTGTAATCTTTGTAGTCATGCTGCCAATAATGTTTAAGATTCAATGTCTGTAGTTGAGGATGATGATTTGTTGGTGATGATGATGTTTTGTTGGTGTTGAAGTTATGAATGTAAAAAAGCAGTGTTGTAACTTGTGAATGTTGTGTTTGTTTGTAATGAAGCAGGGTCTAGTAATGTGCAATTTAAGTCCTTATTTTAAGTTCATACGATAGTTTAAAATGTGCAATTTGGTCCCTATTTTAAGTTTAAAATGTTCAATTTGGTCCCTATTTTAAGTTTAAAATGTTCAATTTGGTCCCTTTTTTTAGTTTAAAATCTTTAATTTGGTCCCTGTTTTAAGTTTAAACTGTTGAATAGAGTCTCTGTTTTATAACACAACCTGCCAAATAGAAGTGGAAAATAAACCAACATATAATTGAGTCCATATTGATGATAAACACAAACCTTGGTGGAATGGCTATGAGGTATTTGTAAGCCTCAAGATTGGCTTCTTTGATATTTCTCATTTCTCTTTCCCAAGCTTGGGGATATGTACTCACAGCAGCCCGCCACATTAAATTCTTCAATTTCTTCCCACCAAATTTTTTCCTAAAATTGGCGTACAAATCGCGCATGCAGAATCTTTGTTCTGCTCCAGGTAACAGCTCCTGTATAGCAGGCATAAGTCCCTGTCAAAAAACAGAATGTGAAATGAATAAGTCAACAATTCAAACACTTCAAAACTTTAATAAATTAAGTAATGGAATTTACCTTTTGTTGGTCTGACATGAAAGTGATGGACTGACATACTTCTGGCCCACCTAAGTCTTCAATCAATAACTCCATAAACCAAGTCCATGTTTCTTTATTTTCTACTTCAACAAGCGCATAGCATAGTGGCAGCATCTGGTCATTACCATCTCGACCGACAGCCGTTAATAATTCACCTCCATATCGTCCTTTCAAAAAACAGCCATCCAACCCAATTATTGGTCTACACGACACAAAACTATCTTTACACGCTTTTAAACAAGTGTAGAATCTCTTGAATGTGGCTTGTCCCTCCACGTCTTCCACTTTCAGTTTGATTGTAGACCCAGGATTGGATTTCAGCAACTCATTTGCATAGTCATAAAGTCTCCTAAACTGTTCTTTAAATGAACCTTGGACTTGGTCTGCTGCCATTGCTCTTGCCCTGCGAGCCATAGACCAAGACACTCTAGTATTCCATTTTCTTACCGCCTTGTTACGTATTTCATTGATTTTTATACTTGGATTTTCTCTCAGGTCTGTCTCCAAAGTCCCACTCAACCACTTAGAATTGATTATATCAATGGTAAATTCCCTACTACAAGTGTGAACATCAACAACTTTCCTTAATTGCCAGTTATGATGGGAAGTCAACAAAGCACAATAAGCTAACCAGGGGCAGTTTCCTTGGGCCCCCACACATCTCACCCTAATTCTACGCTTATCATTCTTAACAAATCTTATATTTCTTCCACTATGAATTGCATACGTCCTAACAACATTTCTGAAGTGTTCCTTGTCAAGGAAATATGTTCCCACTTCCCACTTGTGGTCTGCCATGGATTTTGGCATCACAAACATCCCAAAAACATCTCCACTGTTATCCTCTGATTCACAATCAGATTCTGCACCACTCAATAATTCATCCGACACCCACTGATCATCAGAAAGACCTCTATCTATGTCTTTACGCACCTTTCCCCTGTGTTGACTGTCACTTTCATTCTCTTCTTAACATATGCCCACTTCAACTGCAATACAACCCACATCATTATCAGAAGTATTGCTGTCCCCCATTATATTCACAGGAATATCAACAAATTCCTCATCTTCAGTATCAGATTCATCCCAATTGTGAACCTCTGCCTCAATATCCACCTCATCCAAACCTGCTGCACCACCCAAATTACCTTCAGCCTGACCTCCCAAATCAACTTCAACCTCACCTCCATTTCCATCTTCATCCAAACCTGCTGCACCTCCCACTTCAGCTTCAGCCTCACCTCCATTTCCATCTTCATCCAAACCTGCTGCACCTCGCACTTCAGCTTCAGCCTCACCTCCATTTCCACCTTCATCCAAACCTGTTGCACCTCCCACTTCAGCTTTAGCCTCACCTCCCAAATCAGCTTCATCCTCACCTCGATTTTCATCTTCAGCCTCACCTCCCACTTCAGCTTCAGTCTCACCTCCCAAATCTGCTTCATCCTCACCTCGATTTTCATCTTCAGCCTCACCTCCCACTTCACCTTCATCCTCACCTACTGCAGCTCCCAAATCAGCTTCATCGTCACCTAGATTTTCACCTTCATCCTCACCTACTGCAGCTCCCAAATCAGCTTCAGCATCACCTCCCAGCTTTACCCTCACCTCCATTTCCACCTTCATCCTCACTCAAACCTCCACCATGTCCCAACTCAGCATTAACTTGAACAATCGCATATTCCAAATTATCATCTATATCATCATCTACAACTATTGCTTCTGACACAATATGAACCACAGACAAGTGCACTTCCCCAGTACGCTTAGCAACATTTACCATATTAATTGACCCATTATCATCATACAACAACTGCAACCGTCTATCTACAGCATACCATAATTCTTTAACTTCTAAATACCCCATTAACTTAAGTGTGTCTAACACCTCAAAATACCCCCATGTGTCTAGGTCACATGACCACTGATCAATCAATCCACCCACATATAAAAGCCCACCATTTTGAACAAAATGTCCACCATGGTGGACCACAACCTTGAATCTCCCGTCACGCATCTAAAAACAAAAAAATATATGCTATCAATTAAACAGGGGACCACACACCTCAAACATGAATAAACAAAGGGGAACACAAGGGGACCACCGAACACATATAATATTACCCTACCCACTATCGAAAGCGACAATACAATACACAATAAACCATAAAGCTGTAAAATCCACTGCAAATCAACCACAAATTAAGAGGCAGTACAGAAATCAACCCAAAAAGTTCAACTTTTTAAACACTCAAACACAAAGATATAAAACCCACCGCAAACCCAACGCAAACCCACCATAAACGAAAAATACAACTCCAAGACGAGTCAATAGTACTAACCTGCACCTGGTTGACGCTCCAAACTTGAATGCGAATCTCCAATCGCGTTCTCCAACCACAATGTCGGAGAACCTTCAATCGCAATCACGCTCCAAACTTGAATGCGAACCCTAACTGATGAACTCTCCAGTCGCAAAAACCCTAATTTTCTGACTAACCCTAGGCCATCTCTCGAATGTTCTCCACGATCTCCTTCGTTCCCTCTTCACTCAAATGATTAATCCCCTTTCGTTATCACTTTTCGCTGCAATAAAATCACATTTGATTGCCTAAGACTTGGGTGCTCGACGTTTACCTTGTTTTTCACCTTACCATTTGTTAATTTTTTTATTGTTTTAACTTTTTACTTTATTTAACTTTTCACCCCAATTTATTTTTAACGATACACTGTGCCAGCATGTATTCAGAAAACTGACACGTAGGCCAAACAGTTACACCGTGTCACTGTGCCGTTAAAAATTTTAACTCCGTCTGCCAAAAGGACTTAATTGAATGCAATTTTACCAAAACGAGGACTAAATTGAACAAACAACCAAAATAGGGACCAGATTGAATAATTTTGACAAAAATAGGGACCAAATGTGTATTTAAAGCCTAAAAAGAAATACCAAACATACAATTACATACTTTCTAGACTCAATTATCTGGATTTATGCATTGACTCAAACATAAGAAGTTGTGCACCTTTCATAAAAGTGGATTGTGGCAAAGGCCTTGACTCCACTTAGCCTAACCAACATGAATCAATTTCCTCTTGCAGGGTAAGTTACTTATGACATTGCCAAATTAGAGGTCCCACCCCTAATCCCGCCATAAGAACCTCCTTAAACTCTCACCTCCTAGGCCACAACGATATAGGATAACTTCTGACCAAAACATATCCCTAGCCAATGCATAACAACCTATTAGTGAGAATTACACTTCTTCCTTAGAAGCACAACCCTTATGCAACAAACAATTCACATAAACTTTTCTCATTCCATTCCATTAAGTTCCACTTTCACTCTCCTAAACCATCACACTTCTTAGAAGTTAAGACTTAAAGCAAATATGTAATTCAACTTTAACCATTTCATTCCACTGATTCTTTTTATACTCATATCCTCAACACTTATCCATAAAACATAATCTCACACCGAATTCCTCATACCAAAGAATCATACATAGCTCAACGAGCCTAAATAGCCCAACAGACTCAAGGAACACCAAAACACCTTTAGATCCACAAGAAGCTCTATCTATAGCTAGGAACAACAAAAGAACGATTAGGACTTATCGTTATGATCACTGACCAACAAAGACTCATATTGATGATTAAAACGTCACATGAAATCAAAGTAGCGTCACATGCAAGCTAGACCAAAAAATACCCACAAGAAAACGAGCAGAAGTTTAACTTACACGATTGAAGAAACTGATTGGATAGAATGGAATAGCCCGTCAAAAGGATCACCCTAGTGATATCTGATATTCAAACAAATAAACAGAAGGTGAGAACTTATAGATAGAAGTCAAAGAACTCTAGAAAAGTGGTTTCTAGAGAGATGATATGTTTTAAAATAATGAATTTCGTTTATAATAAAATTATTTGTACTAAAACCTTTTAATATTAAAATAATCAAGTCTCACTATTTTTAAACTACTATCAATTTTACAATGTCATTTTCTAAGATTTTACATTATTTTTAGTAAGGAGGATTTTTGTATTATTCTTATCATTATTAAATATAAGACGTTGATTTCAATTTTAAAAGTTGACTATTGTTATTAATTTAAATTATACTTCCATTTTTTATATTAATAATTTTTTTTAGTTTTAAAAAAATTGAATATTAGTTAAACTAATTTAATTATAAATTTCACAATTAGATTTGCTATTAACTATCATATATATTCGCTTAAATTTGCACTCATCTAAGTTTGTATATTGCCTAAATTTGTATTTGAAAAAAAAAAATCTCAAATCGAGTTTCAAATGACTTTCTTATCAATTATGTATTGTCAACCAATACTTCCTATGAATTGTGATTTGGATCGCTCCAACAAAACAACAATATCTAGGCGTTGACCATCGTAAATATTGTCCTTTACGTTTAGTGTCTCCTTGAATATTTATATTTTTCAATGAGATAAATTGTTTTTTTTTCGGTAAACATAAGTTTTATTATATGATCCTCATATCCCATACTTATATAATCCACACTTATATGATCTTAATATAAAGGTTAAAATACTTCGTTGGTCCTCGTTTTTGTTGCAGAATCTCAATTTGGTTCTCGTATTTTTATTAGTCTCAATTAAGTCCTATTTTTTGTAAATTAGTATCAATTAGGTCCTTTCCGTTAGTAGATAACTAACACCGTTAAGTAGGTGCCACGTGTTAGCTCCTCGTTTTTTGAATTTTTTGAATTTTTTTTTTTATTTTTTTTTTGATTTTTTTTGAATTTTTTTTGAATTTTTTTTGAATTTTTAATTTTTTTTTTTAATTTTTTTTTAAATATTTATGTCACATGTCACTTCTGTAGTGTGCCACGTGTCAATCTAATATGGTGACACGTGTCAAATCAATGTATGAATCTCAATTTGGTCCTCATATTTGTTAAATTGATTTGATTTAAGTCCCAATTTTTTTAAAAAAATTTCAATTTTAGGCACTCCAAATTTAGACCAAATTTTACTTTTATATAATGTTATGATTATTTTTATTAAAATTGATATTTTTATTAAATATTTTAATAATATTAATTATATTTAATATTAAAATTTTAAATATATTTATTTTAATTTTTTTATAAAATTATTTTAAAATTTTACATTTGAATTTATAAAATTGTTATTTTTAAGCCAACTCTAAAATATTGTTGATATTAAATATTATACAAATATTTCGAATATAAATTTATTAATCTATATATTTATAATTTTAAAATAAAATTTAAATAAAGTTTAATGTAAAATATAAATTTAAATAAATTAAATGTTGTTAAAAATATGTAATAGAAATATCACTTGTAATAAAAGTATCATCATTACATTTATAAAAAAATTAAATTTGTTCTAAATTTGGAGCACATGAAATTAAAATTATTTTAAAAAAAATTGGGACTGGAATCAAATCAAATTAACAAATATGATGACCAAATTGAGATTCATACAATAATTTGACACGTGTCACCATATTAGATTGACACGTGGCACACTACAAACTTGACACGTGGCACACTACAAACTTGACACGTGGCATAAATATTATTTTAAAAAATTTAAAATAAAAATTTAAAATAAAAATTTAAAAAAAAAATAAAAATTTTAAAAAAAATTTTAAAAAAATTTTAAAAAATTAAAAAAATTCAAAAAAACGAGAAGCTGACACGTGGCACCTACTTAACGGTGTTAGTTCTCTATTAACGGAAATGACCTAATTGATACTAATTTACAAAAATGAGGACCTAATTGAGACTAATAAAAATACAAGGACCAAATTGAAATTTTGCTACAAAAACGAGGACCAACGGAGTATTTTAACCTAATATAAATCATAAGGTTTATTATATAATCTCGTATCCCATAATTAATATTTCATAACTCCGCCTCCTATCATAATTAAGTGAACACCAAACTCTTCATATAAAGAAAGCTTAAATAGTAGTTTGGTCCTAGTTTTCGTTCTGTTTTTTCAATGTGGTCCTACTTTTTTTTTTTAATTTGGTCTTAATATTGGTAAATTTTTTTCAATTTGGTCATTTTCGCTAACACCGTTAAAATAGTTAACGGATGTGAACAGTAACCGCCACGTGTCATTTTATCATTTTTAAAATTTTTTTGATTTTTTTAAATTTTTTTTAAATTTTTTTAAAATTTTTTAAAATTTTTTAAAATTTTTTAAAATTTTTGTTATTTAAAAAAAATGTACACATGTCAAACTCATATCATTCCACGTGTCATTTTTGTGATTTTTAATTTTTTTTTGATTTTTTTAAAATTTAATTTTTTAATTTAAAAAAAATCTACGTGTCAAGCTAATATCATGCCACATGTCAGAGTCAGTTTTTTATATTCAATTTAGTCCCAATATTCGTTAATTGTTTTCAATTTGGTCCTATTTTTTTTTTTTTAATTTAACATATTTGTTCCTCTCCAAATTGAGATAAAATTTAATTTGTATATATTAAAATGCATATTTTTGTTAAATATTTTTAATTTAGAATTAGAGTTAGTTTAAAATTAAAATGAAAAAAAGCAATAACACCATTAATTTAAAATTTTAAGAATTTAAAAATATTTAATTTTAAACCAACTCTAATTTTAAATTTTAAATATTTAATAAAAATATATATTTTAATAAGAATATCCATATAATATTTATATACAAATTATATTTTGTCTTTGGAGAGAAACAAAAATACTAAATTAAAAAAAAATTATGACTAAATTGAAAACAAATAACGAATATTAGGACCAAATTGAATACAAAAATCTGATTCTGACATGTGGCATGATATTAGCTTGACACATGGATTTTTTTTAATTAAAAAAATTAAATTAAAAGAATTAAAAAATGACACGTGATATAATATGAGCTTGACACGTGTACATTTTTTTTTAAATAATTTTTTTTTAAAAAATTAAAAAAATTAAAAAAAAATAAAAAAAATAAAATTAAAAATTAAAAAAATTAAAAAAATGACAAAATGACACGTGGCGGTTACTGTTCACATCCGTTAACTATTTTAATGGTATTAGCGAAAAAGACCAAATTGAAAAGAATTTACCAATATTAAGACCAAATTGAAAAAAAAATAAAAATAAAAGTGGAACCACATTGAAAAAACCGAACGAAAACTATGACCAAACTACTATTTAAGCCTATAAAGAATGAAAACGTAAGTGAATGTATACGGTGTATCAATGATTGAATTCGTAATATTTTTAATAATTCATAAAAAATAAGACAATTCGTTATTATTAATAGATATATACAGCATTAAAATAATTATAATTTATAATATTTTCAAAATATTAAATATTTAAATTAAATATATGTAATTACGAATTACAATCCTTAAAATTTAAAATATTGTTATTAATCTTTATTAGAGTTAGTTGAGTTAGTTTTCTGTTGTTTGTTACCAAGGTTTGTTTTCCCCTTTTTTTCTTTGCAGAGCTTAGCCCTATATAACTAAGTCTTTATCTTTGTATCAATTGAGTTGATCAATAAAGCATTATGACTTCTATCTCTGATTTTTATCTTCTATTACCCTCTATACACTAATAATCTTATACTAATATAAATTTTACATACTTATAAATTACTATCTTTATATTATTTTTTAATTTCACTCATAAATTCAAAATAGAACTATTAAAAATACTTTCTAATATATTTTAAAGGGTTAAATATGTTTTTGGTCCTTCAGTTGAAATTTTATACCAATTTAGTCTTTCATATTTAGAAATGCATGAATTTAGTCATTCTTACCAAATTCTGTTAAGTTTGTTTGACATTTTAAAATACATTTTATGATAATATTTGAGTTAATATTGAAGCAAAAATGTGTCAAACGGTGTAAATAATTCAAATACTATCATAAAATGCGTTTGAAACGTCAGATAAACTTAACAAAATCTGGTTAAAAGGACTAAATTCACTCATTTTTAAAGATGAAGGACTAAATTGGTCAAAAGTTTAAAAGAATGACTAATTTCAAATTTTACTGAAACTTGAGGGACAAAAAACGTATTTAACCCTATTTTAAAATATTACATGTTTTTATTTTAAAATTATAAAAAATATATTTTAGATATTAATTATATTAAATAGATAAATTATTAATTATTTTTAATAAAATAAAAAATAATTCAAACATTTTACATGTTAAAAAAAAGTAAAAAATAAAAATAAAAATTAATTGAGATCTACCTGGATGGAGGGATCGATTTAACGAATTTCTGGCATGCGCTAAATGAAATGAATGCGATGGAAAATTGGCGATCATAACACTAATCTTACTATAGGAATAGAGATTCCTTTAAATAAATATAAACCTGTTAGTTCTATTTGAGAGTTATTTAAAAATGTTAAAGATATTTATTTTAATTTAAAAATAATTAATTTAAATAAATGAATAATTTAAATATGAGTTTCTTAAAAGATAAAATGGATAAAATAATTATTTTAATTTAAATAAACAGTTATTTATTAAAAAATAAATTTAAAAATAAAATTGTCCACAGCATTCTAATAATAACACTCTAAATATACTAATAAGACATTTTTATTATATAAAATCAATCACATAATTACTCATCATCTCAATCTTATTCGTATTCTCCTACCATAAATTAAAAGTTTAATCAGGCGAATGATACTATTTTTATGTCTATTCGTATTGAATTCGTAATATTTTTAATAATTCAGAAGAAAAATAAGACAATTCGTTATTATTAATAGATATATACAGCATTAAAATAATTATAATTTAAAATATTTTCAAAATATTAAATATTTAAATTAAATATCAGTAATTACGAATTACAACCCTTAAAATTTAAAATACTGTTATTAATCTTATACTAATATAAATTTTACATACTTATAAATTACTATCTTTATATTATTTTTTAATTTCACTCATAAATTCAAAATACAACTATTAAAAATACTTCCGAATATATTTTAAAATATTACATGTTTTTCTTTTAAAATTATAAAAAATAAATTTTAGATATTAATTATATTAAATAGATCAATTGTGAATTATTTTTAATAAAATAAAAAATAATTCAAACATTTTACATATTAAAAAAAAAGTAAAATAAAAATAAAAATTCAAAGAGATCTATCTGGATGGAGGGATCGATTTAACGGATTTCTGGCATGCGCTAAATAAATGGAATGAATGCGATGGAAAATTGGAGATTATAACACTAACCTTATTATAAGAATAGAGATTCCTTTAAATAAATTAATATAAACCTGTTAGTTCTATTTAAGATTTATTTAAAATTGATAAAGGTATTTATTTTAATTTAAAAATAATTAATTTAAGTAAAAAACATTTTGATAATAATTATCACAATATATTCTTATTATATCATCATAATCACTTATTATTATTCTTCTTTCACTTCTTGTTTAATCTAACAGTGTATTTGGATGGGTTGATTTTCTCTTCATGCAGAAAGAAATGCAGGGTTAATGCTTCTTCATGTTTGTTATCACCAACCCAACTTCTTCACTCTTCATTTCCTTTTCCCTATAAAACCCTTTCATCTCTTATTCTCAATGCTCAACAAACTCATTCTTCCAATGTCTGCCCAACTCTCCCTTGAACCCTGGACCACCCTTGCCGGAAAGGTCGTTATGGTCACCGGCGCTTCCTCCGGCCTCGGCCGCGACTTTACTCTCGACCTTGCCCGCGCCGGCTGCCGCGTCGTCTTGGCGGCTCGCCGCGTCGACCGCCTCCAGTCCCTCTGCGACGAAATCAACCGGATGCCGTCGTCGTCGGATCTCGCAGAAGGTGACCGGAGCCTCCGCGCTGTCTCCGTGGAACTAGACGTTGCCGCCGATGGTGCTGTCATCGATAGACAGGTGCAGAAGGCGTGGGACGCGTTCGGCCACCTCGATGCGCTGATCAACAACGCTGGTGTCAGAGGTAACTGATTTTCTGAATTTTAAATATCAACTCGGAGGGAGATCAGAAAAATTTACAGAAAACCTTTAATATGATACCATGAATGAGTATATAGTAATGCAGGAGTGGTTGAATTGAAATTCGAGAAATCGACGTAGTTTTCAACTATTGACTTCGACTTTTTTGAGACTGTACTGATCTTCTGAATTTGAATACAGAGATAAGAAAAATTTACAGAAATCCTTAATATGATATTAGAATGATATGCAACTAATAATAATAATAATAATAATAATAATAATAATAATAATAATGCAGGATCAGTTGAATTGAAATTCGAGAAATTCACGTTGTTTTCAAATGTAAATTCGAGAATTGCTTTCGACTAATTTTGAGATTGTACTGATCATTGGACTTTTCCAAATGTAAATTAGATACTACGATTCTCGTGGTTCTTAATATAATAGAACTGCACAAGTAGTTTTTTAAGTGTAAGTTATTTTATTTGAATTCAGAAACTAATTTGAAGGAGTTTATATATTTTGAGGATTATTTATGTAATTTGAATAGACATGGTAATAATATCGTTGAAGAGGAATGTGACTTGAAGACCAGATAAAAATAAATAAAATGAATAATTTGTAAAAGACATATATATAAATCTATTGTTTTTTAGGTTTTGGGTTGAAAATAATTTTAAATTTTGTCGCCTAGTTTATGATTCATTTTTTTCATATATCTTTTATGTTTATTGTATACCAGCAAATATTTTAAGATTAGTTTGTTAGTTAATTATTTATGATAGTAAAATTTAAGGCAGTAAGAGGAAAATTGTTGAAAGAGAATGACCTTAATGTCTGTCTACTGCATACTATTTTTCATTTTGAGAAGCAAGTGATTTGCAGAATTGAGATGTGCGCTATCATACAAGTCCACTTACTTTCTCGGTAACACACTGATTGTGAAAAGTTGTGGTGTGAAGGAACTGTGAAGCCAGCATTGGAATTGTCTGAGGAGGAATGGAAGCAAACATTGAGAACGAACCTCACTGGGACGTGGTTGGTGTCAAAATGCGTCTGTAAACGCATGCGTGACGCTCAGAGGAAAGGATCAATCATCAACATTGCTTCAGTTTCTGGTTTGAATCGCGGTCAAGTGCCTGGGGGATCTGCATATTCATCTTCTAAAGCAGGTGTCAATATGCTGACAAAGGTAAACCATTTTGATTTTTACCTTAATTAAAGAAATCAACAATTTCTTTACATATCTCACTTTGTATTTATGGTTGATTTGTTGAATGGGAATGTTCCATTGGAACACAGGTGATGGCACTGGAACTGGGGGCAGACAAAATCAGAGTGAATTCCATATCACCTGGAATTTTCAGATCCGAAATCACTGAAAAATTAATGGCAAAAGATTGGTTGAATAAAGTGGCCATGAAAACGATACCCTTGAGAAGTTTTGGTACCTCTGATCCAGCATTAACATCCTTGGCTCGTTATTTAATTCATGATTCCTCTGAATACGTATCTGGCAACAATTTTCTCGTGGATGCTGGAGCCAGCTTAGCTGGCCTGCCTATTTTTTCCTCCCTGTAAACCAACCATAATAAACTTATATTTTAAATTTATTAAAAAATATTTTTTAACTATTAAATTTTCATAATTTCTAAATGATTTTTTGTTTTTTTATTTTCAATCTTCCAAAATTACTTAAAAGATGACACATTATATTATAAAAAAAAGTTATCAAAATTTAATAATTATATAAGTTTTACAAATGAGAAATCTAAACAAAGTAAAAAAAGAATAAATTTTATAATTATATGTGCTTTATGTACTTCATTAACTCTTTTATAGTCTCTTTGGATCCCGCTGACAGCTTTGCAACAATAGATACCACTTGCAAGTATTATTAAATAAGATTGCAAAAATTGTAAGCTGTAATAAATACCTACAATTATGAAGTCCACTGTATTTGATGAATATCTTCCATATCTCTCCCTTCAAGGAGGAGTTTCTAAATATTATAAATTAAAAATGGTATTTAATTAATCAAAACTGAAACTCGTATTTAATGGAGGTTTAATTACTTTTTAAGGCTTTCATAACTTTGAAAATTTTATTAAATTTTTGTGTGTTGTTTAAAATTTTGGATAATAAACTATCATTGTTTCCTTTATCAATAGAAGTAATAGTGACCATTTCTTAATTATTGTAAGTGAAAAGGCAGAATATTCGGAAGCATGCCAATTTTATTATTCAACATGTTTTAAATAAAAATAATAAAGTTCATTTATAATTTTACATCAGCGAACATATAATTTTATATTAATCACAAAATCTCAAATTACATAAAGTATACAAATAAAAAAAATACAAGACAAAAGAATAATTATGTTTTCTAATAAAAAAACATTAAATACTCAATTGAAAATTTTAAAATTTCAAAATTTACCCTCATTTGTACTGGAGAATTTAATTACATATGAATCGATTGTGATGAAAATAAAAAATAAGTATTAAAAATAAAATCAAATGGCTATTGCTTAGTATGTATAAGGGTTTGATGCCAATACATATACACAATAAAGGTTTTATTTGTAGAATATAAAACATAGCAAAGATAAACACCAGAGAAAGTCTAACAGACACACAGATATAATATAATACAATAATTATAGGCTTAAATATAAAATTTATTTTAATTGCTGAAAACATTGATAAATATCACTTAAAATATATTTTACTAAGTATAATTCTTAAAAAAGTTATTCTAAATTATATATATATATATATATATATATATATATATATATATGTATTTATTTATAATCTATAAAATAACCAAATCATACTAACAATAAATTATTTTAAAATTATATTACTATAAAGTTTATAATAATATTTAACACATGACATTTTTTTTTAAATATTAAATTTAAGACTTTGATTTCAATTTTAAAAGTTGAATACTGTTATTAATTTAAATTATACTTACATTTTTATATTAATAATTAGTTTTTAATTTAAAAATAGGAGAATATTAGTTAATTAAATTTAATTATAAATTTCACAATTAGATTTACTATTAACTATATCAATTATTGCATTCGTAATAATTTTAATATCTAATAAAAAATATAAGAAAATTCGTAATTATTAATAGTATTAATATACTATTAAAATAATTATAGTTTATAATATTTTCACAGTATTAAATATTTAAATTAAATATCAACAATTACGACTTAGAACGTTTAAAATTTAAAATCTTGTTGTTAATATAATTTTTATTTACTTATAAATTACTATCTTTATATTATTTTTTAATTTCACTCATAAATTCAAAATATTTTCAACTATTAAAAATACTTTTGAATATATTTTAAAATATTAAATTTTTTTAAAGTTATAAAAATATATTTTAGATATTAAATAGATCAATTATAAATTATTTTAAATTAATATAAACATTTTACATGTTAAAAAAGGTAAAAAAAAAGTCATAGAAATAGTATCTGGATGGATCGATTTAACGATTTTCTGGCATGTGCTAACCAAATAATGAAATGAATGCCATGGAAAATTTGAGATCACAAATTTTATAATATGAATAGAGATTCGTTTAAATAAATATAAACTTGTTGGCTCTATTTGGGATTTATTTTATTTAGGTTTAAAAATATATACTATCATGTGTTTGGGTAACAACCCCACATATTCTAGATAAACAAGAAGTACTTAAGTATCACATGATTTTTATAACATTATTAATTACATACATGAACTAATTCAGATTACACTTCTTAAACTACATAATAAAATATTTCAAAATACACATTGCAATAATCCCATCCACGAGTACTTCAAATATAATTAGGAAATTGAAAAGAAGTTTTCGAATATATATATATATATATATATATATATATATATATATATATATATATATATATATATATATATATATATATACACACGAAAGTAACTTCAAACACTAAACTATTATAACACATAATTTTGTTTTGAGAGACTAGTATATTGAATATACTTGTAAGATTTTGCACTTGTCATATCATCTCTCCTCTCCTTCTTTATAATAATAACTTAAGAATCTCATATATCTCGTCTAGTACTATGGTTAACTTTACTGACTCATAAGTATAATTTTCTCTCTTATAATATCGTTTGTCATGTGAAGTCTCCTTCGATTGTCACTATCGCCTGGTTATCTTCTTTTATGTGAGTTAGATACAAGTAGAGTGAGGATTATTCCAATTAACAAGTTCCCTTCATTACACTTAGACTCACCTTTACCCTAGATTAGCATTTCTTCTTGGAATTTGCTAATTTGAAAATCTCAACACTAAAATCTTCATGCATACACATACATTGTCAAGTATATGGGAATACAATTATAACTATAATATATAGCATATTGTTGGAAAAAGCAGAAGACAAGTTTAATGTTAAAGCAAGATTTTGATGATGTCAAAGAAATTCAAAAGTTATTTGGAAGACAATCTGAAGAACAAGTGTTTTATGTTTAAAGTTATCTTGTAACTATTTTAAAGTGTTTAGAATAGCTTAGAATCAACAAGTTCGTAATCTCTCTGATCCTCTTATTTTTATAAAAAATATTGTGATAATTGATTATCACTTAGGATAATCGATTATCTTAAGCTGAGTCCATTTTTTGAAAACCCACTGGAATAATCGATTATCTTCCTGGATAATCGATTATTTGCTCAAACTTTTGTTTTTAGAAAACACACTGGAATAATCAATTATGATAAGTGATAATCGATTATCCTTGACAGTTTGAACATGACTTTCAATTTTTAACCTAATTTTTGAAAACCCTATTTAAAGAACTGCAATGCCAGTTCAAAAATTACCTTTTTGAGAGCCAAAGTCTTAGTACTGTTTGCAAAGAAGTTCTTTGAGTGTTCTTAAAAGTGCTTTGAAAAGTCTAGTGTGAGTAAAGCGATAACTTTTCCTAAGAGGGTTTCTAGGAGATTGAGTGTTGCTGCTGTTGTTAAGAAAGCTAGGCCAAGTTCTTTGTGTGATTCAGAGAAAGTTACTTTCATCTCTTGTGTCTTCAAAAGAGGTGTTTTCTTTTTCCTGTTCTCTTATTATTTGATTGTAATCTGATATTTTTAGTGATTGAGTTAATCTCTTTGTTTAACGAGATTAACAATTGAACGTAGGATCTTTTGATTTGAACCCGTATAAATATTTGTGTTAAATCTTATTCCCTATCTATTTATTTCATCTGTTGTTGCAATTAAAGGAACTGATATTTAAATTAAACGGTAAAATTTTGAATTTTTTATAAAGTATTAATTTTTAATATTAAAATCAATTTACCCCCTTTTGGTTTTTATCCAAACGTTAATCATTCCACTGCACATTTACAACACATATAAGGAAAACCATTTAGCAAAATATAAACCACTTCTCGTATGAAAAAAGTTACAGGGTTACCGCCCAACGCTACACATTCATCGACACATATAAGGAAAACCATTCAGTAAAATATAAACCACCATTTCTCGTATGAAAAAAAGTTACAGGATTATTGCCTAATGCTAGACATTCATCGCCCATCGGCAGTCACACAGTGACTCTTGAAACCTTTAAAATTTATAATATTAAAATAATTGAGTCTCACCGTTTTTAAACTACTATCAATTCTAAAATGTCATTTTTTTTTTAGTTTTTACACCAAGAACTTCTGTGACTTTGAATCTTCAAGAAAATAACAACGAGGTCAAATTTGCTAGGAAAAAAGAAGATGAGAGAACCTAACTTTTGAGACTCAAGAATGAAGGGTTTTCGAAAATTGTTTTGTTTAAAAAAAAACTCTTAAAACCTTTAACTTTTTATAATATATAAATTAATAAAGATAGACAAAATATTCTTATAATAATATATAATTGTAATCTTTATAGAATTTATATTTAGGTTCGTCTTTCCTAATTTATTTATGTTAGAATGATAACATAATCGATAATCGATTATAACGTAAATATTACTTTTATGTTTACGAGTGCAATTTTGTTTTAAATATATGATAAATCATAATAATTATAGTAATAACAACATTTAAATGAAAAAAATTAAATAAATTAGTATTGTAATACTTTTTTATGTTTTATATTCTAATCCAAACAATATTTATTCTCTATAAAAAATATTTATTTTCTATATTTTTTTTTCTTCATTTTATTGTCTGAAGGTATGAAAAGTCACTGGCAAAAACAAAAATAAGAAGGTAGACGATTAAACAATACAAAAGATAAAAAATATTTTTTTGAAATGACTTTTAAAAAAATTACGATTTAATAAGATAATTTATTATATTATAAAATTATTTGTGATACAATGAATTGTGTCATCAATAAAATAAATTATATTTGTAACATCGCATTTTAATAGCATAATACTATCAAAATAAAATATTTCATTATGAATATTCAATATTTACAAGACAGATCAACCAAATCAATGTATATAGTAAATTAGTACATTCTTATAAGATCAAACTACAATAATATCACTTATATACATTCTCAAGCTATTGTATTATAATCCTATTATAATATTATACCTAACATGATCTAAAGTTGGTCATCGTCCAGACAACTGATTTCTCAACATCAAAAGGTGCCTTTATACCTATATCTCCATCTGCTCACACCAATAAAATGATCATTGCAAAAGAAGTACACAACACATACAAACAACAAATAGAAGAGGGTAAGCTAATTTATAAAGAAAATAATCATATAACAATTAAACTTATTACATCATAAAATAGCATATCTCAAACATTCATAAAAAAAATACCAAACATACAATTACACCCTATGTAGATTCAATTATTCGGATTTATACATTGACTCAGACATAAGAAGTTGTGAACCTGCCATAAAAGTGAATTGTGACAAAGGTCTTGGCTCCACTTGGCCTAACCAACATGAATCAATTTCCTCTGAACATGGTAAGTTACTTATGATATCGCCATATATGGGGTCCCACTGTAACATCCCTGAGGGATATTACTAATTTTTAATAAATAAAATTCGAAATAAAATAAATATCACATTTAATATAAACTATTTCCCAAAAACGCGGGAAATTTAAAACCATAATTAATACCATACATAATCTGAATGTACCATAGCATTATTTACAAATGATATTAAAATTAACATAGGAAATATTTAAATCAAAAACAAAACAGTAAAGTTTCTTTCAAAATCCCAAGTGGCCCATGCTCTCCGTCTCTACGCAGCTCCTGGCTCACCTGTCACATCATCTGCTCCCGGATAACAAATTATCAGATCATCGCCATACACACACAGATAGGGTGAGCTATGCACAATAAAACATAAACAGACATATGTGAAATAAATATGCTTCCCCACCCAAAATAATATAAGTACAAACTCATAATTTCCAAATCACCCAACCATGACCTCATAGTCCTTCATGAGTCATATGCATGAACTAGGTCTTGGGACTTCCCTGTGCTCCCACGAAACTAACTCATTCGTGGTCCAACCTTATGAGCCTATCCCGCTCATAGTCCTGCCCTACAGACTCCTCGCCTGTAGTATAAACATCCAAGTCTCACACTTGGACCCCGACACGCACGCAATCACCATACTATGGACTCCTCGTCCGATAGTAGCTGACGGGAACATCACAGTTCCTTGCCCATCGTGCGCCTGACACATGCAATCACCATACTAAGGACTCCTCGCCCATTATTAGCCAACGGGAACTCAACCAGTTCCATGCCCATCATGTGTCCAACCTCCGAGCACATCCCAGACCCTTATTGGACTTAGTCCATCAAGCCCAAACATCACACCACATGCATATACAATCGATCCTTATGGTAAACAACAAAAACACACTCACAAGCACATAGAAACACAATAGTTAACATAAACTCGCTTAGGCTAGGGACCCCTCGCCCAAGCTAAACCCTCTGCTTCGCTTAGGCTAGTTCGCGTCGCCTGAGCGAGCTTAAAACAACCACAAACACACGTTATCTCGCTTAGGCGAGATTCCCTCGCTTGGGTGAGCTGCACCATCGCTCAAAGTAATACCAACACCTCGCCTAAACGAGGAACCACTTAAATAACATCATTTCACATCGCGACCTCGCTCAGGTGAATGTCTCTCGCCTGAGCGAGATGGGGTTGCTCAAAACACTAATACTTCTCGCCTGGGTGAGATATCGCGCTCAAAAGCGCCCAAGTTTCCTCACAACCTCGCTTAGACGAGCTGTCCCTCGCCTGAGTGAGACTAAGTCGCTCAACACCAAACCAAGGTCGAGCGCGACCTAAACCAGACGTGAGGTTCTGCAACTCTCGCCTGGACGAGATAGACTCGCTTGGGCGAGACTTGTAGAGTTCCCTCACTGTCACACATGCATCATACCAAAACAGAGTCAATTCATGCCCAAAAATATACCACCCAACTTGCAATCGATACTAATCTAATGGTAATGGCAACAACACCCAAAACCACCCTTTCCAATCAGAAATAATCAAGATTATCAAAACCCTTATCCCGCAACCTATTACACATACTTAATCATGCTTCCAACCCCAAATAACTCCAATTCACAACCACAGCGCAGTAAAGTACGAATTTTACCAATCAAATAGAAATCAAAGGAGACACCAATGACTCTAAATCACAGCACTTAGCAGTTTATTTACATACTCAAAATACAGCTCCCCTAACTTGAAAGTTTGATTAGACTTGGAAGAAAAATGGGATTTTCCTTGGTTTGCCTATGACGTGCCACAATCTCTCTTAATTGAGCCCCTTTTTCGCACCCAAACCTCACCTCTCAACCTCAATTTCGTGCTCTCTCTGCTCATCCTGTTTATTTATTCATTAGGGCGAGTGGCATTAGCCCCTCTCCCAGCAAGTAGATGCCCATCCATTTGAATTTATTATAAAAAGAAAAAAAAATCCAATTCAAATTAAGAGAAAAGGAAATCCACGGGGATAGAGACCACTTCTTTGATGCAGCAAGAGCCCGAAAGGGAATCAATCGTTAGCATTCCAATCCGTAAAGAATCTCTTTGTCTTATATTCTCTTTCTCGTATTCGAAGTAGTAGGCCCATGCCAAGCATTCTTCATTCTCCAATCAGTAATGCCAATAATGAGTCCTCCTTGTTTTCCCCTAAGCGCGTATGCGGTCCGCCAGTCTTTGACTTTCTTTGAATAAAATGAATTCAATAAAATGAAGAGAACTGTGGAATCACACTTCCACATAGATTGGAAGAATCTTATCATAATGAAAAGTAGGTTTTAAAAATAAAACGGGATTAGGCTTAAGGTGGGTTTTTAATTCCTCTTAATGTCAATTATTTGATAGTTTTAAACCCGTGACCTTCCACCCACAATAACAAAGCATACCCATTATGCCAAACCACATTTGGTGATATACACAATCAACATAAGTTTACAATACCAATCACCTACTCATACATATTCTTAAAAATTAATAATAAAATAATCACACATAATTGGCATACTTAGGACTTGAACCCAAGTCCTCTCACACAACCAAAGTATTCTCAACCATTTGAGCTAGTACTTTTCCACATTACATTAAACAACAATTAATATCATAAAGACGCCTTCTACCCGCATTTATTAATTAATTAATTATTTAATTAATTAATTTTCCTGGGTCTTACACCCACCCTTAATCCTGCCATAAGAACCTCTTTCAACTCTCACCACCTAGGCCACAACACTCTATATGAGTTTGTATACCTAATAGAGTATAGGATAGATTTTGACGAACACATATCCCTAGCCAATGCATATCAATCTACTAGAAAAGATTTACACTTCTTTCTTAGAAGCACAACCGTTATACAACAAACAATTCAAATCAACTCATTTCATTTCAGTAAGTTCCACTTTCACTCTCTTAAAACCATCACACTTCTTTAGAACACAATTCACAACTCTTTTCACCAATATTTCCACTTCATACACTACTCATTATCATAATATAACTTTCCCCAAATGAGTTTACGAATACCATAACAAGATTCCACAAATTATAAATAAACTCATTTCATCACCATAGCATACCTTAGTCTGCATATCATACACATTTATCATTCTTAAAACACATACTTCAATATCAAGATCAACCCAAGATCACAACACTACATAAGGACCTACTAACTCATCAAACAGGAATACCCTTCATAAAAGAGAAACCTAAAGTATAGTGCAAACATGAGAAACTAACTGGTCTAACTACAAATCGCAAATCACAGATCCCACCGGTCAAAGTAAAGAATCATGTATCTAGGATCAGTTGACAAAATTTCAACTCGATCTGACGGTTAATGAAGCGAGAATCTTCATTTTACCATAGGAACACAAATTAGAAAAATAGGGTGACGCCTAATGCTAGAAAATTGGAGCCTGAAGTTTAGCCCCTGGAGTTCATTAACTTCTAGCGTTCGGCGGTTGAAACGTGGCGCCCGACAATACCAAGTTAATGGCCTAGCACCTAGCGGCACTATAACAATGCTTGACGTTGTATAAAAAACAACAATTTGGGAAAATTGATCCTATGTAATTGACTAATTGAGCACATTTCCTTTAGTATTTTTGATTCAAAATGACTTTAGAGAGTAAAAAACTTATAATAAATCACTCAAAACACATACTCAAACATTTGCCATATCAAGACCAAACATACATTAAAATCAAACAGTTAAACATACAACTCATCAATTCAACAAATCATATCATAATTAACTGTCAAGATGATCAATTCAACATAAATCTAGATTCTCTTACT
The DNA here is from genome assembly GCF_037176805.1 of Vigna unguiculata. Classification (NCBI taxonomy): domain Eukaryota; kingdom Viridiplantae; phylum Streptophyta; class Magnoliopsida; order Fabales; family Fabaceae; genus Vigna; species Vigna unguiculata. The sequence continues at coordinate 4,518,911 of NC_140798.1, forward strand.
TGACAAAGCGACTCAACCGACCCAAACAACTTAGCAGACTCAAGGAACATTTTTAAGACTCTAGCAAGCATACCAGGTCGCAAAAGTAGTAACCGGTAAGACCGGAATATCGTTTCCCAAGAGACTCGTGTAATACTAAATAACCGAACAATAAATAACTAATTTAAGCTAAAGAATGAATCTATAATTTGAGTTTTTTTGCATGAAAGTAAATTTTGCATAAATAAGTAAAAGGTGAACTTGGATATTTTAAACTCTTAGAGTATGTAAAAGACTTGAAATGCAGTGGAATGATATTGTTGGGATTAAATTTCTCCGACTTCACTCTCAAACATATAAAACACTTAAACTCTTCTCCATTAAATTTCTAATGTCAACCCACAAATGTACTAAAACCCTAATCTCTTAGTTGAATGAGCCTAGATTTCCTTATTTCCCAAATAAGTGAACCTGCTTTATGAACTAGGGTTTTAGACAACTAATGGGTCAAACTTCATTCCTAGATACAAGTTTCATTAGGTATCTTGTTCCAAGTCTAGGTTTCAAAAGATATTTTCCAATACCTAATGACCAAAATATCATGCAATGAATGGCCAAAACAAAAGCATTAAGTAAAGAAACAAAGATACTAGCAATTAATGGAATAAACATGTATATATTCAAAACATTTGTAAAATATAAGAGAGTTCAATGACTACATCTACCCCCAACAAAATGGGTTTAACTCTCCATTGTCATGGAAAGCATAAACTTACAAAATAAAGATGAAAGAAGAAGGAGATACAAGGAGGAAGAAAAGGGTGTTCCCACAAGCCCTAACAAACCTCCAAACTTCTCCAAACGTGCATTTCGAGCTTCAAAACGTACAAAGATGAGTTTCCTTCGAGAAAACTAGAAGAAATAGGGTCAAGTTGCCACATCAATGAAAGTGGCACTCGAAGGAAGCCTCCCAAAGCCAGGCGCTGGCAGCAAAGGAGAAAAGATGAGTTTTGACTATCGCTTGGCGTTTTCTAGGTGCCGTTAGGCATTGTGTTACTGGAACGCATGGTACCTGGCATTGGATGTTGTTTGCTAGGCGATGACTCCCTAGAATTGGGCTGGCACCTAGCGCTGGCCTTGTGTCGCCCAACAGTGGCTAGTTCTTCCTTATTTTCATCCTTTTTAGCTTCTTCTTGCTACTTAAGATCACTCACTTGTCTGGGTTTTTGGAACAAAGCTTCCAATCTATAAATAGACACAAAAAAAATGAGGATTTGTGGTAAAATTAGATCAATGTAACCCAAAATATATTTATTTACAAAAGCAAGATAAAATTGGAGATTGAGAAGGTTAAAAGCTATGGAAGAGTTGATTTTGTTAAATAAAATAAGACTTAGACAATGGTAAAAATTAACATTATCAAACAACAAAACACTTTTAGCTCAACAAGATGCTCTACCTATAGTTAGAAACAACACAATGACGATCAGGATCTACCGTTAGGATCATTGATCAACATAGACTAATATAGAAGATGAAAATCCCACATGCAAGCAAAAAAGACCTCACATGCAAAAAGAAAGAAAAAAAAAGTCCAAGAAAATGACTTAAACTTAACTTATGCGAACGAAAAAATTAATTGGTCCAAATTGAAGAACTCGCCGTGAGAATCACTCCTATGATCTCATATCTTCAATCAGGCGAACAATGGAGGAGAACCCTTATAAAGAAGTTAGAGAATTAGAGAAAAATGATTTCGAGAAAGACAATATGTTTTAAAAATAAAGAAACTTGTTTATAATAGTTATATTTATACTAAAACTTTTTTATAATAGTTATATTTATACTAAAAATTTTTAATAATAAAAATAATTGAAATTTGTTTATAACAATTATATTTATAATAAAACTTTTTAATAGTAGAAAAAAATGAGTCTCACTATTTTAAAATCACTATCACTTTTAAAATATTATTTTCTAGTTTAAATATTTCAAAAATTATGTATCTTGATTGTAATATTTATATGTATCTTGGTTGTAATGGACTATACTAATATTGAAAGAATAAATTATTTTTTAATATAATTAATTATACAGTTAACGTTTTAATGTCTGTAGTTTTATTTAAATAAAAATAAGGAAAAGAATGTAACATTTTTTCATTTTAGCTCAAAATTCATTTCTATTTTAATTTTACACTTTTAGATTATAATTATTAGTTAAACTAAAAAAAGTGGTAGATCTTTAAATATTTTTCAACATTTAATTTAATTATTTTTTAATTTCATATACAAATTCATAAGATTTTTTTTACATAACATCAATTAAATCAGTGATCTAATCATAACTTTCTTTTCTATTTTTCAGTTTGTTAAATTAATCAACATTTGACGTTTTTATTATATCAAATCAGTCAAATAATTACTGATCATCGTCAATGTATTCGTATTTCTCTTAATTTAAACTACACATGATTTTGATAATTTTTTAAGGTTCAAAAACTACTTTATCCTTTTTTTTTTCATTAAATGGTCTTATTTTTCTTCGTCAATTTTATTCGATTTAGTTTTTCTTAGTAACAACGTTTAAATTGTCAATAACAAGTTATCAATACAAATCACATGTTGATTCATAATTTTTTTGTTTTTTTTTTATTTTTCTATTTGTTTATTTATAATGTTTTGTTTTTGGTTTTTTTAATTAAAAATAATTATCTTGTCTTGTAAGTAGTCATATAACAATAACATAGCAATACTGTTATACGTTATTGTTGTTATATATTATTTTTGTGTCGCATGTCAATATATTCATTTTAGAACAAAACTAACAAATATAATATTCAAATTGTAAATAAAATATTAATCCATGACACAGTAATAACCATGACACAAAATATTCTTACGTCAAATTTTAACTAGGAAAAATTTTCTAAAAACTTTAAAAAGAAATAAAAAAAAATCAGTCATTAACTATCTAAACATCTTTACCATAAAAAACTAAATTGTAAAACAATTAACAAAAATTAAAACTAAATTAAATTTTTTTTGAAACATATGTCTTATCAATCAAAATATTAATTCATAATCAATAATTATCCTTCTTTCACTTCTTATTTAATCTAAATAATACTTTTATAAACTTTTAAATATCTTAATTTATAATACTTTCTTTTATCATATCACATCAATAAATTATTTTTGTAATATTTCTAATCAAAATTTTCCATTTGTGGCTCTCTCAAGAACGCCCTATTTAATTTATATGTCCTTTTCAATATTTCTTTTCCCCTCCCAAAGCTAAAGAAAAGACATTCCTCTAACCTAAAGAAATACTTAATATATATGAGAAAAACTTGAAGAAAAAAAATGCAAAAAAATAAAATAAAAAATTGGAAGCATGTATAAGTCAAAAGAAGAAAACGAGATTTTCATAACATAGGGGATTTCTTAGTAAGAACGTGCCAGACCAAAGTCGTTTCAACAAACACTAATCAATGCACCTTCTCTATATCTTCTTCCTCTTTTAACTTAGGTTAATGCGTCTTCATGTTTGTTGCCACCAACCCAACTTCTTCACTCTTCATTTCCTCTTCTCTATAAAACCCCTTCTTCTCTAAATCTCAATGCTCAACAAACTCACTCTTCCAATGTCTCCCCAACTCTCCCTTGAACCCTGGACCACCCTTGCCGGAAAGGTCGTCATGGTCACCGGCGCTTCCTCCGGCATCGGCCGTGACTTCTGTCTCGACCTTGCCCGCGCCGGCTGCCGCGTCCTCTTGGCGGCTCGCCGTGTCGACCGCCTCCAGTCCCTCTGCGACGAAATCAACAGGATGCCGTCGCCGGCGGAGCTCGCAGAATGTGACCGGAGCCTCCGCGCCGTCGCCGTGGAACTTGACGTTGCCGCCGATGGCGCTGTCATCGATAGACAGGTGCAGAAGGCGTGGGACGCGTTCGGCCACCTCGATGCGCTGATCAACAACGCTGGTGTCAGAGGTAACTGATTTTCTGAATTAGTAGTATCAACTCAGAGCGAGATCAGAAAATCTTTAATATGATATCAGAATGAGTAAATACTAATGCAGGATTGGTTGAATAAAAATTCGAGAAATCAACGTCGTTGCTTTCGATTGATTGATTTATTTATTTATTTATTTGTGATTGTACTGATTTTCTGAATTTATATTTCAACTTGAACAGAGATAAACAAAATTACAGAAAATTTTATATATTAGAATGATATGCAACCAATGATAAAACTGCAGGACCAGTGGAATTGAAATTCGAGAAATCCACGTCGTTTTCAACCATTGATTACGACCTTTTTTGAGATTGTACTGATTATTAGACTTTTCCGAATGTTAACCATCTACTATGATTTTTGTGCAACCATTGATTACGACCTTTTTTGAGATTATACTGATTATTAGACTTTTCCGAATGTTAACCATCTACTATGATTTTTGTGGTTCTTAATCTGATAGAACTGCACAAGTAGTTTCTTAAGTGTTAAATATTTTATTAAAACGCAGAAACTAATTCGAAGGAGTTTAGATGTTTTGATGATTATTTATGTAATTTATTTATTGGAATTTCGTGACAGTGAAGAGACATGGTAAAAACATCGTTGAAGAGGATGGTAATAATATCGTTGAAGAGGAGTGTACCTTGAAGACCAGATAAAAATTAATAAAATGAATAATTTATAAAAAGAATATATATAAATCTATTGTCTTTTAAAGTTTTTGGTTAATTTTATATTTTGTAACCTAGTTTATGATTCATTTCTTTCATATATATTCTATGTTTATTGTATCTCTTGTAAAAAGCAAATATTTTAAGATTTTTTTTGTTGTTTGTTAATTATTTTCTGAATTTGTGATTTGCTGATATGACAATTGCATGTGTTAAGTTCAAAGGTGAGAGTTAAAAAATGGTGGATAAGTTGTAATTTAGTTTCGCTGAAAATAGTTGATAATTTGTTTTCGAATCTGATAAAGGAATAAAGTGTGTACGAAAGGGAAAATCAACAGTATATTGTTCTCGACACTTGAAATGTCCCCTGTTATAGGAGACATTGACAAGTGAAGATTTGGTTTCTGTCCACAGTGATTTGGAGAATTTGATGTCATTGTTGAATAATTGCATTCGATTTCTGAACCCAAAAAAAGCATGCTCTGATTTGTGGGGTGGATTTGATATGTGGTTTCAAAGGAATGTTTCTTTTACCCAAAAGGTTGGTATTTTTAATCACCGAGTTTAACCAAGGAGAAAAATTTGCGTGTTGTGTGCTCATAGATCTTTAACTATACGAAGTCATTATTTTAAAATTTAACCCAGTAAGAGGGTAATTGTTGAAAGAGCATGACCTTAATGGTTACTGAATACTTTTTTTCATTTTGAGAAGCAAGTGATTTGCACAATTGAGATGTGTCCTATCATACTTACTTTCTGGATTACTCACTGATTGTGGAAAGTTGTGGTGTTTCATTGTTCTTTGGCGTGAAGGAACTGTCAAGTCACCATTGGAATTGTCTGAAGAGGAATGGAACCAATCATTCAGAACCAACTTAACTGGGACGTGGCTGGTGTCAAAATCCGTATGTAAACGCATGCGTGACGCTCAGAGGAAAGGATCAATCATCAACATTGCTTCAATTGCTGGTTTCAATCGTGGTCAATTGCCTGGTGGAGCTGCTTATGCATCTTCTAAAGCAGGTGTCAATATGCTGACAAAGGTAAACCATAACTACTCTGCGTTTGATTTTTCTTGATTAAAGAAATCAACTAAAGCTAGTCAACCTTCTTTGAATTTCTCTCTTCCACATTGAATCTCTCTTCTTTTCCACATTGAATTTCTTTACACCTCACTTTGTAGTTATCGTTGATTTGTTGAATGGGAATATTCCATTTGAACACAAATTATGAAAAGCATTGTCCTTGACTTCTACTGTTCAGATATTTATTTAATTAAAACTCAGAATTACACATGTTTTAATTGCTCCATGTTGATTATGTTAAAATTTTAAAAGATAAATTGACATAAAATATTAGAAAACACTCTGCTTTCTTATCTTGTTTGTTAGTTTGCAAGCTCCTCTGCTGATATTTAGAAATTATATTTTTTTGGTGATATTGAGAATGATTAAAAGAGACAGTAAAATGTTGTTTGACAGGTGATGGCATTGGAATTGGGGACACACAAAATCAGAGTGAATTCCATATCACCTGGACTTTTCAGATCCGAAATCACTGAAAAGTTAATGGAGAAAGATTGGCTGAGTAAAGTGGCCATCAAAACGGTACCCTTGAGAAGTTATGGTACTTCTGATCCAGCATTAACATCCTTAGTTCGTTATTTAATTCACGATTCTTCTGAATACGTGTCTGGCAATAATTTTATAGTAGATGCTGGAGTCACCTTACCTGGCCTGCCTATTTTCTCTTCTCTATAAACCAACCATAATTTTTAGATTCATTTTAAGAACACTTTTACATTAGCTAAACGAAAATATTGCACTGTAGTCAATGCGTAATTTTGCACATGTATTACCCCAAATGTACGAGTTACTTCAATACTAATTTATAGGTAGTTGAGTTTGATAAATTTCAAACTTTCAATTGAATATTTATTAAATTTTCTGCTGTGTTAAGTCTTTCAAATTTTAAAATTGAATATTTCTTGTTAGATTTTTATGTTAATCATATGATGTGGTAGTTATGCTGTATTTTGTTATGATATTGTCATATAATATTTTATTACAAGATATAATGACAAAAATTTCTCAATGATTTGTTATACTTAATGAAAATTATTTTTAAAGAAAATTAATACTATAAAATATAAAATAAAAAAATATAATTTATGTAATATAAAAATATAAAAGTAGATAAAATTACGAAAATTATGAAATCATAGAATAAAAAATTATAAAATTATAAAGGAAATCATATAAAATTATAAAATTATAAAGGAAATCATATAAAATTATAAGATTATGATCATAAAATCATAAAATTATAAAATCATAAAATTATAAAATTACAAAATTATAAAATTACAAAATTATAAGTTTTTAAAATTATGAAATTGTAAGGTTATAAAATTCGAAATACATAAAAGTATAGTATTATGAAATTGTAAAGCAATACGATTTTATAATTATAAAATTGTAAATTTATAAAATTTTAAAATTATAAAGTTGCATGTGGTAGAAACTAAGAAAGATTAAGATAACCTTTACATCACTCAGTTACTCGTGACATCACTTAGTTACTTGTCACATCACCTAATTAAAAAATTTAACATAAGAAACTTAATTGAAAAGTTTAAAATTTGTGAAGACTCAATAAAACACAAAAATTTAATAAGAAATTAAGGGAGGTCGACTACGTAGTCTACTCTCGCCAGACGAATTATTATACATTTTGTCTAATGTTGGACTTGTTGGTCGAACACTCTAATCATTGAGAAATGCCCTCCAAGGGTAAATAATGAGTAAACTCATTGAGCGAGTATATTAGATGTCATATGAAATATGTGTTATGATACACAAATAATATTTGAATAACTATCATGTTTTGGAGCGATTAAAGTTTTAAATGAATGTAAACATGCTTTATGAGGAAAGAAATTGTTGTGATTGATATGTTGCATGTGGTGAAATGAGGAGGTAGTAATTTCTAAGGGGAGATGCTAGTATGTTTGCTTGATGTGTAGAGTGTATTGATGTCAGAGTTTGTAGTGAGACTATCTTGACTTTACTTACTAATTGGACTGGTATAAAGGAAGATACTTATGTTATGTTTACTTTAATAAATGTAATATTTGTGAGGACAAAAGAATGAGTGATGTAGGTGTTTGATTCAAGGAATTTTGTTAAGAAGGAAGAGAGAGTAATGCAGATATTTGGTTTAAGAGATTCAAGCTGATTTGGGATGATGTATTTGAGGAAGACCCAAAGATTTTTATCTCCTCATGAATGAAGAAATTAGAAAGAAAAAACAGGTCATTACATATACTTTTACATTTTTGTCCATGACTTTTATATAAATGTCTCATACTTTTATTTTAATTTGTCATATGCTCTTAAAAATAATTGTAATATAAATTATATTAATTATAAGAAAATTAACGATAATAACAATTATATTATTATTACTACTATAACAATATTTATAATAATAACACAAACTAAAAATAATAATATTAATACTATTAATTATTATTACTATAATTATAATAACAATTACATTTTATTTTATATTAATTTTAACCATAAGGGTTAAATTGTAATCTAATAACTTATTTATTAAAATATTTTTTATCCATTACATCCATGAAATAATTCACAAACTTTTAGAAACTTTATCCTTAAATCACTTCATTTTCATCTCTTCATTCCATGAAACAAACAACTCACTTTTCCCATTTCTATCCCCTCGATTTCTTCCACCTACTTTATCTCAAATCTATCTTTAGAAGCAAACACACTTTGGTATGCATAAGAGTGAGAGTTACAATAGGTCCTTATTAGTAGATTTGGTATCAAGGGTCAAATCTACATATGAATGATTTACCCTGTAATACTTCTTGGTATGAGATGTGGTCATGGGATCGAGAACCCTTCAAGAGGGAGGGTGAAGTGAGTATAACAGGTGCAAGGTGTCAGATTCTAATTAATACACTGAGAAAGTTGTGTTTGATGTATACTACCTAACCAAGTTTATGTATTGATACTTTTTATAATGTTGTATATAGGGATGCCAAATATATATGGGAGTATTGGTAGATAAAATCAGCTATGGATAATAAATGGATAATTTAATTCAAATTATATTTTATAGGTTTTTACAATTTCCTATAGATTTCATTTTAAAAATTTATATATCAATTTTTAAAAATATTTACGTGTATCTACGGATATCATGGATTTTTCCACCCACAAATACTTTTTAAACTAGTATACGACAAATAACAAAACAAATAATGAGTTGAATTTCTATTGCACTCTAGGTGATAGGTAAGTGTTGAGAATAATTCAAGTGTGAGTCAAAGTTTTGACATTGGGTAAGAAAGAGAAAATAAAACATAATATAAAATAAAAGACCTATAAACACCCCGTTTTAAAGTTTTAGATTAAAAGTAATCTCAAATACCTTATAAATGAAAAAATAATGATATATATATATATATATATATATATATATATATATATATATATATATATATATAATATACGGAAATGATATTTCAACTTTATTATTTAACCCATTTTTGGCACCACACGTGCTTTCATTTTAAAACAATTTTGATATTTTTTTTCAATTGTTAACACTATCCAATTTGGATTTGAAAACAAAAAAGGGCATAATTTCATTTGAACCCAAAAAATGAACAAACCTTGTTCTCCTCCATTGCGAAGCCCTAGCCCCAACTTTCTGATTTCTTTTCCCCTCACCATCATCTTCTACCTCCATACACACAGACGATGACGACAATGACTTCATCGCCCTTCGTAACAAACTAAATAGGCTCATTTCACCGAAGTGTTGTCATTTGTGCCATTATCGGAGTCCTTGTGGTCCTTTGCTTGAACTTTTGATGCCCTAGTTGTGGGTATTAGTTCATCTTTATGCATTTCAAATTTGTAGTTTAGTTTTATTTGTGTTATTCCCTCTCCATTTGACAACACATTTCATATTCTTTTGTTGTGCAAAAGGGCACGTGTTGGAGCCTTTGTTGATGATACGTTCATTTTGTATGAATGAAGCAAACCTTCCATTTATTTATTCTCCTTTCTTTGTTGTCTTTGGTTTTTCAACTATTGGACTAGAAGAATGACACAAAACTTGTCAAACATATTTGGTGACCCATGTGCAAATAAGTTGGGAGTTAGGAAGGACTTTTTATTCAAGTTTACTAGAACATGGAAAATTAAACTTTTATGTACACACGAAGTTACATGTATTTGTTATGGACCATATTAATCAGATTTAACTGGTTATCAACCCAAACTAATTAACTGACTTGAGTGGTCTTCCAAAAAATGACAGAAAACCTTTCAAACATATCTGGTGATCCATGTGCAAATAAGTAAGGAGCTAGGAAAGACTTGTTGTACAAGTCTACCAAAACTTAGAAAATTAAACTTTTATTTACACACGAAATGACATGTACTTGTTATGAATCATAGTAATCAGATTTAACTGGTTATCAATCCAAACTAATTAATTGAGTTGAGTGGTCTCCAAATGAAATGACACTAAAACTTGTCAAATATATTTGATGATCCATGTGCAAATAAGTGGAGAGCTAGAAATAACTTTTTTGTATAAGTCCCAAAACTTGAACAATTAAACTTTTATGTACACACGAAATTACATGTACTTGTTATGGACCATAGTTATTAAATTTGACTGGTTATCAACCTAAAGTAATTAACTGGCTTGACTCTTGACTGGTCTCCACACAAAATGGCACAAAACCTGTCAAAAGTGACACAAAAATAATTAACTAGGTTCATCTTTAGATATGTTTGACACAAAATAATTTTTTTTTGTGTCATTCTTCTACTCCAATCGTCGAAAAAACAAAGACAACATAAAAAAAGAGAATAATAAAATGGAAGGTTTGCTTTATTCATAAAAAACGAATATATCATCAGCAAAGGCTCCAATGAAAATAATGTATCATCAACAAAGACTCCAACAACGCCCTCTTCCGCACAATAAAAGAAATATGAAATGTATGCTAAAATGGGGAGGAAAGAACACAAACAAAACTAAACTACAAATTTAAAATGTATAAAGATGAACTAATACCCACGACTAGGGTATCACAAGTCCAAGTAGAGGACCACAATGACTTCGATAATAGCATCAATAACGAAACTTCGATAAAATGAGCCTATTTAGTTTGTTAGGAATAAATGGGGAAGTCGTTGCTACATGTACTGAGGTAGAAGATGATGGTGACGGGAAGAGAAATCATATAGTTGGAACTAGGGTTTTGCAAGGGAGGAGAAATAGATTTTTTTGCTTTTCGGGTTCAAATGAAATAATATTCGTTTTCCTTTTCAATTCTAAATTGGCCACATTTAACAATTGAAAAAAAAATCAAAATTATTTTAAAATAAAAGCACTTATGGTGTAAAAGATGGTCAAAATAATAAAGTCAAAATATCATTTTCGTAAAAAATAACCCATGAAGCACTGCGGGTAGGGATGGCAATGCGGGCCGGGCCGGCCCACATAAGGCCCGCACAACGCGGGCTAAAAACACTGGCCCACCCCGCATACTCCTTGGCCCGAGGGTCTGCGGGCCGATCCGCTTTTTTTTTTTAATTTTATGATAAAACTTTCAATGTTTAAAAATTGGAATACTTTAAGAAGTTCACAAAATTAAGTAAAGACTTTGGGGAATTAGATGATAAATTGATAATTCAACATTTTGATCATATTCATACTATGACATACACAATGTATTCTTTAAATTTTAGCACATTAAAAATTACAGAATATTTGTTTTCTCCAGTTATACAAAAATTTGAAACGTTAATACAAGAATACATCAAAAAAGTAATTAATATACACAAGTGCAATTTTTTTTTTAATTTTATGTGAGTTTATAGGCCAGCCCACGTGGACCTGCAGACTCACTACCCTAACCCGTCCCACGTTTTTTCTGCGGGCCTGCAGACCGGATCCATGGGCTGGCCAGGCCTAATTGCCATCCCTGGGTAACAAAAAGAAAAAACAAAAACTAAAAAAAAAAAAGGATGTCTAAAACTAGAAATTGAACCCGGTGTACACGATTGCTTCCCACGGTAGAGGATCTTGTTGTGATTCAAACACCAAATCGAAGGCATAAGTAAATGAATCTGATAGCAGCAGAACAAGTGCTGGAGCCATGGCACAAGCTAGAAGACAAAGTCGTTCTTGTCACCGGTGCTTCCTCCGGAATCGGACGAGACTTTTGCATTGACCTCGCTAAAGCTGGCTCCTACGTCGTCGCAGCAGCTCGCCGCCTCGATCGCCTCACTTCCCTCTGCCACGAAATCAACCGCCTCTGGCCCTCCCCCGCCGGAAACAGCCGCGCAGTGGCCGTGGAGCTCGATGTCGCCGCCGATGCCTCCACCATCGACAAGGCCGTGCAGAAAGCCTGGGACGCCTATGGCCGCATTGATTCTCTCATTAACAACGCTGGTGTCAGAGGTAATCCACTATGACATTTTCTATTATTATTGTTTGGCTTAAATTCAGTTTTGCTGACCTCATTATATATTATATTAGTTTTTAATTTTTTAAAAATAATATGTAATGTTCAAAATTTTTGTGTTAGTCTCCATTGTTATTTTTTTGGGTTATGACATTTGATCCTGTTTTGTTGATGATTAAACGTTATTAGTCTATTTTACAAAACTCTTCTTCATTCACAATTGTGATCATTGTCTAGAACTTGCTTAAAGGATTCAATTCCAGATTCACTCAGACCAGGGACCATAGTCATTTTTTTTTAATTTTAGACCCTGACTTCTTAGTCATCATATTAACTGTTAACACCAAAAATATTGAATATTATAGAGTGACTAAAGCTAAAAAAGAGAAGAAATTATTTGTTTATTTCTAACATTGAGGACATAACTGAAGTGTTTGAATACATTGGAACACTTGATTGCTTCCTAAAAGTTGTAGTGGCGTTTTTACTGTTTATTTTGTGTAGGAAGTGTTAAATCACCCTTGAAATTGTCTGAGGAGGAGTGGGATCAGGTGTTCAAGACTAACGTTACCGGGTGTTGGTTGGTGTCAAAATATGTATGCAAACGCATGTGTGATGCCCAGATGAAGGGATCAATTATTAATATTTCTTCAGTTGCTGGTTTAAATCGGGGGCAATTGCCTGGAGGTGTTGCCTATGCGTCTTCGAAGGCAGGAGTAAATATGCTGACCAAGGTAATAATATTATTTGAGATGTTTTTTTTTTCTTAAAATCTAACCATTTTTTTTAATTCTCTCTTGGTTTTTTTTCTTTTGATTTCGTAATAATTTTATGACCACTGCATTATAGCAAAGAGTAAATGAATCAAGATGATGAAACTTGTTTGATGTGTTGTGATCCACTTTCAGGTTCTTTTTCTGATGTAGGGATAATAGTTCTTGCTAGGAAAAATTAACACCAAACAAAGAAAAGAAATACTGAACATGTTTTTTTATTGCTAATAGAAAGATAAGAATCACCCAAGAAGCATACCCGAAGGAGCTTTTTCCTTATTGCACTGGAATTTGCCTAGCAAATCAAAAACTCAATCCTCTCCCCTTTACTTGTAAGAGGACTTATTTATGGGAATTACATTAAAGTAAATAACAGGACCAACTCACATTCCTATCCATCTAATAACTTGTTACAACTTTGACTCTTTCCTTTCCCTATGATAAACATGCCGACCCTTTTCTCTTATAGATCTTTGCCAGCACTCATTCCTAACATATACAATTACATAGTTTGATTTATCTGGGTTATATATAAATGAAAAATTGCCAATATTAGGATAAAAGGTGAAGTAGAAGTTAGTTTGGGTCTACAATTCGTTCTATCACAACAGTGAGCATATAAAGTAGTTATTTTAATCAGAATACTTTAATTAGATTGAATAAGAATAAGTGGAATGGGAATTCCATTTTAGTTAGAGAAAAGGCGGAAGAAAGAAGGAATAAGAAAGTAGACATTAGTGACTCATAACTAACTCTAGAGTATCTGTTCCTTATGGCATTGTGCTCTAAATTGCTATACTCGTATTCAACGAAGTATATATAGATGGAGCCATGCACAAATTGGAAGCTGGTCAAGATTTCACTACTTGTATCATATTGAATAAACATCATGCTGATATCACTATAACTTGGGTGATGGTATTTGACAGGTCCTGGCTATGGAATTGGGAGTGCACAAAATTAGAGTGAATTCAATATCCCCTGGAATTTTCAAATCTGAAATCACTGAGAATTTATTGCAAAAAAAGTGGCTGGAAGGTGTGGTCAGGAAAATAATGCCTTTGAGAAGGTTAGGTACTTCAGATCCAGCATTGACATCTCTAGCACGTTATCTTATTCATGATTCTTCAGAGTACGTCACAGGCAACAACTTTATTGTTGATTTTGGAGCCACCTTACCAGGTGTGCCAATTTATTCTTCTCTATAATTTATGTATACATTGTTCAGTACTCCAATTGGAACCATTCCATCATATCTTCAAATTAAATGATATAGAGTTCTGAAGTCCATGTATACGGAGAATTATGTACGATGGCTACCACCTTGATCTTACTTTGCCTATTTTCTTTTTCACTTTTTGGAATATTTAATCCAAAAATCCAGAAGGTACTAATTCTGGAATGGAATTTTACATTCCAGATTAGTCAATTAAGAAGATAAAAGAGGTACATAAAGACCATTGTAAGGTAAACGAAACAACGACCTATGTTCTGTTGTTCTTCTAAAAGTGATGGTTCCATTATGTTGTTCTTATACAAATAATCAAACAGTGACAAATGATCCATTAGGTTGCCTTTAACTTGTGAAATTCAAAGTTTCTCCACACCAGGATGATGTGGCAGTATAATTATGCAGATGTAGTTATTACAAATACTTTCTTATATCTAAACAGTTATTTAGTAGATAGAATCTCGATAGTAAGATGATGAAATTGAATTTTAATCGACCATAGTAGGTATTGGGACTTTTTATTTTATTGTTATGTTTATATAAATATTTGTTTATCTTCTGGAAAAAAGTTTTTGTTTTTCTTTAATGGTGAGACTGTATAGTGAAGAGTTTGATTTATTACACCGAAACTCCTTCTTTAAGAATTCTCTCAATATATTACATAGAATAATGAAGGAATGATAAAACAGAACAACATGCATGACAAAGATACAATTTAGTAGAAAATATTTATATTGGGGATTAACAAAAGCTCACTACCATTTTTAACAAATCTAAAGATATATTCATTAGATTTAAATTATGGTGAGTTCAGGTAAATAGTTTAATTAAATATTTATTTAATAATGTTTCGATTTCAAGTTTAATGTGGGATTATTGTGTGTAATGAAGTAAATGTTTCACTTTAGGGTAAAGGGGAGCAAGGATTTGTCTTTCGAATCTCATGTTCATTTTGACACACAATGTTAATTTTTTGATATGAAGTTTATTGAGATAATTAATTAGGGACAATCATTACACTTGAGATATTATCTGTTGGTTGGCAAAATTAACTAAACTGAACTAAATGGTCTAATAACTGTACTATAGTATACTAAAAATACTGAATTATTTATAATAAAGGTTGAATTGAACCATTTTATAGTTCAGTTTTAAAAAATTAAACCTTTAAAGTTGTAGTTCTGTTAACTGCTCGTTAACTTAAAACTACCTTGTTGATAACACATAGAAGCACATAGGCATGAAATAGTGACACATGCTCCACTCATTAAAACTTTAAACAAATTTGATCAAATCAACTTGGTTTAAACTTGGACGGATTCGATTGAGTCTGTCACAAGTAAAATTTGGCATGATTTAACAGAGTTGGTTCGACCAAAATTTGTCTGAATTTGACTTAATCAACCCTAGTCACATTCGTCCGAGTAGACGACGATCAAAATTTGGTCGGATTTGGTTGAGTCAATCCCAACCGAAATTTTGTTGAATTCGGCTAAGTCGTTCCTGATCGAAATTTGTCTGAGTCAGTCTCGACCGAAATTTGGTTGATTTTGAATGAGTCAACCCTAGTATAAATTCAGCCAAATTCAGCTGAGTAAGCCTTAGCCAAATTCGGCCGGTTCAACGATGACAGAAATTTGGTCGAGTCGGTCCTGACTCAGGTCAAAGGTCGGGATGGACCAAGTTCATTGTAGTATAGTTTGGTAGAACAAAATATAATTTAGTTCAATTTGTCTGAACTAATTTTCAGTTCAGTTTAGACAAACTACTCTTTGGTTTACTGTAGTTTCTAACAGTTAAGTGCAATTCATTTTGTCCACTTCAAAACTCAAAGTTACATCACAATTATGTCCTTAAAAAGTGTTTCATAGGATTAAAGGACAAATATATATGTAAATTACCATTAACCTTAATTCCTAATCAATGTGAGAGTGCGAGATATATCTAAAGTCCAAACTAACATAAGTTACTTCTTATTTTGATGTTTTTAGTGTGAAACTTAGTGTAGAAGCTACTACAAATAATTACTCATGACAAAATGAATTAACTTGCATTTCCACCTATATGTGAAAATGTGTGGGAAATTTTCGTTCTATACCCGTACTTTTCTTCCCTCACCCCATAATAATACTTATACACAAAATTAGTTTTTTAAAATCCTTATTATGAAAAGTGTTGTCCTGAAATGTATTACATAATTGACTAACTGCACACAAAATTAAAAAGAAGTGATAGATGATTCACTCATAATGCATGATCAACGCATTCAAAATTGTACATTATCTAATATGATCAAATGTTTTTTAGAATGATAATTATGGAAAATTGATGAAAGGTTTTATTGGGAATCCAATGGCCAATAAGGCATTTTAGAATGTACATTTCATAGTGACATTTTAGAAAAAAATATTGAGGATTATATTTTCACTATTGTGTTAAGTACTCGACAAATGTACCCAATCATACAAGTATTAAAATGAAAGTCTAAATATTATTTTTTCAAGAGATTTTCTTTTGTTTGGTTAATTGTGTTTATTTTTAAATTCAGACTATGAATATAAACATTAATGGATTTAAATTTAGCAATAGATGAAATGAAATTGCAAGTATAGAAAGATATTAAATTAAGTGATATAAAACAATAAGAGGAAGGTTCAATGGGTTGGATTTCATAACTACTCTCCATGCAATAATCTACATAATATATCTACACCTACTCAAACATTCACACCATAAGCACACAAGTCTTAATTCCATAGAGACAAGTTCTAAACCTTTATGTAAAAATATTAATCGCTTAGTTACTAATACAATATTTGCATTAAGAAAATGTGTTTAGAATGACCAAGAGATTAAAATCTATACCTAGAGCCAAACCTCTCTTGGTTGTTTTATCCATGTCTATGTTCCAAAATATTTTTCAATAATTAGATATCACAAAATAGCATAGATACTCAATCATACATATTAAGATTAAAGATAGAACACAAGAGTAATGAAAAATATTATATTGCATATGAAAAATCTACATGGAGTTAAGATACATCATGTCAAACTTCAATGAATAGTGTAATTATCTTTTCGTACACATTTGGGACTCAAAAATGGAACAAGGAAATGAATTGGATAAAGATGAATGAGGTCTTGAACATTGGATGCACCTCTGCCCTATTTCCTCGGTCTCTGGTTCGTTCCCACACCAAAAAAATCCTCCACTTCATACAACTCTCTACCAAAAAGCAGCTTCTCAGTAAGCGAGCATATCTTCTAGTTGAGTAGGAGGTCGCTTATGAGTCAAGGTCAACTACTTCCATTCGTTGAGCGAAAGATATACTCTTTTATATTAAAAAAATGACAATAAAAAATATGAAAAAGAAGAAAAAATTTGTAATATTGGTGGATGATTTGATTGATATAATAAATTTTAAAAAAATTATAAAATGATATATTTAATAAATTGATCAAGCTGATTGTTATTGTTATAAATTAATTTTAATTAAATATTAAATGATAAAGTTACTATTGTCAATATATTTTTTAATAGATGACACTTGGTGAATTTAAGTGGACTTAAGAATTCTTTAGTTTATAGATGTTATTGTTATAAATTAATTTTAATTAAATATTAAATGATAAAGTTATTATTGTCAATATATTTTTTAATGGATGACACTTGGTGAATTTAAGTGGACTTAAGGATTCTTTAGTTTATAGATGGAAACTAAAATATGATATCATTAATTATTAATTTATATATATATATATATATATATATATATAATATTTGCTTTCAATAAATAGATAAAGTTATACTTAGTATTTATAAGTTTAGAATTATTTATTTTTTATAATACGTTTCATTTCCCATGTTCATAATGGTATAATTTTTGTGGAAAGTTTCCCTTGACTCATGGATTTGGCTTACCTCTTCTACTTGCAGTTTTTTTTCTTTTCTTTTTAATAAATATTCATGTGATAACATAAATGTGTTTTGAAATATAATGTAATTAAGATGTCAAAATATTTAATCATTATTAATAATTTTAAAATATTAATATTATTGAATTTTTAATCAATCTTGATTGATATTATTTTCTTAATATTGCAAAACTTTTTTTAATTAACATTAATAATATTTTTGCTGAATTAATATTAATTAAAATTATTTTTAATTAATATCAATTATAATTATTTAGACTATCATTAATCAAAGTTATTCTTCCAATGTCTTGTTTTACTCTCAAAAATTCATCTTGTTTCATCGCTGCTCTTGTCATCGCTGCTCTTGCAATTTAATTTTTCACTGTAGATATGGATTTTCAATATTCCTTAGATTTCTGGCTTTTCTATTGTTTTTATGTTACGGATTTTCTATTGTTGCGTTGCACTCTTGACGCCGAATAAAAAAAAAATGAAAAAATACAAAAAATAATAATTTTGAAAAGCTTTTTTCAAAAAGTATTTTAAAAGTATTCAGAAAAATTCTTTTCGAAACACATTTTTGAAAGAATGTTGCAGAAAACTCATTTTAGAAGAAATTATGTGTTCTAAAAAGTTTGTTTCGTAAATTTCACCCTGAAAAGCTTACTGTGAAATGTATTTCATGCATGTTGAAACCTATTCCGTAAACATCGTTCGAGAAATTATATTTTTAAAATTTGACTCTAAAAATTGTTTCAGAAAGTTTGGAAAATCTTATATCTGAAAGTTTTCGAAACATGTCATCAAGAAGTCATGGAAAATGGTTTTTTGAAAGATAATAATATTTTAACTCAATTTTTTTTACTTACTACTTTAATTTCCTTTCAATTATTATATTATACTGTTAAAAAAATTAAAATAAATAATTAAAGGGTATTAAAATGATGAGATAAAAGTTAATAAAAAAGAATGGATCAAGATATCAGACGGAAAGGGAAATTTGAGGGGGTGTGCAAACAAATTGTGGGGACGTAGAAAGTAAAAGCCCATTGAGAATAGAACCTTTTTTAACTACTTTTAAAGGACTTAATGGAGAAATCGTTTTCGTATTCTATTTTATTTTTTCAGATATGTTTTAAAGGGACTCTGTGAGCATAAATGTTTAAATGAAAGAAATTTGAAAGCACACTTGTGAACTTATTCTATTTTATTACACAACCTTTATCTCTTTTCTTTAATGCACATGATTCCTCATTTAGTATTTAATGTCACTTCTAATAACTTTGAAGTTTTATATTCCTTCACCCACAGTTACTACCTTACCCGTATACTTTTTATAACCCTATAGCTTTGGTGCAGCAAAGAAGGTTATCTTAGTCTTTTTGCTGTAACACAAAGGTGCAAGTAGTAATCATGGAGTGTAACAAGCAAAAATCTAACTTTGAT
This sequence comes from Vigna unguiculata, assembly GCF_037176805.1. Lineage (NCBI taxonomy): Eukaryota > Viridiplantae > Streptophyta > Magnoliopsida > Fabales > Fabaceae > Vigna > Vigna unguiculata. Next base: position 4,538,477 of record NC_140798.1, read on the forward strand.
CTGGCAATTTATTCCTACAGCCCATCAAATTTCCATTTTATCCTTATAAAAATGACTTTTAAATTATGAATTCCAAAACAGACTTTTCGAAACAGGGGATTTTTGAAATAATATTTCCGAAACAGAATTTTCGAAACGAGATTTTTAGAATAAATTTGCTAAAACCCGTGAAATACATCTCGAAAACCTTTTCAAAACAAATTTCATAATACACTCTCCGGAATACATATTATACTTTTCGATATGAGTTTTGGAAAGAGCTTTATGGAACATATTAAATATTTTCCGAAAAAAACTTTTCATAATGGATTATTTTAGTATTTTCTCTCTTCTTCTTCAGTTGGGATCCGTTGGCCTTAGTGGTGGCGGTAATGGAAGTAGGAGTATGATGCAATGATGAAGGGTATTTAAGTATTTTCCTCATATTGATGGTGCAGGAAGAAATTGGTAGGGTGCAAAAAGCAATTTCCAAAATTGTATGGTCTATTGTTGGGAATGAATGTTTGCCATGTGCTTCTTGATTTCTTGCACTCCCTTGGTCACACCTCCTTATTCCTTGTGTGCTTGATAGACCCAAATACGATCTAAGTTAAGAATTACTATTAACACCTAAACTTAGAATGAGTGAAATACTAATCTAAAAATTACATCAAAGTAAGTTTTGTAATAAAGATCATTTTCATCCATGTACTCATCAATTATGGAGCTTTTCAAGAAAAAGTTCAGTGTTCAGGTCTGAGATTTAGAGGTTGCTGCAACAATAAACATCTTTAGGACCATCGTAATGGTATTTATCAAGCATTGATCATGATCAAGGCTTCAATATCACTTACAGGTTCTATTTCGAAGGGAGTTAGTTTATGATTTTATTACTTTAATTTCAGGAAGGCATCAAGAATTATGCAGATTAACTGAGGGTACCTCCATTGATAGGGGCCTTGAGGGCATTCTTCTAGTTGGCTTATTTCATGGACCAAGAGGTATGTTTATTATGGTTTCATGGCATATAATGGGTATTAAGAACTTAGGATTCAAAATTTCTAACTGCTATTTTTTACTATTGAACAAAGGTTGGATTAATCTTTGATTGGGAATGTGGTTTTATGCTAGTTCAGCAAGCTTTTACTGAGGTTGATATGTTAGAAATGGATCAACTATGAAATTTAAGATTTCACATTTTCACTAAAGGTAAGAGATGTGTAGAGAGTCTTGCTAATCAAGGTTTAATTTACAGGCAACCATTTTGTTGGTCAGATATTATGCCTAATTGAGTCAGAAATAGTTTTCTTTCCCTAACAAATTAGATGCTAAAATACCACCATAAAATTAAAACTCACGATGGAAGATACTATAAATATCTTGGTAATTTGTTAAACCACTAGAGTGTTTTTGACAGATCTACAATTGCCAGAAATTTTAAATGAAAATGTTCCATACAGTAATTAGCAAGGAGGTGTATTGTGAAACCAGTAAAAGTTTTTGGCAAGTTTGCAACAATGAATCAAAATTGTGTGCAGTGTTCAACATCTAAATTTAACTAAGTTATTTAACAATTGGCAGCATGAACTAATACATACAAAATATTATTTGCTTGAAGACTAAAATAGGTTATAAGTACAATAACTAAAATACAAAATTTTGACAAATATAAAAACTAAAAGTACCTGCCCACAATGGCCAATATTATGCAAATGATTCACGTCTTCTTTATGACCACGCTTAGATATGCCAGTCCTTCAGCATTACATTTACATTGGTATAAAGCCAATCTAAACTATAGCCCACAAATTTGATTCAAAAGATTCAGAAAGTGCCATACTCTCTTCAGGCAATGCATGATATAACAAGCACATAATTATTCCTACAATTGATCAATCGTTTGGGGAAATGTTTCCTGAGCCATTATGGATTTCATCATGCCAACTGATAAATTAATGAAACAGTACTATTAGCACATAACAGAAATTGCATTTAAAGTGTTACAAGGAATATTTATCAATTATTCCATGAGCAGGGTACCGGCAATGTGAGTTAGCCATGGCTTTACCAACTCGCACCATCTGCATCCCGAGCTTGGTAGAAATCGTTAGGCCGAACAATGTTGACCTCCTCAAACTCATTATCATCTGAAAAAGAACAGAAGGGTAACTCTTCATTATGTTGTTACTGAAAATTAAAGGTGTTCAAGGATTCTTTTACAGAAAATGTGGTCAAAGGTATATCTGCAACAACTAGATATGCTGGATAAGAGAATATAAGCTACATGTAAGTTAACACTCAATATGTGAATTAACACTTAGAGGAGACAACTTTAATTCCAGGAACAATCTAAGTCCAATCCATCATTTGACAACTGCAGCTCAGGTTAACTTTTGGATTGAAAATAATTTTGTTTTCCTTTGCCATATTGACCTCTTTGGTTTTCAAACCTCAGTAAAATCCAGTCAAAAAGCACATGATGCGTTTTAGAGAAATTTGAAACAAGATGTTTTGACCTTGACAGTAGAAGAAAAATCCAACTGAAACCCTTTTTCCGAGGTTATAAAGTGTTGTTAGCAGGTCCCTTTCAAGTTAAAGAAATAACGCGTGCAATTCCAAGCAGCCATAGCATGCTAATAACCTATAATAAGTGATTCTTTTTTCTGTTGGGAATAACAATACAGCAAAAAAACTGAGACTTCGGTTCCAACACTAAAATTGACAAGAACATATTGTGACTACCATTTTCAGAATGAGATCAACTATATAATAATGATGATGATAATAATAATAATAATGATGATGATGATATTAATAATAATAAATGTTAAGCAGAATAATGCATTTGAATAATATTCTATTTTGTAAAATAAAAGAAAATCCAAAAGGACTATCGTCAGACGCTTGTACAGTAGATAAAGGGAAGCCATTGCCAAACAAAAAGTCCCATTGAAGCCTAAAAGGGTAATGAACTTATGGGGCAACAATTCACAGTATAATGAACAAGCCTTTTCCTACATGAGGTGAGCTACATGCATTAAATGTGGTCACAAAGTTTTATGACAAATTACGTCCATGGAGAAACCATTGACCTCTGAATCCTTCTCAATGGTTTTTGCCTGTAAGTTTTTTGAGCCTCACTTTACCATTAGCAATAGGACTACAGGCTGCCTTCCCAACTTAGGCTTCTACTGGCCTTCTGTATACATGCCCAAACCACCTGAAGTGAGATCTCTATTTTTTCTTCAGCAGATGCTATCTCATCTTTCTTTTTACTGCATTCCTTTAAAATTCTACCTTGTTTACTATGTCCATTTATCCAACATAACATTCTCATCTATGCTACGTGAGTTTATTTTCTTAATAGCTTCTCGCGACTCAACACTAAGTTTCATGCAACACTTCAGCACCTCCTTCGTTTCATCAACCCCACTTTAATCCTAGTCACCGGTTATTTCAAAAGGTGTATATTAAACAGCATAGAAGGAGACATAATCAAGGGAATAAGTCATCCTATTTCTAAAATAACATTGTAAAAATTTCTCACCTTGGTGAGGATGGGAACAACATGTTTCAGAGCAAAAATTTCTCTTTAAGTTTTGGTGCCAGTTTAACATTTACACAGCTCCTGATTTCGTTTTTGTGTGATGGACCCAGGACGCTTAAACCATGTTGTGACCTATAAGGTATGATCTCTAATTTTCACCTTATGTTGGGATTGAGGCACCTCTCTCTTGCTAAGCTTGCATTTCGTATACTACATCTAAACTTTCCTTAAGAGCCATGTAATCTGCTTTGTAAGGTTGCCTCCACTTCTATTTGACTGTCACAATTCACAATACTAAATAAATTTATAATAGTGGGGTTGGCTTGGCTGTACAATAAAGATTTCAATTCACTCCTATTCTTGAATAACCGGAATATGAATATGGTCTACCTATACAGTAGAGGAGCCTTTTCTTATCAAACAAGAACTCACTGTGATTAGTTTCTCAAGATTCTATAAATGGAATAAACAAGTGTATTTTTCAAAAGAAAATTACCAAATGATTTAGATAAGTAAAGGAGCTAAGTCACTAATGTTACCAAAAGGAGTTTAAAGTGCCTTTGTGTACTCCTGAAATACATCTACAAATTCATTAAGGAATCCATGAATATTTAAGAATTGGTTCGAAAAATTTGAGGATCATTATTATTACAATTTTCTGGATTTCCAAAACTAAAGTTACGTCAATTCCCTGGAAAAATTATACCGTTCAAAGTTAACCAAACTAAAGTCAAGGATGACCTGAATAATATGTCTATGTCTATACCCAAATTCAAGGATCTTTCAGAGAACAACAAAGACAACAGTTAATAGGATACTTCACACAATAAGTGGAGGACGAAAGGAAACTGAATTGGTACCTAGAGAAAGAATAATAATATACATTACCTTTTCTCAAGGTCAGTGCTACAACGGCATCATTTTCTACCTGAAAAGTAAAAAAAAATAAAAATATAGGAAATTGTCAACGCCTATGAGATGCAGGTGAAAGCGGTACAAGGGGCAAACAGAAAATTTTGGCCAGCTACAGATTAAAAATTGACATGTTAAAATACCCAGGACTTAGATATAACCAAACATATATGCAAACATTAAAAAGAATATACAGAAAGTTTACACCATAGAAAATGTAATATTACATTACCTTTTGATCTGCCAAAGTCTTAGAGTCTTCTAATACTTCCCCTGTACCAGGTAGAATTAACCGTTGATTACTAGTTGGCTGATCAACAAGTTCTTGCAACTTCTGCTTTATGTCAATAATTTTATCAGATGCCTTGCACCGGATGAAGTAGGTTGTCTTACTACGTTTAACACGAATGTACATATCCTGTCAATAAACAAAAGTTCAGTATGATATATGTTAGGAATCCCTTTTGAACGACAACAAAACAGAACTAGAAATCCTAACACAATCTGCTGCAATAGCATAGTGACTGAAATACTTCTGTATCATTTCACACTTCATGAAAACTGTATAACATTAAGAAAGAGAGAAGCATTGAGCTGAAACCATGTTCCGAGACAGCACAGATTACGCTTTATTTATTTTAGGAAAGAGAAATCAATACAATAAATAGAGGACATTTGATACCCTCGAGTAACAAAGATATGATAGAGATAAATAAAAATGTTTCGAATAATACATATATAATCTAGATATTTTTTATTACAAAGGATCAGCTCCTTATCTCTATGATTACAACAAAAACAAAGGCACCAAGGTAAACAATAATTACCCCAAAAAGAGCACTCTCCTTTTCACACTGGCAATATCCGGTTACAAAGTTTAATTTTTCAAAAAGCTAATCCCACTTGCAACTGAGGAACTTTTTATAATGTCCTCACTCACTAACCAAGATAAGTAACTACCAAATCACATACTAAATAATTACAATTTAACCCTCTTTCTTTTCTTGTTGCTATAACAGACCTGGAGAGGTCTTCCCTTTTCCTATTTTCCCTATCGCCAAATCTCCATCTATGCTATGAGTAAGATTAGCATTTAACATTATAGCCTTGAAATCAGAGTATCTGTGTTCTATAACTGAATGATGCTAAAGCACACCAGTTGAGACCTCTAGAATTGACAATGAAATAGAAAGAAAACAGAAAGTAACCTATTCATTTCCAGATACAAACCAAAATGGCCATCATATAGCAAGAATCAGTCTCAGTAACTGTACAGTTTCAAAGGAAATAAAAATCAAACAAGCTATGAACATCTTCATGATCTCCAAAGTTCTAACATCATTGCTAGTATTTTGGCAAGGATCGTCTACACTAACAAACTCCTGGGACAAGAGAGGTAATTATAAAGACATGCATCTCCTATTTCCTTTCTCGTGAAAGCACAGCAAACACCATTGTTTTTTACCAATTCTTTTTTCCCTCTTATTATTTTTCACAACCTAAAAGCAATTAGGAAAGAACATTTGGTTCCAGGTCCCTCACTTAACTTTAAATGACTTCAAAACAAACACCCAAACCCAATTCTTAACTTCAATTTGAAACAAACCATAATTCATGGTTCAACACAGTAAATAAAGATTAGAAACTAAAGGGTACACAAAAGTGACTTACCATTGTATTACTTTCCAGGTGCTTCTTTCCGGTAACAAAATTGCAGTTTCCAAAAACTGGAGAAAAATTTTCAAAAAAGGAAAACAAAGGTTGCAAGTGAAGTAATGGATTTGAAGCAAGAAAAGTGGTGAAAGTTGGTGATGAGTAATTCACCTGCGAATCTGTGAAAATTGTCAGATTTCAGAGAGGTATTCTTGGTCGCACACAGAACGGTGATCGATTAGTTAGTTGTTCACGTGCCCCTGACCTTGACTCCACCTCTGCTATTCTTAAAGAAGATGATGGATTCAAAATCAATTTTTTCAATACAATCAAATTAATTGAGAACTGGATTTCGATAATAAAATATTAAATTCAGATATTTAGCTAAAATATAATTAATTATCAAATAATAAATTAATAAAAACAAAACAGTTGTTTGAAACAATGTGTTGTGAACATACGTGTGTTGTGTTGTTCTTTAATGTGTTTTATTTCATTTATTTTAATCTTATTTTTGTTAGAAATATGTATTTTTTAAATATGTATGATATTATATTAGTAAATGATAATATTATAATATTATTAAATTAATATATAAATTAAAATTATATTTATTAAAAATAAAGTAAAATATATAAGAACAGAAAGAATAATAATTGATAAATAAAGAATAAAAGAAGAAACAGAGATAATCGATTTTATAGTAAAATTAATGATCAATTTTTAAAAATTTAATAAATTATTATATATAGGATAAAATTGATATTTTGAAATATAGACACAAAAAGAAAATCTCTTTATATATTATTATAGATATTTTTTTCACAATTTAATCTTTATATTTTATAAAATATGTTTTTCAATTCATTTTCATCAACTATGTTAATTCCTTATTTATTTATTCATTTATTATAGTTTTATTTATTTTTTATAAAACTATCAATTTTTGTTAATTTATTTTTTTACAATTTTAATCCTCATTTTAATTATTTTTAGTTGTATCTCTTTTTATTCAAAACGTTCTACTACGTAAATTAAAGAAAAATTATTTAAGGGTATTATGTTATGTTTTTATTAGTTTTTTTACACTTTGTGAAATATCTCTGTACTTCTTTGGGAGATGATAATTTTACCTATAGAGATATAAATCTTCAATATATTTTCTACATTTTAATTAATTAAAATATGTATTAATTAGTGTTTAAACTATCATATCACTAGCATTTAATTAGTCAGACATATTAAGTGTAACAATTAATATGTTTCAAACCGAAAATCGATAAATTTATGAATAATTAAAAATTAAGAGATTAAAATTTTGTGAAACATAATTGGGACCAGAATTATGAATTTGATCAAACATAGGGAATAAAATTGCATAAAAAATTTAAAATATAACATTTCAATTTTTTATAAAATTATAAGAATCAACATTGCTTAAAAACTTGAAAGGTTAAAATTACAGATTTTACAAAAGTAAAGAACCAAAATTATAATGAAGTCTATTTTTCTCATTACATTTAAAAAAAAAATAAATACGACAAAATACGGAAAAAAGTTTATCTAAAACATTTAAATAGTGTTAACTTATTTTCAGAACAGAACATAGTATAAATCATGAAAATGTTTCATAAATAAGATTATGTGTTTTGTAAACGAACAGATTATATAAAATATATTTTTGTATAACAAATTATATAATATTTTGTTTCACCTCCGAGAAGAGAAGTCTCGATTAGATTATGAATTTGGATTATCTGTTGTATATTTTGTAAAATTTTTTTACTGTATTTTAAAATATTTTAAAAATATTTTAAAAATACACTGATTATCATTAATTTTGACGTTTTAAAATATATTAAAAAAATATTTAAAATACAAACATAATCTATTTTTAATACTTAAGTAAAGGAAAAAAAAAAATAATCTGAACTCTTATATTATAAACATATTCTCTTAAGTTACTCTTATACTTAACGCAATTATTCTTTAAACATATTTTGTTTTCAAAAAATGTTTTCATCTTTAGTTTATTAAGACGATTACTTAAAGCTTATCTCAAAATTAAGATTTGGAATAGAGTTTGTTTTACATAGATAACTTGAATGGTTTCTAAGCTTATTTCAGTTTGAGTAAAAAATTATTTGACTACTTAATAAGTACTCCAAACTATCAAAAAATTGTTTGAAGAGGAAACAAACATATAATTTAAAATAAAACACATTTAATTTAATGTATCTCTGCGTTCTAGTATAATCAAATGAATGAAGATAGTCTTCTGAATTTGAAACTTTCATTGGTCAAAAGAGGATTTGCAATGATTATGTCTTTCATGATTTACATAAATTAGAATGTAATAAAATTAACAAATAATTCATAATTGAATGGAATAACAATAAAAATAATAATAATATCGGTAAATTTTAAAATTTTCAATGATCTTTTATTCACTATCTCTATACAAATTGTAACAAATATAATTTCAAATTGCACAAAAGATCACAATACAAAAAAATCAAAATTATTCATCCTTATATTATTAGTTTTTTCTTCTCTCAAACCAATTAAAATCTAATATCACGTTGTCAATTAATTATTTTAGATTACTTATTTACAATTTCAATTTCTTATTTTTTTTCTTAATTTTTTCCTTCCCTCTTTTGAAATTAAAAACTAGAAAATCTCTCCCAAAATTTGATTCCTAATAGCCGAATTGCAATGAATTTTCTGATGTGAAGAATATTAGGAAAATAAAGATGCATTGGGTTCATTTGAAGGTTTTTTATATCGTGTATACATGGTGATTATACATTTTCAATCTACTTCTTTTATTGCTACGTTTTCCTATTATTTGAGGAAAAAAATTGAATATCTATTTAAAAACTAAAAATAATAAATATCATTTTGTTAAAAACAGAAAGAGGGCGAGTAGAAATTTTAAATCAAGACATTTATAATTTATAAATATCATCTAAAAATGTTATGAATGTCATTTAAGATAAGAAGATAAGTGAAACTAAATATAATGATCACAAGTGACCAAACACTTTTCAAGTTTTTGCTTTTTCTTATTTTACTGGTAAAAAAAAGCACTTCAAGATTTGGTTCAATCAAAAAAGTTTCTAAATAAATCACGAAATCAAAGGAGGAGATGGAGGGTGTTTTGCATATGTGCTTTTCTCTTTTTTGCATACTATGATGCTATGTTTCTGATATAATGCTTTTATCTAACACCATCATTTCAAATCTGTAACAAAGCTTCAATTCAATCACTCTTTCCCCTATTCAGTGGTTGCATTCATTTCACTATGCTCAAGTACTTTTGCGTGGTTATACGTCAAAGACGCAGAATTTGTTAGAATTGATTTTCTAACGTAGAATTAGTATTATATGTTTGATTTTCAAGATCAATTAAAGAGTAAAAAGTTAAATTGATGGAATGAAACCTGATTTGTGAAAATCATGGTAAAAAACGATTCAGAAACATTTAGGGTTTAGGATTTAAGGTTTAGCACCGGAACATAAATGATAGAAGATTTCCATCAAATGACACATGTTCATAGAAAGAACAGCAACAACCAACCATGTCCTTGCAAGAGTAACCATAACCATGAAAGACTCTGGATGATGTTAAGTAAATGGTGATCTATATCAGTTGTTGTACAGTGTCTGCATTTCCTAAAACACACTTCATTGCTGTAGTCAAAGCAATGCACTGAGCATCTCATTCCAGATATCAGGTACTCCAGGAAGACACCAATGGCTGCAATCAGAAGAAAGGCCTTTTCCTTGTTTCTGCCTCTCATCTTGTCCTATTACTCTCATATACACCGAAGGGTGTCCGTCTCTGCGCAGTTCTGTCATTGTTGTGATATCTTGCAGATACACCGGAAACCTCATTCTCTTCAGCACTTCTTGTAGCACCACCAGAGGTTCAGGAACATGTAGGTGGCTGAAAAATGGAAGAGGCTGCTTCTCATTGTGGCATTTCCAACCATTTTCTCTGCATATACAAAAAGATAAATGACTCAGTATATAAAGTAAATGCAAATGTCATCTTACAAGTCAGTTTTGTAATGTTGAGTTAGGCTTAAAATTCATTTCTTAACATAATATTAGAACCATACCATGAGTTAGAGCCTATCCTGATAAAGTTTGTTGTTTGTTGGACCTAATATTTCACCCACTATTGTACCACTATTAGACCACTTGTTTCAGTCTAGTCCTACGTTCGAGATGCATATGCATCAACATGTTGAAAGTTTCACACTCACTAGAGATAAGATCAATACACAGTATATAATATAAGTGGATGCAAATCTCACGTCACCTTACCTCAATACAGTTGTTGGACAGTTTACTTCATAAACAACACAATAGAAACTCATACTTCTAATTTGGGATTCAAGATAAAGACTTTGTATATCTTAGGCAAAGATAAAAGAAAACCATAGAACTTGTATGTCATAATTAATAAGGACATTTGTTGAAAAGCTCAAGACAAGGCCATAAGAAACTCACTATAGAGTCCAATAATTTCTTCGATTTGGCACTTAAGTCTCAAACCTTAGCATATGGTCAAAACACATTTTAGAAAAAAGAGAATAAAGGCCAAGTTTTATACAAACAGAAACATACAGTACCTGTTATGTCTAGATGACATGCTTCTAAAAATGACTTGTGTTCTCAGAGGATCTAGATTTTGATCCACCCATCTTGCCCATGTGCTGAGTCCTCTTTGATAAGCAACCATTGCACTCATGTTTCTTATGAGATTCTTTCCTTCCATGTAGTAATCCCATCTGGTATTATCATGATAGAACTTAATGACACATCTTAAGGACTTAGAGCACTAGTCATACATAAACTAATTTCAATTTTCTGTTCTTAATTTTCTTCAGTTACAGTGAAATTCAGCTTGATTTGAGGCAATGCAAAAATTTAGAGAATGAGAATCTTTCTTACGAGCTGGTTTGATCAGAATGAGTCCACCAATGGGCTGAGTCAAATACAAGAATATCAACTCCTCTCCAATACCTTGCATTTTCTTCAATCAAATCCAAATGTAAAATTCTCTTATTTTCTGAACCTTTCTTCAGTTCCACCAAAAGGGGTGCCCAGAAAAACTCAATTGAAGTCTCAAAATCCTTCAGGTGAAGACTACATGGTCAATAATTTTCACAAAAGCAAAAGAAAATATGTTCTGATAAATATCTCACCAGGGCATGGAAAGCCATTGCAGGGCCTTTATAAGTCACCCTTTTTCGACCAGTTGGAATAACTCCTTGCACTAAGCAAACTAGAGATTCCCACTGATTTCTCATCATTGAATCACCCACCAGCATTATTCTCTTTCTTCTCATTCTTCCAAGAAACCTTAGTGCATCAAATCTGCACCATGCCCTCAAGAAGTTAGATTTCGGATATATCTCTATGTTCATTAAACTAGCCTTAGTTTTTAATAGATAGAATCAAAAACCAAAATTTGAAGCCTTTTCATACCAATAACATCAACAAAAACCATTTATACGATTAAAAATCGAACTTTAAACCTAACTCGATTACACAAAACTGATTTGTAAAGTAAAATTTGCACCAACTTATATATTATTACATTGTTTATCTCTATTCAATGTGAGATTTTCAAAGTATACCTCGGTAAAGCACAACCAGTTGGCTTCCACTTCCACTTCTGATAATCAGAATCTGGCCTACCATTCTTTTGACAAGTAACTACAGAGCTTAGATATGGACAATTAGAGTCATAGAGAGGGTAAGAGTCATCATAAACCCATTTTCCAACTGAAAAGTCACACATCTTCTTAGAATCTATGTTGCTTTGGACCATCCTAACATCATCAGCTTGAACCAGAATGCCAGCTTCATCCTCCGGGTTCAGCAGGGACAATGTGCAGTGGAGGAAGCACAGAAAAGTGCTGCACAATAAGAAAGAGGAAAACAAGTGGATCTTTGGTGCTGCCATGGAAGAACAAAACTGTGAGAGAGCAATAAGGGTTTATGTAGATTGTAAGGAGCTAGTGTTTGGAGGTAAAGTGTTTGATCAAGGCATGACTTGCGGTGGTTTGAAGGTGTGGACCATAGAGAGGTGCATTATGCTATGCATTACTTCTAATTGGTACCTTCCAATGAAAATAATTAAGAAGAGAAAATGAATCTCTTTGAGACAAAATTTGTTTAAAGTTATAAGTTTTTTCTAGTATCATTTCCTTAAACTTTTAAGAAATTTTGTGTGCTTATACTTTAATAATTTATGTAGAAAGTTTATCTTCTTTTTTTTCTTTCACCTGTATTGCTATGGTCACTTTTTTTTCTTCTTTAATGAGTGAATTCATCTTTGGAATTGAATATGGTTTGGTTGAGACAGGTGGGCATGTGCATTTGTTATTGTTTGTTATTGGCAGTGTGACATTTAAGTGGTTTCTGTTCTTCTTTTCAACTTTACCTTTACTAGGAAACCAAAATAAATACACTCATTACTAACAGTTTTGTCTTGGGTTGATGAGTGAGGTTTTTTTTTTTTTTTTTCTGATTTTAAGATCATTTGAAGTTGAATAACTAAATAACAACATTTTGTTAAGGTGACAAGGGGAAGTGAGGGTTAAAAGATTAAAGAGATATAGTATTTTCTTTAACGTGTTATTTTGTTACTTTCTCGAACTTAAAAATTTAACTTCCTTTAGACTTAATCCATCAAGAACTAAACATGTCTTTAATTAAAGATTAAATATATGGTAATCCTTAATTTATAACATAATTTATTTATTTTTATTTTAATTTAATTGAATTGTGGTTCAACCGTAAGAATCTAGAAAATAGTAGTTTAGAATGGATAAATGTTTAAAATAATAGAAGTCAATTATTTTATTATTAAAATACCTAAATATAAATAGAAAATTTAAATTTCATTGCTTATAAACATTTTATTTCTCTAGAAATTGTTCCTTTCCTTCTCTTTGTCTTCTCTCTAAAATTGTGATCCCTGAGACGCGCTCTTAACTTCTGTCCAATCAATTTCTTCAACAGAGTAAGTTGATTTTCTATTCCTAACTCTTGTCTAATTGAATCCCTATGCATATGAAAATTCTTCTCTCACATGAGTCATCGAACTTGTTCTTATGATTCTCTATTAATCAGTGATTATGATCATGTCCCCTTATCATGTTATTATCGTTTTTAGATTGAATTGTGATCTCTGCTAAGTATAAAAAGGGATTGATACTTGAGTTTAGTCTTCTGTACTTTTCACATGTAAGAGAAGCTAGATTGTTTTCTAAGATTTGAAAATGTATTGCTTGTTTTGGTGTTAATTCCATTTAATTTCGCTGGATTGAATAGTGTATTGGCTTGAATTAAATGTTGGTTGGTGTTGTTTTGACTTTCTAGGTTTGCATGTTGTGAGCATACGAGAATTTGTTGTTTTCGCCTAAGCGAGAGAAGCTCTCACTTAAGCGAAAATATCAAAAGTTCATCTTTGCTATTTGTTAGAATTCTCGCTCAGATGAGGAATTTGTCGCTTGAGCAAGAGAACTTCTATCACTAGGCGAGTCTTTACGCACCAGGCGATTTAATTGATTTGTTTTCCTTTAGAGCTCTAGGGAGATAGTCGTTGGGCGATTGGTTTGGGATTGTCTTGGCGGCGGTTATCATGACGTACTAATAACCATTTAAATTCTCAATTAGAAAGGAATGAAGTATGTGGTGAGAGGAGCAGGAGGTCCTAGCCTAGATTTTTCCTTGACTAAAGGTGTTAACGGACTAACCTTGTATGTGATAGAGTTTCACTTTGAATTTGTCGCTCTACAAAGCATGAGATGTCACTACAAGCACAAAATTGTCTGGATCCAACTTCAATGCATGTATCTAGATTAGTTGAGTCGTAGTTTATATATATTTGTATGTGAATATCTGCTTGTTTTAGTTGATTTATGTCAATATTTTATGGATTGAGATAATTTCTTAAAACTTATTAGTTTACCCTTCTTTTGTCTTAGTTGTGTTTTGGTGTTTGTTTTCCTTTTGCAATAATCATCTGATTGGTGTGAACAATTGAGGATTCTGCAAATAGTTTTGTGCAAGGAAGAATAGGAGATGCCGTTGAGTAGTTGTGTATCAGGATAATGTTTAGTTTTGAGTTTTCTTTTGACAACTCTTAGTCAGTTTTTATATATAAAATTGTATTCTAGTTTATATATAACAGGGAATGAGTATAACATGGTGTTTATATGCTTAAGTTATTTGTTGTGAATATTCAAATATGCGGTATTTTTTGGGATATTATATCGACTATCTCACGAATTTAAACTTTTAATAATATAATAAAAATAATTAAATAAAAAAAACGTGATAAAGATCATAGATTTAATTCTATTAAAAATTTAGAAAAATAAAATTAATTTGATAAAGTTATACTATCATGAGATCAAGAATTACAAGGTTCTGGACATATCTTCGTGGAAAAGAAAAATATTTAGACTAAAATACTTCCTTAGTCTATGTTTTTGTTCAAAAATTTCAAATAGGTCCTAAGATTTTTTAGGCTCAATTAGGTCTATATTTTTTAAAATGTGTAATAATTAAGTCCATTCCGTTAGCATGGTGTTAACAGTGTTAAGGATGTGTCACGTGTTAGCTCCTCATTTTTTTGAATTTTTTATTTTTTTTTAAATTATTCATGTCACATGTCACGTTAATATTGTGTCACGTGTCAAGTCAGTAAAGTGACATGTGTCAAGTCATTGTTTGAATATCACTTTGGTCCATATATTTGTTATTTTGATTATATTTAAGTCCATTTTGTTTATTTTCAATTTCATTCTCTCCAGATTGAGACTAAATTTAACTTTTATATAAATTTTATAATGATATTTTTATTAAACATTTTAATAATATAAAGTTTATTTAAATTTATATTTTACATTAAACTTTACTTATACTTTGTGTTAAAAAAAATAAGGAATTGACACGTAACACATCCTTAAAATCGATAATACCATATTAATGAAATGAACCTAATTGTTATACATTTTAAAAAAATATGGAACTAATTGAGACTAAAAAAAATCTTAGGACCTATTTGAGATTTTTGAACAAAAACATGGACCAAGGAAGTATTTTAACCAAATATTTAATATCTACAACAAAGTACTAGCATAAACACAGATGCAATAACGCCTGTGTGTACGTATTTTTTGAATATGAATGTTATTATATTAGTAATTGATGATATTGTAATGTTATTAAGTTAATAAACAAACTAAAATTACATTTATAAAAAATAAAGTGAAATGCATAGAGAAAATATAAGAAAATAATTGTTAATGAATAAGAAAAAAAAAAAAGAAGAAGAGGATAAGTAAATAATTTTATAAAACTTGTAAAAGTGATTGTTAATTTTAAAACATTTAACAAATAATTACATTGTAAAGAGTAAAACTGGAATTATGAAAAGTGGACACAAAAGAGGAAATCATCTTCATATATAGTTATAGATAATTAACAGATATTAAACAAGTTTAATATCTTATTTATATAATAATAATCTATATAAAGGGGATTTCCTCTTTTGTGTCCACATTTCATAATTCCAACTTTACCCTTCTATATAAAGGGGATTTCCTCTTTTGTGTCCACATTTCATAATTTCAACTTTACCCTTTACAATTTAATTATTTATTAAATTTTTAAAAATTAACTGTTATTTTTACAAGTTTCTATATATAAAGGGGATTCCCTCTTTTGTGTCCACATTTCATAATTTCAACTTTACCCTTTACAATTTAATTATTTATTAAATTTTTAAAAATTAACTATTATTTTTACAAGTTTCTATAAAACTATTTACTTATATCTTTCTTATTTTTTCTCCTATTTTATATATAAAGGGGATTCCCTCTTTTGTGTCCACATTTCATAATTTCAACTTTACTCTTTACAATTTAATTATTTATTAAATTTTTAAAAATTAATTGTTATTTTTACAAGTTTCTATAAGGGGATTCCCTCTTTTGTGTCCACATTTCATAATTCCAACTTTACCCTTCTATATAAAGGGAATTCCCTCTTTTGTGTCCACATTTCATAATTTCAACTTTACCCTGTACAATTTAATTATTTAATAAATTTTTAAAAATTAACTGTTATTTTTACAAGTTTCTATATATAAAGGGGATTCCCTCTTTTGTGTCCACATTTCATAATTTCAACTTTACCCTTCTATATAAAGGAGATTCCCTCTTTTGTGTCCACATTTTATAATTCCAACTTTACCCTTTACAATTTAATTATTTATTAAATTTTTAAAAATTAACTGTTATTTTTACAAGTTTCTATAAAACTATTTACTTATATTTTTCTTATTTTTTCTCCTATTTTATATATAAAGGGGATTCCCTCTTTTGTGTCCACATCTCATAATTCCAACTTTATCCTTTACAATTTAATTATTTATTAAATTTTTAAAAATTAACTGTTATTTTTACAAGTTTCTATAAAACTATTTACTTATATATTTCTTATTTTTTATTTTTCTCATATTTTCTCCATACATTTTATTTTATTTTTATTTTATTTATTAACTTAATAACATTATAATATCATCAATTATTAATATAATTCAAAAAGATGCGTACACATGATAACGTTTGTGTTTACGCCAGTTTGGATAAATGACAATTCTCATAACATAACTATTCAATAACTATTCACGTAATTCTGAAAATGTTTAATGATTAGCAGTTTATTTCTTAAATTGATGTATTTTAATTAAATGTAAATAATATTTGTATTCAAGAACTACTCCATACAATTTTTAACAATTTAAAATTCTTTAAGCAGTTTTTATTCTTACTAATAGTTTAAGGGTGAAATTATGGGTTACTCCACCCTAAAATTTTCAAAATTGCGTGTCGAATATATACCTCCGCCTGCACTGCGACTCTGTTCCTCACTCCTTCAACCAAATCAAGTTTCAATCTCTAACCTTTCTTTCTTTTTCTTCATTACTTTGAACTTGATAAAATACAAATGTAAAGCACTTTTCTTATTGTTTCTCTGTTTTTAAAATCTCAATTCCATCATGTGAAGGAGAATATTAAATTCATTTTTTTTTTCAATTTGAATCCGGCCAAGGTACTGGCATCTGTTGAAGGTGATGCAGAACGATGGGAAATGATGAAGGCAGCGGAGAAGAGGAAATGGGTTCAGTGGTGGTTGAAAAAGTGGGAGGCAGATCATCGGCCACAACTTGTTTCTCAAGATATCCCCTCAAGTTCTTCATACCCTAAAAGGTTTTCTCTTTGATTTCACCAATCTTTGGTTCAAAAAAGGTTCATTTATATTCAAATATACTATAAACTGATATCTGATAATGTTGGGCTTGAATTTTGTATTAGCTTTTTTTAAAATTAATTTCAATTTTTGTTGGTTCATTATGGAAATATCTTTGACAGAATATGATGGTTGACTTCTTATTTATAGCTTTTTGATTCAAGGATGATATCCGATTATTATTTGTCAGTGTAAGTTTTTTTTTTTTTTTTTTTTTGCAGGAGCATTATAATTAGTCTCTTTTATATTGTTGTATAATTGAACATTGTTGAAATATTTTGTGTGCTAGTTACTTTATAAAATAAGTTTTGATTAGTTTGACATGGTAATACTTGTATACATCAATACTAAATCTAAATTAAATTCTTCTTACACTCTCAGTCATCTTTTGGATTAAGCTGCACATTTACATGTTTGTGTTATGAAACGATCTTTATGTTTTTATCAAATTTATATGGTTTATACCCTTTAAGTTTAAAAAACATTAATGTTTTGTAAGTTAAAAAATTAAATCTACATTCTTTTAAAATTTGGGAACTAAATTTAACATGAACTAAATTTAACATGTAAGTATAGAGAATTTGACCTCGTTTAATTGAAAGTTTGAAAGTGTAAACTAAAAAATTACGTTTTCCCCTTTAAAAATCTTAGCTTGGAATGCTAAATTTGTTTCTTTCACTGATTGCTTAGGTGGGTTCTTCCAAAACTGATGCTGTATGGGTTTATGCTCTCAATTATGGGGGAGGAATTGTATCTGTAAGTTTTGTATTTTTTTCATAACCCCCTTTCACTGTCTTGGTGTTTGCTTTTATTTGCATATGCTGATGGATTTGTGCTTACCTTGTGAGGTGTAGGGTGATCACATTTCATGCAAGTTTTGTGTGGGAGATTCTTGTACCATGGTGTTAACAACCCAAGGTTCCACCAAGGTTGACTAATTTATTGTTTTCTAAGCATAAGGAGTGGCAGAATCTCAAGCTTTCAGAGTATGATGGTTACCTTTTCATAATAGTAATGCTAAATGAAAATCAGAAATATAATCACGTTTTCTTTATTTAATAAGAATGGCTTTTCTCAGCCAAAGGGCTAGAACACAAACAAAACTTTTTATTTAGCCATAATTTGTCGCCCGTTCTGTTCAGTTAAGAGTTTCGTAATTTTTCTGTTTAAAGTTCTGCTATAAGATCACAGAGTACAGTAAATCTGAATGGAAAATTAATATATCAAGAAATCAGTTTTTCTCATTCCTTCTACCTCTTTTGTGTTTAATTCTGTTTTTAAACAATAGAGATAATGGCAGAACTTTTCCATGAACTAAATCAAAGTGGGAGCTTTTATTGCTTCATCATATTTAACTGAAATACTCCAAGTTATTCAAATATAGGATGGTGATTCAGTGAAACCTAATTGGAAAATGCAGAATTTAAAAATGCAATTTGAATTGTAACATTCTGTGTTGATAACCATCTTATTTCTACATTTAGCACTTTGTGACTCAACTGAATTGTAACATTTGAATTGTAACATTCTGTAGTAATGCAAGACCGTGAGATATTTATGATTACCTCTAATGTGACTCAACTTTTCCATCTTATTTCTACATTTAGCACTTTGTGTTACAATTATTATTGTAGGTGCTGTATCAAGCTGCTTTGGATCATACTCATCCCTCTATGAGATCATTGAGAAATTGTTTGGATAAAGTTTTGAACTATAAATCCTAAACAATGAGACATGTAACAACAAGGGTCTTGTGCACTTGTTATTATTCTCCATCCTTTTGTATTTCTCATCCCAAATGTTCAGTAATTTTTTCTTCAATACATGATTTCACATTTGTGTTGTGGTAATTGTGGATAATTATTCTGGTTTGTTTCCACATCCGAAAAGGTTCAAACCAATTGGTCAAAGACTGATTCAGACTATATTTTTTTCACAGACAGGTGTTAGTCGTATGGCTTCCAAGCTCTTCTTCTCCAGATTCAGTCGTCTACAGACTCATACGGCGTCGTTCTCAAAGCTCGACGATGACGTCGTCGCGGCACTTTGCAATTCCTTCAGAGCAAGACGCAACTGGGACTCCATAACTCACCAGTTCCGTTCTCTCGATTTAAACGACTCGTTGGTTCAACACCTCCTTATGCAATTCAATTCCCCCTCCGACGCAAAAGCCGCATTGGGCTTCTTCCACTGGGCCGCAACTCGGCCCAACTCCACCTTCCAGCCCACCACTCGCTCCTACGCCATCACCATCAACCTCTTGTTAAGAGCCAACTTACTCGTCCACGCGCGCGCTCTTCTTCGTTCTCTCACCAAAACAAACACTCACTCACATGCGGTTCCTGCACTCGTCGATTCTCTTCTTGACGTTCTCGTTTCAACCTCTCGCGACCTCGCTGTGAACCTTCTTATCCAAGCCTATGCAAAGGCCAGGCTAACGGACGTCGCCTTCCACGTTTGTCGCTACGTGGAGGAGCATGGAGTCTCCGTCACCGTCGTCAGTTTTAACGCCTTGCTTCACGCAGTGCAGAGATCTGAAAAATGTTTTCTCGTTTGGGAGGTTTACGAGTTCATGATTCGGAGAAGGATTTACCCTAATTTGACGAGTTTGCGAATCATGGTTGATGTGTTGTGCAAGGAAGGTGAATTGCAGAAGATTGTTGACACGCTGGATCGGATTATGCGGAGGAGTACTTTCCGTTCTCCTTCTATGATCGTGAATTGTAGTTTGATGTTGAGGATTTTGGAGAGGGGACGCGTGGCGGAATCGGAGAGTGATGTCGTGGTTTTGTTGAAGAGGATGTTGCAGAAGAATTTGCTTCACGAGAACATTGTGTGGTCTTTGGTTCTGCATGCGAAGGTTGCGTTTGGGGATTTGGATTCCGCATGGGGATTGTATGGGGAGATGGTGAGAAGAGGGTTTGAGCCTAACGCATTTGTTTACACGTCGTTTGTTGGAGCGTTTTGCAGAGATAGGAGAGTTGGGGAGGCTATTAGTTTGGTGCGTGAAATGGAGGGGAAGGAGCTAAGGCCATACGGTGAGACGTATGAGCATGTTGTTGCGGCGGATTCGGAGGAATGTGTGAGGGTTTTTGATGAGATGGTGAGGGTTGGGTTTGTGCCTGGTTGTGTGGTGTTTAATAAGGTGGTGGAGAGGCTATGTGAAAAGGGTGAAGTGGAGAAAGCGAATGGAATGTTAAGTGTGTTGATGGATAAAGGGTTTTCACCGGATGATGTTACTTATTCTCTTTTGATGCAGGGTTATACTAGAAAGGAGGAGGTTCAAGAGGTTTTGAAGTTGTATTATGAAATGGAGTACAAACGTGTGAATCCTGGGTTGTCAGTTTTCGTGACGGTTGTTCGGTGTTTGTGTCGGTGTGGAAAGGTTGAAGAGGCGGAGAGATATTTGAGGGTGATGAGAGAGCGGGTGGTGGCTCTGGATGCTTGTGTCTATGAGGAGTTGATTGATGGCTACATCAAGAAGGGGGATACTGCTAGGGCCCTTTACCTTCAGGAGGAATTGGCTTCTTTGGAGTTGTAAGTGACAATTTTGTTGTGCTAAAAAGAGGTGAAAAGACGGTAGTGATGGTTTTTTCGCAAAATGAAGATTCCTGCTGGCGGTGTGAAATGTCAATCTAGTGATATTAGTGCTGCTTCAAGGACAATGTGTGTTAGAAACCTGTTGCTAGATGTGGAATTGGCTAATGTGTATAATTTAGAAGTTGAACAGGTGCTTCTGTATGATTTTACTTATTTTGGGAAGGTTATGCACAAATTAGGGCCTTTGGACACGATGAGTATGTGTGGAAAGAAGCAATGCTTTTGGTGGAATGGGCTAATCTGTATAACTTTGATGTTAAA
Organism: Vigna unguiculata; assembly: GCF_037176805.1. Classification (NCBI taxonomy): domain Eukaryota; kingdom Viridiplantae; phylum Streptophyta; class Magnoliopsida; order Fabales; family Fabaceae; genus Vigna; species Vigna unguiculata. The sequence continues at coordinate 4,559,775 of NC_140798.1, forward strand.
CAACTGCTTTTGTATGATTTTACTTATTTTGGGAAGGTTATGTACAAATTAAGGTCTTTGGACCTGTTGAGTATGTGAGGGAAGAAGCAATGCTTTTGGACATCTATCTAGTTTTTGAACCAATGAGAGGGTAAGAGTCATCATAAACCCATTTTCCAACTGAAAAGTCACACATCTTCTTAGAATCTCTGTTGCTTTGGACCATCCTAACATCATCAGCTTGAACCAGAATGCCAGCCTCATCCTCCGGGTTCAGCAGGGACAATGTGCAGTGGACGAAGCACAGAAAAGTGCTGCACAATAACAAAGAGGAAAACAAGTGGATCTTTGGTGCTGCCATGGAAGAACAAAACTGTGAGAGAGCATAGAGTTAAAGTGTGAAGGGTTTATGTAGATTGTAAGGAGCTGGTGTTTGGAGGTAAAGTGTTTGATCAAGGCATGACTTGCGGTGGTTTGAAGGTGTGGACCATAGAGAGGTGCATTATGCATTACTTCTAATTGGTACCTTCCAATGAAAATAATTAAGAAGAAAAAAATGAGTCTCTTTGTGAGACAAAATTTGTTTAAAGTTATAAGTTTTTTCTAGTATCGTTACCTTGAACTTTTAAGAAATTTTGTATGCTTATACTTTAATAATTTATGTAGAAAGTTTATCTTCTTTTTTTTCTTTCACCTGTATTGCTATGGTCACTTTTTTTCTTCTTTAATGAGTGAATTCATCTTTGGAATTGAATATGGTTTGGTTGAGACAGGTGGGCATGTGCATTTGTTATTGTTTGTTATTGGCAGTGTGACATTTAAGTGCTTTCAGTTCTTCTTTTCAACTTTACCTTTACTAGGAAACCAAAATAAATACACTCATTACTAACAGTTTTGTCTTGGGTTGATGATGAGTGAGGTTTTTTTTTTTTTTTTTTTTTTTCTGATTCTAAGATCATGAAGTGATCACTTATTATCTTTGTTTGTTTTTTCCTCTGCATTTTAAGTTTTGTACCTTTTGTTGAATATGCAAATCTGTTTTGGTGTTTTATATGTCCCATGAAAACTTACTTATGCTTGATATGGAGAACCAAGATGGTTCTTGTGTATTGAAGTTGAATAAGTAAATAACAACATTTTTTTAAGGTGACCAGGGTAAGTGAGGGTTAAAAAAATTGAGAGATATAGTATTTTCTTTAACGTGTTATTTTGTTACTTTCTCGAACTTAAAAATTTAACTCCCTTTAGACTTAATCCATTAAGAACTAAACATGTCTTTAATTAAAGATTAAATATGTTTTAATCTTTAAATTATAACATAAAATAAAATTAGATTTCTTATTTATTCCAATTTTTAATTTAATCGAATTCTAAATTAAAAAATAAATAAATGTTGTCCGATTATCTCACGAATTTAAGCTTTTAATAACGTGACAAGATAATAAAATAATTTAACGATTAGATAGAAGAAAAGTTAAAAAAAAAAATTGTGAATTTAATCTTTATTAATAATTTAAAAGATTAATTCGATAGATTTAAAATAGAAGTTTTGGGGTAGTTAAACCCCACTAATTAACAAATATTAAACAAGTTTAATATTTAGACTAACTGTAAATGACAATTCTCATAACATCACTATTTAAGTAATTTTGAAAATGTTTAATGATTAACAGTTTAATTATTAAATTGATGTATTTTAATAAAATGTAAATAATATTGCAATATTTAAGAACTACTTAATACATTTTTTAACAATTTAAAATTATTTAGGCAGTTTTTATTCTTACTAATAGTTTAAGGGTGAAATCATGGGTTACTCCACCCTAAAAATTTCAAAATTGCGTGCGAATATATAACCTCCGCCTGCACTGCGACTCTGTTCCACTCCTTCAACCAAATCAAGTTTCAATCTCTAACTTTTCTTTCTTTTTCTTCGTAACCTTGAACTTGATAAAATACAAATGTAAAGCACGTCTCTTATTGTTTCTCTGTTTTTAAAATCTCAATTCAATCACGTGAAGGAGAATATTAAATACATTTTTTTTTTTTTCAATTTGAATCCAGCCAAGGTACTGGCATCTGTTGAAGGTGATGCAGAACGATGAGAAATGATGAAGGAAGCGGAGAAGGGGCAATGGGTTCAGTGGTGGTTGAAAAAGTGGGAGGCAGATCATCGGCCACAACTTGTTTCTCAAGATATCCCCTCAAATTCTTCATACCCAAAAAGGTTTTATCTTTGATTTCACCAATCTTTGGTTCAAAAAAGGTTCATTTATATTCAAATATACTATAAACTGTCATCTGATTATGTTGGGCTTGAATTTTATATTAGTTTTTTTTTAAAATTAATTTCAATTTTAGTTGGTTCATTATGGAAATATCTTTGACAGAATATGATGGTTGACTTCTTATTTATAGTTTTTTGATTCAAGGATGATATCCGATTATTATTTGTCTGTGTAAGTTTTTTTTTTTTTGCAGGAACATTATAATTAGTCTCTTTTATATTGTTGTATAATTGAACATTGTTGAAATATTTTTTTTTGGGCTAGTTACTTTATAAAATAAGTTTTGATTAGTTTGACATTGTAATACTTGTACACATCAATACTAAATCTAAATTAAATTCTTCTTACACTCTCAGTCATCTTTTAATTAAGCTGCAGAAATTTACATGTTTGTGTTATGAAACGATCTTTATGTTTTTATCAAGTTTATATGGTTTATACTCCTTAAGTTTAAAAAACATTAATGTTTTGTAAGTTAAAAAATTAAATCTACATTCTTTTAATGTTTGGGAACTAAATTTAACATGAAAGTATAGAGAATTTGACCTCGTTTAATTGAAAGTTTGAAAGTATAAACTAAAAAAATACGTTTTCCCCTTTAAAAATCTTAGCTTGGAATGCTAAATTTGTTTCTTTCACTGATTGCTTAGGTGGGTTCTTCCAAAACTGATGCTGTATGGGTTTATGCTCTCAATTATGGGGGAGGAATTGTATCTGTAAGTTTTGTATATTTTTCATAGCCCCCTTTCACTGTCTTGGTATTATGCTTTTATTTGCATATGCTGATGGATTTGTGCTTACCTTGTGAGGTGTAGGGTGATCACATTTCATGCAAGTTTTGTGTGGGAGATTCTTGTACCATGGTGTTGACAACCCAAGGTTCCACCAAGGTTGACTAATTTATTGTTTTCCCTTGTAGATTTTTTTTTTCATTATTTTCATCCCCCAAGTTTGGTTGTCCCTCTATTTGAGCTGACTTTTGGCCAGGGTGCTTACGTCCTATCATTGTTAAACTCTACAAAAGAGAGAAACATTGTGCTAAAACCGTGTGTTTCTGGGACAGCACGAGTCTTTGTTTATATTGAGAAAAAGGGATCACTACAATAAATAGTGCAGATTTGATATCCTCTAATACAAAGATATGGTATGGAAATTAATAAAAAATGTTCCTGATTATATAAGATTAGCTCTTTATTTCTATAATTATAACAATAATGATATATTATCTCTTAAATTTATGGCTTTTGTTAGAGTGAATTCCTGTCTTTTGACTTGGCTTATGTTTATATTATTGTTATTGATAATTTTGTTCTCCTTATTTAGGTCTACAAATCCGTGGGATCTAAGTGTTCTCAGCAAATATTAGAGGTAAAAGCAGAGTATTTTTTTTTTTTTTTTTGCTTTTTTGCCTTTAAGCTCATCATTATTGAGTTAGAGGAGTCATATTACATGATGAGGACAAATGATTAGGATTGGTTGTTTTTCGCTACACAATTCCTGATGTCAATTGCAAGATTTATGGCCATGACAAGAGTGTTATACTTGTAATAGGAGTCTAATAAATGGACATTTTTATGGCATAACACATTTACTTTTCAACAAAAATGCCTTGACGAACTTGAATTTTCATGGTTAAGATTTGACTATTGGTGAGTTTATTGGTTTCATGGGCCAACTGACAACTTTTGAATTCATTGTGTAGTAGGCTAGAGTTGGAAGCAATGCACTTTTAACCATCATTCCAGATCCAGTGACATGCTTTTCCACCGCAAGATACTATCAGAAACAAGTCTTCAATGTGTCTTCAGACTCAAATTTGGTCATGGTTGATTGGATTACAAGTGGGCGCCATGAAAGTGGCGAGAAATGGGATTTTGATCTATATAAAAGCACCAATAACATTTTCTTAGAAGATGGCCAACCATTATTTCTGGATACGGTAATTGTTTTAATGCTGTTCTTGTTATGCTTGTAATATATATAGTTTGTTAGACAATTAAATGCGTATACTATTAAAGAGGGTTGTGTTGTGTGGTTACATATAGATGAATTTGAAAATATCTGATGATAACTCAGTTGCAAAAGGGGTTTCTTTCCCTTGTTATAGTTATTACTTTCAAATAATAATTCGTTCTTGAACATTTTCTTCTGTATTTTCACCTTGAGGACAACCATTGACTACCTTAATAAGAAAAATGTTTTTACATGGAATGTTGTGTTCAAGTGACATTTGAGAAGTTAAAATCTGCCATGGCCTCACTACCAGTATTGGCTGTTCTAGATTTGTCCAAGCAGTTTATTGTAGAAATGGATTCAACCAGTGTTCTCTCAAAGTCTCACTCGAGGGTGGTATTTCTTGTGTAGAAATTTCTGTGAGTTTTCTGAAATGACAATGCTTCTTGTTACGAACAGACGTTATTAGAGAAAGAAAAAAATGGACTCATACAAGAGCACATGCACAATTACCAAGTAATTGCAATGATTTTACTCTTGGGGTGAGTGGTTTATTTTGTCTTACTTTTGGATTCATACTTACTGTATTATGAATTCATTATTCATGTACTATGTGATTTTTTAGGCCAAAAATGCAGTATATTCAGAATCTTGTGCAAGATAGCGTGAAAGAGATTATGTCTAAGCAATTACTGCATCCTTCTACATCTTTGAGTCACCATCACCAAAGAGAAAAAGCTGATCATTTCCTTACGAGACCAAGCTTCATAGCTTCCTGCAGTGCCTTTGGTCCTAAGGTTTGTTTAAATTATTTCAGATTCAACCAACACTGATTGTTTATCTAAAATTGTAAAATGTTAACTTTGTGATTCATCAAGCTGTAGGATTGGCTTCTCTTGTCTCAACATAGAGGAGTCAAGTTTGAAACACTTTTATTATTGGACAAATTTCATGAGTGATTTTTGTGCAGAAAACTGGTCTTGTTGTTCGAGTGGCTGCTGAGACAACTGAATCAGTCTATAAGTTTCTACGACTTCAGCTGGCTCCAATGGAGGCAATGATAGGTGTTCCACCATACAAGACAAGTGTTATATGAAACATTCATTTTAGTTTTAATTTCAGAGCTACATGTAATAATGGAGTTCAAACTGAGATTTTTTAGTCTTGTTCTCTGATCAGCATTAAAAATATATCATTTTAAAGTTTTAAAATCAGTGGTTATTATGGTATTTTGAAGACAAAGTGGAGGAAGAACACAGAATAAACCAGAATTTAAATTCTGAAAAATCATTTCAGAATCCAAATGAGTAATAATGAACTTATATAACATTCCTTTCATTCAAGAATCTGTATTTTCAGTTATCGATCTTTTATATCAGGATCAAACTTCTTTTACTCCCCGACGATATGGCATATTAATCATGTCATGAAAAAAAATCTAATCTAATAGCAATACAGTTTAATTTAAAGACTAAATCGCGATGTATCATCAAACAGTTGTTATTCAATGAACCAATCTTTTCTCAAGTAATTATAATTAAATTTTATAACATTTTTTTTATTTGTTATTTTGATTTTATTTCAATATTTGTTTTTTAGTTTTTAATTTCATTTTTCCCAAATTAAGACTAAATTTAACATCAAATTTAACTTTTATATAAATATCAGATTTTTATTATAAGTGATATTTTTATGATATATTTTTAACAATATTAAATTTATTTAAGTTTAAATTTTACATCAAACTCTATTTATTTATTTTAAAATTTTAAAATATTTAGTTTATAACTTGTTACAAAATTATTTTAAAATTTTATATTTAAATTTATAAAATTATTATTTTTAAACCAACTTTAACATTTTTATATAAATTATTTAAAACAATTTTGTAATAAGTTAAAATAAATATATTAAAAATTGTAAAACAAAATATAAATAAAGTTTAATGTAAAATATAAATTTAAATAAACTTAATATTGTTAAAATATTTAATAAAAATATCATTATAACATTTATATAAAAGTTAAATTTGATCTCAAATTGAAGATAATGAAATTGGAAATTTTTTTAAAAATTATGGACCAAAATGCAATCAAAATAACAAATATATGGACTAAATTGAGATTCAGAGAATGACTTGACACGTGTAACCATACTAACTTGATATGTGACACAATACTGACGTGATATGTTGCATAAATAATTTTTAAAAAAATAAAAGAAAATAAAAAATTCAAAAAAATGAGAAATTGATACGTGACATATTCTTAAGGAAAACGATTGTTTGACAAAGTAAATGTTACAAAGTTTTTGACAAACTGACGTGGCATATATTAAATGATTTTTTTGAGTTAAAAAATGGGAAACTGCACGTGTGAGAGAGAAATTGAAGAAAAGGGACGTGGTTCAAAAAATGGGATTGTCTCTCACAGAACTGCTCTCGCGCTGTAGTTCATTTTTGGCCCGCTCTTAAAGCTTTTCTTGTCCACGGTGAGAGAACCATTCTTCTGCAAATTTCCATTGATTAAACTTTCTGCTGCATTTACCCAAACCCATTATTGTTGCACATCGAATTCCACCTACAAGAAAGCAGTTCGTCCCGACGGTGGTAGACGAAAACACAGCGGAACGTTCCCGACGGTGGTTGACGGAAAGCATTGAAGTTGCAGGTTAAGATTTTCGATTATAAATCAATTTGGGGTTTAGGGTTTTGATTGGAAATCATGGCTTCTTGGAGTCGAATGTATTTTTAGGGTTTAGGGTTTTCATCGGAAATTGACGTGCTCCTTATGATATTTGTGACAACTTCGTGCCTTCAACTAAAACCTCCATTATATGAAGTACCTTCAACTGATCTTGGGCAAACATCAAATGCAACATCATCAAATGATGACAATTGATAACTTATGTTTGTTTTCATGTCTGAATATTTTGACGTAGTACCATGTTTGTTTAATGTATAAATGTTTAGGATTTCAACTTTTAATTAAGTGGCAAACACTAAGTACTTATATGGCAAAATCAGTTAGTCATATTGAACAACATGTTTTCATTATTTCAGTGCGTTATTGGGTATGCATGTTGTGGGCTGCAAATAAATCACTGGATTTTGTTTTGTCTTATGACGTTGTGGCATGCTCATAATGTTCAGAAATAAGTTCCTCAAAAAAATTGAAGGATGTTTGAATGCCTAACAATGAAAACAAGGATGCAAGTTTAAATGTCAATCACAGATTTCATATATGGCAAACGCGGTGAAATGTTTTGCACAACAAGTTTTGACGGACAGGTGGGAACTTCATTTGCATTTTCTTTTCACTAAACTTTTTTATTAAAAAATCAGTACAACTTTCTTGGTGTAGGAAAGATATGGGAAGCAGATAAATTTAAAAAATTATTTAGTTTCATAAAGGATGCAGGTTTAAATGGCAATTCGAAACTACTTGAATGACAAACGTTGTACAATGTTTTGCACAAAAGGTTCTCACGGACAGGTTGCAACTTCATTGGCATTTTCTTTTCACCAATCTTTATTATTAAAAAATCAGTAGAACTTATTTTGTGTAGGAAAGATATGGAAAGCACATAAATTTAAAAAATAATTTGGTTTGACTAAGGCTGCAACTTTAAATGGCAATGACTAACTACCTATATGGCGAACACTTTAAAGATTTTTGCACAACAAGTTTTGACGGACAGTTGACAACTTCATTTGCATTTTCTTTTCACTAAACTCTATTAATAAAAAATCAATAAAACTTTTTTGGTGTGACCTATATAAATGGAAAGCACATAAAGTTCCAAAATAATTTGGTTTCATAAAGTATGCAGCTTTAAATGGCAATCAGGAACTACTTAAATGCAAACGCCCTTAAATGTTTTGCACAACAGGTTTTTACCGACAGGTGAGAACTTTATTTGCATTTTCTTTTCACCAATCTATATTATTAAAAAATAATTACAACTAATTTTGTGTAAGCAAAATATGGGAAGCACATGAAGTTCAAAAATAATTTGGTTTAACTAAGGCTGCAACTTTAAATGGCAATGACTAACTACCTATATGGCGAACACTTTAAAGATTTTTGCACAAGTTTTCACGGACATGTGGCAACTTCATTTGCATTTTCTTTTCACTAAACTTTTTTATAAAAAAAATAGTACAACTTTTTTTTGTGTAACAAACATATGGGAAGCACATAAAGTTCAAAAATTATATTGCGAAGACTAAGGCTGCAACTTTAAATGGCAATGACAAAGTACTTAAATGGCAAACGCTGTAAAGGGTTTTGCACAAATTGTCCTCAGACAGGTGCCCATTTGAATTGGAACAAAATTTAACCAGGGATACATGCCTAACTTTCTTATCCAAATATTAGTGCATAATTTATGTGCCTGGGTATGTCCTTTACACATTTTGGAAAAAAAAAATTCAAATTTTAGTTGGAGATTACAGTGGTAGACATTGACAACTTAAATGGCAAATGCAGTTATTGTTTTTGGACCAATACAGATGTACATATTTGTGACACATCAAACCTGATAAATGACACTAATTTGGTCAACACAAAGTATCTATCTTATACATAGTAAGTACTTCAACATAATATTGTAGCAAAAGCTCTAACTGATGTCCCATAACAAGGTCTTGCAATGTCATAATAACATAAATACATCAACTATTTTCTCCACAAATTTGAAAAAAACAAGTACACACATCTATTTACGAAACTTTCGTCTCTGATATGTGGCAAATGGAGTTCGAATTCTTGCACTCTTCAAACATAATCGTGGTTGATGCTTCATTCGATCATACATATTGCTTTCTTCACATATTGTGTCTTCATTATCAAACTCTGTTGCTTTTTGAACTTCATCATCATGGTCCATATCTTTACCAAAAACGGAATAACTGTGTTGACCATTGCAACAACCGTTGACATCCGCAACACCATCGCCAATTATGTCATCAAAATACTCATGACTTTGATGGGAACGCCCTCCAGATCCCTCATTAAATTCACCTGTCCTATCAACAATATGCCTTTTCAATTCCTTCAATTGAGCTTCTAGTTCATCAATGAGTTGTTCTTGTTGATCTACCGCAAGTTCTAACCCATCGTTGTCTGTCACGTCTGCCTTCTCAGCAAAACCACGACCAAAGGCTTCAAAAGCTTCTCTAACAATTACATAACCAAACTCTTTTGGTGAGGCAACTACATCAAAAACAACCTGCATACATTTCCAAAATCAAGCCAAAAATCAGTGCATGTAATAAATAAACCATGTAATAATTACAAAAACAAAAATAACTTAATTGAAAATTACCAAATTCTTATTGAAACTTCGACTGATGACAAAATCGCCCACTTTCACATTCATCCAATGCAAAACACGTGGGAATTTGGTTGACAAACATCGACCCTTTTGGGACATAAGTTATCAGTTGAAGGCACGAAGCTGTCACAGATATCACAAGGAGCACGTCAATTTCCGATGAAAACCCTAAACCCCAAAAATACATTCGACTCCAAGAAGCCATGATTTCCAATCAAAACCCTAAACCCCAAATTGATTTATAATCGAAAATCCTAACCTGCATCTTCAATGCTTTCTGTCAACCACCGTCGGGAACGTTCCGCTGTGATTTCATCTACCACCATCGGGACGAACTGCTTTCTTGTAGGTGCAATTCGATGTGCAACGATAATGGGTTTGGGTAAATGCAGCGGAAAGTTTAATCAATGGAAATTTGCAGAAGAATGATTCTCTCACCGTGGACAAGAAAAGCTTTAAGAGCGCGCCAAAAATGAACTCCAGCACGAGAGCAGTTATGTGAGAGACAATCCCATTTTTTGAACCACGTCCCTTTTCTTCAATTTCTCTCTCACACGTGCAGTTTCCCATTTTTTAACTCAAAAAAATCATTTAATATATGCCACGTTAGTTTGTCAAAAACTTTGTAACATTTACTTTGTCAAACAATCGTTTTCCTATTCTTAACCCCGTTAAACCTAATTGTTACACACATTTTAAAAAATATGGAACTAATTGAAAGTAAAAAAAAAATCTTAGAGCAAGTATTTTAACCAAACTATTACTTCTCTGTTTTCATTTCCAATTTGTTCTAAATGAGAAAAATAGAAATAACATGCTTAAGCTCGTTGATGACAAAAACTAAAACAACATGAAGAACTCAAGCCCTAATTATAAAAATTCTCCCAATTTGAAAAATTAACGTTAATTAGTCATCTGATACAATATAACACACTCTAATACAACGTGACACAGAAAAAAAAAAACAAAACACAGAAAAAAATTCAATAAAACACGAATTATGAAGATGAGGACCGTTCACAACAAATACTATGAAAATAAACGAAAAAAATATTAAAGCCTTCTTCAAAAATTAAAATAAAATCAAAGAACAAAATCAAGAATTAAATCTTATTAATGAAACGGGTACTAAAGCAAGTAAAACACTGGTTCGGTCTTACCTCACTGCCATAGTCAAATCCAATTTTTCTTTTCGTTTCGTTTCATTTCCCGCGTGTCAATGGCAGACAACAAAAAGCGCCGGCGAAAGGATTCAACCGGTGACGAGCTCCCCTTCAAGAACAAGCTGAAACCCGACGCATCGATACTGGAAACCCTAAAAGACTTCTCCACCGCATCCTCTTCCTCCTCAGTCCCCCAAACCCTAACGCTCCAGGACCTGACCCTCCCGTTCCGGTGCCGTGAAGTGGCCGATCTGTCCCTCTCTTCGGTGCAGTCCAATATCGAGTCCCTCGTCCTGAGGATCGCGCACTCCATCATCTCCGGCCAGGGCTTCTCCTTCGATGTGCCGTCGCGCTCCGCCGCCAACCAGCACTACGTGGCGGAGCTGGACCGCATCGTGCTGAAGGAAAAGTCCTCCCAACGCCCCTTCGCCAACATCTCCACCGTGCGCAAGTCCGCCATCACCGCCCGCATCCTCCAACTCATCCACCAGCTCTGCCTCAAAGGCATCCATGTCACCAAGCGTGACCTCTTCTACACCGACGTCAAACTCTTCCAAGACCAGGTATCATCTATCTATTCATAGCATCCCACTTTTCCTCCAACCAATAAATAAAGGTTAATGGTTCCATTTTTGTTGTTCTGACTTTGAAAACCTTTACTTTTCATGTCTGCATTTACAGATTTGCATCATAAAACGGAAAAATTTAATGTGCAGAACTAATTTTTGCAGATGTGTAAACTTTTGTAGAAGAATTTCTGTAGTGTTAAATTCATGATTTGACTTCTAAATGTAGTGTTAAATTCATGTACTGACTTCTAATTGTAGTGTTAAATTCATGTATTGACTTCTAAAGCATGATATTCTAAATTCTGTATAAACTGATTTTAATTTATGAAGAATCTTAGGTTAGTTTACAATTTGCTTATGCTGTCAAGTCTAACAACTGACTGTGTTCTGTGTGGATCAACAGCTACTGGCCTGTTTCAATTTAACTGGTGGTATAAAATGTTGTTAGACACAAGTGTGTTAGACATTCAAAGAGAGAATTTTGCTGCATACAGTGGTCTCAATCATTTGTAGATTGCCATCCACGGGGGTCTATTATGCAGTGTCTACTAAAAGAATTTTTTTTAATAGTTGCTAAGTCTGTGTTTCCATGACTAGAATGCTAGTTAGAAAGATGGTAAAGTAATTGTACAGTAACAGAATTAGATTGTTAAACTATACAGGTATTTAGAAAATGTAGGGATGAAAAATGGAACCTTTTTAAAATCAGGGACAAAAAAAATATCATTAACTCACAAATAAATTATCATTTAGTAATTTTTCTCGTGATATTTTTTTTTTTAAAAAAAGCAATTCAACAAATTTTTTGTTAATCAGATCCAATCGGATGCTGTTCTGGATGATGTTTCATGCATGCTGGGATGCACTAGGTCCAGCCTCAATGTTGTTGCTGCAGAGAAAGGGGTGGTGGTTGGGAGGTTGATTTTCAGTGACAATGGGGACATGATTGATTGCACTAAAATGGGGATGGGAGGGAAGGCCATTCCACCAAATATTGACCGAGTTGGGGATATGCAGAGCGATGCTTTGTTCATTCTGTTGGTGGAGAAGGATGCTGCTTATATGAGGTTGGCTGAGGATAGATTCTACAACCGCTTTCCATGTATAATTGTGACTGCAAAGGGCCAGCCAGATGTTTCCACTAGGCTCTTCTTAAGGAAGATGAAGACGGAATTGAAGCTGCCAGTGCTGGCTCTGGTTGACAGTGATCCTTACGGACTGAAGATTTTGTCGGTTTATGGGTGTGGGTCAAAGAACATGTCCTATGACAGTGCCAACTTGACTACCCCTGATATCAAGTGGCTTGGGGTTAGGCCTAGTGATTTGGACAAGTACAAGATACCTGAGCAGTGTAGGTTGCCAATGACGGACCAGGATATCAAGACCGGGAAGGACTTGTTAGAGGAGGATTTTGTGAAGAAAAATCCAGGTTGGGTTGAGGAATTGACTTTGATGGTCAAAACTAAGCAGAAGGCTGAAATACAGGCTTTGAGTACCTTTGGTTTTCAATATCTTTCAGAAGTCTATTTGCCCTTGAAGTTACAGCAGAAGGACTGGCTGTGACCTGTGAGTAATGTAATATCAAAGAATTAGAATGATGCTTAGTCATGTTTTAGCATCTCCACCCAATTTATAGTGTAACATGATGAGTTCTGTAGTATCTTCATTGAAAAGATGTTTAAAAATTATGTTTTTTCAGACTGCTTTTATAATTTTGTCTTACTGTTTCTTCTTGTTCTTGCATCACTTATCAGGGTAAGACTCAACTACTCTTGAAATGCTCGTGTTTTGTTCGAGCTAGTTCCAAATTTGTACTGGATTGGCCTCGTGCAATTGTCTTCTACCAGTACAAGGTTGTTTGCTTATGAAATTGCGGCTGAACTTTTGAGTGATCTAATAGTATCTAAGAATTGACATGGTGGTTTTGCCACTACTTGTCTCAACAGCTTGGTATCATCTCTACCCAATCTACACTTGGAACATGGATGAGTTTTAAGTATCCTAAACTGTTCCAATGTTAAGTTTGTGGTATGTTTTTTCTGATTGTGTTTACAATTTTCTGTCTTGTTTTCTTGTTCACCTATGAGTAAATGTGGTACCGAGTTTATCGAATTATAAAATTTGAGTGCTTTAGAATTGCTTGACTTTCACTTGACTTTGTTCCTTATCCAGAACTGAATGGATTGTACATGGAAAGCAGTTGTAGAATCTATCATCAAAGGCATCATGTCATCGAGCTCACGAAAATAACCATTGCACAAAATGTTTGTAATTTTAAATAAATTGTTAAGAAATCATCTTCGACAATTCCATCTATAGGAAAAGAATCCAAATAGTATATAATTTTTCAAGTGAAACCATTTTTTAACACATTCTTACTGTTTTTACTCTTACAACCACGATCAACTTAAATGATTACTGTAACAAAATATTAAGTAATCCAATTTTATATTATTATATTAAATTAATAAAGGAAGTGTCATTTTTAAAACTGTCTTTTATTAATGATTTTAATATTTTTTTTCATTTTAATTATTGGTATAATAATTAATTTTCTAGTAATAAATTTCTTTTTATTGTTGCAAAAAAATACAAGAACCTCTAATTTATCTATATTTTTAGTAATAATAATATAGTAAAATGAATCAACGAGTAATGAATTAAATGAAGTTTTTATTTTTGATTTTGTTATGAGAACAAAATGAGATTTTGTAGGCATAATTTCTCATGAATTTTTGTCTCACATCATCACATGCAATGTGACAAGTCTGTGCGCGATTGTAAGAGTTTGTAGAATGTAGTGGTACAAAAACACTCTCTGTTTATTTCTTCGATATAAGGTATTATATAGCTAATACAAAAATGCGTGACAGAACTAAGCCTAAAGAATAGGAGTATCCCGTAGAGTAAGATTTATTAAACAGAAACAAAATAACCAAGAGAATAACAAATCTACTAAAAAACGGCTTCAATAATGCGTATTATTCTTGTGTTCGCATGCTTCACCAGATTTTCACATATATAAAACTAGCATGCAATGAAAGCTTTTGGGAATCAACATTCACGATTGAGGAGTGCAGAGAACAATACTTGTTTCCATTAATCAGAGAGAGAAAGCCACAAAAGATAGTGATCCATTGCAACAACATTGGAGAAGAAGATAAAAAGAAGAGCACGTCCAAAAGGTTTGGCTAGATGTTTCTGATTGATCTGAAAACTCTTTTGGGTGATTTGGTTCGCTATCTGTTTGTTTTTTTTCCCATTAACAAACAAAGTGCAGATAAGAATGCACGACAATGACACTGCTTCAGAAAACTAACCTAGCTAGCTTCACGTATATAAATTTACATATATGGGTGTGTCTGACTCGGATCCATGTCAATGTGATCACGTTTCTTCATAAGGAAAGTTATGAAATTTCTAACATTTGAGTTTTTGGTTTGCTGCGAAAACGAATCTGAAGCCTTAGAATATATCTGGTTAATACTGCATGTGCTATCTTCTGGGCGAGGTTTTGTTTGGATCTTTGTTTTTTTTGTGTTTTGTGATTCTGGGTAGTTGAGCTTTTCTGCTATAAATTGATTAATTTTGGTTGAGAAAATGACAGGAAGTGAAGTGAAGATTGAAGGGAGATGAAGAACTCTGGTTTGGAAAGTGGAATGTTCATTGACAGTGATGAAGATGTGGAGAATCATCAGCACAAAGATGATGATGAAGATGTTGAGAATGATCAGCACAAAGATGATGATGAAGACGTGGAGAATGATCAGCACAAAGATGATGGTGAAGATGTGGAGAATGATCAGCACAAAGATGAGAATGATGGAAACGATTCGGATTATTCGAATTATTCCAATGAAAACCATTCGAAGAGGAAACCCAGCAGCTACAGCATGGCATGGCCTCAAAGTTACAGGTCAGCTTCACCTCTGTGTGCATAGTGTGTTTCGATCTGTCATGAATGAGTGTGTTCTGGCTATTCATTTGACTTTTATTTGTTTTAATTTTTCATTTCTTAAAGTCGAAGGCTTTTCTTTCAAGGAAAATTGACTAATCATCGGTTGGAAAAAGAAGAAAAAGTAAGATGTTGGAATGGAAATTCAGAATGTGTATGCTTCCCACAGGTGTTTGTTAATCCTAGAGAGAGAAAAAGTGCTTATTAAAAAAGGGTGATGGTATTAGGTTAGTCTAAGAAAATGAAAAAAAGTGAGATAAGATAGAAGAAAAATAAAAATGGAAGAAAATGAGCGAGTAATACAGCAAATAGTAAAACTCCACTGTCATCCAATTAAACATCTTAAACATATTCACAACAGGTTTCTGATTATCAATTATAGTTTTTGACATTGATTATGTGTTTCACAAAATGTTTGTGGTGGTAATTGACTATATATCAGCCAAATTAATCTGATTTTGTGTGTAAAAGTTAATATTTGCGGAGAAATGAATGCTGTGTAGCCCTTTCTTTTTATCTTTTCCCACTAAAGCGTGTTTAAAAAACCAGAAAACACCTATTTCTGTTTTGGCCAATTGCTGATACGAAATATAATGGAAAGAAATTATGGGTGTAAGCAATATGAGACTCTCCATATATCATTATCCTTGTTGAATTTAGGAAAAAGTGCAAGCACACATAGCTTAGAGTTTGTCTTTTACAAACATGTCACATCATTTTTCTACCCTCAAATAATAACTTCTGTTACAAAAGCTCTTTTGGGGAACTAATGAAAGACACAACTTAAAACATTGTTTTTTAAGAAATCAGTTTTGTGTGGACCATTTTACTGTCTGAAGTAGTAAAAAGTGATGACAGAATCAAACTTTTTGTTCATCACCCTTGCTGGTTGAATATCTATTTCTTCATTCTCTCATTTTGGCATTTTGCTTGATGAATCTGAAATGCACCAAGTTGAAGTACTTATTTTGATGCAATTAATAATGTTTCAGGCAATCCATTGATCTATATGGTAGTTCACAGCTATCTAGAGAGTCTTCCATTAGGAGAGATCCTCCCAAGGTTTCTCATGAAGTTTACATACCTGGCCAATGCACTTTTCGACAAGCTGTGCTTAATGGTGGTAAGTATACTGATATCATGGCCCGCACAACGCCAAAGGATGTTCATTTCATGAGAAAGTTGCTGGAGAAACACCAGGCGAAGCAGCAGGCGGGAAAGGCTGGAGTGAGCGGCTCTGGGATGACCCATTGAGGCGGCGTACCGCGGAAGGCGTGTCGACCGGGGTTGCTGGCGAGGCGGCTGCTAATCCAGTCCAGGTTCTCAACATCCCTCCCACCACCACTACTGTATTCACTTCCGATCGTGAGGATGCCACTCGGAGGAAGAAAGGCAAATAGAGACATCGTGAGCCCTCCCCTTTTGCCCACTTTCCCAAACGAGGTCGCCGGGACCGCAGACGGTGTTTTTGGAACCGACCTCTGCATGGGCAATAATAATGCTTCACAAGGGGAAGTTGATACACATGCGGGATCTGCAGGCGGAGGAGCATGCCGAAGATCAAAGACTTTCTCCTTCTGCCGATCAAGAGAACATTGCTCGAGCTACCTCTGACCCTGATGATCCTTAGTTTTTTGTTTCGTCCTTCGTTTTGTTAGGAGTTAATAATGTTTTGCTTTTTTATGACATCATGGGTTAATCTCGTACGATCGGTATAGTTAGGCTTTTGTAATTGATTTTTGGGTGGAATTGAAGTGAATGCACACATTGTTTGAAAATATTGACAGCATTGACTCTTCTTCCTACTGTGAGGCTTCGTGATCCACGTATTCTCAGTACAAGCTTTATCCTATCTCTTTCTTTCCTTTTCTTCTGCAACAAAATATTATCTCAGTACATATATTATTGTACTTGAGTACTTAAACATTAATCAATCATTGAGAATGGTTTTGGTGGACTTATGATAGGAAATGCTTAAAAATGAAGATTTGGAAGCACCTGTTATAAGCTTTTTAAGATGTTATTGCAGCTTGTGGAGTTAATGCAACGGTTGTAGTGTGGTTGTATGCTTGATCTGGGTTTGCTTGGTAGACGAAGCTGCCATTGATCATATAGCCAAGGAACAACAACATTGAATCTTGCAACTTCTATAAAGAATTTCTTCAAATGAATGTTAAAAATATTTTTTATTTTTATCTTCGTATCTTATAATTTAATATTACCGTCAACAAAATGATATAACTATTACTTTCATCTTTTCGCTTCTAATTTGTCAGTGAACTCATGTTCTCAAATTTTCAACTCACGGTCAACTCATTCTTAGAGAGGAAAGAAAGAGTTCATCAGCAAGTTAAAAAATATTAGAAATGAAAGGAATGAACTGATGAGTTAGTTAGAAATGAAAAAATATATATATAATATGGTCAAGCCATCATTAAAATGATTTTTTTAATAAAAAATCAATTAAAAATATCCAAATTTACAAATACTTAAATTTACGTCATCTTTGTATGACCATTAGGCCATAAAATGCATAAGTCTTTTTAAAATAACAATATTTTCATCAACATGTACAAATCTTTTTACATGGATTTACATTAACATCTATCCTCTAAGCTTTCTGTAAAGTTGAAATAAGTTGTTCTATTCCTAGTTGAACAAAGTCTACAGTTGGAAGATGAAGACCTTGAGCATATTCATCTTCAGTAAAGTCTAATTTCTTCAGTGTTCTTTTGTAATTCGTAGCAGCTGATATTGGGTGAACTCTCGCAATTGAAACCTGTAAAAAAAAAAAAAAAAGAACTAAGTAAAAAGTAGATGCATGAATTCGTGATGGTTACAGAAATTTCAATACTAGTAAAATGTAAGAAAACAACAGATTTTAACAATATTAATGCAAAAGGAATGACCTGGTTTTGCAGAACTTTTTTTGAAAGTATTGAAAAGGGCGTTAGAATAAATTTGTTATTTGGTCAATATCCTTCAACACTCTCCTACCCTTCATCCCTTTAGCATCATATAGTTAAAATTTGGTATTCTTAAGTTTTTTGAGCAGTAAAGGTTCTTCATGGATTTCTAGTCATTATAGTCAAATTGTGTTTGAAGTTGCTAAGGAACTTACACAATGTCTATCCCCAAGTTCAAACATCCAAAATCTCCACTGTGTCATAACCTTCCCATTCACTTTAGCTGATATATTAGTCCAACTTGTGTGAGAAAACTCCACTTCATTCAACCCTTCAGTCAGTCCACTTCCTATAGCTTTAACATATGCTTCTTTTAGGCTCCAATACCTGCAAAGTAAATACACATTTGACTTTCAACAATGGCCTATCTTCAGTTCAAAAAACCATGTTACATTACAAAGAATGACTAGTTTGACAAATAAAAATACATTATCAGATCTGATACTACCACATTAATATATAAACGAAACAATTTCAGAGACCATATTATGCTCTGCGTTATACAGAAACACAATTTCTTTGCCAAATTGTGTTATACTGATAACAATAAATTGTACAGAAGCATAAAGTCACAGGTTAAAGTTGTTGGACATTTGGCATTGAATGTTAGCTGATGTCGTTTGTTAAGATGCTTTCACTTAAAGAGTGCAGTGACAGTCTTAAAAGTGTCCACCAAGCAATTTGTTATTCATATATTTGATGGTTTTGTCCTAAAAATGACATTTCAGTCAGAGAGGAAGGTGTTATGATAAACTTTTAAGTGATTTTTAACTCTTAGAAGTACCAAAACAATAATAAATCAAAATTACTAGAAATTATTCCAATTGAACTACTCCTAGACAGTTAACAAAAATGGACAGGTAAAGATAATATAACATATCATACCTGTAAAATTCAATTAATACATCATCATCAGAAGTGCCAGCCGAGACTATGTTATTCCATTCCAAACATGAAAAGTATGATGAGAAGAGTTGAATGAATCCTGTAATTGTTTCTCTCTGTGGAACATCATAGGAGACAATGTCTACCCCCACAAGACATACAGGTTCAGATGCTATGGCCACATAGTCACCATGATGTGATACATTGAAATTAAAATTTGGGAATCGAAGACCATCATAATCCTGAAAGGAAAGAAGATATAAATAAATAAATAAGCTACCACAATAATAAGATAACATGAATACATGATTTAGGAAACAACATTGAGTTTCTTATTCAACACACACATATACATAACAAACATTGGTTGCAACTAAACTACTCTATGCATAACATGATTCTACTATATTGCTATAACAAACCCTTAAAGTTATTTGTATCATGCATTT
Organism: Vigna unguiculata; assembly: GCF_037176805.1. Lineage (NCBI taxonomy): Eukaryota > Viridiplantae > Streptophyta > Magnoliopsida > Fabales > Fabaceae > Vigna > Vigna unguiculata. The sequence continues at coordinate 4,579,319 of NC_140798.1, forward strand.
ACTTTGGCTAGGTCCATAACATATCATCATTAGTCATCTTTGATTGTTCTAGGGAATGCTCATACCAAATAGGGTTTGCCTTCCAAAGTTCGTTTTATGACAATGTCAGGAAATGGGATTTGGAACACATCATGAACAAGAACGTACTGAAGCATGCGGCTGACAAGTGCACGTTTTCTGTCTTCCAATTTAACAAACCTACCAATACACAACAACTAGATCACTCAATGGATTCATCAAAACCCTTTTGTACAAGTTTCTGAACTTAAAAAGAAAAAAGGCTACCTAAAAAGTCAAAATCACTTGATTTCACCTCAAGTGGGTGCCAAAACTTCATCTTCGTATACAGAAAAAGGAAAAAAAAATCTTTTATTCAATTTGGGGGACCCTTGTGGATACACTTGAAAATAAGATTGAAAGGGAAACAAAGAAGGAAACACAAATTTTTAATTTTTCAATTTTCATCTCTAAATCCTAATTCTCAAACTTATTCTTTAGACTTAATCGCTCGAGCTGATACAAAAGCATTGTTCATATAACAAAAAGTGGTTATGAATTTGAAACAGAGGGGTGGAAATTAGAATGATTCAGACATAGATAAAGACAGAGAGAGAACCTGGTAACAGAGGAGTGTTCGTGGGACGGAAGTAGGGAGAGAGCGAAGGAGAAGTGAGAGGGGAGTGGATCCCACTCTGATAATTTCACCACCCATCTCCTCACGCCTTCCTCCATTCTTAACCAAACACCACTACATATTGGCCATTTCTGGTTGCACCTCCCTTTTTTCTTCCTGCACCCCCACAAAACCCTAAGGAAATTGCAACAGAGAAAGAGAGGGAGAGGGTGGTTACTAGGAATGAAAACCCCTTTCTCCAATTGGCCGTGTCCGGCGTCGGGGTGCAGCCTTAACGGAGGTGGTTAGGTCACGCTGGAAATGGGAACGATGATGAGGAGCTGCAGGCTTCGGTGGCCTCTCGCCGGAATCGAAGATGGTGGAGGCTTCGTCGGCGATGCTGAGGTCCAGAATCACCAAAATCATGTCCCGTTCCGGTTGAAATTTTTGTAATAAAAAGTGACAAAGGATAAAATAAGGAAGAATGGGGCGTGAAGAATGATGAAGTCAGGATCATGTACCGGATTCACTGTTCCGGAATATTTTTTCTAAGCATTCGGGAATAGACCTATCCGAAATATATTAAATAAAATTTAGGTTTAATACATATTAAATAATCTGGTCTTTCAGTATTTAAAGTTTTAATTTGATTATGATTTTTATAAAATTAATGTAATTTAATTTTTAAGTAAATTAATGATTTTTTATTAAAATTGATTATATAATATTCATCGTATCAATAAGTTATTCTTATTAATAATTTTACTTTTGATGAACAAATCTTTGATCATTTTAAAAATGTAACAAAAAAAAAACAAATTCCATTATTATTTAAAAAATGAGACCAGATTGAATTGAAACATGAAAAAACTAAAAAACTAATCTGATATTTTAAAAAAAAAAAAAACAAATACAAAAAGTACAATTAAACCGATCAACCTAAAATTTAAGAAGATTTCATATGACATATATAAATAAGGTAAAAAAATAACTATAATTTATTTTAGTGATATATTTCTTCAGGTTCCATATATTTCATAATATATAAAAGTATATTCAATTTATTATATGATGTGTTTCGGGCGTAGGAACCAAACACCTACTTCTAATACTCAAATTATCTTTGAGTCCTTTGTACGATGTCTTTCTTAGTAAGTTTATATAGTTCTTTCTCTTGTTTAGCGTCTTCTCTCCTCCCGTTTGGCTGGTCGGGCGATCGGGGTACCTGTCTAAAGGCTCCGATGGTTAAGTCAGTTTAAGACCGATCGGTAGGTAGCAGTAAATGCTATAATAAAATGCGAGTTGAAGGTCCTTACCAACATACCTTGGGCCTCTATTTATAGTTTTTGGTATGGGCCTGTGATTATGGTTTCTTAATCATGGCCCAATTGCATTTTAAACCTGATTACTGACTTGTATTTACTTTAATCAACCTTTTACCTGCTGATCCAGGTTTTGGTGTGGCCGCCCGACCGATGGGTCGTGCGTCCTGTCGGTTGTCTTCATAAATGAGGGTTCGCCTGACCGATGGGCGTTGGTCTGCCTGACCGATGGTCCGGCGGTAGGTCATACTGTACACAAGCCCCCAAGCCTTGAGCAATGTTAGAGACGAAGCGAAAAGGGTTTATCAAAAAGCCCGATCGGGACACTGTGAAATGATAGGATTCTTTGTTGATGACGATCAGCTTACGTGTTTGCCTCACTTTGGTTATTTATTTGTTAATCAGCTCAGGTTGGGATGTTCATTTTGACAGCACGTGTCACTTATACCCTATCGGGGTTCCGTTTGACCGCTTGGGCAGTGCTGTTCAAACGGGGCTTTCGAGAAAGCTCGCCCCTTGATCGAACAAGCTTGGTTCGGGTTCCGTAGGGATCCTCGGTCGGTCGGTCGTCATTGAAAAACTATTTTTAGCTAAGTTATTGTAAAGCCTTGTAGGGGCATTCGTTTTGACAGCGTGTGTCACTTATACCCTATCGGAGTTTTGTTGACCGCTTCGGTCGGTCGGCCGTCATTGAAAAGCTATTTTTCGCTCTAAGTTATTGTAAAGCCCTGTAGGGACGTTCGTTTTGACAGCGCGTGTTACTTATACCCTATCGGGGTTTCGTTCGACCGCTTCGATCGGTCGGCCGTCATTGAAAAGCTGTTTTTACCTAAGTTATTGTAAAGCCCTGTAGGGGCGTTTGTTTTGACAGCGCGTGTCACTTATACCCGATCGGGGTTTCGTTTCACCGCTTCAGTCAGTGCTGTTCGACGGGGCTTTCGAGGAAGCTCACCCTTTGATCGAACATGCTTAGTTCGGGTCCTGAGGGAGCCCCGGTCCGTCGGCCTTGTTAGGAATCCAAGTGTGAGTCTAAGTCCCACATTGACCAGAAATGAGAAAGTAGAGCACTATATAAGAATAAAGACCCATAAACCTATTGCCTTAAGGTTTTGGGTTGAGAGTTGTGTTAGAGTCTTATGTGGTTAGGCTTAGGTCTCATTGGTGTTTGTTATCTCCCTAGTGATACCCCCTCCTTATAAACCTAAGATGCCTATCGTGTAAGTGATGATCGAGACAAGAGAAACACCCTTTTTTTATTGATGCAAATCTTTATCGTTGCACCCTATTGGGGTTTCGTTTGACCGCTTAGGTCGGTGCTGTTCGAATGGGGCTTTCGAGGAAGCTCACCCTTTGATCGAACAGGCTTAGTTCGGGTCCCGTAGGGAGCCCCGGTCGGTCGGTCAGCCTCTCGTGTAAGTGATGATCGAGACAGGAGAAACACCCTTTTTTATTGATGCAAATCTTTACCGTTGACCCTATCGGGGTTTCGTTTGACCGCTTAGGTCGGTGCTGTTTGAACGGGGTTTTCGAGGAAGCTCACCCTTTGATCGAAAGAGCTTAGTTCGGGTCCCGTAGGGAACCCCGGTCGGTTGGTCGGCCATTCCTCTTTCGTTTGTGTTACTCGTCTGGTTTCTAGTGGTCACCATGAGGGTGTAAGGTTTATACATGACTACTCGACCCCACAGTGGGCACCAAAATGTTTCGGGTGTAGGGACCAAGCACCTACTCCCAACACTCAAATTACCCTCGAGTCCTTTGTCTGACGTCCTCCTTAGTGAGCTTATATAGTTCTTTCTTTTGCTTAGCGTCTTCTCTCCTCCCGTTCGGCTGGTCGGGCGATCGGGGTACCTATCTGAAAGGCTCTGATGCTTAAGTCAGTTTAAGACCGATCGGTAGGTAGCAGTAAATGTTGTAATAAAATGCGAGTTAAAGGTTCTTACCAACATACCTTAGGCCTCTATTTATAGTTTTTGGTATGAACCTGTGATTAGGGTTTCTTAATCATGGTCCAGTTGCGTTTTAAACCTGATTACTGACTTGTATTTACTTTAATCAACCTTTTACCTGCTGATCCAGGTTTTGGTGTGGTCGCCCGACCAATGGGTCGTGCATCCTGTCGGTTGTCTTCATTAATGAGGGTCCGCATGACCGATGGTCCGGCGGTAGGCCATACTATACATGATGGATTACAATATTTTAATAATATAATTAATTATGCTTATATATCAAACATTTTTTCCCTAAAACATAATTCTCCAATATAATTTTGATATATATATTTTGCCATACATAGATTCATACACAGTAAGGTAACTAGGTATACAAAATTCTATATTTTGAACTCTTATTTTATAAATAATTTTCCTACCATTCAAATTATTTCTATCCATTAGAGCTTCATAATAAGAATTAGGTCAAACATAAATATGTACAAAAATTACTATCACGATGGCACAAACTAATCCGAAGTTTTAGACTACAAGAGCAAGTATAATGGTTGAACTAGATCAAAGAAAACAAATCATGTCACCGATCTCAATTAATTTCAATCATACAATATAATTATCAAATGACATATCGATAAAACTATTATAATATAATATAAGAAAAAATACTAAAAAAATTATTTTATTATTTATTTATTTTTATTTATTGACAAATATTTTAAAAGTTAATTTTTTAATTATTTGACATTTTTAATTTCCCTTTTATTTATATTTATATGGGTATATGAAAATTATTTTAATTTTAATTTATATTTATTTTGTTGTAACATGTACACAAATTTATTTTATTTTACTTTGTTATCCATTTATTTTATTTTTAAACTAATTTGTTTATACTATATTTTTTATAATTTATAATTAATTGGTCATTTAATAAATTATTAAAAAGTAATTTATATTTAAATTATAATTTTTTTATACTATTCTTTTCATTTTTTTATTATTTACACTCATATAAAAATTGTCTCTCTAAAAAACTATTTTACTTTTTTATCCCTTTAATTTGTTTTTAATTTTATTTATCATGAAAATAGCAATATATTTCACCTCTAATATTTAATATGTTATAAATTATCATTTTAGTTCTTAAATAGAACTATTACTTTATCAAATTTAAAATTTTTATATCAATCTTCAAAATATCAATTATATATAAAGTTGAAATTATTTTGTTAATCAATTTAATCAACGATGTGCATTTCTAAAAATCTTGATAAAAATTTGTTGATTTTTAAAATAAATAAATAAATATTTTTTAATGTGTATCCTTAAACACAATTTAATCATTATTAGAAAAATATTAATATATTTTGAATATATTTATTATTAAAGAATAACTTATATTTAAAATATTAACTTTTTCGTTCTATACTATTTTTTTCATTTTTAATTTAATATTTTATAATTTCAAATTACTTGGTGATTTAAATTTTTTTTAATGATTAACTTATATTTAAAGTTTTAATTCTTTTTTTAACTTATAAATTTTAGATCAATATGTTTATACACTAATTAGATTAGTATAACAAAAAATATTAGACAAGTCTAGCAATATACATTAAACGAGTCTGTCCATATATGAATTAGATGAGTATAGAAAAAAATAACATTAGACGAGTCATTTCATTCATTGATTAAACAAATATATAAAAAATATACTAAACAAGTCCATCGATGCAATGATTAAACAAGTATAACAATATATACATTAAACGAGTTTGTCCATACAATTAATAGACAAGTATAACAAACAAGTAACATTAAATGAGACATTTCATACATTAACTACACGAATCTAGAAATACTCATTAGTGGAGTCTGTCCAAACACTTATTAGACGAGTCTATCAACAACATGCACAGATAAGATGTCCTTATCAATATTTATTAGACAAGTATATTTATACAAAAAATAGAAAAGTCTATTAATACAATATGATTATGAGTTTGTCCATTTACTAATTGGACAAGTCTTGTAATACACTTTAGACAAATTTAAAAAACATTAATCAAACAACTTTGTCCATATCCTAATTGAACGAGTTCAGAAAAAATCATTAGATGATTCATTTTATACGTTAATTAGATGAGTTGTCAATGAACTAATCAAATCCATCTAGTATTACACATTAGACAAACCATTCATATATTGATTGGTCGGGTCTAACAATACATATATTGATTCATCGATTAGGATGGATGTTTCAATATACATTAGATAAGTCTATTCATACACTAATTGTACGAGTTTAGCAATACAAAATATACGAGTTTATCCATGCAATAATTAGACAAGTATTTTCTGCATAAAACATAAAACAAGTCATTCAATGTATTAAAATATATTAATTAGAAGAGTCTAAGAATATGCATTAGGCTAGTCTTTCTATACACTAATTAGATGAGTCTTGCAATACACGTTAGATGAGTTTGTCCATACACTGATTAAATGAGTATAGCAATATAAATTACACGAGTCTTTTTATAAACATATTATACGAGTCTATTAATATACATTAGACAATTCTATTCATTCTCATATTAGACGTGTCTTGCAATACATATTAGATAATTTTATCCATACACATTAGATGAGTGTGTCCGTACATTGATTAAACGAGTCTAACATAATATACTAGACGAATATGTCCATGCATTGATTATACGAATTTGGTAATACACATTACACCAATATGTATATATTCTGATTTATATTTATAACAAATATACTTTACGTATTTTTGCATAATATATCCTTTGTATTTTTTATAGAGTTTACTCTAATTTTTTCACATGTTATATTTTTTTTATAATTTTATAAAGTCTACTCTTTATTTATTTATTTATATATATATATATATATATATATATATATATATATATATATATATATATATAATCAAGGCTCGGGTTTAAAATTAGCTTTGTTAATAAATATGAAGATAATCCCCTAAATAAAGGTAGGTGAAAAAGATTTCCTTTAGAAACATGTCTTCCATAATAACTTTCTCGTTAAATTATTGACATTTTCCTTTTTAATATAACAAAATTACAATATTGATATATTAACTTTAAGCATATTAGCTCTCTTTGAAAGCCATCCATCAGTATATAATTAACACGAATAAGTTTATTAAAAAATAATATTAATATACAATTAACTTTAGAAAAATCATTAACAATTTTAAAGTTGCCAAAAAAAAAAACAAAAGTTAAATAGCTTTCTTCAAAACAAAGGGTAAAAAAGGTTATCCAATGTTATTTGCATATTCAATTACTTCAGCAATTAATTATGCTCTAATGAAATTAAAGATTTTGAACTATAATTCTTTTGAGTTAAATATCTTTTTCCCAAACTATTATAAAATTACTGTATTTGGTCCTAAACTAAATTATAATATATTTAATATTTTGTTTTTGTAAAAAGTCAACGTAAAACATTATCATCAACAAATTACATGTGAATTGTTTCTCGCATAGTAATTACCAACTTTAAGATGTTTTACATTGATTTTGGTTTTTTTTAATAATAGTTTGGGGACTATTTATAACATATTTAACTCTTTATCATATTATATTTAAAACGAAATTCATTAATATATATTACACTGAAGCAATTATGTAATCATAAATATATATATATATATATATATATATATATATATATATATATATATATATTTATATATATTTATAGATAAGAGTTAAATACCAATTATTTTAAATATAGTTTTGTGTGATAACTTTTGAGTTAAAATTTTAAACAAATTTAGTCTCTATCTTTAAAAAAACGTAAATTTAGTTCTTTTAATTAAATTTTGTTAAATTTATTTGATGTTTCAAATACATTTTATTGTAATATTTGAATTGTTGACTTCGTTTGATACGTTTCCGCTTTGACAAAGTCACGCATTTATAAAATTAGAGACTAAATTGACCAAAATTTCAAAAAAAGACTAATTTCAAATTTTACTGACAATTAATAGATCAAAAATATATTTAACCCTAAAAATAAATAAATTAAATATGTAAATTAAATAACACAAGAAAGTAAAAGAAACACCATGGGTTTCAAATAATTATTAAATTAAATATTAAAAATAATAGGAAAAAGAAGCAAACAAAGAAATCGTTGAAATTGTTGTAATCATCATGTATACATGTGGAGATAAAGTAGGCTTAGTGATAAAGTTAGAAGGAAGATAATAAAGGTTATAGGTTTAACTCTCCCACACGACCAGTTTTAGGATAAAAAGTAAGTAAAACATTTCCTTTAGATCCCGAAAGAAAAGAAAGCCTCAAACAAATTTGTTTTTACTATTAATATTTATCTATTAAATTAATTATAAAATTATATTTATAAAACTATTAATTAGATTACAATTTAGTGTTTAGGTGAATAATAGATTAATTGGAGCATAATTGAAAGTTGGATTTGATGTAGAAAGATAATTCAAGCTTAGAAAAGGAAAAAAAAAAAACTTATTATCGAGTTGAGAAGAACAATAATTTTTTTTAATTATTGTTATTAATGATTAATCTTAAAAGAAATTCTACACGTTTGTAAAAAAAAGTTTAGAATTGAGAAGGAGTAAGAGGCCTGAGACTTCAAGATACTAAAAGTCTACCATCGAGATTGTTTTCTTGACAACTAGAACAATGTTTTATTGTTTTAGTTCATTTATTTTTTATAAAAATAAATAAGAAATTATTTAAAATTGATTACTACACTTCAAAGTAGATTTGAATCATTTGAAATATATGAAGATATTTTTTTTTTATTTTGAGTTAAAAAATTAAAGTCACTAGATTGTATGTTTTTTAAAAAAGGTATAATTATTGATTTGGTCCCCCAGTTTTTTTACTTTGTTCAATTTGGTTTCCCAATTTTTGAAATGTTCAATTTGGTACCAAATAAGAATACCAAATTGAACATTCCAAAAATTTGGAGACCAAATTGAACCTTCCAAAAATTTAGAGACCAAATTGAACATTCCAAAAATTTAGAGACCAAATTGAACAAACTCAAAAAATTGGGGGACCAAATCAATAATTATACCTTTAAAGAAAAATGTTTAAATTTTGAAAAATTTAAAACATGATAATTTGTTGGACATTAATGAATTTGACTTATTTTCATATTTAAATATCTTAAGGAAAATTATAAATTGGAGAAATGATAAACCAATTGACATTCTTAACTATATAAAAATAATATATTCTTTATTTAGATGCATATATAATTCGTAGGATAATGTTAATAATTTCAGTGTTAGTTAATTCAGTCAAAATGAATTTTTTTAAGTTAAAGACAATAAAAACTTATTTAAGACTAACAATATATCAAACAAGATTAAATGGATTAAACTTAATATCTTAAAAAAAGAGATATTAAATAAAATTAATTATGACAATTGAATAAATAATTTTACATAAAAAAAACTCAAAAAATAAATTTTAATAAAATGTATCATTTTTCCAATTTACTTTAAATCTTCTGACCTCTTGAGTCCTCCTGATAATAATTACAAAAAAACGTTTGGAGTTTAAAGTTTAGAAATTAAAATTTTGAAATTTCAACCTTTATTATAAAATACCGAGTATCAAACAATTATATTCCTTGAGTCATGTTACACTTTGTTTTGTCTCAGATGATAAGCATATACCTTCTATTTTGGTTGCACAGAAGAATTCCATCAAGAGTGAGCTTTCTGAGTTGAAGATCAAGAACCCTAACATGAGCCCATGGTAAATCATCATATTCCCTTTTTATAAATTCAGAAATTGCCTCCTCACTAGATCCACTCTCCTCATTCAACTCCTCTATTGCCCTTTTTATCATCTGCAACATCACAAAAAATAAAAAAATAAAAAATAAAATGAATTTTTATCTCTAAAATAACATTTTATTTTACACAATGACATCTGATAATGACATTGACACGTGGCATTGCAATGTCACATGACACTAACAATGTCACGTGTCAAAAACAGAGTCCTGAGACATGGCATTTTTATTATTTTTTTAAAAAAATTTAAAAAAATAAAAAAAATCACATACTGACACGTGATACATCGTTGACCGCGTTAGTCAACTCCGTCTGAAAGGAACCTCACTGAAACACTTTTTCAAAAATTGGGATGCAATTGATATTTTTTTTTGAAACGGATAACAAATTGACACACTTCTACTAAAGTGGGTACCATACAAATAATTAAATAATAAAAACAAAATTGAGCATACCACTGCATATGGAGGGTGATTAGGGGTATGAAAGGATTTGAAAACTTGTTGAATACGATCTTCAACAAACGAAGCATGGTGTGAGTTAATGGAGATTGAAGGATTTTGTGCACCAAGCCTACACAATACAGAGTTCTTCAACTTCTTTCTTACCAATTCTTCTTTCGATTTTTCTTCAGCCATCTTCGTTAATACTTGTGTTTCAACTTTACAACTTTTCTTATTTATAAGAAAGGTAAATTTCCAAACAAAATCATAGTATTTAATGTTGATAAAATCTTTTGTCCTTCATATCATTTATATTATCATACTATTTTTACGGTCAGATTGTGATATAAAATCTTAATTCCTATCATTATTATGATATTTCTACGATAACAAATTATAATATGAAATGTTAACTTATCTTTTTGTAGATCTTATTATATCATATTATTTTTAAGATTTTATGATATTTTTATTTTCGCATAAGGGTCTTATAAGACGATTTATTTAATAATGTTTTTGGTTGATGAATTTATCTGAGGGTTTAAGATAAAAAGATATCTTTTTTGTTTTTTATACAAAATCTTAAATTTTATTTTATATGATTACGTTCTTTAAAATGGATGAGAGAGATAGTAATTCAAAAACGTTTAAAATTTAATTAATTTAGTTAATAATATTAAAATTGTCAAATCAATTTAATATAATTTGTATTGTTATTTTAAAGATAGTTGAGGGAGATTTCGGTAACTAACCGTGTTCTCAAATCAAGAAAGAAAAATCTTACATAATTAAATTTTAATAGTTATCACTGTTTTGTTACCAAACGAACGTGTTATCAATTAAAGATATTTTAGACAGAAGAATAATTTGATATATGAGACAGTTACAAACGAATGACAGAAATAACTCTTTGAAAACAAACCTTCTAATAGAAATGAATGGATGTAATTAATGTTATCAATAAATATGTTTCTATTTTTTAGTCTATATTTTGTGTTTAATAATTAATATTTGCTTTAACAATTAATTAATGTTATTAATAGTATTTTCTTATGAGATTCCGAAAAACCGTTACAAAAGATTAATGTGTGAAACCGAAAACCCATATGCTTTCATTCTTTTCTTTTTATTGTTTGTATGTATATATTTATCTCTCTCTCAATGTATACATATATATATATATATATATATATATATATATATATATATATATATATATATATATATATATATTAATTCAAATTTATTTGGAATAATCTCTTATACTTTTCTAAAATCGTTGTGTATCACGTGAGACCCTAAAAATGGATTTTAAAGAGTAGTAGTAATTTTATATTGACATTCATCTATTTGATTATTAAGTACAACTTCTATCTATTTAATTATTAAGTACAACTTCTATGATTAGAGTGTAGAGATCTAGGGTAGTCGCTTTGGTCTTTTACCCTTTCTTTTTGTGTTTGTGATCTTCTCTTTGCATGTGATTATCAGTTGGTTGCATGTAGTGTTTTTATACTCTTCTTATATTTATGTTGATTAGTGATCATAAATGTATGATCTGATCAATTTTGTGTTGTTCTTGTGTATAAAAGAGTATCTTATGAGAATGATGGTCAATTTATGGTCCATGAGTTTTATAGAGAGTTAAGTTAATTATAGCTAATGAATGTTTAATTAGTTTTTATTCCTCATTGTGCATTTAGAACTGTGATTGTATAATCAATTGACATGTTTGATTTGTTCTTAACTAGTGAAATGATAAGTAGGATTTTGTATACATATCGTTATGTGTTGGTGTTTTATATGATAAGCATTGTTGAATGTAGAATTTGTTTTGGTATTTCTAATTTGATATTTGGTATGAAATGAGAATTGAAGTTGGGAATCTTATGATATTGGCTCAGATAAATGGTTGTAACATGTTTTAGAGCAATTGTGAGAAGTATGAAATTTATTTTGTCTTTGTGAGAACTATGAATTCAATAAATTTGAAACTCCTTAAGAACCTGAAAATTTTAAAGTATTATGAGGTTTGCTAATTAGGAATTAATTCAAAAAGTATCAAATTACTCAATCAAAGCTCAAAGAGAGAGTTTAGACATTTGATACACTGTCATGCATCAATGTCACGTTAGGCGACGCCAAAGTTAGAGAGATTAGTGACTTTGTGCCGTTGGACGCCTAGGGTCGTTGCATGCAAATGTGCTCTCATGAGGCGCACACTAGGCTGGCTGAGCATTGAAGTGTAGTGTTGGACGTCATCTAGTTGGCACTCGGCAAAAAAAAAGTAATCTTGAGAAATTTTTAAGGGTAATGTGATAGAGGACTATCCAATACAAAGGTGTAAGAATCTTCAGATGACATGAAGTTGAGAACAACTCCGCTTTAGGAAAAATAGTATGATAAAGGACTATCTCCTAAATATATACAAGAAGAACTTGAGGAATAACTTTTAGCATTAAAAAGACATGAGACATGAAGATTATACAATTAAAGAATAATTAGAATAATTTATATAATTAAATTTAATTATATAAATGATCTAGCTTATCCTTTTTATATTATTTTATCTTTTGATATTTTTGGTATCTTTGATATCTTTAATATCTTTGATATCTTTGATGCCTTTTGATATTTTGGATATTTTTTTTATATTTTTCCATTTTTATCTTTTATCTTTTATATTCTATCTTTTATCATTAAAGACCTATATCAATCATTAATAAAGTTATTTTATTAAAGAGAAAGGATTCTCTTGGTTATTGGCTTAGGCCTAAAGGTTCTTATCAAAGATTAGAATCTTTGTGGCGAATCTTCTTGGACTTATCAAAGACTGGGATCTTTGTGGCTCAATATTATTTGGTTCTTATGAAAGACATGGGTCTTTGTGGCGAACCTTCGTTATAGTTGTCAATCTTGATCGTGACGTCTTGACTTATCAATCATGGATTGGATTGTGGCGTCTAGACTTATCTATCTTTGATTAGATTCTTATCAAAGAGGAAACTCTTTATGGAGAATCTTTCTTTGCTTATCAATATGCTAGATTGTGGCGCATTCCATCTCTGTCTTATTCAGTGTTTTTTATAATTATAAACTAATAAACTTTGATTTATCTAGTCTAAATATTTTGTTATTTTACAGAAGAAATTCAAAGTCAGAAAAGATCAGCATCTTTCCTATAAAGATTGTATCATAATGTTTGTAACTATTTGTATGAATATGTATGAATTGTGTGGGAATGGTATGCTCATTTTCAAGGTGGATTTGACGTACAATTCTTTAGGGTATACATTGAAGTAAAGATTCAAAAATTGAGGTTATATCCTCATAGTCTACTAACCATTAAAACTCATGTAGAGAAGAATGGGGTAGATGGTGAAAGGAGCAGGAGGTCTTGGTCTAAGAACAATTTCAGAATTCTTATGATGAGGAGATGATTAACCTTGTGTGTGATAGGGAACTCATTGCCAGTGGCTCCACATAGTAATAGAGATCACCACAAGTGCATAATTTCCAACAAATCTGACGTCAATGCATGTTATCTGGATGATTGAGTCTAGATGAGTCTTTAATGTGTGATATATAAATTTGTATATGCTTGGAATATATTATGATATGTTATAACATAATTATTGATGTACGACGACTCTTTTGTAAATTAACTTACACAGATTTATTGGTTTTATTAGGTTTTTGTTTTTCTTCCTTTTGCAATGATCACTGTTTTTTATATGATATGTATAGTTTTGTGATAGTGTAGTAGCTCGTAATGTATATCTATAATTATATCTTTTGGGATAATTGTACTAATATACATATTAATATATTAAACTTGGTGAGCTATATGTCCTTATGAATATCAATTATAAAATTTGAAATATTTCCTTTTACCTTTTGAAATACTATTTTCAATCATAAAACTTGTGGAAAATTATACACAATATATTCCTATATCTTTCTATTACATATCTATTCTTGGATAGCTAAATATAGAAACTACCTATCTATTGCGGTTAATACTCAAAAATATTTGGATTGTTACAACAAGTGTATTGATTTTTAATAATAATAATAATAATAATAATAATAATAATAAATAAATAAATAGATACAAGACTCTCTGAGTATATTATTTAATATTAATATATCTTTATAAATTTTTAAGATAATATTTTTATTTGAATCTATCACTAGTGTAGAATTGCATTTTTACCTCGCCTTATAGGTCTCGGTTGGCAAGGAATCGAAGCCTATAATGACGCAGTGACAATTTTGCAATTACAGGCGTGGGAACCGATGCAGAATATGAAAAATACCTGCTGCCAAAAGGTCTTCCTGCACTAATATATTGACAATGTAGCATATTTATATTTGATTATTATAACAATTAATGAAATTTAATTCGTCAAATTTTGAAACAATATACCCATATAATTATGCCGACCAACCAAATATATTAATGAACAAAGGAATGAATGAATTATTTATTGTTTTAGTATAAAATTTGTACCAACATCAATACTCTGCCAGAAATTCCTTCCAATTCTTATACTAATTATTAGGTTTGTTGTGGTGGTCCACTTTTCCCGACACCTACACATGTTGGTCTAGGTAAATGTCACATGATCAATGCAACTAATTTATAACTAAAATTTATTAAAACTTATAAAATCAGAAAAATATTCTACTGTTATATTGAAGTTTCGCATAATTTGTATTTCTAATTTAGGAGTTAAATAAGACTCTATTAAAGATTTACTCAGAAAATAAATAAGATTGATATTTTGAGGATTGTATAAGAAATTTAAGGTAAATTTAAGTCTCGTATTGTCTTAAAATTATGAATGAAAGGTGAAATCAATTTTTTATATAAGATAGAGTTACATATCATTAATGTTATCTCTATGAATTCTTTTCAAAAATCTAACAAATAAATAATTACCGATCATATTTATTTATGATATATTTATACAAGTATTTCAAGATACTAAAGAAACTTTTAAAATGGTGTATAAAGTATTGATTATTTGTTTTGAGATAAAACCGATTAATTAGTTATTTTTTAAAACTAAAATTGTGACGTGTAGTCACTTAACCGTAAAATAAACTCAAAACATTTTGATTACTAATAGGACGAGAGTTTGTATTTTTCTTTGCTTATTATTCCCATTAACTTTTTTTCTAATGTTGGAATAACTCACTGCTAATTCTTAAAATAAAAACCATCTCAAATATATAATTAGATAAGAATTTCATCGAGTTCACGAAAATAACCATTGCACGAAATGTAAAAATCATAAATTGAAATTTTAAATAAGTTAAGAAATTACCTTCAACAATTCTCTATCTAGGAAATGAATCCAAATAGTATATAATTTCAAATGAAACCATATTGTTGTAAAAAAGTTTTGCAAAAGGCATTTATTTATCTATATTTTAATATGTTATATATGTTTTTCCTCTTCACTAAAATATTATAAAAAAAGTATGTTTCTTTTCTAAACTAAATTATAAAATATTTCATCTTTGATTTTATGAAAATAACATAAAAGATTCTTCACAATAAACTATATATTATATATGAAAATTATATTATAGATTATTCATCTAAAAAGCCATTACATATATGTCGAAGGAAATATTTTACATAAAATTCATAAATTACAGAGACTAAGCATAATTTTAGTTTAGAAAAAAAAAACTTATTTAAATCTTTTAATAATTTCATTATAAAAAGAATAAACGCCGATTAATTAATCAATCAATCGAAGTATTTATAATGATTTTGTTATTTGAGGTGAATTTTTGTCACATGCAATGGGACAAGTTTGTACACGTGCATGTCACATGCAAGACGCAAACACTATCCATAGCTATGGCCATGGAATAATGCGTATTATTCTTGTGTTCGCATGTTCCACCAGATTTTGACGTATAAAAAACTAACATACAATGCAAGTTTTTGCGAATCAACGTTCACATTGAAGAGTGCAGAGAACGAAATCTTCTGCATTAATCAGAGAGAGAAAGACACAGAAGGTAGTGATCCAATGCAACAACAACATTGGAGAAGAAGATAAAAAGAAGGACACGTTCAAAAGGTGTGGCTCCTTCTTTCTGATTGATCTGAAAACCCTTTTGCGTGATTTGGTCCGCTATGTGTTTGTTTTTATTCACATTAAACAAACAATGTGCAGATAAGAATGCACGATAATGACACTGCTTCACAAAACAAAACCTAGCTAGCTCATAATATATATGCATCTATATTTGTGTCTGACTCGGATCCATGTCACATGTGATCACGTTTCTTCATAAGGAAAGTTAAGAAATTTTAACATATAGGGTCCTACCCACGTTAACTTTCCATGTATATATGTTATTTTTGAGTTTTTGTTTTGGAACAATTGGGACAGACCCAGATTTCAAAAGCTGCGAGTTACGCTGAGGTAACGAATCAGAAGCCTGAGAATATATCTGGTTAATTCTGCATGTGCTATCTTCTGGGCGATGTTTTGTTTGTTTTGTGTTTTGTGATTCTGGGTCGATGAGTTTTTTTTGCTATAAATTGATTAATTTTGGTTGGAAAAATGACAGAAAGTGAAGTTAAGATTGAAGGGAGATGAAGAACTCTGGTTTGGATAGTGGAATGTTCATTGACAGTGATGAAGATGTGGAGAATGAACATCATAAGTATTTGAATGATGGAAACGAATCGGATTATTCGAATTATTCCATTGATAACCATTCAAGGAAACCAAGCAACTACAATATGGCATGGCCTCAAAGTTACAGGTCAGCTTCTCCTCCGTGTGCATTGTGTGTTTCAATCTGTCATGAATGAGTGCGTTTCTGGCTATTCATTTGACTTTTACTTTTTTTTATTATTCATTTCTTAAGGCGAAAATAAGGCTTTTCTTTCACGGAAAATTGACTAATCATCGGTTGGAAAAAGAAGAAAAAGAAGAATAGTAAAACTCCATTGTCATCCAAATAAACATATTCACAACAGGTTTTTGATAATCAATTATAGTTTTTTTGACATTGATTATGCGTTTCACAAAATGTTTGTGGTAATGGACTATATATATATATATATCAGCCAAATTAATCTATTTTTGTGTAAAAGAGAATATTTACAGAGAAATGAATGCTGTGTAACCCTTTTTTTAAAAAAAAATTTCGCCTAACATTTTCTCTTTACCAAGTGTTTTTAAAAAACTAGAAAACACTTATTCTTGTTTTGATTTTTGGTTGCCGATACGTAATATAATATTATAAAAGGGCAGAGATTGAAAAAAGTCGGTGTATGCTGTATGAGACTCTCCATATATCAATCCTCGTTGAATTTAGGAAAACGTGCAAACACACATACCTTAGAGTTTATGTCTTTTAGAAACATGCCGCATCATCTTTACGATATGCCATGTCAATTTATAATCCAGGTGGTGGAAAATTCATCTTACAGATTTATTTTATAGGACTCAGTTAGATTTAAAATTCACTCTTTAATATAATATTAGAGTCATGATTTAGAATATGTCTTATTAAAATTTGTTGTTTGTTTGGTTTATTATATCACTTATTATCGGATCACTCATTAATGTCTAGTCCTATATTTGAAATATATATGTCTCGACATAAAAGAAAAATGTGTTAGAAATTTCACGTCAAAGATAAAGCAAATTCAAAAGATATAAACAATTTCATGTATCTCACCTCATAAACTAATTTTAAAAAACAGAATTAAATTTAAAGTCCACTTTCTTGACACCCATAAATAATGAATTCGGTTACAAAAGCTCTCTTGGATACTAATGAAAGACACATCTTAAAACATTGTTCTGAACAAATGTGTTTGGAGCGGACCGTTTTACTTTCTGAAGTAGTAAAAAGTGATGACATAATCATACTTTTTGTCCATCACCCTTGCTGGTTGAATATCTGTTTCTTCATCCTCTCATTTTGGCATTTTGCTTGATGAATCTGAAATGCACCAAGTTGAAGTGCTTATTTTGATGCAAATAATAATGTTTCAGGCAATCCATTGATCTATATGGTAGTGTACCATCACCAAATATTGGATTTCTGGGGACCACATCCCTGTCAAGATTAGGAAGCTCTTTTCTTGTTTCATCTTTGACAAGGAGGCAAACTCTTGAAATAACGCAACCAGAGAAAAAACCACTCTTGCAACCCAAAGAAGAGGAGCAACTGCGACATTCCTTGCTTCCTCCACAGCTATCTAGAAAGTCTTCCATTAGGAAAGATGCTTCCAAGGTTTCTCATGAAGTTCACATACCTGGCCAATGCACTTTTGGACAAGCTGTGCTTAATGGTAACTATACTGATAACTGCTTCTTCAATGCAAAATATAAAATGAACACAAACGAAAGCAATTATAGTGAAGCTATATTAAGTGAAGAATGATAACATTATAGTGAAGAATGACAATAATATACTGAAAGCTTTCTATCTTCATTTCTATCTCATATAAAAGTTCATTTAAGTTCCATCATACAAACGCTTAGTAACCTTGAGAATCTGTTTGTTCTGTTTTAACTACACTTTTGTATATGTGAGTATATTATTAGTTAGTTTCATGATGTTGCATTTGTCTGAAACTAGATCTGAGAGACAAAAACTATAATGTACTACTTTGCATATTATGTTGTTATGAAAAATCAGAAACTGTGAAGAGTTGTAAAATCAGAAGAAAAAAACAGAGTTCCTTTTGTAAAGATGTACAATAGAAGAAGGGAGAAAAATAGCAAACTTCAATTTTCTGAGTGCAATTACAAAAAGTTTCTTCTAATTAATACACACAAGAGAGAAGTAAATCTGAACAAAATAAATACCACCACTCCTTTTCACCTAATCACTCACCATACAACCAACTTTTCCCACAAAAAAAGGTTTATCATTAAATTGAATTTAACAAGACACAGCAAACAGAAAATAAGATCTTAAAGTACATAAAAGTCTCAATTTCTGACATATATGTTTTCTAAGGTATTGTGGTCATTTATCTTCTATATAAGAACACGAGTTCTATTATAATCCTGTTACTGCAGGGAGGACACAAGTTCTATTATAAGGTTCTAATTTGGAGTGACAATTACAGTTTTGGCACAATTTTTTTGTTGTAAATAAATGTTCTCTAATTCCTCAATTGCACCTGCAAAAACATTGATATGGTGGCTACAATGATAGCTACAACTGTTATTTAAAATCATGAAATTGTTACTCAATTTGGCACTTAACTGTAAGAGGTTCTTGAAGTTTTTGAAAGTGCAATTCTCATAAAAGTTCAGAATATTGAACTGCGAAAAAAAATTCATCTCTCACCAGCAGGTTGTTTGTGAACTACAACCCTCCATGTGTTAAAAGTCAAAAAAGAAGAAGTATACAAGTAAAAGGTTCACAAAACTAAAACATCAAAAGAATTTTGAACAAAAAATCACTCGTTAATAATAACCCACCAACTCACTCTTCTACTCTCTTAGATGATCCAATATGTAACCGAACTTATACTCAATATAGCTTGTAGATGACAAATTGTTGAAGTAAAAGATTTGGCTTTTAAAATAGCTTTGTTAGAATGTGCACTCTTGAAAATAATTAGTCTCTGATTGTTGGTTTAATTGTTTTGGATTTTGCAGGCATAAATGCCCTTTGTGGAATAGGAATCCTTTCAACCCCATATGCTGTTAAAGAAGGTGGATGGGTTGGTCTTTCTATATTGTTACTGTATGCAATTTTTTCCTATTATACTGGTTTGCTTCTGCGTTACTGTTTAGATAGTTCACCTGGTCTTGAGACATACCCTGACATTGGCCAAGCAGCTTTTGGTACTACTGGACGTGTCATTATTTCTGTGAGTTTCAGTTCAATATTTTCTTCATCAATATTTAATTTCAAAGCATTAATTAGTCTCTAATCTCTTGCCACTGCTTTTACTCTATTTTTTTTTTTGTATGCAGTTAATATTGTACATGGAACTATATGTAAGTACTTCCTCCACTCTTTGCTGCTTTTGAAATCTCAGTTGTTATTAATGTCAAGAGAATATGGAATATACAAAAGCTAAAGAAAATCTTGTTTGGACAAATTCTCATTTTCATTTCTGAAAGAAATAGGTGTTTACATTTGGATCCTTTAAATGATTTAAAAGATGAATCATTATCACTTCTCTGTAGTTAGACAAACTTATCCTTCCTTATATATCCATCAGTAATTTTTCATCACCAAATGAATAACATGAACCTCACCAACTTGAATCACAAGTCCTAGACAAAATTCTCAAAATTGGAAAGACATTAATGATGCTTTCTCCTTTATATTTCCAAACAAAAGGGCAGCATTTTTTTACATGCAATTTAAAACTTTTGGTTTGATTTGATTTGATTTTTTTCCCTTCTCTAATTAAGATTTTGATGATGATAACTTAATCTATTACATATTTATTAATTTTATGCAGGCTTGTTGCATTGAGTACATAATTGTGGAGAGTGACAACTTATCGACATTATTTCCAAATGCACACATTACTTTGGGTGGAATTGAAGTGAATGCACACATATTGTTTGCAATATTGACAGCATTGGCTCTTCTTCCTACTGTTTGGCTTCGTGATCTACGTATTCTCAGTTACATCTCAGGTACAATCTTTATCCTATCTCTTTCTTTCCTTTTCTTCTACAAGAAAATGTTATCCACCAATTTTTAAACCAACAAAATTTCTTTCATAAACAATGTCAGCACACATATTCTAGTACTTAAGTAAACATTAATCAATCATTTTAAGTACTCTCATTGAAAATGGTTTTGGTGGACTTATGATTTAAACTGTCACATGACATGTTTAGAAAAGAAGATTTGGAAGCACCTGTTTAACCTTTCTAAGATGTTGTTATTGCAGCTTGTGGAGTTGTTGCAACATTTCTAGTGGTTGCATGCTTGATCTGGGTTTGCTTGGTAGACAAAGCTTCCATTGATCATAGCCAAGGAACAACAACATTGAATCTTACAACTTTTCCTGTTGCAATGGGTCTCTATGGTTACTGCTACGCAGGACATGCTGTGTTTCCAAATCTCTACACTGCCATGGCAAATCGGAATCAATTTCCTGGAGTGCTCTTAGTATGGTAAACAAATCAAAAACTTCCACAATTTTAGTTATTCACTATCTTAGCAAACTCGAAGCTAAAGTTGAAGGTGAAACTATGTTTAAACATTCTAATTCTGTGGACTATATGTTACTATGTTTTCATTTGCTTATTTGATATCCATTGAAGTAAGTTAGCACATCAGCAAACAAATCAGACTTTCATGCAAACAAGCTTAGTGCAAATTTGAATATGCATTTAAACAAATAACATCACGAAAGAAGAAGTAAATATGCAGAAGGTTAAATATACTGACTTGTGTTTCACTGATAAAAAGCATCTCAATTATATATACATACAAGTATATATAACCTTTCAAAGAGATAAATAAGAAGTAACACAAAAAGAAGTTACTAGAGACAAGAAAAACAATATAAGTTTTGATATTCAGATATATCATGAGAGTACAATAGCTTGAAGGAAAGCTTCTACTGAGTTTTATCTTTTGCCCATCACAAGTTACCATGTTTGCACCTAATGGTACATCCTCACCTAATGAATTAATTTATTATCAAACTTTTTTATCTGTTGAAAATTAATATTTACTGTAAAAAATTCTGAAGTTTCCAATCTTAAATTCTTCTTGAACTTCAACACAACCCCTCCTGCCACTGAAAAAAAAAATGTTCTGAAGAATTTATGTTTAAGTATTAATTCAGTGAGTAATTATTTTTCCATGCAGTTTTGCTATTTGTACAAGTCTGTATTGTGCAGTAGCTGTTGTTGGTTACTCAGCATTTGGAGAAGGAGTACACTCTCAGTTCACTCTTAACATGCCCCAACACTTAGTAGCTGCCAAGATAGCTGTGTGGACTACGGTATGCTCATTCTAGATTCTGACCTTCTTCCATGCTTATATATATATATATATATATATATATATATATATCACCATATTATTGATATTTTATCAGTCAGATAGAATTGCTAATCTTTGCATCATGCGATTTTATTTTGCAGGTGGTCAATCCATTTACCAAATATCCTTCATATGTGCTATATAAATAACTACATTTGTGCTTGCTTGCCAAAATAGTGTGCTTAGCAACTAATATAAGTTCTTAACACCAATTGAAATATAAGAGAAACAACAATGATAATTTGCGTCATAAATACAAATAGTTAGAAGAGCCAACAAACTTGTTTGATTGGCACTAGCTAAATCCTTTAATTTCACACCAGGTGAGAAAAAATGCTACAAGTATTAGAATGTTTTTCAATTTTCAGACGTTGATTTTCCAAAGAGTCATGAATATGATAAAATTCCTGTATGTTTTTGTATTTTTCCTTTTCATTTACAAATAATGGAGATGTTTGAATGAAACAAATCTGTGGCATTTTGTTGAGTGGCTGTATATGAATAGAATGATTAGAGCCATTGACTGAACCACAAAGTAATCACTTACATGTTTTAAAAAAGAAAGGAACATTAACTTGCTTCACCTTCAACCATTCATGAAATTTCAATACAATTTTAAGGAACATTTTTACCTAGATTGAGTTTGTTTTCTCTGTTATTGTAATGTTTCCACTCTAACAACCTATACTTTTATTCATGTAAATGGAACAAGCAACTCATATGGACATCCTATCCAAGAGTAGCACTTTATGTCTTGTTATTTCTCTTTCTTTCTCTTCATTGATTACCTTTTAATCTTGAAAAAGGAGTTTAGATAGAATCAATTTATTTCAATCTATGTACCTACATTGTGAAGATAAAGATAGATGTTTTTCTTAATTAGCACCACATATGCATTAAGTCTATCTCCAGTAGCAATGTGTATAGAGGAGTTGATACCACCAACCCATCCCCACTTCAACATATATTCCAAGGTCATTAGAACAGCTCTTGTACTTTCTACACTGGTTGTTGGTCTTTCAGTTCCCTTTTTTGGTAAGCTATTATTCTTCCTTATACTTTTGTTAAAATCTCGTGTACTATTAGCCAAATTATTTTACTATTGCCTGGTTCGATAATGTTTTACTATGAACTGCATATACTTTTCTCGCAGGTTTGGTAATGTCATTAACTGGATCTTTACTCACTATGTTTGTTGTAAGTGCCCTCAAATTCTTCTCTTTCCTTTCCAAGAGGTACTACTAGCCATAACATTCATTTTAATATGTTCGACCTTTTATGCAGTCATTGATTCTTCCTGCTGCTTGTTTTCTAAGCATAAGGGGTGGCAGAATCTCAAGCTTTCAGGTATGATGATTACCTCTTCATAATAGTAATGCTAAATGAAAATCAGAAATATAATCACGTTTTCGTTATTTAATGAGAATGGCTTTTCTCAGCCAAAGTGCTTGAACACAAACGAAACTTTTTATTTAGCCATAATTTCTCACCCGTTCTGTTCAGTTAAGAGTTTCGTAATTTTTCTATTTAAAGTTCTGCTATAAGATCACAGAGTACAGTAAATCTGAATGGAAAATTAATATATCAAGAAATCAGTTTGTGTTACAATTATTATTGATTACCTCTAATGTGACTCAACTTTTCCATCTTATTTCTACAGGCAGCACTTTGTGTTACAATTATTATTGTAGGTGCTGTATCAAGCTGTTTTGGATCATACTCATCCCTCTATGAGATCATTGAGAAATTGTTTGGATAAAGTTTTGAACTATAAATCCTAAACAATGAGACATCCTTTTTGTATTTCTCATCCCAACTGTTAAGTCATTTTTCTTCAGTACAAGATTTCACATTTGTGTTGTTGTAATTGTGGTTAATTATTCTGGTTTGTTTCCACATCCGAAAAGGAAATTTTTCTCATGTTGATATATGGGCATAGTTAATCATAGTGGAAGGTTCAAACCAATTGGTCAAATACTGGTTCAGACTGTAATTTTTTCACAGACAGGTGTTAATGTTATGAAATAAGTCTTCTCAGATAGTTTAGAATCAATCGTCGCATTTATGATATTGTTTACTTCAAAACTCTTCACGATTTTATCTTTAAAAAGAATTTTCAAGAATTTTAAACATCTAGTTCTAAATAATGTAGTACCTTTTGATTACTCAAAAAGAAAAAACAGGTAATGAAATTTGATAATCTACATATTAAGCTCTTAACTACCATTTTAGTTTAGATATTGAGTATGATATGATTTTTACTAGCTATAGCTATATGATTACCGCGATTCAATATAAAAGATGTTTTGCTCTAACAACAGTGTACCAAAACTCATTGACTATTTATACTCACGTACCAATAATTCGTGATATGGGGTTGGCCTGATCAATGAACATTGGTGGAGAATAACTGAACTCAAAGGAATCTTTATCAGAAGGTTAAGGGTGAGAAGAGTAAATTAATGCAACATTTTGATTATTTTCTGTGTTATTTGAGACTAGATAACAGACACGTTTTGTCTTTGACAAATGATAAGAACATTAAATTGAAACTTTATTATGGATGGGAACTACAACAGACTCATTTATTCTTCTAAACAGATTGAACTGAATGACAAGACAGTAACATGGAATCATGAAATGTGATTCTTATGAAATAACAGTAATACTACTCGGCATTGGTGCTACATATCAGTATGCATGCAACACCACTAGGTACTACAATAAGAATTCTAGAAAACTTGGTGGATGGTGAAAATCTCAAATTATTTGTTGTTGATTCCTATTGTCTGGTCACTGGAGCTCCATGTTTTTCAGCCTGCAAGTAACAGTTTCAAGAATTAACCACAAAAATAGAGTTCATAAGGCAAGTTAGAAAGGAAATATTTGCAGGGTTGATAGATATATGATTAACTATTGGTACAGTAACTTTTTATTGGGAGAACCATGAATATAGAGAAGAGCTTGGATTTAAAGAGAATCAAAGATTACACTTGTTTAAGTAGCTGCATGCTTCAGAGAATACAAATACATACTGTGAAGTTAAGTGCATATGCATAAATGATGTTGAAAAATGTTGTACCTTTTCCCCTCTTCATCAAACTCAGCAGTTTTCTTGTAGTTTGGGAATGGAACTTGACCTGATTCAATCTGAGAAATGTCTCTGAGGAGAAGCTCATAGTGCCTTTTCACTTCATCAGGAGTTTTCCCTCCAACAGCAAGGGCAACATTGTTCCATCGGTCAGGGGTGTCCTTGTCATAAACAGCTAGAGCCCTTTCAAAGGCCTTGTTGTCCTTAGCACTCCATGATCCTGTAGCTGAAATTGAGCTTGATGCCATTTCTGATAGTTATTTAAGGTAACTAGATATATTAGAGTATTCCTAAGGTTTCAAACTACTGGTATATGGCAGTGCTCAAGTTCAACACAGAGATGGAACTAGTTAAGAAAGGTTGAGAAACTCTACACTATAGTGTTAGGAAGAGTCTTGATGATATGTGTAGAAAGGAAGCACTATGCATGCTCCTTTTATAAGCAGAAATGGAGGGTGTGACACCATGCAAGGTGCAAGTTGTCTTCTCTTGCAAATTTCCCAAAAACAAAGCAGAATTTTAGTGATTTGTTTCATCAGGAACCACAGAATAGAGCAGGACCAAGAAGTTGAAGAGTAATGAGAGAATAAGTATCTTCAAAGGTTTAAACCATCTTTCTGAATTATGGTTGAGGACATTGCAGCTGCAGCTTTTGTGACATTATTTTATGTGTGCACCAAAGTAAACTATATGATAATTTTGCAATTACTCTATATGTATCACATGAGTATGTTACTATGATTATTCTCCTAACATGCCACATCACAACATTCATTCCACCATTGATACTTAAAAGTTGGAGAAGAATATTGGAATTAGAATTTTGTTTTTTCTTGGGATAAAAAATGGAATAGTATCGTTGAATAAATGAGCAAGAATATTATGTAGGACTTGGAAAAAACAATATAGGTTGTTACAATATAGATGAGCATTCTACTGAAATAAGTTTAACATTACTCAAACTAATATTGATTGGTGGAGGAATTGACATGATCAAACTCTATAGCATTAAATGATGAGTAAATGTAAATTTCACTTGTAATTGTATATGGGGCTTCTTCCTCCACCTCCAAGTTTTCTTATACACCTCCAAATTTTATTGTGATTCTAATTCTACCGAATTTATATTTTAAATTTTAAATTAATAATGTAACCAATAATTACTGCTTACCAACCTATTTACTGAAGTTGTACCTTTAAGTCATTTTCAAAATACTATCTACGATTAAGAAAACATCGGATTTCAAAATCCGATTCGAAAAATCACTGGATTTTGAAATTTGGCCTAGTAATCCAATAGATTTTGAAATTTGAAAACTAAATCTAATTTCGAAATCCGGTTTACAAAAGTATTAGATTTCGAAATCCGGTTTAGGAACTCACTGAATTTCAAAATCCAGTTAACTTTTCTTTTGAATTTCGAAATCTAGAGAAGTATTTTCAAATTCGTAATTCGATAATTAAGTCTACCGGATTTCAAAATTTGGTATATTTATAATTTTTTTTTTCAACTTTTTTAAATTAATTTATGATTTTGTTAGTCTTTAGTTAATTTTATTTATTTTGTGTGTTTTTTAATTTTTGCTTTTTTTAATTACTTTTTTTTTAATTTTCTTTAATTTATTGTCTTTAAATTTGTTCATTAATTTTTTTAATTAAAACTAATATATGTGGTTTTATTTAGTATTTTGATATAATTTAATATATTAGATATTTTAATTATTTTAAATTGTAATAATAAAATATAAACAAAATTTATTAAATATTTTAATTAGTTTATAATTTAAGTTTTAATATAATTTAAAATTTTAATACAATTTAATATATGTTAACGGGATTTCAAAATGTGGTTAAAATTTTTAGTAAAAATTTTGTTTTAAATTAAAATGAAAGAAAATATTTTAATCATTATTTTTTTTAAATATTAATTTTAATTAACATAAAAATTAAATTGAAATAATAAATACTCTAACTAGTTTAATTTAAAATTTTAATATAATTTAATATATGTTAATTGGATTTCAAAATCAGGTTAATTAAATTTTTGTTTTAAATTAAATTTAATAAATATTTTAATTAATGTATTTTTTAATTATTAATTTAAATTAACAAAAAAATAAATTTATTTGATTTAGTTCAATATTTATTTAATTAAAATTTATTAAATATTTAAAAAACAATGTCCATTACCATGTCAAAAACTCTTGGTCAAGGTGTAAAAGAAAAAAAACAAAACAAGGTAAAGTTGAAAAATAGAGTAATAAGGAAAGAACATGCACCTTATTTTTATCCAATAATAAGTGATATTGGAAAGCTAAAATCAATTAGGAATAAGACTAAATTTAAATATAGAAAGAGTTTTATAATCTCGAGATAGTAAAAAATTTAACAAAAATTTATTTCATTCCCTTTCCATGTGTCATTTGTACATAAAAATAATCCCATAGTAATTTGATGAACCTTGTTTCATATTAGTTATTTAATTAGATGATGTCTTTTATTTAACTTAATTTAATGATTTGGTCTAGTAGCTTTTTTACTATTAGGCAATTGAAAAATACTATTTAAAAATTTATCTAAAACTAATTAGAATCTATAGGTTTCAAGCAAAGGAAGAAAATTGAAACTACGTTTTTAAAAGAAATTTTTTTAAATTAGTTATTTTCTTTTAATTTTAAAAGACATTGATTTTTGTTATAATCCATTAAAAAAACATTTTAAATTGATTTTAATTGGAACCGACTCTTTAATATGTAATATCATTGAAGTGGTTAACAGTATCATTTATCAAGGAATTTATATGTGTTTAGTTAACATGTATTTTTACTAATCTGGATTAAAAATGTAAATACAAATTCATAAAAATTCCACAAATGGTGATAATTTTAAATTCAAAGCATTTCAAATCTTAAGAATTAAACTTATATTACTCAATTAGAGTAAAAGTTCACCGAGTTTAGATTTTATAAATTCAACTCAATGAAATAACTCAACATTCATACCATAATCTCACTACTTCTAATTTCTTGGGACAAGTTGTAAGTTCTAAACCATATTTGAAAAATGTTAATCTCTTAGTTATTTTCATTTAAGATTTATAGTGAAAATGTATTTATAACAATTAAGAGATAATAATTTAGTTGTTCAATTGTTAACTAAGTTTTAAAGTATTTTCTAACGTGTAGATACAGTTAAAAGCATATATAATCAATCATGCACATTAAGCACAAAGAAATAACACAAAAGTCATCATATAGATTTACATTTTAAAGACAAAACTACATCAATAAAAGATTCATTACATCCGACCATAATGAATGAGATAGTTAACTACTCTTAAATATGTAAAACACAAAAAATAACAAGAAAGAGTGGTGTGATTGAAGTATGAAGTAGTTATGGAGCTCTTCCTCAAGTCTTGGCTTTCTCTATCTTTGGTTCGATTTTTCTCTCCAAAACTCCTTTTTTTCATTCATAAATTGGCTTCTAAACAATTCACAATTATAGCTTATTGTTGGATGAGTCCAATATCTTCGTGGATGAAAATTTGCTTTTTGTTAGAGAACACTTTCTTTACTCATTAAGTTTAGAACTCACTATCCGAGCATGAAATTTTTCTCATTGGACCAAAATGTTCCTCTTATCTTCAATCTTCCACTCATTTACAAAAATTGATCAAAAATATAGTTACTTCTATCTTTGAAAGAAAATGTTTAAATTCTAAATCTTTTGATAAACATGAAAAATAAATTAATATCACGCTTATCAAAAGTCAGTTTAAAAGATATTCTCAAACCAACTTTCTAAACAATTGATTGAAATTATGTTTTTTTATTTTTCACAACTATACCTTTTGAATGTTTGTAAAACAATGTAAAATCCTATGAAAAAAAAAGGGTATATATAATCTATTAGTGAGGTTGCCCCCTATGATCAAGTAGCTGTGAGACCTAACTTTATTTTATTCTCATTCTTGCAGGATCTTCAATGGGTAGAAGCTGGACCAATTGAGAACCAAATGTGTCATTTATTACAACATGCAACAACAATATCTTCCTCATAACAACGTTTCTTAGGTGCAGATCTTGTACTTTGTCCTCCACAATCTCCAACATTCTCTAGATGCCCTCTTTTCTCCGTACAAAGATTCTTCTTATTTTCTTTTCATGCTACAATTCTCATTAGATTATGGAAAATGATAGGCACTTTAATATTAATTATCAATTTTCAATTTTGGGACCTTTTACCTAATCTTTCAATTGACTTTGCGTCAAGATCATAATAATACATAAACTTTAAATATAAATATATCTAGAAAGCATATATTTCTTTGCATAAATGGAAAAATGTGCAATCATTCGTGTGTAAAATTTTTGATATAAATGTAACACATAGAAAGGTATTATATTTGTGAGGTGAATATAAATGATACTAGGGCTATAGGTTACAACTTGATAATAGAGTGCCCCCAACCTATATATACTATTATTGTTTCTCTACCAATAATTGGAATTTACATTCACTTTATTCATCCATGAAATCTTCGTGATGCTCCAAGAATTGACATCATGTAGGTTGCTTTTCTTAAAACCAGAGAACATTTTTTACCCCAAATCTTTTACAAGTTCTATTCTTCAAACAACTATATGCTATGAGATACTCTATGTCAAGGAGTGAACTTTAAGCCTAACTCAATTTCTACAAAACTAACATGTAATTTCAATACATCCCATCACGCCGAGATATATACATATGGATGGTTCAATAGTGGATGGAACAATATATCCAACAAACAACAAATTGTCTTATATATTCTAATTTACTTTTATATCTAGTCAATGTGAAACTTAGGACCGTCTATATATATATATATATATATATATATATATATATATATATATATATTGTTTTTAACAACTTAAATTCAAAATGGTGATTCAACTAAAATGGTCACATTATTAGGTGATCTAAGCTTGATTTCTTATGAATGGTTTTTTAGGTTGTTATAACACTACAAGAAAACTCTTAACTAATAACCAATTTTAGTCACAAAAGATTATTAGTCACTATAGTGATCAATTTAGATATCAATTTACAAAATAAAAAATTATTGGTTACTAAAATAGTCATTATTATGAATAAAAAATTATAATTAGTTGTTAAATTGGTTACTAATTAATTAGATACTAATTTAAAAATTAATTCCTTTGATAACTAATGTTTAGTAACCAATTTATAAACTAATTTCTTTGGTAGTCAAAATCTGGTAGTTAAATTTTAGAGATCAATTATAATTTTTTATTCATAATTGTGACAATTTTGGTAACTAATAATTTTTTATTTTGTTTATTAATATTTAAATTATTCACTTGATTAATAATTTTTTGTGACTATAATTAGTTTTTAATAATATATTTTCTTATAGTATAACAAGTTCAAGTTGAGAAGATTTGAAAGGATTTTAGTTTTAGAAATTGTTAGGTTTGGTCCATGATAGGAGGCGCAATGTAGGGTAATGGGGTTGGGCATGATGATTGGTTGATAGTTACATGATTCAAGGAATCTTTGTGAGAAAATAAGAAGTGATGGTCGATTATTTGCCTCATCATCACCTATATAAGTAGACCAGAATCTTAATCTCTGTGAAAAGTAACATTTAGATTCCTCCACCATTGTCTTGCTGCAAGATTCTTTTCTCTGCTGTCCTTTATACCAATTCAGAAGTAATTGGATTCAAGTATATGCCAAATAAATTTATATTCATGCTAAGAGCTTACTCCAAGAATACTCAGAAATTGGATATGAATGTCATATCTAACTTTTCTTTTTTTAAAAAA
This sequence comes from Vigna unguiculata, assembly GCF_037176805.1. Lineage (NCBI taxonomy): Eukaryota > Viridiplantae > Streptophyta > Magnoliopsida > Fabales > Fabaceae > Vigna > Vigna unguiculata. The sequence goes on from NC_140798.1 coordinate 4,610,449, forward strand.
ATAGATGAGTTAAAAATTTCTCCCATAGACAAATTTATAATACACAAATAAATACAAATATTATTTTATATAAGTTTATAATATCATTTGTTATTCGATCATTCATAAATATTTAGTCTAAGTGTATATATTTTAACATTAAAAAAAGTATTTTGGAGATTTGAGATTAATCAAAGACAAAGAAAATTTTATCATATATAAATAAATACAAATTTTACCTCTATAAAATAGATTTCATGCAATATTTCTACCAACACAACTTTTCTATTTTTATATTCTGTAAAGTATTATTTAATAAATATGTGTTGAGCTAAGAATGCCAGTGTAAATATATTTGGGTTTGGAAATAAAGATGAGATACAAATTTTTATACTTTTTAATTTTATTGAGATAATATGTAAGTTTTTACTTCATTAAATCAAATCCATTGTGATTTAGCTTTTTTTTTATCTTTCTTAAATTTAAGAGTAATTATGTATTTACATTTTTTGTTTTAAAATTTAAAGGAATTATTGTCCAATTGAAAAGTTGGATTGTTGGATTGTTTGGTCTAAAGAATAAAATATATTGGGGACAGCAAGAACAAAGAAATCTTACAATTTGTGATCCTAGTTTTCACCACCACACAAAACTCATCTATATAAACAAAAAATAATAATCAAATCTAGAGTTACAATTGTTATAACTTTTTCATTTATATGTTTCGTATAAATATTATATCACTATTAATTATTTTATGAAAGGAAAAATTATAATATATCCTAATATCTATGATGCACCGATATTTCAACTTTGGTCACGTATCCGTGTCTGACACATATCGTATTCGATACTTTAGGATACTTTAACGATAATTATCAATAAAGTATATATTTATAAAGTCGTAGTACACTACAATAAAATTTTTGAATAGTAACCAATTTTAGTGACAAAAAATAATTAGTCACTGTATAGTGACAAATTTGATAACTAAAATACTTTCAAAAAATTATAATTGGTCTCTAAATTGATAATTAAAATAGTTTCAATTATAAATTGGTTTTTAAATTTTTCACTAACATTATCTACCAAATTTTGGCTACCATAATAATTGGTCTCTAATTAGAAAATTTTGATTCACACATTAACAATCATATATTTATTATATTTGTAAGAATTATTGTAAAACTTCCAATATTCATATATCATGTATCTATCACGTATGGTATCCTATTATTTTGAAAATAAAGGTATCGACGTATCAGATACATGTCGTATATGATACACATATCGTATTTGTGCATCATAGCCTAATATGCTTAAATTGTTGTAAGATATATTGAATAAAAAATATAAAAATCATTCCCTTAATTTAAATATATCTATTGTCAACATGTTACCAAATATTTTAGAAACTGTATATAAAAATAAATATTTAAATAATAAATGTAAATTTAAAAATGGGTAATTTAAATGAATTCATGCATATCACAGGTTTTGTAAAGACTTGTGAAATAAGTGTATAAATTTAATTTAAAAATGATAACAAAAGTTATTATGGTTAAACTCTAAGTATTTAATCATATATTTAAATTAAAGATAAGTGTGTTTAAGTTAAGAGGTGAGAATAGAACATTTTGGTTGGAATATATAAAACGCCATTGGGTTTTTATTGGGCTTTTTGTGGCCTTTTCTTCCTGCACCCTATATTTTTGAATATGGTCCTTTTACTCTTTGTTAATGTGATTTCCAGATTGTTATGGAAATATTTCAAAAAGAATTAGATGTAATTACATATTTTATTGAAAAGATTAAGTGAAATAAATAATAAGACAAAAATAATTAAGTCAGTGTATTAAGTAGGGTTAAGTATTTGGTCGAAGATTTATTTATATAACAAAGAGTAAGTTGAATTAAGTTTTAAGTATCTCATATATTTTATATTTTCAATTTAATTTCTATTTTGAATTTGTGTTCTATTGAATATTTAAAATCTTTTTATTTATCTTTTTTGTAAATATTTTACTGTTTGATTTTGTTGTTATGAAATAATATGACTATTTTTATCCTTTCATTTTTAATTTACTGGTGGAATTTCTTTCTTCAATTTCCTCAAATTCACAATATCAGTTTGATTTTTCTTTCTCTTTTTATAAGAATGAGTTGACGGATAAGTTGAAGGAGACTAGAGTAAAAAAAAAAAAAGAATTTAGTATTATTTTTTCCAGTGTCTTTAGAATACATTTTGATATTTTAAAATATATTAGAAATAGGAAGGAAGCCTAACGTAACAATCAAGTCATTGTACTGTCAATGAAATCAAATAACAAGATATTTAAATAAAAGTATAAAATGTTTTAAATATTTCAATAAAATAATTTTTTAATAAAAATTGTTCAAATTTATAAGATATTGAAAACGTGTTAAAAAATATAGAAATATCTAATATCATAATTTAGTCGGTATGCATAAATTAAAAGTAAAAGAGAAAGAATAGAAAAATCACATTATAAAATTAATATGACAGAAATTAATTTCAATTCATTACACTATTTTTACATGATTAAACTTTTTATTTCTATAATACATATATATAATATATAATTGTAATAGTTAAATATATACTTTTAAAATTTATTTAGAAAAATAAAATAACAATTATACTATTTTATAAAAAAAAATAAAAAACATACAGAAAAAGTCGGTAAGTATGCACGGTTAAACATACAAAAGTGTACCATAAAATAAAAACTACTTCACCCTTTATGGGATAAATGATAAGTCACAAACATAAATTAGTATTAATTTTTGGAAAATTATCTCTTAAAAAAAACTTTTGACAAATTTAACAAAGTTTCTAAGAATTAAAACAGATTAAATTTTTATTTTTTAATCAAAATAAAATAATAAAATAATGTTTTTTTTATCTGAATAGGAAACTTTGTTAAAAACTTTGATAACCTATAACTCTTAATTTTTTTTACACGAATAAATATAGACAAAAGTGGAAGACTTGAAGAAGAGGAAAGTGATTGCTTCATCACCAACCATTGTTGTCTTATTGCTATCATCTTTCTCTATCCATCTGCAATAATGCCCCGTGACTTAGTTGATTAGTCAGCTATGACACACTTTTCAAATTGCTGCAAGTGTGAACTCCAACCAAACAATCTCATGCTTTTTTTTTTTTGTTTTTTTTATCAATAAACATGATGCAGATGTTCATACTTTTTTAGTATTCAATTCTAAACACAACTCAAAAGTGAAAATACTAATCATGATCAGAACAAAGTAAGCATGACCAGATTTTCAGATATTTGTTATCCTTTAAAAACAATTATTTTAACCATCAATTTAACTTTGAATGAGCAAAATTGTACTAATAATGAAGCTCCAAGATTCAAGACATTGGGGTCACCACCAAAACTGGTTTCAGAGTCATGGACCCAACATGCACACTAACACATACCACAGTACTATAATAATCATTTTCACATAGACCCTTACTATATTCCTTACTCTGCCTTCAACCTTCAAAGAACATACACACACAAACACAGACACAAGCATCCTCAAACCAACAACACCTTCTCAGATCTTACTATGATGTCTCAGTCATTTGTTATGCTTGCAGCATCACTGTTATTTGTTATAGCACAAGGTGTTGTGGGAGTGAACTCAGGTTCACAAGCTGATAAGATAAGCACTTTGCCAGGGCAGCCACCAGTCAAATTCCAGCAATATGCAGGTTACATTACAGTGGATGAGAAGCAGAAGAGAGCTTTGTTTTACTACTTTGTTGAAGCAGAAGTGGAACCAGCTTCAAAGCCATTAGTTCTATGGTTAAATGGAGGTATTGGTATATGCTGTAGTGTAAATGACAAAATTTCTTTTTTTTTTTTGTTCTTGATTTTGGTTTTGGAATCTTAACCAAACCCTTTAGATTCAGTGGAAGAAGCAATTAAGATGCTTTTTGGGTTTTGAAGGGCCTGGTTGTTCTTCTGTTGGAGCTGGAGCTTTTGTTGAGCATGGCCCTTTCAAACCAAGTGAAAATGGACTTTTGAAAAATGAATTTAGCTGGAACAAAGGTAATCCAAAAAACTCGGCAAATCTTGTACTTTTTATTGGAATATGATAATGACCTTTTAGGTTTAATCAAGATTGTTTATTGATTTGAGTTTGTCCTTGTTGCAGAGGCAAATGTTCTGTACTTGGAATCACCAGCTGGTGTTGGTTTCTCCTACTCTGCTAACTATTCTTTCTATGACTATGTGAATGATGAAATGACAGGTTCTTCTTCTCTTCTTCCATTGCATTTTGTAAAAGTAGCATGTGAATAGTACTAAATGAGTCAAGGTTTAGCTGCTAACAAGTTTTGAACTGAATTGATGTGGAACAAACTATGATGTCACATTTCTCAGAATCTGATGTGTGGTTCTACTTCCTTACAGCAAGGGACAATCTTGTTTTCCTGCAGCGTTGGTTCACTAAGTTCCCAGAGTTCAAAAACAATGATTTCTTTATCACAGGAGAAAGCTATGCAGGTAGTAACATATGTCTGTGGTCAATGAATAATGTTTCATTTTGTGTTGTTTCTGTGAGATGATGCACACTAGTTTTCAGGTCACTATGCACCCCAACTTGCACAACTCATTGTTAAAACCAAAACCAAGTTCAATCTCAAGGGAATAGCAGTGAGTACACAGGAGATATTTTTAATGATTGATACATAAGAAGCAATTTTTTGTTAACTTGAACAGCACCACTTGTTTCTCATATTCTACACATGCAGATAGGGAATCCTCTTCTGGAATTTAACACGGATTTCAACTCTAGAGCTGAGTTTTTCTGGTCCCATGGCCTAATATCAGATTCAACTTACGAAATCTTCACCAAAGTATGCAACTATTCCCAAATTAGGAGACAACATCAAAGTGGGACACTTACCCCCATTTGTTCAGGGGTAAATAGGCTGGTGTCAACAGAAGTTAGTAGATACATTGATACATATGATGTTACACTTGATGTGTGTCTTTCATCAGTAGATCAACAGGCTTATGTGCTGAATCAAATGACTCAACTGGTACATGTTTCATCCATTTTGTGTCTATCTTAATTGGTTTTTCTTCAAGAACCTATTTGACAAGTTTTACTCGAGAGTTTAATTTTCTATACTTGTCCAAACATGTCATAATATGTTTTCCTGCTTATTTGTTTTGCATGCTTTGATCTCTTATGCAGCAAGAGGGAGCAAAGATAGATGTTTGTGTGGAAGATGAAACTACTGCTTATTTGAATAGGAAAGACGTGCAAGAAGCTCTTCACGCTAAGCTGGTAGGGATCAGTTCATGGTCAGTTTGCAGCGAGTAAGTTTTGTTGCCTAAAAGATGGCAAAACAATAAGTTACAACCTTTTAGTTTTAAGCTTAACTCAACTTTATAAAACCAGATAAGATTTATACCTACTTATATATTATAATTTGGTTATATCTATAGTTTGACGTGAAATCTCAAACACAGTCCAAAAGTCATTCATGGAGTGTTTGATTAGGATAGGATCATATATAACATATAGATTCTACTTTTAAAGAGAAAACTAGCAAAAGATTGAGAATGTTAGAAAGGATAGATGCCCAAGTAAAGGAGATATGACTACAACATTGCGTAAAAATGAGAAAGTTGAACATCTTATAGAAGAAAAGATCGATTAATCAATTATCTTAAGGATTTGGATCGGAATTAATGTTAATTTCTTATATAGGTTATTTCTTCTGTAAATCCTCCCTTGAAAAACCCATCACAATTTTCCCCTTTAATGTTTGATCTCAAGTTCCAAAGGTTAGAGAATTCTAGTTTCACTAAAAATAGTGTAATGAAAAAGAGAGGGACAAAACATAAGCTCTACCCTATTTCATCTAGCACCAAACTTTCAAGATCAGGGTGCTTGTTAATACAATACAAAAAATGTTCTCCTTTTCTGAGACTTTTGGATAGCTACTAATATTTTTTCCTGTCACAGTATTCTTAAATATGACATGCAGAATCTAGAGATTCCAACTATTTCTATTCTAGGTGCACTTGCTAAGTCTGGTATCAGGGTTCTGGTATACAGGTAAATGAGTTTTTGGTTTCTTTCTATTACTGAAATTTTAGTACATGTTTGGTTCAGTATTTGTATTTTCGAACTCACATTTCATATGTGAAGCATGTAAGTTATCAAAGTAACTTGAATTTGGTTGCAGATGATGAATATGTGTTTGAGTTAATCTAACATGAAATCAGATGTTCACTTTATTATGTCTATGCACCACATTCCTGTCACAGTTATTTATGCCAATATTCTTTTAAGTAAAGCAAAACAATTTCTTCTCTTACTGCAGTGGAGATCAAGATTCAGTGATCCCATTAATTGGTACAAGATCACTGGTAAATGGATTGGCCAAGAACTTTGGACTTAACACAACAGTGTCATACAGAACCTGGTTTGAGGGAAGACAGGTTAAGACTTTTAATGCATGAAGACCCTGAAAATTTTCACTGCATTTTAGTTCTGTGATTGAACTCAATCAAACCTTTTCTGATAATTTTCAGGTGGCTGGTTGGACACAAGTATATGGAGACATCTTATCATTTGCCACTGTAAGAGGAGCTGCTCATGAAGCTCCATTTTCCCAGCCAGAGAGATCACTGGTGCTACTCAAAGCATTTTTGGAAGGAAAACCACTTCCACAACCATTCTTTCAAATATGAATAACAGAGGTGTTCTTAGCTCAATAAGAAAAGTTTCCAAAACCCTCACATAAACTCATTATTCTCAATGGATCATCTTTCAATTGTTGTCAACATTCCTTCTATCTTTCTGCATAATTGTTTCCTTTTGGAGTGAATGTTGCATGGATTTCTCTCAACTAATTTCGTTCACGCCATTCCTCAAACAAGTGAAAGGCAGAAAACACATGCAACAAAACCAAGCCTAGTACAAAATAGAGTAATCAAATCAAGACTTTATCTATATACTTTTGTATAAGGATGTAAAAAAAATACGTACCTGCAAATATCCGCGGATAAAACTCGCAACAGGTAGGAAATAAATATTATAAATGGATACTCGCGTGGGTATTTTTTATACCTGCATGTTGACGGGGCAGGTACGGGTATCACAATATACCTACATGTGGATACTCGTACCTGCTATACTGTAATTTAAATTAAAAAAAATTAAAAAAACATAATTAAATTATTAACATGTTGATTTTGAATGAGTTATTTTTTTATCAATTAGTTTAAAAAAAATCATTTCTTTGTAAACTTTCATTCAACACTGTTTAAATGGGTTATTTGGATTTTGTTTGAAATGTATGAATATTATGTATTGTATTTTATTTAAATTTACGATTAAAATATATTGTTAAATATTTATTTTTATTTTTTTTTAAATATCCATAGATATATGTGGATATCCATGGATATTCAAAAATTATGTGAGTACCCACATAATAGATATCCGACAAACATAGATATAAGTACAAGACGAATATTTATCCAACGTGTAATATATGAGAAAACTACTACCCGTACCATTGAATTCGTGCTTGTGTCGACTTCTAAATATTGATAAAAACAAAATATACAAAATCAATTTTATCTAACTTTATACAAAATCATTCCTGGTTAGACAATTAAAAAATACAAAAATTTATAAAAGTGCGTCAAGAAATTATGAAAAATAAATTTCAGGCTGAAATTAAGGAGTTACATTAAGAAGTTGACCTTAATTGATTATGTAAGAAAGAAGGTGATGCGAGAAGTATGATCCCTATACCATTAGTCATGGTTTGTTTTGTTTTTTCTATGATTAAATTTTAATTTATCTAAAAACTTTATTTTCTTTACTTTAAATTTTTTTATTGTCTCATTCTTTTTAAGAATAATGCAAACAAAACATAATCACCATTAATTAATCGACAAAGTAAATGATATTCATATAGTGAAATTGATTTTAGTGTTTTCATATTTTCTTACGGTCAACTTTGAATTAGAAAAAAATTATACACATGCGTATAATAAAGTGAATTGTATAGGGAAGTGTGAGTTTATTTAACTTTATTGTTTCTTTCCAAGTCTCGGATTCAAACATTGTCTTAAATCCAATTTGTAGACAAAATAAATAAAATTCCTATCAATTCAAGGAAAATAAATGTAAGAGAAGAAAATTAAAATAAACTTGGTTCGGTAAACATCTTTCTAGATACGTGTCAAAATTAATGTCTAAAATATGTGATGCGTTAATTAGTTTAAAATATATCACAAAAATATTGAAAAAAAAAACTTTAAATTTATTTTTGTGTGATATAATCAACTTATAAATAAAGTAAAATTTGGACAGGCCTTATGATTTTGTTGAAAGGAAACCACTATCATGAAAGTAATAAGAATTAAAAAGAGGAAAGAACTCTTCTGATATATTATCATCATTGCACATAAATACATGAAAGTGCTAAAAGTCTTTCATGAAATAATAGTAGTTTCTCCTCTTAACAACTAAGTTAAAAGATAAATCTTTCACGTGCGTGAAGTTTTTCTCTAAAATAAGGAGATCATGTATTTATAGGAAAATTATATTTTGACAAAAAAAAATTAATAAATTTGACAGTTTTTATAATTAGAATTTAAATAGATTGTTTTTCTTTTTATTTTTTAACCAAACTAAAGTAATAAAGTAATACTATCATTTTTCATATTTATATTTACTCCGCACAGAATGAACCTTTAACTAAATCTTATAAAATTAATGTCAATATGATAAATTTTGAAAGACTTAGTGTATTTGAGAATTGATGTACTTGGTGCTAAACTCACGTGGAGTTTCTAATTAGCTTTAAGTCGATAATTGATGTTATGACCTTCAAACTCTACTTATATGATCATACCTATTAATTAGTTTTAGGATAATGTCATGTATCAGTGTCATCATCAAATGTGATTATCTTTATTTTAATATAATTTTCATATATGTTTTCTTGATTCAATTTAGTCTTCACTTTTGTGTCTTTGATTCAATTTTATTCCATTTATTTAATAATTGAAACATATTTTTTAATTCATTTTTTTAAGATTAAAAATAATTAAGTATAAATACTTTTTAAAAATTAAGAATTTATATTTATATTAAAATTTAGTGGTAAAAAAATGTTATACTAATAGAACAATGTCACCCAATTTTTTATTCAAAATAGAGCAATATTGCCTCTCTCTCTCTGATTCTAGACCAAATTTATTATTTGTATAAATATTATATTAATATTTGTTAAAAAAAACTTTTTAAAATATTACATTATTGTATATTATTAACTAATGTTTTTGTTAATTATTACTTTTTTTTCAAAATAGAATAATACTCTCTCTCTCCAATTTGAAACCAAATTTATTATTTGTATGAATTTAATATGAATATTTTTTATTAAAAATGAACTTTTAACATATTACGTTATTGTATGATATTAACTCATATTTTGTTAATTATTACTTTTTTTATAAAAAAAAAACAATATTGTCTTTCTCCAATTCGAGAACAAATTTATTATTTGTATGAATGTTATATTAATATTTTTTATTAAAAATGACTTTTTACATATTTCATATTATATATTATTAACCCATATTTTGTTAATCATTTCTTTAATCACTAAATTTTAATATAAATATCAATACTTAATTTTGTAAACAATATTTATACTTTAGTTTTAATCTTATAAAAAAATGGATTAAAAAATTTGGGACAAAATTGAATCAAAGACATAAAAGTGAGGACTAAATTGAATCAAGAAGACATATATGAGGACTAAATTGAGATCAAGACAATAAAATTTGACAATGATACTAACACGTGACACTATTCTGTCACGTGACACTAACATTGTCACGTGTCATACCAGGGACTTGACACTAGGGATGACAACGGGACGGGAAGGAGACGGGTTTCGCTATCCCATACCCACTGGCGAAACTAGGATGTGACAGGGGGAGTCACGGCTCCCCCATTTTTTTTTTTAATTTTTTTTATATATATTTATATATTTTTTAAAATTATATTATATATTATTTATATTAAAATTATATTATGGAAAATTATAATAAAAGATAAAATAAAAAATTTTAATAGAGACATTAATTTATAAAAGAGATTAGGGTTTTTTTCTTACTATAAGATCTTTCCATCATGTAAATTATCATGAAAGTCTGTGAAGAGAGATAAATACAAAGGTTGGGAAATAGAGGTTGGAAACACATAGATCGAGATTCATGTATACATTCTTGCATGATCTATCACAAATCAATGTTAGTATCTTATTATGATTTATGTATGTTAGTTTATGATTCTTTTTAGGATGTTTCTTCCAAATTAAGTTTATCCCAAATTAATATAACCCCTAATTATGATTTTAGGGATTCTTTTATGAAATTGGTATGAACCCTAATTATAATTTTTTCTAAATTATTATAATCCTTAATTATGAAATTTAGGGATTTTGTGTTTTTCGCTACCTATGGTATTTTTTTTTAAGTTTTGAATTTATACAGTATTGCTTATTTAATTAAAGTAGTATGAGTTTTGTTATGTTTTGCATTGTGATAATTGTGATTTGTGAATATAAATTTTATTTTTTCTAAATAGGTAAGGGGTGATAAATTTATATTAGAAAGATTATGATAAAAAGTAAAAAAATTGATTCCTTTTTTTCAAAGAGAAAGGTTTGTGATGAAGATAAAAAAGAAATGCATTTACGTTAACTAAGCTTGAGAAATTTAATAAGAACCAAGAATTTAAGACAATATAAAACAAATCTCTAAAGTTATCAAAGTTACATATAATGAATTTAACAATTCAATAGAACGTGATCCGGAAAAAACCACATCAAATTTGACAATACCACCAAATCAAATTGATGAGATATGAATGCCTTATCTAAAATGGTATTCATGAATTGGTATCATGATATAATAGCGAATGATAGTAATATTTTTTTGAATTCTACTATTTGTTATAAGAAGAGGAAATGAAGAGAAAAAAATGAATAGTTTTTCTTCTAAAAAAAATTATATATAACAAATCTAATTTGGCCCCCCTACAATTTTAGTCCAAGTTCCGCCACTGCCCATACCCATCTCCGTAAAAAAAATTCATCCCCATCCCCATACCCAAATTCAACGGGTATCAAACTTTTGTCTCATCATCATCCCCACCGGATAATAAGTATAATCTTGTACCCATACCCGTATCCGTTTTCTTATACTTCAATATTAATTTTAATTAATTTTTATAAAATAATAAAAAATTACGTAAAGGAAACACAATATTATGAAATATTCAATATTAGGAGGATGATTGTTTCTTTCATATCAAATACTTTGAAATAAATTATAATTGTTTACATTTTATATTAGAATACCAAATAAATTTTATGAGAACCAAAACATTTATTAAATTTACAAACATTAATGAAACCTAGTTGATAAAATTTAAAAATATTTTTAAAAAAATATAAAAGGAAAACAAATATTCAAATTAAAATGTATTTTAAATGTTTGTTTACTTGAATTTTTTAAATTCTAATAAATCTCTTTTTTATACACTAATAAAAGTTATAATACATCACTTGATCAAAATGATGCAAAGAATAAATAATAAACATAATAATAAAATATATGTTCGATGGTGATAAAAAATATTCATGACAATTACATTAAATTTTTATATTGTAGTAAATAAAAGTTATTTATACAATTATAGTACAAAAATAAATTACAATATAATTGATAATGAGTTAGAAAATAAAAAATAATTAGATAAAATATATCGAAATAATATTCTACATGATGAAAATAAACAACAAATAAAAATATAACAAAAATTAACAAATGAGTGTCTTAGAAACAATTTGAGAGACTATTGAAAGAAATCACACAATGAGAAACAAATGTATAATTAAGGGTATGATAAGATGAAAAATACCTTAGAGATCTAAGAACACTTTTCAAATATCAACATATCATATATATACTCAATGGTTGATAAATAACGAAAATTGTTTTAACGAAACAAAAGAGTTATTCAAATGAAACAAAAATGAATAATAATAAGTAAATAATTTTTTTTTCCAATATTTACTAGTAAATGAAAGGTTTATGCTATTAAACACTTAAATTGAGAGTATTCAACATTCTCATGTTAAAGAAAAATATATAATAAATATAAATATTAAAAAATAATATAAATATTCAAATGTGAGACATAAATTTTTTTTAATTGACATACATCCTTTTAACATAATTACATAAAGGTTATGATAAGATGAAAAGTATATTGGAGATACGAATGAATTTCATGACAAACCAAATAATTAGAAGAAATAAAAAATAGAAAGTATATATATATATATATATATATATATATATATATGGTTACTTAATTAATTATGATTATTTTAATAATTTAAATGGGGTGGGAGATGTTGCGGGGACGGGTATTGTGGCGGGGATATGTACATCCTCATACCCATCCCCATACCCAATTGAAAAAGTTGAGGATTTCTCATACTCATACCCATACCCAGTCTATTTCATTCATTCCCAGATTCTTTATAAAGAAAACAAGGTAACTAAGATTTTGAATCTTTTATTCAAAGTCTAACAATTGGCCTTATCATTATTCCAAGCAAATAATACATGTGAGTAGCACCTATTTCGTGCGAGTCTCAACTTGTTGGATCCTATTATGTAATTGCACCTCTATTAGATTAGCTATCATATTTTGCAAAGTTTCTTGGGACAATTCAGTTGTTGCTCGTCATGATCCTTCCTAAGCTTTGTATTGGGTCTTAGGCTTCCATCTTATCTTGGGTATGGGCTCTGTCGTAGTTAATTGCATTAGCCTAGTCAATGATATCATGACATTATACATGTTGGTATTTATAGTGTACATTGTGGTTGTATACTAAAATGTACACAAGGTTTACCATATGCATGCAAATCAGTGTGATGTGAACTCAATAGCATACCATTGAATGCAAGTTCATGTTATATGGACCAAACTTATTTTTTCTTATATGTCATCATGTAGTTCATTGTATGAATTGTTGAACTTGACATCATTTTAAATCAATTTAAAGAAGTTAACATTATAGGTAAAGTGATAATTAATGACAAATTAAATTACATATCTCAATATGACATCAATATATGTGCACCAATGAATAAAGCGAGGGATCTCACAAAATTGAGCAAATAGACTTGGTAGGTCTACAAAGCATGACCCATCATAGTTTAAGCATGTTGATTTCATTCATTCTATGCATAATAGTTCTTCTACATGGAAGTCAATCAAGGAGAGGGGAAAGACCAATGTCCCTATGCATAATAAACCAGTTTCTATGTTGAATTAGTTTGGTCCCAATTGTTACCCTTACATAGTTGTTGTCATTGATATGAAGACTAATGATTATTGTATATTGTTGCATAGTTGAGAATGGGTGAAAACTCATGCCGCTAGTGAGAATAGATTTATTTAAAGAAATTGGGCTATGACATGATGAATATGTTACAATGTGAAGTGGTTATAAATGGCTAGACCAGGCCATTACTTGTGGATGGGATGTCAACAATAAGAAATTTCAACATTATTAAGATATTTTCCACTATTACCTATTGATAGTTAACATACATATAAAAATCAATTAGAATAAACTCTAAAATTAGTGATAATCTTCATCGTTAATCTCATAATTTTAAATCAAATAAAAAATTATCTTAAGCTAAGATTTTCTTTTGCTCATAATCTTGTGATCCAAATGTCGTAAGATCAATGGAATATTGTAAGAAATAAAAACATCTCGATGAGTTGTTAGTTTTAAGACTAAGTCAACACCAATTTAATATATTTTCTAGAAATGGTCTTATTTAAATTGCTTAATCGTACAAATTCTTAGTTTATCAAATGCATACTTTCATCGGAAGTTTTAATAACAGTTTTGTTAGGTGTGTAAGCCCAAGTTGTAGAGAAAAATATCATTCCATTGGTTGTTGATTATTGGTGTGACTGAAGAATGCAAACAAAAATATAATTAAGTTATTGGATTTATTCTAAGTATTAACAACCAAGTTGTACCCTATAAACATGTATATATACTCTTAAGAAGAAGTTATTGGATATATAAATTTGCAGTGCAAAAAAGATGATATCTCTTCGCTTATGGAGTCTCCTTCTAATACTTAAGTGTTTTCTTCTTTTGGCTCAAACATATTCACAAGATGAACGAAAGGTAAATATTAACTTTCATAAGGTGAAGTTTCACTTTACAAATTATAACATATAGTTTCTTTTATCATCTTTCAAACAGCTTTAGGTAAAAAAAAAAATTAAAAATATTTTCTAAGAGAACATTTGAATCATACACTGATCTTGAAGAAATATGTATATTTGTTCATGCATCATCTTTTGAGAATAGTGATATTTTTTATTTTTATTTGACCTTTATAATATTTTGCCCAAAACTTTCTATCCCTTCGATCTGTCGGAATATCTAAAACAGAATGCTAATTGTTGTTCAAATTTTAACTTTTTATGGCGGTATAAGCAATTAGTTATGTTTTGGAAAAGCGGGAAAAATATTAATTATCTCGAAATTTCGAGTGTGTGTATAAAAATTTATATTATTAATCAGTATTTTTTTTATCAGAAAAAAATATTAATAACTATTAATAATCGGTATAAATAATATTACTGATAAAATATAACTTTTAAAATAATTATTAAGATATTGAAAAAAAATTATACATGTCAGAAATTAATACTAATATAAAACTCTTTATTTACACATTAATTTTGCTATAAATTTGAAGGACTAGAATGTTTATTTTTCAATAGTTACACCCACCTACCTAATAATTAGCGGAAATTTTGATTTATTAGGTTATATTAAGTCATCTCTATTATTATAGATCATATTATAATATTGTTTATATTAAGATAAGAAGTATTAAAACTTGATTTTATCTTTTATTCACTGAATAAATTATTACTTTTTAATGACACAATTATCTCTTTAAGATTATTAGAAGTATAGAAAAATTGTTTCATCTATCAATTATTACAAATAGGTTCCAAACCGATTTAAGGTAGATCTTAAAATGGATTTTAATTTGTGAGATAGATGGGTTCATGTTTGAATTAGATTAGGTTGAAAAAATTTAAGTTTTTTTATTTTAACATGAAGTGAGCTCGACTCATTTTTTATCATTTTTATAATTTTATAATTAAAATTATTTATTACTTCTAGTTCACAATTAGATCATTTTAAGTATTAGAATATTGTTTAATAATATTTGAATAATTTAGATCTTTAATTTATTTGTTTGTCAAATTTTATACGTTAATACTTTAATCTTTGACTACTATCTTTATCATGATATTTGAAGCACTAGGTAAACACTTTGGTTCTACTACTATAAAAAAATGAATTTAGTCAATCAATTTTTCTTGTACTACAGTAAATATATAAATATATAAAATAAATTGAAAAACAAAACATAAGTTAATCAACAAGTAACCCACCAACCCGTGGTGGGTCTAGCCGGGTTACAAAATTTTGTTAAAAAAAATGAGTCGGATTAAGCTGATCCTTTTTTAATTTAACCTATGGTAAGCCAACATATGTGAGCCAAGTTGCCTCACTTTAACATTTCTATTTTAAGGTGTTAGGAGTGTAATAATTATTTTTTAATCTAAAATTCCTCCATATTACTTTAAGAGGCCTAGGCCTTTAAGTTCTACTTAGTCCAAACCACAAATAAAACGTCTTATTTTATATACTTAATTGTGATCGAACAATATCTTATATAGTCATAAATCTTAGATAGGAAGATGAACATTTTATAAAGTTAAACACAATCTTCCAACCATGAACTAATTTCAATATAAAGGTTTATGAGTCTCCTTGAAGAACCAAATGTTTTCTAAGTACATAATATACAACCTTAGCTTATTTCAATATAAAAACTATATATTTCTCATACTACAAGATTTTATTTTATTAATGAAATTTTACCAATGAAAATAAAGTCGTTTGTAAATCCAAATTTACTAGTGAATTTTAGGATTTAAATTAATGATAGATATCTTTGCTAGTAATGTTATAGGGGCTAAATTCGTTGGTAAAATTTGTCGATAAATTATAATTTATATTATTGACGAATACTTTCGTGGGTAATGTATGCAACAATCAATCTTGTCAGTGATGTATCTAATAGTCAATTTCGTCAATAATGTATTCGATGGTCAATTTCGTCAATAATGTATCCGATGGTCAATTTCGTCAATAATTCTTATTGGTGACATATATTTCTATTTGTAAATTTGTTGATAAAATGAAGGATAAATTTCTTACAAAGTGATGAAATTTATTTGTATAGTAAGAGAAGAAGAGAAAGAAAATGAATAAGGAAATAATAAGAAAGCGAGGGAGGAGAGGAAAGAGACCAAACAATAAGAGGATGAAAAAGAAAGAGGAATAAGAAGAGAAAAAGAAGAGAAGAGGAGGAAGAAGAATAAAAAGAGGAAGAGAATAGGAGAAAAAAGAGAATAAAACATGAATTAAGACGCATCTTTTTCAACCACGTTCCACCTATTTTTTCCATTTATTTACAATACTTACCATGAAATAATATGATGAAAATGTTGAGGTCCGAAATTCAAAATTGAAATTTTTTATTTATCTGTTCTTAATCGTCATGTAAAAGAAATAGAAAGTGATTATTACCTTAAAGCTTTTTCAATATAAAAATGCATCTCCTTACATGCGAGAGACTTATATTAGAATAAATTTTTTAAAAATATATAATAAAATAAATCTTAAAAAAATAAATTAAAATATTAATAATAACTTTTATAATGAGAATACCTTATTACTATAATATATCGTTAATTTAACATGAAAACAAAATTTTAGATTCTAAATAATGGTTTTTGTTTATTTTGTTTGTAAGATCTACATTGTGTACATGGGTGATCTTCCCAAAGGCTTCGAATCCACGGAATCACTTCACATCACTATGCTTCGAAATATCACCGGCAGGTTATTAATTCAGTTTTCTTTTTAAGTTTCTTCTACTATTTTAACTCATTGTGATAGAATTTGGTTAAATTTATTATTTGATTTTGATTTTTTTTGTGTGAATAACTCATTGGAATTAAATATAAAATAAGATGTTGTTTAAAATACAAATTCATCTTTATTTTTTATTTTTATTCACATATTTTATAGATTTAGAATTTTTGTCCCATTAAATAAATATTATACTTGTATCTATGTTAATATCTGCTCTTTATTAATTTAAATATGAACTAAATAATTTTTTACAAAAAAACTACAACAAATATAAATTTAATATTATGAATGATTCCATGTAAAAAGATACATTTTTTTCAGTTTTTTTCCTTCATGCCAAATCATATTATCAAATAATAATTCTGTAAATATGATTGACATGTTAATTCAATAAAATTATTTGAATCAAGTCACAAAAATGTTATAATTAATGTTGTGATAACAAAATTTAAAATTATTGTAAGGAGACTAAGATTTTTCAAATAAAAAAAAACTAACTGATAAATTAAGTTTTTTTTAAATTTGAAATTAAAAGTTAACTAAATATTTCCATATGAAAAATTAAATAATATATAAAATTATATTAGAAAATATATATATATATATATATAATATAAATTATTTGATATTGAAGTTGGTATTTCCTAAAATACAATAAGAAATACATTTATCATTTGAAATGGCTTGCATGCAGCAAATTTACCCCAGATATTTTGCTACATAGCTACAAGAAGATTTTAAATGGTTTTGTTGCAAAGCTAACAGAAGAGGAAGCAGTGAAAATGGCAGGTATACATTAATTTACACTGCATGCATAATCACTATCTCATTCTCAAATTACCTTTTTATTATGGGTGTTGGAAAAAACATTATTTTGTTTCCGTTTATTTATTCTCTTTAATTAATTATTATAAGTGTATTTATTTTAATATTTTTTTAACAATAATATTTTAATAATTTTCTTTTACGATCTAAAACTTGAGGTAACAGTTTTCAAATAATTTTGAAATATAAAAAAATAAAAAAATAAAAAAAATGAAAAGTCACTTAAAAAAGTTACTTCAAATTATAACAGAAAGTTGTCAGTTTTTCAACAAAAAATTAATTAATAAAAAATTACTTTAAGTTAATCGATAAAAAATTATTTTTTAATTTTTTTTAGGATTGGACGGTGTGGTTTCTGTTTTCCCAAACAAAAGGAATGAACTGCAGACAACAAGATCTTGGGACTTCGTAGGTTTATCTGAGTGTGTGAAGAGAAGAAGCGCAGAGAGTGACATAATTGTTGGAGTAATAGATACTGGAATTTGGCCAGAATCCGACAGTTTTAACGATGAAGGATTTGGTCCTCCTCCACAAAAATGGAAGGGCTCTTGCAATAACTTTCCGTGCAACAAGTACATAACATCTTCTTTTGATAAATAGTGAAGGTGGATAATGATATTTTAACTCATTTTTTTAGCCACTTCTAATTTATCACTTCAATTATCATTAGATCATCGCATTACATCATTGAAAAAAATCAAAATAAATGATCTAATAATAATTGAAATAATAGACTAAAAGTGGATCAAAAAAGATGAATTAAAATATCATTATCCATAGTTAATATTTTCTTTTCTCCTTTTTAGTTCCTTTAATTGTTTTCATGGTGACATGGAGACTTTTCTTCCCTTTTAAGAACAACGTATATAAAAATAAAATGAATACAACTTTCTTTTTATGTTCTAATAATATTGTAATATACATCTTCAATGTTGACACATCTTATATCATTTGACTAAACAATAATATAGCATGTAACGTGAATGACAACATAGACACAAATATAGTGATTGTAATCTCATTTAATTGCCGCTAATCTCATATTACGAGAATATTTAACCAATTTATTGAATTCCTTTGTATTATTAATTTTAAAGTATAAATGACTTAACATTCATAATCAACCTTTCATCCATTACCAATGCAAAGTCTAAGCCCATTACACTTAGTTAAAACTGAATCATTTAATTCAAATCATTGAATTTGATGAAATAGTTACCCAAAACAAACATATAAACAAACTCAAAAGTTAATTTAGAGACACTTTCAAAGTATATTGACTTTGATAATGTATTTAAGTTTTACTTTACATAAAATAGATACATTTCATATTCATAATAAGCCAACTAACTAAATATACTTCAATGTACATACTCAACACATATGCAATCTTTTATAGGATAATACATACAAATCTTAAAATTAACAGTTTTTATTAACTTGAACAATTGTTTACATCATTTTACATCATTATTCCAATTCATCACATAAATAAAATCATAAATTTTGTAAATTTCATCATTTTGGTGATTGATAAAATAACTCTTAATTTTTGAAAATTAGTGATGTCTGTTTCTCATCAATCATTTCTTAACAAATGTACTGATACGTAATAGTATCAACAAAAATCATATCCACACAAATTTAGTAAATATATTGATAATTAATTAGTTATTATTTAAAAGAAATTATTTCATAAATTTATATTCCATAAATTCAACAACAATGAACAATGAATCAGAAATCATCAGAAATCATATATATATATATATATATATATATATATATATATATATATATATATATATATATATATATATATATATATATATATATATAACATGAAATATTGAGTTTACGAGTCTTCCGTATACATTATTCAATAACCTTTGTAAAGATTATAAAAGTAAAATAAGTTTTTTTTTTTTTCTATTTGGATAACTACCTCAACATTTGAATCTTTAAATTATTTATTTAAAACCTATGTTTATATGGAATAAAAAAGAAGTAATTTAATTTTGACATATCTAAAACAATTCTCATCACTTTTACACTAAAATCATCCCACAAATTACATAAGGCAAGACACTATTAGTAATTTAACATTTGACAACTTTTTGCAGCAAAATAATTGGAGCTAAATACTTTCGTACGAGCCATTCATACGGAGAAGAAGATGACTTCATATCTCCAAGGGATTCAAATGGACATGGCACTCACTGTGCATCCATTGTTGGCGGAAACCCAGTTGAGTTCGCAAGTTTCTTTGGGCTTGCGTCAGGAACAGCACGAGGAGGAGTTCCGTCAGCACGCATTGCCGTCTACAAACCTTGTTGGTCATCTGGTTACTGTGATGATGCAGACATTCTTCAAGCATTTGTTGAAGCCATTGAAGATGGTGTTGACATCATTTCCATTTCAATCGGACCTACCTACGTACAATACAACGACTATTTCAATGATATAAATGCCATTGGGGCTTTCCATGCTATGAAGAAAGGTATACTAACGTCCACTTCTGCTGGTAACAGCGGTCCAGAGTATTATACAATATCCAAAAATGCGCCATGGGCACTTTCTGTAGCAGCTACCACCATTGACAGAAGGATTCTTACCAGTGTTCGGTTGGGTGATGGCACAGTTTATCAGGTATTTCAGACTCTTTTTTTTTGTTTTCATGTTTTTTTTATTGCTTCAATTAAACTATTCTCAACATTTAGGGAGTTTCGGTTGATATATTTGATCCAAATTACGAGAGCTATCCATTGATTTATGCTGGAAATGCACCAAACATCGTTGGTGGATACAACAGTTCCATATCCCGGTACCAAAATCTAATCCTCATCTCTTATGATAAATTAGGGTTAAATATGATTTTTATTCTTTAAGTTTAAGTGAAAAATGAAATTACTTCATGTTTAAAATGTTTATCTAATTTAGATGTTTTAACTTTACTGTGCTAACATTACAATAGAGATGTATTAGATGGTTTAAATGACTCAATTGATATCATAATATATGTTTGAAATATCGTATAAACTTAATAAAATTTGTTTAAAATGACTAAATTCACTTATTTCTAAAATTAGGGAACTAAATTGAACAAAAAATTTTCAAAAATAAACTAATTTCAAATTTTACTTGAAGTCAAGAGATCAAAACATATTTAACCCTTTTACGATTAATTACATTTAGTGATTCCCAGTACTGTGTCCTAACATTATCACTACTTAGGTTATGCCAAGAAAATTCCTTAGACAAGAATTTGGTGAAAGGAAAAATTGTTTTGTGTGATGGTTTGCAAGAATCTTCATATGTGGGATTGGTTTCTGGAGCAGCTGGTATTTTATTTAGAAGTTTAGTGCCAAAAGATGTCGCTTTTACATATGGATGGTCAGTAGTTCACCTTCGCCACATAGATGGGGCTCGCATACATTCTTACATAAGTCGATCAAGGTATATTTAATTTTCTTCTTCTATATTTTCTCTTTACAGTTTTATGAATTTTGAAATGCCACTTCAAAAATTTCTGTTAAGTTTTCACAATAAAGATCATAAAAACCATTTTCTTAAGTGTATACAAATAACAAATTTATATTATCTTAACTGTAGTAATCCCACTGCTACCATATTTAAGAGTCATGAAGATGAAGACTCAGAAGCCCCTTACATAGCTCAATTCTCATCTAGAGGACCAAATGCCATAACTCCAAACATTCTTAAGGTAATATACATAACAATTTGTATTTTCAAAGATATAGTTTGCTTATTCTCACCATTTTCTTGATTTTGTAGCCTGATTTAGCTGCTCCAGGGGTTGACATTTTAGCTGCGTGGTCTCCAATTTCACCTGTTTTTAATGTCAGAGGAGATATTGGAGTTGCAGAGTATAGTATAATGTCTGGCACTTCAATGGCATGCCCTCATGCCACTGCTGCAGCAGCTTATATCAAATCATTTCATCCTAATTGGTCCCCTGCTTCAATCAAATCAGCACTAATGACCACTGGTAATCACTCTTCTCAAACCCTAAATCACATTATTCCATTCAAACTTTTACTAATTTAACCCTTCAGTTTTAAAAAAAACATTGATTTAATCCTTCGATAAATTTATTTTACGTTTCAAATACGTTTTTCAATTAACATTGAAACGAAAATGTGTTCAATGGTGTTAATAACTCAAAAATTATCATGAAACATGTTTGAAACACAAATAAACTCAACAAAAAATTTGATAAAATGACTAAATTTACGCATTTCTAAAATTAAGTGACCAAATTGTGTCAAAATTTAAAAAATAGACTAATTTCAACTTTTACTGATAAAATGACCAAGACATATTTAATCCTTATTTTTATTTAGTAATAAACAAAGAAAGTAAACATGTAATATTGTCTAAACAAATAGAGTTATGCAAAGTGTGTTGTTTTTCTCTCTCTTTGCAGCTACCCCAATGAGTCCATTACTAAATCCTGAAGCTGAATTTGCTTATGGTGCTGGCCAGATCAACCCTATGAAGGCACTGAATCCTGGGTTAGTTTATGATGCAAATGAAAGTGATTATGTTAACTTTCTATGCAGCCAAGGATATGATACTAAAAACTTGCAAACTATTACAAACGATGATAGTAGTTGTACACAACAACCTAATGATGGAATGGGTTTGGATCTTAATCTGCCATCTTTTGCTCTTTCCATGTACACTGCAATACCTTTTAGTAGCACTTTTCATAGAACCGTTACCAATGTCGGAGCAAACACATCAATATACAAAGCTAGGCTAAATGTACCTTCATCTTCGTTAAAGTTGAAAGTAGAGCCAGACGTTATGTCCTTCTCATATGTGGGTGAAAAGAAGTCCTTCACTCTTGTGATTGAAGGGACACTTGATGTGGAGACAGTTTCGTGTTCTTTGATTTGGGACGATGAAACTTTTCAAGTAAGGAGCCCTATTGTTGTTTTTCCTTTGTTTACTTCAAAAGAAGAATTTGAGGGAGAGTGAGAGAATAAATTTGAGTGGATTAGATGGTGAAATGTGAGTTATTTTTTTTAAAAGGATTAGAGGATGAAAGTGAGTATTTATAGGTAAAATTTGTGAAATTGTGTGAGTGATTTGAATGATGTGATAGATAAAAAATAAAATTTTAATATATCAAAATGAAAGAATACAATTTTTGTCTTAAAGTTAAAATTCATATATTTTAATTATTATTATTAATATAATAATAAATATATTATTATTTAATAATATTATTAATACTATTGTTACTTTTATATATATATATATATATATATATATATATATATGTGTGTGTATGCGGGCGCGTGCAGAGGTTAGAAGGGGCCTGGCCACGCCTCCCTCCCCCAAATTTTATTAATTTTTTTACATTATTTTATATTTAGTTTTTTTAATTATATAAATTTGTAATATTTTTTTAAAATTATATGTATTTTTTTAATTAAATAATATTATAATAAAATATAATTAAATATTTTTTATTTATTTTATGAAGTACAATAATAAATAATAAAACATAAAATCAAATATATAAAGAATCAAAATTATTAAGATCTTTTTTATTTTATCTCTTATTATTTTTTGAGTTTCTCATGTATTGTATTTTTTTCTCATACTTATTTATTTTCTTTTGTTACTAAAAAAAATTAGACAAAAACTCATCAATTATGTCCTAATTTTTTTCATATCTTCTCTTTCATTATTAAATAAATAAATAAGATAATTTTCTCTTATCTCACTTGATAATGAACTATTTGTTTAACATTTAGCATTATTTTTTATCTCATGATCTTTTTAATATCCATTTTTATTAATATAGAAGAGGAAACAATGTACTATGTGATTTTTCATAGTCGATTTTAAATTGTAACTTGATTATCATAGTTTTCTTAGTAATTATGTCTCTCAACTTTTGATTAATTTATGATAAATTATTTTTTAGTCTTAAATTTATTTTTTAAATAGGTATATTGATGAAAAACAAAAAGAATAAATTTTATTTTTTAAAATTGATAGAGAAAGTGTTGGTGAAGATGAAACATGATAATATGGTTGTTTATCGTATAACAATGAAATGAAAGCTTGTAAAGACTATTTGAATCAAATGCACGTTAATAAAATAGAATATGAATATTTTGTAGATAATATAGTTATTTACATCGAAAAAAGTTAACTGAAAAATTTAATTATGATTTAACTACCACGAGTTCAAAAATATGAAAAAACGATAAACATTCATTTAGATATGTATAATTTCCTTGATAGTTAAAAATATACTAAATTATGTATTTATTTTTATTAAATTAGTCACAATAATATTAAATATATATATATATATATGTATATATATATATATATATATATATATATATATATACACACATATGTATATATGTATA
Source organism: Vigna unguiculata (assembly GCF_037176805.1). Classification (NCBI taxonomy): domain Eukaryota; kingdom Viridiplantae; phylum Streptophyta; class Magnoliopsida; order Fabales; family Fabaceae; genus Vigna; species Vigna unguiculata. The sequence goes on from NC_140798.1 coordinate 4,634,833, forward strand.
TGTATATATACATATACATATATGTATATATGTATATATATGTACATATACATGTATATGTATATATATATATATACATATACATACATATATACATATGTGTATATATACATATACATGTATATATATATATATGTGTATATGTATGTATATATATATATATATATATATATATATATATGTACATATACATGTATATGTACATATATATATATATATATATATATGTATATATACATACATGTATATGTATATGTATATATACATATATACATGTATGTATATATACATATATATATATATATATATATGTATATATATATATATATGTATATATATATATATATGTATATATATATATATATATATATATATATATATATATATATATAACAAGAATACAATTCTTCAAGCTTGTTATGTTTTTCTTATGAATGATTTAGATAGAGAGTATGCATATAAGACTTGATCAACACGTGAAACATCAAATCTCAACATCTTCATTAATGTAAGCATGGTTTCTATATGTTTCAATGCAATGACTTCGTGTATCTTTATCAAATATTCAAACATCAAATCATCCAGGCTATTTGTGCCAATAGGAGGAAGAATGGTGTAAATACCTATTCATGTATTGCTTTTTTATTTGTATTGTTTGTAGTATTTGTATTATTTTATTTGAAGAACAAAAATACCCATAAGTATTATACAATTATGTTTAATATTTACCAATAAAAGTTAAAAAATAATTAAATAGTTAAGTAACTATATTTTAATGTTGCTAAAAATTAAAATATAATTAAACATCAAGAAGTTTAAATTAATGGGAAAACTAACAAAAAATAGTGTTAAACATTTAAAAAGTTAAAAAAAATAAAGTATCAATTAGAAACTTCATTGAGTTTCATTTTTTTACTTCTCGATAACTTCTTACAATATTTCTCTTATCTTAACAAAATCTTTTGTAATAAAGAAATAGACAATATTTCAATATTTGAAACTGCTAATTATAAATATATAAAGCTAACAATATGTCAAAGAGACATTTTTCTTTTTACTTTTTAGTAAAGACTTTTAGATTCTAAAATACTTATTTTGTATTAAAGATTTTGTTTAGAAATTTCATAGAATATTTTTATCTTTATAAAATTTGTTATATTTATTTATATTATTTTAATAATTAAGTTAATTATTTTAATTCTCAATATAAATATAAATCTATGCACATTAATTATTTTTTAACTGATATGGAACATCGGTTAACATTCTAAAAAAACTATTTATATAATAATTAAATTTTAAAAATAACTAGACAAAAAAAATGGTGCATATTTTCCTGACTGATATGGCAAATAAAGAATAATAACCTAAACAACAAAATATTGTTCTATAAATTAAGTGTGAAATGATCATAGAAAACTTTAACATAGAATTTTTAGTTTTTGTTTGGATTAAAGAATAAAAGTCAGAGAATGATGAAAGAAGAGAAAGAAGAGAAAGACGAGAATCGAAAAAAAGAGAAAAGAATAATGGTGATACGTAAAAATAGTAGTGTGTGGTAGGTATATAGTATGTGATTATTTTAACATGCAAGTAATTTATATTTTTTTTTATAATTTTAAAATGCGATGATAAAATAGAATTTAAAATATGTATTAAGATGGAAAATTCCATTATATATTGTTATAAATAGTTAATATTATATACTTGTATTTTACCTCAATAAAAGTAATCTTCTACTTCTACATAGATATATCTTCCTCAAGCCTTATCCATCAATTTGAGTTCAGTTTCTGCGGCGAGTGACGAACGCTTCTACAATGGCGACGCTCACGTTTTTCTCTTCCGCTAAAACCCTAACACTACCCTATCAACCCAAAACGGCAATCTCCAATTTGAGTTCCTCTTCTTCTTCATTTTTTTCCACTTCTGTTAAATTCTCCTTAACCTCTTCTGCTCCAATTCGAAGGCGCTTCAATGTCATTGCCATGGCTCCCCCTAAACCCGGTGGGAAGGCGAAGAAAGGTAAGCTTAATTTTTGTTTAACCTCTAGAATTTGGGATTTTATTTTCTTACTCTGTATTTTGTGTTGGGTGGTGCAGTGGTTGGAGTTATAAAGCTGGCTCTTGAAGCTGGGAAGGCTACACCCGCTCCTCCCGTTGGCCCTGCTCTTGGATCCAAGGGTGTCAATATTATGGCTTTCTGCAAGGATTACAACGCTAGAACCGCTGATAAACCCGGTTATGTCATTCCTGTGGAAATCACAGTCTACGACGTTAGTTCTTAGTTCTCAAGTTATTCTCATTTTCCCTGTACCCAATGTACCCAGTGTAACCAATGTCAATTTACTCGTTTTTTTTTTCACTCTGTAGGATAAAAGCTTTACTTTTATATTGAAGACCCCACCTGCTTCGGTTCTACTTCTTAAAGCCGCTGGTATGTTCACTACCACCCACTGCCTACAAACTGTTTGATATTATGTTGCCTCGGCTAGTATAATTCTTGTTAAAATAGTTGGTTGACTTAAATATCCATACGAATTATGAATCGAAATAGCATTCCAGCACAAAATTTGCTTTACTTGGGTGATTGAAATTCAGTTTTTGAGTGAATAGCCTCGTCTTGTTTTCCTCATAATAAATCTGAACAAACAAAATGCAAGAGATATGTTAGTGTTGCTGTTACTGATTTGATAGAGCATCAGACATTTCGTACTCTACTCAAAGCTTGTTGTGTTTTTCAATGAATGCAATGTTCAAAGTTCCGAACCGTCTAACTTGAAATTGCTATTTAGGGGTGGAAAAGGGTTCAAAAGACCCCAAGACGGAAAAGGTAGGAAAGGTCACAATTGATCAATTGCGTACAATTGCTGCTGAAAAGCTGCCAGACTTGAATTGCTCGACTATAGAATCAGCTATGAGAATTATAGCTGGCACTGCGGCAAATATGGGGATTGTGGTTGATCCTCCAGTTCTTGAACCGAAACAGAAGGAATTTGTGTAGTAAAGTTTCGGTTTGGCCAAGTGGTGAATCTTCAGAAATAGCAGTAGACTTTTCAACAGTCTATGTCTTACTTGTGAAGAATTTTCTCCTAAAAGTCAACTATGAATGTTTACCCCGTCATTTCTTTATGGTATTTGAATGAATCAATGTTTTTGTATTTATGTAGAATACCTCTCTAATATCTGATGCTATTTTTGCCATTTTTTCCTTAAAATTTTGGGAATTCTGTCGTTTCTGACCAGATCAGTATTGGAACGTGTTTCTTATTCTTTTTGCTGTTGAACTCGTGTGGAATCCAATGGAACCAAATTAAATTATAACGTAAATACCATAATCCTGAATTCAAAGCTGCTTGAGTGTGAGAACGAGTTAATAGTTTTTCAATTCTTACAATTGCAGCAAAGGAGGAAAAACTTTTGCTTAGATCTGTTTTCATTTCTTTATCCTGTTCTCCTATTTCAGTTTTGGAAGAAATACAGGCAGGATACTGGAAATGGATAGGGAATGTTTACATTCTTGAACTGTATATTCATTATAAATTGATTTAACATCTCTATTTTAATCATAACTTCAAAAACAAAGAAAACCAAAGGATACAGAATCTTGACTCTGAAATTTGGGGAGAAGAGGGATTTCACAGTGGCAATTGGCGAATTCAAGCCTCCATTATCCCAAATGAATAAGCTGTAAAGTGCAGTAGTATTTCATGAAAGAACAGGTAAAACCCTGCCCATTTTGACTATAGTAGAGTTTCTAAACTATATCAGTTTCTAATTATTTTTTATAATCAGTATCATAAGTCCAATAATAGTGTATCTATCCTGTTCCATTTATTTCCCTATCGCTAATCTGACTGGAATTTGCATTGCATGTTTAGTTATTATTCTACGTATGGTCATGTTGAGAAGCTAGCCTGGGAGATAGAAAAAGGTGCTGCTTCTGTGGAGGGAGTTGAAGCAAAACTGTGGCAGGTTTGTAGACCTTTTTCATTTTCATTCAAACAAAAAGTGCTCACTTATGCCACCGCTTTTTGCAGCTCATTCTGTCATTCTGTGGTGAAATGAAAGAAACTTTCAATTTGTTAGAATTCTAGACGTATGGAGGGAGGGGTTCACAACCTTTTTCAATCTTGAAAAGATTGAGGTCATGTCACAAGAGTGTTCAAATATTCACGGCAATACCTTTAAAATGATATGTCCGTGTAACACTCTTCACGTAATTAGAACAAATAAGGAATTTCCTTATCTAAACATACAGGTGCCTGAAACATTTCCTGAAGTGCTTCAGAAGTTGGGAGCACCTCCAAAGTGTGATGTCCCCACGAGCTTCCTGAGGCCGATGGCTTTTTGTTTGGTTTTCCTACAAGTTTTGGATCTATAGCAGCTCAATTTAAAGCCTTTTTTGATCCAACTGGAGGCCTATGGTGTTCATACTCACTATTTGGAAAGCCTGCAGATTTCTTCTATAGCACTGCTTTGCATGGAGGTGGTCAAGAAACTACCCCGTGAGTCGCTGAATTCTTCTTTGATTCCCTTGTTTCTGTTTCTATATGTCAGTGCTTGATATGAAAGTTTGATAGAAAACTTGGTGAGAGTTTTTTTTTTTTTTTTTTTTTTTAATTGTACAAACAGGTTGACATCTATTACTCAACTCGTTCACCATGGAATGATTTATGTGCCGTTGGATACACATTTGGTGCTGGCATATTTGAGTTGGAGAAGTTGAAAGGTGGGTCACCATATGGTTCAGGAACTTATGCTGGGGATGGCTCAAGGCAGCCTAGTGAGCCAAACATCTATTTTATGTTTAGTACCCATATTTCCATGTTTAATTGTTTGTGTTTTTTTTCCCTTCTTTATTGATTATTGCAGTTTGAATTTGAGCCGGAATATTTGGTAGCATATGGCGGGATCCAAAGTTAGTGGGAGGTATATTTTGTTAACCAATTCTACTTCGGTATGCACTTGAGAAGATGAAACCATTCCTGATAGCATATGGCGGGATCCAAAGTTAGTGGGAGGTATATTTTGTTGTTAATCTTATCCGTTATCCATGACTTAGGATTCTAACCGTAACATTAATTGCAAATGTTTCATCGCACAAGTTTTGATAATGATGTTTTTTTTTAAAACTTTTAATTCATCACTATCTTCTTCGCCAATAATTTTATGGCTTGGCTGCCAATGTCTTTATCATATCAAACCTGTGTAGCAATACATAGAACAAGTATTGATATTTTTATTTATAAGTCCTGGATATTAATTGAGTACTTGAACTTTTATAATGATTTCTGACTATGAAGGTTGTTCTCAAACCCAACTATACAGTTATATATTTTGTGTATTCTTGATATGATTTTAGTCGTCCTTCCGGTTTGTATCAATATTATAGTAAATTATACTTGTGATGTGAAGATACAGTCATGATCCATAAGTTGTGGATATTAATCGGGTACTTGAACTTTTAGTATGATTTCTTCTGACTATGAAGGCTGTTCTCAAACTCAACTATATAATTATTATATATTGTATATTCTTGATATGATTTTAATCCTCCTTCCAGTTTGTATTGATAGTTTAGTTAATTATTTTGTGATGATGCACATTTGAAATAGCAGTATCCATTATTTGATAACAGCAATTCTTTAGAGGAATAGTTTTTGTCTAATTTTACGGACATGTTTAAAAATTTAAAGATGTCAGGAAGTGTATTGTATAATTTTTTCTTCAAAATTTATATGATGGGGATCAAAATATTTTTTATTGTTTGAGTATTATTTTTTTTGGCTTAAATACCTTTTCCATCCTCATTTTTGTAGTGTTTGTTGCAGATGATTCTCATCTTTACCGAATGTTTAAAATGGTCATCATTTTCGCAATTCGTGTTTTATTTGGTCATCTTCTGTGACGTCGTTTAAATCAGTAATGGAACACGAATTGCGAAAATGAGGATCATTTTAAACATTCGGTGAAGATGAAGATCATTTTACATATTCTGTCAAAATGAGAACCATCACAACAAATACTATGAAAACGAAAAAGGTATTTAAACCAAAAAAGCTAACTTGATAAATGTAACAATAATGGAGTTACTATTTCCATATCAACCTGACAAAAATTATTAATCAAACTAAGAACAATATTTAATGTTCAATTTTTTATGTCAGAAATACTTAGAAATTTTTTATTAATAATAATTTATAAAAAATTGTTATTAATTTTTTTTAGAATATTTTTTATAAAAATAAAAAATAATTACAAATTTTATAATTTTATAAAAAATATTATTTACAGAGAAAATTATCTGTCAATTAAAATTTTTGTGAAAAAATAACAAGAAAAAATTTTTTCTTTGCAAAAATTTAAAACAAATTTGCAAACAAATATAATATATTAAAAATTTTAGTAATGATTAAATAGAGGCAAGAAAAACCTAAGATTTACCATAATCTAAAATTGTTTTACATATAAATTTACTAAATTCATAATATACTTAACTTTGCAATCCTTCAATTTAATTGCTATTTTTATTTTTGATTTTTGATTTTCATTTAAAATATTAAAATTGAAAAAAACTGTTGTATATATTGTGAGGCAAAAAATGTATTCTCGGAACAATTTTGTTATAATTTTTTTTTTTCTGAAATTTACAATCTAAATAGTAGCATCACTTTATATCTAATCAAGATCAATAGATGTCTCCTTATCTAATCACACCCAATTTGGATGATTATTGTAAAAAAAAAAAGACAAACAAGAAAACAGAAATACAAGAAAAAGGGTAAGTTAATGAAATTAAATTAACAAAAATAATCAAGTTATTATAACACAAGCAACATGTATACCAAACAATAGTAGATTTTCTAACTCAATTATCCATATACATGTAATGAAATCAGATTCATTGAAAACTTGCATTTGTGGCTCTATTGCTCTATCGAGCCATTACTAATGGGTTTCACCTTACCACACACAAGGTTAATCCATCTAAGGCCATCATTTGACCTTAAACTAAGACCTCTTGTTATTCTCATCACATGAACTATTATACTCTATGTGAGTCTGAATAATCATTAGAATGTCAAGATGTAACTTTACTTGAATCCATAAATCATTACATATACTATATTACTGATGAGTGCGTATTTTTGCCCTCATTTAATGTTTAATTCTGGGTATTTAATTGAATTTGTGTGCTTAAGGAGTGATTTAATTGACAATTCTGATAAATAGGCTGTTTAAGCTTGTGTGATAAAAATGTGTTAAAAAAGTGATTTTTAACTGCATAAATTATTTTTGGATAGTTTAACGTTTGTTGATGCAGTTAAAGTTAAGATTAAACTCATTCAAGGTGGGAAAATAAATTGATTGAAGTTAGAAACCACCTTTAAATAAGGCTAAAATTAGCAAGTTCCTGAAAAATCACTTTTGCACCCCTAGTTTTTACTTATACACTCCCTCCTTTCTAAATGGGTCTCACCAAAAACCTATTCTGCACTCCTTAATATGTCTATTTACACCCCCTCCTACATTTAAACCCAACTCACTTAGATCATGCCATGTGGCAATCCTCAACTCTTAAAATTGGCCAACCAGCACATGCCATGTGGGCTTAATCTCCACTAAAGAATCTGAGCCAATAACATGTTGCCACGTCATCATCTTCATTTCTACACAAAAACCCTAATCTTTCTCCTCAACCACCATCCTTCACAACCACCGGCAGCCGCCACCCTTCCACCGTCAACTCGCCGGAGTTCTCCGACCTTTACGTAACTATTTCCGCAACGCAAGTTCCTACAGCTTCCGTGAAGCCCGCAATGGCAGCACCACCTGCGACCACGATTCTGCAGCACCATTTCTCTCCACCGCGCCCCCATGGAACCTTCACCGTGACAGCGAGTCCACGCTATCTGCAAAAACCAGAACAACAACGTCTTCTCGCCGACGAAACGCATCCACGATCAACACCTTTGCGAATCTACGCCTCAGCGAACCAGTCATGGCCACCACGACGGAAACCTGCAACCAGAACCACCATGAGCTCGCGCCTGCAACAGCAGCGTCCCTGCGGATTTCGAGCCTCCATCTGCACCGAGTTCCGTCACCACCAGATCCGCGTGGAAGCATGGACCCAGAACCACCACCATGGAATCACCATCTTCATGGCAGCAACGCAGCACCATCGTTCTCCACCAGATTCCCGCACAACCGCGCCACCATCACAGATCTGCACCACGAACTGCAACGCACCATCTTCTTCCCGCGACCAGATCTTCACGGAGCAGCCTCTCCATCATCTTCAGCGCAGCAACAACGGAAAGCTTCATCCTTGACGGAAAACGCATCAGCAGCGTTCACGCACCTTCAAGCAGCCACACTGGAAACGAAATGGCAGCAGCCACCGTGAAACTACCATCTTCACGTTAGCAAGTATGCTGCAACAGCAAACCCTAAGTGAGGAGAGAGAATTGGCCTGATGTGAGAGAAGAAGGAGATGACATGTGTGAGCTTCTCAATGGACAAGCAAATGGTCAACGAGTCAAAGTGGTCAAAGCTGGTCAAATATTCAAATCTGATCAAAGTTGGTCAAATCTGGTCAAATAGTCAAAGACTGATCAAAGAAGAGGGGTTTAACTACAAATATTGATATTTTTGGATATCTCTGCAAAATTGGACTATTTAGAAAATTAATACAAATATTATTTGGTGATAATTTATCGGATATCTTTAAATAATTAATTTATTTAATTATATCATAAATTATTAACCAACTATATTTGTTAAATAGTCTATATCTCTCCAAATATCTTTGAATATTTATCTTTATCTTTATTTTAAAAGATATTTGAGAGGTTTTAACAACAGAAAAGCCCAGTCCAATTCCTATATAAAGAGACTAAGGGAGAAGCAGAAAACAAGCTCGGGACTTCGAAGTTTTGGAACCCAGGGGGGCCTAATTTCGTTTCCTTTCTCTCTCTCCATTCTTCTATTTTTATTTTGCATTCATGGAGTTCTAAACTTCTTGGGTTGATTCCATTGTAATTTCTTAATTGGATTCTAAGGTTAGATCAATTAATTTCTTTGTTCTTTTTATTATTGTTGAGGTTTTCATTCATCTATGTCTTTTATCTTTAAATCACGTAAGAAGTAATGATTTTAAATCTATATGCATGTTGGTCATATGAGTCCAAGGGTTTCAGGTGGGTTCCATGGGGGCGCGGTGGAGAGAAATGGTGTTGCAGAATCGTGGTCGCAGGTGGTGCTGCCATTGCGGGCTTCACGGAAGCTGTAGGAACTTGCGTTGCGGAAATAGTTACGTGAAGGTGGGAGAACTCCAGCGAGTTGACGGTGGAAGGGCGGCGGCTGCCGGTGGTTGTGAAGGATGGTGGTTGAGGAGAAAGATTAGGGTTTTTGTGTGGAAATGAAGATGATGACGTGGCAACATGTTATTGGCTCAGATTCTTTAGTGGAGATTAAGCCCATGTGGCATGTGCTGGTTGGCCAATTTTAGGAGTTGAGGATTGCCACATGGCATGATCTAAGTGAGTTGGGTTTAAATGTAGGAGGGGGTGTAAGTAGACATATTAGGGGGTGCAAAATAGGTTTTTGGTGAGACCCATTTAGAAAGGAGGGAGTGTATAAGTAAAAACTAGGGGTGCAAAAGTGATTTTTCAGGAACTTGCTAATTTTAGCCTTATTTAAAGGTGGTTTCTAACTTCAATCAATTTATTTTCCCACCTTGAATGAGCTTAATCTTAACTTCAGCTGCATCAACAAACATTAAAATATCCAAAAATAATTTATGTAGTTAAAAGTCACTTTTTAACACATTTTTATCACATAAGCTCAAACAACCTATTTATCATAATTGTCAATTAAATCACTCCTTAAGCACACAAATTCAATTAAATACCCAGAATTAAACATTAAATGAGGGCAAAAATACGCACTCATCATACCCACACACTTATCCTTTTGCACTCCTGGGCAAAATCAAGCAATTTCAAAACTTCTTCTGAGGTATTTTATTTCACATCAACACTGGATCAAAGGAATGAACCTTACTTGAGACAAATCAATATTCTAGAAATCAAGTTACCATGCATAAACAAACAGAAATATTCTATTTTTCATACATGAGTTAATCTTTTGAATTCACAAGACAATCAATTATGAAAGAAAGTACTCAAGTTAAATATGTATTTTCTTACCAAAATTCTCTCAAGTGTTTTGGCTTGTGTTTTCACTCAAAATACCCATGCAAGTAAACTTTCAGAAAATATGCAATCAAAAATCATGAGGACTTTTCACAGGTTATAACGGGGTCAAGACAAAGGTAGGAAAAATTTTAGGACTCTTGAGTTTTTTTGAAATAGTAATGTAGGAAGAATAATGGAGCATAATTTCAAAAATAACTCTTTTTCGTTTATTGCTTTGTTGCTCTTTTTCTTTTTTTTTTGTTTAGAAAGCAATTATTTCAACACTTTTTCATCAACAATTTTTCCTTTTGCCATTTTTATTAATTTGTGGGTGAGGTACTCACCCACACACTTTATTCCTCAGCCATTCCTGAACACAATCCATTAGCTCCTTCTTTCTTCCTAAGGTAGAATATGGTCTTTTTCTTTTCAAGGTTATACAATAGGCTTAAAACAAGAAAAAGAGGTTTACAGCTTAAAGGGGCTACCAATGGATTAATATCAAGGTGGCTTATTTGGCCAAGTAGCTAAAAACAAGAATTGCCTCAATCATATCAAATCATGCATATTCACCTAAGATGCAAAATAAAAGAGTCAAGCTAAACATTTGAGTATAAACAAATATGAGCAAGTCACTCAAGAATAAAAAAAGGAATGGCATATGGCAATTCATTCCTTACATTAAGGCTCAAGACTCACAAGGTCAAATTCTTTCACAAAAGATTTAATCAAAAAATTCTCAAATCAATTCAATTAGCAAATCATAGAAATAATCCACTTATATCAACATGACTTTTATTTTTCCAGAATTATGATCATCCCAATTATTGAATCAAATCCCAATATCCAATGTCAATATGTTTTATTGAAAGTAGGAAAATATTTTTGGTGGATTTCTTATGAGACATATTGTTTAAAAGTTTCACTTTGTAAAAAGTTAATACTTTCACAATTTTCTCAAAAAAAAATCAGATTTTTTTTAATGAAAACAAAAACCAAAATTGAAAAATAGAAAAAAAAAATTCTACCTACAGTTTGTTTCCTCCACACTTATTTCAAAAAAAAAATGTCCTTGATGGACTTATTTTGGGGAGGAAACGAAAAATCTTGTGACTATTGGCTCAATATGGCCATATGTCAAAATTTATTTTCTTTAATTTTATAAAGTACAAGTCAGCTTGTACAATTTTATTAAAGAAAACAAAAACACATATTTTTGAATTTTTTTTTAATATTTTTAAAATTAAAAATAGAAACAAAAAACAAACATATATGCAAATTAACTTTTCTATCAATAGTGATTTCAAAAAAATTTGAATCTAAGCTTTTTACCTGTTGTAGTAACCTTTCTTCTTTTTCTGCAGCCATGTCAACAAAGATAACCACTGAAAACTTATTTGCATCATTCACATCAACAAACTTGATGTGTGGAGTGTGTGGCTTCAATTCAACTTGAGCATCATCAAGTGTATTTGAATGGTTAAGCGGATCATCAGTAATCCTCATAATCTCATCTTCTGAGCAAAAATTTTCACCTAGTGTTGTTGACTCTACTGCTTCATCATTAACCAAGTCAGTTGCAATAGTAGATGCTTCAGCTGCATCTTTGAATATTGTAGGCTCTTCAACTGCACTTGGTTTCTCCATTGTATTGTTCTCACAACTTTGCTCTTGAAACTGATCATTTGTACTCATAACATCATCAACAAGTACAACTTTATATTCACATGGAGCATCGTCAACATATCCATTAGTAGATATGTTTGTGTGAGAATCTTTAATTTCTTTATCAACTTCAGCAACATCCTTAATATGTCCATCGGTAGACATATTACTATAACAATCATTATATCCATCAGTAGATATATCAATGTGATGTGATTCCGCTATTGGTTTTTCAGACTGATTCTGCAAGCTTTGTGTGGCGGCATTCATCATCTCTTTCTGATCTGTTTGATTCATCTTCATCATTTCAGTCATCATTTTCATCATATCTTCCAAAGTGACCTTTCTCACTGCATCATTCATTAACGAACTCAAATCTTCAGACATTTGTTTAGCTCTGATATTCAACTTCAGAAGCACATTTTTGATTTCATGACGAAGTGCATTAAAATCTGGATTTTCAGGAAATCTCTGATGGGGTTGAGGGGTGGTATTAACAGTTACAAGTAATTCTATGAAGTTGTTCTTACTTGCATCCCTCAACATATCAGACAATATTTGCTTATTTTCGTACCACTCTTGCTCAATATTTCTACATCGTTTATCAACTCGCAACCTTTCATCCATGGACTCTAATTTCTCTATAACTTCACCCATTAATATCATAACTTCCCTGTAAGATGGTCCATTGGTTGCTTCAACTTGTTGTGGTGGTACATATTGTTGTTGCTAACTATTTGGAACATATGGTTGCTGAGGTGGACACTCAGAATATGGTTGTTGCTCATATCCCAAAAAAGATGATATAGGATATAGATCATTAAATTGTCGTAAAGTTAACCCACTTATATCAGGTGCAGAAGTAGGTGTGACAATTTGTTGCTAAAAATCACGTGGTTGTTGTGGATAGCAATTGTAATCCATTTGAAACCTACAATGTTGATTACTTTCGTATGAAAAATTATTTTGCATTTTTGTAAGAGGTTTTCTGAAAAGAAATAAGTTGAAAACTTGTTGAATAGACTTCCAAGAAAGAGAGGTGCGTCTCAATGGACAACTTAAGTACCTTGTCTTTCCTTAGCCAAAGTTTTTCCCAACTAGTTTCACAAATTTTCCAACAAAATTCCTCAAACAAAATTTATGCTTAAAAAAATAACTAAATAAAATAAAATAAAATAACTAAAGAAAATAAAAAAAAATGTTAGAAAAAAAATTGAGAAAAGAAAATGTTAGTGATAAACAAAAAATAAAAATAAAAATAAAAATAAAAAATAAAATCAAAAGAATAAAAATAATAATAAGAACTAAAATGATAAACATTCTAACCGTGTTCTCCGGCAACGGCGCCAAATTTGATAACGCTGTCGTTGACGCGATCAAATTAATACTACTTATCTATAACAATTTCAGTATTGTTAAGAAAGTAGTCAACAAAATAGAAAGGGTAAAGTAACCCAAAGTTGTCTCCCAACGAACACGGAATTGATTTTTAACAAATTAGTTCTTATAAAACTATACAAGAGTTAGTCAAATAAAATTATAAAAATATGAGGGATAAAGATAAAAAGATAAAATAAGATATAAACAATAGTAAAGAAAATAGATTGATTCCATTGCTTTTTCAAAATAGATTCATCATCGGTTATCTAAAGATTATTGCTCAATTAATTATTGTTGTAGATTTACAAATTAATCAATGTAAAGTCTCAATTAATTTGTTGGCGTTCTCACTTTTAACCAAAGTACAGTCTCAATTAAAAGTGAGAACTTTTAGATTATCCACAGTAAATTCAACCAAAGTACAGTCTCAATCAAATTTTACTATGCCTAATCATGTCTATTCTTTTATCTTCTCACCAAATAAAAAGCTTAATTAATCAAAGTAAAGTCTCGATTAATTTTTGTTAGAGTAAATACCTTTAACCAAAGTAAAGTCTCAATTATTGGTAAAAACTCATTTAATCAAATGAAAGTTTCTAAATAAAATCAAAGTAAAGTCTCAATTAAATTTAAAAACCCTTGAACTCATATGACCAACATGCATATAGATTTAAAATCATTACTTTTTACGTGATTCAAAGATAAAAGACATAGATGAATTAAAACCTCAACAATAATAAAAAGAACAAAACAAAGAAATTAATTGATCTAACCTCAGAATCCAATTAAGAAATTACAATGGAATCAACCCAAAAAATTTAGCAATCCATGGAATACAAAAGAAGAATAGAGAGAAGAAAAGAGAGAGAAAGGAAACGAAATTAGACACCCCTAAGGGTTCCAAAACTCCGAAGTCCCGAACTTGTTTTTTTATGCTTCTCCCTTGGTCTCTTTATATAAAAATTGGACTACAGGATTGAAAATAGGTTATTTAGAAAATTAATACAAATATTATTTGGTGATAATTTATCAGATATCTTTAAATAATTAATTTATTTAATTATATCATAAATTATTAACCAACTATATTTGTCAAATAGTTTATATCTCTCCAAATATATTTGAATATTTATCTTTATCTTTATTTTAAAAGATATTTGAGAGGTTTTTGCAACAGAAAAGCCCAGTCCAATTCCTATATAAAGAGACCACAAATTCAATTAAATACCCAGAATTAAACATTAAATGAGGGCAAAAATACACACTCATCAATTACCATCAAAAGAATTTCATGAAATTCTCACATCTTTTACATGTTATCTTAAAATAATTTATATCTCACATAAATCACATTAAGTCGTGTCTTAAAATACCACATCATTCATGCATAACTTCAACGTCCAAAAGTTTCTCTATATTATCTAAATGAGAATGTTGGTCATTATTTTATTTAACTTGGCTAGAGGAATGGGGTAAAAGCAACTTGGCTTCTTAGCATTACTACAAACACGAAATCTTATCATCACAGACAACATAATGGTAGAAAAATTAAGGATGAAACAAACTAAATTAAGGATGAAACAAACTAAATTGCAGAATTCCTAAATGTTGATGACATTGAGCCATTAAAATGCAGCTAGAAATGGAATTGTCACAAACAACCAGCTAGCAATTAAAAAAAAATCATAGAAAATAAAGTTTCGAATTCACCCATCCAAAGAGAATCTTTTAAAAAAACATTTTAGAATATCTATAACAATATATAAAGGGGATTCCCCTTTTTGTGTCCACTTTTCAAAATACCAATTTTATCCTTTAAATATAACAAATATATAAAGGGGATTTCCCTTTTTGTGTCCATTTTTCAAAATACTAATTTTACCCTTTAAATATAACAATTTATTAAATTTTAAAAAATTGACCGTTACTTTTACAAACTTTTTATAAAATTTTTTATAAAATCAGATGTCTCTGCTTCTTCTCTTCTTCTTTATTTATCAATGGTTATTCTTTTATCTGTTCTGATATATTTCACTTTATTTTTAATAAATATAATTTTAATATATATTAACTTAATAACATTATAATATTATCACTACTAATATAATATTACGCATTTAGAAAAATACATACACACAGGCTAAGCCTGTGTTACGCTAGTATAAACAGAATATATTGTTGGAAAGGATAACTCAAAAGATATTTTAAAATTTGAAAATGCTTTTTAGAATATATATATATATATATATATATATATATATATATATATATATATTCTAAAATACAATTTATTTTAAATAAATTTTAAATTATATTATGCGAAGATATTTCTGGATATAATCTGAAATATTTTTGTTTAAAGTATTCTGAAATATATATTTTTAAATCTGATATCATTCAAACTATATTAAAAAAATGAAAGTACAATCGTCATTTTAAACTTTTTATTATATTTAGCGAAAACATAGTGTCAATAAAAAATGTATAATTAATTTTTAATTTAATTATTAAATGTAAAATTAGAAAAATAAAATATGTAAATAAAGAAATTAAAATAATTGTTAAAAATTCAAAAAAATAACGGTTAAAAACAAATTATATAAAAAATAATAATTTACAGTAAAACTAGAATAATAAAATACAGACAAAAAAAATATCTTTTCATATATTGTTATAAATTTTATAATGTACTTATCCTAACTAGATTGAATCTCAGTCATGAAATTTGTCGAAGAAAAATTAATTAAGTGTCAATTTATAATTAATATAAAATATTTATGAATCAATTTTATAATTTAAAATTTTAAGGATTTATACACTTTCGAAAAGTATTTTAAATTTAATTAAAGTCTTAGGTAAAATTTACTTTGATTTTGACCTTAATCCCATTTTATATGAACATTTTTAGTATTGGAACTTTTTTAATCCATTTATTAGTAAATCAATAAAAAAAACTACTAAATAAGTAAATCAATAAAAAATGTATTTATTTTAAGAAGTTAAGGAACATAAATCAAGTATCAAATTCACACTTGTAGGATTTTTTTTTAATTTATATAATGGATTAAATATTCAGATAATATTTTTCATGTTTATATAGATAAATCCTGAGTAAATTATAAACATATTAATGGTAAGGAGAAGAAAAATTATAAACATATATGAAATACTATAACAAAAGATATATATGAGATAAAAATATAATAAAGATAGATTAGATTCGTTTTATAATCAAAGCTGTAAACCAAAACTAATACAAAAAAGATAATAAAGATTTAATTAAAAAAGATATCAAATAAAGAAAGGAAAGATAATAAAAATTATCATAAAACTTGTAATCATTAAATCATCTATCCTGATATATTTTATTTAATAGGTGAAATCTTATTCTTTATCCTGGTAAAATTTAAAAAGTAAGATTTTTTTTTTCTTTTTTACATTTCAAGTACCGTATTATCAATAAATTTTAAATTTTAACTTTTTAGACTCCTGTTATAAAATAATTCTATTTTTTTTACCATAAGACCACTTCTTTTATTATTTTTCTTTTCACGCATACGTTTATATTGATTATTAGTTGGTTTGTAAGTAGTTTTCTATTAAATTTCTTTGAATCGTAATACTTTGGGTTATATTTAGTCCTTTTAAATCACACAGTAAATGATCATATTATATTTTTCATTCTTTAATGCGATTAAGCTATATTCCATATCTCCATTATTTTGGATATGATCATTAATGAATTTTGTTATTATATATATATATATATATATATATATATATATATATATATATATATCATCTTTATTCAAAATGATAATTTATATTTAAATTACCCTATTTATTAATATAGATGTTGAAAGTAAACAACATGCTTAATTTTCTAAATACTGCTTATTTCAATAATTAATTAAGTTACGACTAGATTAAATTTTAGTTTCCTAAATCATAAGATAAGAAATCCAATGATTAAGATATATTCATATGGTATAAATCATTCATGCAATTTTTTCTCAATTTTTCAACAACTCAATTAGTTAAAATCCTAATAAGATATGTATATTTTCAATATCTTTTCACATCAAGAATTATTCTTTCAAAAGATAACATCAAAATTACATTTGTGCTATATATATATATTGAAGGATTAATCGGATTTTGATACTTCTGCAGAAGAATTAGAATTCATGGGAGAGTGGAAGAGCTTAGGAGTTTTAGGAGAAGGTTCATATGCTATAGTGTATCTTGCTGTTGTGATTTCTCAGAAAAAACATACTTCGAATGTTGTAGCTGTGAAATCTTCAAAGCCTTGTTGCTATGTTTCACTCCAAAAAGAGCATAGGATATTGGAGTTATTCAAAGGTTGTGAAGAAATTCTTCAATGTTATTTCTATCAAGACACTATTGAGAATGGTTGTAGGACCTATAATCTCTTCATGGAGTATACTCCTTGTGGTACTCTTGATGATTTAATAAAGAAAGGGTCGCTGTCAGAGAAGGAAGTGATAATGTACACTCGGATGATTCTCAAGGGACTTCGTTCTATTCATAAAGAAGGAATTATTCACTGTGATCTCAAACCGGCCAACATTCTTCTCTTTCCTTCATCTGATGATAATGCAAAGTATCAACTAAAGATCGCTGATTTTGGATTGTCCAACACTATAGGAGATGCAAACGTTGGTCTAGGAGAGATCATGTTCAGAGGTACACCTATTTACATGTCACCAGAATCGATTATAGGTTTGATGGGAACAACCTTAGATATATGGTCTCTTGGATGCATTGTTATTGAGATGATGACTGGATTTCCGCCATGGACTAACATACAAAGCATTGAAGAGTTAAAGTGGAAGCTTGGAATCCTTGAAGAAGTACCAAAGATACCTGATGAACTTAACTGGGATTGCAAAAACTTTCTCAGTAAGTGCTTTGCAAAGGATCCTAGAGAGAGGTGGAGTGCTCCAATGCTTCTTGATCATCCTTTCATTCAAAAGGAATATCCAACCTCGTCTATGTTTAATCCCTCATCTTTTTTCTCATATGATATTGTTAGTTATGTGTCACATTAGGGATAGAATAATAACCATTGAATTGAGTATGTTTGATGATTGTGTTTATGTAGGTCATCTAGTGTAAAATGCTCCTAAAAGTGTCTTAAAAAAGTTGAGTTGTCATGTGTATCTAATGTAAACAAAATATTTTCTTTTTGTTCGGTGTGTCTTTCTATGTAAAAATTTCAGCAGAGTGCAGACTCTTACGTTGTACCATCTTTTATACAGACTCAATAAATCGTGTTTTATTATTGGTTGGTTTGTGTTGTTATTATAATTATAATGTTTGTACAATTCTGATCAAAATTTTTCAGCAACACGAGGGAACCAAGAAAATTTAATTTTAGAAAGGGATAAATTTATTTTATAAAATTTATAATTCAATTTTTGACACAACATCCAAAGAAAAAAACTTAAATGAAAAAACTTAAATGGGTTAAAGTTTTGGGCAAGTTAATGATTATATTTAAGACTATGAAATATGTGTTTATACGAATTTTTTTCATTCATTGAGTTAAGTGTAATCTTCTTTATAGTTATCTTGCATTTCACTTAACAATTATCTCGAATTGAACAAAATTGAGTGATCGAAGAAAATAATTTTAATTTTTTCAGTAATATTTGATGAATTAAGATTTTCGTATTAAACTAAAAGGAAAGGTAGATGAGAAAATTGTTGTGGCTTTTAGTTTTAAAAATTTTAAAAACTAAAATCAGCTTTTCTTTAATTTTAATATGTTACTGGGAAATGAAGGTTGACTCTATTTTTAAGTGATGTGTAATATACATATAAAAATAATTATAAAATATATTATGTGGAAAGAAAAAAAATTAAGAATTAATTATGTTTTTAAGTTCTTTATTCAATCTTTAATTTTCAACCATATTCATCAATTTAGAACACTAATTTGGAGGGGAATGGAGGGAAAACAATTATAAATAGATAATAAAGTAGGAACTGAGGAATTTGTTTGAGATATGAAGTCTTGAGAGTAAATTCATTTGTAGGAAATTCATTTTAACCTGAAAGCATTGGGACTTGGAGAATTCCAGTGCTACCACAAGGTGAAGAATCACTTCCAATGTTACATAACAATTAGACAACTAAAAATCTATGGCTTTGTGATGACAATGACAACATCTCAAATATCACAAAGTACAAAATATCTACAAACGAATTTTCCACTCTTTCTTGTTTCAAATTTGTTTATATTTAGTCCAATAGAAGATGATAAATGTCTTAGTTGTTGTTGTTAGAATTTTTTGTGAGAAATTAAGTGCAACCTTAACATATTTAGAGGCAACCTAGAGATACCAACAATATCAGATCCAGAACAAAGGTGTAGCATCAAATGAATATGGAAGACTAAACACTATATTACAGATATGTTAGAGTACGAAACTTGATTACAAACTCAAACTTTAGACTTGATGTAGCTTTGTAATCATTCTATATAAAAGTACTTTGATTATAAAACAGGAAATTAGCTGAATTTTGTTAAGTTTGATTATATGATTTTGCAATAGATAAATTCTTTTGCAATAAGGTAACACAACCAAAAAAAACTTTTTAATTTATATATATATATATATATATATATATATTATTTTTTCTGATAAAAAAACTAAAAGTTAAAAAAATGGAAATATATTATTTATCTTTTATTGATTTTCTAACATGTACTTCGGCCGAAACAAAAATGCTTAGTTTCTTAAGAATATCATCATTATAGAAAGATCATTCCAAAATTAATTATAAACTCCCTTCGACAATTTACTCTGAAAATAAGTTTCATTATACGAATTTTACAATAGTAAGAATTTGACAATAGTAAGGATGTTGGTGTTTGTGAGTAAGATTTAATTCATTTCAAAATGATATCTTCTGAAAAAAGATTAATTTTTTTTGTAACGATACAATGAAGTTTGAGTACCAAAGTATTTTGTCTTCACTTCATGTTTTTTGAGTGTTGCCCACTTGGCAGTGATTTTTAATTTTAATTTTTTTTTCACATTTCCACTTTGGATGCTTGAGTGCGAGAGGGAAAGGGAGGTTGTTGGAGTTACAGAAGTGAGAGAAACAAGGAAAGAGAGCGGAGTGGAAATAGTGAGAGAAGTGGAGAGTAGTTTGTGGTTTCTTCATCCTCAGGTTTGATTTTCCCCCTTTCCCCCAAGTTTTTTCTTTCTCCATCTCCGTAGTCTATTGTTCGTCACCCCTATAATTTTC
This sequence comes from Vigna unguiculata, assembly GCF_037176805.1. NCBI lineage: Eukaryota > Viridiplantae > Streptophyta > Magnoliopsida > Fabales > Fabaceae > Vigna > Vigna unguiculata. The sequence goes on from NC_140798.1 coordinate 4,655,363, forward strand.
TTCTTCCTCCATGGCCGTAATTTTCTTCTTCCGTCATTCTGCAAGTTTCTTGTTCGTCCATTTTGGAAGATATTTTCGGACTGGGTTCGTCATTTCCCTTTTGGTGGAGTAGAAAAAGTTTTGGGTGTACCCACTGCAACAAATATTTTGTATTCGTTGATGTTTGTGGAAATGAGGCATTTTTATTTCTGATTTTGGTTAATATATGATAAAGTATGGATTTTTTTTCAAACAGTGTTGTTCAAGACCGGATTGGTTAAGCGGGATTGGTGTTCTTCATTCTGTTGTGGTCTAAATTTGTGAAGAGGAACGAACCAAACATGTTAAATTCTCAAAATTTAAGTGCTACTACCTTTATGTGGGTGAGGTAAAATAATGTAATGCAGAAAAATACAGGTTCGCACTTACGATAACACAACTTTGCACTTAAACTGGAAGTTTATCATATCCAATAAATTATAAACAATCTCCAAAATTTATAAACATTATTTCTTATCAATTGGTGTGAGTTAACTTTATTAATGAAGTGTATAATTTAATCATGCCACCAAACAGAATACTTGTCATCCAAGCCAACAAGTGAAAACATTTTGTTCAAATCATATAACGTACGTTAGTAGAAGGGGACTCCTGGGCTGACACTTAAATTCTAGATCACTTGTCACACCACCACCTATTGAAATGGGTTCATGTTATACCAACCCACCCCATCCACGAACCAAACATGTTAAATTCTCAAAATTTAAGGACTACTACTTTTATGTGGGTGAGGGAAAACAATGTTTCGCAGAAAAGTACAGGTTCGCACTTACGATAATACAACTTTGCACTTAAACTGAAAGTTTTTCATATTCAATAAGTTTAGAACAATCTGTAAAATTTATAAACATTATTCCTTATCAATTTGTGTGAGTTAACTTTATTAATGAAGTTTATAATTTACTCACGCCATCAAATGGGATACTTATCATCTAAGCCAACAAGTGGAAACATTTTGTTCAAATCATATAACGTAGGTTAGTAGAAGGACACTCCTGGGTTGGCACTTAACTTCTCGATCACTTGTCACACCACCACCTATTGAAATGGGTTCATGTTATACCAACCCACCTTATCCACAAACCAAACATGTTAAATTCTCAAAACTTAAGGGCTACTGGGCTACTACTTTTATGTGGGTGAGGGAAAACAATGTAATGTGTAAGACTCGTGAAATTTAAATAATTAAATAATTAATTAATTAATAAATGCGGGTAGTGGGATCCTTTAAGACATTAATTATTGATCTATATGACGTGGAAAAGTACTAGGTCAAATGGTTGAGAGTACTTTGTTGTGTTATGAGGACTTGGGTTTGAGTCTTATTTATGTCAGTTGTATGTTATTTAATTTATTATTATTTTTAATAATAATATGCTTGATCATGTTGAGTCATAATATAATCATAGAATTATATTAAATATCACGAAACATGAATTTGTTGAATGGTTGTGCATTGAATTGACATGGTTATAGGTTTGAACCTTGGTAATTCTAAATTAAACTTCCTTTTTGCTAAAATTAGTTTTGGCATGAAGGTGAAAGGATGGAGAAAACCCTAGATGAATGAGCAGCCAAGGGAGGCTGGGAAAATAGTCCATAAGTGACTTTGAATGACAATTAAAATCAGTCTTAAAGTCATTTTTTCCCTTCATTATTGTTAATTAAGACACCATTAAAAGACAAATTGTGAGAGAATAGAGGGGTTTGGAGGCTGGATTTTTTAGAGCATTTTAAGGTGCACGAAATTAAGAAAAAATAATGATTAGTAAGTGAATTAGAGGAGCTAAATTGAGGTGGTGCTAAGGAGACCATTGCTGATCAAAGGGGGAGCTCTAGCATTTGCGTTTTAAGCAAGGAAACCAGGTTAGGGGAGCTGCAATTCCTTGTTTTAATGATATTATATGAAAATTGTGTTATATATTGATGCATGAAAGCTTTCTCCTGAATCAAATTCTTGTATTGTTTAATTTCTTGATGTTTGTAGTAGGTGATTTTAGAGAGTATGTGTGTGCTTGTGGTTTTCGTTGTATTTAGAGATGGCAAATAAACCCGTCCCCGTGGGTATTAACCAAACCCGTCCTCGTTTTGACGGGGAATCCCTGCATTGACTGTGTATGGGTATAGGTATGGGGAATCCCCGACTTTTTCAATTGGGTATGGGAATGGGTATGGGGATGTACATATTCCCTCCATAATACCCGTCCCCGTTTAAATTATTAAAATATTATCAATTAATTAAATAACCATATATATATATATATATAATTTTTTATTTCTCACTACAACAAAAAGTATTTTAGACAACACCACAAAACTATGGCCTAAATCGTAAAAATCGTGGGCTAAAGTTTAGACAACAGTTTCTTAGCCGTAGTCTAGGTGGCCGTTGCTGTAGGCATTAGGCCACGGTTTTCAGTACGACAACATTGTTAAAACCGTGGCTTAATATCCTTATAATAGACAACACCCTTATAAATATTGTCTTTGAGTTTAAGCCACATTTATTAGAATGTGTTTTTATAGAAAAGTTCAATGTGAAAAGAGTGTACCTCTTCAAATCACAATATTATACAATTAGACACCACAATAATCAATACCTGAAACAATATTCGTACACAAAATATTCATAATTGAATGCATATTAAATGTCATTCATACATATATTTCAATGTTAGAATGCAAACTATTAAAATAACTATCTTCAAGTCATTATTAAGCATGAACCTTTCAAAGTTTTAGCTAGAAAGCTAAAATATAATATGTCTAATGTTTCTTAACTACATAACAAAGATCATTATTCTATAAGATTGTCTTCATAATCTTCATAGCCTTCATTGTCTTCATGATCTTCATTGTCTTCTAGCTACAAACAACAACAAAATATATTATCACATTTTTCCAACATATTATACATTATAACAAGTTAATTAAGTCAAATTTAACATGTAAATGTGCATTGAATCACATGTTTTCAATCATTTCTAAGTTCCAACAAATGCATGTTCATGAGTGAAGTAGAGACCTAAAATGTAACATTATACTCATCATGATTCTTCTCTTACATAATGTATCATAGATGTTAAATAACAAACATGATTTGAGAGTTTATAGTATAGTATTAATATAATGTAACACCTAATAAGCTCAAAATACCAATATTTTAGTTGCTAAGAGTCTAAAGCATCAATAAGTAGTTATTGCAACATCCTAACCATATCCTATTTAGTATTAAACTTTTGGGTATTTTACATTGATATTAATGATGGAAGTACAATTAAAAACTTTCTTTACTTGCGGATCATGGGTTGATGCAGATGAATATGGCCCTGTTGCACTACTTTCTTTACCTAAAACGCGTGCCATCATATTATTTAAGTCCTCTTCATCTAAATCTGGATTTTGTTGCCTTACCACAAAATTTACAATTGCTCGTAGATCTTGTATTTCCTTTGCCATACCACTAATTGCGTTTGCATGTTCTTTCTTGATGGCAGCAATTTCTTCATTTTTCCTAAATTGTGATGGTGTCATAGTCTTTCCGTAACAACGTACCCTCCCAGGCTTTTCTTTTCCAAACAGTGATTTAAATGTTTGTTCTGCAGAATCACTTGAGTTTTGAATGGAACCTTGAAGCTTAATCTAATAAAACAAAAATAAAAAATCATTATGTAGATCTATACAATGAATAAAGGAGATTTATTTATATTGAGAAAAAGGAATCTATACAATGAATTGTAAACATACAATAGCATTATGTGTTTCTTCATCCAATTCTTTTCCTTTTCGGCCTTCTCGACGTTGACGAGTTGTAATAAACATTTCAGCTTGAGTAACTTTTTCTCCTACCTCTTTCTTGGTACGCTACAATAAGCAAAAGGTCAATTAGCATATTTTGCATTAAATATAAAACATACGATGACATAAGTAGATCTTCTAATTATTTGGTTTGTCATGAAACTCATTTGCATTTCAATTATATTTTTCATCTTATCATAACCTTTATGTAATTATGTTAAAAAGATGTATGTCAATTAAAAAAATTTATGTCTCACATTTGAATATTTCTATTATTTTTTAATATTTTTATTTATTGTATATTTTTCTTTCACATGAGAATGTTTAATACTCTCAATTTAAGTATTTAATAGCACACAGATATTTCGTTTACTACGTAATATAAAAAAAAATCATTTACTTATTATTCTTATTATTAGTTTTTGTTTCATTTGAAGAACTCTTTTGTTTCACTACAACAATTTTTGTTTTTTCTCAACCACTGAGTATATATGTTGATATTTGAAAAGTTTTCTTAAATCTCTAAGATATTTTTCAACTTATCATACTCTTAGTTATACATTTGTTTTCCTTTGTGCGATTTCTTTCAATAGTCTCTCAAATTGTTTGTAAACATTTGTTAATTTTTTAATATTTTTACTTCTTGTTTATTTTCATTATGTAGAATACTATTTCGATATATTTTATCTAATTATTTTTTATTTTCTAACTCATTATCAATCATACTATAATTTTTTTCACTATAATTGTATAAATAAATTTTATTTACTACAATATAAAAATTTAATGTAATTGTCATGAATATTTTTTTATCACCATCCAACATAATTGAAATTCCAAAGATACAAAATCTATGTTAAAATTTATTATTATGATTATTATTTGTTTTTTGTATCATTTTGATCAAGTAATGCATTATAACTTTTATTAGTGTATAAAAAAGAGATTCATTAGAATTTAAAAGATTGAAGTAAACAAACATTTAAAATATATTTTAATTTGAATATTTGTTTTGCTTTTATATTTTTTAAAAAATACTTTTAAATTTTATCAACTAGGTTTCATTAATGTTTGTAAATTTAATAAATGTGTTCGTTCTCATGAAATTTTATTTGGTATTATAATCTAAAATGTAAACAATTATAATTTATTTTAAACTTTTATTATGATTACTATTTGTTCTTTGTATCATTTTGATCAAATGATGTATTATAACTTTTATTAGTGTATAAAAAAGAGATTTATTAGAATTAAAAATATTGAAGTAAACAAATATTTAAAATATATTTTAATTTGTATATTTGTTTTTCTTTTATATGTTTTAAAAAATATTTTTAAATTTTATGAACTATGTTTCATTAATATTTGCAAATTTAATAATTGTTTTGGTTCTCATGAAATTTTATTTGGTATTATAATATAAAATATAAACAATTATAATTTATTTTAAAGTATTTGATATCGAAGAAATAACCATTCTACTAATATTGAATATTTGATAATATTATGTTTCCTTTATCATAATTTTTTTATTATTTTATAAAAAATAATTAAAATTAATATTGAAGTAGTAAGAAAATAGGTATGGGTATGGGTACGAGATTATACCCGTTACCCGGTGGGGATGAGGATGAGACAAAAGTTTAATACCCGTTGGGTTTAGGTATGGGGATGAGGATGAATTTTTTTTACGGGGATGAGTATGGGATAGCGAAACCCGTGCCCGCCCCGCCCCGTTGCCATCCCTAGTTGTATTGAGTTCTCTTTGTGACTCAATCATTGCTATGATTATCATGATTCTCCTTTTGACTTTTGTGACCCAATCATTGTTATGATTATCATGATTCTTCTTCTTGGCTTGACGAGATGTTTAGAATTTTTCTTCCAAATACAACACACATAATATTATTCTTATTATTAATTTTACTTTATTTTTACTATTATTTATTATTATTATTATTCTTATTATTCTTATTCTTATTATTTTATTCTACTATTATTATTATTTTATTATAATTATAATTATTTCTATTATTATTACTGTTATTTTTATTATTATTATTATTTTACTATTATTATTACAATTATTATCATTTTTATTTTTTTATTTTTTTATTATTTATTATTATTTATTATTATTATTATTATTTTTTATTTTGATTATTATTATTAATTTCATTTCATTTTATTTTATAATTATATTTATTAGTATTATTATTTTATTTTTATTATCATTGTTTTGTTTTATTGATGATTTTATTAAAATTATCATTGTTTTATTATTATTGATTTAATTTATCATTATTATTTTATTTTATTAGTATTACTGTTTTATTATTATTGTTTCATTTTATTTTATGATTTTTCATTTTAATTTTAAAATTTTGTTTTATTATTATTATTATTATTATTTTAGTTATTTATTTTACTATTATTTTATTATTATTATTATTATTATTATTATTATTATTGTTTTGTTTTATTGATGATTTTATTATCATTATTATTGTTTTATTATTATTTCTTTATGTTATCATTATTATTATTATTTATTATTATTATTATTATTATTTTATTTTATTAAAATTATTGTTTTATTATTATTTTTATTATTATTGTTTCATTTTATTTTATTATTATTTTCATTATTTTTATTTTTATTTTTAAAATTTCGTTTTATTACTATTATTAGTATTATAATAATAATAATAATTATTATTTATATTATTAGTATTATTATTATTTTGTTATTATTTTATTATTATTTTTACTATTATTATTTTTTATTTTTATTATTATTATTATGTTTATTTTATTTTATTTTATAACTATCTTTATCTTTATTATTATTATTATTTTATTTATTTTATTTACTATTATTTTATTATTATTTTTATTATTCTCAATGTTTTATTTTATTTATGATTTTATTATCTCTATTATTTATTATTATTGTCTTATTTTTATTTTTGTTATTTTATTATTTTATTATTATTGTTTTATCTTATTAGTATTATTGTTTTACTATTATTGTTTTATTTTATTTTATTATTATTATTTTTATTTGTATTATTTCGTTTTATTATTATTATTATTGTTATTATCATTATGGTTATTGTTTTTAATTTTTTTTATTACTATCATTATTATTGTTTTATTGCCCGTGCGATATTTTGGGGGCAATGGTTATGTATTCTTCTTGCTTTTGTATATTGTTTGGTTGTTCAGGATTGTGTTGAACTATGATCCAGTCATGTGATTATGACTGGATAAGCATATATCATGTTATGGATTGTATGTATAGTGTTTGGGGTTTTTTGGGACTTGCTTCAAAGTGCTAAAAACCAGTAGTAGTGACGGTACTGGTGTGGCGCCTAGCAGCGTGAGGTGTCTGCCAGGCGGTCTAGATCCAAGTTTTGCCTAGCGACGTGAGAGGTGTGCTAGGCGGTTTCGGGTGCAGAGTTGGACGCGAGGAGGATTCCTACACCGCTTTGGATGGACATCATGAGGTGATGCTTTGTTGGGGGCCCAGCTACGAGTGTAACTTGTATTGGGGTAACATGTGGCCACTCTAGGTTGTAGCCTGGTGGTTTAGGAAGTTCAGTGGAGTGTGCGAGATCGTGGCTCGTACGGCGAGGTTTCAGATGGTTGCCCTCTTCAGTGCATCTGATAGAGTTTTAGTAGGCTGGGAACAACTACAAACTTCTGTTCATTTTGGGAAACTCCACTTGGTGTTGCGATGTGAGGCCGTGGCAAATTAATTCCCGCGTGTGGACTATCAGGTGGTGGCCTGTAGTCGGAGGGGCGAGTAGACACTCATGCAGCAAAGATCAATCAGTGTCTCATCAAAGGGTGTAGAATCAAGATGCGTCCAAAAGAATGTTTGGAAGTGGAGGATTGAGGGTTTGGGGCTAACACGGGTTATGGCTATGAAATGCTTTAATTATGCCATCCTGTATTTGTCCTTTTTGTATTGAGTTCACCCTATTTGTGTGTGTATGGCGATGATCATGTAACTTGTTACATGGGAGCAGATGTTGATGCAGGTGAGCATGTGGATGCCTAGAGTCGGAGTGGGGGCCAGCTATGGGAGTTTTAATAATTTTCTTCATAGAAGCTTCATGGACTATTTTTTTGTAATGGTTTTATAAATAGTTTATAATTGTAATAATTGAATGTCATGAATTTTAGTTATAATTGGCGCGTTGAAATAATGTTTTAAATTTTCCCGCGTTTTGGGAAAAGAAGTTATCATAAATGCGATTTTATACTTATATCCCTATTTTAATTATTTAAATTAGTAATATTCGACTGAGATGTTACATAATGTAGAAAAGTTTAGTTTCGCACTTACAGTAACACGGCTTTGCACTTAAATTGGAAGTTTTTCATATTCCATAAATTTAAAAAATCTGCAAAATTTATCGTTAAAACTTCCTCTAACGTCACTTAATTAACAAAATTTATAAATTATTGATGTCACCAAGGGGTCTGTCTAGAAGGATACTTATAATCAAACTCAACCAGGGAAAATGTTTTGTTCAAATCATTTAGCGTAGGTTAGCAGACCACGGTGAGGGATAACAAAATTATGAAGAAAAATTCAGGTCCGCACTTATGAAACCCCTGCTTCGCACATAAGCTGGAAAATTTTAATAATCTAAATTAAATTTATGGGCATAATTTCAATAACTAAAGCAAAGTTTAGCATTTATTCGCTCCTAGGTTTTAGGGATGGCAACAGGGCGGGGACGGGTTTCGCTATCCCATACCCATGCCCGTAAAAAAATTCATCCCCATACCCAAACTCAACGAGTACTAAACTTTTATCCCATCCCCATCCCCACCGGGTAACGGGTATAATCTTGTACCCATACCCGTACCCGTTTTCCTATTACTTCAATATAAATTTTAATATATTTTTATAAAATAATAAAATTTTATGGTAAAGAAAACATAATATTATCAAATATTCAATATTAGGAGGATGATTGTTTATTCGATATCAAATACTTTGAAATAAATTATAATTATTTACAAATTTCATGAGAATCAAAACATTTATTAAATTTGCAAATTGCAAACATTAATGAAACCTAGTTGATAAAATTTAAAAATATTTTTAAAAAAGTTTAAAGGAAAACAAATGTTCAAATTAAAATATATTTTAAATTTTTGTTTACTTCAATTTTTTAAATTCTAATGTATCTCTTTTTTTATACACTAATAAAAATGATAATACATCACTTAATCAAAATGACGCAAATAACAAATAATAAACATAATAATAAACTTTTAACATAGATATTGTATCTTTTTGAATTCTAATATATGTTGGATGGTGATAAAAAAATATTCATGACAATTACATTAAATTTTGATATTGTAGTAAATAAAAGTTATTTATACAATCAGTGGCGAAACTAGGACAAAAAGTTCAGGGGTGCCAAATTCAAATTTGTATATATAAATTATTCTTTTTTAATTAAAAAAAAACTCTTCATTCTCTCTCTTCAAAACAGTTACACATGATAATAGAAGAAAAAGATAAATATCATTCACTATCATAGCATAAAATAACCATAAAATAAACACAAAAATTTCTAAATTTCTACACTTAGGATTATATTTCTTTGGAGAAAAATATAATTATGGTTTATATCAATTTCATAAAAGAGTTCCTAAAATCGTAATCAAGATTCATACTAATTTGGGAAACACTTAATTTCGCAGAGATCATGTGAAAATGTGTTATTCAATCTCTCTCTAAGAGATAATGTGAGAATGTGTTAGGAACAAGGCAATAAAGGAAAGAATAAAGGAGAGAAAAATAGACACAGAGAATTTAACGTGGTTCGGCTACAATGTGTATGCCTACGTCCACGACTACACTAGGAAGTATTTGTATTTTGGTGTATCTTAAAGCTTTACATAGAGTCTCTTATATAGTAAAATAGAGAACCACAACTCACTATTCTAAGCGATGTGGGACTAAATCAAGCACCATAATTCTAACAATTCTCCCACTTGGGGTTTGATTTACATTACCACCTAGTGTAGTGCCTTCATCATCAATCTTCTCGAAGGCCAGTTGAGGCAATGCAAAGCCTCAACTTAGTTGTTGTGACAGTCTTGGTTAACATATCAGCTGGATTCACTGCACCTGGAATCTTCAACAAAATCAAATCTCCATCATTTATCAAGTTTCTGATAAAATGATACTTCAATTCAATGTGTTTGCATCTGGAGTGAAGAATTGGATTTTTAGCAAGACAAATGGCACTTTGACTGTCACTGAACAATGAAGGTTCATCTTGCCCTTTTCCTAATTCTTTTAGAAGATTCTTCAACCATATCATCTCTTTTGTTGTTTCTGAGATAGCTATATATTCAGCTTCAGTGGTTGAAAGGGAGACTCTTCCTTGAAGTTTGGACTTCCAACTGATAGCTGTGCCACCCAACGTAAAAATATAACCTGTTGTGCTCTTTCTACCATCCAAATCACCTCCCAAATCTGCATCAGAAAACCCCTGTAAAGTGAGATTACTTCTTTTAAAGGACAAATGCATCTTTGAAGTGCCCTTCAAATATCTCAATATCCACTTCACTCCTTCCCAATGCTCCTTTCCGAGATTGGATAGAAACCTGCTCACAACTCCTACTGCATGTGCTATATCAGGTCTGGTGCAAACCATAGCATACATCAAGCTCCCTACTACAGATGCATATGGCACTTGAGACATGTGATTTTCTTCTTCCTCTGTCTGAGAAGATTGCCTTTTTGAGAACTTTAAGTGAGTTCCCAAAGGTGTATTCCTGGTTTTAGCATTTCCAACATTGAACCTGCTAAGCAATTTTTCAATATATTTTTCCTGAGATAAATTTAGAATACCTTTAGATCTATCCCTGGAAATTCTCATACCAAGAATTTGCTTGGCTGGACCAAGATCCTTCATTTCAAAATATTCTGACAATTGTTTCTTCAACCTGTCAATTTCTGCCATATTAGCACCAGCAATCAACATGTCATCAACATACAAGGCAAGAATGATATAACTATCAATATATTTCTTCACATAACAACAATGATCTTCTTCACATCTGTGAAATCCTGAGTTTCTCATAAACTCATTAAACTTCTTATACCATTGTCGCGGTGCTTGTTTCAACCCATACAAACTTTTATGAAGCTTGCATACAAGATTCTCTTTGCCTTGTACTTCAAAACCTTTTGGTTGTGCCATAAAGATTTCTTCCTCAAGATCTCCATGTAGGAATGCAGTTTTCACATCTAACTGCTCCAGATGAAGATTTTCTACAACTACTATACTCAAGATAACTCTGATGGTAGTCATCTTGACAACAGGAGAGAAAATTTCTGTGAAGTCAATTCCCTGTCTCTGTTGGAACCCTTTCACTACGAGTCTGGCCTTATATCGTTTGCTGCCATCTGGTTCTTCTTTTAACCGATAGACCCACCTGTTTTGCAAAACCTTCTTTCCTTCTGGAAGCTTGGTTAAAGACCATGTCTTATTCTTCTGAAGAGACTTTATCTCATCTTCCATTGCTAGCTCCCACTTAATAGATTCACCTCCCTGCATAGCCTCAGCAAAATGCTCTGGCTCACCAGCATCAGTCAACAACAAGTAATACAATGAAGGGGAGTACCTTTGTGGTGCTACAATGGTTCTGCTAGACCTTCTAGTCGGTAATTAAGGAGTTACTGACTCTACTATCTGTTCAGGTTCTGACCCAAACTCTGACTCGGGCTCTGACTCAGGCTCTACATCTGTATTCTGCCTTCTGTTGGCTACATCACTTTCTGAAACTTCTTCTAATGATACCTGCTTTGGCTTTTTATTTGCATTTGCAAATTCTGCAGTCCTGTCCTTATAGAACATGTTTTCATTAAAAGTAACATTTCTACTTCTGATAATTTTCTTGTTTTGGTCATCCCAAAACCTGTAGCCATACATGTCAGATCCATAGCCAATGAAATAGCATCGCTTTGCCTTAGGGTCCAATTTATCTCTACTATTAGAGTTCAACAAAATATATGAAGCACAACCAAAAACTTTCAGATGTGAAAGGTTTACCTCATTTCCAGACCATACTTCTTCAGGTAACTGATAGCCTAAAGGAACTGATGGTCCTCTGTTTATGAGATAGGCTGCTGTGCTTATTGCATCTGCCTAAAATACCTTGGGTAATCCTGACTGGATTCTCATACATCTTGCTCTCTCATTCAAGGTTCTGTTCATTCTTTCTGCCACACCGTTTTGTTCTGGTGTTCCTGGAATCGTCTTGATCATTCTGATCCCATTCTCTGAACAAAACTCCTTGAATTGATTACTGTCATATTCTCCACCATTATCAGACTTCAAACATTTAATCTTTAAACCTGTTTGAGTCTCAACCTCCTGTTTCCACCTTTTAAACACAAAAAACACATCAGATTTATTTTTAAGAAAATAAACCCATACCTTTCTTGTAGAGTCATTAATGAAGGTTACGTAATACTGTGAACCTCCAAGAGATTTCACTGGAGCTGGCCCCCAAACATCTGTATGCACTAGTGCTAGTCTTTCAACTTTAGACGACTTACTGGTTTTGGAGAAGCTAACCTTTTTCTGCTTTCCAAAGATACAATGTTCGCAAGGTCCAACGTCAACATGCTTCAAGTTAGGTATTTTACCTTTAGAGACCATGAGCTTCATTCCTTTCTCACTCATATGCCCAAGTCTCTGATGCCACAAAGAGGAACTGTTGCCAACTTCTGCAACTGATATCATATCCTCATCTGCAATCATGTAAAGAGATCCTTGCTTCTTCCCACGAGCAACAACAAGATTACCTTTCATTACTTTCCAGTGTCCATCTCCAAAGGTGGTGTAATGCCCCTCATCATCCAACTGCCCTATAGATATTAAGTTTCTCTTTAAGGCTGGAATATGTCTGACATTCTTCAAAGTCCACACACTTCCATTAGAGGTTCTGATATTGATATCACCTCTTCCTATAATATCAAGAGATTTCCCATCTGCAAGGTAGACCTTCCCAAACTTTCCTGGAACATAGTTAGATAATAGTTCTAAAGAAGGTGTAGTATGAAATGACGCACCTGAGTCCATAATCCATGAATCAATAGAACAATCTAGACTACATAATAGTGCATCTTCAATTTCATCAGTTGCTGCATTTGCTGATTGATCACTATCTTGCCTCTTGTTGTTGTTCTTCCTTGGAGCCCTACATTGATTTGTAAAGTGACCCCTTTTCTGACAATTCCAACAAGTGATATCATTCCGGAATTTTGGTTTTGATTTCTCTCTAGACTTTGATCTGCCTCGGCCTTGATTACGACCTTTCTGGCTACTTCTTCCTCTAGTTTCAGTACTCAATGCTGAACCGGAACTAGAACTGGAAGATTCCCCTGGAAGATGTTCGCAGGAAAAGTTCAGGGGAATCTTCGCTTAAGATCAAGTCACGGATGTTATCAAGCTTCAACTTACTATTACTTGCAGAATTACTAACTGCAGTAACAGTTGCACTCCAACTTTCCGGAAGAGATGATAATAAAATTAATGCTTTCACCTCATCATCAAATGTTATCTGCACTGATGTCAACTGCGCAATAATTGTATTGAATTCACTAATATGATTAGTAATCGAGTTACCTTCACCCATTTTTAGGTTGACTAGTCTGCGAATCAAATACACTTTATTGGCTGCAGATGGCTTCTCATACATATTTGACAATGCCTTCATCAAATCTACGGTTGTGTTCTCGTTCATGATGTTGAACGCAACATTCTTGGCTAATGTCAATCGGATCACACCGAGTGTCTGCCGATCTAACAAATCCCATTCCGCCTGCTCCATGTCAGTTGGCTTCTGCTCTGTTAAGGGTAGATACAACTTCTTCTGATACAGGTAGTCCTCTATCTGCATCTTCCAGAACCCGAAGTCACTGCCATCAAACTTCTCAATCCTCACCTTCCCTTCTTCCAATGCCATTGCTCTTGCTGCTTTGACGAAAGCTCCTGCTGCTTTTGACCAAAGCTCCTGCTGCGGCTTTTGACCAAAGCTCCTGCTGCGGCTTTTGACCAAAGCTCCTGCTGCCTTTGACCAAAGCTCCTGCTGCCTTTGACCAAAGCTCCTGCTACCTTTGACCAAAGCTTCTGCTGCCTTTGACCAAAGCTTCTGCTGCCTTTGACCAAAGCTCCCACTACTTCTCTAAACTGAGATCCCCAAGAAGAAAAAAATAGAAACCAAATCTTTTCTGATGTGGTAGATCAGACAATGCTGCAACCACAGAGCATACTAAGAAAAATGGCTCTTGATACCAATTGTTAGGAACAAGGCAATAAAGGAAAGAATAAAGGAGAGAAAAATAGACACAGAGAATTTAACGTGGTTCGGCTACAATGTGTATGCCTACGTCCACGACTACACTAGGAAGTATTTGTATTTTGGTGTATCTTAAAGCTTTACATAGAGTCTCTTATATAGTAAAATAGAGAACCACAACTCACTATTCTAAGCGATGTGGGACTAAATCAAGCACCATAATTCTAACAATGCGTTTTTTAATATCTTTGTTCTTTAATATCCCTTTCTCAATTTATCTCTTTGTCTTTTTTTTCCTCTTACACTTTCTTGATGGTTTACCTTATAACTAGAAATAGAACATTAATTTCTTACATTAACAAAGTCTTTATCAAGTTAATTTTTATTTTATCTTTCTTTTATTTTTTATTATAATTTTTCATAATATAAACTTAATTTAAATAAAAAATAATGTATAAAAATATATAAATATATATAACAATTAAAATAAAAAAATTTTGGGGGAGCCATGGCTCCCCTTAGTCATAACCAAGGTCCGCTCTTGTATACAATTATAGTGAAAAAATTACAGGATGATTGATATAATGAGTTAGAAAATAAAAAATAATTAGATAAAATATACTGAAATAGTATTCTACATGATGAAAATAAACAATAAATAAAAATATTAAAAAATTAACAAATGTGTGCCTTAGAAACAAAATGAGAAACTATTGAAAGAGATCGCACAAAGAGAAACAAATGTATAATTAAGGGTTATGATAAGATGAAAAATACCTTAGACATCTAAGAACACTTTTCAAATATCAACATATATACTCAATGGTTGAGAAATAATTATTTTAACAAAACAAAAGAGTTCTTTAAATGAAACAAAAGTTAATAAAAATAAGTAAATATTTTTTTTATATTACCTAGTAAATGAAAGGTTTATGCTATTAAACACTTAAATTAAGAGTATTAAACATACTCATGTGAAAGGAAAATATAGAAAAAATAAAAATATTAAAGAATAATAGAAATATTAAAATATGGGACATAAAAAATTTTTACTTGACATATATCATTTTAACATAATTGCATAAATGTTATGATAAGATGAAAAATATTTTGGAGATGCGAATGAGTTTCATGACAAACCAAATAATTAGAAGAAATAGAAGATTGAATATATATATATATATATATATATATATATATATATATATATATGATTACTTAATTAATTGTGAATATTTTAATAATTTAAACGATGACAGAGATATGGCGAGGACATGTATTATGGTGGGGATATGTACATCCCCATAACCATCCCCATACCTAGTTGAAAAAGTCGGGGATTCCCCATACCCATACTCATACCCAGTCAATGCGGGGATTCCCCTTCAAAACAGGGACGGGTTCGAGCAATACCCATGGGGACGAGTTTATTTGCCATCTCTACTAGGTTTCAACAAATATTGCAAATAGTTGAACATCCATCAAAAGCTATTAATATTTAAATTGCATGGCCTAAACAGTAATTAATGAACTTAATGTTTTAAAAAAAGCGTGTCATTTACAACATCTGATGTTCTAAATGTATCAATCTAGTGTTGGGAATTCAAATGTGTTGTATTGAATGGCGAAAGGAACAGCGTCACGGTGAATATTTTATAGATCCAGAACCCAATCACAAATGTAGTCTTGCTTAAACTGTTGCAGCTCCGCCTGCAATCATAAATTAACATCTTATTACATTGAGCTTTACTTATGACATCAATGCATCAAATAATAATTTTCCTCTTTGCAAAATCAACTTAAAATCAACTTACCCAGTATAAGTAGGCATACTTTGGCTAGGGGTGGCGATGCGGGCCGACTCGACCCGTTTGGCCCAGCTCGCATAAGGCCCGCACAACGCGGGCTGGCCCGCCCGCCCCGCATACTCCTTGGCCTACGGGCCTACGGGCTGGCCCGCTTTTTTTAATTTTTTTAAAATTTTTTTAAATTTTTTTTTAAAAATTTTATGATAAAACTTTCAATGTTTAAAAATTGGAAAACTTTACGAAGTTCACAAAATTAAGTAAAGACTTTGGGGAATTAGATGATAAATTGATAATTTAACATTTTCATCATATTCATACTATGACATACACAATGTATTCTTTAAATTTTAGCACATTAAAATTTACATAATACTTGTCTTTTCTAGTTATACAAGAATTTGAAACGTTAATGCAAGAGTCTATAAAAGAAGTAATTAATATACACAAGTGCAAATTTTCTTTTAATTTTATGCGGGCTTGCGGGTCGGCCCATGTGGGTCGCAGGCCTATGCAGGCCCGTGGGCTCACTACCCTGGCCTGCCCCGCATTTTTTATACGGGCCGGCCCGACGGGCCAAGCCCTAATTGCCACCCCTAACTTTGGCTATTGTACTTCCAGCTTAAGTGCAAAGTTGTGTTATCATAAGTGTGAACTTGTACTTTTCTGCATTAAACTGTTTTCCCTCACCCACATAAAGGTAGTAGCTCTTAAATTTTGAGAATTTAACATGTGTGGTTCGTGCCTCTTCGCCAATGTAGACCACAGCAGAACGAAAAACATCAATCCCGCTTCATCAATCCGCTCTTGAACAACATTGTTTAAAAAAACAAACAAACTTTATCATATATTAACCAAAAACAAAAATAAAAATGTCTCATTTCCACAAACATCAACGAATACAACAAATTTGTTGCAGTGGGTAAACCCAAAACTATTTCTGCTCCACCAAAAGGGAAATGACGAACCCAGTCCGAAAATATTTTCCAAAATGGATGAACAAGAAACTTGCAGAATGAAGGAAGAAGAAAACTATGGCCATGGAGGAAGAAGAAAATTACAAGGGTGACGAACAATAGACTGTGGAGATGGAGGAAGAAAATACTTAGGATAAAGGGAGAAAATCAAACCTTGGGATGGAGAAACCACAGTGTGGTATCTCCTCAGTGATCCTCTCTCGAAAGATCCAACACATCATATTTATATTACCATAACTATCTAATTTTTCACCTTAAAGAATTTTACATGTATGATCACTAAGAAAAAGCGATAATTGTGTTAACTAACTAATTTTACTAGTGAGGCCTTATTATGATCAATGGCAAATCTTGCTTTGTTTTAACTAACTAACCTAATAAACTATATTCAATATATTCAGGGAGTTTCAATTAATTCATTTGATTTGAAAAACAAGAGCTCTCCATTAATTTATGTTGGAAATGCACCAAACATCACTGGTGGATACAATAGTTCCATATCCAGGTACTAAAATCTAATCCTTCTCTCTGGTAACAATTTTAAAATAACATTTAGTGAGTCTCAACACTTATTTATCCATACACTATCACTACTTAGGTTTTGCCTAAAAAATTCCTTGGACGAGAATTTGGTGAAGGGAAAAATTGTTTTGTGTGATGGTTTTCAAGGACCTTCATCTTTAGGATTTGTGTCTGGAGCAGCTGGTGTTTTACTAAGAAGTGCAGTGCCAGAAGATGTGACTTCTATCTATGCATTGCCAACAGTTCAACTTGGCCTCAGAGATGGGGCACTCATACATTCTTACATAAATCTAACAAGGTATATATTTTACCCTTTTCTTTTTGTCACATGTAGCTTGGAATCTTGTAGATCAAGTTTAGTTATTCTATAAATATATTACAATAGAATATAAAAATTTGTTTTTTTCTTGTTATAAGAATCACATGAGCAATTTTCTTAAAGTGGGGGGAAGGGAAAAAAATGTAAGATTATGAGAATATAAATCTGGCAGAGCCGGTTAGATATTCTCTCATAAATTTACATAAAGTGGGGGGAAGGGAAAGAAATGTAAGATTATGAGAATATAAATCTGGCAGAGCCGGTTAGATATTCTCTCATAAATTTACATCTCAGGTAAACAAAAATAAAAACAGAAAGATAAAATTCTGTACATAAAATGTTTTTAAGCCTTTAAATGATTACCGCATCTTTTAATAAATATTACTCAAGGCATCCGTAGATGCCTAGAAAGAAACTACTCCATAAAAACTTACTTCGATTCCAGAGGGAGGGGAGAGAGATCTGAAATTCCTCGTTTATTTATGGTTGGAAGTATACAAGAGAGGAAAGGTGAAGAGAGACAAGAGGGAGACAAGTAGAGAGAAGGCAGAGGTAGAGAGAGAGAGGGAAGGGTTAAGAGAGAGAAAGGGGTTCAGAGTTCTTGCCCAACATAAGGGACTTAAAGACTCTTTTATAGAAAAATTTTGAAACCTGTAACTTGTTGAACCGGTTTTCAAGTGACCGGTTACCTAGAGTCTGAGTCATCTGGTGACGTGGTCTGTATTTGAACGTTGTGTGTTTTTACCTTTCAGTCTATTACCCAGTTATGAGTAAAATTACTGTGTCACAGGTAAGAACACTTTACTGTCCTCTTTTGGAGACTACCGTAGAAATCATGTATTCGGGGTCTTCCTCAAGTATTTGGTCTGAGTCTTCATTGTTAGAAGGGAAAGAAGATCTAGGAGTTCCTTGTCCGTGGCTTCCTGTTTCTTCATAAATTTCTCTATATATCCTTTCTTTTTCAAATCTTTTAACCAGTATTGGACTGCCTTCTATAGGGAAAGGATGAAATTTATTTCCCATAAACTTTTTCCAGTATATTTTGGTGTTTATGGTTTCTTTTAAAAGGATATATTCGGTATTATCCTTTCTAGAGAAATTCCAATTTGACCCTTCAACGTAAGCTTTCCAAAGTTGGTACTGGTATAGCTTTTCTTTGTTGAGTGATAAACCTTTCAAGAGACCGTGTTCTAGATGGACATGAGCCTCTGGATTTGATTCTGTGAATAGTTTTATGACATGTGTTGCCACACTATCAGGGGTTGTGGCGCTTTTTGGGGAAGAGGTGATTTGTAAACAGATATTAGTCATATATTCTGCCTGTATTTCATTTACTACCGAGTTTATCTCCTGGGTTAGAGAGTTGAATTTTTCGGTAGGTGGGATAAGAAGTGTTTGGAGACATCCTGCCTCTAATAATAGTGAAGGACATATGACTATGTCTCTATATAATTGATTTTTAAAAGTTTTTAAATCAATTTGAGCCTTTCTAAAAATGAATTTTATTTGGCATGTGCATTTTGTGGTTACTGTTTTGCAATAGTCCGAAGACTCTTGGCATGGTGCTTTTGTGTCAAAATAAGTCTGGAGTTTTACAAATAATCCATTGTAATTTTGTGTTTCTGCATGAACTTCAAACAAGAACTCTTGTATGACTTCGAATTTTGCAAGGAAAATGTTTGGGTTCATTTGTGGTGAGAGGCTACAAGAGGCAACATAGGTATGTGTTTGGGTTCTTGGTTCAAATGTCAACCCTGTTTTTATTTTTTCTTCATCAATAGTTCCCAGCTTTAAAGCCATTTGGGCTTCTTCTAAAGAATTAAAGCCTTTGTAAGTAGACCAAAATTGGTCTTGTTTTGCCTCAGAAAGGTCTTTGAAAGAAGTATAAACTCCTTTATTTGGCCCTGTAATTAGGGCATAATGTGTAAATCCTTTCCCAGAGGGAGAGGCTGGTGAAGTTAACAGAACTCCTTTGTTTTCTGCATTGCAGAAATTGTATAGTGCACTAATGATGCTTTGTTTCACCTTAGTGACTTGGTGTTCATTTTGAACTGTGTATTTTGGAATATTCCATATGTTGTCAATTAAAACATTTAATTTGACATTTGTGTTGTCTCTACCTGAAAAATGGTAGGTATTTGTGAGTATTGGCAATTCTTGTTTGCCATACTTTGTGTATTGTTCCACCACAAAGGGGGACTTGACTGGTTTAGGACCTAAAAATCCTTTCTTTGTGTTTTGTATAAATTCCATTTTGGAATATTTGTACCTGCAATATAGAAGCAAATGTGTTAAGCAATAAAATGTCTGAGCATTTGTAGCTGATACTCCAAAACTCTGATGTTAGCTTTGTAGGAGATAAGTGTAGAATAATATTGGAAGGGATTTTGTTGGCATAATTCTGTTTTTCGTAGCCTTAGGCAAAATATCCTTCTTTTAAACCTTTTTATTTGTTTAGTGATTCTGATGGCAGGATTAGGGCTACAGACAAGACCAATCCCTAGTGGTTGTATTTGTATTCTGACCCGAAATCCAGGAGGGATTTCAAGATCTTGAATTTGAAAACGCAAGATATTCATATATTATGATTGTATAATCTCACTTTTGTATGATGTACCTAGAAAGGATATCAGCAAACATATTGTCAGATCCTTTGATATGTTCAAAATTTATCATTTTTCCAGAATTTATGTAGTCTCTAAAAAGTAACCATCATCTGTGAGGTTTTTTGTCATTATTTATTTGGTTTTTTCCATAGGAAACGATTGCTTCACAATCAGTTCTAATGGTTATTTCTGGTTTATTTATCAAAAATAATTTAAATGCTTCTAAGGCGTGTATAATTGCATTGACCTCATAATCAGTGCTGGTCTGATAAACTTGTGGTTTCACAGTATATTTTCCAGAAGCATATCTGCATATTTGTTCATTATCTTTTGACAGATATTTATTTTTCTTCCTTTTTAGGATAACTCCCCATCCTGATTCACATCCATCACATTCAAGTACTAAGTAATCTGAATCTAATGGTAATTGTAAGGTAGGTAATTTATTTACCTTTTGTTTTATATTTTGAACCAATTTTATATCTTCAGAATTAAACTTTCTTTCTCCTTTTAGAGAAGTTTTATTGTATAAAGTGGCAGTGTATTTTCCCAAATATGGGATAAAACTCCTGGCATAATTTAAGAGTCCTAAAAAAGATCTTAGAGTTTTTATGTCTTCCATTTTATTAGGAAAGTCTTGAATTTTCTTAGAAATGTGAGGTTGGAGTTTTATGGTTCCATTACCTATTTCTGTTCCAAGGAATTCTATGAAATTTTTACAAATTTCCATTTTTCCTTTTGATATAATTAAGCCATATTTTTCAAGTTTGTATAATACCAGTTTCAGATGGAGATAATGATCTTCTTTTGTTTTGGAAAAAACTAGTATATCGTCTATATAGACACATGTAAAAGTTTTGCAGTCATTGAAAATGTTTATCCATTTTTCTTTGAAAAATTGCAGGAGCATTTTTAAGACCAAAAGGCATCACATGCCATTCGTATAACCCTTCAGAATAGGAGAAGGCTGTCCATTTTATAGATTCTGGTTCCATTTTTACTTGATGGAATCCACTTTTGAGATCAAATTTTGAAAACCATTTTGCATTTTGAATACGATTTATAAGAATTTCTTTAGATGGAATTGTATATCCATCTTCAACTGTATTATCGTTTAAACGTTTATAATTGTAAACCATTCTAGATTTACCTCTTTTTTGTTCAGAAGATTTATTTACTATGAAAGCAGGACTCCTGTGAGGACTTTCACTTGGAGCTATTACTTTTAGTTTCAGAAGGTGGTCAATATGCATTCGACATTCTTCCTGCTCCCAATTATTGAACTGTATATCTTTAGTCTTTATGATTAAATCAGGGTTGATTATGTTTAATTTACAAGTAATAGGATCACGATCCCAAAATTTTGTAGGATTTTCTCCTATTATGCTAGTTTTATTTAACCTATCCAAAATCTGTTGGATATTATCAAAAGTGATTGTTTTGGGTATTTTTATGGATGAAAAAGAGTCCATAGTGTCATCTGGACAGTAATCTATGAATTCCAAATCTTCTTTCATACAATCACATTTTTCTGAGGATTTAGTGCTTGTACATGAACATTCATCATAGGATTGTTTTGTATAGCTGTCTCCACTAATTATGGGTGACATTTATGTTTTATCACTAATAATGACATAATCCTTGTTTATAGTGATAGTTCTATTATGGCCTAAAATAAAATCTAAACCAATAATCATGCTTTGTTTTGAAGGGACTAAATTTTCTACACGCATGGTTTTAAGATGTATTTTTTTGGCCAAATAGGTCACAATTTGTACTAAATTGAAGAGAAATATTGTTTATTTCTTCGTCATTTATCATTACTACTCCAGACATAGTTCTTGTTTTTTGTATATGTTTACTTTTAGTAATCACATATGAAGGTACTTTTGTTTTGCAGACGACTGTCTCAGAACATCCTGTGTCTAAGAGGGCCTGTATGATTTCTTCTTTAGCAGGGTTTTTGTTTTGTTTTGGAAAATTTAATTTTACTAACACTTTAACAGATATTAGTTGTTTTTCATTACAAACTAATGGGATACATTCTGTGGTTCCCATCATGTTATTTTGTATGTTTTTTGAGATGATACTTGTTCCAGAATCTTGGATTATTTGTTCTAGACGAAGAATTTTTTCTTCAAGGTTATTTATTCTGGTTTCTAAAATTGAAGTCCTAGTATCAATTATGTTTTTATCTTTTATGTTTTCTTTTTGTTCTAAAAAAATTGGTATTTCTTGTATTTTTAGATGTGTTGCAATACATTTTATACAAAAATTTTTGTAGCATAAAGGACAATGAGCCCTTTGTGATTTATGAAAATATCTATCACAATACTAGCAGGGAATAGATGTTGGTCCTGAAAAGTATTGTAATGTATGAGGACATATATTTGTTTCAGTTATATTCATTAGATAATATCCAGAATCATCTAATATTTCGCCCAATTCATTATATTTGTCATTTAATTCGAAATCATTTTCTTTAGGGTAAATTTGGATAAATTCATTATTTGTGAAATCATTTATTAAGTCATAATTTTTGGGTTGTTTTTCTAAATTAATTTCATCATTGAATTCTGTTATACTAACTACTGATAATATTTCAGAATCAGTAGATACATCTTCGTCGATTGGAAGAAGATTCATGTGGCAAGATTTGATGAGCTCTGCTTCTTTTGTATAAAGATTTGCTATGTTTGGACAATCTCTTGAGAAATGTCCAGTTTGGCTACAAGCATAACATTTTAATGTTTGTTTGTAATTTTTATTTTCTCTAAATTTTCTAACGTGCCTATCAGGGTTTAGAGTTGGTTTCCTAGAATTTGAGGATCTTATAGTATAAGTCTTTCTAGAATTAGTTGGTCTTTGTACAGTCGATTGAGACTTATGACTATAAAGTTGGCTATGTCTAGGTTTTCTTCTGGGCATATATTTTTTATTTTGATTGTATTGTTGTGGAGTGTATATTTGTTTACAAATTCCAGAATCAAAATTTTTTAATTGTTTTTGTATTGCAATATGTGTACAAGTGTCTTCCATTACTTTCATAATATGTTGTATTCTTATTGAGAGGTTATTTAACATGGGAGTTACCTCATCGTTTTTCCAGGATTATCTGATTTTCTGGCCTAATTTTCCTTGAAGTTTAAGAAACATTTTTTCTCCAACACTTATATCATGAAAACATCCGGCTATGGAGGCATACATGAGATAATCTTGTAAAAATTCTTTAATTTTTCCAAAATATGTTATAGACAACCTTTCTAGATGTCCTAAATAAATTTGTTGTCTGAGTGTATTCCCATCATTTGCAGATTGAGAAGTGAGTAATCTTTGTATTAGAGAGCAAAAATTATAAATGTTAGGACCTGGTTCGATCACTAATGTATTTAATTCTGTTGGGTAATTTTTTTTAAAAGATTCCCAACATGCTCTGGCTATATCACCTAAGTAGGTTTCACCTTTGGCAATCATGTCTTGTGAAGACTGAACTTCTTTTTCGTAATGGATACCATAATCACGGATTACAGTAGCAGTCCATTGTTCAATGTATGTTGGTAATAATCAAGAAAATTATTTATGATATCGTCTGTTTCATCGTAAATATTTTCAATATTTGTGTTTGTAGAGGGATCCAAAGATCCTTGTTTATACATGGCTATAATTGCCTGATGATGATTCCATTCTTCATCAGTCATTTCATCATTTTCATCTTCTTCGTATTGTATGATATTCATCATGGAAATGTGTTCGTTATCAGGAATGGCTGAAGTGCTATGCCTATTTTCAGCTAACCTATCTTGTTCTAAGTCAAGTCATGGTATATTTGTGTAATTGAAGTGGCTTGTATTCGCTAGGATACCCTTTGTAGATTGGGCAGGTTATGGCCAGAAGAGCCAACAGAGCCATAAGTCCCATCTGATCTGCCTCTGAGGGTTGAGGAATACTTTGCATACTACGACACTCTTTACATATATATTTTCTTGTTTATAGATCTGACTAGAAACAATCAAAAGACTACGATGTTAAAAAAAAAAATCTATAAATATATTACAATAGAATATAAAAATTTGTTTTTTTCTTGTTATAAGAATCACAGGAGCAATTTTCTTTCATGTATACATGTGACTAATTTATATTATATTAAATGCATACCACACTAACCCCACTGCTACTATATTTAAGAGTAATGAAGGTAAAGATTCATTGGCACCTTACATAGCTTCATTTTCATCTAGAGGACCAAATGCAGTAACTCCAAACATTCTTAAGGTAATGAACTGAATTATTTTTTTTACTGACAAACTGAACTGCACTGTGATATAAACTGAATGTTGATTTTAGAAGAAACGGTTTGCATGTTCTAATCATTTTTTGATTTTGCAGCCTGATATAGCTGCTCCAGGGGTTGAGATTTTAGCTGCATGGTCTCCAATTTCTCCTGTTTCTGAAGTCATTGGAGATAAGAGAATTTCAAACTATAGTGTAGTGTCTGGCACTTCAATGGCATGCCATCATGCTACTGCAGCAACAGCTTATGTCAAGTCATTCCATCCTTATTGGTCACCTACAGCAATCAAATCAGCAGGTATTGTTCTCGACCTCTCTGATTTTATAGTATATAAGTGAATGTAAACTTCATCTTACAAATCGATTTTGTAGAATTGAGTTAGACTTAAAATACACGAGTGAGTTGTTTTTTTCTCTCTCTTTTTTGCAGCTACCCCAATGAGTGCATCACTCAATCCTAAAGCTGAATTTGCTTATGGTGCTGGCCAGATCAACCCTGTGAAGGCACTGAATCCTGGATTAGTTTATGATGCAAACGAAACTGATTATGTTAACTTTCTGTGCGGCCAAGGATATGATACCAAAAAGTTACGAACTATTACAAGCGATGATAGTTGTTGTACACAACAACACAATAATGGAATGGTTAGGGATCTTAATCTCCCATCTTTCGCTCTTTCCATCAACACTTCACCACCTTTTAGTGGCACTTTTCATAGAACCGTTACCAATGTTGGAGTTAACACATCAACATATTTTCTTTGCAAAATTTTATAACAAATTTGCAAACAAATCTAATAATATATTAAAAATTTTAGTAATGATTAGCGTACACACCGCGCTATCGCGCCTGTGTATACGCATTTTTTAAATATGAATGATAGTATCTTAGTAGGTGATAATAGTGTAATGTTATTAAGTTAGTATATAAAATAAATTTATATTTATTAAAATTGAAGTGAAATGTTAAAAATAAAGTAAAATGAATAGAAAAATTTATTGTTGAGGAATAAAAAAAAGAAAAAAAAGATAAACAGTTTTATAGAAAATATGTAAAAATAACCATTAATTTTAAAAAATTTAATAAATAATTATATTGTATAGGGTAGAATTGGTATTATGAAATGTGGACACAAAAGAGGGAATCCTCTTTATTGTTGTAGATTAAATAGAGGCAAGAAAAACATAAGATTTACCATAATCTAAAATTGTTTTAAATATAAATTTACTAAATTCATAATATACTTAACTTTGCAATCCCTCAATTTAATTGCTATTTTTATTTTCGATTTTTTATTTTCATTTAAAATATTAAAATTGAAAAAAACTGTTGTATATATTGTGAGGCAAAAAATGTATCATCGGAACAATTTTGTTATAATTTTTTTTTTGAAATTTACAATCTAAACAACAACATCACTTTATATTTAATCAAGATCAATAGATGTCTTCTTATCTGATCACACCAATTTTGATGATCATAGTAAAAGAAAAGACAAACAAGAAAACAGAAACACAGGAAAAAGGGTAAGTTAATGAAATTAAATTAACAAAAATAATCAAGTTATTATAACATAAGCAACATGTATACCAAACAATAGTAGACTTTCTAACTCAATTATCCATATACATGTAATGAAATCAGATTCACTGAAAACTTGCATTTGTGGCTCTATTGCTCTACAGAGCCATTACTAATGGGTTTCACCTTATCACACACAAGGTTAGTCCATCTAAGGCCATTATTTTGCCTTAAACTAAACATCTTGCTATTCTCACCACATGAACTATTATACTCTATGTGAGTCTGAATAATCATTAGAGTGTCAAGATATAACCTTATTTGAATCCATAAATCATTACCTACATTATATTATCATCAAAGGAATTTCTCCATGAAATTATCACATCTTTCACATGTTATCTTAAAATAATTCATATCTCATATAAATCACATTAAGTTAAGTCTCAAAATACCACATCATTCATGCATAACTTCAACGTCCAAAAGTTTCTCTTGTATATTATATAAATGAGAATATTGGTCATTATTTTATTTAACTTGGCTTGAGGAATGGGGTAAAAGCAACTTGGCTTCTTAGCATTACTACAAACACGAAAACTTATCATCACAGACAACATAATGATAAAAAAATTAAGGATGAAACAAACTAAATTGCAGAATTCCTAAATGTTGATGACATTGAGCCATTAAAATGCAGCTAGAAATGGAATTGTCACAAACAACCAGCTAGCAATTAAAAAAAAAATCATAGAAAATAAAGTTTCGAATTCACCCATCTAAAAAGAATCTTTTAAAAAAACATTTTAGAATGTATAAACAAAATATATTGTTGGATAGTATAATTCAAAAGATATTTTAAAATTTGAAAATACTTTTTAGAATATATATATATATATATATATATATATATATATATATATTCTAAAATACAATTTATTTTAAATAAATTTTAAATTGTATTATGCGAAAGATATTTCTGGATATAATCTGAAATATTTTTGTTTAAAGTATTCTAAAATATGTATTTTTAAATTTGATATCATTCAAACTATATTAAAAAAATGAAAGTACAACCGTCATTTTAAACTTTTTATTATAATTAGCGAAAACATAGTGTATCACGTATATTTGTATTTTTTTAATTTTTATAAAAATTTAAATTAAAAGCAATAAAAAATTATAATTAATTTTTAATTTAATTATTAAATGTAAAATTAGAAAAATAAAATATGTAAATAAAAGAAATTAAAATAATTTTTAAAAATTTTAAAAAATAATGGTTAAAAATAAATTATTTAGAAAATAATAATTAACGGTAAAACTAGAATAACAAAATACGGACAAAAAAATATATCTTTTCATATATTGTTATAGATTTTATAATATATTTACCCGACTAGATTGAATCTCAGTCATGAAATTGGTCGAAGAAAAATTAATTAAGTGTGAATTTATAATTAATACAAAATATTTATGAATCACTACAAAAAAATTATCATTTAGTGGAGGTTTTTTTTTCAATCCGCGGGGATTTTCGCCCTCCGCAAATTAATTTGCGGGGGTTTTTCAAACCCCTATAGTTAGAGTTGCCACAAATTATTTGCAGAGGTTTTTGATAACCCCTGATATTCGAGTTATATTGCAGAGGTTGTTTTGTGGAGGGTTTTAACCTCTTCTATTGGTCACTATTATTTTGTGGAGGTTTAAAACCTCTTTTATTTTGTAATTACTCACTCACATACATTTATAATTTATTAATTTAATGAAATTGTTTTTATAATAAAAAATAAATAAAATATAAAAATTCATAAAGTACACAAAAATTAACTAAAATTAATTTCATTGATGATTTGATAAAATATTGACAATTACAATGTAAATATAAAAATAGAAAATACATCATGTCGAGAAAAAAATAACATAATGTTCTAAATATAAAATACTTGGTTCGGAAAACGAATTTTCTTCTTTCACATTAATCCTATTTGTTGTTGCTCCAAATGCTTGCAGCTTTGAATCCAGTAGACTAATATATAAAGTTCATCACCTATAAAAAAAAATAATTGCAATTATAATGCATCATAATTTTGAACAAGTGCATAAATTCACTGGCATGTCATTTTCCACAGCAAAATTCTAGTTCAATAACCTTCAAATATGACAGTAATTATTGTCTATGAAATATCTGCATTATATAGGTCATTATAATTGATATTATAGTACACCGTAAAAAAATTAACAATTTGACAAAGCATTAGTTAATATTCGATGTACCATGTTCACTATCTCTGTCAATGTGTGAACTTGAACTTGAATTGCTCGAATGACCAAGGGCCTAGTTAAAAGAAAAGAATATATACAAGTTATATTCAAGCATGATGCAAATAGAAACCACATTACGCAAAAAGTAGTGTTCTTATAATTCAAAACATGAATAACTAGTCTTGTTTATAGCTTTGTTATTGAACTTCCCTTCGGGAATGAATTTAATAATATTTTTCCAAGGAAAAAAGATAGCAGACTAATTATATTCTGCTAAAAAAAACCTAACCATTTTAATGAAAATGATAAATCCAATTCTACATACCAATCTATAAAGAGAAATTAAGAAGAATGTCACAAATTAGCATAGCTCCTGTATTCCTTATTCTACCATCCTGTAATGAAGAAAGATTAAGATGTAAGAGTATTTGTACCTCTTCTTTTGTACACAGCATAATTAATATCAATTTCCTCATGATGGTAAAATATGCTAAAGAAAATCAACTAAATATGATAAACGGAGACAATATCATGAGGGAAATTTACAAATATGATAAACTTAGCTGAAGCAGTATGTGACTTGTCCACATTATTCTCTAGTTTTGACACAACTCATTTGCCTCTTCCCTACGAGTAGAAAGATAGAGTTACAATCTGAGATAATAAAAAAACAATCGTTTAATCCATATTGTACCTTCAAGAAAAGTGAAGCATAATAAAAGTGGTGTTAAAAGGTATCTTATCCAGAGGCAATGGAATCGGCTACAAGGCTTCTTAATAACTGAAAATCATGTAGAATGTGATATTTTTGGGACAAACATGTAAAAGAGGGATCAATTTCTTCTCTTTTAAATTCCAACTCAACATAATAACATGCCAAGTTATACCAACCTGATTTTGGAACACAACAATTTATTATTAAGCAATAACCGCTTTATCCATGAAGGCTTCTCATATTCTCCAGTTAATTATGTTTTCCATTGTGAAATTGTTGAGTCCAATGCATTTAAAGAGGTTAATGCCAAATTATTTCCTTCATCCTGTAACAGATAACCTAAAACAATTTGAATGTCGTTGCATTTTCTCTCTAGCAAAATATGGTAATTATAATCAAAACACCTCCGTTAACAAATAAAGCATAACAATATAACTACAGTTATAGATACTTAAGCAACCAACAATTTTTTTTAAAATCAAAACATCAGAGACACTTCTTGTTCTAGATAATCTAAATCAAGCAAGACAAAGCAAAACTAAAATGTATGCCGACACCAACTAAAAGTGGCAAACTTATTATGTAATAGTGAGAAGGCTAAAGTGAAGTGCATTCCCTCAATTTAAAGGTGGGAATGCAATTTTTGTCACAGATTAGCACACTTTCGAAAGATAATCAAATTCCAAAACACTATTCAGCCTAGGAATTTCATCAAACATCCCCAGTCACAAAATACATCACCATCAAATTATTACCCACAATAAACTTTCAAATGATCAATAAACCTATGTAAATATAAGGGTTTCGTGAAGTTATCAGATTATTTCACAGAACCAACACCCTCGCCCTTACAATGCCCGTTAGAGCCAACAACTCTAACACCGAAGTCATGAGCCCAACGCGTCTTCAGGGTCGAACACCCCAACCACTTCAACGACCTTCCACCACCATGCCTTCACCACCTACCACTTCACTTGGACAGTTGAAAACTTTTTGATCGAAGTAAGGAAACCTTGAACTATTTCTAGGGTTCTGAAATAAAATTTGTGAGTGAAACTATTTTGTATGAAAACGCGAGACGAAATCGCTGAGAGAGATAGATGAGAGGGAAACTGAAAATGAAACAGAGGGGGGAAATGAAAACTTTAATATTTACGGAGGTCTTAAACCTCTCTACAAAAATATTAAACCCCCTGTTATTATTGTCATTCTAGAGGACTTACAAGATTATCCTAAACTATATATTAATTTGCGGAGGATTTTTAAAACCTTCCCAAAATACCCTCCACTAAATGGTAATTTTTTTGTAGTGAATCAATTTTATAATTTAAAATTTTAAGGATTTATACACTTTCGAAAAGTATTTTAAATTTAATTAAAGTCTTAGGTAAAATTCACTTTGATTTTGACCTTAATCCCATTTTATATGAACATTTTTAGAATTGGAACTTTTTTAATCAATTTATTAGTAAATCAATAAGAAAACTACTAAATAAGTAAATCAATAAGAAAAGTACTTATTTTAAGAAGAAGTTAAGGAACATAAATCAAGTATCAAATTCACACTTGTAGGATTTTTTTTTTCATTTATGTAATGGATTAAATATTCAGATAATATTTTTCATGTTTCTATAGATAAATCCTGAGTAAATTATAAACATATTAATTGTTTGGAGAAGAAAAATTATAAACATATATGAAATACTATAACAAAAGATATATATGAGATAAAAATATAATAAAGATAGATTAGATTCGTTTTATAATCAAAGCTGTAAACCAAAACTAATACATAAAAGATAATAAAGATTTAATTAAAAAAGATATCAAATAAAGAAAGGAAAGATAATAAAGATTATCATAAAACTTGTAATCATTAAATCATCTATCCTCATATATTTTATTTAATAGGTGAAATCTTATTGTTTATCCTGGTAAAATTTAAAAAGTAAGATTTTCTTTTTCTTTTTTACATTTCAAGTACCGTATTATCAATAAATTTTAAATTTTAACTTTTTAGACTCCTGTTATAAAAATAATTCTATCTTTTTTACCATAAAACCACTTCTTTTATTATTTTTCTTTTCACGCATACATTTATATTGATTATTTGTTGGTTTGTAAGTAGTTTTCTATTAAATTTCTTTGAATTGTAATACTTTGGGTTATATTTAGTCCTTTTAAATCACACAGTAAAATATCATATTATATTTTTCATTCTTTAATGCGATTAAGCTATATTTCATATCTCCATTATTTTGGATATGATCGAATTTTGTTATTATATATATATATATATATATATATATATATATATATATATATATATCATCTTATTCAAAATGATAATTTATATTTAAATTACCCAATTTATTAATATAGATGTTGAAAGTAAACAACATGCTTAATTTTCTAAATACTGCTTATTTCAATAATTAATTAAATTACGACTAGATTAAATTTTAGTTTCCTAAATTATAAGATAAGAAATCCAATGATGAAGATATATTCATATCGTATAAATCATTCATGTAATTTTTTCTCAATTTTTCAACAACTCAGTTAGTTAAAATCCTAATAAGAACATATGTATATTTTCAATATTTTTTCACATCAAGAATTAATCTTTCAAAAAATAACATCAAAATTACATTTGTGCTATATATATGTTGAAGGATTAATCGAATTTTGATACTTTTGCAGAAGAATTAGAATTCATGGGAGAGTGGAAGAGCTTAGGAGTTTTAGGAGAAGGTTCATATGCTATGGTGTATCTTGCTGTTGTGATTTCTCAGAAAAAACATACTTCGAATGTTGTAGCTGTGAAATCTTCGAAGCTTTGTTGCTATGTTTCACTCCAAAAGGAGCAAAGGATATTGGAGTTATTCAAAGGTTGTGAAGAAATTCTTCGATGTTATTTCTATCAAGACACTATTGAGAATGGTTGTAGGACCTATAATCTCTTCATGGAGTATACTCCTTGTGGTACTCTTGATGATTTAATAAAGAAAGGGTCGCTGTTAGAGAAGGAAGTGATAATGTACACTCGGATGCTTCTCAAGGGACTTCGTTCTATTCATAAAGAAGGAATTATTCACTGTGATTTCAAACCGGCCAACATTCTTCTCTTTCCTTCATCTGATGATAATGCAAAGTATCAACTAAAGATTGCTGATTTTGGATTGTCCAACACTATAGGAGATGCAAACGTTGGTCTAGGAGAAATCATGTTCAGAGGTACACCTATTTACATGTCACCAGAATCGATTATAAGTTTGATGGGAACAGCCTTAGATATATGGTCTCTTGGCTGCATTGTTATTGAGATGATGACTGGATTTCCGCCATGGACTAACATACAAAGCATCGAAGAGCTAATATGGAAGCTTGGACTCCTTCAAGAAGTACCAAAGATACCTGATGAACTTAACTGGGATTGCAAAAACTTCCTCAGTAAGTGCTTTGCAAAGGATTGTAGAGAGAGGTGGAGTGTTGCAATGCTTCTTGATCATCCTTTCAT
Organism: Vigna unguiculata; assembly: GCF_037176805.1. Lineage (NCBI taxonomy): Eukaryota > Viridiplantae > Streptophyta > Magnoliopsida > Fabales > Fabaceae > Vigna > Vigna unguiculata. The sequence continues at coordinate 4,688,091 of NC_140798.1, forward strand.
TCAAAAGGAATATCCAACCTCTTCTATGTTTAATCCCTCATCTTTTTTCTCATATGATATTGTTAGTTATGTGTCACATTAGGGATAGAATAATAACCATTAAATTGAGTATGTTTGATGATTGTGTTTATGTAGTGCATCTAGTGTAAGATGCTCCTAAAAGTGTCTTAAAAAAGTTGAGTTGTCATGTGTATCTAATGTAAACAAAATATTTTCTTTGTTCAGTGTGTCTTTCTATGTAAAAGTTTCAGCAGAGTGCAGACTCTTACGTTGTACCATCTTTTATACAGACTCAATAAATCGTGTTTTATTATTGGTTGGTTTGTGTTGTTATTATAATTATAATGTTTGTACAATTCTGATCAAATTTTTTCAGCAACACGAGGGAACCAAGAAAATTTAATTTTAGAAAGGGATAAATTTATTTTATAAAATTTATAATTCAATTTTTGAAACAACATCCAAACAAAAAACTTAAATGGGTTAAAGTTTTGGGCAAGTTAATGATTATATTTAAGACTATGAAATATGTGTTTATACGATTTTTTTGTTCATTGAGTTAAGTGTAATCTTCTTTATAGTTATCTTGCATTTCACGTAACAATTATCTCGAATTGAACAAAATTGAGTGATCGAAGAAAATAATTTTAATTTTTTCAGTAATATTTGATGAATTAAGATTTTCGTATTAAACTAAAAGGAAAGGTAGATGAGAAAATTGTTGTGGCTTTTAGAACACTAATTTGGAGGGGAATGGAGGGAAAACAATTATAAATAGATAATAAAGTAGGAACTGAGGAATTTGTTTGAGATATGAAGTCTTGAGAGTAAATTCATTTGTAGGAAATTCATCTTAACCTGAAAGCATTGGGACTTGGAGGTTTCCTTGTAAAAAAAACTAAAAGTTAAAAAAAAATGGAAATATATTATTTATCTTTTATTGATATTCTAACATGTATTTTGGCCAAAAATTATTCCAAAATTAATTATAAACTCTCTTCGACAATTTACTCTGAAAATAAGTTTCATTATACAAATTTTACAATAGTAAGGATGTTGGTATTTGTTGGTGGACTTTCCATAAAAGATTTAATTCATTTCAAAATGATATCTTCTGATATTAATTTATTATTTTATACGATAAATGTTAAAATACGAAACTTGATTACAAACCCTAACTTTAGACCTTAGACCTGATGTAGTTTTGTAATCACTCTATACAAATAAAACGGAAAATTAGTTGAATTTTGTTAAGTTTGATTATATGATTTTATAATAGATAAATGCTTTTGTAATAAGGTAACACAACCAAAAAAACTTTGTAATTTATATATATATATATATATATATATATATATATATATATTATTTTTTCTGATAAATAAAACTAAAAGTTAAAAAAATGGAAATATATTATTTATCTTTTATTGATATTCTAACATGTAATTTGGCCGAAACAAAAACACAATTGCTTAGTTTTTTAAGAATATCATCATTATAGAAAGATCATTTCAAAATTAATTATAAACTCGCTTCGACAATTTACTCTGAAAATAAGTTTCATTATAGGAATTTTACAAGAGTAAGGATGTTGGTGTTTGTCAGTGGTCTTTCCATAAAAGATTTACAATAGAGGTATCTGTTATGACTTGTGACCCAATTGTGATGAATTAATTTGTTAGTTAGGAATTTCAATGTGACTGAATGATTAGAATTGTGTAACATTATGGCTTTTAGTTTGGTACTTGTTCTCTTTATGCAGGAAATCAGAGAAGAATTTTGTCTCATGCAACCCTTAACATATTTAGAGGCAACCTAAAGATACCAACAAGATCAGATCCAGAACAAAGTTGTAGCACCAAATGAATATGGAGGACTAAACTCTATATTACAGATCTGTTAGAGTACGAAATGTAAGGCCCCATTTTTATATTCTGCCCTAAAGTTGATGGGCTGCCTTTGTGAGTGGGCCTAAGGCCGGCCCAATGTATAAAATTCTTAGGTCTGCCCTAAACCTAGAGTTCCTTGCCATTTTCAGAAAAAGCTTTGTCCTTGCCTCGAGCCACAGCCGCCTTTACCTCTGCTAGGGTTTGGAGAAGTCGCAGTCTAGCAAGTTCAGCCGCATTTGTTCCGTTCCGCGTAAGTCTCCCCAACTCAAGCTCTATGTTCGTTCCGTCTCTTCTTTACGTTTTCAGTTTGAGCCTTCTAGTGAGCTCGTTTTAAACCTTGTCCTGCTGGTTTCAGTTCGCTAAGCCGTTCCTTGGGCTACTGTCCTTCGCCGCTCGAGTATCGGAAGCTCTAGCTCGCATCTCTCAGGTACGGGAAGTTAGAGCTCTTGTTTTCCAGTAGTTTTGTTCTGTAATGGCGTTGATCCCACTTGCATGATTTAAATCCTTCGACTTGATGTATGAGAATGCGTTGTATGCTGGTTTGGTTCATTTTCCATGGCTGTGCAGTGAAGAACAGTGGCGAGACCTGTTAATCTCGCCCAGGCGAGTCAATCTCGCCTAAGCGAGATGAAACAGGGAGCTCGCCTAGTGCTCCTGCGCGAAAAGTCGCCCAGGCGGCTCGCTCAACTTTTGAGCGAGCAGGCAACTCGCCCAGGCGAGAGGGATCTCGCTTAAGCGAGATCCCGCGTTGCTCATGCACCTATTTTTGTGCTCTCGCCTAGGCGAGGGGGAGGCTCGCCTGAGCGAGACTGCCTCGCCTGAGCGAGACCCTCCAGCCTAAGCGAGGTGCTGGGCGAGGCAGTGTGATGTGGGATGTTCTTCTGGGTTTTGTGTGAATAATATTTGCTTGGTTTTGAGTATCTGTGCTAAAGGCTTGGTATGTGTGGGCATGATAGAGAAATACAAGTTGCGAATTATGTATAAAGGGTGGGCATGAGTTTTACATGAGATTGTATTGAAAGGGTTGGTATGAGAGAGGCATGATAACGATATGGATTGGAAGTCCTTGGTACATGAATGGTTCATGATGAGACGAAATGTGTTGAGCCTGGAACATGAAAGGCGTTGACTTAAAGGTCGGTACAATTAACGTATACATGCGTAGTGGATATCATTTGGGTTGTGCGGTTGTGTCCTGTATGTGTCAGTGCATAAGTCCTTGGGGGTCTCTAGGTGAGGTCTCCGGGGTCGCGCTTCAGTGGTCGGGACGTAATTCCATGGCCCCTGCTAGTGGGTGTTCATGGTGGTGCCCCATCTGTATAACTAGGTAAGGATTCAAGGTAAGGTTGGATCCTGACGCTCCGAGGAGCCAGTTAGTCTCACTTAGAGCGGACTGACTCTTGTGGTGGGACTAGCAGGAGGCCTGAAACTCATTAAGGGCTAACCTTGTGGTGGGAGAGATTTTGATTCATCGTAACATTGGTAACACATAGCTCAGGATCGAGCAGCTCAGGGTCGAGCAGGGGTATCCACCACAAGTGCAAGCATCCGCTGAATCCGACCGAGTTATACGTATCCGGATGAGTCGAGTCGAGTCGTAGTGTATTGAATGAAGAGTCATAACATGTTTGGTTGTTATATGGATGTGAGATGATGAAAATATATTTGACTGTATGATGAGTATGTGTTGGCTCTAGCTTACCCGTTTTGTTACATGGTTGTGTTGTATGTGGCTGTTCTTCCTTGCGATGATCATCAACTGGGTTGATGGGAGCAGATGGGCGAGGTTCTCGTGGTCAGCAAGGGAGTGGTGATTCAGTAGCTTAGCCATCTGGGCTGGAGTCATTTTATTTACGATTTCTTTAGGGCCACGGCCCCTGTATCGTCTTATGATTTCTTACTCTACACACCTTATTAGAATTGTATCTGTTTTATGTTGGCATCGTGGTGTGCCAGGTTGTAGGGGTTGCGTTAAGGACCCCAAGACTACGCTGCTATACTTTATCACGTGACGTTTTCTTTAATTTCGTTTAATAATTAAATGGGACGTTACATTTATGGTATCAGAGCGGTCATTCCTTAGGTCTGTGGACTTGGATGTCCGCTTAGCTTTCCCTGTGTATCTTCTGAGTGTTCTTAGTTAAATTCTTGCCTTTATCGAGCCTAACCAAGTGATTTTCTGTGTGCCAGTGGATTATGGCACCTCCTCGCCGAGCTTCTCAGTCATCCCAGGGGGACACACCAGATATCGCTAGAGCCATAGAGGCAATGGTAGCAGCTATGACGCAGCAGAGTGCTGCGATGATGCAGCAGCATGAGGCATCCATGCAGCGGCAGACAGCGTCTTTTGAGCAGCAGCAGGCTGTGATGCAGCAGATGGAGGCTGCGAGGATAGCTGCCGAGGATGCTCATCGGCAGCATATGGAGGCCCTCCGCCAGTTGGAGGAGAACAGGGCGACTGCCCCTGTGTTTGGTCCTGAACCACGACCTGCAGTTAGCGAGTGGAGCCTGGAGGACTTTCTGAAACACCACCCGGCGAAGTTTGACGGGAAGACCAGTCCTGACGCCGCAGACCAATGGCTGAAGGACCTGGAGCGCATCTATGATGCGAAGATGTGCCCTGCAGAGAACAGGTTGGCGTTCTCTGTGTATATGCTCACGGGGGAGGCAGAGCATTGGTGGAGCAGCACCCGATCCATCCTGGAGGAGAGGGATGAGCCCGTATCGTGGGAGGCTTTCAGGGAGAGATTCCTCTCCGAGTACTTTCCCGACAGCATTCGGTACGCCAAGGAGGTGGAATTCCTCCAGTTGACCCAAGGAGGGAAGACCGTGACTGAGTATGCTGAGAGGTTCAAACACCTCAGCCGTTTCTATACCCTACCACTTGATGAGGAGTGGCGATGCAGGAAGTTTGAGAACGGGCTTCGCGGTGACATCCGCTTGATGGTAGCTCCTTTGTCCGTCAAGGACTTTGCCGCTCTGGTAGAGAAGGCCAGAGTGATGGAGAAGATGAACCGCGAGGTGGAAGGCCAGCACCCACAGCAGCCACAGCCGCCTCAGAGGATCGGTGGACCATCTGGGTCCAGGCCTAGACATGAGGAGAGGAGGAGACCGTATGATAGACCACACCATCAGTCTCAGGGGCCTAGGGGTCTTCCTCCTCAGCAGGGACGAGTGCAGTGTTACACATGTGGAGGACCCTACCCGAGGCATGCTTGTCCACATAGGGAGGGTTACCGCAGGTGCAACAACTGTGGCAAGGAAGGCCACTTTGGGAGAGATTGCCCCAACCTTTCTAGGGCAGCGACACGCCCTCCAGTTCAGACACCCCAGCAGCATCAGGGGAGGGACAGAGGCAACAGGCCTCAGGCGACGGGCAGAGTATACGCCATGTCAAGGGCTGAAGCATCAGGCTCAGGTAACTTGGTTATGGGTAGTTGCATGATAGCTGGTTCTTCTTGCTGTGTGTTATATGATTCTGGAGCGACACACTCTTTTGTGTCAAATGCATGTGTGGAACGGTTGGGTCTGCCGGTGCGTGAGCTGCAGTGTGAGCTTGTAGTATCTACTCCGGCGTCGGGTTTGGTCAGGACGTCGTCCTTGTGTGCTAGGCTTCCAGTAGAGGTAGAGGGACGCAGATACAGGGTGAACTTAATCTGCCTACCTCTACAGGAGTTGGAGGTGATCTTAGGAATGGATTGGCTCTCTGCCAATCGCATTCTGATAGATTGTCGAGAGAAGAAGTTGTTGTTTCCCGACTCAGAGGAGCATGAGTTGGTGTCCCCTCAGGGGGTTATGAGAGAGCTACAGGACGGTGCGCAGTGCTACATGATCTTCACGCATATGGAGGTGGAGAGAGGAGAAGCAACGTCAGTGATACCGGTTGTTCAGGAGTTTGTGGATGTGTTTCCGGAGGAGGTACCGGGATTGCTTCCCAGTAGAGAGGTGGAGTTTTCCATCGATCTAGTCCCAGGCACAGGTCCGGTATCGATGGCTCCGTATCGTATGGCTCCAACAGAGTTGGTAGAGCTCAAGAAACAGATAGAGGATCTGATGGAGAAACAGTTCATACGACCCAGCACTTCGCCTTGGGGAGCACCAGTGTTGTTGGTGAAGAAGAAGGACGGGAGTTCACGCTTGTGTGTGGATTACAGGCAACTAAACAAGATGACTATCAAGAACAAGTACCCGCTCCCGAGGATTGACGACTTGATGGATCAGTTACATGGGTCATCAGTGTTCTCGAAGATAGATCTACGATCAGGTTACCACCAGATCTTGGTAAAGGCTGATGATGTACAGAAGACAGCCTTCAGATCCAGGTATGGCCACTATGAGTATGTGGTTATGCCTTTTGGCGTGACCAACGCCCCAACAGTGTTCATGGACTATATGAACAGGATCTTTCGACCCTTCCTAGATAAGTTTGTCGTGGTCTTCATAGACGACATCCTTATCTACTACAGGACGCAGGAGGAACATGCAGAACACCTGAGGTTGGTGCTTGGTGTTTTGAGAGAGAAGCAGCTGTATGCCAAGTTGTCCAAGTGCGAGTTCTGGATGGATGAAGTTCAGTTCTTGGGGCATGTGATATCCGCCCAAGGGATTGCAGTGGACCCGACGAAGGTCGAGGCAGTGGTAAAGTGGGAAAGTCCCAAGTCGGCCACAAAGATCAGAAGCTTTGTGGGGTTAGCGGGCTACTACAGGAGATTCATAGAGGGATTCTCCAAAATAGTGGCGCCTCTGACTTTGCTTACACGGAAGGACCAACCCTTCACTTGGACGGACAAGTGTGAGGATAGCTTTCAAGAGCTAAAGAAGAGATTGACGAGTGCTCCTATTTTGGTAATTCCGGATGTGGGGAAACCGTTTGAAGTCTACTGCGACGCGTCTCATCTTGGACTTGGTTGTGTTCTGATGCAAGAAAAGAAGGCGGTGGCATATGCTTCGAGGCAGCTTAAGATACATGAGCGTAACTATCCCACTCATGACTTGGAATTGGCGGCTATAGTTTTCGCCTTGAAGATCTGGAGGCACTATCTGTATGGTGCTCAGTTCGGGTGTTCAGCGACCACAAGAGCTTAAAGTACTTGTTTGATCAGAAGGAGTTGAACATGAGGCAGAGGAGGTGGATGGAATTCCTGAAGGACTATGACTTCGAGCTTCTATACCATCCGGGGAAGGCAAATGTAGTGGCAGATGCTCTGAGCAGGAAGACGGTGCATACGGCACATCTCATGATAAAAGAGGTAGAGCTACTAGAGAAATTCAGAGACATGAGGATATATGTGGAGCTGGGGTCCGAGTCCATTAGGTGTAGTACCCTTGCTATATCTAGTGACTTCTTGGGCTCAATCAGAGAGAGGCAGTTGTTGGATACTGGTCTGAACAAAGTTAGGAGACAACTTGGATCAGAGGAAGTCAGAGACTTTGCCGTGAGTGATGATGGCATACTGAGGTTTCGAGGCAGAGTATGTATACCTGATGATGCTGAGGTGAGGAAGTTGATCCTTGAGGAAGGACACAAGAGTCGTCTTAGCTTGCATCCCGGCATGACTAAGATGTACCAAGACCTCAAGGAAACTTTCTGGTGGCAGGGGATGAAGAAAGATGTGGCTCAGTTTGTATCAGCTTGTTTAACATGTCAGAAGGCGAAGGTGGAGCATCAGAGGCCCGGTGGCATTCTACAGTCGTTGGAGGTACCGGTGTGGAAATGGGATAGCATCTCGATGGACTTTGTGACCCATTTGCCACGAACATTTAGAGGACATGACGCCATCTGGGTGATAGTAGATCGACTGACCAAGAGTGCACACTTTTTGGCGATGAACTTGAGGATGTCTATGGCCAAACTGGCTCAGTTGTACATTAAGGAGATAGTAAGACTTCATGGGGTGCCCTCGAGCATAGTTTCCGACAGAGACCCGCGGTTCACGTCCCGGTTTTGGCAGACGTTACAGAGTGCTATGGGTAGCAAACTCACCATGAGTTCAGCTTATCACCCTCAGACCGACGGGCAGTCTGAGAGAACGATCCAGTCATTAGAGGACTTGTTGAGGACATGTATATTGGACCATTTGGGAGCTTGGGATGAAGTACTGCCTTTGATCGAGTTTACCTACAACAACAGTTTTCATGCGAGCATTGGCATGGCGCCATACGAGGCTCTTTATGGCAGGAGGTGTAGGACTCCTCTCTGTTGGTATCAGGATGGGGAGGCAGTATTAGTTGGACCAGAGTTGTTAGAGCAGACCACCGAGAAGGTGAGGATGGTGAGGGATAGGATGTTGGCGTCTCAGAGTAGGCAGAAGGCCTATGCGGATCGCAGGAGGAGGCCTTTGGAGTTTGCAGCAGGAGATCATGTGTTCTTGAGGGTGACCCGAACCACGGGTGTGGGAAGGGCTCTCCGCTCAAGGAAGCTTTCACCCAAATTCCTTGGCCCGTATCAGATCACGAGGAGGATTGGGCCGGTGGCCTATGAGATAGCTTTGCCCCCGCAGTTGGCGAACCTTCATCCAGTGTTTCATGTGTCACAACTGAGGAAGTATGTATTCGATCCGGCTCACGTGTTGGAAGCTGAGGATATACAGATCAGGGAAGATCTCACAGTGGAAGTACCACCCATCGCCCTTGAGGATAGCAAGGTTGAGGAACGTCGTGGAAAGACCGTCAGTCTTGTCAAAGTTATCTGGGACCGGAGGACAGGTGACTCGACTTGGGAGCTAGAGGAGGACATGAGAAAATCACATCCACATTTGTTTGCCTGGTGAGTCTTTATTTTCGAGGTCGAAAATTTTCTTGTTGGGGAGAATGTAAGGCCCCATTTTTATATTCTGCCCTAAAGTTGATGGGCTGCCTTTGTGAGTGGGCCTAAGGCCGGCCCAATGTATAAAATTCTTAGGTCTGCCCTAAACCTAGAGTTCCTTGCCATTTTCAGAAAAAGCTTTGTCCTTGCCTCGAGCCACAGCCGCCTTTACCTCTGCTAGGGTTTGGAGAAGTCGCAGTCTAGCAAGTTCAGCCACATTTGTTCCGTTCTGCGTAAGTCTCCCCAACTCAAGCTCTATGTTCGTTCCGTCTCTTCTTTACGTTTTCAGTTTGAGCCTTCTAGTGAGCTCGTTTTAAACCTTGTCCTGCGGTTTCAGTTCGCTAAGCCGTTCCTTGGGCTACTGTCCTTCGCCGCTCGAGTATCGGAAGCTCTAGCTCGCATCTCCCAGGTACGGGAAGTTAGAGCTCTTGTTTTCCAGTAGTTTTGTTCTGTAATGGCGTTGCTCCCACTTGCATGATTTAAATCCTTCAACTTGATGTATGAGAATGCGTTGTATGCTGGTTTGGTTCATTTTCCATGGCTGTGCAGTGAAGAACAATGGCGAGACCTGTTAATCTCGCCCAGGCGAGTCAGTCTCGCCTAAGCGAGATGAAACAGGGAGCTCGCCTAGTGCTCCTGCGTGAAAAGTCGCCCAGGCGGCTCGCTCAACTTTTGAGCGAGCAGGCAACTCGCCCAGGCGAGAGGGATCTCGCTTAAGCGAGATCCCGCGTTGCTCATGCACCTATTTTTGTGCTCTCGCCTAGGCGAGGGGGAGGCTCGCTTGAGCGAGACTGCCTCGCCTGAGCGAGACCCTCCAGCCTAAGCGAGGTGCTGGGCGAGGCAGTGTGATGTGGGATGTTCTTCTGGGTTTTGTGTGAATAATATTTGCTTGGTTTTGAGTATCTGTGCTAAAGGCTTGGTATGTGTGGGCATGATAGAGAAATACAAGTTGCGAATTATGTATAAAGGGTGGGCATGAGTTTTACATGAGATTGTATTGAAAGGGTTGGTATGAGAGAGGCATGATAACGATATGGATTGGAAGTCCTTGGTACATGAATGGTTCATGATGAGACGAAATGTGTTGAGCCTGGAACATGAAAGGTGTTGACTTAAAGGTCGGTACAATTAACGTATACATGCGTAGTGGATATCATTTGGGTTGTGCGGTTGTGTCCTGTATGTGTCAGTGCATAAGTCCTTGGGGGTCTCTAGGTGAGGTCTCCGGGGTCGCGCTTCAGTGGTCGGGACGTAATTCCATGGCCCCTGCTAGTGGGTGTTCATGGTGGTGCCCCATCTGTATAACTAGGTAAGGATTCAAGGTAAGGTTGCATCCTGACGCTCCGAGGAGCCAGTTAGTCTCACTTAGAGCGGACTGACTCTTGTGGTGGGAGTAGTAGGAGGCCTGAAACTCATTAAGGGCTAACCTTGTGGTGGGAGAGATTTTGATTCATCGTAACATTGGTAACACATAGCTCAGGATCGAGCAGCTCAGGGTCGAGCAGGGGTATCCACCACAAGTGCAAGCATCCGCTGAATCCGACCGAGTTATACGTATCCGGATGAGTCGAGTCGAGTCGTAGTGTATTGAATGAAGAGTCATAACATGTTTGGTTGTTATATGGATGTGAGATGATGAAAATATATTTGACTGTATGATGAGTATGTGTTGGCTCTAGCTTACCCGTTTTGTTACATGGTTGTGTTGTATGTGGCTGTTCTTCCTTGCGATGATCATCAACTGGGTTGATGGGAGCAGATGGGCGAGGTTCTCGTGGTCAGCAAGGGAGTGGTGATTCAGTAGCTTAGCCATCTGAGCTGGAGTCATTTTATTTACGATTTCTTTAGGGCCACGGCCCCTGTATCGTCTTATGATTTCTTACTCTACACACCTTATTAGAATTGTATCTGTTTTATGTTGGCATCGTGGTGTGCCAGGTTGTAAGGGTTGCGTTAAGGACCCCAAGACTACGCTGCTATACTTTATCACGTGACGTTTTCTTTAATTTCGTTTAATAATTAAATGGGACGTTACACGAAACTTGATTACAAACTCAAACTTTAGACTTGATATAACTTTGTAATCATTCTATATAAAAGTACTTTGATTATAAAACAGGCTGAATTTTGTTAAGTTTGATTATATGATTTTGCAATAGATAAATGCTTTTGTAATAAGGTAACACAACCAAAAAAAACTTTTTAATTTTTTTATATATATTATTTTTTCTGATAAAAAAACTAAAAGTTAAAAAAATGGAAATATATTATTTATCTTTTATTGATTTTCTAACATGTACTTCGGCCGAAACAAAAATGCTTAGTTTCTTAAGAATATAATCATTATAGAAAGATCATTCCAAAATTAATTATAAACTCCCTTCGACAATTTACTCTGAAAATAAGTTTCATTATACGAATTTTACAATAGTAAGAATTTGACAATAGTAAGGATGCTAGTGTTTGTCAGTGCTCTTTCTATAAAAGATTTAATTCATTTCAAAATGATATCTTTTGAAAAAAGATTAATTTTTTTTTATAAAGATACAATGAAGTTTGAGTACCAAAGTATTTTGTCTTCACTTCATGTTTTTTGAGTTTTTGAGTGTTGCCCACTTGACTGCTGAAATGAACCAAAGGGTTTTATCCATAAAGTTAAGGAAAATGATATGTTAACAACTTATCTCACTACCTGACGTGGCAGTGATTTTTAATTTTAATTTTTTTTTCACATTTCCACGTTGGATGCTTGAGTGCGAGAGGGAAAGGGAGGTTGTTAGAGTTACAGAAGTGAGAGAAACAAGGAGAGAGAGCAGAGTGGAAATAGTGAGAGAAGTGGAGAGCAGTTTATGGTTTCTTCATCCCCAGGTTTGATTTTTCCCCTTTCCCCAAGTTTTTTCTTCCTCCATCTCCATAGTCTATTGTTTGTCACCCCTATAATTTTCTTCTTCCTCCATGGCCTTAATTTTCTTCTTCCGTCACTCTGCAAGTTTCTTGTTCGTCAGTTTTGGAAGATATTTTCGGACTGGGTTCGTCATTTCCCTTTTGGTGGAGTAGAAAAAATTTTGGGTGTACCCACTACAACAAATATTTTGTATTCGTTGATGTTTGTGGAAATGAGGCATTTTTATTTCTGATTTTGGTTAATATATGATAAAGTATGGATTTTTTTTAAACAGTGTTGTTCAAGACCGAATTGGTTAAACGGGATTGGTGTTTTTCATTCTGTTGTGGTCTACATTGGTGAAGAGGCACGAACCAAACATGTTAAATTCTCAAAATTTAAGTGCTACTACCTTTATGTTGGTGAGGTAAAATAATGTAATGCAGAAAAGTACAGGTTCGCACTTACTATAACAGAACTTTGCACTTAAACTGAAAGTTTCTCATATCCAATAAATTAGAAACAATCTCCAAAATTTATAAACATTATTTCTTATCAATTAGTGTGAGTTAATTTTATTAATGAAGTGTATAATTTAATCATGCCACCAAACAAAATACTTATCATCCAAGCCAACAAAAGCAGGACAGTGAAATTCTGGATGGTTGGAAATTTAAATAACAGCACCAGTGGTCTAATGGTAGAATAGTACCCTGCCACGGTACAGACCCGGGTTCGATTCCCGGCTGGTGCAAATCATTCTTTTCAATGCTTAGAAAGCATAACTATAGTATGTTACTCGACAATTCTGGTGTCTCTGGTGTAGTATATATTTATTTATATACTCTATAATTTGTGTGTTCATTAATGCTATATATAATATTAAGTACTATTACTTTATCTAGATCAAAAGAACAAAAATATACATAAACACTGGTAAAACTATAAAATATATAAATGGTGGTCGGGTCATTCGAAACTTTGGTAATGTCGGTAAATTATTTTGGTGATGGCATTCAAACTATAATGTTGTAATTGTGCTTGAGTTCTTATGATAGTATGAAAAATAATAGCATTTGGGGAATAAAGTGGAGGGTTGTGGTTGAATGGTTAAGTTTGGAGTAATGGAGTTATGGGATTGATATAATTCTCTTTGGAAATTTTTATTAGGTGTATAACAAATAGAATATATGTAATGATTGGATAGGATTTATATCATTATATTAATTGAGTACTTGAACTTTTAGTATGATTTCTTCTGACTATGAAGGCTGTTCTCAAACTCAACTATATAATTATTATATATTGTATATTCTTGATATGATTTTAATCCTCCTTCCGGTTTGTATTCATAGTTTAGTTAATTATTTTGTGATGATGCACATTTGAAATAGCAGTGTTGATCCATTATTGGATAATAGCAATTCTTTGGAGGAATAGTTTTTGTCTAATTACTATGGACATGTTTAAAAATTTAAAGATGTCAGGAAGTGTATTATAATTTTTTTTTCAAAATATAATTTTACTGATCATCGATCACCTCATTTTAAATTCAATAAAAAATATTATCGTACTCCCAAAAATTTTGTTTTTCTTTTTTTAATGATGTTTCGATCCAATCGTTTTTTTTTTCTTTAGTACAAGTAAAAATGTTGTATTTATGAATGAAATATTCAGGAAATAACAACATCTTAGTCAATGATTACTTAGAAGCAGTCAACACCAATTTGTTGGTATCTTGTAATTTAATACAGTGGTGGACCTTTGAATTAAAGTTTTCTTCTTTGTTAGAAACCTTCCAGTTTAAATAATCTGATCCACCTTCTAACACAACCACATTGAATTCTTCTTTCTCATCACTGTTATATACTTTCAAATAGGACCCCACATTTAAGACATTTGGATAAGTTTGAACTTTCTCCTTATCATATTAATGTTCTCATCACAATATTTTCTCCATTTATAACCCCATTCTCATTTTGTCTTTAAAAATAAAGTATATATTTGATCATTTATATTTCGTTAATAGTTTATATAGTAAAGTATTTCCATCTTAAATATTACCAACATTTTTATAAGGTGTAAACCCTAATGGGTAGAGAAAAATATAATTCCATTGCATCTTTGTATTAGTATTCCCTCTTAAATGTCCTAAAGTGGTTGTTGTGACTGAAAACTAAATAGGAAGAAAAGAAGAAACTAAGGAAAATTTCATCTAAATTAATGTGTAAAGTGACTAGTAGGGCTTTTTTTTTTTTTATCAGCAAAGAATTAAATTAAATTAAAAAGAGCATTTAAGGGGTGCTCTAACCCTTATACAAACAATCATGAACACAATGATGCTCTTACATAGCTTTACATTCCAACAAAACATAATTTTCAGCCTGAACCAAACTCACATGTACCATCTTTGTGACTCTCAATCATAGATTTGCATCTCCATCAGATAGAATTTTTAACCAGGACTTGATTTACAATCATAAAGGAAGATCAATATGTAAGCATCCCTTTATTTAAGCTTAATACTTCCTACAAAACCAGCTCAACCACGTTTTAATTGTTGTCATAGTAACCTTGCGCTGCAACAAGTCACTAATTCTGGCCTTTTTATGATTACAATCAGCCCCCTCACACTGTGCTTATGTGCGTTACTCCATTGCAGAGAACATGATAGCCATATAACAGAATATGAGATTGCAACAGTGAAAAGAGGTCTTTCTTATAGAAGGAAGAAGTATTTGCCATTGATAGTGGCTCCACTGTGAGCCTCCTCCTCGAATAGTTGGCTCATATATTGTAATTCATTCTTGATGACCAGCCTCCCGGCCATGCATACCGCAACCACTGATAGCTTCCAATCTACCTTCTGCAGTTCCAGCCTTGATACTGGTTTATATTACCTTCGTTCACAGCACTGCCTCTTTAAAAAGTCCTTCTATCATATATATGGATCTCCTTCAACCCTGCACTTTCTTTCCTATTACACATAGGCACACAACATTATCATGTCACATAGATTTTAAGCAAGTTAAAGAATATGTACCATTCACTATAAGAGAACTTCACAGCTGGAATCTTGTGTTTCATCCATACCCAAGCTGCCACTTGAGCATAACTAAAGATTTCTATAGGATCAACTTTTCTATGCTTGAAAATTACCCCATTCCTATGATTCCAGATTTCCCCTATAATAGCTAGCCACATTCCTCGCCAAGCTAAATTTTGTCTATTATTGAGGTCAAAAAGATGAAAGTGTTGAAAGTTGACCCTAGCTTTTACATGGTGCACATTACTCACCCCCAACCAACTATCACACATATTCCATACTTTTTGGGACACCCTACAAGAGAAAAATAAATGGTCAGCGGTCTCCTCGTGCTCACTACACAAATCACAGAGGCTATGTTGTAATTGGACCCCCCTTGTAAATTAGTCTTAGTTGGTAGTCTATCCAGAAATACCCTCCAGCCTAGTATTTGAGCCTTTGGAGTTACCCTTGTGCTCCACAACATTTTGAACTCTTCATTTTCTTCTTCTTCATCAGTTCTTTGCAATGTGTTATAGGCTGACTTGACCGAAAATACCCCATTGTCACTTTCTTTCCATTTCCAAGTATCCGGATAACCCTTATAGAATCGAGGAGCATTAATAACAAGGAGGAGTTGTTCCTCCATAGTTGACTCCCAATTAAATCTAGGTCTCCTCCAAGTTAGGTCCCAAGTCCATACGTTATCCTCCTAGTGTACAACATCCCCGATAACCATATCTCTACACTCTGATAACGAGTATAGCCTATGGAACCTACATTTAAGTGTTGCTTCCCCTGTCCAATTATCTTCCCAAAACTTCACTTTTCTCCCTTCTCCTACCACCCATTCAAAGCTTTTGTCAAACCAAAGTCCATGCGTCGTACTCCCGCACACTTTATTAATGTCTTTCCACCACCTTGAGGCAAACCTTGATATGTTAGGATCATTGAGGTTCCTCCATGATCCATACTTTGACTCTATGACCTGTTTCCATAAGCCATTATCCTCTGTTCCTAATCTCCATTTCCATTTGGCTAAAAGTGCAGTGTTAAAATTCTGAATGTCTCTTATTCCCAAGCCCCCTACCTCCTTTGTTTTGCATATAATTTCCCATTTAACCCATGCTATTTTCCTAACTTCCGATCCCCAACCCCAAAGGAAATTTCTTTGAATGTTTAGGAGTTTATTACTTACATTTGGCATTTTGTAGAAAGACATGTAGTATAGTGGCAAAGCAGATAGAACATATTTGATTAGACATACCCGGCCTGCCATCCTTAATAGATCGCCTTTCCACCTGGATAATCGACTGTTAACCTTCTCGATCATAGGTTGCCAGAATTGTTTGAGCCTTGGATTCCCACCTATTTGCATTCCTAGGTATTCAAACGAAATTTTCATATGTTTACAATTTAAGGTGCTTGAAAACTCGTTTATCATAGTCGCATCCAAGCCCAACCCCCCAACTTTAGTTTTGGAAAAATTAACCCTTAGTCCGGATACCAGCTCAAAACATCTTAATATAGCTTTTAAGATCCGAGCGTTTTGGGCATTTGCTTCGCACAAGAAAAGGGTGTCATCTGCAAATTGCAATAAACCCACATTAATCCCATCAGTGCCCACTTTTATCCCACTATACAGGTTTTTCTTAATTGCTTGTCTAACTAACCCTGCCAGACCCTCTACTACAATAAGGAATAGGAAGGGGGCCATAAGATCACCCTGCCTAAGGCCTCTAGTAGGAACAAACTCCTTAGTGGGATTCCCATTGACCAGAACTAACATCGACGAAGAACCCAGACATTCTTTAATCCATCTAATCCACCTATCACAAAACCCCATTCTATTCAGCATGTAGTATAGAAAATCCCAATTGACTGAGTCGTATGCTTTTTCGTAGTCAACTTTTACAATTGCCAACCTCTTTTTTTTAAGCCTACATTCCTCCACTGTCTCATTTGCTACCAATATACTATCCATGAGCCCACCTCCTTTGATAAACGCTGATTGAGAACTGTCTATAACCTTAGGCAACACATTCTTAAGCCTATTTGCTAGAATCTTAGAAATTATCTTGTACACACAACCAACTAAAGAAATTGGTCTGTAATCATCTAGGCCAAGAGGAGCTTGTTTTTTTGGTACTAGTGCTATGAAGGATGCATTACAACCTTTTGGGATTTTCCCTTCTTTCCAAAACCATTTGACCGCTTGATTGACTTCATTCTTCAACGTTCCCCAATTGTGTTTTAAAAACAAGAAGTTAAAACCATTCGGACCTGGGCTTTTAGTTTCCCCACATTGGTTTATCGTCTCCTCTATTTCCTTGTCTCCTATTTCCTTCGCTAGTAGCGAGTTATCTTCCTCAGATATTTTTTGAAATTCAATGTTTTTTAGATTAATGTTGAAAGTTTTAGGTGTAGAGAACCTTTTTTGGAAGGCTTGTCTTACCTCCTGTTTTACCTTTTCTGGGTCCTCTACACCACAACCCATTCAAATCCACCCCTTTTAATTCATTAGTAATCCTTCTCCATCTTATTCTAGAATGAAAGTACTTTGAGTTAGTGTCACCTTGTTCTATCCATTTAAGCCTTGCCTTTTGATTCAATAGTGCACTTTCCTTATGTAAAAGCAACCTCAATTCGCTTAGAAGATTCGTGCGCCTGACCATGTCATCTTCTCCTAGATTGCTTTCATCATCCTTCATATCTAGAATGTGGAGTTCTTGCAGAAGATTTTGTTTCTTAAGACCTATGTTGCCAAACACCTCTTTGTTCCATAATTTTAGATCAAACTTTAACTTTTTCAACTTCTCCTTTAATTCTATCATTGGATTACACTTCCCAATATAAGAATGCCACGATTGTTTTACGACATTTTTGAAAGTTGGGTCAGATTCCCAGATATCAAGGGTTTTGAAAGGTTTGGGTCCCCAGTCAATTGTGACCTGTTTAATTAATAATGCGCAGTGATCAGATACTTGTCTGTCCAAAATATATTGTTTACTGTCTGACCAATGCTCCATCCATTCCATAGAAACCAAAACCCTATCTATTCTACTCTTAGCTGTTCCATTTTCCTTGTACCAAGTGTATTTCCCTCCAATCAATGGTACATCTATCAGCTCCATAGATTCTATGAACTTATTAAAACCTTGCACTTCTCTTAATGCAGTATTGCCACTCGGGTTTAGACCCCTTCTCTCACTAACTTTTCTTACCGCATTAAAATCCCCCAACACGCACCATTGCCTACATGCTTCCCCCGATTTTATGGTTATTAGTTCCTCCCACAATTGAATTTTTTCATTAAAATTGCAAGAGGAGTATACATTAAATATAGCAACTGGAATTGGGTTGCTGTTAACTGATTTACAATACTCACCTATGACCCCTACATATGACTCCCCAATAATGTGCTTTACTCTCTTGAATTTGTCTTTGTGCCACATTGTTAAAATCCCTCCTGAGTTTCCCATTCCCAGTTTATTCACCCACTCAATCTTGTTGTCGCCCCACAGCTTATAACAACTAGATGGTTGCAAATCATGAAGCTTAGTCTCCTGGATACATATCATATCTACTCCTTCACTTACTATGATCCCTTTTAAGTATTTCCATTTATGCCCCCCTCCTAGACCTCTTATGTTTATACTAATGATTTTCATTAACAACTATGTTCTTCCCTACTTTTCTTTTCCCCCGATTCCTATCCCTCTTTTCCATACATTCTAATTCCTTCAAGATTTGTTCCTCTTCCCCTGAAAAGGTGACACCTAAGTCTTTTGCTAAGCTCCAGATTTTTACAGATTCGGAATCACCCAATGGGCTCTTTGTGGACCAGAACAGTCTATTGCAATTTAAAATATTCTCATCAGATAACGAATTGCATATAGATTGGACCACTGACCTGATAAGTTTCCTCTTGGTAGCCCTGCCGTTTTCCTTCACACTGCGTTTCTTGATCGTTGGTTGTTTCTTGCTTGATTCACCTATCCAAAATTGTCGCCTCTCCTGGAAGTCTCTTGGATCCATAACTGATTCATTAATTAGGGTCATTTGTTTCGACATATGATTCCCGCAGCGGACCTGGTCTCCTGACGGTGATGGTCCAGCACTAGACATCACAATGGCGTTTGAAAACGAACTTCTTTTAAGTGGTGTGACGTTAGGCTCGATGGAATGCTGTCCAATTTCGGAGGTGTAGTGGTCGCCTAGCTCTTGATTGTGATCTGCTAGCCTTGTGCTTTGGTTCTCAATCTCTAACCCATGGCATTCGTTTTGTGACAACTTGTTTTGGCTATTAATTAAAACCATGGGGAGCGTGGCAGTGCAGACGTTAGCAGGGCTTACACTCACATTAGGGCCCAACATTGTCTCCTTCACAATAGACACAGTGCACCCCTCCTCAACAGATTGGGCTTCTTTAGATTTCGGCCCATTGTTGAAAGTAGCATGGTTACTGCTAATAAATTTCCTATCAGAGGGGTTGGTTCCTTTTAAAATATTTTTGTTAACAAGCTCTGAAACTGGCTGCGCAGCATCCATCTTAGGCGCAAACGTCCTATTTTCAGCTTTCGTGCCACAACGGTCAAGAATAGAGACGTTACCAATACCGCTTGACATCTCCGATGTAGCTCGGAAGCTCTGATTACCACGTGCTACCGGTGATTGGATCGTACGGTCCTCTTCCATCACTTCCTCCTCCCAGTCTGAAAAAATATCATTTTCGCATCGCTCTGAAACAGAGCTGAAATCATCCAATCCATTGCAGCTTATATTGTTATCTGAGGAGAAGTTGTTGTCGTTTGCACAACAACAAAATGATAGTGTTTCATGAGTTGTTTCTTCCTCTAAAACCACACTGTAGATTTGCCCATTTATTTTCATGCCTTTCTGGACCCAAATTTTCGATCCGAACGGAACCTTAACTTTTAATCTCGCGAATTCTAAACGCTCCCAGGTAAGTGTTTTTTCGTCTACAGAAACGAGAGCTCCGAATGGAGCCACAATTTTGCTGAAGCATTGTTGTGACCATAGGTTAAAGGGCAATCTCATGCATCTAACCCACACCAATTTGTTTTGTACTATCTGAGATGGGTTCCAGGGGACAATAGATTCGAAATTATCCTCCCACCATTCTTTGTTCTCACCCATGAGATTACCGAGCTCAGCGCCTTCAATTCCTTGAATCAGTAATGCATTCTCTCCCAGATATTTTGCGTTTAATCGACCTCGTCCGTGTTGAATTGCTTCCTCCATAACTATGTGAACATTGGAATAATTACTTACCCTGCAAATATAGCTACCTTCCAACCATTTTGTATCAGCTTCTTCCGTATCAAAAGATATACCTTTCCATTTAAGTTGGGAGGTGTTGCTAGAAGCTTTTACAGCTTGAGCATATGATTGTTGATGCCTAACCTCTCTCCAAACCTTCCTAGTTCGAGGGGCCTGTTACCGACCAAGTTGTTGGTTTGTTTATCCGTTTTCTTCCAATCTTCCCTTTCATATCTAGGTTTATTAACGTGCAGTTTAGTTGACCCAATTATTATTGAATCCAGTTCTTGCTGAAGACTTTGTTCGTTCTTCACCTCCAGAAATCGAACAAAATCATATCTGTGCCCCCATTTGTCTAATCTTCTTGAAATAAAAACTTCTGTGACTCTTCCCCATCGTTGAAACACTTTCCACATATCATATTCACCGTAGCTGTAAGGAAAGTGGGAGAAGAAGAAAGTGGTGATCTTCCACCCCTGCATATGCGTTGCCCCCTTTTGCATTTTCTTACTTCGCTGGAACAAAAGTACCTAACGAAAAGACCAAACTCAGTAGGACTAAGTCTCTACAAGATCAAATTGTTCCCTATAAATATACCCTTAAGAAGAACTTGGATATATATGAAATCTAGGGTTTCATTTCATCTGAATTTCCACTGAAAAAAAATGATATCTCTTAGATTATGGTATCTTCTCCATATACTTACGTGCTTTCTTCTTTTGACTCAAACATATTCTGAAGATGGAAGAAAGGTAAATAATTTTTCATCTCAAATTTAATTGCAAAGCACTCGTTTTTATGAAATATATAGTTTATTTATATAGTTTTTGAAAGAGTTTTCAGTAAAAATTTATTATTTTATGAAAATGGTATTTTCCAAACCATTTGAAGAAATATGTATATTTGTTCATATTTGAAAATGGAAAGACTTGCTTGTTTCTTTAATATTTTCACCCAAACTTTCAATTCTTTCTATCTGGTTTTAGAACTTAAATAACCATCTTCAGAAAAAGGAATTCTAATTGTTGTTTAACTTCTATTAATTTTGAGAACCCCACTCATATGGCTGCATAAAGTTATTGTGTTTTGGAAAATTTGGGGAAATTATTCAAAATGGGGAAAATAATCTTCAAATTTTGAGTGTAATATTTATACAACGAGTATAAAAATTAACATTATTAAGCAGTATAAATAATAAAAATAATAATAATGTTGAAAAAAATATAACTTTTAAAATAACTATTAAGATAAAAGTAATACTTTTTACATGTCAAATATTGAATAATAATACAAAACTCTTTATTTATACATTAATTTTGAAGGTCTGAAATGTTTATTTTTCAATAATTAACTTAGCGTTCTACCTACCTAACTGCCCTGATATTAATTGTCGGAAATTGATTGGTTTATATCTTTTCTACTATTGTAGCTGTTATATATATATATATATATATATATATATATATATATATATATATATATATATATATATATATATATATATATATATATATATATATATATATATATATATATTGAAAATTTGGGTTTAATCTGAATTTTAAATATGTTCATATATGACAAAAATTTAATAATTTAAATATTATAATTTTTTTTCTACTTTAAAGACAATATCTATCAACAATAAAATAAGATATTAATAGAAATATAATTCTCATGAAGTTTTTATATTAAAGTGAATTTTATACAATAAAATTGAAAATCTCTTTATTTCGTCGACATATTAGTGATTCAATTTTAAAGAAATTCAAATAAAATTATGAAATTTATTTAAGCTCCTAAATTATTTTTTTCCCTGAATATATGTTTTTATTATCTCTTCTTAAGTCTTCACTTGATAAATTTAAAAGCTTCAATAGAATTCTAAACTTTTTTAAGAACTTGTTTAAGTTTGTTTAATTAGAAGAATTAGTTAAACATTGGAAACAATTTTTTAGATACGAAATAATCATTAAGTGTAAATATACTATATGCATAATATAATCAAAGATAGTATATTTATGTTTGTTTTTCTAGCTGTTAATTAATTTAAAATATATAATATTATATTGTAATACAATCAATAATTATTGTTTTTAATTTTTAATTTGGAAATCAAATCAAATTTATTGGTCATGGAAAAATTACATAAAAAGTAAAACTTTATCAATTACTAATTATGTTTTTAGATTGATTAACTCGTGTTTTTTTTTTTTTTTTGTTAAAATAAAAGTGTGTGACCCACACCTTGAATAGAAATAATTAGAAGGTAAGGAAAAAGACTGAACTTATTTTATCTTATTATTCCTTAAAACAAAATCCAATAATTGTATTAAAGTGAATTAATCATCTTGGTGATAGATTTTAATGAGTATAATTTAAAGTAACCTAAAAATCGATTATTTGTATAAAAATATTTATTCATAGGAGTATGAATTAAAATTGAGGAGGAATATAGCAATGATAGAGGGGAGACATTGTTCTGTTATTGATAACCGTACAATAATAGATTAAAGTCAATTACTCATCTTTAGTGATTCATTTCGATGATCTTTAAATTCTAAACCTTAAACCTAAAGTGACCTATAAATCTTAGGTTTGTTGATCTTATGTATTAAAAATTTTATTTATAATAGTATAATTATATATTAAAATTTCACGCGACATAATAAAGAGTCCAAATTCAAGTGAGTTTTAGATACACATTATAATTTAAAAGAAAAATGACATATAAATTTGTTGTTTTAAAATTTTGAATAGAAGATAATGTACCTAATTAATATCTTATATATCTTTCTTTGTGACTCTTTGGCACTAAACTCCTAGAAAAATCCCCTCCACATACTTAACAATTATATAATTTAAGTACATAAACAAAATTAGGAAGGTTTAAAGTTTCAAAATTTTGTCGTATTTATGCTAATCTCTACTAACAAAAAAATGTTACTTGCATGCATAACAATTTTCAACGAATCAATAATATAAAACATTTTTTATAGTGGTGGTTTAATCAGTAATTTGATCTTAATATTTAAAATTTTTAATTCATTTTGGTTGATGTATATTTTTTTTATTTAATTAAATTCTTATTTTTTAAAAATACTCCATTGAGTTCTTATTTTGCAAAAAAATATTCAATGTAACCTCTTTTGTTAAATTGATGTTAATGTCCTTTAAAAGTTAAATTGACGTTAATGTCCTTTGAAAGTGTCACGTGTCAACATCTAGATATGTCATATGTCAAAATTTGGGGTTATCTTTTACTAATAAGAAAAGTAATAAGATAAAAGATTATCCAAATTTTGACAAGTGATAGACCTAAATATTAGAATGTGGCACTTTTGAATGGTATTAACCCTAATGTAACGGAAGGAGCCATATTGAGAAGATGATATAGATTTTTACACATGATAGACCTAGATATTGATACTACATGACATTTACGTCCAATGTTAATCCTAAATTAACGAAAGAGACTACATTGAATCTTTTTACAAAATATGGACTCAAATGAATTAAAAATAAATATAAGAACCAAAATATTCAAAGATATAAATATTGAGACAAAATTACTAGTTAAGCTTATACTAATTTGATTTTATGAAAATCTTGATCAATTAAAAAAGTGTTTCACTAAACACCAATTCAAATGGCATTCATGCAGCAAATTTGCAGCAGATGCTTTGCTACACAGCTACAAGAAGAGTTTTAATGGTTTTGTTGCAAAGCTAACAGAAGAGGAAGCAATGAAAATGAGAGGTATTGATTACATTGTTGGAGATCCCACTTTCTAATATACATTACATGCATAATCTCTATATATCACTATCAAATTGCCTTTCTATGTATCTATGTAATAATGTATCATTGTAAGTGTATTCATTATGATGTATGATTCTGACATTTTCATAGGACTGGATGGTGTTGTTTCTGTTTTCCAAAACAAAAAGAATGAGATGCATACGACAAGATCCTGGGATTTCATAGGCTTATCTCAATCTGTGGAAAGAACAACTACAGAGAGTGACATAATTGTTGGAGTAATAGATACTGGAATTTGGCCAGAATCTGATAGTTTTAATGATCAAGGATTTGGTCCACCTCCACAAAAATGGAAGGGCACTTGCCATAACTGCACTTGCAATAAGTACATAACATTTCTTACACTCATACATTTATAGCATTCTTCTGTTAACACCAAACCTTAAAACTGATCTTAAGTAACTGAAAGTAAGATTAAAAGTTTCTTATTGTTTAAAAAAAATAGGAAAGTGTAATGAATGTTTTCTTTTCTAATAAATCAATGCTCAGTTGCTTAAGGCCAACTCCTTGACACATTTTAGCTAGAAAAATCAGTTAAATTACAGATTTTCATATGAACTTTTGTGTTAAAAGAGGATTTTGATCATAGCTGAACCACTAAACATGGTCTCTCAAAGATTCCATTAAAAGCATCTTATATAATCTTTACTGAAAGTCTGATGTTACGAATGAACGACAACCTTTTAGATGGAATAAAATTCCAATGTTAATACTCAAGACCAGAGTAAAAGTAGAGTTCAAATTCTTTGTTGACTTTTTTTATGTTGTCTTCTATTGAACATTAGAAATATATTATTAATACCTTAAAAATATTTTAAAACTTCAAAATTAGTAATTATTAATGTATTTTGAAAATACAACATAGGAACAACACAAAAATTCAACAGAGAACATCTTACAGAAAGATTACTGATAGAAATCTATTTATGCATATTTTGACAACCTTTTACAAAAAAATGTTATTAATTTTTTTGTAAAATATTTTTTATAGACAAATTTTATAAAAAATACATACAAATTTTATAATTTTATAAAAAATATTATTCACGGAAAAATTATTTGTCAATTAAAACTCTTTTAAAAAAAATAACAAGAATTTTTTTCTTTTTTTGCATAATTTTATAACAAATTTGCAAACAAATTTAACAATATATTAAAAATTTTAGAAATGATTAAATAGAGGCAAGAAAAACCTAAGATTTACCATAATCTAAAATTGTTTTAAATATAAATTTACTAAATTCATAATATACTTAACTTTGCGTTTTATTTTAGATTTTTATTTTCATTTAAAATATTAAAACTGAAAAAAAATGTTGTATATATTGTGAGGCAAAAAATGTATCCTTGGAACAATTTTGTTATAATTTTTTGTCTGAAATTTACAATCTAAACCGCAGCATCACTCTGGATATCTAATCAAGATCAATATATGTCTCATCATCTGATTACACCAATTTTGGTGATCATTGTAAAAAAAAAAGACAAACAAGAAAACAGAAGCACAAGGAAAAGGGTAAGTTGATGAAATTAAATTAACAAAAATAATCAAGTCATTACAACACAAGCAACATGTAATACCAAACAATAGTAGACTTTCTAACTCAATTATCTATATACATGTAATGAAATCAGATTCGATGAAAACTTGCACTTGTGGCTCTATTGCTCTGAGCCATTACTAATGAATTTCACTCTACCACACACAAGGTTAATCCATCTAAGGTCATTATTTTGCCTTAAACTATGACATCTTACTACTCTCACCACATGAACTATTATATTCTATGTGAGTCTGAATAATCATTAAAGTATCAGGACGTAACCTCACATGAATTCATAAATCATTACATACACTATATTACCATCAAAGGAATTTCTCCATAAAATTCTCACATTATTCATATGTTATCTTAAAATCATTCATATCTCATGTAAATCACATTAAGTCAAGTCTCAAAATACCACATCATTCATGCATAACTTTAACGTCCAAGAATTTCTCTTGTATATCGTCTAAATGAGAATGTTGGTCATTATTTTATTTAACTGGCTTGAGTAATGGGGTAAAAGCAATTTTGCTTTTTAGCGTTACTACAAACACGAAAACTTATCATCACAGACAACATAATGGTAGAAAAATTAAGGATGAAACCAACTAAATTGCAGAATTCCTAAATGTTGATGACATTGAGCCATTCAAATGCACCTAGAAATGGATTTGTCACAAACAAGCAGCTAGCAATTAAAAAAAAAAAATCATAGAAAATAAAGTTTCGAATTCACCAATCCAAAAAGAATATTTTAGAAAAAATATTTTAGAATGCATAAACAGAATATATTGTTGGATAGGATAATTCAAAAGATATTTTAAATTTTCAAAATACTTTTTAGAATATATATATATATATATATATATATATATATATATATATATATATATATATATATATATTCATTCTAAAATACACTTTATTTTAAATAAATTTTAAATTGTATTATGCGAAAGATATTTCTGGATATAATCTGAAATATTTTTGTTTAAGGCATTCTAAAATATGTATTTTTAAATCTGATATCATTCAAAGCACAACCGTCATTTTAAACTTTTTATTATAATTAGCGAAAACATAGTGTATAATGTGTATTTGTATTTTTTAATTTTTATAAAAGTTTGAATTAAAAATAATAAAAAATGTATAATTAATTTTTAACATAATTATTAAATGTAAACTTAAAAAAATAAAATATGTATACCAAAAAAGTTTTTAAAATAATCGTTAAAAACTAAAAAAGTTTTTAAAATAACAGTTAAAAATAAATTATTTATAAAATAATAATTAAAGGTAAAATTAAAATACAACATAAAAAATATATCTTTCTATATATTATATTGTTATAAATTTTATAATGTGCTTACCTAATTAGATTGGACCTAGAGATGGCAAATAAACCCGTCCCCGTGGGTATTGCCCGAACCCGTCCCCGTTTTGACGGGGAATCCCCGCATTGACTGGGTATGGGTATGGGTATGGGGAATCCCCGACTTTTTCAGTTGGGTATGGGGATGGGTATGGGGATGTACATATACCCGCCATAATACCCGTCCCCGCCATATCTCCATTCTCGTTTAAATTATTAAAATATTCACAATTAATCAAGTAACCTCTATATATATATATATATTTTTTTTTTTCTATTTTTTTTTCTTTTAATTATTTCATTTGTCATGAAACTCATTCTCATCTCCAATATATTTTTTATCTTATCATAACCTTTATGTAATTATGTTAAAATGATGTATGTTAATTAAAAAAAAATTATGCCTCACATTTGAATATTTATATTATTTTTTAATATTTTTATTTATTATAAATTTTTCTTTCACATGAGAATGTTTATACTCTCAATTTAAGATAATATAAAAAAAATTCTTTACTTATTATTATTATTAATTTTTGTTTAATTTGAAGAACTCTTTTGTTTCATTAAAATAATTTTCGTTATTTTTCAACCATTAATTATATGTTAATATTTGAAAAGTTTTCTTAATTCTCTAAGATATTTTTCGTCTTATCATACCTTAGTTATACATTTGATTTCCTTTGTGTGATTTTTTTCGATAGTCTCTCAAATTATTTCTAAAACACACATTTGTTAGTTTTTTAATATTTTTATTTATTTTTTTTATTTTCATCATGTAGAATAATATTTCGATATATTCTATCTAATTATTTTTTATTTTATAACTCATTATTAATCATAATGTAATTTTTTCACTTTAAATTCTGTTTGAAGTGGTTAAAATTTTATATATATATATATATATATATATATATATATATATATAATGATATTTAGGAATAGTATATGATAATTCACTACAAGAAAAACATGAAATGGTGACTGATTTAGTCAGTAACCCATATCAGTCACTATTTTTCGTCATTGGTGGTAGTAGTTGATTTATTGTCTGAATCAATGACTAAATTAGTGACCGATTCAATGATCGAATCTGTACTTGATTTAGTGACCAATTTAATTACTAATTTATATGTAATTTAATGACAAATTTTTTGGTCACTAATGATATTTCTATTTAATTTTAACCACTTCAAACATAATTTAATAATTAGTTCTGTAAGGTATTTTTCATTTTATCATACCTTAATTATACATTTGATTTCCTTTGTGCGATTTCTTTCGATAGTCTCTCAAATTATTTCTAAAACACACATTTGTTAGTCTTTTAATATTTTTATTTATTGTTTATTTTCATCATGTAGAATAATATTTTGATATATTCTATCTAATTATTTGTTATTTTATAACTCACTATTAATCATACTGTAATTTTTTCCACTTTAATTGTATAAATAACTTTTATTTACTACAATATAAAAATTTAATGTAATTGCTATGAATATTTTTTTGTCACTATCCAACATATATTGAAGTTCAAAAGATACAAAATCTATGTCAAAATTTTATTATTATGTTTATTATTTGTTCTTTGTGTCATTTTGATCAAGTGATGTATTATAACTTTTATTAGTGTATAAAAAAGAGATTCATTATAATTTAAAAAATTGAAGTAAACAAACATTTAAAATATATTTTAATTTGAATATTTGTTTTCCTTTTATTATTATGTTTATTATTTATTCTTTGTGTCATTTTGATCAAGTGATATATTATAACTTTTATTAGTGTATAAAAAAGATATTCATTAGAATTTAAAAAATTGAAGTAAACAAACATTTAAAATATATTTTAATTTAAATATTTGTTTTCCTTTTATATTTTTTTGAAATATTTTTTAATTTTATCAACTAAGTTCATCAATGTTGTAGTTTGCAAATTTAACAAATGTTTTGGTTCACATGAAATTTTATTTGGTATTCTAATATAAAATGTAAACAATTATAATTTATTTTAAGGTATTTGGCATCGAAGAAAATCCTCCTAATATTGAATATTTCATAATATTATGTTTTCTTTACCGTAATTATTTTTCTTTTATAAAAATTAATATTGAAGTAGTTAGAACACGGGTACGGGTATGGGTACGAGATTATACCCGTTACCCGGTGGGGATGGGGATGGGAAAAAAGTTTGATACCCGTTGGGTTTGGGTATGGGGATGGGGATGAATTTTTTATGCGGGGATGGGTATGGGATAGCGAAACCCGTCCCCGCCCCGCCCCGTTGCCATCCCTTGGACCTCAGTCTTGAAATTGGTCAAGAAGAATGAATTAAGTGTCAATTTATAATTAATATAAAATATTTATGAATCAATTTTATAATTTAAAATCTTAAGGATTTATACACTTTTGAAAAGTATTTTAAATTTAATTAAAGTCTCAGGTAAAGTTCATTTTGATTTGGACCTTAATCCCATTTTATATGAACATTTTTAGTATTGGGACTTTTTTAACCCATTTATTAGTGAATCAATAAAAAAAAAACTACTAAATAAGTAAATTAATAAAAAAAGTACTTATTTTAAGAAGAAGGTAAGGATCATAAATCAAGTATCAAATTCACACTTGTAGGATTTTTTTTTAATTTATGCAATGGATTAAATATTCAGATAATATTTTTCATGTTTATATAGATAAATCCTGAGTAAATTATAAATATATTAATTGTAAGGAGAAGAAAAATATATGAAATACGATAACAAAAAATATATGAGATAAAAATATAATAAAGATAGATTACATTCGTTTTATAATCAAAGCTGTAAACCAAAACTAATACAAAAAAGATAATAAAGATTAAATAATTAAAAAAGATATCGAATAAAGAAAGGAAAGATAATAAAGATTATCATAAAACTTGTAATCATTAAATCATCTATCCTGATATATTTTATTTAATGGGTGAAATCTTATTCTTTATCCTTGTAAAATTTAAAAAACTAAGATTTTTTCTTTTTTACATTTCAAGTACTTCAAGTACCGTATTATCAATAAATTTTAAATTTTAAAAACTCCTTTATAAAAATAATTCTATTTTTCTTTACCATAAAATCACTTCTTTTATTATTTTTCTTTTCACGCATACATTTATATTGATTATTAGTTGGTTTGTAAGTAGTTTTCTATTAAATCTCTTTGAAGATAAATGGTAATACTTTATATTTAGTCCTTTTAAATCACACAGTAAATGATCTTATTATATTTATCATTCTTTAATGCGATTAAGCTATATTTACTATTATATATATATATATATATATCATTTTTATTCAAAATGATAATTTATATTTAAATTACCCTATTTATTAATATAGATGTTGAAAGTAAACAACATGCTTAATTTTCTAAATACTGCTTATTTCAATAATTAATTAAGTTACGACTAGATTAAATTTTAGTTTCCTAAATTATAAGATAAGAAATCTAATGATGAAGATATATTCATATCGTATAAATCATTCATGCAATTTTTTCTCAAATTTTCAACAACTCAATTAGTTAAAATCCTAATAAGACCGTTTAATAATAGATATGTATATTTTCAATATTTTTTCACATCAAGAATTATTGTTTCAAAAGATAACATCAAAATTACACTTGTGCTATATATATATATATATATATATATATATATATATATATTGAAGGATTAATCGGATTTTGATACTTCTGCAGAAGAATTAGAATTCATGGAAGTGTGGAAGAGATTAGGAGTTTTAGGAGAAGGTTCATATGCTATAGTATATCTTGCTGTTGTGATTTCTCAGAAAGAACATACTTCTAATGTTGTAGCCGTGAAATCTTCAAAGTCTTGTTGCTATGTTTCACTCCAAAAGGAGCAAAGGATATTGGAGTTATTCAAAGGTTGTGAAGAAATTCTTCAATGTTATTTCTATCAAGACACTATTGAGAATGGTCGTAGGACCTACAATCTCTTCATGGAGTATACTCCTTGTGGTACTCTTGATGATTTAATAAGGAAAGGGTCGCTGTCAGAGAAGGAAGTGATAACGTACACTCGAATGCTTCTCAAGGGACTTTGTTCTATTCATAAAGAAGGAATTATTCATTGTGATCTCAAACCGGCCAACATTCTTCTCTTTCCTTCATCCGATGATAATGCAAAGTATCAACTAAAGATCGCTGATTTTGGATTGTCCAACACTATAGGAGATGCAAATGTTGGTCTAGGAGAGATCATGTTCAGAGGTACACCTATTTACATGTCACCAGAATCGATTATAGGTTTGATGGGAACGGCCTTAGATATATGGTCTCTTGGATGCATTGTTATTGAGATGATGACTGGATTTCCGCCATGGACTAACATACAAAGCATCGAAGAGCTAATGTGGAAGCTTGGACTCCTTCAAGAAGTACCAAAGATACCTGATGAACTTAACTGGGATTGCAAAAACTTCCTCAGTAAGTGCTTTGCAAAGGATCCTAGAGAGAGGTGGAGTGCTGCAATACTTCTTGATCATCCTTTCATTCAAAAGGAATATCCAACCTCGTCTACGTTTAATCCCTCATCTTTTTTCTCATATGATATTGTTAGTTCCTCTATGTTTAATTCCTTATCTTTTTTCTCATATGATATTGTTAGTTATGTGTCACATTAGGGATAGAATAATAATGTAAACAAAGTATTTTCTTTGTTCAGTGTCTTATGTGTAAAAGTTTCAGCAGAGTGCAGACTCTTACGTTGTACCATCTTTTGTATAGACTCAGTAAATAATAAATCGTGTTTTATTGTTAGTTGGTTTGTGTTGTTATTATAATTATAATGTTGTACAATTCTGATCACATTTTTTCAGCAACATGAGGGAACCAAAAAAATTTAATTTTAGAAAGGGGTAAATTTGTTTTATAAAATTTATAATTCAACTTTTGAAACAACAACTAAAGAAAAAATGGGTTTGAAATGTACAGTACCAATTTTTTCATCCATTGAGTTAAGTGTAATCTTCTTTATAGTTATCTTACATTTCAGTTAACAATTATCTCGAATTGAATAAAAAATGAGTGATCCAAGAAAATAATTTTAACTTTTTCAGTATTATTAGATGAATAAAGATTTTTGTATTAAACTAAAAGGAAAGGTAGATGAGAAAATTTAGGTATAATTGTTGTGGCTTTTAGTTTTAAAATTTTTAAAAACTAAAATCAGATTTTCTTTAATTTTAAGATGTTATTGCAAAATGAAGGTGGACAAGTCTAATTGATCTAACTCCATTTTTTTGTGATGTGTAATATACATATAAAATAATTATAAAATATATTATGTGGAAAGAAAAGAAATTAAGAATTAATTACGTTTTTAAGTTCTTAATTAGTTCTTTTTTCAATCTTTAATTTTCAACCATATTCATCAATTTAGAACACTAATTTGGAGGGGAATGGAGGGAAATCAATTATAAATAGATAATAAAGTATAGGAACTTGGAGGTTTTCTGGCATTGGAGAATTCCAGTGCTACCAAGGTGAAAGATAACTTCCAATGTTACATAACAATTAGACAACTAAAAATCTATGGCTTGACAACATTATGACTTTTAGTTAGGAATTTGAGTGTGACTGAATGATTAGAATTGTGTAACATTATGGCTTTTAGTTTGGTACTTGTTCTCTCTATGCAGGAAATCGGAGAAGAATTTTGTCTCATGCAACCCTTAACATATTTAGAGACAACCTAGAGATACCAACAAGATCAGATGCAGAACAAAGGTGTGGCACCAAATGGATATGGAGGACTAAATAATATATTACAGATCTGTTAGAGTACGAAACTTGATTACAAACCCAAACTTTAGACTTGATATAGCTTTGTAATCATTCTATATAAAAGTACTTTGATTATAAAACAGGAAATTAGCTCAATTTTGTTAAGTTTGATTATATGATTTTGTAATAGATAAATGTTTTTGTAACAAAGTAACACAACAAAAAAAAATTAATTATTTTATATATATATATATATATATATATATATATATATATATATATTATTTTTTCAGATAAAAGAACTAAAAGTTAAAAAAAATAGAAATATATTATTTATTTTTATTGATAATCTAATGTGTACTTCGGCCGAAACAAAAATGCTTAGTTTCTTAAGAATATCATCATTATAGAAAGATCATTCCAAAATTAATTATAAACTTCATCATTATAGAAAGATCATTCAAAAATTAATTATAAACTCCCTTCGACAATTTACTCTGAAAATAAGTTTCATTATACAAATTTTAAAATAGAAAGGATGCTGGTGTTTGTCAGTGGTCTTTCCATAAAAGATTTAATTCATTTCAAAATGTTATCTTCTGAAAAAAGATTAATTTTTTTTTTTTTTAAAGTGAGAGAAGCAAGGAGAGAGAGCGGAGTGGAAGTGGTGAGAGTAATGGAGAGCAGTTTGTGGTTTCTTCATCTTCAGGTTTGGTTTTTCCTTTTTTCCCCAAGTTTTTTCTTCCTCCATCTCCGTAGTCTATTGTTCGTCACCCATATACTTTTCTTCTTCCTCCATGGTCGTAATTTTCTTCTTCAGTCATTCTGCAAGTTTCTTGTTTGTCCGTTTTGGAAGATATTTTCGGACTGGGTTCGTCATTTCCCTTTTGGTGGAGCAGAAAAAGTTTTGGGTTTACCCACTGCAAAAAAATTTTGTATTCGTTGATGTTTTTGGAAATGAGACTTTTTATTTCTGTTTTTGGTTAATATATGATAAAGTATGGATTTTTTTTTTAAACAGCGTTGTTCAAGATCAGATTGGTGAAGCGGGATTGGTGTTTTTCATTCTGTTGTGGTCTACATTGGTGAAGAGGCACGAACCAAACGTGTTAAATTCTCAAAATTTAAGTGTTACTACCTTTATGTAGGTGAGGGAAAATAATATAATGCAGAAAAGTACAGGTTCGCACTTACGATAACACAACTTTGCACTTAAACTAGAAATATTTCATATCCAATAAATTATAAACAATCTCCAAAATTTATAAACATTATTTATTATCAATTGCTGTGAGTTAACTTTATTAATGAAGTGTATAATGTACTCATGCCACCAAACATGATACTTATCATCCAAGCCAATAAGTGAAAACATTTTGTTCAAATCATATAACACAAGTTAGTAGAAGGGGACTCCTAGGTTGACACTTAAATTCTGGATCACTTCTCACACCACCACCTATTGAAATGGGTTCATGTTATACCAACCCACCTCATCCATGAACCAAACATGTTAAATTCTCAAAATTTAAGGGCTACTACTTTTATGTGGGTGAGGGAAAACAATGTTTCGCAGAAAAGTACAGGTTCGCACTTATGATAATACAACTTTGCACTTAAGTTGGAACTTTTTTCTATTCAATAAGTTTAAAACAATCTGTAAAATTTATAAACTTTATTCCTTATCAATTTGTGAGTTAACTTTATTAATTAAGTTTATAATTTACTCACGCCACCAAACGGGATACTTATCATCCAAGCCAACAAGTGAAAACATTTTGTTCAAATCATATAACGCAGGTTAGCAGAAGGAGACTCCTGGTTGGCACTTAAATCTCTGATCACTTGTCACACCACCACCTATTGAAATGGGTTCATGTTATACCAACCCACCTCATCCTCGAACCAAACATGTTAAATTCTCAAAACTTAAGGGCTACTACTTTTATGTGGGTGAGTGAAAACAATGTTTCGCAGAAAAGTACAGGTTCGCACTTACGAAAACACAATTTTGCACTTAAACTGGAAGTTTTTTATATTCAACAAGTTTAAAATAATCTGCAAAATTTATAAACATTATTCCTTATCAATTGGTGTGAGTTAACTTTATTAATGAAGTTTATAATTTACTCACGCCGCCAAACGGGATACTTATCATCCAAGCCAACAAGTGGAAACATTTTGTTCAAATCATATAACGCAGGTCAGTAGAAGGGGACTCCTGGCTTGACACTTAAATTTTGGATCACTTGTCACACCACCACCTATTGAAATGGGTTCGTGTTATACCAATCCACCTCATCCACGAACCAAACATGTTAAATTCTCAAAACTTAAGGGCTACTACTTTTATGTGGGAGAGGAAAAACAATGTAATGTAGAAAAGTTTAGTTTCGCACTTAGAGTAACACAGCTTTACACTTAAATTGGAAGTTTTTCATATTCAATAAATTTTAAAAAATCTGCAAAATTTATTGTTAAAACTTCATCTAACGTTACTTAATTAACAAACTTTATAAATTATTGATGTCACCAAGGGGTCTGTCTAGAAGGATACTTATAATCAAACTCAACCAGCGAAAAGGTTTTGTTCAAATCATTTAGCGTAGGTTAGCAAACCACGGTGAGGGATAACAAAATTATGCAGAAAAATTCAAGTTCGCACTTACGAGACCCCTGCTTCGCACATAAACTGGAAACTTTTGATAATCTATATTAAATTTATGGGCATAATTTCAATAACTAAAGCAAAGTTTAGCATTTATTCGCTCTTGGGTTTCAACAAATATTGCAAACAGTTGAACATCCATCAAAAGCTATTAATATTTAAATGGCATGGCCTATACAGTAATTAATGAACTTAATGTTTAAAAAGCAGTGTGTCATTTACAACAACTAAGGTTGCCAGGTGTCAAACCCAACTAACGACGTCAAAAAATGAGGACTATTTCCAATCGTTTCAAAATATGAGGGACCAAATTGGACAAACGGTAATTGGGAGACTAACGCACAATACTTGAGGGACAAATAACATAATTAACCCTTTCAAAATAACTTAGAAGATAACACTTTATATTGTAAGAAAAAATTGTCAAAATTTAATAATTAAAATATCATTGTCCAATAAAAATAGTGCATCTTCTCCGTAAACTGATACAACAAATGAACAATGTACAATACATTAGTACACAGAATGTTTATAGCTTTTCTTTGGATTAAGGAATGAAAAAAATAGAGAATGGAGAAAGAAGGGAAAGAAGAGAAACCGAGCTAAAAATCGAGTTTAAGAAAACGATGGTGAAAAAATTAGTTCTTTTAGATGAAGAAAAAGAAAATGGAATGTGAGAAAAATTAGTGAAAAGTTTAGTACGATAAAATAAAAAATGATATATGTTAGTTTATTCGTTTGCCTAAATATACTTTTATTAAAATCTAACAAGAAAAATCATTAACCTCTGACAGAGTAATGTAAGAAATTCGTAGATAAAATTAAGTTATTACTTACATATTACCTAGGCAAGGGCGGGTCTTAGATCATTCATAGGGCCATGGTCCAGCCAAATATAAATATATATATATATATATATATATATATATATATATATATATATATAATGTTTTAAAATTTAATGTATTTTATGCATTTAATATTTTTAAAAATTTTAAACAATTATTTTTAGTTTAAGTATTAGCATTTGAACTTTGATACGTAAGTGTAATTTGTTTATTTTCAAAATTTTAATATATATTTGTCTCTAAATTTAAAAATAAATGGACATAGCTTTTTTTATTCAATTAGGATTTTTTTTAAGTGTCAAATACAATTCATGCTATTATTTAAAGTTTTTACACGGTTTAACATGTTCATGCTTTAATATCTGCTAAAAAAACGTGTTAGACACGTACAAAAAGTTAAAGGGACTATATCAATTTATTTGTAAAATTTATGGATTAAAATATGTCAAAATTTCAAATAATAATAAATATCAATTTCACGTCAAACTTCAAAAACTAAAAATATACTTAACTCTTTGTCTTAAGACTCTCTAAATTTTGTCTAAATATCGACCACTGTACTTAGGATAAAAAATTCATAGATAAACTTTAGGTAAACATTATGTACAAATTTTCAAAATCGATAGATAAATTCATATACCCCGAAATCCGTATAATTACATACAAATTTTATACAATGCTACAAAATTTGTATAGATAATTATATAAATTGTTTCATAGATAATTACATACTGATTGAATCTGGATGTAGTTACAAGGGTACAAAATTACCTACATGTTTGAAAAAAAGTAACAAAAATAGAAATGTAATGCTAACTTGATAAATGTAACAATGGATTTACTGTTTCCATATCAACCTGACAACAATTATTAATCAAACTAAGAACAATATATAATGGTCAATTTTTTTAAGAAATACTTGAAAATTTGTTATGAATAATAATTTATAAAAAATTGTTACTAAATTTTTTGTAAAATATTTTTTATAAATAATTTTTATAGACAAATTTTATAAAAAATACTTGCAAATTTTATAATACTAGTCATTATAACACAAGCAACATGTAATACTAAATAATACTAGACTTTCTAACTCAATTATCCATATACATGTAATGAAATCAGATTCATTGAACACTTGCACTTGTGGCTCTATTGCTCTGCTGAGCCATTACTAATGGGTTTCACCCTACCACACACAAGATTAATCCATCTAAGGTCATTATTTTACTTTAAACTAAGACCTCTTTCTACTCTCACCACATGAACTACTATACTCTATGTGAGTCTGAATAATCATTAATGTAATTTACTTGAATCCATAAATTATTACATACACTATATTACCATCAAAGGAATTTCTCTATGAAATTCTAACATCTGTCACATGTTATCTTATTAGAATAATTCATATATCATGTAAATCACATTAAGTCAAGTCTCAAAATACCACATTATTCATACATAACTTCAACATCCAAAAGTTTCTCTTGTATATTGTCTAAATGAGAATATTGGTCATTATTTTATTTAACTTGGCTTGAGGAATGGGGGTAAAAGGAACTTGGCTTTTTAGCATTACTACAAACACGAAAACTTATCATCACAGACAGCATAATGGTAGAAAAATTAAGGATGAAACAAACTAAATTGCAGAATTCCTAAATGTCGATGACATTGAGCCATTAAAATGCACCTAGAAATGGAATTGTCACAAACAACCAGCTAGCAATTAAAAAAAATCATAGAAAATGAAGTTTCGAATTCACCAATCCAAAAAGAATCTTTAAAAAAAAACATTTTCGAATGTATAAACAGAATATATTGTTGGATAGGATAATTCAAAATTTTAAAATACTTTTTAGAATATATATATATATATATATATATATATATATATATTCTAAAATAAAATTTATTTTAAATAAATTTTAAATTTTGTTATGCGAAAGATATT
The DNA here is from genome assembly GCF_037176805.1 of Vigna unguiculata. NCBI lineage: Eukaryota > Viridiplantae > Streptophyta > Magnoliopsida > Fabales > Fabaceae > Vigna > Vigna unguiculata. Next base: position 4,725,980 of record NC_140798.1, read on the forward strand.
TCTGGATATAATCTGAAATATTTTTGTTTAAGGTATTCTAAAATATGTATTTTTAAATCTGATATCATTCAAACATCAGATTGAGTTAAAACATAGTGTATTTTAAACTTTTTATTATAATTAGGGAAAACATAGTGTATCATGTGTATTTGTATTTTTAAATTTTCAAAAAAGTTTGAGTTAAAAATAATAAAAAAATGTATAATTAATTTTTAACATAATTATTAAATGTGAAATTAAAAAAAATGAAATATATACATAAAAAAAAATTTCATTCTTTGATTCGATTAAGCTATATTTCATATCTCCATTATTTTGGATATGATGATTAATGAATAATCCTATTTTATATATATATATATATATATATATATATATATATATATATATATATATCATCTTTATTCAAAATGATAATTTATATTTAAATTACCCTATTTATTAATATAGATGTTGAAAGTAAACAACATGCTTAATTTTCTAAATACTGCTTATTTCAATAATTAATTAAGTTATTACGACTACATTAAATTTTAGTTTCCTAAATTATGAGATAATAAATCTAATGATGAAGATATATTCATATCGTATAAATCATTCATGCAATTTTTTCTCAATTTTTCAACAACTCAATTAGTTAAAATCCTAATAAGACCGTTTAATAATAGATATGTATATTTTCAATATTTTTTCGCATCAAGAATTATTCTTTCAAAAGATAACATCAAAATTACATTTGTGCTATATATATATATATATATTGAAGGATTAATCGGATTTTGATACTTCTGCAGAAGAATTAGAATTCATGGAAGACTGGAAGAGATTAGGAGTTTAAGGAGAAGGTTCATATGCTATAGTGTATCTTGCTGTTGTGATTTCTAGAAAGAACATACTTCGAATGTTGTAGCTGTGAAATCTTCAAAGCCTTGTTGCTATGTTTCACTCCAAAAGGAGCAACGGATATTGGAGTTATTCAAAGGTTGTGAAGAAATTCTTCAATGTTATTTCTATCAAGACACTATTGAGAATGGTCGTAGGACCTACAATCTCTTCATGGAGTATACTCCTTGTGGTACTCTTGATGATTTAATAAAGAAAGGGTCGCTGTCAGAGAAGGAAGTGATAACGTACACTCAGATGCTTCTCAAGGGACTTCGTTCTATTCATAAAGAAGGAATTATTCATTGTGATCTCAAACGGCCAACATTCTTCTCTTTCCTTCATCCGATGATAATGCAAAGTATCAACTAAAGATCGCTGATTTTGGATTGTCCAACACTATAGGAGATGCAAATGTTGGTCTAGGAGAGATCATGTTCAGAGGTACACCTATTTACATGTCACCAGAATCAATTATAGGTTTGATGGGAACCGCGTTAGATATATGGTCTCTTGGATGCATTGTTATTGAGATGATGACTGGATTTCCGCCATGGACTAACATACAAAGCATCGAAGAGCTAATGTGGAAGCTTGGACTCCTTCAAGAAGTACCAAAGATACTTGATGAACTTAACTGGGATTGCAAAAACTTCCTCAGTAAGTGCTTTGCAAAGGATCATAGAGAGAGGTGGAGTGTTGCAATGCTTCTTGATCATCCTTTCATTCAAAAGGAATATCCAACCTCTTCTATGTTTAATCCCTCATCTTTTTTCTCATATGATATTGTTAGTTCCTCTATGTTTAATCCCTCATCTTTTTTCTCATATGATATTGTTAGTTATGTTTGATGATTGTGTTTATGTAGTGCATCTTACGTTGTACCATCTTTTGTATAGATGATTGTGTTTATGTAGTGCATCTTACGTTGTACCATCTTTTGTATAGATTCAATAAATAATAAATCGTGTTTTATTATTAGTCGGTTTGTGTTGTTATTATAATTATAATGTTTGTAGAATTCTGATCAATTTTTTTTCAGCAACATGAGGGAACCAAGAAAAATTAAATTTAGAAAGGGGTAAATTTATTTTATAAAATTTATAATTCAACTTAATTATTATATTTAAGACTATGAAGGATGTGTTTGAAATGCACAATACGAAATTTTCCATCCATTGAGTTAAGTGTAATCTTCTTTTTAGTTATCTTTGCATTTCACTTAACAATTATCTCAAATCGAATAAAAATTGAGTCGAATAGAATAATTTTAATTTTTTCATTATTATTTTATGAATAAAGATTTTCATATTAAACTAAAAGGAAACGTAGATGAGAAAATTTAGGTATCATTGTTGTGACTTTTAGTTTTAAAATTTTTAAAAATTAAAATCAGCTTTTCTTTTAATTTTAAGATGTTATTGCGAAATGAAGGTTGGCAAGTCTAATTGATCTAACTCCATTTTTAAGAGATGTATAATATACATATAAAAGTAATTATAAAATACATTATGTGGAAAGAAAAAAAATTAAGAATTAATTATGTTTTTAAGTTCTTAATTAGTTCTTTATTCAATCTTTAATTTTCAACCATATTCATCAATTTAGAAGACTATTTTGGAGGGGAACAGAGGGAAAGGAATTATAAATAGATAATAAAGTAGGAACTGAGGAATTTGTTTGAGATATGAAGTCTTGAGAGTAAATTCATTTGTAGGAAATTCATCTTATCCTGAAAGCAATGGAACTTGGAGGTTTCCTGGCATTGGAGAATTCCAGTGCTACCACAAGGTGAAGAATCACTTCCAATGTTACATAACAATTAGACAACTAAAAATCTATGGTTTTGTAATGACAATGACAACATCTCAAATGTCACAAAGTACAAAATATCTACAAATGAATTTCCCTCTCTTTCTTATTTCAAATTTGTTTATATTTAGTCTAATAGAAGATGATAAATGTGTTAGTTATTGTTGTTAGAATTTTTTGTGAGAAATTGAGTGCTGATTTTCTATTGAATGGTTTTTGAAAAATTAGGTATGAGTTCTTCAAATTAGGATTGTATTTTTGAAACATCTGTTATGACTTGTGGTCCAACTGTAATGAATTAATTTGTTAGTTCGGAATTTGAGTGTGACCAAATGATTAGAATTGTGTAATATTATGACTTTTAGTCTGGTACTTTTTCTCTTTATGCAGGAAATCCAAGAAGAATTTTGTTTCATGACCCTTAACATATTTAGAGGCAACTTAGAGATATCAACAAAATCATATGCAGAACAAATGTGTAGCAGCAAATAGATATGGAGGATTAAACAATATATTACAGATATGTTAGAATACAAAACTTGATTACAAACCCTAACTTTAGACCTGATGTAGCTTTGTAATCACTCTATACAAAAGTACTTTGATTACTAAACGGGAAATTAGCTGAATTTTGTTAAGTTCAATTATATAATAAGGTAACACAACCAAAACAACTTTGTAATTTTTTTATATATATTATTTTTTCTGATAAATAAAACTAAAAGTTAAAAAAATGGAAATATATTATTTATCTTTTATTGATATTGTAACATGTACTTTGGCCGAAACAAAAACACAATTGCTTAGTTTTGTAAGAATATCATCGTTATAGAAAGATCATTCCAAAATTAATTATAAACTCTCTTCGACAATTTACTCTGAAAATAAGTTTCATTATACGAATTTTACAAGAGTAAGGATGTTGGTCTTTGTCAGTGGTCTTTCCATAAAAAGATTTAATTCATTTCAAAATGATATCTTCTGAAAAGATTAATTTTTTTTTTTTGGTAAAGCTACAATGAAGTCTAAATTATATGAAAACAAACACTTCTGGAAATTATCAAAATACCCTAACTTTAATTGTTGACACCTGTTCATTTTACAGGTTTTTTCGTAAAAACATCTTTGGATATTACTGAAATAACCCAACTCTATTTGTTGACACCTATTCATTTTATAGGTTTTTGAGTAAATTACACCTCTTTCAAAAATGATTTTCTGTTCTCTTTATTTGTGGTCTTCATTTTACAGATTTGCCCTCATTCTGCTTTGTGTTTAAACAACAACATATGATGGGCTATGAGTCATTTTATTTTTCCTGCTTCTGGTTTGTGCAGAAGGAGGGAACATTGTATATTGACTTGACGGTGATTTGAAAATTTCTTGAAGAAATTACGTTTATCTGCTACCTTCCTCCTAAAATCTTCATTGCATGGAGAGCAAAGATGAGAGCGAAGATCGATATTGACTTATGTGTTTTTTGTTGTGTATAACTTACGTCAAATTTGCAGGGTTTTCCCATCAGAGTTTGTTATTCCGCTGGCTAAATACAAAAAGTTGTATTTGGGACTCAGGTTTTAGTTGGTGTGACATTTGGTATGATGTTTGATAAACACGAGTAATTTTTCGAAAGCTTTGATTGTGATATAGCCAAATATGCTTGCTCAACTATACTTGAACTCCTTCAAGTTGTATTTTCGAATTCATCTTTTGTTTTGATTATTTCGAGTGCTTGAAGTTGTATTATTTAGTTTGCTAGATTAGTTGTGAAATGTATTTGCAATCTTTGTCATTGATTTCTTTGTGTGACTGCATGAAACACAATGTTGTAAAATAGGTGTATTGAAGATGCTATAAGATTTGAGGTTTAGACTATCCTTCAAGTCCACTGGGCTTTGAAGTTGGTATATATATTTTGGTTGTATTACTTCATTTTATTGGTGTTTATACTTTCAACTTAATGAAGTTGATATGAATCTTTCTATAACCATTAAATATTGTCTTTACTTATTTCAATCTTTACATACCTATATTTCATGTATCGGAAATCGGGTTATTAATGAAGTGTTTTGCCAAGTAAGTACAATCTTCATAGTGTTTTACTTTTCTTTCATTCGATTCTTTAGCTTCTAAGTTATGAAATGAAACATTTTGGGACCCATATATGAATGAGGTCCGATGGATAATTCATATCGGCACACATGCTAGTATGACTTGGTTGGCCTCAGAAAACTGAATAAAAATTGTTTTCCTATCTTGTGCTCATTACTATTATGTTGTCATAAGTTTGATATTTCATTGCATGGTTTGTCACATGTCATAGGTAGCACTTCTTGCTACATGTGTACACAGGGATTTGAAGGATTTTTTGTTCACTGCCATAGGTTGTAGTCCATTCCAAAGTGTTCTTGGTATATGTGCATGGTGCTGTTATACATCTATCTATGATCTTTGAAGAATTTTTTGGTGAACTCAGTTTTTCCTTTGTTCTAAGGTGAAACTATTTATATAATGATTAAATCTTAATTGTAATTTTGAAAGACAAGGGTTTTGGCCTTTATCTAATGAGTTAAAATTGAACTAAATAATTTAGGATTGTTAGTCTAACCACAGAGGATTTGGTGCAAAAACTAGCGCAACCAACTTTGGAACAAATGCTAGATTTTATGGCTTAGATATATCAGTTATATATACTGTAGGGCACATTTCATACTAGAATACATCTAAGTTAACAAATCATCTTCAGAAATACTTGTGTTATGTCAACTGTCATGTATTTGCTGAATAATATTTGAATGGCTAACAACAAAGGATCATGTCTCAGCATATATTTAACTTCCTTTTGCAAGTCCTCAACCTATTTATGTATTTATTGAGTCAACCTCTCTGTCATTCATTTGTTACAAAAATTGTGCAAGATTATCATGTAAAAGCCAAGCATGTGCTTAATCTTTTCTTGAAAAAATAAAGATAGTTATAATAAATTGATTGACAAGCAAAACTTTATGGGTTATTATTATTTTTTATTATCATTCCTATTAATATACCTATTATTATTATTATTATACTTTTATGCTTTGTTTAGTATACCTATATGTGAGATTTCATGAGATGATAGCATGTGTGTGTTTGACATATGCATAAGAATGTGGCAAGATATCAGATTTCTTCATTTTTTTGTAATACCATCCAATGTACAAGGAAATCTGATATGATTAAGAATCCTTTGCATGTAAACACAATTTGCATTTGAATATCAAAATCCGAAAACTGGAAAGTGTTATCATTACACCATGCCATCATCTAGAGAAATTTAAGCTTTCATACTTAAACATCACTAAAAAATTTTCATGTATATCAAATAATTTTATTCATATTTAGGCATTCAAAATACCTATGAATTTAATAATTTTGCATGAGTATTGTTTGGATCATTCCTCATAACTATAATTAATTTAATTATATAATTGTCATTTCCATCTGTCTTTTTTTTTTCCTTTCAACAAAAGGCATTTAAACATTTTAGTTGGTATTGAATTCAATTAACTTAACTACACATACTTTTAGTGTTTTATTGAATATGTATTTAAGCTGTGACATCCTATTTGAATAGATAAAATCTACAAAATAAAACATCACACAGTCATAGTCAAGAGCAGTCAGATTTGGAACAACATACATAAGAATCCCAACTGTTACAGTTATCCACAAATGTACTTGAAAGGGGTTCTAGGCATATAACCATGCCATAGCCAAAAAGAGAAACAACAAAGTTCACAGTTGTGCAAAATAAAAGTTCCTAGAGTAAGGGATTACAAAGGCACTAGGGCCATAGAATAGTCCTTCGAGGGCCACATCAACGAGCCCACTAAGTTGCACCGCTACCACCATCAGTCCTACCCCTAGAAGTATTTCCATCTGCTCCCACCAATGGTGATCATCGCAAAAAGGAAATCAGAACAAGGACACACACACACAAAAGAAATAGCAGGGTAAGCTAGAGTGAATTAAATTATGCAAGTTACTGCAGCGAAATATTTAGAAACAGTCCAAACATACAACACAGTAGGCCCAAGAATCACATTGTAACAAATAAGCAAGACTCTATGACTCGATTATCCGGATACATAAACTAGGATCGAATTCACTGGACGCTTGCACTTGTGGTGGCCTCTACTGCTCTGCAGAGCCATTGCCAATGGGTTTCACCCTAGCACACATAAGGTTAGCCTTTAAGCGTCTAAGGCCATTATCCTACAAAAGACTAGGGCCTCCCGCTACTTTCACCACTTGGGTCAGTTTGCTCTACTTGAGACTCACTGACCCTTTAGAGTTTCGGGATGTGATCCTTACTTGAATCCTTATCCTAACATATACACTACTCACCACCATGAGATCTCCCCACGAGACTCATAGAATTACGCCTATCACACAATCAGAAACATTTTTCTCATACAATTCCACTTCCCTTATTACCTTCATCCAATTCTCATGTTAAGACATCACAAAGCCATAAATCCATGATCAACCTCATACCAAGCATGCCAATTTCATTCATAAGTCCAAACACCCAAGCATATTCACGAGCATCATATTTAGGAAGAATAATTCAGACAATACATGCATCAAATCATCAAAACAGTCAAGAAAACAGTGCTCGCACTCACCACTGCACTGACCTCGCCCAAGCTAGGGACCTCGCTCAGGCGAGGTGCTTGCCTCGCTCAAAATCGCGGGCTCTCGCTTAGGCGAGACATGCAACAGTGACCCCTGGGAGATTTCACGAGCTCTCGCTCAGGCGAGCCCTTCTCGCCTGAGCAAGACAAGGCGTCGCTCAAAACGTGACTGGCCGCTTGGGCGAGCGCTCGAGGCAGAAACTTGGGCGAGCTTCTGCTATTCTCGCCTAGGCGAGGCGAGCTTGCCTGGGCGAGAATACCAGTTCTCCCCCACTGTTCTGCGCATGCAACCCAGAACAAACAAACCAAACATTTTATTCTTGATCTCACACAAGCCCAAACGTTTTCAAATCCTTTTAAACATGAAACAGTGGCGAAACAGGCAACATACTCCAAAAAACGAAAATAAACTAGCTTCCCTTACCTTGCTTAGATGCTAAAACGCAATAGACCCGCAACTGAGAAGCACGTCAGCTCCAAGGGCTAGAGTAGTGAGCTGAAACATGGAATGAAGACAAACCAGGGTATGAGACAAAACCCTAACCGGTCTAACACACTTAAATGGTGTAAAGAAGAGGAAAACAGACCCAAAACCTTAAGGTTTAACTTACTTGAAGGTGAGAAGGATTTTGGCTAGCTCGGAGATGAATGAAAGTTGTGCCCTAGCAGAGCACTTCGTTGGAGATTTGAGAGGGAGGGCAGGGTAGGAGTTGATTCTGAAAAGGTGACAAGTGAACAATGAGTCAACTAGAAGGGGTATTGGGGTCCCACAGAGGGGCTGACCCTGGGCCTACGAAAGGCCAGGCCCAACCCCTTTTTGGGCAAAAACAGGGGCTTACATAAGCAATTCAATATTTTATTTTAATTATCATATATATATATATATATATATATATATATTGCATAACTTAAAATTTATAGATATATTATATAATAACAAATATTTACATATTTTTAGATATTATATTATATAAGTTAAAATCAACTATGAAGGTGATATTTGGAATACTTAATATTATTAACAATAGCATGAAATTTAATTGTTGAATTAATTAGCATAAACAAATTTATATCTAAATATTATTTTATAATCTTAATATTTATCATTGAAAAAATATATATATATATATATATATATATATGTATCTAATTCTATATATTTTTGTTTTTTTACATTTGTACATGCTTCTACTTACAAAATTTAGCATCTATTTGTTTTTGTACGGGATCATAAAACTATTGTTTTAATACGCATCATTAATTAATTATTAATTATTATATTAATTTTATGATTTGTTATTATTATAATTATTATTATTATTGGTATTATTATTATTATTATTATTATTATTATTATTTATATCTGCATGTGTTTCTATTTAAAAAGTTTAACATCAATTATGTGTTGTATTTATTTTTGTACTAGACAATATTACAGAATATATCTACATCTTACTTTAGTAACGACCTGTGTATACACATATCATTTTAATATAATATACATGTATTTCTATTTAAAAATTTTAAGATTAATTTTAAGTGTATTTATACGGGACCATATTACACTGTATGTCTATATTTTATTTTAAAATGACCCGTACATATGTATTTCATTTTGATGTAATATGCATGTGTTTGTGTCTACATATGTATCTATTTAAAAATGTTAACATCAATTTTATGTTGTATTTATTTTGTATAAGACTATTATTGCCTACATTTTAATTTAGCAATAACCCATACATACACATTTTATTTTAATGTAATATACATGTACTTATACTTACATGTGTTTCTATTTAAAAAATTTAACATCAATTTCATGTTGTATTTAATTTATACATGATCATATTACAAATTATTGTATTATGTTTAAATTTTATTACAAATTCAATGTCTACGTTAATAACAACACCTGAATATATTTTTGTTTACAAATTTTAACATCAATTTCAAGTTACTTTAACTTTTTTTTAATATGGACTATATCATCTTACAATATGTTTGCCTTTTCCCATTTTTCTTTAAGTTGATTATTCATGTGTGGACAATACTTTTTGCACGGGACCAAAGTTCACAATATATTTACATTTTATTATAATAACCATATGTACATATGCATTTGATTTTAATATAATATATAACTAACAACTCTAACCATAAATGCATATACATCAAACAATTAACTTAGAATCAATGTCTACATTGATAACAATATCTTTTTTTTTTCTCAATTTTAACCTTGAATTCATGTTAAATTTTTAATAAAATTACATTTCATAATATATTTGCACTTTATTCATATTTGTATGTTACTTTTTATTTAAAATAATTTAAATTTAACTTTTTTTTGTTCTGATTCCATAAGTCACTACCTTTCAATATTATTTCTCTTTTAATCTCACTGCATCTAGATGTACTTCTATTTAAAATTTTAACATTAACTTCTACTTACTCTTAATTAATTTTTATTTTATTATTTAAATATCATATATGTAATTACAATTATAAAAATCAAAATCTTGATAATCAACAAAAAAATTCAAAATTTTTCAAGAAACAAATAATTAATAATAATATTAAAAATATAATAATAACTAACACAATACAATCGTTTTTAAACACGGAGCTTTTATAATAATAAAAAAAAAAAACACTGTCTAAACAAATCTCTCTTGTAATAATTAACATCTGACAATCATGTCTCATAATACAATATCCAAAACAAATTTTAAACTTATATAATGTTGAATAATGTTAATAAAGATATTAACATGCTTAAAATGATGATTTATGGATTTAAAAAATATTAACACATCATCAATGTAAATAATTGTGAAATTGGAATACGAATTGAAGATATCATTCATTATTTTTTTGAAATTCAGATGGTGCATTTTTAAGTTCAAATGACATAACGTTCCACTCGTATTGTTCAAAAGGAACAATAAATGCAATTTTGTACCAATCTTTTTTTTGGATCTGTATTTGCCAAAATCCGACTTCATATCAAATTTAGAAAAGATTTTAGCAGAATGAAGCCTATTAAGAAGAATTTTTTTGTTATGAATTATTAATCAAACTAAGAGCAATATTTAATGCTCAATTTGTTTTTGTCAAAAATACTAATAACAAATACTTATAAATTTGTTATGAATAATAATTTACAAAAAATTGTTATTAATTTTTTTGTAAAATATTTTTTATAGACAACTTTTATAAAAAATACTTACAAATTTTATAATTTTATAAAAAATATTATTCACGAAAAAATTATATGTCACTTAAAACTCTTTTAAAAAAAGTGACAAGAATTTTTTTCTTTTTTTGCAAAATTTTATAACAAATTTGCAAACAAATTTAACAATATATTAAAAATTTTAGTAATGATTAAATAGAGGCAAGAAAAACCTAAGATTTACCATAATCTAAAATTGTTTTAAATATAAATTTACTAAATTCATAATATACTTAACTTTGCGTTTTATTTTAGATTTTTTATTTTCATTTAAAATATTAAAATTGAAAAAAAAATGTTGTATATATTGTGAGGAAAAAAAATGTATCCTTGGAACAATTTTGTTATAATTATTTTTTCTGAAATTTACAATCTAAACCGCAGCATCACTTTGGATATTTAATCAAGATCATTATGTCTCCTCATCTAATTACACCAATTTTAGTAATCATTGTAAAAGAAAAGACAAAAAAAAAAACAAAAACGCAAGAAAAAGGGTAAGTTAATGAAATTAAATTAACAAAAATAATCAAGTCATTACAAACACGAAAACTTATCATCACAGACAACATAATGGTAGAAAAATTAAGGATGAAACAAACTAAATTGCAGAATTCCTAAATGTTGATGACATTGAGCCATTAAAATGCACCTAGAAATGGAACTGTCACAAACAACCAGCTAGCAATTAAAAAAAAATCATAGAAAATAAAGTTTCGAATTCACCAATCCAAAAAGAATCTTTTAGAAAAAAACATTTTAGAATGCATAAACAGAATATATTGTTGGATAGGATAATTCAAAAGATATTTTAAAATTTGAAAATACTTTTTAGAATCTATATATATATATATATATATATATATATATATATATATATATATATATATATATATATATTCATTCTAAAATACACTTTATATTAAATAAATTTTAAATTGTATTATGCGAAAGATATTTCTGGATATAATCTGAAATATTTTTGTTTAAGGCATTCTAAAATATGTATTTTTAAATCTGATATCATTCAAACTATATTAAAAAAATGAAAGCACAACCGTCATTTTAAACTTTTTAATATAATTAGCGAAAACATAGTGTATAATGTGTATTTGTATTTTTAACATAATTATTAAATGTAAAATTCAAAAAATAAAATATGTATACCAAAAAAGTTTTTAAAATAACAGTTAAAAATAAATTATTTATAAAATAATAATTAATGCTAAAATTAAAATAGAACATAAAAAAATATATCTTTTTATATATTATATTGTTATAAATTTTATAATGTGCTTACCCTAATTAGATTGGACCTCAGTCTTGAAATTGATCAAGAAAAATGAATTAAGTGTCAATTTATAATTAATATAAAATATTTATGAATCAATTTTATAATTTAAAATCCTAAGGATTTATACACTTTTAAAAAGTATTTTAAATTTAATTAAAGTCTCAGGTAAAATTCATTTTGATTTGGACCTTAATCCCATTTTATATGAACATTTTTAGTATTGGGACTTTTTTAACCCATTTATTAGTGAATCAATAAAAAAAAAAAACTACTAAAGAAGTAAATTAATAAAAAAAGTACTTATTTTAAGAAGAAGTTAAGGAACATAAATCAAGTATCAAATTCACACTTGTAGGATTTTTTTTTAATTTATGTAATGGATTAAATATTCAGATAATATTTTTCATGTTTATATAGATAAATCCTGAGTAAATTATAAATATATTAATTGTAAGGAGAAGAAAAATATATGAAATACGATAACAAAAAATATATGAGATAAAAATATAATAAAGATAGATTACATTCGTTTTATAATCAAAGCTGTAAACCAAAACTAATACAAAAAAGATAATAAAGATTAAATAATTCAAAAAGATAATAAAGAAAGGAAAGATAATAAAGATTATCATAAAACTTGTAATCATTAAATCATCTATCCTTATATATTTTATTTAATATTTAATGGGTGAAATCTTATACTTTATCCTGGTAAAATTTTAAAAAGTAAGATTTTTTCTTTTTTACATTTCAAGTACCGTGTTATCAATAAATTTTGAATTTTAACTTTTTAGACTCCTTTATAAAAATAATTCTATTTTTCTTTACCATAAAATCACTTCTTTTATTATTTTTCTTTTCACGCATACATTTATATTGATTATTAGTTGGTTTGTAAGTAGTTTTCTATTAAATCTCTTTGAAAATAAATTGTAATACTTTATATTTAGTCCTTTTAAATCACACAGTAAATGATCTTATTATATTTATCCTTCTTTAATGCGATTAAGCTATATTTACTATTATATATATATATATATATATATATATATATATTATTCAAAATGATAATTTATATTTAAATTACCCTATTTATTAATATAGATGTTGAAAGTAAACAACTGCTTATTTCAATAATTAATTTACGACTAGATTAAATTTTAGTTTCCTAAATTATAAGATAAGAAATCTAATGATGAAGATATATGCATATCGTATAAATCATTCATGCAAATTTTTCTCAAATTTTCAACAACTCAATTAGTTAAAATCCTAATAAGACCGTTTAATAATAGATATGTATATTTTCGATATTTTTTCACATCAAGAATTATTGTTTCAAAAGATAACATCAAAATTACATTTGTGCTATATATATATATATATATATATATATATATATATTGAAGGATTAATTGGATTTTGATACTTCTGCAGAAGAATTAGAATTCATGGAAGAGTGGAAGAGATTAGGAGTTTTAGGAGAAGGTTCATATGCTATAGTGTATCTTGTTGTTGTGATTTCTCAGAAAGAACATACTTCGAATGTTGTAGCTGTGAAATCTTCAAAGCCTTGTTGCTATGTTTCACTCCAAAAGGAGCAAAGGATATTGGAGTTATTCAAAGGTTGTGAAGAAATTCTTCAATGTTATTTCTATCAAGAGACTATTGAGAATGGTCGTAGGACCTACAATCTCTTCATGGAATATACTCCTTGTGGTACTCTTGGTGATTTAATAAAAAAAGGGTCGCTGTCAGAGAAGGAAGTGATAACGTACACTCGGATGCTTCTCAAGGGACTTCGCTCTATTCATAAAGAAGGAATTATTCATTGTGATCTCAAACCGGCCAACATTCTTCTCTTTCCTTCATCCGATGATAATGCAAAGTATCAACTAAAGATCGCTGATTTTGGATTGTCCAACACTATAGGAGATGCAAATGTTGGTCTAGGAGAGATCATGTTCAGAGGTACACCTATTTACATGTCACCAGAATCAATTATAGGTTTGATGGGAACCGCGTTAGATATATGGTCTCTTGGATGCATTGTTATTGAGATGATGACTGGATTTCCGCCATGGACTAACATACAAAGCATCGAAGAGCTAATGTGGAAGCTTGGACTCCTTCAAGAAGTACCAAAGATACCTGATGAACTTAACTGGGATTGCAAAAACTTCCTCAGTAAGTGCTTTGCAAAGGATCATAGAGAGAGGTGGAGTGCTGCAATGCTTCTTGATCATCCTTTCATTCAAAAGGAATATCCAACCTCTTCTATGTTTAATCCCTCATCTTTTTTCTCATATGATATTGTTAGTTCCTCTATGTTTAATCCCTCATCTTTTTTCTCATATGATATTGTTAGTTATGTGTCACATTAGGGATAGAATAATAACCATTGAATTGAGTATGTTTGATGATTGTGTTTATGTAGGTCATCTAGTGTAAAATGCTCCTAAAAGTGTCTTAAAAAGGTTGAGTTGTCATGTGTATCTAATGTAAACAAAATATTTTCTTTGTTCAGTGTGTCTTTCTATGTAAAAGTTTCAGCAGAGTGCAGACTCTTACGTTGTACCATCTTTTATACAGACTCAATAAATCATGTTTTATTATTGGTTGGTTTGTGTTGTTATTATAATTATAATGTTTGTACAATTCTGATCAAATTTTTTCGGCAACACGAGGGAACCAAGAAAATTTAATTTTAGAAAGGGATAAATTTATTTTATAAAATTTATAATTCAATTTTTGAAACAACGTCTAAAGAAAAAACTTAAATGGGTTAAAGTTTTGGGCAAGTTAATTATTATATTTAAGACTATGAAAGATGTGTTTGAAATGCACAATAGGAATTTTTTTCATCTATTGAGTTAAGTGTAATCTTCTTTATAGTTATCTTGCATTTCCCTTAACAATTATCTCGAATTGAATAAAAATTGAGTGATCGAAGAAAATAATTTTAATTTTTTCAGTATTATGAGATGAATAAAGATTTCTGTATTAAACTAAAAGGAAAGGTAGATGAGAACATTTAGGTATCATTGTTGTGGCTTTTAGTTTTAAAATTTTTAAAAACTAAAATCAGCTTTTCTTTAATTTTAAGATGTTACTGCAAAATGAAGGTCGACAAGTGTAATTGATCTAACTCCATTCTTAAGTGATGTATAATATACATATAAAAATAATTATAAAATATATTATGTGGATAAAAAAATTAAGAATTAATTATATTTTTAAGTTCTTAATTAAAAATGATTTAAATTAAAATAGTAAAACTTTAATATATATATATATATATATATATATGACGGATTCAAATCCTCTCATTTCTATCTTTAACAATTACTTATTTTATGATATTCTGTATTCTATATGATATTTCATATTTTATGAGATGAGTAATAAATTAGGAACTTGTAAAGACGAATTCCAATTGAACATACATATTGAATATCTATATGCAAAATGGATTTAGATCATATAATTTTATGAAAACAAAACGCTCTTAGTTCAGTTCGGCAGAACGCAGGTCTGCAAAATCCAATGTCGTAGGTTCAAATCCTACATAGCGTGATTCTAGTATTGTTCACCTGATAATTACACTGAAATAATTGAACATTCAAGAGAAAGTCTGAATTTTATCCTTGTCGATTAGGATTAAACTAAATAAATAGGAAATCACAAAATAAGAGACATTAATGAATCAAAGATCCAATTGATCACCTCGTCGGTATTGTAAATATGCAGTTACAAATAATCTAGCCAAAGTAATAGGAATTAAACCTAACACGATTCCAAATAGAAAAACTTCAATCATTTTTATTTGTTCGAAAAGTAAAAAAGAAAGGTAATATCTAGCCTTAAACATAAATCTGTATTGATCATAAATCTCAACGATCGAGAATTGTAAATTGACATAGTAAGGAATTCTAGAATGTCTTATACCAAAATTTACTATTCCTCTCAAAATTACAAATCAAATAAGTCGTATTTTACTAAGACCAATATATAGAGACGAGGTTATAATTAAAACCGATAGTAAAAAACCGAAATAACTAGTGATAGTGGGCATATAGAAACTAAATGAAATATGTCCGTTCTTTCTAAACATATGTTTATAAAGTACCTCCCTAAATTTCCATTTTTGAGAGAAAAAAGAAGATAAAAAATCCTACTTGAAAGATACAATTCAAAATTGGCAATTCCTCAATAAATTCAATTATTAGAGACGAAAAAAAAAGAAATAGAGTAACATAATTTAGAAATAAATTCCTCATATATATATATATATATATATATATATATATATATTGAATTGAAAGTTTTATTCTTTTAATTTTATTTTTCATTTTTTATTTAGCATTTTTTTTACTTATTTTTTATTTTCTAAAATATTTTTTTAAATTTATATATTTTATAATTTTTAATATTTTTAATACGTATTTTAAAAAATAAAATAAAATAAAATAAAAGGTAGAAAACATAAATTTTAGAAAAAAAATTAAAAATATTTAAAATAATATTAATTTTTTGATTTTTGTAAGTCGACTTTCCGGTAATGTTTTTTAATTTTTGGAAGTCGACTTCCGGTAGTGTTTTTCGATTTTCGGAAGTCGACTTCCAGTAATGATTTTTGACTTCCGAAAGTGGATTTCCGGTAATGATATTTTACTTCCGAAAGTTGACTTTCGGAAATATATTTTGACTTTCGAGAATCATATATTTTGACTTCCAAAAGTCGACATCCAAAAGTAATTTTGGGGGTGTAATGTCTGTGAGTTTTCTTAAATGATCAAAAGGTTTTTTGGAAATTTAAAAAAAATTTGGAGGTGTAAAAGAAATACTTGGAGGTGTAAGAAGAAAGACCCTGTCTTCACTTCATGTTCTTTTAGCGTAGCCCACTTGACTGCTGAAATAGATCCAAGGGTTTTATGCATAAAGTTAAAGATGTTATGTTAGCATCGTCACACTTTCAGAGAAAAAAATAACAATCCTTTGCATTATTATATTTTACTGTTAAAGTTATATGTGTTTAGATAAATAATATTTAATATGCTTTTCATTAATAATGTTTTTCTTCCATATTATCAAAATCTACATTTACATTATTTTTATTATACACATTTTTTAATAAGATGTTATTCATAAATATACAAAATTATTACAATAATCATATGATCTCTGTTAACACAATCTTATAAAAAAAATAAAAACAAAAAACAAAATACCTGTGTGTATGCACCGTGGGAGACTAAGGATCATGATTAGGCTGTCAAAAGCAGGACAGTGAATAGATTTTTAAATTGTTAAATTTTAAAACAACAGCACCAGTGGTCTAGTGGTAGAATAGTACCCTGCCACGGTACAGACCCGGGTTCGATTCCCGGCTGGTGCAAAGCTTTTTCTTTCAATGTGTATGTCATTATACGATAACAAGTTTTGGAGAAATGGATTTTAATTCAATACATCCATTCCTTCGGAGTGCACAGCAGATCTAATGGGTTCCAAAAAGACCACTGAAATTATCTTATCATGACTGCAATGGACATAAATTTTTCTTTTTTATCGTGCGAATATTAAGTATTATTTGATTACTTTAATATAAAAGAAAATTGATATCACATATAGTTTATCTTAATAAAAAACTAATATTTAACTATGATGTATTTAAATGGTTCGACTCATCTAAAATCAGTAGACTATAATATAGTTTTAATATGAATAAAATTTGAAAAAACTTTATAAATAATTAACCGATCTTATATTTCTTTTTGGGATGATATGCATTTTGTCAAATATTCTTATATATTTATTTGATTTTATTAGAATATATATATATATATATATATATATATATATATATATATATATATATATATATATATATATATCGTTTCAGGAGTAGGAATTAAACATATACTTAAACAATTTCTTAGTCATTCAATCTTTTTGTCTAGTTCTCCGTTCGATATTTTTGTTCATCAACTAATGAGTGTTTATATGTTAGAGGTGTTCTGATATTAAAGTCATCATAGGATCGATAGGTTAAAACAATAAATATTATAATTAATGTGAGATAAAAGTTTCAACAACCAAACTTTTGCCTTATTTATAGATTTTAGAAGAAGTTCGTTGGATGTTGGTGCAACCCAAAATTGTAGCTTTCAGTCGAGTTAGACAAACTAAATGAAATATTGTCAAGTACTTGATAACATCTTTGGAAACAGTTTTTGAAGTAGACTCCACAACTGACTTTCGATGACATGGTCGGTATATATATATATATATATATATATATATATATATATATATATATATATATATATAAATTATCCAAAAAATAATTATGAATTTTATTATAAATATTAATTTGTAAGAAATTATCACTAATTTGTAAGAAAAAATTTGTAAGAATTTTTAAGATGATTATTTTGATTCATACTATCATTGACTAATTAAATTTGGATTGTACATGTTTACGAATTCTAAATGGAGTGAGTGTATGTTTGGTTTCACTTTGGAAACATTCAAAATTAATTCATAAAATCAATTCATACTAATAAATTGTTTGGAGTTATCCAAAATCAATTTCTAAAATCAATTGTAGATGAAAAATTCATATTAAAGAGAAACAATTTTTTCTAGTTTCTCCATCAACTAAAAATGATTTTTTCACATCAAATAGAATCAATTTTCTCGAAGTTTTTTCAAACACACCTTGAGTAGGGTTTCAAATGACCTTAAGTGCGGAAGAGTTAAGGTTAATCTGCCAGGTTTATCTCATTTTGAAACAAATATATTGGTAATAGTTTTTTAATTAGTTTAATTATTGTATCCGTGTATACTTTTTAGACACGGTTAAGGAATAAAAAATTATCCAATATAATTTTTAATGTTTTTATTATTTATAATAATCTATGATTAAATAACATCAATGTATATGCATATCTACAATACAGTGATTCAAAATTAGTACAATTTGATTCAAAAATAATATATTTCGATTAAAAGATAATACCGTTCGATTAAAAATTAATGTGGTTCAGTTAAAAAATAGTATAATTGAGTTCAAAGTTAGTACAATTTGATTAAAAAATAACACAATTTAATTTAAAAATATTACAATTCAATTCAAAATTAATATAATTCAGTTCAAAAATATAATAATTCAAAAAATAATTCAGTTCATCATAATTTATTTCAATTCATATTGAAGTGTAATTTAATTCGGTGCTTTCAACTTTTTAGAACATAAAACAGTTTGGTTTATGTCGTCTGAAGTATTTTTCAACAAACCAATTTTCAATTTACTATCATCTTTATCAACAATGCAATTTAGTATATTATACTCTGTTCTCCTTCAAATAATGGTGGATGAGAGAACAAATTACAACAAAATGGAAGTGTAGAATTGAAGTTAGTGTATTTTTTACGCTATCAATGAACTAAATCATTTGTTTATTTTTAAATTAATTATCACTGATACTAAACAATTACATATCATTTGTTTGTAAAAAAACTACTACCAAAACTATTTAATATAAATAAATTTTGTCAAGGAGGAAAAAATAAAAATACTTTTAAAACTTTAAAAATAAAAAAAAAATAATAAAAGTAATTTTTCTTTTGAAAAGAATCAAGAATAAAAAAAATTCAAGTCAAAAAATAATTTAATACACTAAAAGAACCGTGTTTAGAGAATATCATCATTTATGTATTTCTCTTTCTTTCTTCGGGTGCAAACTAACCATAACAAACGCATTCCCTCGATCCTTGGAAATAAAATAACCCAAATCCTCGCCACCGTTATCCAAAACCATATACAGTCAGAAGTGGCGTTCACATTTTTCTCTCCTGCCCAACGCTCCCAACTCTCGCAGTGCCGCCACGTGTCCCATCGTTTTCCGCGTTTATTTCCCTCCTTCTCAGGTAACACTACCGATCACTCCCAAAAACAGTAACTTTTTCTTCGTATAAATCACACCAAATCGAAATCGAATCATCAATTTCAGGTTCCCTTTTCCAGCACTTTCATCGGGATCATCTTCGAACTTTACTTTCACTTTGTGGCTTTCTTTTTCTCGCGCTTGCTGCGCGATTTTCTCGGGAAAATTTTGGAGTTTCTACTGTTTTTTTTGTGCAGTGATCGCTATCGGATTCGGACTCCGATTTCGCCTCGCGAATCGCTAGGGTTTTGTTTCTGTTTTTCCTATGGAGGATAGGAGCTTGTGCTCGTCGGAGTCGGTTGTTGAAGGAAGTCGCGATGTTTGGAGTTCGGAACCGTCGCTCGCTACCTCCGCAGATCACCTCGTTGTAATGGTGAACGGAATTCTCGGACGGTATATCATCGTTGCTTCACTTCGATTTTGATGAGATGCTGTGATTTTACTTTGTTGTGTTTTGGTTTGGTGTTGAGGTTTTGCGGAGTGTTTGTTTGAATTGAGTCTTGTTGCTTTGTGGATTCATTTTAGTGTGCGTGTTTCTTGAAATTAACTGGTTTTTCTGATTCGTGTGTTAATTGTTTGTTTCTGCAGTACAACGGATTGGAAATATGCTGCGGAGCAATTTGTCAAGGAATTGCCTGATAAAGTGTTTGTTCACTGTAAGGCACTTTGAAAACTTTGGTGATTGTACTGGTGTGGTTAAAACAAGAGATTGTTGGTGTTTTGTATAGGATTGTTTGATTTATCTTAAGAATAAATAATGCTAACTGGTAAAAGGGTAGAAGTCTTTTACAATGTAAAAGTTTCGAGTTTCATGTACGGTAAGTTCATTAGTTGTTATAATATTCACCTTGAAAATCATATGAATGATGATGATATCTGATTAGTTGAAATTATAATGACATTTACATTAACAGTTTATTCAAATTGAACGCTTTGTAGTCGTTCGATATTGTGTTTGTAATGGCTATGGCCGACCGAAGTGTGATTTGACCTCTAGAATGTTTGTTGTGTTTGAACCAAATGTTTATTCCTGCATTTCCTTTTTTATGCTTTGATTGTAAACTGTGTAGAAAGTATCATTAAGAAATTGTTCAAAGTAATGTAATGGACTATAAATTTTGTATATTGTGCTTGCTTTTACGTTTCTCCATTTTTCCACCCAGGTAGCGAACGAAATGTGTCTATTCTCACTTTAGATGGTGTGGATGTAATGGGGGAGAGATTAGCAGAAGAGGTCAGTATCTGATTATAATGGAGACCTGTTTTATGAATTAGCACGTCTTGTGAAAGTCTGTTTAATCTATTCTCACTGGATTCACTCTGTTGATTATATTACCTATCTTTGCCATTATATCATAAATGTTATTATTCTTGTGATATACAAGAAGGAATATCCTGAGTATGTATAGGGGAAACGAAACAAGTGAACATATTAGTATAATCTTAGTATTAAGTTCTGTATCAAATCATATGAAGTATGCTGCACCAAATTTGTCTTTTACATATCCTTTGTGCCAATGGTGAAGCATGCCATGTGGATGTTTTTACATGGATCTGTCATGAAATGTTTGTAATTTATTGGAAAACAAAAGAACTGTTCCTACATTAGAATTTTGGAAGTCTATATGTTTGAAGAAGGGAACTTAAAGTTTGTTCACTATTTCTATTAGATATGTCAATTTCTGTACTATTCTGGAGATGGATAAATTCTGTGTCTTTATGTTAAAATGAATCTATTTGTTAACCAAATAAATGTAAATTTAAGATATTTACTCTTGATTTTCCTGTATATAATTATTGGTTATTAACAGCCACTCTAACATTTAGGTGCTTGAAGTGATTCGAAGCAAGCCAAATATGCGTAAGATATCCTTTGTTGCACACTCTGTGGGAGGACTAGTGGCACGATACGCAATTGGGAGGCTGTATAGGCCACCTGAAAAAGGATCTATGAAGGACTCTTGCAATGAAGAAAATAAGGAGAGCCCAGTGGGCACAATAGGTGGCTTGGAGGCTATGAATTTCATTGCTGTGGCCACACCTCATTTAGGATCAAGGGGCAATAAGCAGGTACGAACATCTTAATTTTTTCTTGGTTTCTCAAACATAATGATTAACCAAAGAAATTGTTGGCAATGTAATAAATCTAGCGTAGCTTAGTTTCCAGATTCATTTTTCATGTGCACATTAGGGAAATTTTGGCCTACTCATCACATGTAACCCCTATAATACTTTTTATGGAAGAGGGAAATGAATTTTAATCAGTATGGTATAGGTTTTGAGTTATTGATCTTTTGTCATTCTATTTTTTATTGTTGCAAAATTAATTATCCATGTGTATAGACCTAGACCTGTGTATGGTTTGGCTTTTTAAAAACCAAACCACTTTATAAAATGGTTCACTTTTGTTTTTTAAAATGGTTATTTTTTTTTAGGGTTAAGTTGATTAAACCTTTTCTGGAAGTGACTTTTTTTCTCACTAAACTGAATGGTTTTATAATTAAGTATTGATCGTGTTGCTTTGGAGTTGGTAAACACACCTACGTAGACTTCTTTTAACTAACCCCCATTAGTAGTTTGTTACAGTAATGCTATTTAACGGTTTCTTAGTTATATTA
Organism: Vigna unguiculata; assembly: GCF_037176805.1. NCBI lineage: Eukaryota > Viridiplantae > Streptophyta > Magnoliopsida > Fabales > Fabaceae > Vigna > Vigna unguiculata. The sequence goes on from NC_140798.1 coordinate 4,748,449, forward strand.
GCGAGTGAGTTACTTTTGGACCAGAATAATAAGAGAAATAAGGCATATTGCCTATAAATAAAGAGGTGAAAAGAACAGAGAGAGATATCTGCTCATTTATGAGAGAATTTGGGCCATTATGCATGGGGAGGTGCAGATTGTTTAAGTTCTGCACGTTAGGCACTGTATTGAGGGGAGCAATCCCTTGGACTTTCTAATAAGATACTGGGTTTCTATCACTCCGTTTACTCATCCAGATAACTTATATCTATTGGCTTGTCAATATCATTGCAAATTTGAAGTGTCATCCTACAACTTGTTCCAATATTTGATGAAACCAATAGTAAGTGTTTGAAGGTACTCCCCAAGGCCCAGGAACAATACACTAAATCAATTATTAATTGATAATTAAAAAGGTCCAAAGTTGACCTGATGTTGTTGGAGTGTAACTAGACTTTTTCAGTATAAATAATTACTTCTAAAGAGTCTTCTATTTCTTTCTCCATCAGTCTGTCTTCCATAGAAAATGATTATTTTTGGATTTCTTTCATAGGTTGTAATGAAGATAATTTTATAAAGTATGTTGCAATACCATTAGGGATGACATAAAATTCTTATGTTTGACCGGAGCTATTTTCGGGAAAGAAAGTTGTATCACCTTTTGCTACTTGGGGATTTAAATATGTTAATGGTTTTTGAACCAGGTTCCATTTCTTTTGGGGGTACCCGCTTTTGAGAAAGTTGCCAGTTGTGTTATTCATTTCATTTTTAGAAGAACTGGTCGGCATCTTTTCCTTACTGATGATGATGAAGGAAAACCTCCATTACTTAAACGCATGATTGAAGACTACGGTGATTTGTATTTCATGTATGTTTGTTGCACCATATATTTGTTTGCTTTCATATACATGTAATTTGCTGAGATTGATTCCTCTAAAGGATCTTCATGTCTTCTGATTGTCTTGTGTAGGTCTGCATTGCGCAGTTTTAAACGCCGATTTGCATATTCAAATGTGGACTATGATCGTATCCTTATTTGCTTCTCTCTACTGATTCTAGGTGCATTTAATTGCACATTATTTTATTTGGTTTTCCTTTATAAAATAATTTAGATATTGTTGGCTGGAGAACGTCATCAATTAGACGTCAAAGTGAACTTGCAAATGTATATTACTAACTTATCTTTTTATGTTGTCTGATTTAATGGATCATTGTTATCATATAATGAGCTAAATTATTTGGTTGGTAGTGGAAGGATACCGTCAATGAAAAATATACACATGTTGTATATGAAGAGCACTGCAAGGCTTGTTCTGATGCTGAACAGTATGACATATTGGAAGATAACAACTCTGACAAGATAGAAGGTTAGCGTCTTCAGTATTTTTTATGAATGTAAACTTTTCTTGGTTTTGGATCTTCACTCATTGTAGGTTTTTTGCGTTCCACTACACCCCCTCTACATGGTTAATCTTCCCTTACTTTTCTGCATCCATATAATTTTTGGCCAATCAGTCGTGTGAATACTACTGATGTCATTAATATTAATCTAATGCTGCCGTTCCCTAAATTATTTTTGTCCGTCAATTGCAATTTGGTTTAGAGTATGGTGTGTACTGATGTGTTACAAAAACAAGACAATGCACCAACCTCTATTTGCAGTAGGTGATAAAATCAAATAATGAAATATGGAAACCACTCCGGAGGTCATCTAGCATACTCTAAATTACTATTCGGAAGGTACAAAATCAAGATACTATGAGATATTTTTTAGAATATTCTAACAATATCCAAAATTGTTTGTTTTAAAAAGAAATCCATAATCTTGTGCATCAAGTAACTTTTAAGCATTAAATAATCCCGTAGGTAGGAAGGTGAATATCTTTAATGGTGCAATCAAACCATGGGAAAAGCTGAACAGTTCCCGAACCAACCCTGATAAACAATGACAAATTTCTTTTTATGAATCAGCTATGGTCAGCTTCATTAACAGAGACCATAGAAAGGTCTTTATGCTAGATGGCTCTACACTTGTTTTAATTTTGTAGACCCCAGCAATTTTTGTTGATCCATTTGTAGCTGGCTCTAGGTAATAAAGAGGACAAGATTTGGTTGTTATAGGTGCCATTGATCTTGCCCTGGATAACTAAAGTGTCCTGAATTTGGGCCACAGAGTCACGGGGGTCTGTTTCTTTCTATTTTACGTTATCTTCAATTTTTAAACTATTTCTAACTCGAATGAAAACTTGCAGAGGAGCTTGTAACAGGCTTATCTCGTGTGTCATGGGAAAAAGTAGATGTTAGCTTCCGCAATAGTAAGAATAGATTTGCTTCTCATACTATCATTCAGGTCTGTGTCTTGCTATACCCTTTAAATTTTGATGTATGGCTCATAATTAATCACCATTTAAATTATCCTCTTCTGATATACCCAGTCTTTCAAACTGACTTGTTTGAATGCTTTGTTTTATTTTATCTGCGCATGTTCTTCCTTCATCCCTTACAATGTTTTACAGGTCAAAGACCACATCACACAAATAGAAGGTGCAGATGTTATACAGCATATGATTGATCATTTTCTTCTCTAGCAGCCTTCTGTCTCTTAAATATGCCTTCTTGGTAATATATGCTTCCTATAGGTAAATCTAAAGTGACTATGCTATTTATAAGTAAGCTAGAGTTGATAATTATCGAATTTATCTGAAATTGAATTCGTTGTAGGATGGAAACAATTGGTTTCCTGAGTGATGAAATTGCCGTGAAGAAGAAAATGATTTTTTTGTTTATGGATCTCATCCATAACTTGACACTGTATAAACTAGTCGGAAACCGTGAAATGCACGGGGACAATAGAATTTCAAATATTTATATTCCATTTTTTGTGTATCCGCATTTAAGGTTATTTATTTACGAAATTGATTTGTATATATACACCTATGTAAATGTTTTTTACATTGTAATTTAATCTGTTCATATGGTATGTACAGTTAATTTATTAACCATATAATAACTAATTAAAGGTCAGGTGATGATTTTTAATTAATTGACAATTTACATCGACTGCACTAAAATTAAACTATTTATTTATTTTACATCTGGCCCACATCGTTCTCTATAATAAAAAATTAAATATTTCAAAACAGTTTATATATAAATAAAAATATTTGTATAAAATACAGCCTGTAAATAATATAATATATAATAATTGTTTCAGTTTTCTAATAGCCCTGATTTTAAGGTTATACTAATTCTATATTGAAGAGTTTACGGTGATCATAATAACAGTAGTGATTTTGAAGTCAGGCAGTGAATTCGAAAAAATATATATTAGGCGAATGTATTATTATTATTATTATTATTGTAAATTGATTTCAGGTTTAATTAGTCACGATTTCTGTTTTTCTTTTTTAAATGTTAATTTGGTCTTTTAATTTTTTTTTAGTTTTAATTCAATTTCTTGATTTGTAAAAGTAAATGTAATTTATTCATGAGAGTCGTATCTAGGCTAGTTTAGTTCGTCTCATAAGTTTTGTTCAGTAGGTCGCGAGTTGGTCAACTTTTTTTTTTAATTTTTTAATGATAAAGTTTTTGATGTTCAATAAATTAAAAAATTTTATTAACTAATAATTTCATCAAATTAAACAAAGACTTTGAGAAAGACTTTGGGAAGTTGAATGATAAATTAATAATTCAAAATTTTTGTTATATTCATACGATTTATTTTTTAAAATTTTATCACATTTAAAAATATATAATATTTTTATTTTTCATTTACACAAAAACTTGAAACATGTATGCAGAAGTCCAAAAAAAAAGTAATCAATTTACACAAGTGTAATTTATTTTATACGAGTTAAGAACTAGCCCGTGTGGACCGTAGGTTATGCAGATCGAACTTCTGCGAGCCAGTGAGTCCAATATCTTGCTCCATCCCGCATTTTTTTGGCAGCTTACAGACTGAACCACCAGGACAAATTCATATTACCACCCCTAATTTAACTTTCTTATACATAGAGAGTTTTACCTTTAATAGCATACAATGGATCATTTATAAAAATAATACGAGGTAAATCTTAAAGCATTTATATATATAAGATTAAGCGTCATGTTAAATTGTTTGAATAATTACTACAAGTACTAAGTAATTTATATGATGATTAGTGTTTAATTTAGATTTTTTTTGATAGATACTAAAAAAGAAGTCTACAAAATTTAAAAAACAATTAACTATAATTGAAAATTTAGGAGGGAAGGAGGGACGAGAGTGTTAGTTCGAATTTAAGAATATTGACATGTAATATAAGCTTTAGGGAGAGGTAAAAAAGAATAAAAAGAGTTTTACCACTCCTTTTGCTTTGAGTGGTTGTGAGATAAAGAGAAAAATATAGGGAAGATAATATGAATGAACAAGCTACTTTTGAATGGATTAAAAAAGGAACACAAATGAGTAAGTTACTTATATAACATGTTATGTTAGTGTTACTAAACTTTAGGAATTTAAGAGTTATGTGAGACAAATATAGGTCAACTCGTCGTTAGTCCCAGCAAGTTGCAGGTTATGCAGCCAAATATGGATTAAAACACTAACTTGTTCGACATTTTTTCTTTTGAGTTTGAGGGTCGACTCACGTGACTCATCCCACATTGTCATGTCTTAAAAAATGAAACAAAATTTTGCCTTAAGAATTCTACAACAACCCATGGTCAAATTGTTAGTCTTTTACTTTCTACACCCCACAATTTCTTTGAGAATTTTTAAATTTTTAAAATGATCATTTTAAGTTTCATAAAAAAATATTTTTCCAAAAAAATGTCATAAATTTTCAGTTTCATTTTACCTTTATTTTAACATTATAAAAGCTTGGTTTTATTTATATGTTCAACTTTATTTAGTATGCTATTTTTAAATTATCAAATTTTTAGAATTATAATCATTTTATAATTTCTCTAAGAAAGATATCTTAACAATAAATTGACAATAAATTTTTATAATAGAAATTGGGATGTTACACTTATACATTATAAGAATTTTTATAATTGTTAATAAATTTTTATCAACATAATTAAATTCGTTGATAAACTTAAACTTATCAATAAACTTAAACTTAAATTACCGACATATATTTTTGTTAGTAATGAATTTGCAACTAATATTTGTCTATTAGATCTTTTAATAAATTAAAATTTATATTATCGACAAATATTTTCATCGATAATGAATCACTGATAAATTTATTTTGTAGTAACTTATAAATTTATTTTCGAACAAATTTTCTATTGATAAATCCATCAATAAAGTAAGATAAAAATATTTCATGCAACAAGAAGGACATAAAATTAAAGAATTAATTTGACTATACTCATCACAACTTAATAAAGAAAATTTATGTAGTTATGTGAGAAAAGTTTGTATTTTATTCTTATAAAAATTATATGAAAACGTTTATAATTTTATCCTTAAAAGTTATAATACAAATCCTACTTTATTACTTATTATGTATTTTAATGTTCATGCTCTTATTATATGTGCTTCGGCTTGTTTCAAATTCTAGAGTTTTCAATGACCAATTTTAAAGAGAAATTAATAATGTGTAACAACATGGAGTTATTTACCCTAGGCACCCTACTGTGATCTAGTGGTTCAATTCACAATGTTTCTTGCATAATTAGAATTAAATGTCCCACACTATGAAATTAATGACATTATTCATTGACTAAGACGTCACGAATCATAATATTAACTCTTTCTTAGCCAAACAAAATATTATAATTAATCATATCACACAAAAAAGTTACAAAAAATATTCTAATACATGTATCCAAGTTTTTATTTCATATTATGTTATTGTAATATTTAATTTACTCCTAAAAGAGAAAGAGAAGCTAATTTAAAAAATAATTGAAAAAATAGTCTCTTCTTCTAACTATCACCAACCCTTTTGTTCGTCATCATCATCAAAACTTGTTAATAACTAAGAAGGATCATCTCCCATCGTTTATTTTCTTCTAATATAATGTTTTGATCAATAAGTCTTCTTTTATCATTCGATTTAAAGAAAATGAAAAAAACAAATCTTTCATAGATAATGTTAATGTTTGTGTTAATGAATGCTTACACAGGTATTGTACAATCAACATAAAACGTGAATGAATTCTCAAATGTTCTTTGTCAAATATAATAAACATTCGTTTTAACATTCGTTTTAAGTCCGTACTCATTTAAGTCCGTATATCGTCTAAATTTATATTTGAAAAGGAAAAATTATTTTCAGTTCGTTCCCACGTGGTTATCGATTGACCATTATGTAAGATGCGACAAAGGGTGAAGAACACACTTTTAGTTTGATTTAACTGATTTGATGGTAAATAAGGAGAATCTATCAACTTACTCATATGAATAAAATAAAATAGCAAATTGTTTCGGTAACATATATCTTATATCTCATATTTTCACGATCCTTACAAATTTCCGACACTCATAATATTTAATATTGTAATTAAATGATCCATAATATTTCATATGGTAATATAACTTATAAAACTTCATAAGTCCGCATCTCAAAAAAATCTGCATCAAACTCCTATAATCAAAATGAGAACTTAAGCGAATATTTTGTATATATAATAATCCAACAATATTATCATATTTGTACAAAAATGTTGAACAAATTGATGTTTTTTTAATCTTTATCATCCAATCACAAAAAACGAATTTGGGAGTATAATAATGACCTTTCATAACATGAATTTAATAAATCAAATTCTGAAATAGATGTAGTGTTGTTTTAAATTATCTCAGAAAGTTCTATTTCCAGATAATGAATTCAACATTCAGATTTAAAAGCCATCAGAGGAAATAATTTAATTTAATTTTGGACTGAACACAATGTTATTTCTCAACACCTATTTTTTCATCGTTGTTGGATTTGGTAAGCTAGTTGGGCAAGTAGTGTTGCTACGTATTAATGAGGGTGATTTGATTTTATGTGAAAGGTTAATGGCATCAAAATTCATGGCCAATGGTTTTGGTGCAAGTTGAGGATTAGGGTCCCATCAAATCAACACTATTAAAAACCACTTTCTATAACTTGCAATTCAGATATAGGGAGTAGACAAAAACCAAAACCAACTTTTTGAGTTCTAGACATGGACAAAACTTCCCACTAAAGTAAAATTCATATTAAATTTTTTTTAATTATTCATTTGATTTTTTATTTATTTAAAAATATCAATTTAGTTAGTTTTTAAGTGTTTTTTAATCTTATTTTGGTCTTAATTTATAAAAATTGATATAATTTAACTCTGATTTTAAGAATCGATATAATTTGATTATTTTTGTTAAATTTTTTAAAACAGATAAATAATTTTTTATCAAAATTAAAATTATATCTGATTTAGTAAAAAAAATTAAATTATATCAATTTTTCAAATAATAAAGAAATGTACAAATATCTGTAAACAAGAATTATATATTGCAGAAAATGGTAGCACAAGTTGCATAATTTTGTTGTCCCTGATGTCCATGTCCATTGCTTCCCAGCAAGAACAACAGAGGACATGAGAATATGCCAAGGACCAACTTGGTGAAATGCAATTAAAGATTGTGTTTTTCTTTGTGGGCACACCTCCAACACTGACATCACAGTTTGGATAAGAAGATGCAGTGTCCACAAACACCTCACAAAAAAAAAAACACCTAAAACAGCCTCCTTTCTCCTCCAACCATCAATTCTGATATGTCTCACAACTGAATGTATAGGACCCTTTTCTGTCTGATATGCCAAGGACCATTAACAATAATTAACAAGATCAAATTCACTAAAACATCATGGTAGTTTTAAATTTTAAGGTACAAAATTTGCATGCAAACATTAAGTCATGAACGTTGTGCTGAAATTTGCATGCTTTTTCTGTACAGTCATTCTTCTTGAGAGGACATGCTTATATGAAAAGTCTTGTTAAAAGAACTTTTGATACAAGGACCATACGTTTGAACCGGTTTTAACTATCAGTTCTATGATCGATAGAACTTGTTAGGAACAAGGAGGAGATTTTACGGAAGAAATACAATATTAATGAGACTTAAACCCAACTATATAAGAAATTGATACCATTCTTAACTCAAAACCTTCAAATAATAGATTTATAGATCTTTATCCTTATATATTGCTCTATTTTCTTATTTCTAACCAATATAGGATTAGACTCACACTTAAATTTCTACGTACTCTTGTTCTTATGTTCTTATTCTTGTTGTTTCAAAATTTCCAACCTCCTAGTATTTCTATGAGAAATATCTTAGTTGGAAGGTTTCCCGAAATTCCAAGTGGAGAGAGCATACGGTAGAAAGAACAGAGGATTGTGTTTACATCATCAAATGACCTGTTAATTGAAAACAACTATTTGAACAAAGACTTTGGTGTCGTGGGGGACCTATTTTCCCTTGAAAAACAAATATAAATATCTACCTTAGCTTCTAACCATTTTTCAATCCATTAATCCACCTCACACATATTTTTCTTCACCACTCCTTAAAGATGACAACAGCAGAAGAAACTTCAAACTTGGATCTCATAAGCCAACACCTCTTAGGTGAAAACATCTCAACCTCCTTTTTCTCCAATTTCTCCAACCTCAACCCTGTGAAGCTTGAAGCCCCTTCATCACCTTCATCACCACACTTTGATTTTGATTTCTCAGACAACACCACCTTCTTCACTTTCCTTGAAGGCTATGACTTGGTTGCAGACATGGAGTTTCTCGATCACAAAACCATCATAAACTCCACATCAACACCCCCCTTAAACAAATGCAATTCTCCTCAACCATTGGTGTCATCATCAGAATCAGAAGAGAAAGCAAAGAAGGTAGAACATGATGAAGCAAAACGTTATAGGGGAGTTAGGAGAAGACCTTGGGGTAAGTTTGCTGCAGAAATCCGTGACCCTACAAGGAAAGGTACAAGGGTTTGGCTTGGAACTTTCGACACTGAAATTGATGCTGCTAAGGCTTATGATTCTGCTGCTTTCAAGATGAGGGGTCACAAAGCGATTCTTAACTTCCCTCTTGAGGCTGGAGTGTCTGATCCAAAACCAAACACTTGTGGCAGGAAAAGAAGAAGGGACACCCTTGAATTGGAGCTCCCACAGGTCCATCTTCATCATGGTGTATCATGAGAAACTGAGAACATAACAGTTCATAGCATTAGCTAGTTTGTTTTCTGGAAAAATAAGATTGCTTTTTTGCCTGTTTAATCTGTACATAGAAGCAATGCTAATGTCGAATGTCTGTGTGAAAATCTATGTTATGGAAGTTTTACTAACTTTGAGGAGCTTAAGACCAGAATGTTAATCAGTTTCTGTTACAGAATACACTGAAACAAAATGAACCGACACATTTTCTTCTTGTTTTTCTGTCTCTGTTGTTGAGCCAAACTTCAAAACTTTTTTTTCAGTTCACCTTCGATTTGTGGACTCATTCTCCAGCATTCGTTCCTGCAACATGTTGATTAATCTAATGGATAATGTTAAATATATTTTAGATGTGTTTAAATTTTCTAAAACTATATGTAGTATATAAAGCAACTACAAAATACTTAAATTAATGTGTTCCACAAGTTACTTAATAAATCAACAAAAATAAATTTAATTGATGATTAGGGAATTTTTTTATAAAAAATAATATTACTTTTAACGGTCTAATAAAAATGTAATTATCTATAAGGTAGTGTACAAAAAAGAAGATAAGGGAGTTCAGGTGGATAGATGAAGCTCAATGAAAAGAAAAATTAAAACAGGGTTCATAAATTGTGTCTTTTACCATTTCTGTATCTTGTCGGAGTAGTTGTCAGAAAAAGACATTAAATGAAATAGTTTAGTACTGCCTCAAGTTTTCAGAAAACAAAAAATCTACAATAAAATCATTAAATTGATTAAATTTTATTGATCTTTCGATAAAAAATAAAAATCTAAGTAAAAATATTTTTATCATATATTAAAATATATTATCAAGTGAAAAAAAATAGTATAGATAGACTTACTTTATTTATATTAATTAATAAAAATATTGCTTAATTAAATTATATGTCTAAAAATATAATTATATTCATCTAAAATATTATTTATTGTCTTAACTATATCAACTGATATTTTTTATTTCAATATTAAACTAACAATAATTACTAATATAAATTAGAAAAAATAAAAGTAAAAAAGTATCAAATATAAATTTATAAATATAAAAGACAAATTAAAGCATTAAAGGCTTTTATGTCACTCTGTGTTACATTTCTTTCTTCTAAAAGTGACTTGAAGAGTTGAATCTGCCAAAAAAGATGAGAATAATCTTCTAGCTTGCTTTCTTTCTTTAATTTTGTATTGTGGGTAGCATGAAAGCATTTGGCTGCATTATCTTTCACCCTCATTAACGTGGCAACTCTATCTTCCTCCAAAATGACAATTGTCGCCATTTTCTTCTGCAATTTGTAGGGTTTCCATGTGCAACAAAGATAAGTAATACAAGTGGCAAGCTACAAGCTATATATTAGTTAAACTTTGGTTTGATAAGGTTGTTTTGGCTATATCCAATAGTCATGTTATAAAATTTTATTTTTTATTTTATGTAATATGTTACATCATCTTTATAAAAAGATTTATAAGTTATGTTATTTGAAAGAGTTTTATAAAATCTATATTTATATAATTCTTTTATTCATATTCAATATAAATACTATTAGATTTGATTTTACATGGTTTTTTTATACAAGAACATCCATCGTTAAAAAAAAATAAATCCTTTTATCTCAAACTCTAATTTTCCTTAATATCATCTTCCTTTTCTTTCCCACAACACATCCACGATCCTTTTTAAAAACTAACACTGTGATGTACACGATTCTATCAAAGCTTCCAATCCATCTTTCCTTTTAGGTAATTTTGTTTTTTGTCATTTTGCTATAAAATAATATAAAGTAACATGTTTCTCCTTCTCTCCATGCGACTCTTCTTTCATTGCATTTGATTTTCCTTCCTATTTGTTGAAATCTCCTCTAATGGAGATACTAAAATTGTGCTTTAATAGCTGATCGGGCCTTTAATTGTGTATATAGAATAATTTTTCGTGTGTGACACCGATTAAGAAAGGAAGGCAAGACAAACTTTATTAATTAAGGAAAGGTAATTTAATTAAAAATTTTAGGTCTTGTTGAATTTGAAAATTTGTAGTATGAATGTTGTCTTTATATTTGCTGAAATTTGGAAACAATCTTTACGAGAAGGGTGATTTGATATGAACTATGAAATTGTGGAACTGTGATGAGAAACTACTTTTTTGGATAGGCTATGTGGTTGGTACTTTTTTATTTTAAAAAAAATGAGGTGAGATTGGCTTAAAAGAAAAATTGATAGTTAAGGGTGGTTGATAATGTATTAGTATGAAATTTCATAAATATATATGGAAGAGTTAGCCTATAATATGAGAAAGGAATTGTTTCGATTCGACCTAAGTCCAACAAGAGGAATGATGTGACTTTGATATTATCATGGTAAAGATATTGTTTGAATTTGTAGGATTGGATGTTTTTTGTATGGTATAATATTTTTTCTTAAAAGCCTAAAGTAATTGAACACTTTTAAAGAGATTAAAAACTTGTGAATTTGTATTATTGTTGCAAAAACTGAATATTTTTTATTAGATGTTTGTATTACAATAATGTGGTATTGAATATGGCATGATGTTTGCATTATGAGATTCGTGGTATGCCTATATGATTGTTCTAAAGTGTGAATTAGAAGTGACTTATAGTTTGTTAAATAGTTTTCTTTTATGCTACTTAAGATAATTATGATTGTACGAATTTATGTTTGTCAGTGTATGTGTATATATAAAGTTTAGTATGTGTTAGTCAAATTAGTATTTCCAAACAGAAATATTAACTTAGGTTGAGTCTAAGTGCATTGAAAGATACTTTGAGGAGTGAAACTATTTTGACTCAACTAGTATCTCATTCACATAGAGTTAGATATATAGGTGGTCAGTGGCAGAACTTGATCAAAAATTTTAGGGGAGCCAAATTATATTTGTTATATATAAATTATTATTTTTAATTAAAAAATAATAATTTCTTTTAATTAAAAAAAATTAATTTCTTTACATCATTTTTTTATTCAAAATAAGCATTCATGACAATAGAATCCAAACAATATAACAATAATATATATGAAAGAGTAACATAAAGTTTATCATCAACAATAATATATATAAAAAAAACAAAAGTTATCTTTAGTCAGATGCATTTGATATGAATCCCATTTTAGATAAGCCCTTCGTACCTCGTCAATTTGATTTGGTGGGTATTGCCAAATTTGAAGACACTTCCCCGGATCACGTTCTAAAGTATTTTTAAATTCATTATATATAACTTTAGAAACATTAGAGAATTTTTTTTCGTTTTCTTCAATATTTGGATTCTCATGAAGTTTCTCAAATTTAGATGACGTAGATGCATTTTTTTCATCTTCATCACACGCCTTCCTTAATATTTTAAGAAAACTAATAACTTCTAAATGATTAGCTTCCTTTACCTTAAAGTAAATTCCTAATCTTGTTTTTCCCTTACACAACTTCAAAGCCTAAAATAGCTCTATCTATACAAAGAAGAGCTTGATCAACAATTAAAGCGTGATTTTATGATCTCTAACAGATAGAGATATGTCTAGAGCGTAGAAAAGTCACATACAAGAGGGAAATATATTGCTTAAAAAAAAAGGAAAAGATGAACTTACTCAAAAGAAGAAATTGTTCGGTCCAAAATGTTCCTTAACTCTTCAATCTTGCTGTAGTGCAATTTGATTTTGAAAATAACAAGGAATTGATGGTGAAAATTGAGATGAAAATAAAACGAGAGAAAGAGATGGAGGCACGGAAGAGAGAAACCAAATAAAAAAGTATAAGAAATTATAATAGAGAAATAAAATGTGATTTTTAAATTTTAAAAAAGATTTTTCAAACTAAATTAATATAAATAGTAATAATATATAAATAAAGTAATAATATATAAATAAAGTAGTAATATATAAATATATTTTTTTAAATATATAAAAAATAAAATAAAATAAAATAAAAAAATATAAATAAAGTAATAATTTATAAATATTATTTTTTAAATATAAAAAATAAAATAAAATAAAATTGGTTGGGGGAGCCATGGCTCCCCTCTGTCATTAAGTTGTTCCGCCCCTGTAGGTGGTGTGAGTCAAAGAAAGCTTCACATCACATGGAAGACGACATGATATTAAAGAGGATTATACTTAAGGAGCTAGCATGTTAATCCTATCATGACTTGGTTGGGGACAGTGGTCCTGAGTGTTGAAACACCATGGCAAATGATATATGGAGAAATGAGTTGTGATATATGGAGAAATGAGACAAGATAATCTAAGAGCTTATTTTTTCCTCTCAATTATACTTTGATTTTCTCCATATTTATTTTCATGGTTATAATTTCTAATATTATTTCTCATCATTTTTAAATGCATTAACTTACCCTTGTTTTTACAAATTTTATACTATTTCAAAGTTTTAGTTGGACAATTTTTGTGATAAGATATGATCTCTTTCTAATTGAGTTTATTCTTTTGTAAAATTAGCTTACTCTTACAATTGTGTGTCTCTTATTTCTTTTCTTACGCAATGATGGTGATATTAGCACGGGGGCTAGAACAAGAGACTGAAGGATTAGTATATGAATATTTTAGAGAATCCCTTTAACTTTATAAAAAAATGTATTAAGTTTCTATTTTATGTTTTGAAGTATGTATAATTTATTTTGAATGTATTTTGAAACACAATATTATCTATGTTGTCTAACCTGTAAGATGAATATTGAGTACTTAATTAATGTATATTAGAAGAAATTTGGGTCATTATACTTTAGAAAGGAAAGTAGAGTCAAAATTAAGTATATAAATTATAATTTTAGTTATTCTTTATAAATTTTATCATTTTTTCCTATATATTTTTTCTTTAATTTGATAGACGTAATTCTCATTTTTTTTATTATAGAGTGACATGGAGACAATGATAAGATGATAATAGAACATAGTTTCAATTAGAGTACATTTTTCTCTTTTTTTATATCTCAAGTTTTATTGTTTAGTTTTGATTTGAAGTAAAGAATTGTGTTATTGTCTATAAAGTGAGAGTTAAATAGATAAGTCTCTCTTAGGCTAAGTTAATATGTTTGGTTTGTGAATCAAGCCTCGTATGAAAGCAAATTAGGATTTTTCTTAACTTCAAGTTTTTTGAGACACTCCTTGAACACATTAATCAATTTAAAGGAGTTGATAATTTTAATTTATTTCTAGTTGAATTTAGATAGGATATAGGTTTAAATTTAATGAATTATGTGACTGATTCATTACAAAGTTGATTGGACGATGGAGATTGGGATAAACCTTTTCTGTACCATTAGTACTTCACTAAATACAAGTTTTGAGTAGTTCTATTTTGTGCTTTTAAGAATATTATAACATGTAGAAGTTGAAAAATTCATAAAATGATTTGCTTTGATTTTGGATTTTCTAGTTAAAGTGTAAAGTGTATTCATTGTGTTGAAATATTAGAGTTGGAATTGAATGTTTTAAGATAAATTTGATATAACAAAATGAGAAAATGCAAAGTTATTCTACTTTGGTTTGGAAGATTGTAATACTCTCTCTCTTTTGTTCATCTCTTTTGCTTTAAATGTTATTTCCATTTATACTAACATAAAAGTAGAGGCATTGTATAAACATTTAATACAAAAATCATTTTAAACAAGTAAAACTAAAACTTTCTATATAACAAGTAAATCAATTAAAGCTTAACATATAAAACTATAGTATGAATACTCTTTATCTGACAATATTTGTGACACGTATCCAACAAGTTTTAAGAAACAATTCGACTTTTTTCTTCTTACATTTTCTCTACTTTTCACAAGCTCCAAAGCTGGAAGTAATGCAAGATTAAAAGAGATTCAAGTCCTAAGAAAATACTTGAATTTGTAATCATTATAGGTGACTAAAGAAGAATCAAGATGTATTGTACTAGCCAAACTACTAAAGAACTATGGTAATGACATGATTGAGTTCCTTCCATCAATCTTTGCCCATTCAGAAGACAATGAAAGCAAGAAAAGATAACAATCCACAAGTTCACCTTAAGTTTCTTCACTTGAACTTGTCAAACACAGATGTGAGAATTTGTAATAAATATCCTTTCGTAGATGGTATTATGAAAACTCACCTCTTACAAGTCTAGAAGAGCCTACGATAAGTAAGTATGACGATACCACAAGTCTAGATAAATATGTCAATGTTTATGACAAGACAATATAAAATTTCTTATAATCAATTTTAGTAACCAAAAGTTGTTAGTCACTATAGTGACTAATTTAGATACCAATTTAAAAAAAATGTTACTAAAATAATCACTATTATGAATAAAAAAATTATGATTAGTCGCTAAATGGTCACCAACTAATTAGAGACTAATTTAAAAACTAATTTTTTTAGTAACAAAAACATTCGTAGCTAATGTGTAGTGACCAATTTTCTTTGGTAGCTAAATTTCAGAAACTAATTTAGAGACCAATTATAATTTTGTATTCATAATAGTAACTATTTTAGTAACCAATCATTTTTTATTTTATAAATTGGTTTCTAAATTGGTCACTAAAATTTTAATGACTAATAATTTTTTATCACTAAAATTGGTTATGAACAATACATCTTGTACCCTAAGTTGGTTCATAAAATTGTGTATAATGAATTGCTTTAATACCTTTATAACTATGTCCAACACACAACTTTTCATGAACCATCCACATATTTTTGTCATGCTTGTGAACATTATATAACAAGTGTAGAGATTTGGAAAGGTTGCACTTAACAACAAAAAAGCCAGCAACAAACCTGGTTAAGTAGAGAAGGAGAATTGTCAAATTCATGTTGGAAGAAGTATATCAAAGTCTCAAAATCACGTAAGAATTGAAACATTCAAGAAAATATTATGCAAAAAGTGTCCCAAAGGGCTTCCAGAAAATTAACTTAGAAAAAATAATTTAAAATTCATTTTTTTTTCTTTTAGAAGTGAATTTGGCAAACCTGAGTAATCTTATAAATTTTTTTAGATAAAACAAGTTGATTGAGTGAGTTATTATAAAGTGAGAGAGACATTGAAATGAAGTCATTCATTGTGTGTGGGTTGTTTGAGAAGATGAGAGAGATGTTGAAATGATGTGAAAAACGAAACACAGGCAATGGGAGAAAGTGAGAGAAACACAAACCCTAGTTTGGTTGGTTTCCGTCTTCCTCTGCAATTCGTGATTTGACAAATGTTGAACAGACCAACAAACAATTCTTTCACACAGGTTAAGATGCTCAATAAATGACATTTCTTTAAAAAGGATTTACAAATTTGAAGTGTAAAACTTATGATTTCCATGTCCTCAGGATGAACAAAAATTCAATTTTTATGATCCAATTCATTTTTTTATGATCCAATTATTTAATATTCATTCTATTAAAAATTCAATCAATTTTATTGGATATGAATATCAATTTAATCTACATTTTATATATTTTATGGATTAAATATCCATTCTCGAAATCTAGATTTTCAAAATGGATAATCCAAAATATTCAATCCAAATTTTCACTTTATATTTTTTGCTAGGTTAAGCTAAAGGTTAAGACGGACTAGCCCAAATTTAATCGTATTTGATTGAGTTGGCGTGACCCTGTACAAAATTTGGCCGAATTAGGCCAAATTTTGTCAAGTCGGTCTCGATCGAGATTTGACCTAGTTGGTCCTAGACAAAATTTGGAAGTATTTGGCCAAATCTGTCAAATTCTTTGGTGTCAGCCCTATGGACACAAATTTGGATCCACATCCATTATTTGGATCCAAAATGGATGTGTATTAGATTTTTGATAGAGCTGACACCATAAAATTTGGCAGATTTTTTGTCGAGGCCAACTAGGCCAAATTTCAACAAGGGATGAACTTGGATGACTTTCGAACGAATTTCGGTCGGGGACGACATGACCAAATTTGGGCTAAGGTCGAATCGACAAAATTTTAGTCGAGATCGACTTGACTGGATTCGACTGAATTTCGGCCAAGGCCGATTTTGCCTAATACGACCAAATTTTGGCCAGAGCCGACTTGGGCAAATATGGCCACATTTGGGCTAAGGCCTGATCGGTCAAATTTTGGTCAGGGTTGACTCCACTAAATTCGTCGGTCGGGACCAACTTGACTGAACATGGCCAATTTTCGATCAGCCAACTAAGTTGAATATAGTCAAATTTCGTTCGGGACTTACTTGACCGAATACGGCTAAATTTGAGCTAGTGCCGACTCGACCAAATTTTGGTCATGACCAACTCGACTGAATTTGGCCAAATTTAGGTTAGGACCGACTCGCCTAAATATAACCAAAGTTCAGTCACGATCGACTCTGTCAAATACGAACAAATTCAGGCCAATACCAACTCAGTCAAATTTTGGTCGAGGCCAACACGACCAAATTTTAACCGGAGCCGACTCAATTGAATTTGGCCGAATTTCGGTCGTGGCCAACTCAGTTAAATACGGCCAAATTTCGATCGTGACCGACTCATTTGAATACGGCCAAATTTCACCCTAGGCCGTCTACGCCAATTACGACCAAATTTGGGTCAGGGCCGACTCGACCAAATCTCAATCGAGACCAACTTGATTGAATACAGCCAAATTTTGGTCGCGGTTGTCTCGGCCGAATACGGTCAAATTTTGTCTAGGTCGACTCAGGCCAATGCAGTCAAATTTGGGTTGGGGTGAACTCAACCGAATACTTTCAAAATTTGTCCAGGATCAGCTGGGCCAAATTTCGATCGAGACCGATTTGACAAAATTCTGCCAAATTTTGTATAGGGTCACGCCAACTCAATCAAATACGACTAAATTTGGACTAGTCGGTTTCAACTTTTAGCCTAACCTAACCAAAAATATAAACTGAAAATTTGGATTGGATATTTTGGATTATCCATTTTGAAAATCTAGATTTAGAGAATAGATATCCAATTCATAAAATATATAAAATATATATCAGATTAATATCCATTTCCAATAAAATGGATTTTAAATGGATTAAATTTTTAATAAAATAGATATTAAATGGATTAGATCATAGAAAAAATAGATTGGATTATAAAAAATGGATTTTTTACCCACCTTTGATTAGAATTTTGTGACACATCTCTTCGCATATTGAATGTCAGAACAGAAAACCAATAAAAAAAATATAGTCTGCCAAAATCTAAATACTTTTCTAAAATCATCTATGTAATGATAGCAGACATATACAAAAACTTCAAATTACTGTTGTTGCATAAGGTTAGCTTTCCTATTTCCGGTAAAATAATGTTCTTTCTCTTCCTTCTTTCGATCAATAAAAAGCTATTATCTGAAGAAAGATAAAAAGCAAAGAAGAACCTTGGCAATACTGCAACCAGTAAACCAAAGCACCATTATTTTATGAAAGAATCAAGTATTTTAGTGCAATAATGTGATATGTGCGACGTGAGACGTGAAACGTGCTACGTGAGACGTGGAAGGTGAGACGTGAGCGTGATACGTGGGATGGGGGACGTGCGATGTGCGACGTGAGACATGAGACGTGATACATGGGCCGTGAAACATGCGACGTGAGACGTAGGACGTGAGACGAGAAATATGAGACGTAGGACGTGGGAGGTGGGACGTAAGACGACGTGGGACATGAGACGTGAGACGACGTGGGACGTGAGACGTAAGACGACGTGGGACGTGAGATGTAAGACGTGAGACATGGGACATGGGATGTGAGACGTGGGACGTGAGACAAGAGACGTGACATGAGAGACGTGAAAAATGAGACGTGGGACGTGAGACGTGAGACGTGAGACGTGAGACGTGGGACGTGAGACGTGGGACGTGAGACGTGGGACGTGAGACGTGAGAAGGGAAATGTGAGACGTGACACGTGACACGTGGGACGTGAGACGTGGGATGTGTAACATGGGACGTGCCACATGAGACGTGAGACGTGGAATGTGGGACGTGGAACGTGGTTCATGGGACGTGGGACGTGAAATATTAGATGTGAGACGTGGAAGACATGAGACGTGGGACGTGGGAGCGGAATGGGGGACGTGGAACCTGAGACGTGAGAGACATGAGAAACGTGGCGCATGAGACGTGGGACGTGTGACGTGACACAACGTGGGGCATGAGACGTAAGACGTGAAACGTGAGACGAGGAACATTGGACGTGAGACATGGGACGTGCGACGTGAGACATGAGAAGTAAGACGTGGGGCGTGAGATGTGGGCCGTGGAACGTGAAACGTGAAACGTGAAACGTGGGACGTGGGACGTGGGACGTGAGACGTGGGACGTGGGACGTGAAACGTGGGACGTGCCACGTGAGACGTGAGACGTGAGACGTGAGACGTGAGACGTGAAACGTGGGACGTGCCACGTGAGACGAAAGACGAGAGATGTGAGACGTGACACGTGGGATGTGGGACGTAGTTCGTGCGACGTGAGACATTGGACGTGGGACGTGAGACATGAGACGTGGGACGTGAGACGTGGAACGAGAGACGTGAGACGTGAGATGAGAGACGTTAAACGTGGGACATGAGAGTGGGACGTGGGACATGAGACGTGGGAGACGTGGGACGTGAGACGTGGAACGAGAGACGTGAGACGTGATACGTGATACGACCATAAACATTAAACCTTGAAATTTATATTCATAAACTTTAAATCTTACAATTTAATTGAAAATTTTAGAAGTTTAATAAAAGAATTGTTAATGTATCCATAAATTTGTACTAACAAATTTAAATTATACTCTTGTAAAAAAATGTATTAATGAAAAGACATTAAATACATATAAAATTGAAAGAATAAAAATATGAGGACAAAAGTAATAATTAACTTTTATTTAAGACATAAAAATAAAAATTCTGAGGATAACAACAATAATTTATATTTATTGAACTCTTAAATGAGCGAAAGGAAACAGAGGATGATCTAAAAAGTTAAACTAAGGATGAGCAAAAAATCTAATTTTCATGATCCAATCCATTTTTGCTATGATCCAATCCATTTAATATTCATTTTATTAAAAATCTAATCCATTTTATTGGATTTGGATATCAATTTGATCTACATTTTATATATTTTATGGATTGTATATCCATACTCTAAATATATATTTTCAAAATGGATAATCCAAAATATCCAATCCAAATTTTCAGTTTATATTTTTTGTTAGGTTAGGTTAAAGGTTGAGACGGACTAGTCCAAATTTAGTCGTATTTGATTGAGTTGGCGTGACCTTATACAAAATTTGGTTGAATTATGCCAAATTCTGTCAAGTCGGTCCCGATCGAAATTTGACCCAGCTAGTTCTGGAAAATATTTGGAAGTATTCGGTTGAGTTCACCCCGACCCAAATTTGACTACATTGGGTTGAGTCGACCTAGACAAAATTTGACCGTATTCAACCGAGACAACCGCGACCAAAATTTGGCTATATTTAGCCTAGTTGGCTCCAATCAAAATTCTGTCGAATTCAATCAAGTTGGCCCCGATTGAGATTTGGACGAGTCGGCTCTGGCCCAAATTTGGTCGTATTCAGCTAAGATGACCTAGGATGAAATTTGGCCGTATTCAAATGAGTCTCGGTCACGATCGAAATTTGGGCGTATTCAACTGAGTTGGCTAGGACCGAAATTCGGCCGAATTCAGTTGAGTCGGCTCCGGTCAAAATTCGGTCGTGTTGGCCTCAACCAAAATTTGACTGAGTTGGTCCTTGCCTAAATTTGGTCGTATTAAGCAGAGTCGATCGCGACCAAAATTTGGTCATGTTTAGGCAAGTCAGTCCTAACCTAAATTTGGCCAAATTCAGTCGAGTTGATCATGACCAAAATTTGGTCGAGTCGGCACTAGCCCAAATTTAGTCGTATTCGGTCAAGTAAGTTCCGAACGAAATTTGATTATATTCAACTTAGTCGACTGTGATCGAAAATTGGCCATGTTCAGTCAAGTCGGTCTCGATCGACGAATTTAGTGGAGTCAACTCTGACCGAAATTTGACTGATCAGGCCCTGGCCTAAATGTGGCCATATTTGGCCAAGTCGGCTTTGGCCAAAATTTGGTCGTATTAGGCAAAATCGGCTCTGGCCGAAATTCAGTCGAATCCAGTCAAGTCGATATCGACTGAAATTTTGTCAAGTCGACCTTGGCCCAAATTTGGTCACGTCGTCTCCGACCGAAATTCGTTCGAAAGTCATCCAAGTTCATCCTATGCTGAAATTTGGCCTCGTTCGCCCCGACAAAAAATCTGTCAAATTCTATGGTGTCAATCCTATGAACACAAGTTTTAAATAATTTAATTTGAATTTATTTTATGAAAAATAGATTTTGGATTTTGAACTTGATCCAAATATTTAGATTTGGATTTAAACTTGATCTAAATATTTGGATCTAGATTTTTAAAAACTCCAATCTATTTTTTTTGAAAAAATGGATTTGAATCGAAAATCTAATCCAATTATTTGGATCCAAAATGGATCCAATCCATGAAAAATGGATCCAATCCATGATCACCCCTAAGAAATATTGGTAAAATTGTAAATGATACCGTATATTCAATGAATAATAAATTTTGTGGAGATAATTTTTTTTATATACTAAACTCTAATCAATTCAATTTTATAAATTGATATGTATAAAGTGAGATTTTATTTATTTATATTATTAATTCACTTTATTTTTGATCTGTATGAAATTTTAACTTCATACATAAATTATCTTAAGACGATTTTAAGTAAAAAATTTGTAAAATAAAATACGTCACACATTAATTTAACAAAATTATAGTATATAAACAACGAAGGAACAAATCTACTTATTAAAAAAGATTTTAACCAAGTTTTGGATAAAATTATTTTCGTAAGATAGATCAAAAGTAAACTTTCTCAAATAAAAGTGTAAATTTTATTAAAAAAATATCATTATCCTTCATTTTGAACACACGTGTATGCTTGTTTTAAAGAATATTTTACTTGTTTTGATCACAAGTTCGTTGCTAGAGTTAATAACCCATATGAGATATTGTTTGTTTTGAATATTAAAATCTCTTCACGGTTTTGTTTCATTACAAGAATATTTTTAAATAGCAACTAATTTTAGAGACAAAAAATAATTAATCATTATTTTTTGAAGTGTCACTAAAAAACACTTAAATGGTTGAAGGAAGAAGGTGTATTTGAACTAATATTGATCTCGACTCCTAAGCTATGTGGGACTATTGGGTGTACCGAAACAAGTCCCCAATAGAGGCATATGGGAGTTTTCGTTCCCACAAATAACACAACTATTCTGATCTCAAGTCTGTCGAGTGACATCGTTAAAGTCAACCATCACATCTGAGGTATTATCCGCTTTTAAGCCTGGAGTTGAAGAAGGAATGTATACTGTCCTTGGCCTCAACTCCTAAGTCATGTGAGACTATTAGATGTACCAAAACAAAGCTCTAGTCAAGGGCTAGGAGAGTTTTCATTCCAACATACGACGCCAATTAATGTCTATAATATGTTTAATTTTTAAACAAATTTAATATCAACATTCTTGAGTATTCAAGAGTGAGTATAAGTCTTACATGAGTAGAATTGTAAAAGTTGAGCACCATATAGTAAAGAAAACCCATAACTATATTGTCTTAGGGCTCTGGGTTA
Organism: Vigna unguiculata; assembly: GCF_037176805.1. Classification (NCBI taxonomy): domain Eukaryota; kingdom Viridiplantae; phylum Streptophyta; class Magnoliopsida; order Fabales; family Fabaceae; genus Vigna; species Vigna unguiculata. The sequence goes on from NC_140798.1 coordinate 4,771,245, forward strand.
GAAGTTATGTCAATTTCTTATGTGAGTTGAATTCATGTCTTATTAGTGTTGTTAAATTTTCTCGGTAAATCCTCCATCAATAATAATATAGTTGAAGATTTGTTTCGGTGATCGACTTATACCAGTACAATATTGTCCCTTATGTAAAGTCTTCTTCAGTGCACTTCAACAAAGTGTGTTCTATTATAATGAACGGTTGTACAAGTAAGGGTTGTTAGCTCAAGAAGATGCACTAATGTGAAGGGATTCACACTTGAACGAAAGATTGTTGATAATCTAAATGTAAGTTTAAGTTTTACATTAAATAAAAATGAGAAAGTTTAACGTCAAATAAAGAAGACCAATAAACTAATTGCTTTAAGTGTGTCCTATTATGATAATACTTTTTGTGGTTTGAGATGCTTCCGCTTAAAAGAAATATATCAATAAGAAGTTAATTATACTATAAATAAAGGAAAAATATATTAGGAATCTAAATGTAAATCTAAGTTATACACCAAGGAAAATAAAAAATAAAATAAAATTGAACAATATATAACAAAAAGAATTGATAAAATGTATCAATTTGATTGATCTATCATATTTAAGTTAAAAATATGGATATGATAATTTTTATTTTAATATATCGTGCATGTGTATCTTAATGTATGTGTATTTAACCAATTAGTTAATGTCTTTAATGTGATAAGTTAAAACAACTATTACCTTTACATCGTAAATAATTTTATTATAATTAATAGATAAAATTTAATTTATAGTTGTTAATGATTTAAAATTAAAATAACAAAATATGAAAAGTTAATTTGTTAAATTATTTTTCATTATAATTTTTATCCAAAAAAAAAAAAAAATCTATATAGCTCGTTCTTTTATATATAAGAAAACCGATCCAACCTATTAAATTATAGCAGGTTCATACGCCGGACCACTTTATCATTTGGATTGGACTAAAGAAAACAAAAGACATAATTGGATTGGCCAAAAGATACGATAATGATACTTTAACCCATTTTTTTTTTACTCACTTTTAACTCACCACTTCAATCACCATTAAATTATCATATCACATCACTAAAAAAAATCAAAAAAAATGATCTAATGGTGATTGAAACAATGGATTAAAAGTGGGTCAAAGAAAATAAGTTAAAATATCATCTTCCAAAAAGATATTAGAAAGAATGAAAATGAATGATAATTTGAAATAGGTTTAATCGATGTGATTTTTAGATAATATAGAGAATTATTAAAATACTCTCAGTTCAATTTTAATGAAAACTAATGTAAATTGAAAATAAAAAATGATTAATAATGAAATAAATAATTTACATAATTAAAAAAATATTAAAAAATTATAAGTTTCCAAATTCAGTATATAATCAATTAACAAAATTTGTGTTATTATAAAAAAAATTATATATATTATTATAAAATACTATAAAAAAATTTATAATCAATATTTTCTCAAGATATACATAATTCTTAAATACAAAAAATATAAACTAAAAACAAACATTAATCTTGTTATTCAGTGATATTTTAAAAAAAAATGAATAGAACTAAAATATTGAACAACATCGTCACAGAATTATTAGACATATTAGATTAGAAACTGCAACACATATATAATAGGACTCGTAATTTTGGGTATTAAATATCAAGGTCAGCAAACTTTATGTACAAATCTTTCCCATCGAATGAAAAAAAAAAGGTGAATAATGATGGATCTTTTAAACAAAATAATATTAGAAAGATTTAATAATAATGAAAACTACTTAAAATTGAAATAATGTCTAACTTTAAATATTTAGGTCATAAATTTAGGGTAAATTTTTTTTATTATGTTTATCTTTTTTTCATTTTTATTTAATGTGAAGTTTATTTTCACACTTAGTTTTACAACTATTTTTTTTCCTCAAGTGTAAGTCCTTTTATATCAATACATTCTCTTAGTTGAAATTTATTCCAAATCATAACTACTTTTTATTAGAGCTGGCTTAAGGTTTAATTAGGTAAATTCTTTGTTTTAGGCCTCTAAGAAAAATACTATTTTGTTTAGTACTAATTGTTTTATTCTCAAGAAGTTTGAAAATAAATTTTAAATAAAACTATAAAAAAATGTCGTATTCTCAAGTTTGTTTTAGATCTCTTTAAATTTCTCGTCGATCACACCAAAACAAATTAGACAAACTATGAACTCTGTTAGGTCTTTAGAAGAAAGGGAGTTCACAAAGAAGATACATTAGTACATTCTTTGTAAAGTCCTATCATGTTGATGACAAATAAGAGTTTTTGCTATAGCCTTTCTGTGTTGATACCAACTAGTATCACATAGTTGAGTGAAAGCTATATATGCCTTGCATTTCGGAAGTTCTCGCTCACAGAGCCACACGAATACAGACCGATGCTTGTACGTCTACCCATTCCAAGATCGATAGAGTCTACAACGGAGTGAACCAAGTCAAAGAATTGTTTTCGAGACCAAGAATGAGTCGTAGATAGAAAGACCTCTCCTATCCACCGCTCATGGATGAGACTCTGAAAAAGAAAAGGGTTCTTACATACCTTCTTAAGTTTTATAGAGAAATGAAGTCCTTCTTTACTTGAGCATTGGTTAGTCCGCTGGCAGACTTTCTTTTGGAACTAAAACATAATATGACTTGCTTCATTTCTTTCTTCCTCGTAAGGCAAGGGCAAGAAGCCCTATTTAAAATGGGATAGATATATGGAGCGTTGTACCATCACCTGGACTAAAGTTCTCCTATTTACTTTGTTGATTAAGCAAGCACTTTTTTTTCTTTTTTTTCACTTGATAATGTTTACCCCACCTACTGACTTTTCAAGCCAGGAAGAGGACTAGTCTCTTAGTTAGCCAATAAAGATGACAAACAAGAACCGGCAAGGGATAGGTAAAGAGGTTCAAAAGAATAAATGAAAGGTTCAAGTTTTCTCGTAAAGCCCTATTGCTATCATTCCTTCCTTACAACAACAAATTGTTTCTACCCATAAACAATAAATAATTAGTTAATTACTACAACAAATTAATTTACAACTACTATAATATTCATTTGTTCTTAGTAATAAAATAAAATACACACAATTTTCTAAATATAAATAAATAGACTAAACTTGGATAGAGGATTCAACTCACCAAATTTATTTTCTCTAATTTTGGCATATTTTTCTCAAACCTTTCTCAACCAAAAATTTATTGTTGGAATCCTCGATTAGACAAGTTTATATTATATAATCGAGTGCAAATATCACGTTATAAATTAATTTTGTAGAATTAAGTTATGTTTAAAGTACACATTTTAACTTGATATAAAATTAGGTTTAAGGTCTATTCTAGTAAGATTTATTGTTTGTTGGACCTATCATACATTCAATAGTAAGTTATTATCAGACTATCTATTAATATTTAGTCTAACACTCAATATATATATATTAAGAAGTTTGTTAAAGATTTTAAATCGACTAGAAATAAAAAATTTATAATATATAAATAAATATATAAACCTCATTTTACTAATTAATCTTATAGAATTGAGTTAAGTCTAAATTATATATCAAATTTTTATAGGAAAATTATTTTTTAATAAAATTTTTTTGACAAATTTTTTACAATATACATATTCATGTGTAACACCATTTTAATGGATGAAAGAAATATATGATATAATTTTAAAAAAAAAAATATTTGGTGTGCATTTGAAAAAGCTTTCTCGAACTTTGTTAAACAACAATTATTGTTAAAGTATCGTAATCCCAGTTTTTTCTGCTTTTCAAACTTGAACTTAACTTTTTGTTTAGATAAGCAAATAATTTTATTGAAAAAGGACAGATAAGACAAGATTCACCACCAAAGAATTCAAATCCAATAAAAAATTTCACCAGCCATTTTCAACTTTCAATAAACGAATAAACAAATTTCAATATTGCTTATAGTGCAGTACAATCTCTGACCAAAGAACACAGAAAAGGGAAGGAAGAAGATAAGCATGAAATTTTGTTTAACAAACAAAGAAATCTTGCTTCATATACTACTATCCTATATTTACACTAAACAAACCCATAATCATCTTCATCGATGGTTCAGTCAAATTAACAAAACCAAATCAGAGAGGATAATAATCACCAGCATCATCTCTCTCTTCACACCACTTTCTTCTTTCATGGATTGAAAATAACTTCAAACAACCATTAATGGAGATAACGGCGACAAAGGAGGCACACTAAAGATGGTTCCCATAACATCAGTGTCCCAAAACCCTTTCCAACATGATGGAGTCAAAGGGCACACCCCTTTGGGAGAGCACTCTTCTTTCTTCACAACCTTATTGTTATTATTACTTTCCTCGTTCCCTTCACTTTCTTCCTCTCTTTCTCTCTTCACACCAACCTTCATAATTGAAACCGATTCTTCAGACTCTCCAACCTCCAAAGGGAAGTTCAATATGGCTTTGCTCCCTCTCATCTTGAAAGCAGCTTTGTCATAAGCCTTAGCAGCTTCTATGGCTGTGTCAAAGGTTCCAAGCCACACCCTTGAACCCTTTCTATTGGGGTCCCGAATTTCTGCAGCAAACTTCCCCCAAGGCCTTCTCCTAACCCCTCTATAGTGCTTATCATCCTCTCTGCTATTGTTGGCATCATCCAAAGAACAAGAAACTTGACTGTTGCTGTTATACAAGGTTGTAATTGATGTTGTTGATGATGTTGTCGGAATCACAAGACCTGAAGATATGGAAGGGATTGTGATGTTTTTCAAAGAGGGTTTGCGGTTGCTGAGATTTGAGGATCTTGGAGGCTTGGAGGAAGATGAGACTTGGTTCATTGGTGTGTTGTTGTTGTTGTTGGTCATGTGAGCTTGAAATTGAAGATCTTGGGGTAGTGAGTAATCAGTGATATTTGGGATGAAAAAGGTGAAATTGTTGGGTTCAAAGGTTTGCATGGTGTGTTGAAGTGAGGGAAAAAGGGAGAAAAGTTTTGGTGTTGTGAAGTTGGAAAGGTGAAGAATTTGAATTGGGTGAGTGGAAAATGGGAGTGAGGGGATTATAAATGTGAAAAAGGTAGGAAAAGATTGAAGAAAATGAAGAAGTGGGTTGGTTTCGAAGATGGTGAGAGGAAGCATCGTTTTGTTAGTATCAATGACAATAATTGAGGTTAGAAGAAATGTCACGTCTTATGTTAATTGTCGTTTTAGGAATTTTCAAATGTCAACTTGACTTGTGTTGTGTTTTTGTGTTTGTGTGGGTCCTTGCTTCAAGAAATGACCCTTCGAGGCTACTTCGTAATCGTGGCTATCAAGTACAGAGATTATTTAAAATTTCAAGTTGATGATTTTGGTGTGTTCGTGCCATTAAATGTTATGTGTATCTGTGTGCGTGTGAATTCCTGTTTCCAATTTGCAAAAAAGAAATATTAGAAATATATACGTCATATGTGATTACGATTGTGAAGATTATAGAATGAATATGTTCAATGTATTGTTTCTATTAAATTGGTGACTTGACTCATATTTACGAGACCATGACCTATGCAACCAACAATTTAACAACTCTTCTATTGTTTGTAAGAAAATTAAAAACCCTAGAAGTAATGAAATCTATTACTATCATGTATTTTAATTTTATGGAGAATGTTAATCCTTGCCCAAAAGACATAAGGATAATTAATTTGCATTGTTCCTTCATTTTTACATTGAAAGTTGAAATACTTAAATACATTAATTAAGATAATATAAATGTATATAACAAATTTTATAAAGATAAAAATATTCTTTTAAAGTTTTAGACAATAACCTACTGATATAGAAGAATGATTATGAAATTTTTAAGATCTCTACTAAAACATTTTATTTTTGTTTCTTTTTTATAAATTTTATAGATATTTAACACTATTTTTTATGATTGTACCGTTAATTAAACTTCTTTATATTTAATTATATTTAATTTTTAATAACATTAAAACATAGTTATTTTATTATTTAATTATTTTTTAACTTTTATTAATGAATGTTAAATAAAATATGAAACACACATGTATAACAATTATGGACATTTCTGTCTTTTAAATAAAATAAAATTATATTAATGATGATTAAGTTAAATTTAATTTAATATTTCACTTATCTATATATTTTTTATAGAATTCAATGCAAATTAATTACCTTAATTAGTACTCTTAAGTTACTAGTCAACAAGACCTTAATTTTGTTTATCCAGTGGCGGAACTTGCTCAATATTTATGGGGTGCCAAAATACACTTAAAATTTATATATTTAATTATGGATTCGTAAGATTATTGAACTCAATAATAATTGAATCAATACTAAAATTTTTAGTTATATTTTGTTTTTAATATAAATAATCATATCATCAGCAAAAAAATTCATCTTCTTTTTTATTTTGCAATCTTATTTTGATAATTTTCACTGTAGAAAATTATCTTTCTGATATAGTTGTAGAAACAAGAAGAGTTAAAATAACACGAGACGGATTAAAAAATCAATCAAGTAGATGTAATTGACTTCCTATTTTTGTCAAAGATTGATTTTGTCTATTTTCTTCCTCGGTAGCTTCCATTTTATCACTTTTAAATAATTAATTTATTCTTTTATTTCTTCATCAATATACTTATGTTTTAAAAAAAATACTAAAAGATAATTTATCATAATCTAAATAAAAATTGCGATATGTAATTAATAAAAGAAAAATATATGATAATCAAGTCACAATTAAAAACCAGTTATTAAAAAACACTTAGTACATTGTTTTTTCTTCTATATTTATAAAAATGAATATACCAAATGCTCGTAAGATAAAAAATAATATTAATTATTAAACTAATATTTCACTATCAATTGAGAAAAAAAGAATTACTTTTTTCTTCATTAATAGAATAAAGCATATAAAAATGAGAGCACAAAATAATGAATTTGTATTCAAGTTTCTTTTTTTTTTTCTTCATAAACAAAAGAAAACAAAACAAGTAAAAGTCTAAAGTGAGTACAATATGTGAGAAACTAAAAAAACAGTAGAGAAAAAATAAAAAAATATCTTAATAAATTTGTTTATCTTTTATTAAATTTAATTTTATGCTTTATTATTTATTAACATTAAATGTTATATTTTATAAAATAAATAAAAAGATACCTATTTTAATTTTTATCAATTCTTAATATATATTTTTATTATTAAAAAATTCCAAAAAATTAAATTTTTTATACATAATTAAAAAAATAAAAAATAAAACAAATTTTATATAACTTTAAAAAAAATTCAAAAAAAGTTTGGGAGGACCACGACTCCCCTGTCCCTTCATTGGTCTGCCAATGTGTTTATCGTTAGTTTTAAAAAAATAGACGGGATGAGATAGATTATCGTAAGTATTACCTCTTTTAGTAATATAAAAAAAAAATTAGTTTTTAAATTATTTTAATTTTAATTTTTAATCGAAAAAAATGAAGTGACGGATCAATTGTGTTCCTTTCTCTCTTACTTTAATAGATTGGATGAAATAAATTAAAATGGAGTATATCAAATTAAAAACTTCGATCCAACTCCTTAAAATTTAACAAACTGACATGTCGATGCAAAGACAAATGACCACTTTTCCACTCTTATTAATTAAGAAATTGTCTCAAAATGTATAAAGCGAACAAGAAAAAAAAGAGAGTATTAATTAAGTCTTTTTATATTTTTGATAAAACAAATTGTAGTTGTCATTTTTATAACTTTGTGTTCATATCATAGTTGAAAATACTTTATATATGAAAACGTTCACGATCAGATTTAATGTAAAGAGAAAAATGTCAAAAAAAACTGAAATAAAAATAATAACTGGAAGTTGAATTTTGAGTGTAGGATTGAAGATTGGTATAATTTAGTAATATTATGTTGTGATTGGTTTTGGAATTATAGTATAAAGAAGTATTAACCCAATTGCTGACGAATTCACAATTTTTTTTTACTACGATTTTATATGTTCTTTTAAAAATGAAGTCTCACGTGCTAGTCTTTACTATTATTTACATATTTTTAAGGTATGTTTTTTTGGTGACTATTTCTGTTTACTATTTTTTTTTTTGTATAAGTAGTGTTAAAATATGACGATTCTTATGATTTTTTACTTTAGTCTCTCTTTTTTTATTTACATATTTACTACCTCAAATAATTGAGGTTTTTAATTAAACTTTGTGATAAAGTATATTATCCTAGTTGATAATCATATATTATCCTATGATAATTGAGGTTTTTTATTTAATCTATTTTGATAATCATATATTATCCTATGATAAAAAAAACATGATTTATATAATAGTTTTATGATGTTGAGTGTGCAAGAACTCGTCATTCTTAGTTTTGGAGAAAATATATATCCTACGAAGACTACAATTATACCTTTTTTTTTTAGAGTTTGTGAAATCCCTTAAAATTAAAACTACCTTTCTCACTCTCAAAAACCATCAGAGAACACAACTCTCACTCTCCCTCTTTGCTTCCAAGTTCTCCCCTCCTGTTTTTACCAGTTACTCAATTCCCTCACCAGTTCCCTATATTCTTTGTGATCAGATTCTGGAGGATCAGACTCAGCTAGACCCTCTGGTGCTTCAACCCTCAGCTCCCACCCTCCTCGGTAGGTTCCAATTTTCCGTTTTGGTTCACTTTCCGCTAGAGTTCATCTGCTCATCCCTGAGTTTGGATTTAATTATAAGATTCCATCTTTTCTATGTCTTGCTATTGAATCTCTAGGTTAATTTGAGACCTCTGCTTCCTTGGTGCCCATTTCAACCCCACCAAGCTCAAATCTTAACAAAAGAGGTAAGGGAAGCTAACTATTATCTAAACTTTCGAGTAATTAGGGGCTTGGTATGTTTGGAGGGGATGATTCTTAGCTTAATTTCATGTTTGAACTGCTGATGAGGTGTAATTGGATGGTGGCTTGAATTTCGTAGCTTTGCATGTGAAGAACAGTGCGGAAAACCTGATAATTTCGCCTAGGCGAGTGGCTCTCGCCTAAGCGAAAGTATCAGGAAGTTGTCTCTGAGTGTTGCGCGAGGTCTCGCCTAGGCGAGCTGGGGTCGCCTGAGCGAGACATTTTCTCGTCTAGGCGAACCAGCCTGGCCTGAGCGAGAACTCGCTCTGGCATTCGAGTAACCACTGTAAAGGGTCTCGCCCAGGCGAGGGTAGTTCGCCTGAGCGAGACTACTTCCTAGCCTAGGCGAGATTCGCTAGCTTAGGCGAGTTTCACTGCAGGGTTATATTTTCTTCTCTGTTTGAAATGAATAATAGTTTTACGGATTGAGACAAAGATGATGTTTGCTTACAGTATGATGGATGATAATGATAGGTAGTATATGCATATAATTGTATGATGAAAGTTGGTGAAATGAGAATTTGTGAAGGGATGAGGTGAACTAGGATTTCATGGGAATTCCTAGAAAAAGTACTTAGTGTGTGTAAGCATTTAAGGACTCGTTTTTGGTTGGCATCCTGACGCTCCAATAATCCATTAAGACTCACGTAGAGCGTAGTGGGTTATGTCGTGAGGAGTAGCAGGAGGTCCTAGTCTGTGGACCCGATCAGTCATAGACGCGAGGGGACTTACCTTGGGAGTGGTTGGGTGATAACCCCTTGAGCCTAAACTCTGCAGAGTTTAGGAACCTTCACAGGTGCAAGCTACCAAGAGATCCAATTTGCTTACACAATCCAGATATTGAGTTAGAGTCGGGAACTGGTGTGTCTTTTAGTAGCGACTTGGTTTAATTTTCAATGCGTGAAAAGTTTGTTTGTTTACTAAGTATGTATATATTTATGTGACTTCACCGTTCTTTATGTGAGTTGTTAGCTTACCCTTCTTGCTTGGCATGTTTCCTTGAATATCTTCTTTTGCGATGACCACCTATTACTTGGTGTGAGCAGAGAAGAATACAGGTGATGGTATGTCTCCCTCGGACCGGACCTGATCAGTGACTCTTAGTGTTTCTTTGTTTATGGACTCATGTTTTTAGAATAGAGCATTTTGGAATGTATGAGCCGTACTTTTCCTTAAGCCTGCTTCTGGTAGTAGTACAAGGATTGAAATAGGTTTTTTTTTTGGGATGACTGTATTAAACTTTTGTATGTCTTTCTGTCGATCTGCTTTGCTATATCATAATATGATATTTTGTTTAATAGCTAAAAAGACTATTAAATGGGATGTTACATTTTTGGTATCAAAGCGGTGGTTCCTTTAGGACCTGTAGATGTGAGCTTGCTTAGCTTCCGTTGTATGTTCTTCTTAGTGTTGTGGCATGGTTGTGGTATCTATTAGTGAGACTAATGATTCCCTCTTTGTATGGCCAGAGAGAGAGCTATGGCACCTAGACCTCCTCCTCCTCCTATTCCAAACCCAGATAATCCTCACTTGGTGGGAGCGATTGAGGCAATGATTGCAGCCATGCAACAACAAAACGCCAATATGATGAATCAGCAGAATCTATCCTTGCAACAAATGGAGTCTGCTAGGCTAGCAGCTGAGGCAACTCAACAGAGACACTTAGAGGCCTTACACCAATTGGGGGAAAATCGTTCGGCAGCCGGTTCGTCTCAAGCTCCACCACCCCGGATGCAGGAATGGAGTTTGGAGGATTTCTTACAGCATCATCCATCCCGCTTCGATGGCAAGACTAGCCCGGATGGAGCCGACCAGTGGATGCGGGACATGGAACGGATTTATGATGCCAAGCGGTGTCCTGCAGAAAACAGATTGGCGTATACTGAGTACCTTCTTGCTGGAGAAGCCGTTCATTGGTGGTCTAGCATGAAGATGATGTTGGAGGATAGTCAGGACCCCATCTCTTGGGAGCTGTTTAAGAAGAAATTCTATGCTGAATATTTCCCCGATAGTGTGAGGTATGTCAAGGAGGTTGAGTTCCTACAACTGATCCAAGGGGACATGTCGGTATCTGAATATGCTGAGAAATTTAAACATCTAGGCAGATTTCATACCTTGAAGATGGCTGAAGACTAGCAGTGCAGAAAGTATGAAAATGGGTTGAGGGGAGATCTCAAGCTCATGGTGCCCCACTCTCGATTAAAGAATTTCCGGCCTTGGTGGAGAAGGCACGAGTGATGGAGAAGCTTAAGGCTGAGGTTGAAGCACAACAGCGACCCCAACCGAAGGTGGGAGGATCATCAGTGTCCATGAGCAGACATGAGGACAGGGGGAAACCATACTCCAGGCCTCAGCCTCAGGGGCCTAGGAGGCCTACTCACCAGCCTCAGCAGTTTCAGCCTCATAGGGCACAGTGCTTTCTTTGTGGAGGACCCCATATGAAGAATGCTTGCCCTCGGATCTCTAGCAGGAGGACGTGTCACGGGTGTGGCAAGGAAGGTCATTTCATCAGGGATTGTCCTACCAACAGGAATGCATTGTTGAGACCTTCATCACAGTCTCAGCCGTAGCAGTCCAGGGGAGGTGTGAGACCTCAGGCAGCCGGTCGGGTATATGCTATGACGAGTACAGAGGCGGTCAGATCAGGTAACCTCATCATTGGATCATGTATGATTGCTGGTAGGAGTTTATGCGTTCTGTATGATTCGGGAGCTACGCACTCCTTCGTGTCGGAGTCTAAAGTGCTTGAGTTGGGTCTTCCGGTGAGGGAGCTCCAGTTTGACCTGGTAGTATACACGCCTGCTTCTGGGAAAGTCAGGACCTCGACCTTGTGCGCGAGGTGTTTGTTAGAGGTTGAGGGGCGCAAATACAGAGTGAACCTTATTTGTTTACCCCTGGAAGGGCTAGATGTAATCTTAGGGATGGATTGGTTGTCCACTAATCATATTCTTATTGATTGCAACGAGAAGAGGGTGGTGTTTCCTAGCTTGGAAGATGAAGATCAGTTGATACCCTCGCAACAGGTGGACCAGGCAATCAAGGAAGGATCTCAATATTTCTTAATTCTGACTCACTTGTCCGTTGAGGAGGGAAGTGGGAGTGTTGAGACATTTGTAGTGAGGGACTTCCCAGACGTGTTCCCTGAAGATGTGCCTGGTTTACCCCCTCCTAGAGAAATAGAGTTCTCTATTGATCTTGTGCCAGGAGCAGGGCCAGTATCAATGGCACCCTACAGGATGGCTCCGGCTGAGCTTGAGGAATTGAAGAAACAAATCGAAGGGCTGCTTGAGAAACAGTTTATTAGACCGAGTGTGTCACCTTGGGGAGCGCCAGTGTTGCTAGTTAAGAAGAAAGACGGCAGTTCTAGGCTATGTGTGGACTACAGGCAGCTAAATAAGTTAACCATCAAGAATAAGTACCCTCTACCGAGAATAGACGACTTGATGGATCAATTACATGGAGCCACAGTGTTTTCTAAGATCGATCTAAGATCGGGATACCATCAAATTCGGGTCAAGCCAGATGATATTCAGAAAACCGCTTTCAGGTCCAGGTACGGGCATTACGAGTACGTAGTAATGCCTTTCGGAGTGACTAATGCCCCTGCCATGTTCATGGACTACATGAATAGAATCTTCAGACCATTCTTAGACAAGTTTGTGGTGGTTTTTATTGACAACATCTTGATATACTCTCGGAGTTATGAGGAACATGCTGAACACTTGAGAACAGTTTTGAGCATCTTGAGAGAAAAGCAGTTGTATGCGAAACTGTCAAAGTGTGAGTTCTGGATGTCTACAGTTCAATTCTTGGGGCATATGATATCAGCTCAGGGCATATCTGTAGATCCATCCAAGGTGGAAGCGGTATTAAAGTGGGAGCGTCCTAAGTTAGTGACAGAAATAAGAAGCTTTGTGGGGCTAACGGGCTACTACAGGAGATTCATTGAGGGATTTTCCAAAATGGTAGCACCTTTGACACAGCTGACTAGGAAAGATCAGCCTTTCACTTGGACTGACCGTTGTGAGGAAAGCTTCCTTGAATTGAAGAGAAAATTGACTAGTGCACCTGTGCTAGTGATTCCAGATGCTAGTAAACCATTTGAAGTGTTTTGCGATGCTTCCCATCAGGGGTTAGGATGCATTTTGATGTAAAGCAGGAGGGTGGTTGCCTATGCCTCGAGACAGTTAAAGAATCATGAGAAGAACTATCCCACTCATGATTTGGAGTTGGCTGCAGTAGTTTTTGCCTTAAAAATCTGGAGACATTATCTGTATGGCGCACAGTTCCAGGTTTTCAGCGACTACAAGAGCCTGAGATACCTGTTTGACCAGAAAGAGTTAAACATGAGGCAGAGACGATGGATGGAGTTTCTTAAAGACTTTGACTTTGAGTTACTATACCACCCGGGGAAGGCAAATGTGGTGGCTGATGCTTTGAGCAGAAAAACGGTTCATGCAGCTCATATAATGGTTAAGGAGATGGGCTTAGTGGAACAGTTCAGGGATATGCATATACAGATAGTCCTAGGGGAGGGAGTCATTAGATGCAATCATCTAACTGTGTCTAACGATTTCCTTGTTCTAATAAAGGAGAGGCAACTATCTGACCCTAAGCTACAGAAGACCGTGGGACTACTTGGCACCGAAAAGGCCAAGGACTTCACAGTAGGAGTTGACGGGGTGTTGAGGTTTAGAGGCAGAGTCTGCATACCTGAAGACTTAGAGGTGAAGGGTATGATTCTTGAAGAAGGCCATAAAAGCCGCTTTAATATGCACCCGGGCATGACCAAAATGTACCATGATTTGAAAGAGTCTTTTTGGTGGTCGGGCATGAAGCAAGATGTTGCTCATTTTGTGTCGTCTTGCTTGACCTGTCAGAAGGCCAAAGCAGAGCACCAGAGACCTGGGGGAATGTTGCAACAGCTGGAAATACCAGAGTGGAAGTGGGATAGCATTTCCATGGATTTTTGTTACTCACTTGTCTCTGAGTGTTGCGCGAGGTCTCGCCTAGGCGAGCTGGGGTCGCCTGAGCGAGACATCTTCTCGTCTAGGCGAACCAGCCTGGCCTGAGCGAGAACTCGCTCTGGCATTCGAGTAACCACTGTAAAGGGTCTCGCCCAGGCGAGGGTAGTTCGCCTGAGCGAGACTACTTCCTAGCCTAGGCGAGATTCGCTAGCTTAGGCGAGTTTCACTGCAGGGTTATATTTTCTTCTCTGTTTGAAATGAATAATAGTTTTACGGATTGAGACAAAGATGATGTTTGCTTACAGTATGATGGATGATAATGATAGGTAGTATATGCATATAATTGTATGATGAAAGTTGGTGAAATGAGAATTTGTGAAGGGATGAGGTGAACTAGGATTTCATGGGAATTCCTAGAAAAAGTACTTAGTGTGTGTAAGCATTTAAGGACTCGTTTTTGGTTGGCATCCTGACGCTCCAATAATCCATTAAGACTCACGTAGAGCGTAGTGGGTTATGTCGTGAGGAGTAGCAGGAGGTCCTAGTCTGTGGACCCGATCAGTCATAGACGCGAGGGGACTTACCTTGGAAGTGGTTGGGTGATAACCCCTTGAGCCTAAATTCTGCAGAGTTTAGGAACCTTCACAGGTGCAAGCTACCAAGAGATCCAATTTGCTTACACAATCCGGATATTGAGTTAGAGTCGGGAACTGGTGTGTCTTTTAGTAGCGACTTGGTTTAATTTTCAATGCGTGAAAAGTTTGTTTGTTTACTAAGTATGTATATATTTATGTGACTTCACCGTTCTTTATGTGAGTTGTTAGCTTACCCTTCTTGCTTGGCATGTTTCCTTGAATATCTTCTTTTGCGATGACCACCTATTACTTGGTGTGAGCAGAGAAGAATACAGGTGATGGTATGTCTCCCTCGGACCGGACCTAATCAGTGACTCTTAGTGTTCCTTTGTTTATGGACTCATGTTTTTAGAATAGAGCATTTTGGAATGTATGAGTCGTACTTTTCCTTAAGCCTGCTTCTGGTAGTAGTACAAGGATTGAAATAGGTTTTTTTTTTTGGAATGACTGTATTAAACTTTTGTATGTCTTTCTGTCGATCTGCTTTGCTATATCATAATATGATATTTTGTTTAATAACCGAAAAGACTATTAAATAGGATGTTATTGAGTTCATATTTTTATTATGGGTTTTTTTATTCGTATACTCGTGTTTTATACGATGGAATGATGACTATAATTCTGATTAGGCATGAGTAACGATTAGATTTAGATCTAACAATCAGTATAATCTAAAATTAATATTTCAAATTTTATATCAACTATATCTAACTTATCTGATTAGTCTGATATGAAATACTCAGATTATGGATTAATTTAAACAAATTATTCAGATTTACTTTTAAATTGAATTATTTTTTTCTAAATTATCTGATTAGTCTGATATGAAATACTCAGATTATGGATTAATTTAAACAAATTATTCAGATTTACTTTTAAATTGAATTATTTTTTTCTAAATTTATTTTATTTTAGTTTTTAATGAATGAAATAAATATATCGAATCTTTGGCAAAACAATCACACATGCATGACTTTATACAATTTACTACTAAATTTTAACCAAAAAGTATAATATCAAAATAAAATAAAAAAAAATTTAAAATATATCTATAATTATAAATTTATAAATATTAAGATATTATTTTCGAGTTAAACTGAATAAATTATGAATAGATGGAGTGGAATAATGTTGCTAAATTGTGCAATCATAAGTCAAAAATGATCTCCAAAAGTTGGAAATAATTACGAAAAAAAAAAGAACTTTCAAATTGCATAGTACAAAAGATACTTTTGACTTTACATTCCACAATCTGAAAGTTATTTTTGACTTCCTAATTCTACAATCCAAAAGTGTTTTTCTTTTTATAAATGACCACCTTTGCTCCAAATTGTATAGTTTAGAAGTGATTATTGACTTTCCCATTGCATAATCTGAAAATCAATGAAAAATTTAATATTGATGGTAGTGCAGAATGAAAAGTATGGAGGTGCAGGAAGAATTCCCTGAACCTAGTACATCACTGAAACCTACATCACCTCTTTTCCTATTAATCTTTCTTCATCATAAATTTTCATTAAAATTCACAACACTTCACAATTTGTAAGTCGAAACATGAATTAAATATTTTTACACATAACTCCCGGAATCAGAGTTGTAATATGATGTGATGAAGGGAATAAAAAAAAGCAGAATGCAGAAATAATGATGTCTTTGCTTAGAATTTTCCTCGGTTCAATGCCCGAGGGATGCAAAACTTTATCCCTCAACAACAGTACCCCACAATAGCAAATTGTAAAATTGAAACCCTTACTATTTGTAGCTTGTGAAGGGAAAAAACCAAATCCAAAACCAAAACCAAAAGGTCCTTGCTCTTTGCCATCACTTTCTTCAATCAAGGGTTTTTTCTTTAGCTATTGGGGTCTGAATTCTCCTTATGGTGGTGCTCAAGAATAATATTACAGTCATTCATGGTTCGAGCATCTAGAAGACCATGATTGTATAATTTCACCATAAATATTCTCCAACACCTGCCAAGAAAAAAGGGTTTTACAATTATAGCCACATAGTAAGGTATAAATTCCAAAGACGAGAAAAAGCAGTTACCCGGCCAGTGAGCGTGACCGAAGAAACTCAGGTGCATGCAATTTGGAGAAAGCTTCACATGCCCATGAAATGTGACCATCTGCAATCACACTGCCACCACCGCAACAAAATAATTGAATCAACAAACTATTAATCAAACCTATATTCAGTAGAAAACAAGGATTTACCGATGCTTCCGAACAAACGAGTTCCACATGTGCATGAAATTCTTCTCATCCTTGCTCACGTCAACGAAATTTTCAAGCATCTGCAACATATCAATACCAATAGTAAGAGCTGCAACACACATTTCGTAATCCCTGGCCATGCCTCAACCTAATCCTATGTTGATCTCTGCGGGACGTAGTGACAAACCTACGTGTATACGAGAATGGACAAGCACACCCCTAATTTTTGTAAATGATTACCAAATATCTTATTACTTTTACTTTAAAGGGTTGTTAGATTGAGACCAAAATAATTTCTAATTGTCTCCACAGACTTAAAGTTTTAGATTTGTCATTGACTGGACCTATGACAGTTGGGCTTACAAATAAAGTTTATGAGAAAGAAGAAAGAGGTTAAGGGTATATGCAAGTTGGGCTTACAAATAATTAATAGAAATCACTCTACAATAATTTTAGAAAATAAAACAAAAAATTTATATAACCAAACATACCCTTCTATCTTCAAAATCAGCAACATCGTCATCAACTTCATCTTCGCTATCTTTATCTGATAGAACTTGTTCAATTGTCATTGGCTTTAAGCAAAAGTAAAAAAAAAAAAAAAATTAGCAACAAAGCATATGATGCCAACAGAAATAAAAACTAAATATAACTAATCCAATAATACTGGACAAGAAACTTTGTTAAGAAACAATAAAATCTTTCAACAGCAAAAAATGTTGTTCAAGAAGCATCATGCCACCATAGAGTGATGACCACCAGAATCTGAGATTAGAATCTAACTCAACCAAATGACCTAATTATAAGATGAGAATTACCCAACACTTATAAACACTACTTACGTCATTTATCTACATGATACAGTATTTAACACGATCTAGGATGTAATTAAGAAAACCCACAACAAAAAGAGACCACAAAAACGGAGACCTTCTAACAAATACAACCAAGCAGAAACTAATGACCTAGCAGTAGTAATTTTATTAAACAAAGCAAGTCTGTATAACTAGCAATACGAAATAATTCAATAGAGCTCATAATTATGCATTGTTGTTGTGTTGTAATAATATCATAACAAAAACCACGTTCACAAAGAACTAGTACCCAATTTATGATACTTTTCTAAATTGTACTAATTCAACCACCACTGAATTTAAGCAGCTCCCCATTCAGCAGAAATGAAAACCTTCAATTTTATTATTTTAATGGATAATGTCAAGTGCAGATGTGTTTCACAAGTCAAGCAAAGCTAACCCAAATTTTAAAATATTGAGATCTGAAATCACGCCTATATAAATTTGTGTTTATGGCCTTTTCCTATTATTACGTTCACAGATGCTTTATGAGAATTTATTTCCGTAATGGAAAGAAATGAGAATTTTAGTACATATTTAAGCCAACTTGACTGGCTGTTTTCTTTCCAATTTCATATTTTAGACGATTTCATATCCTCCTTCGAGATGTTTTCTCATTCCCTGTTATATATATATATATATATATATATATATATATATATATATATATATATATATATATATATATATATATATATATATATATATAATAAAACACAGTCGTTTCTAAACTCCACATCAGAAGAGTCAGATCATATATTTAAAGAGAAGAGGCAGGTGATAAACTCCCCTTTCTAAACTAAGTCCAATATTTTGCAGCAATTAATATAGCAAGAAACAGTGATAAAAAGTACAAAATCATAATATAAAAATAGAGGGTTTTACCTGAGCTTTGTGAGAATGAAAAAACTGTCGTTTCTTTAAGAGGGCACTGCTGAAATGTTTTCAAAATAATGTCAGATGAGTGACCATAAAGATTACACATATTAAAGATATGATAATCATTAGTAAAATTGGATATTTGCTAAATATTCCGACACTACCAATGAGAGGAAAGTCTATAAATTTCAATAAAGTCACATTCATCTCTAAACCAGTCCAAGAATCACATATGAAGAACATTTTGATACCATAATAACATGATTATATGTAATAATATCAAATACATTCAACCTACAAATGTTGTTGGATTAATAAAGTGGTAAAAATCAAGATATTGCTTATTAATTGACACAAATACATAAAAAGTACACCCAAATAATCAAATCATAAACCTGTCAAATATAAGCATCCTAAATGAGACATTTTAATAAGCTAAACCAACCCATAAATTTGTCATATCATTTAACTGATCAAAATAATTCTAACATTGAACAAGAAATTTATATTTAACCATTTAGCCTAATTGATCTATTAGGTTTACATCTGTATCTATGATATGTAAGTAAATTATTACTAAAAAATATCATTACAATTTGAAACATAAAAAACATTTTTGTTTGGAAAGCTTTCATTTCAGGAACATTTTAGCATTGCATTTACAAGGATATCCCCTGTAATTGGGCATCAAAAAGTTTCCTAATGTAATATCCTCCGTTTTGTTTTCCAAGAATAGAGAAACAAGCCTGTAGAACATACTTTCGTGAGTCAGAAGACTCAATTGACAACTTCCTAGTCTTGGCAAACTGAAGCACTGCTTGATCACAGTCTGACATTGACTGGACAGAGTCTCGATCAGGATGTGATCTAATAATTGTGGCAGAAATCCCTGCAATGTCACAGCAGCATGTAACATATTCCTAACACAGTAACATGCTGGCATCACTAATGCAACATCTTGGAGCAAGAATCACAACTCAAGAAATATGAAAAAAATAAAACGATGACCGTATTAGGAAAAGCAATTAATAAGCCTTTTGACATAAATATGACAAAACAGAGCCTCATTGCAAAAGTTTAAGTCTAGATTAGATAAAGATACTCTGTTTCATGCGTTGCACAGTTTACTTTTGATTTACATAATAATTAAATTTTTAACAATCACATGAATAAGTTTGACTTATTTTTCTTATGTTTAAAAGAACTATAATGAAAATATTCTAACACTCTTTGAAGGACATCTAAAAAATACAAATCCAATTAATTCTAACAAACTTTTACAATTATACAAAGTTATTACACTTGTTTGGATTTTCAATTTAAGATTATTAACATAATTTAGTACTTGCATGTAAATTGAGTAAATAAAGGGAAAATTTGTCATTTAAATTTATTTTAGCACATTATGACAATCCTTTTGTGATATAAAAATCATATGATTTTCCTTCCATGTACTTTTATTTTATAATTTTATTAAAAATGTAATTCAATCTTAGTTATATTTTCATAACTTTTTAATTATATATGACAGTAAATTATTTTACATAGCAATTAATAATTAAAGTTTATATTAAGTAATTTTAATACTTTGTGTTTTAGTTTATATCACAATATATTCCACAGTAAACATCAAACATATCAAAATTTTATTAACTACTGATTAATTATAAAAAAGTCTATGGCCCTCAGTAGCCAAGGAGCAAGTCACTAGTAGATTTAAATTTTTCGATACAAAGAAAGTTATAAGAAAAAATGGAATGGGTATAGTGAGGAAGAAATGGAAAAAAGTACGCTGGGTCTTCGTGATTCAGGTCTTTGGCAATTGGATGACTCATACCATGTTTTTGTATAACAAAGGAATTAGCATCAAAGATTACATAACAATTTAAAGAGCAAATTAATTGGCCGAGAGAGACTATACTATAAGACCAGGGTGATATGTACAATTAGGGATCGCAAATGCACACGCACACGAGCAATTACAAGACGAAAGTAAAATAAAAAGAACATAAAAGATTTACGTGATTCAATCAAAATGACCTACGTCCACAGCCGACTGCACTAGTATTCCACCAATTAATAAACCAAGATTCCAGACTTTTCTTAAATGTGAAAGAGATACACCAGGGAAAAAAGACTATAGATGTAAGATATAGAAAGGGATGGTATTTTTGATTGATAAATTAGGTTTACAATTATACGAGTATTTATAAAAAATAGAGTAAGTATATGGGCCAGGCCCAATAAACCCTTCAGACTCCACATACCCAACATGTACAAGACAAAATTAAGGTTTATAGGAGATAAGGGAACTTGATCAATTATTTGAGATGCAACTTTGAATCCATTGACTGCAAGTAGAAGCTGAGGAGTTTCTTTAGTGATAATGATAATGAAAAGCTATTACTAGAAATATAGTCAGAGAACCTAAGTCAAGTATCCATGGACCTTGACCTTCCACAAATTGAGAAATACAAGTTATTATTGAAACAATTGGTACGGAGGAAGATTGACAGTGATGGTTAAATTTTTCAAATTAAGTCCCAAATACTCTTGGTACTCCTCATCAAAGGACTTAGACTCTCCTTTTTCAAATTTAGACACATGGGTGGCCTTGTGTAGAGAACCATACAAGGAGTAGCAACTCTTCCGGTTATGAGCCATTCTTTTGCAGTAAGTGCAATGAGGACATCCACCATGACCTCCTCGATTGCTATGATCTCCTCTTCCTTGTGGTGCTACCATTGTTAATGTTTCAATAACTTCAACTGGATTTTCATCTTTCAACAAGGTAGGAACATGAAGACATTTAGTGATTAAGATATCCATTTGAAAGAATGTTGCCACCAACTAAAATTTGATCCAAGTACATGATCAAAATTTGTGTAGACTTCTCAAAGTTATGACCATGTATAATTTATCAAGTTTTTTTGTTAATATACTCCCACGAATCATCCACAAGAAATCTCTTTTGGTTCTTCTACTGTAGCCCAAGCTTTTGCTATATGTGAGATCATATCATAATTGGTCTACACTAGAGAGGCCAGTTGAGTTACATCAACAAGATGTTGAATGTCATTAGCAAAAATATTTTATGCCTTCTTACATAAAAGAAGCTTGTCTTAAAAAATATCTGAGTATTTCTAAGACATCCTATTCGACTTACTGTCATAAAACATGTAATTGGAAGTTTAATTTCTGCCAGTGAGAGTTATCTTCAGTTGGAACAGCACTGACTTCCTTTTCCAAGATAAGTAGTTCTTCCCAATTGAGTTTTGTTGAGGTAATGTTAAGGAGTAGAAATATACAAGTCATTCCAGATATAAAGCTACAACACAAACAGGTTTGAGAAAGAGAAAAGAACCTTAAGTCATGAGGAGAGAGGCTTGACCAGCTATCTAAGTACATGGAAATAGCAAGATAGCAGAAACATGCCCAAAAGGTCTCAACAAGATGAACGGCAGTGGTCTGTGGTCTTGTATGATTCTAACACCGGGAAGATGGGGTTTGGAACCCACACATCCATTGACCAGCTGACAAAGGCCAGCACATTGTGAAGATTTTAGTCATGCGACCACCGGGGTAGGGTATCACTCCTAGAGGTGTGGCTAACCTTGACTTAGTCAGACAAAACAACACTGGCAGCGTCTAATGATGGCCAGAGACAGAAAAAATGGCGGTCTGGCAACAAGGCTCTAGATACCAACTTGAAATTGGATATGATTAAAAACTCAGTGAGTGTCCTGCTCAGCTGATGTGTGTTTATGTGCGTGTGTGTGTATGTGTATGTATGTGTGTGTATACATACATACATATATATATATATATATATATATATATATATATATATATATATATAAATATAAAGAGAAGAGTAAAATAGAAGGAAAAGTTATATCCTATAACACTCAAACCCTTAGACTAGATACATACACCCAAACAACAGTTTTATGAAAGCTGTACAATCCAATAACAATCATAATTTTAACACATACCATCATCCTTCTCCAAAATATCAGCCTCTCCTGCAGGAAAGGCAGACTCTAAGCCTACTGCATTTTTAGAAGATAGGTCCTTTGGTGTCCTACGCTTAAGGGGCTTTCCACTGCATATAGACATGGTATGCCATCTGAATCTCATAGCATGTCATGAAAGCAATCGGAAGCCAAAAAAGAATAGAAGAGGCAAAATAGCTTACCAATAGAAAAATGTTTGCACTCTTGGATCAACATTATCAGCAACAATCTGAACAAAAGATAGTGTTTGAGATGATAGAGTGCCTCTCAAACAGAAAGAGGAAGACTAGCTCACAGCAATAAGCTGGCAGTGACTATGGTAGCAAATGTTGAGATGCATGCACGCAAATGTAAGACAAATTTAGAAACAAAGGTATCTACAAGAAAGTTGGTGTAGCAATTTTTAAAGAGAAGATGACAGAAATCTAAAGTGGTTTTGTCATGTGAAGAGAAAACTCAAATTAACCCAAATGGATTATTTGAAATCTAGTATTTTTTTAGCTCAAAAGTGAATCTGATTGGACTCAATCAATTGATAGAAGAACAGAAAGATTTTGAAAAGAAAAATAACAAGGAGAAATGAGCCAGCATTTTTATTAAACTTCTATATGAATAAAAAAATGAATAAGAGATAAATAAGGCCCAAAATCAGAGTCAATAATGTCCAAGAACAAATTAGAGGTCCCAAATGAGAGATATATCTTCCCAAGCGTCTAAGAAGCATTAGTTTGTAATAGAGAAAGCATAACAAATTAGATATATTAAATATAATATAATGTTTATGAATAAAGTAATTGAGCAGAAACTATCCTTACCTCTGATCTCGAGATATCATTCTTCACAGTCACATTTACAGCATGACACTCATCCGATACCTACAAATTATGTACTTGATTACAGATGGTTCAGTACAGCTCACTGAATAGAATGCCAGCAAGAGATTTAAAGACAACTAACCCAAAATTCAAAGTTGAAGAGATCATGTGACGAGGACAAATGACATCTTAGACCCTAGAAAAGATCATGTCAGAAGCATTAGAAACATGTTTCAACATCATATAGGCAGGCATATAGGAAAAGTATTGATTTAAAAGAAGAAAGTTTTAACCTTAAAACTAGAACATTTGACCAAACAGAATGGACAAGTGAAATCTTCGGTGACTGCAATCAAACATTATGTTCGAAGAAACATTGTAAGATACAATAACCCATAGACATTCAAAACTAGGCATGTGACGATAAATAGGAACTATAATTGGTCACATCTAAATAATATATATGTAATATGATACAAAACCATAACCTAGAAGTCTTTTCTATACATATATTTTATTGTGTGACTACTCCTAGAATAAGCCGTATACAAACAAACTAATAATAAATAAACATAGTATGGGATGTTCTAACTAATGGGCTATCCATGAAATGACTCTGAAATCTTACTACAATGTTAGGAATGATAGATATCCTTTCATCATTTTTAGGTAGAGCGCTGTAAAATGAGCAAAATATGAAGCTTGTGGATCTTTTCTTTATGCACATATTTAATTACATTTATTCCCTCATTATGACCACCTTACATAGCCCTCTATATCTCCACCCTCTATTTTTCTCTCTTTCAACAATTTTCAAATGATCATAAAAAATACATTAATAACTCGATAAAGAAAAGAAAGCAATCACATTTTAAAATGAGAGACAGAATAATATTTACATTACCTTCTGTCCTCTGTAACTTATTATTGTAATACCTGAAATATTTTTAATTAAAAAAAGGGCTCATTAAGAAAAATAGTACATGAATAATCATTTTTTTCTAACAACAAAGGAAACATGGTGTTCAGAAAAAAAAGAAAAAGTTCTCAAATCCCTCAGCATATCTTGACCAAAACAACCCCTTTAGACTTTAGAGGAAATCCATGATCATAATAAACTCATACAAATCAAATAAGAGCACTGAAAAGTTAAAAAGTGATACCTGTAATTAAACATGACATTTCCTTCCCTCAACCTGGACAACACAAACAGCTTGTAGTTAAAATGTGCACCAAATTTATTTAATAAAATTAAATAACAGTGTCATTACTTCTCTGTTGTTTTAAAATGAGTATAAGGTAATCTTTCCTTCTTCTTTTTTTTTATTTTGGCAATAAAATAAGTATAAAATATTCTCTTAAACAAAGCAACAGAGGAGAACAAACAGTGATGGACAATGACTAATAAAAGTTACCAAGATCAGCATGCCCACCAATGATATTAAAATATATAGTCAAGCTAAGGATAGTACGTAAAAGATTTTATCTCAGATCCCAAAGGCCAGAGAGCATTTCACTCCAGTGAGACACCAGAGGACAACAGAATTCGTGCACTGTCAAAAAGCTTTAGCCTCCTTACTCCATCCAAAACTTGTAAAGCTAGTAACAAGTAATTGCTCAAGCTCCAGGAGCACATCCAAAATTCATTTAAAACCAAAACAACAACTCAAAAATATTTATCTCACTGCTAAAAGACAAACAAATACATGTTTCCAAATTAAGGGAAACATAAAAGATCATATCTTTAATTAGCATTCAAGGCTAATAACTGAATACCATACCACAAGCCAAAATGAATCGGCACCTTTGGATTTCCAAAACAACCATCTCAGGCACTATTCTCACCAGGTCAGAGAACACGATATTATTGTTTGAGCAACTTTAGGGAGGAAATCTTGCGATTCCACCCCTTCTTTCATTTATCAGATACAAAACCCTATGCTTCCCCTTCTGGCAAGGACCAAGATTTCTAAAGCAATTTTTTCTGATCTGAACGCATTTTCTACCCATTTCCCAGTTCTATACTGTGTCCTGTACAGCAGCAGCCACATAGTAAACCCCAGCTTGTGGAACTCTAGCACAACATTGTGTAGTCTCTACTCTCTTTTTCAAATTCTTTGGGATCTGTTCTATCCGTGTCAAAGAAGGGGTCTATGTTCTGTTCAATTCTTTTTCTTCAGCATGTCTGTTTTTTTTTCTTTCATATCACTGCATATTACTCGACTGCTGTAATTAACTTGTTTTTGGCTCAAAGTTACAAATTAATTATTAATTATGAATATCTCTAATTTTGGGTAATTTTTTTTTATTTACATGTGATATGAATATTTAAGTTATATATAAACAATTTCACAATAGCAACTGTCCGGCTATAGGGTGTTTGGATCGGCTGCTCCATGCCACTATCTGAGACTGATAACTGCAGCAACAAGTACTGCCATGTCAAGATCCCAATAACTTCCATCCTCATGAGCATCCACTGCTGCGCTCAACTCTGTCAGCTTCCTTCTTGGCTGCACCTCAATCATAGTGAGAATTGCAAGATAGTAATATAGATATCACATTTGTCTCCCGGATTTGAAACTTTGGGAAGAAACTGACCTGTAAGGTGCTAAACCACTGATACAGTACAAAAGACGAAGAATGAAAAGTTAAGGAACCCGTGGATTTTAGGTGTAACCATTTGCCATTGCTAACTTTAACTTGATCCAAACATTCATTGGGGTATATTATTGAACATTCTCAGCATAAGGTGTAATATGATGTGTTGCTCAAGAGTTAGGGAACTGATTAATGGTGGGATGGGTACCACCAGCAGTATACAGGTGCCAAAGGAAAATGCTGGATAGACGGTGGCTAAGGGAAATAACCTTGCATAAGGTTGGCTAAGCACGGAAGGGCCCCAAGGCTGCATCCATTAAATTGTGGATGGAGCCATAGACATAAGTTAGATGCCAAGAAAATTGGTAGTTGTAGAGCAACTACGTACAGAACTTGCAAGGAAGGAAGATACAATAAATTACTTATGAGCAAGTGGCCAAGTACACAAATCTAAAAGCTAATTACAATATGCAACAATATCCAAGTCACTATGTATCTTTTTTAATTTTATAAGAAAACGTTAATAGAAACAGAGAAATCACAAGCTTTCCAACTATAATGATTGAATTGCTAATAGATTCAGATGAGAAAATAAAATTTACCCAATCAAGTGAGACAATGATGAGGACGGTACTTCACTGCCTGTGTACGAAATACAGGGAGATTTTTCTTTGGCCCCAAACTCTTCCGCAGAAATTGTGATTTGTACTTGTTTTGATGCACTCTTTAGAAATCCCAAGAACAGGAAAGACAAAAGGCAGTTAAAACAAACTCTTCATTTTATATCTAACTACTATGAGGTTTGTGTGAATTTCTTGCAACAGTAGGAAATGACTTTAAAGCAAGAACTGACCATATTCTCGAAATTAGAAGGAACTTGAATGGATACTCTTCTGTCGTCGTTTTTAAAATCTGACTGCATCATAAAGGAAGTTGTGAACTAGTACATCTACCAAAAATGATAATAGTAGTTTAAATGAATTCTTAGAACAAAAATAAAGTGTTCATGCATAGCATAACATTAAATAACCAAAAAGGAAGCAGAGTAATGAAAATGTTTTCTACCCAAAGAAGCTGTGTTAATCATTGTACCTTCAGAATACATGGAAGCAAATCCACAGTTGACATAATCTCTGCTCGCTGTCCCAAACGAAAATTTGGAAAACAATCCCAAGCCATATAAAGTGATTCTAAAGACACTTTCCCCCAAAGGCAGTACTCTCCAGCTGTCAACCACAGAATGAAGAAAATTGAAAAAGGAATTCCAGCATGCATTAAAAAATCATTTGGAAAAATTAATCCATGGTTAGAGCTAGAATATCTATAAAATACGTCATAAAGTTTATTGCATATTTGACTATTTTAGAATATGTTACACAATTTGTAGAAAATACAAAAGAATCAATTAGGTAACTGTAAAAGAAATTAATCCTAGGACTATTCATTACATTTCAAAGATTTTCACCTTATTTAAAGAGGGAGTGTTCTTAGGTTTATTGTATTAGTGGATTGTAATACCATCCCTGTCTTGGTCTAGTTATTAGTACAAATACGACCTGGATCAGTATTTTGTGTAACATTGTCAAAACAGCATATCAATCTAATAATTTATTCTTTCTTTTACTTTCCTACTTTCAGAGTTCACTCCCTAATCCAATAATTACAACATGATATCAGAACGACAACACCATCTTCCTGTCACCATTATGTCACCCAGTTCAAAAAATATGTAACTCCACTACAACAAAGCCTGATCTCCATAGTTATTGTTAAAATGTTGCCCACCAGCTAGGCATATAGGCAAAATAGTCCTTATAATACATAAGCAATTCCCCCAAAGAATTAACTTTTGAGATTGACTAATATGTTTTGCTTTGTGGCCTTTTTCTTTTCTTTGTATGTTCCAACAAAATATCCATCCTTGCCGAATTTCTTCCCTTTTTCAAGTATTATGAATGCAAGGATAAGACTGCATACAATGACCCTCCCCCAAACCTCTGCATAACAAGTAGCTGGCTTTGGCATTGGGGATCCTTTGACATTACCTTAGTTCACAAAAATACGTAACTCCACTACAACAATGCCTTGTCTCCATAGTTATTAAAATGTTCCCCAACAGCTAAGAATATGGGCAAAATAGTCCTTGTAATACTTGGGCAATTCTACCCCAATGAGTTAACTTTTAAGATTGACTAATGTGTTTTGCTTTGTGATTTTTTCTTCTTTTCTCCCTATGTTCTTATCAGATCTCCTTCCTTGCTGAATTTCTTCCCTTTTCAGGTATTATAAATGCAAGGAGGGAAAGGTTCATTACATGGTAACTTTGTTCCCTCCAAATGTGAAGATCACAGGTGCAAATCTCCAAAAAAACTCTTTGCTTGCATAGACGAAGAGAGGTTGCATGCACCCCCCTTCTTAGACCCAATTTCAGGAGCCTTGTACACTGGGTTGCCCTTGTAACTGCTCATTTTCCATTGCTGGCATAGCATTAAGAGTGAGAATGAAAAGAATGGCCCATACCCAATTTACGCTTCTTAGTTAGATCCCATCTTAAAACTAATTGATATCAAGTAAAATTGTTAACAAATGTATAAACCACACCCAATTTGCCTCCTTATACCCTCTTTGAAGGAGCCTTGAGCACTAGGCAGCCTTTTTTAACTGTTCATTTCTTGAAGATAGCATAACATTAAGAGTGAGATTGAAAAGACTGGGGCATACCAAAAGTATGCTTCTTACCCACTATGTTAGATTCCATCTTAAAACTAATTATAATAAGTAAAGTTGTCCAACAAGTATATAAACCACACCCCACTAATTGAGGTCAATAATATCCATCTTTGTTATCCATGTTAAAAACACAAAAGCAACAAAAACAGTTTATAGGTGTTAGATAGATCATTAGATATCTTATCTCTATCTTTATTTTCAGTTTCATTTGTTATTATTCTTTATGTGTATTTTAGGCTTAGCCCATATTTTCTTTATTATAAATACAACACTCTATGTGTATTTTCCACACAAGGAAGATTAATCCCAAACCTATTTTCACTATATTTAATAATAGGCTCTAATAATTCTATCTTAAAACCTATTAGCTTTAAGTGAAGCTGCCCAACAAGTACTCAATAATTGACAAAAGCAATGTGGTACCTCTCAAAAAATTGTGACTGCTCTTGCCACCATCAACCACTCAAATGATGACTAAAATTGATTGAGACTCGCACCAGCATCAAATTTAACTTCTGGGTTTATTAAAGATTTTTCTCTTGGTTGAAGCATGAGAAGTTTTAATTCTTGTTGATTCTATCTTAAAATCAATTAGCATCAAGTGAAGCCACCCAGCATATATACATAAATTGCACCCAATAATTGAGGCAAACAATATGGGACTTCTCAACAAATTGCAACTTCTCTTGCCACCAACAACCATTCCAACAGTGACCAATGTTATTTTGCGATTCACACCAACATCAATTTTAATTTCTAGGTTCATTGAGTTTCTGGGTTTTTTATTGTTTGAAGCATTTGGAGAAGTTTTAGTTATTTTAGAGTACAATAACATGCCAGGAAATATGACCAAATCTTCACAACAATGATTATTTCACCTATCTTTCTATGTTATCTTTTCAATAATGTTCATCCCTCCAATTTCTTCAGCATCTCTACATAGTTTACCCCGGAGGTTTATTGAACCAACTTCATATGCTATTTTATTTAAGTGCATGTTTGTAACAATCTTAAGCTTAGTAAAATGAAGCACAAAGAGAAATGTAAAATATCTATAAAATATTTC
The DNA here is from genome assembly GCF_037176805.1 of Vigna unguiculata. NCBI lineage: Eukaryota > Viridiplantae > Streptophyta > Magnoliopsida > Fabales > Fabaceae > Vigna > Vigna unguiculata. Next base: position 4,800,895 of record NC_140798.1, read on the forward strand.
ATATCATCTTTTATTGTACAATTAAATATTTAAGTTTTCATAATCTTCCGTGATATTTAGAATATACTGTGGAATGAACAATTCCATCCATCCAACTGAAAAAGTAATCCTTGTTATTTCATATTCAAATGGTTCCTAATTTATTTCTGTATTTAATAAGGTGCTAGTAGCATAGAAACATAATTCACTCCTCACCCCTACAAATCGCAAGTTGGTAACTTGCATACCAATTTGTGGTACTTTCACAAAATGGTTATCCCCAATTCTTAGCAAGCATGTGTTAGGTTCATCAAGAAGTCAAGGAAACTGAGAGGAAAAAGGGTTCAATTTATCGCATGCAATTAGTGATTGATGTGTTTCTGAAGATGTGGAAGGAGGATCTCAAGGTCAAGGACAAGGTGCTCCTATTCTTGGATGGTAATTGTTAAGAAGTGGACTTTGGCTTGTCTTACAGACTTGACCTAATTGTTACTATATCAAATAAGGCCATTGGGCATGTATTTGGTATCAAGTTATCCACACACCTTATCAATAAAATATCTAATTAGTTAGAATCTATTTCTTTTTTCCCTTCATTACCTAAAGAGTATAATTTCAATGGACAAGTAGACTTTAAAATATCAGAAATCACTAGACATTCCATCTTATGATTTTCAAAATTCCTTAATTTCTAGGTAGTATGATTTACAGCAAGTCATTTTATTGGGTCGTAACAAAACTAAAGGTTATTGGTTCACAACAAAAATCAAGGTTGATACTAATAATATTGTCAAGAAGCAACTCATCCTTGCTTTGGTTTCTGGTGCAAGTCAGTAAAAGTTTGGTGTCAAGAACCAAAATTATAGTTTGATTATTGTTAGATATTTTTTAGATATTGTTTGATATTATTAAGATATTGTTAGATATTGTTAATCACAATATCAAACAATATCTTCTATTTACTCTATTTATTTTCAGTTACTCTTTTTAATTGTACCTCTATTATAAATAGATTACCTTATGTGTGGTTTATACACAAGGGAGATTAATCTCAAACCCTATTTTCTTTATTCTCAACATGGTATCAGAGCCTGGTTAGAACTGGATTTTAAGCCTAACTCAATCCCACAAAACTGGCTTTTAAGGTGAGGTGTGCACCCCACTTATATATTGTGAAATTGCCTTATCTCTAGTTGATGTGAGACTTCCAACACACCCCCTCACGCCGAGATATATTCATCTCGTGCGTGGGACTAGAAATGGGTGGTCCGATAGCGGCCGAAGATAGCGGGTGGAACAGAATGTTTAAGAAAGTTTGCTAGGATAGACTTTAAAATTTTTTAAACAATGGCTTTGATACCATGGCCTCTTTATTAACTGGATGTTAAAAATGTTTTCTTCAATGGTGATTTGAAAGAAGAAATCTATATGGAGCAACCTCCTGGGTTTGTTACTCAAGAGAAGTCTTTTGGGATGGTATGTCGTCTTCACAAATCCCTATATGGCCTAAAACAATCTCTAGGGCCTAGTTTGGAAAGTTTAGCAATGTTGTTCAACAATTTGGTATGACTTGTTGTGAAGCAGATCATTCTGTCTTTTATCAACACTCGAGTGCTGGATGTGTTTACTTGATACTATATGTTGATGACATCTTTCTTATAGGAAGTAACAACCATGGCATCTCTCAGTTGAAACAACTTCTCTGTGACCATTTTTAGACAAAAGATCTTGGCAAACTCAGATATTTCTTGGATATTGAGGTGGCACAGTCCAATGATGGTATTGTTATATCTCAGAGGAAGTATGTCATGGATATTCGGAGGAAACTGGATTGGTGAGTTCAAAGTCTGTTGATACACTCATGGATCTCAATACTAAACTTCTACCAAATCGGGGGGAGCCTATATCTAATCATGAGTAGTATAGAAGATTGGTTGGAAAATTGAATTATCTTACCGTTACTCGTCCTGACATTTCCTTTGCAGTCAATGTAGTAAGCCAATTTCTTAATTCTCCATGTGAAGATCATTGGAATGCAGTCATTCGTATCTTGAAATATATTAAAAGATCTCCTCGAAAAGGATTGTTATATGGTTCTAACAACCATACAAGAGTTGTTTGCTATTCAGATGCTGATTGGGCAGGATCTCCTTCTGATAGAAGATCTACATTTGGGTATTGTGTCTCCATTGGTGGTAACTTGATCTCGTGGAAAAGTAAGAAACAGAGTGTTGTAACAAGATCCAGTGCAGAAGCAGAATATAGAGTTATGACCTCAGCTGCCTGTGAACTTGTTTGGCTCAAGCAATTACTTAAAGAGTTACAATTTGGAGATGTTACTCAAATGACACTTTTGTGTGACAATCAGGTTGCTCTTCATATTAGCTCTAATCCTGTCTTTCATGAGAGGACCAAACACATTGAGATTGATTGTCATTTCATTCGAGAAAATATCATGTTTGTAGACATCAAGACTGAGTTTGTTAACTCAAGTGATCAGTTAACAGATATTTTTACTAAGTCATTACGGGGGCGTAGAATTGATTATATTTGTAACAATCTTGGCAAATACGATTTGTATGCTCCAACTTAAGGGGGAATTTAGATATTGTTAGATATTGTTAATCACAATATCAAACAATATCTTCTATTTACTCTATTTATTTTCAGTTACTCTTTTTAATTATACATCTCTCTATTATAAATAGATTACCCTATGTGTGGTTCATATACAAAGAAGATTAATCTCAAACTCTATTTTCTTTATTCTCAACAACTATGAATGAGATGACAAAGATTGGATCTCTGACCATTTGGTTGCTCACGGGTTCTACTACCATGTTTGAAATTTAGAAAGAGGAAACAATGAGTATACTAGATCACAATAGAGGAAACAATGCTGCAGGTGAAAGCACACATTGCCTCCCCATCGTACATTTGCAGGAGGGATAAGCATGTAATTTTATAGCTGTCAATGAACCACCTAGAATTAGTTCACAATTAATTAAACCTTCATTAAGGGTCAAGAATTCTTCCTTAACAGTCTTCCATTGCTATGTTTTATATGTTTAAGAAACCATGGACCCTTTATGTATGATATCTTATGATTCACGGTCCACGATTCAAAATTGGATTAATCGGGACAAACAATTCTTGATATGATTCCCAATCTGACAACTGTGGTTTGGGTAGCACTAGATATTTATATTCATAGATATTTTAGGGAACTCCTATTCTCTTTTTTTGTTATAAATACTTTATATGATGAATTCATTGTGAATGAAAGGACATATATAAAAGAGGATCAACCATCCAACAACCTGATGCCAAATAAAATAGAGAAAAGCATACAGAAGTGTAAATTAGAAGTACTTCAATTGACCATGAGATGTGCTTCAGTACACCAACTGGACTCCATGTGAGGGGCCTTTACAAGCAATGTAAAGGGTTTGAGGAGACCCACTAGAAGAAGCATCAGAGCCAATACCCATCAACGTAAATATATTTAAAAAACAAGAGGGGGCTCAAATAACAACGTAACAAGGAGATCAAAGCCATCATTTTGTCTGACAGTAATTAACAATTAAAGCACAGCTCACATTCAAAAAAAGTTAGATGATTCGTATCCGAAGGCATGGAGTTTGAATTGACTCCAGATGATATATTCGAGTTTTTCACTGCAAGTAAATAGTCATAATAAGGAACACAGCAAAATTTATAGAATTTTTCATCACAGTTGAAAAACATATGCGTATACATACCAGTGGCAGTGCTGACAAACAAGATATCAAGTGAGCAAGATCTAGCTTCATCAGCTAACTTGTTGACTTCAGGAAGAGTAAAATTTGCTTGGACTTGAGTATTTAAATCAATTTCAGGGGAGTTTCGAAAGATGAACATTCGACCGATTCGATACACGGCAGATTGCTTTTTTTTTTTGGTGAGTAAAACAAAAGTCATAACATAACTATTAGATATACAGCATTTTACACTAAGGAATCGTAATTGAATCAACTTATTAGAAGCAGGATTCCTACCCTTGAAGATCCATAATCAGAAACCCGCCTTGCAAGACAGATAGACATGGGAAACACATTTTGACTTTCCGTAATAGTCCGCATCAAGGAAACTGTCATTTGTATTCTAAATATGCAAATATCATATCTCATTAGCATATTAAAACCAATATTTATATATTATATATTACTAAATTATTTTCACATAAAACAGACTGAAAACAATGTCTCACATGAAATCACTAGAAATTACAGAAAGTTTGAGCTTATATGAAAGAATAAACAAACTCCAGCGTACAGAAAGAAAAGGAATTCCAAGGATGACATAAAAGTAATTATCACAGTCTCAAACAGAACTAGATTTATCTTTTTTATCTTAAAAGAAGAAATAAGAAATTCACTAAGGCAAAAGGAAAAAGTTTACTAAATACATTGTTGAGGCCAGATTCCATAAATCTGCAAGAATTACTTCATTTGATAATCCTAATCTTAATTCATTTTAGAATCATAAAATCCAAAAATCTTAGCGTACAAGTAGAAACTTGTTCACTCAATTAAGTCCGCTCATCTTCTTTATATAAAGACCTACGTTGCCATATTTTATTATAGTACCAAGCATATACCCATTTATTCTTTCTCCATTCACAAGTTTCACACGTGTTATTAATCACAATCACAAGATGTTTCATTTCAGCAGTCAACAATGACTAAATAAATCTTTCTATTTAATTTTAAACTGAATTAAGCAAGTATGAACAAATGGACAAAATGATGTCAATTGTTAAAGACAGCAAGTTGGAGAAGGAAGACTATATACGAAACTTTTACCTCTTCTTGTGTTTTTCCTTTATCTGGTAGTGCAAACATCTCTGAAGGAATAATGGCTGCATAACAGAGACATTCTATTAGCAATACAACATGCCCCAGTAGTTCATAGAAAGAAAAAATTATGAGAATAGAGCCAACAAGAATACAGTTAGCCCTATGCCTCGCACATTCTAAAAGAACGAAAAATAATGACAATACTTTTACAAAGGTAGATAATTTTAGCCAATCAGATAGAGTACATTTCTCATGGCACGTCGCTGGAGAATATTGTAAAATTCTACGGGCTTGCAATAAATTGAAAGACTCTCTTCAGCTGCAAGCTCCTCTTCCGCAGATAAATGTTCACAAGCATCATGGTGGCTTCTGCAGGGAAAAACAGATATAATTACTAGTTATGTTACAAAATTCTTTTGTAAAAATTAAAAGTTAACAAAAGGTAGTATTTGTCTGAAAGAGGATATACGAGGTTGCACGAGCGGCAACAGGAATGCCTGGCATTCTTCTTATCAAACAAGTCTCAGATACATATAATATTTATCTGCAATTCCGAATGTTTAAGAACTTGATATTTTCTCTTGCTAGTAAGAAACCTGCAATCGAAAATGGCACAACAAATCATTCAAATATTGAAGACATAAATGGATTAGATTTCAATCATCAAAACCTGAACATCACCATGTGAGAAAAAAAAAATCATTCTTTTATCAAGTTGAAAACCACTGGGCTTATAAATGAAAAAATGCTCCAAATTACAAAAACTCCATGTAACATATAATGTAGAGTGCCTGCTTTTATGCTCATTAAGAGTTGAAAGAGGCCAAATGTCCTTGCGGATGACAGTGAAAACTTAATGAAATTGTTTAATCGTGAACATGAAGATATCATCAAAATCACAAAACTTTCCCAAACTCTCCTCTCTTTTTTTTTGTAATATTTCACATGCGCAGGGAATCCAATCACAGGCCAACTCCTTGTTTTCTCCAATCGTGGGAAAAAGAAACCTCAGAGGTGTCTCCCATTGTGGAAACAAGATGGCATATCCAGTTGCACGGAATAACAAAGTACAGCACAAAAATCGATCACAAAACAAGAAAAATAAATAAAGAACATAAAACAAAAGGATCAGAAACAAATAAAGGGTTCTACGAACCAAAAAAACAGAGAATGTCCAGGAGAGGTTTTCTGGTAAGCATAATGATAAGAAACGAAAAATACAATAATATTGCCAGCAAGAAACCAAATGGGTAACAGAAAAAAACCTCAAAGTTCTCACTTTGACACGAACCGAGCAAATGGCAGCAATTGAATCCAAAATTGGTTCAAAACTGTGCTCCAAAAGTGAAGTTTGCGAGTGTGATCGCTCATTTCATATCGAACCTCAGAATTGAACCAAAAATTAAGACGCGAAATTGAAAATGGAATGTTCTCGAAATATGATTAAAATCTAACAAAGTTGTTCTCTGTGTGTCTCTTTCTCTATCGCTCTGATTAATACTCAAAAGAAACACATTTTTTTGCTGAGTTTGGGAAACTTAAACAAATGCAAGTGAGGTAAGTAAGAAACTTCAAACACAAAAGCCCTCTGTGAGATAAAAAAAAATACTATTATATACAACAGAAAAATAATATAATAATGAAAGCATTAAAACACAAAAATAATATCCAAAAATATAACTAAAAACAAAAATCGTTATTTTCGTTAATTAATAACATGTAAGATTATCTAGACTTATTACCCTTTTAGTTTTATCATCTTTTCATTTCCTTCCATTTAGTCTTTTTCATATGGAATTAACTTTTAAAATTTTAAAAATAAAGTAACCCTTTCTTTTAATATTCAATCAAGTATCTTAATTTTAAAAATTAAGACATTTTCGAAAAAATTAAATAAATAGTTTTACAAATTGTTATTAATGGTTGATTATAAGTTTATATAATAAGAAAATTAAATTTATTAATATTTGTTTGATAACAATTCTAACAAGGGTTGCAGTTTTAAAAAGTAAAAAGTTTGATCGAATATTTTATTAACTTATTAAAAAATAAGACCAAATTCAAAAATAAATAAATAAACAAATATTAATGAAGCATATTATTTAACATTAATACAAGTGAAATGAAAGTTAGAATATGATAACTAGCTATTCAACTTAAACAAAAATGTAGGACACAAAAACTAAATAATAATTGTTTAACTTAACGAATATGAAAAACTAATTATTTCTCTATAAAGGATTTATAGTCTACATTTTTCACTAACAATTTATATTAATCATAAACTAAAAATATTACTGAGCATTTTTTTTTCTCAACAATTTATAACGAATCTAATTTATTGGCGAAATAAGTTAGTTTATTTTTAATGTAAAATTTTGTTATAAATTGTCATTTTACATCAAATGTTATTTTTCTTATTAACCATCTTAGTTTATGTTTGATATGAATTGTTAATAAAAGGTTATTAAGATTATCTAACAAAAACTTAATATAATTTATCGAAGAAATGTTCAGTTAAATAAATGAATAATTATTCAAATTTATTTAAAACGTTAAATAATTATATTTTTTTGTTCTATTATAAACTATTTTTGAATCTTTATCGATTTGGATAGACCATAAAAAAAATCTAAAATAGACTCTTTTACTCTTTACATAAAAATTCGTTTTCAGATATATCAAATTGTCATCGTATTTTTTTTTCGTAATTTTGTAGGTTGTTTTGCTAAAATTTTGTTTTTTATGAAAGGAGTATTTGCAATGTTTTTTTCTGATTTTATAAATTTGTATATTTATTTGTAATAAATTATTTTACAAAATTAAATAAAATTATAAATTGATGTGAATATAAATTTAAAAATATATTTAATTTAATATTTATAAATTAATTCGGAATAAAAAAATTGAAGAGTGATTGTAATAAATAAGATAATTTAAATATATTGTAATTATAATAATAAAAGAATATCATAATGAAATATTGTAATTATGGTTTCTTTGTTTTTTTTTAAATTATTTTTGACAAACATATACTTATTTGATTAAAATAATTTATGTAATAAAAATAAAATTGTTCAATAAGTTATAAAAAAAAATTGAATAATACTATGATTGTAGGTGAAAATATTTGAAAAGAAATTTAATGTAAAGTTAAAAGTTAGTAATATGAATGTAAAATATTTATGTTTATTTGTATAAAAAAAACTTTTTAAAGAAAATATTAAAAAGTATACAATTTAAAAAAATAGAAAACATATATAATTTAATTTTTTAATATTTTATTTCCTAAAAAAACACAATTTCAGCTGCAAATAACCTGCACAATAAAAATAACATGATGTGAAAAAAAGAAATATACACAAAGATATTTCTAGATTGGTGAATCAATCAAACTCTACATTCAATATTGTTTAAGTATGGTCCAACAATATTCTCATAGTTTTGATTTAGTGTTTATCATAACAAAAAGTATAACATGAATATGCCATGATTAATGAAAAGAAGCATATCAAGTAGGTACAAATGTTTTCTTTGACAAACAATACAACACCATGTCATCTTCACTTCGTATATTAAGTGAAATACCTAACAAAACAATAAGCCTACACAACCTTTAAATTTATGTTGAAAATATTCTTCACACTTATTTTTGTGTTGCAAGAAATGTCTTTGTCTTTTGTCTACTTAGATGACCCAAAAAGCACAAGTGTACATTAAGGTCAATTAAAAAGCTAACTAATAATGTTATTTTGATTCAATAGTTATTTTTATATAAACTTATATAAACTTTGATCTAGCTATCTATATTTTGCTATCTTTATTTTCACTTTATTTTAAATAAAAGCTTTCTTACCTAGTGTTTACCAACTATCATAATGTTGCTTGAGAAAGATATTGATATTTAATGCTACTCTTAATATTTAATACGTTTATACTTTCACGCTCATTAAACATTAAAAGATAAAGTTATTTGAGTTCAAAAACTCTCAAATTACTAGAAAGAGATTCTTTATGATTCTTTCTTTCAAGTCGTATATTAAGTTATTCTTCGAAAGAGATGATATAGAAGAGAATAATTATAAAGTATCAAAAGGCTACTAAAATATTTTTACAATTTTAAAAGCTTTATAGAAAACATTGTTCATATAACTAACTAGAGAGGAGTTCATATATTTATATATGTCATGAGCCACTAACACTCTTTAGTGAATAAACTCGTGATATTTTTTATCACATTTTTACAAACATAATTATTTAGTTAAGAGTAGTTGTATTATTACAATCAGTATTTTAGTCAGAAGTGGTTGTTATTCAAACAATGTATATCTTAACCAAGAGTAAAACTTATTCAAACAATATTTTGTATTAGTTAGGAATGATTATGTTTCAAAATATATGCTAAAGATTGCATTTGAAATAATATCAGAAGACTTTTAACCAATAATGATTATGTGTTCAAATAAAAGTTGAGTTTTTGCCACAAGTGACTATGCTCTAAAAATAATACTTAATTTATAACTTGAAGAAAACTTAATTAATTGATTAAGAAATGAACGTGTATAGTATATGTTATTAGATGAAATAGTACAATAATCATAAAGTAAATATTTTTCTCCTATCTTTGTCCATCATATATTATCGTAGTACCATAATAAAATAAATGAGAGATTTCTGAACCAAAACTTTAGAACAAGTTTTTTACAAATCGTTTGTAAACCCAAAAATATCGTCTAACAACATATTATTAAACTATACATTACGAAAAATTAAAAAACTTTTAAAACACAATTCAACCATTTTGACGTGTTTTTTTCACAAAAAAAATCAACCAGCTTAACCCTCAAGAGTTACTGGCATGCAGAACAATACTGCAAACAATACATCTATAAACAAAATTAATTGTTATATTTTAGTTTTTTATCTTTTTTCACATATCTTATATGCATACCTCTAGTAGTACACCAATTTATAGTGATGACTATTTTCATTGTGCTCTTTCAAAGTAAATAAAATGTTTTTGGGTTTCACTAAATTTTTAGTTATGTCATAGATTTTCTCATTACTTCTCAATCTCCCAGAGATATGAATCCACCATTAATGTATTTATCCACTTATAATATCTACAAAGTAATTTCATAATTAATCATTTCCCATTTTTCGTATTTTCCTATTTTAGTAACTATGAGTTGTAAATATTTTTTATAATATTTTATATTTATCATCTTGTGCATAACCTAACAAGACATAAGTCTTCCACATTGACTATTTTGAAAATCATAAATCACCTTCAAAATTAGGTGATGTGGAAACATCTTATAGATTAATCTACGTATAATTGTTAAATTGACTTAATTAACTATTTCCGAAGTCATAAATCACCATTTGAGTTAGGCCATCCAAAAATACTTTAGAAAATAACTTCACATTGCTCAATTCAAATCCATTAGGATTTTGTCTCTATTATTATTTTTTAGTTCAAGTATGAATCTAAGTCTCATATTGAGTAAAAATATTGTTGGAAGTTACATATCGACTAGAGATAAGACCAATTAACAATATATATAAGTGGGGTGCAAATTTCACCTTACAAGTCGGTTTTGTGGGATTGAGTTAGGCATAAAGTTCATTTCTAACATAGTATCAGAATCAAGTTAAAGCATATCCTAACGAGTTTTCTAGGACTTTCTGTTCCATCCGATATCGGGTCGTTAACGGACCACCTGAATAAGAATGAAGACTCATTGTCTTAAATTTTTAAATTAAGAACTGTATTAATCTTTTATATGTGAGTTGAACTCATGTCTCACTGGTATTGTATATTTCAGTGATCGTCTCGGAAGATCCAACATTATATTCCAAACAATTTTGTAGAATACAATTTTTTTTCTTCCAAAACACATAATTTGTAAAAAGCAGAATCCAAAAATTAGATTCTGATTTATCCTATATATGAAAGACTTTCAAAACTAGTGTCAGAAAACACCATTTTTTTTCATGAAACGGTTTCCAAACTAGAGCTTAACACTTACCATAGAGAAGTAAGTTCAAGATCTTGGTCTTTATCAACACTCTTTACGAACCCTGATCCACCACCAAGGAACAACAATGGAGTCTTCGTATTAATATAAATGCCAAGGACAAATGGACAAAACGGTCGTTTTGAAAGTTTAGGGTGCAAGAACAAATAATAGAGGTCTACGGGAAATTCGAGCTCTCCCAAGGACAATTATAAGAGAAAGAACAAAAATCCACTTCACTATTATAAAGACTATAAACTCCTTATAAATGAACACGTGTCAAATGACATAAAAGTATAAGTGTAATTTTTATATAAATAAATAATAGATTTTATATTACATAATAATGATGAGTCCAATTTTATTAAATTACCTTAAAAACACCATGTGAAGATATATGCTTCTAAAGATCACGAATTAGATCGGTATTCCTTTTGTTGTTTTTTTATTCATCAAGTATCTATGAGAATATATATATAATATTAGTATAAATAAATTTGATTTTTCTAAAAATTAAATTTAAATGAGTTATATTAGAATATAAACAGATTTTGGTTGCTGAAGTTCTGACACGTTGGTTCAGGAGATAATCGATTCTGAGATCATAGAATCGATTCCAGTGGTCATCATGTCATTGGAAATATATTTGATTTTAATTCTTCTACACATCCATTCTGTTTTTTATTTTGATAATTAATAATAATATATAATATATAATATCTATTAATTTTAATCATAAGTACAAAATTATAATATTAAATTTTAATCTATTAAATTTTTGTATCTATCACATTGTTAAATTGCTCACAAACTTTTACCTTTTTTTATCTTCAAATTCTTTAAACACAAATAAACAAAGTTTATCTTCAAATTCCCTAGAACGAACAAACAAAGTTTACCTTCAAATCTTTCCCATCAGTGACTCAGTGTCCCTTAAATTCATGCGGAAATCACCTTTTTTAAATTCTTACATATGCAAATCTAAAATGGAATTGGTTTTTATGTATTCATTTCAAAACACTTCATCATAAATGTATTAATTACGAAATAAGCTTAGTAAATTATGAAATATTGATTCTTCTACAATATTTTAATAAGAAAACATTTTAAAAATGATGCTAGAAAGCCCTCTATTTCTACAAAATAGTAAATCTTCAGACATATGGCTCCCATTTATATTTAAATGGTAATCGCTTGCCTGTGTAACACTGACAAAAAGACTGAAAATCGAGCATATATCTTTCAGACTTTTTCTTTCTTAAATGTTAATTTTTATATTTTTTATGTTTTTAATAAATGTGAAACTTTCAATTTATACACAGATTCATACCATATGAGACCCATACATAACTCAAATAGTTAATATGCAGGTGCTTGACTTGTAAGCCTATGATAATGGGCAATTTTACACTTTGGAATGAAAGTTGCCGGTTCATGACAAGCGTTTCAAAATGTTTTCCAGATAAAACATTTCAAAAATTAGGAAATCAACATTCCAAAATATTTTAAAATCATTTCGAAAACATTAGTTGAGAATTAAATTTGTAGGGTTAAATATTTGTTAGTCCTTAAACTTAGATCAAAAATTGAAATTTGTCCTCTTTCAAATTTTGATATAGTTTGGTCTTTAAATTTTAAAAATGAATAGAAATAATCATTCTAACTCAAATGTGTGAAACTTTTTTGATGTATTAAACTGCATGTCAAGTTTATACCATTTGACACTTTTTAACTCAAATAACAACTTTGAACACTATTTAACACCTATACAAAAAATAACATTGTTATATCAGAATGACAATATCCATTTAATTTTCAAGTTTGAAAATCAAAATGTATCAAAGTTTAATCAAAAGACGAATTTCAATTTCATGTCCAAGTTTAAAGAATAAAAACAAATTTAACCAAAATTTTATCATACAATACTTTAGAATGATCAGTCGAGAGTAGTTAAAAATCAACTATGAAATCAACATTTCTTATGTTATTCAAAATTCTCATTTCTAAGTATACCTTTGCAAAATGTTTACGGAATGTTTAATCCAAAAAGCCTTAACGTTTTTCAAACAATACTTTTCAAAATAATACAAGAACTTTAAAAGATCATTTTGATCTTCACAAGAGGGAGATGTGCCAAGAAAGCACGAGTACAAGAAGCAATTGCTCTTAGAAAAATCAGGTTCATGCTTCTTAAGAAATTCGGAAGGGGAATCAGAAAAATCATGCATTGAAATGAAATGCACTGATACAAAGGTAAAAAAATGAAATGCAGCCTTAATTTAGAAGTGAAAACAAAACCACTCACAGCATTTCACTTTGGTTTCAATCCCATTACTGCACCAGAAATCACATAAATATTCAAGGCTTTCAACAACTGTCAACAGCAGCAAAAACTCATTTTTGAATGCTCTTTCAACAAACTCCCATTAAGCAGTTATATATAAGTCTAATATAATGTATTATTTTAATTCAGAATCATATAGTGACCATGTCACTACCAGCTATATCCTGCAGAAACAGTTTTAGGATTGGCTACTTTGCACCACTTCTGTGTTTTGATAACTATGAAAACATTCAGCTATGAATCTCAGAAAGCATAGTTTGTAACTATAGGCATGAAGAAATAATCCAGAATCTTCAATATGGAACCATCCATATAGAAAAATAGACAAAGCCTAAGTTGCTAAAAAAACTAGTTGAAGAGTAACTGCATGAGCAACAAATTGAAATGATATCCAAGTCAGTGTTTCCTTTTTGAGATTTTGTCAAAGTCCAACAATTTACCCGATCATATGAGAAATGATGAGGAGAAAACTTCACTCCCAGAGCACGAAAGGCCTGGAAGATTTCTTTTTGGACCCAAACTCTTGAGCAGAAATTTGGACATGTAACTCTGATACGCTCTCCAGAAATACAAACAAAAGGAAGGAAACAAACAACAGTCAATACAATTGATTCCCCATTTGATATCTAAGTCTATTGGGGACAGATTCCAGTGACTTTTTTTCTGGGGAAAGTCACGTAACTTTAGTTAATCTTCATGTGTTGAATGATCAACTTTAATTTTTGAAAGAAGAATATATATATATATATATATATATATATATATATATATAAAGTCAGTTAAAAATTGAGCAAAATTAATTAAAAATACATGATTTTTCCCAGAAAAAAATCACTGAATCCGTTCCCAAGTCTATTATGAAGTTTAGGTGTGTGATTTTCTTGATGCAAGAGAAATGACTTTGAAGCTAGAACTAACCATATTTTCATAATTAGATGGAACTTGAATGGAGACTTTTGAACCGTCATTTTGAAAATTCGACTGCAACATAAGGAAAGTTATGAACTAGTACATCTATGGAACCATGAAGAATAGATAACAAAGCTTGAAATGGATTATTAGACCAAAAATATAGTGCCATGCATATCATATCATATCCTATAAGTAAATTGTATAAAAGGAAGCATAGTAATGATAGTGTTTTCTCCGCAAACAAAAAAAAAAATTGTGTTAATCATCGTACCTTCAGAACACATGGAAACAAATCCACAGTTGTGCAAAAGTCAGTTCGGCGTCCCATATGAAAAGTAGGAAAATAATTCCAAGTCCCATAAAGTGTTTTTAAAGTTATTTTCCCCAAGAGACAGTACTCTTCAGCTGTCAAGCACAAAATGAAGAACAAATTCCATCATGTACTAAAAAAACATTTAGGGGAAAACTAATCTATTACTACCATTCATCAACAAAATATGTTACAGTGTATTTGAGGATCTTACACGATTTGAAGATAATACAATGTTAGTTAACCTATTGAGAAATTATTCCTTGGAATTATTTCCAGTTCATTGTGTTTATTGATTTCCATAATTTAATAATTTCTGTTTCTAATACCATGCTAGATTTTATCTTAAAACTGAAAAGGCAACAAAATTTGAACATAGGATCTAATAGTGATAGATTTTATCTTTAAATTCACATGACATTAAGTGAAGAAACCCAAGAACTATATGAACTGCACCCCAATAATTGATGTATGTAATGTGGAACTTTTCAACATGTCTTAGCTTCTCTCACCACCAACAATCATCCCAATGATGAGTTAAGTTGGTTGTGACTCACCAACATTAAATATATTTTCTAGGTTTATCGAATTTCCAAGTTTATTTTCTGTTTGAAGCATTTGGATAAGTTTTAGTTCTTGTTGAGTATAATCAAATCACATGGCAGGAAATTGCCAACTTGCTCTTCAAAACATTGATCATATTATCTTAAATTTTCTGTTTGAATATCTAAGGATTTAGGATATCTTATCTGGTTTGTATAATATATTGTGAACTAAAGTGTTTATAAAATTTGGGAATGACTTTAATTTTAGCTGAACTTCTTACATCTTGTTCTATTGTATAGTATTAGCCAGGCAACAATATTGATAATGGTTAGAGATGTGGAAATCATGTCAACACTAGTAACCTTCAAAATATGAAGCAATATTCACTTTGATGGTTAGAAATGTAGAAATATGTCACTATTGGTAGCATGGCAAAACTTCATAAGGTTGCATGTCATGTACTAGAGAATATTGCAAATCTGGTAACTATGTTTAGTAGTTATACTATATTAGTAGTACTTGACCTAATTATCAGTATATATAGATCAGATCATGGGTCTAGAGTTCTTGTTGTAGGCTCAAAAATCATCTCATATTCACCTGAAGGACGATGATTCAGATCCAAAGGCGGCAAGTTTGAACTAGCTCCATCTGATAAATTTGAGTCCTCAACTGCATGTAAATAGTCACTATAAGGAACTTGGAAAAATTGCGGATACTTTCATCACAATTCAATCACAATAGCACATACATACCGGTGGCTGCGCTGAGAAACAAGAGATCAATTGTGTCAGATATAGCTTCCTTCGCTAACTTATTCATTTCTGGAAGTGTAAACTTTACTTGGACCGCAGAATTCAAATCAACATCACCTCGGAAGACGAAAATGCGGCCGATATGATAAACAACCCTATCCTTTTTTGTTTTTGGTGAGTTAAAAAACAAAAAGCTATTGTCATACAGTTTTACACTAAGAAGTAAGAAACCGATTAGAGTAAGGAATAGAAACTGAATCAGATTTTAAGAAGCTATGTTCCTACCGTTGAAATTCCTCTATCAGTAACCCGCCTAGCAAGACAGACATACATAGGAAAGACACTTTTCCCATTAGTGATAATCTTCTTTAAGCAAACTGTCATTTGTATTCTACATTATGCAAATAAAATATCTCATTAGCATATCAAAATCAGTATTTACATTTACTAAATTATATTCAGATAAAACAGGATGAAAACAATGTGATACGATCCTTGGAAAAAATTATTATTGTTTCTGAATTTGGATTCTTTCTATGAAATAGATTAAATAAATCACATAATACCAAAAGATATATAAGAAGAACACAAAATAAGACGGAGATGAATGACATCACAATCTAGTATATTAACACGTCAAGGAAGAAGATCCGCCATAAAGAATTCAATCTTTGATAAGAACCAGTGTTCTATAACAATAACCAAATAACCAAGAGAATCATCTGTTAAATGAAAACTAATTTCATATAATGATCAACAAAAGTGTCTACAAATGTATTTGGTGTCCCAATATATAGGCACAAATGTTTAAGCAACCTAAAAAAACCTAAAAGAAAGTCCAAAGACATTGGGTCCAAAAATAACTTGAAAAATAAAGAACATGGACTCTTCGCCATTAGCATATCAAAATCAGTATTTACATTTACTAAATTATATTCTGATAAAACAGAATGAACACAATGTCTCATTGTATTACTGTAAATTAAAGCAAACACCACAATAAAGCAAAGAAAGGAGTCACAAAGTTTGAACAAAAATAAGAAACTTAATTAATCTTCATCATCTCGAATAGAACAAGATTTTTCCTTCTCTTAAAACAAGAAATAAGAAATTCATCAAGACCGAAGGAACACGGTTGCTAAATATGCTCTTAAGATCAGTTAGATACGCTTGATATAACAGTTTGAAATAATACTCCTGATCCTACTTCATTTTAGAATCACATAAAAAATCTAAACATCCAAGTGTAAGTTTTGAAACTTGATCTTTCAACCAAGTACACCTCTTCTTCCTATCAGAGACTTAAGTTGCCTCTAAATTTGTGATAATGGTAAGAAAACACTTTTTTTTGTTTCTCCATTCCCAAGCTTCACATGTGGTATTAAATTCATGTCTCTATCTGAATCACAAAATATTCATTTCCACAATAACACACAGAAACTTGACTAAAAGAATCTTCTAATTAATTTTAAACTGAACATAGCATATATAAAATCATGGACAGAAGCATGTAACTGATGTCAATTGATAAAAGAAAGCAAGTTGGAGAAGAAAGTCTACATATATTATAACTTTTACCTCCTCTTGTGCTTCGCCTCTATCTTGTGGCGCAAGCATCTCTGAAGGAATATTGGCTGCATAGCGAAAACCAATTATATTAGCAATACAACATATCATAATTAATAGTTTATCAGCAACCCAGTATCTTCAAAAACCAGAAAATTTAAGAGACAATTATGCACCAAGAATATAAAGTAAACTCAGTACCTCATACATATTCTAAATCAAATGATAGGAACAAAAACACAAAATTATGACAATGCAGATCATTTTAGCAAATAAGATAGATATAGTACATTTGACATAGAACGTCACTGAATAATGTTGCAGAGTTCAACGGGCCTGCAGAAAACAGAAAGAATCTCGTTGGCTGCAAGCTCCTCTTCTGGATGGCTTCTGCAGGAAAGAACATATACAATCACTGGTTATGTTATAAATGCTTTTATCAAATGAAAAATGAGAGCCTAGTCAGAAAGGGAACATATAACTAGTTGAAAACCAGTGAGGTTGCTGATATAACTAGTTATCACAGCAAGTGACATGTGCCTAGTGATGATAGCATAAAGGCAGTGATTGGAGTAAAAAGCATCATATAGAATTATATAGGTGCATGCTTCTATGTTCATTAATCTTTGAAAGGTGCCCTTAATGTCCTTATGCATGCCAATGAAAATAAATTGTTTAAGCATACACAAGAATATATCAAAGTGTCAAAATGTCCTAATTTCTCTTGTTTTCTTGTTCTCTTCTTTCCTTTTTCCTTTTGTAACTCACATAAGCAGAGAATGTAAATAACAAGCCAAGTTCTAGTTTTGTGGGAAACATGACTGGTATATCCTGGTGCATGGAATAACAAAGTACCGTACAAGCATCAATCACAAAGCAATAATCAGAAAACATAAAAAGGGGTCAAAACAGATAAAGGGTTCTAAGAACCGAATGAATAGAGAATTCCCTGAACAGAAAAATACAACCTTGACAGCAAAAAAGCAAATGGACAGGGAAAAAATAAAAAATAAAAACTGAAAGGTTCTCACTTTGAATGAACTACAAAAGGGGTGAAAGAGATGGAGAAGACAATAATGGAGTGAAGTATAAAAGAAAAGAGTAAGAGGGGAACTTTGAGATTATGGAACCAAACAAATGCTTCAAAAGTGAAGTGTGTGGAGTTTGTGATCATTCATTATTCATTTACTATGGTACCTCAAAATGAAACAGAAGAGATTGAAAAACCAATATTGATCTCTCTCCCACTCTGTGCCTTTGTTTCTCTTTGATTTATAACAAAAAGAAGGCTGGTTTTGGTGCAGACTCAGAGGAGTTAAAGTTTGAAATGCAAGCAAGTGAGGTAAGAAAGAAACTAGTTTGGAAACGCTTCTGACAATAAAATAAAAATTACGAAAGTATTGAATACAATAAATACAACATTAATAAGTATATTAATTTATATTTTAATAATTACTTTAATTAACATTAATATACAATGATCTTTGTCAGATATAATAAATACATTAATTTAAATTTTAATAGTTACTTAAATTAACATAGGAATAGACGAGTGATTTTGTCAGAAATTTGTTTATGTATCGATATAAGACACGTTAATTAACGTTATTAATTTTAGTGTTTAATATATTTTTAATTTTTGAATTTATATGTGCAATTAATATTATATTTTGGTTTCCAAATTTAAAAAATAGTAAATTTATTTTAACTTAATTATATTAATCTTTTTTTACGTGTTAACTTTTATATAGCAAGATGTGTTAAATAGTATAAAAAATTAAAATAATAGTTTTAAATGTTATTTAACATGTAAAAAAATTTATATATTAAGTTAAAATGACTATATATATTATTTTGTTAGAATTGAAAACAAAATTGTTTCAAAATTTAGAAAAATACGAATTCCAATTTTATTATATCTTACTTTATAAACTAAAAACATATTTAATCCTTAACTTTAAAATAAATATATTAAAATTTAAGTTAACATATTTATTAAATTTTCAATATAAAAGTATTTAAAATGATTTTAAGATATCACTTTCTATACGAATAATCATGGAATTTGTCAAACTTATCGACATGTACAAGAAACATGTTTTTTTTTCTTCACTTTTTATATTTTATGTTTTATTCTATTTTTGAATATTATTATTAATAGATTGTATTATGTGCATTACAATTACTATATTTGCTAGAATCGTATCTAGAACATTATTTAATTAGCTTATTATTAAGAAGTGAACTTTAAATTTAATTCAGTCTAACAAAACTAGCTTGGAAGGTAAGGTAAAGTTTGTAAACACCTATATATTGTTGTTTTATCTTTAGTCGATACGTAATCTACAACATATCCTCTCACGTCGATATATATGCATCTCGAACGTGGAACTAAATAATAACGGATGATTTGATAGCGGCCCATTAGTAGGTGGCATGATAAGCCCATCCAACAATGATGGCTTTGATGTCATGTTAAGAAATGAACTTTAAATTTAACTCAGCCCTACAAAATCGGCTTGTAAAGTAGTGTTTGCATCCACTTATATATATATATATATATATATATATATATATATATATATATATATATAAATCAGCCTTATATTAGTCAATGTGAGACTTCCAACACACATCTCATGCCGAGGTATATACATCTCGAGTGTGGGACTAAACAATAATGGGTGGTTCAATAGCGGGTGAAACAATAAATGCAACAAACTTCACTATAAAGGCTCAACCACACATATCTAATATCATGTTAAGAAGTGAACTTTAAGTCTAACTCTATCCCACAAAATCGACTTGTAGTATACTATAAACTCATTTCATCTCTGGTCAATGTGGGATCTCCAACACACCCTCCTCGCAACGAGGTATACACATATAAAAGAAGGAACTAGACATTAATAGGTGGTCTAATAGAGGCCCGATAGTGGATGACACGATAGAGGCCTTGAAGTGTGGTCATACATTGCACAAAACCTATTAGTAATAAAATGGACTATACATTTTGCTTCATTTGTCAATTATGATACTGAGATCATATTACAATTCAACTTCGGGACATTTAGGACATTTTGGAGTTTCAGTCCTCCATTAAGGGAAAATTATCTTTCCTTGTTTGCCAACACCAATTCACCATTTGGCAGTCCCATAAACAACGTTCCAAGGCTCAACTCTCCCAAGTTTTCTAACATTCTTGTCATATGGTTAGAGGCACCACTATCAACAATCCACTAGTCACATGCTTTCTTACTGGTCATCTTTTTAGTTTCATTTGCCTTGCGATAATTCAACATAGCTGCCAAAACCTGCCATTGCTCATTACTCAGTCCAACTACTTTTGATTTTTTTTTTTGTTTTTAACCTCAAGTCACTACTAACTACACCAGTATGCGCCACATTGACATGATCCTTTCCTCCTTTCCCTCGGGAGGACCCTCTTTTGTGTTAATTTCATTCCCTACTTTTGCTTTCATTTTGTGTCTCCTCTCATCACAATTCTGAATAATTAATGATCTCGAAGCAATTGCTTTTGTCATGTCCTGTTCTTCCATAATGCATGCACACAACTTATTTTTCTTTTGCTTCATTATGCAACTTGTTCTTGGTATCCGCTCGCACAACCATTCCCATCATCATTCCTCGTTTTTCTTTAAACCTAGTGATCACTTTCACCATTTCTTTTTTCACCATGGTGGCATATACCTGATTTAATGAGGGCAATGAATCTATTGCCAAAACATTTGACCATGTTGTTCTATGGCTTTCATCATCAACCCCATGAAGAACTAATGAATTTTTCTTCTTCTATCTATTTCCCAAGTTTGGTCATTGCATCCCACATTTACATTGTGGGATTTGCTTGTTCATCCCACAATGCTTTTATGTTCCTATAATAGGCAACCATATGCATTCCTTGTTGTTTGTATTATGCCAATTTTGGCTTTAGCTGTTGGATTCTTGGTAGAGTTATCAAAATGAGTTAAAACCCGTGAGCTAAGTTGACCCACCACGGATTCAAGCCAGGTTGGGTTAATTTTTTTGTTGCAAATTTCACTACAAGTCAAAATTGGACCTGACCCACTAAGAACCCGATTCATCCGGATTGAACTCGTGGTGAGTTGGATTGGTGAGCAAAACCACACCCATAACAAAACAAACTTATTTATATTTTATTTAGAATTATGATTTAGTTTTTGAAATGAATGATTTATTTATTGTCTAAAATGAGAAAAATCAAAATTTTTAAAAATGTTAGATTGAAGGAAAAATTATAGTTGTATTTTTTTAATTAAAGTAAGCTAACTTATTTAACCTATTAAGATGTGGTCGAATTAAACTCAAATATTATGTTATAATTTATGGGCTAAAAACATAAATAATTTTTCTGAAATTCCTTCTAATTCTAGATATCTAAAGCAAAGTTTTTATGTATAACTAAATTTTAGTATAAGTTTAAACAATTTGAAAGAGTATTATTTTTTAATTAATCATACAAAAATTGATATCAATATTGTTGTAAAAGAAAAAACGAAGGAAACAGTTTTTTTTTCAACAATAATATAAACTGTGTTAATTACATATTTTTTTTATTTACTAACCAAAATATATAGGAAGTTGTACAAGTTTTTACATCTGTTCCCAAATTTTACTTTAATTAATAAATTTTCCCTGTTACTTGACTAGGATTGTGCAGTTTGCACCGTGCTTTTTTAAATGTCTTATCTTATCTTCTTAATTTTAGTATTAATTAATTATTTATGGTATTAATTAATTAATATGACCGTTGATGGTCTGTTACTTTGACTGTTTCACGACAAGTTTTATCTTCTTAATTAATTGATATTTAACTAATACAATTGAATATTCCTTAATAATAATCTTTTATTTATTTTTAAATAAATAAATAAATAAATAAATAAATTAATTGCATATAAACCTAATATGATCATAACATGCAACTAAGCAGGAAAGAAATCCCGTTTTAAAAATACATTTTTACTAAAAAATAAAGCTAAATATATTTTATTTGCTGATAAATTATCTATTTTTTTACTTATAACTTCTAACAAATTATTTTGAACTTTGTTGTTGTCCTATAATTTTTTTTTTCCATAAAATCTACCATGGATAACAGAATCTAATAGTCTACCATGATTATAATCTAACACATTAAACTTTACTAAACTTGTTCGACTATTTTTTTTTTCTTGATAAAATTAATAATTTATTTAATTTAATAAATAATAAATATCGGAAAGAGTGGAGCGGGAAAAGAAATTCGAATTTCTCTGCTCTCTTCTCTCTCCTTCTCCGTTCTGCAACGTTCTCAAATCTCTTCCACTTTTGAACATCTCCAAAATAGTCTTGTTCTTCTTTCTTCTCCTTCTCTCTCTACACACTTCGAATTCAACAATGGGCGTCGAAAACTACCACGTGATTGAACTCGTAGGCGAGGGTTCCTTCGGGAAGGTATACAAGGGAAGGCGCAAGCACACGGGGCAGGTAAGCTACTCTTCTGATTAGGGTTTTCCTGAGTCGATCTTTTGCGATAATTATCTTACTTTCGATTCTCTTATCAATAGACCGTTGCAATGAAGTTCATAATGAAGCACGGGAAAACTGAGAAGGATATTCACAATTTAAGGCAGGAAATCGAGGTGATTGATTCATTTTTTTTTTTATACTTTTTTTACTATTTGAATCTCATTGTTATGGATTTCTAGTTGTTAAAAAATTTGAGAAGCGTTGGTCATGGAGTTTGTGTAGCTTGTTGTTTTGGGGCGTGAATTTCCACTTTTGTCCCCATTATAGTGTCAAAAGTATTTGGCTTTGAACAAACATGTTGCCTCAGAGGTATGACCATCAGGTGTATTTTGTCAAGAAGCTTCTTGTTAATTTATACTATTTTTCAATTTTAATTATAATATCTGTTGTAATTTTGTGTCGTTACAGTTAAATCATGAAGTAACATTAGTAGAAACAACCATTTCAGTTTTTTTAAATGATTTGTTGATGTACTGCCCATTTACTTAATCGATGAATGTACCTGACCTTACCTTGTAGTGCATAAAGGTTTTCTTGTTATTGTTGGTGCTACTTATTAATATGGTAATTAATAACTAACTTCAAATGTTTCTGCTGACTGGTGACATTTGATATCCTTAAACTTTGCAGATCTTAAGAAAGTTGAAGCATGGAAATATTATTCAAATGCTTGATTCCTTTGAAAGCCCGCAAGAATTTTGTGTCGTTACAGAATTTGCACAAGTAATCATCTATATTTTCAGTTGACAAACTGATACTTCAGTATCTGGAAGTTAACACTTACCCATTAATTGGTGATCTAAGTATACTAAGGTAGCTGATAGTGGAACAGAACTTTCAATATAAATGTTGCCAGGCTGAGAATTTGTTTTTATTTTGCAGGGTGAGCTATTTGAGATTCTTGAAGATGATAAGTGCCTTCCGGAAGACCAAGTTCAAGCAATTGCAAAGCAATTGGTATTTCCTCTTATTGAGTGATCTTTGCTCTTTCTTTAATAACTTTCAATGAGGAAAAACGCAGACGAATACTTTAAATGAATATGTGTGCGCTATATATATATATATATATATATATATATATATATATATATATATATATATAATATTATATTATATCATAGAAGAAGTTCATTTTTAGTTTGGGTTATGCAGGTAAAAGCTTTACACTATTTGCATTCCAATCGGATCATCCATCGCGATATGAAGCCCCAAAATATTCTAATTGGTGCTGGATCTGTTGTCAAGGTTTATTTAACTGCTAGTTTGTTCACATGGTGAAACATGCACTTAAATGTTGTTTTATAGCTTGATATAGTAGAATTTTGCCACTAATCCACTATCTATTGTCATGGTTTACATTGTAACCGAGTTTAAGCTTTGTTTCATTCAATAGTACGGCACATCATTCCAATAACACATTTCCCTCCTTGGCGGCACTTTGTGCATGTTTGGCTCAACTTTTTTAATGTAAATATTTGTTGTTTTTTCTCAAAAATTTGTCGTTGGAAGCTGTAAATAAATGCTTTTTTGAGCCCATGAGAAGCTAATTCAAATTTCCTGCAAATGAGTACATTGGAAAATGGTCTAATATGTGATTTTTTTCCCTTTCTGATGAATATGTTGTAGCTTTGTGATTTTGGGTTTGCACGTGCAATGTCCACAAATACAGTTGTTTTGCGATCAATAAAAGGTTTGGCTGATCAGTATTGATTTTGTTACTTTTTGAATCTTCACTGCAATTTATACTTGAGGATAGTTCTATAGTGTGCAGATATTTAGACATAGTATGTTTTACAGGCACTCCGTTATATATGGCTCCAGAGCTTGTACGTGAACAACCTTACAACCACACTGTAGATTTATGGTCTCTTGGCGTCATACTGTATGTTGGGTCTCTCTATTTATCTTCATCTATTAATGGACTTTTTATTGTGATTGTGGTCGATTGTTCATTTATATCTGGCCTAATGCTTAAGTTCTTTATAGCAGATCCCTTTACAAGATTTACATTGGCCATTTGTATTTTGCTGAATACATTCATGGATGGAGAATACAATTGCCATATAGATGTATTCTGAGTACCTATTTAGGTTCCTTTCTTTAGTTGTATAACAAGAGGCTAAGTGTGAAAAGATATTTAGGGAAAAGGAAGAGAGGATTGATGTGTTGCTGCTTTTTGGTTTTTACTGAGTAGTCAGAGATGGCTGCTATGAAGTTGTCCTAAGTGTTTTTTCCTTTGCAACTCTTGGTTTCTCGTTTGAAATCCTTTCTATTTGTCATATACTTATGCCATTCTTTGGACAGAACTTCTTGTTTTGTTCTAGCAGAAGATACTTTCCCCAGCTTCTTGTATGTAATATTCAACCATTTTTTCACCTTACCCTCGTGTAGTATGAATATTCCAGATCTGTTGCACTTTCCAAGAGTGATCTGAATGATGACGTTGTGTTACTAGTAGTTATGGTATGGTGTTTTGTTAATTTTCATGTTTACAACAGGTATGAGTTATTTGTTGGCCAACCACCATTTTACACAAATTCTGTATATGCTCTCATCAGACACATTGTCAAGGTACATTTCCCAAAATGCGTTACTTTTGTTATTTAATCACTTGTGTATATTTATTAGTACTGAAGGGTGGGCCTGATCACTAGTTCAATAATCCAGGATCCTGTTAAATATCCTGATCGCATGAGTCCAAATTTCAAAAGCTTTTTAAAGGGTTTGCTTAACAAGGTAACTCACTGGTGAATGTATCCCTTTTTTTATTGCCACGTTGCTTTATTTTACTTTGATCTACAATGATAGTTAACATGCTTTGGTTTCTGAAATTATTTCAAGTAGGCACCGGAAAGTCGTCTAACTTGGCCGGCTCTTCTTGAGCATCCATTTGTTAAGGAAACCTCTGATGAACATGAGGCCAGGGTTAGTGTTAGATTGTTCCACAATGTGTAACTTGGTCGATATCTTAATTAATTTAATAAAACATGAATTGAAACTTCAGGAATTGCGAGAGATAAATGGTTCACGCATGCGCAGTGAAGCTGAACGGATGGTTGAAGGGAAAACCATTCAAACTCCAACAGGTTCAGCCACTTCTAGTACTGCAAAATGACAGTACCTACCTTAGTCGTATATATTGATAAAGTACAATCGAAATATGCCTAAATCTTTTTACTTTCTTTCCCTTCATTGTAATGTTTATTTTGTCACAGCCAAAAACAATCACATGGCAGGTATGGAGGGGCATATTGCTTCACCGCTTCAGAGTGAAGCTCAGTTAAATGGTCATAATATAGACAGAACTAACTCTTCAGTGCTTGATGATTCCCCGGGATTTTCAAATCAAAATATCGGAGAGTCAGGTAATTCTGTTTGCTTTATTGTGCAGTATATGCAAATATCATTTTTTATTGGGAGAAACACAATCTTGTTTCTGAACTTCCAACCACTGGTATTCCTGTTATATTTTGTTACATTTCTTCCAAGTGCATTCTGTTATGAAAAATAGGGTTATTGCACTTTTGTTATTTTAATTAAGAGGTAAAAAAATTAGAATTACAAATGGTCCTTCGTTGTGACATTTCTATTTTAATGTGTTAGGATGTCATTAACGTTTCCTCTTTACATAAAAGAATATTTAATCTAATATTTAAATTTAAATTGGTATGGCGAGCTTTTTGTTGATGTAATTATGTTCTGTTTTGTTCGGGGTGCTCATGAGAACAGAGGTAACATGTATGCTCCGTCTAAAGGAATTGATTGAATTCCGCATACACTGAAAAATTCAAGAACTAAATTATGGGTATGGTTTTGGTTTTGGTCTAATATATGATGTTGAGCCTATAAATGAGCTTCCTGGCTAATGAAAAAGAGATTTCCTCGAAGTTATGGGTTCTCTTGCTTTTCTGAATTTGTGTAAACTCACATATTCTTCGCATTTACCAGTTCTAAACTAAGTATATTAATTATATTCTAAGACTCTCCTCAAGCCAAAACTAACATTGCAAAATAATATTAATACAAAATGTTAAAATTGTCATTATGATCACTCTCCATTCCAATTACTTACTTTGGAGCTGTATCCTTTCATACAAATGAATTTGTAGAAGCTGTAAAAGCTTGTGCTGTTCAAACATCGACGTTTTTTTTTTGATGTTTTTTCGTACACGTGTATTATACTTGAATTTCTT
Source organism: Vigna unguiculata (assembly GCF_037176805.1). Lineage (NCBI taxonomy): Eukaryota > Viridiplantae > Streptophyta > Magnoliopsida > Fabales > Fabaceae > Vigna > Vigna unguiculata. The sequence goes on from NC_140798.1 coordinate 4,827,911, forward strand.
CTTGAGACGCCTTTTATTCACCATTTTTTTTTTCTGGGGAATGGATGTATGCATAACTTTCGTATGAATCCAGTAAGGGACTTTAGTGATCTGTTCTTAAGGATGGATCTATGAACTTGAATTACAATTTCTATTCTGTTAACTTTCTGAAATGAATTTTCAAATGTCTCGATTATTATTCTTTATTTACACGAACACCTGTAATATGATTGACGTAAATACTTCTGGATAGGCTGCCAAAGATTGGACAGACTTGAAAATAACTCTCGCACAGTCAAAAGTGCAAAAATAATTGGTCAAGATAATGAAGCGTTGGGACATATTCTGCTACCACTGAAGAAATGGTCAAAAGGATCTCAAAATATTTGCAGGTATATATGAATTTCATACTTCAAATAAAACTTCTATTTTGCATATGAAATCCTCCTGAATCTCATCAAATGTTGAGTTGGTTTTAATATCTTGAGTTTACTCGTTGTAACTTTTCTTTTAAGATTTTGTTCATTATAATATTCAGAAGGGGGAAGTATTGTTTTTGACTTTGAATGTAGAAATGCTATCGATTTCTTATCCTTCCAAAACATGGTTTTATTGTATTTCTGCTCAATGTATAATGTTTTTCGCATAGTTTTAAAAATTCAATCACAAATTTGCAACATGCTCTCTCTCTCTCTAGTTAAGTAAATCATGTGTTGTCTATTTTACTTCCTTGATATCCTGCTTTTGTACGTCAGGCTGTCAGAGGGTCTCTAGCAGTCATTCTATAAACTTTTTAATGTTGCATTTTTAAACTAATTACTTGAAATAGACTTAGTTTGTGTTTGGACGTTGACGGGGCCAAGAGCCATAGATAATTGCTGTTTCCATTTTCTTTGTTTTTCTCTTCTTGGTACTTGCAAGACCAGCCAGATAATGTTTGCTGGTTGGTAGTTATTAGTTCACTTCCTTGATTGCCTGCTTTTGTATGTCAGACTGTCAGAGTTCTCTGGTAATCATTGTAAAACTGTTTAATGTTTGTGTTTTTATTAAAACTAATTAATTGAAACAGCCTTAGTTTATAAATGTTGTTCTTAATTATAAGTATGTTTGGACAAACTTCTTTACAAGGACCTGTAAGAAAGAAAAATAAGAAAAAACTGAAATATGTTTCTTAATATGTTAAAATTAGCTTATGTATAAGCAAATTTGTAGAAACTCTCTCGTCTACTTTTTCTAAGTTCTTATATTTTAACATATGTATAAGTTAATTTTAGCTTTTGGGGAAACTCATTACTTTTTCTTTTTCTTATTTTTTCTCTTCTAGAAATCCTCATGGAGACGTTTTTTCTATCAGGTTCTATGTGACATTTTAGTTTATTTTTTATTCTAGGCAAATAGTATGTAATGTACTCGGCTTCCATTTTGTGCCAGCAGTACCATGTTGTTTTTATGTCTTCCTAAGACCTCTCTTGTCTTACCTTGGGTATTTTCAGCGGGGTATCGTCATAAATGAGTTGTTGAAAGGTTTTATGTAACTTAACTTTTTCTATTTTGGTAATTATCTTCTCAGTTGTAGTTTGCTGCGAAGGATGTAAAGTGCTAATATGATTTGCAGAGTACTGCTGCATCACATAAACCCTTTTAAGTTTGCATTGTTTCTGACTAAATCATTGTCTTTTATTTTTGAAATGGTAATGCAAACTCAGAGTCTAGTGTTTTTTGGGCTTTTCATTTCATGTAGTGTTGTCCTATTCTCTCTTTATCTTCTACATAAAAATAAAATAAATCATATTGATTGACAAGTGGACTTATATATATATATATATATATATATATATATATATATATATATATAAATAGTTATAGTTATTTACAGTTTAGAACACTTTCAGCAATTCAGTAACCTTTAAATTAAAAGTTATTGCTTTTTAGGCTCGAGTACATAATTTTTATAATTAATTATCTTTGAAGTCTAATTGCATGTGAGTAATGTACAGTGATCAAGATGTTCCTCAATCAAATCAGTCATTGAGGATTCTCTCAAACCTAGTTGCAGCTGGTGCCTTCAATTCTAGTGGACGAATAGATGAATTAATAAGAGAGCTTCTTGTGTTTACTGGATCCATTATTGCCATTAAGTCCTCTGAAGTTACTGACATGATAGCAAAGGTACATGAAAATGACATCTATTATAGTATTTTTCTTTGATGCATGTTAGAATATTTCAGTCTGTGTGAATATCTTGGAAGTTTTTTTGGAATATAATCTATTATGGATTCAATTAGTTTACTAGTCATATAATTTAGGAAGCAATCTTAGTAATTGTTGAAGAAGCGATCTTAGGAGCTGTTTATAATTTCTTATGTTTCTTGAGTTAATAAATTTATTTAGAGCTAGCAGTCTTATTCATCGTATTAGTGAGCTCGGGCTTATACTAGACGTACAACAATGTATTCTGATTAATAAGTTATTCTATTTATAAATTGGTGGTATTGCTCTGAACTTTACACACATCGTATGTATTATACCTCGTTATCCATGAAACTATTACTCCCTTATTCTCCTTTAGTCCTTCCTTCCTTTCCTTAGCCTCAATATTTAAGATGACATGACAGTGGTTTTGTCCATCTGGACAGGGTTTGTCCTTTTAGCTATGTTGAGTTCTGATAATGTGAAAACTCTTTGTCAATTGCCTCCCAAATATCATCCTTGAGAGCCCATGTTTTTTGAAGACTTTTTTTCTAGAAGTATGTATGGGGAAAATTGGGGTAGGTAGCATCTAGGAAAAGACTAGTAGAAGCCCTAGTGTTGGAAAATTGCCTTAATTGAACTCATTCCTTGACTGCTTTGATCATGTCCTATCAGACTTGGTAGCTTTTTGGAAAGGGAGCCTATGGTTGGGTGAAGTGTTGGGTAGTGCAACTTGTGAGACATTGGTTCTCAACGGGGTTAGGTTAGACATTCAATATCAACTAGAGTATGGCTAACACAGTTTTGTAAGACTCGAACCATCTTTGCTTTACAAACTGATTTGTGGAGTTGAATTAGATCTTAAACTAAAATTCTAAGACCTAGTAAGGAGAGTAATAATTAGATGCCAGCACGGTCCAATAGTTAGAGGTAGAGGGAGAGTAAGGAAAACTATAGGCCAAACCACTAAAGAAAGACATAGATTGAAATGGGTTGTCATTAGACATAACTTATGATAGGACATTGTGGCATTGGTTGATTGAAGTGCTGATTGCATCTGGTTAGGCTCTCGTAACACATTGTTTTAGAAGGCATTAATCCCAGCACATGAATTAAACTAGACGCTCTTAGTTTAACTAGGGAGGCATTAAACTGGGTTTGTCTACTTTATGGGTTTTTGACAATAATCGACAGTCTTTTATTCCCAAGCTTAAGCCATTTTATTCGGTGCAGGGTTTCTCTATCACTAAGATTTTGCTAGATAACGGCGGAAGTTGCTCTTCAAGCTCTTATCTAAGTCACTGGGTTGAATTTGTTGAGATCTATTCTCAGGTAACCCTTTTTCTATCATGTAAATTCACATCTTGATAATTTATATTTTCAATCAAAGTTGTGCCGTTTTCATCCTTTTTTCCACCCAGCCTATATGGACTGAATACTAGTTTGTATAACTTAGATGCAAAAGCTCTTGATAATTGTGTATTTCGAACTTGTTTTTGGTACTTAATATTATACGTATTTTTAGGTTGTAGCATCAAATAATGATGCATCTGGAAGAGTTCTCTATGAATCCAGTGCTTGCATTACAGTCATGCTGTCTAGAGTTGCTCAGGTGCTCAAGTCATCTCAAATTTCAGGCCAAGAGACATCGAATGAAACAGCTAACAGAATTTTAGACCACGCAAAAACAATGGGTTTAGTGGACCATCTATGTTTGTGTTTAGCCACATCTGGATCGAGTCTTATTTCAGGTTCTTCCAACATGCTAAGGGCTGCTTCTGAAGCATGCAGAGCTATCTGGTCTTTGATTAATGCACTGGATATTCTTTTTATGAAAAAATGTGCCATTTTGTTTCCCATTAATGCGTTGCGCAGTCATTCTTTGCATAGGATGGAAGTTGTGCAACATGAGCAAAATCTGTTTGACAAAGCAGATTCAACAAAAATTGTTGATGCAATGACAAGAGCATTTCTTAGATCTAAAGCTGTCCAGGTTGCTGTTTACTATTGTTTTCACCAACGACTTGAGTCAGCAATGAATTGTTGTCTTCAGGTAATTGTGGTTTACCCCTTGCCCCTTTTTTTTGGATATATGGCAACGAGTTTTATACAAAAATATTGGTCAAATATAGTAGATCAATCAAATATTGTTTTGCTGTTTTCTTGATGATGTTGTAGCACATAATTCCTCGTGGTTGTAATTATGGCAGAGGTAAAGGTAATTTAATTTGTTATATTCTGTTTCTCCAGCTTTTGTCAAGGTGCTGCCTACACAATGAAATTGTTCCAGCTCTCCTTTGTGGTCTTCCCAGTTCCCTTCCGGTGACTACTGTTGTTAGTGGGGGTGGTGATGGAACTATTGTTTCAGAAGTTTTCACTGTTTTATCATTATGCAGTTCTTCTGTTAACAAAGACGCTCAGAGTATAGAACCAAGTAATGTAAAGTTCAAATTAACAAATCCTTCTGCTCTGGTTCGTCATTCATGTCTTGTTCTCGCAATAATTGGTCAGTGTTTGAAGTCAACTGGAAGAAATTCAGCAATGTTTATGCTCACTACCGCACCAAAGAAGCAGCTTGCTCGACTTTCAGTGCTTTCAAATCATATTACTTCTGATGATAAAATAAAAGCCTCCATCGAACCTCAAAGTGCATCAGCCATGTTGGCTTTGGCATCCATTCTGTCTCTCGAATCTGGGGCTTTAGTTGAGTCTCAAATATCTGAAATTGCATTGCCTTTAATTCCTCGAACCTCTACACTAAGTGATCTTCTTAAATTTTCATCTGGCAATGAAAACGAATTGGACCCTTGCAACTTCAGTGGGAAACTCTCATATTGGCAAGGGGTAAGAGATGGGTATGTTGGTCTTTTAGATTCCAGACTCAAGTTGGGAGGACCATTGGCTGTTCAGCAGTTGTGTGCAAGTGGCATTCCTCTACTTCTTATGGGCTTATTAGGCAATGATGTTTTAAACGCATCTCATGGAACTGAACATCAAAATGATAGAGTTGGATTGTCTCCTATTGGTGTTGTATGGACAATTTCATTATTATGTCATTGTCTTTCTGGAGGTGCTTTGATATATCGTCAAATTTTGATTAGGAATGAACATATTAAGCTCATTTCTAACTTGATAGGTGATGTTCATATCAAGTTAGTGAAATGCTGGATCGGACCTGGTGGAGGGAAAGCAGGAGTCAGAGATCTAATAAATGCTGTGATAGATATCTTAGCATTTCCTTTTGTTGCTCTTCAAAATGCACCTGGCTTGCCTTCAGCCACTGCTTCTGTCAGCAGTGGGTTTCTTCTTAATATGGGCTCCCCTGGTCAGAGAATATGCATGGAAGATAAGGGTATAGTTAAGGCAATTGAAGAAGACATGGGGAAATATATTAAGATACTTGTGGAGGTAAAATCTTTTTTCGATTCCTCATTTGGTAACTTTTATTGGAGATTAAGAAGCTTCGAGCAAATATCATTGTATCGTGTGATATTAATGAGATGTCATAGTAACTGTTCTAATAGTTCCTATTACTTATATTTTGTTTTCAGTTGATTAACCGATGAATTGCTATATTTACTTTAATGGTCATGTTGTTATCATCATTAAATGGTTTGAACTTTTCAGGTTGGTGTGCCTGGTATTATACTTCGCTGTGTAGATCATATGGATTTGAATGATTTGGGTAGGCCTGTCGCATTTCTGGCTAAGATGGTCTGTCACCGTCCTTTGGCAATCCAACTCGTGAGTAAAGGCCTTTTGGATCCAAATAGGATGAGAAAGTTGTTTGACTGTTCGGGCCCAAAAGAAGTCACACTTGATGCTCTTATGATTATTTCTGATTTGGCTCGCATGGACAAGGTTAGTTTCATTTTCCATCAAATGATTTTATGAATGCAAATACCAAAATCAGTCAGTTCGTACCTTTATTCTATCTATTCTTTTCACTAAGGCTGGTGGGTGCACAAAAAAGAAAGAGGTACATAGGTGGAGATAGTGCTGCCACGCAAATCCTTATTTCATAAATGTATGTGTTAAAAAATGAATAGAATCCTTAGTTTGCTTATTTGGTATCCACGGATGCAGCCATTCTCAAGTTAATCCTCTAAGGATATATTTAGTTTTTGTGAATTTATTGAACTTTTAGACTTTATAGAGACTATCTTTGGGTGCTAAGGCTTTGTCTACAGGTATTTGTTTCAGTGTCAAAATGTCATTTTGATTTCAATTGGTTATAGTTTTAGTTTGAACGAATATATACTCGTGGTTTCAGGTCTTCCACGGTTATGCTTTTACTTTGGATCATTAATTTTTCTGTATTTGCATTTTGGATATTCCTTAATTGTATTTTGGAAAATCATTACTGTCTGTTTTTACTGGTGGTCAGGCATTCTATGAGTACATTAAAGGTGCTACTATTTTGGAGTTCTTGAAAGATTTTCTTTCGCACGAGGATCCCAATGTGCGTGCCAAAGCCTGCAGTGCTCTTGGAAACATGTGTCGTCATAGCGCCTATTTTTATAGTTCACTTGTAAGTGTTCTAAATAAGGGTATTTGTCTTAAAATAACTTATAGACAATGATATTTCGTTGTTGGATACTATTTCCTGAATTTCTTTATATGATTTCATCTACTTCAGCCATTTTCTCCTTCTGTTTATTTTTTGGTTTGCTATTAAGCAATTATGCCTTTTCCAACTGTTAGATATAAACAATTTTGTAAAATAGATTTATACTATTGCCGTAAGTGTTCCTTTCTTGATGGACACAGCACACATGTGAAAAACGAAAGTGATACTATGCTTTCTGCTGTTCTCATATTTTGAATTCTCTTATTTTCAATTGTGATTTCCAGGCTAGACATCAAATTGTTGGTATCCTTATCGAAAGATGTTCTGATCCAGACAAACGAACACGAAAGTTTGCTTGTTTTGCTGTAAGTTTTATCACATTCCCGCTGCCGAAGCTAAAACTTGATCATAATCGTGTCGATCATATTTATAAATGCGTTTGATTTTATAAATTTATTTATTTTGGCTTTAGGATATTGATGTAGTATATGATTTCCTAAAGATATTAGTGTAATTGCATGGACATAATAACATAAAATGCAATCAATTATTTTATTTAATGTTTCACTTGTCAAACACTTAACTGTTTAATTGTCAATGTACAAAGATGTGTCTAGCACCAATTTATCCTTCTTGGTTTTAGACCTGATGCTACCGTGTTTATGTTTTCTTATACCGTACACTTGCCACTTTTCTTGTATTTTCATCTCTTCTAATGTGGTACCTGAACTCAGATTGGAAATGCGGCTTACCACAATGACTTGTTGTATGAGGAGCTGAGGAGATCGATTCCTCATTTAGCAAATTTGTTACAAATGGCTGAGGAAGATAAGACTAAGGCAAATGCAGCAGGAGCACTTAGTAATCTGGTTCGCAACTCTGACAAACTTTGTGAAGACATCGTAGCTAAAGGAGCGGTTCAGGTTAGTGCAAAACTGCATTTTATAGATATCTAAATATTTTATACTAGTGATTATAATTATAAAAAAGCAGTTATTGTAAATTATAATAATACTAGTGATTGTACTGAACTACTTGTAACTAATTTTTTGTATGAGTTGGATTGTGTTTCTCCCTTGCAGTCTCTGCTGAAATTAATTTCCGATTGTGCGGTATCAGCCCTAAATCCAGGCAGAAATGATTCAGGAAACGAATCTCCACTTAAGATCGCTCTATTTTCACTGGCAAAGATGTGTGCACATCCACTCTGTAGACAGTTCATCCGTTCATCACCTTTGTTCCCTGTGATTGGAAGGCTTCAGCAGTCTCCAGAATCATCCATAGCCAAATATGCCTCCGTCATCATTGGTAAAGTTGCCGAACCTTGACATTTTAAGTCTACTTCCACTCAATGCTTCTTGAATTGTACGGACGCTGTAACACTGCAAATAAGTGATTTTTTGACTAATCATGACTTGCAGCCATACCAGAGACAAAGTCATCTTTGGTATATGAGATGATTGTTTATATATGTAAAATATGCAATGTACATATATTGTAATGTTTATTCTAACTGTTTAGTTTGTCTCTTCATGACTGCAACTTATTACTCAATTCACTTAATTAATATCAACTCTGTCTGAATAAGTATTTTTGTTACCATTTATTGAAGAAAAAAGTGACAAGTTAATTAGTGATTTCGTAGTTAAATTTAAAATAATTTAGTCATTTAATTTTAATAAATATTAAGACAAAAATAAAATGACAGTGATTATTAATTTGCAAGAAAAAATTATAAATTGATTAACAATGCAAAATATTAAGTTCATATTGAGTAAATAAATAACTTTGATAACTGACACGTGCTTTACACCATATACAATGTTATGAGAACCTGTACATTTAATAATTTAATTATATATGATAGCTTTGTTGAGTTTTGTAATAATTTTTCTTAAAAATCTTCTCATAATTGAGAATATTTATTTATAATAAAAATGCCACTTTGAATTTAAATTGGTTATTTCATTGAAACTCTATTGCAATTAGAAATGACATAGGTTATGTCCCTAAAGATTGAATAATTGTATCTATATTTTTATTTTTATATAAAAACTGAATTAAAAATATTATTAATTATAACTATTTTTCGTAAACAAAACAGTCGAAATTCATTTTAAAATAAGTCATCATTTGTTCAACATTTTTTTTAATTATAAATATTAAAACAAAATTTAAATAAAGTTTATTATAAAATATAAATTTAAATAAATTTAATTTTCTTAAAATATTAATAAAAATATCAATTTTAATAAAAATATCATGTTATTTATATTTACATAAAAATTAATTTTGATTTTAATTTGGAGATGGATAAAATTCTTCCGATTTAAAGAAAAATTAGAATTGAATTGAGATAAATGATAAATAAGTGACTAAATTGAGATTTTTCACATGATACTTGTTTTAATATTTACACATTGCATTGCCATTGTCATGATATACTCCCACATGTCAAAACTCTCGTTTGATATGTGGTAATCTTTTTAAAAAAATTTAAGATAAAAAATTGCATCATATTTTGAATTGACATGTGACACATGAGTTAACGATCGTCAGTAATGTACTAACAGAAACTATTAAATTGCATCATATTTTAAAAAATGAGGATCCAATTGAGACCAGTCATAATATAATAATTTAATTGAGATTTTCAAACAAAAACGAGGATCAACTGAGGGCTTGAACCTATATATTAAATATACAATGATTAGATGAGTCTAGAAACACATTAGATCAGTATAGGAAAAAGATTATGAGTTCAACAATAGACATTAAATAATTCTGTCTTATTAGATGAGTATAGAAAAAAATTAGACAAATCTAGGAATTACATTAGATGAGTCTATTCATATACTAATTACACGAGTATAATGAAAAACATTAGACAAACCATTCCATTCGTAAATTAAATGAATAAAACAAGAAAATTAAACATATCTAACAATACACATTAGACGAATATATTCATACACCGATTATATTTATACAACAAAAAACATTGGACAAGTCTACCAATATGCATTGAACGAGTCTTTGCATATACTAATTAGACGAGTATAACAAAAAAATTAGACGATCCATTCCATTCATTGATTAGACAAATATAATAAAAAATTTAAACGGGACTATTGATACACTAATTAAACAAGTCTAACAATACATATTAAACGAGTTTGTCCATACAATCATTAGACAAGTATAGCAAAAAACATTAAATGAGACATATCATACATTGATTACATTGATTAGACAAGTCTACCAACAACATACACTTATAAGATGATCTTATCAATATACATTAGACAAGTCTCTTTATTCAAAAGTTGACAAGTCTATTAATACACATTAAACGAGTTTGTCCATTCATTAATTGGACTAGTTTTGCAACACACTTTAGACAAGTCTGAACATGTAACATTCCAGTTGTATATTACTAATATTAATAAAATAAAATTAAATAGTTAATAAATACGCATTAATTTAAATTGCCTTTTCCCAAAAACGAGGAAGAATGAAAACATTTATTAACTTGCCAATAATTCAAAATCCACAAAACATAAAGGTCAACTACAAGTTCCAAGTTGGATAACATAAATGTTTACAAAATACTTAAAAACATAAAGCAATAAACTCCATAAACGCTTTTCCCCTCTTCAGCTCTATGCCTCACCAGAACCACCTAAACATCATCTGCTCCTGTGTAACGGATTACACGATCATCACCAAACACAAGCAAATACGGTGAGCTAACAGTACAAACATATATATGCAATTCAAATATATAGGCACACACTAACCAGAGAAACTCTATCCTCTAATTCTATACCACATGGCCACCACTAGGGGTGATCATGGATTGGATTTTTAATGATCCAATCCACATCCATTTTGGATTCAAATAATTTGATTAGATTTTCGATCCAAATCCAATTTTTCAAAAAAAGTAGATTGGATTTTTTAAAATTCCAGATCCAAATATTTAGATCAAGTTTAAATCCAGATCTAAATATTTCGATTAAGTTCGAAATCCAAAGTCCAATTTTCAGAAAATAAATTCAAATTCAATTTTTTAAAACTTGTGTCCATAGGACTAACACTATAGAATTTGACAGATATTTTGTCGGGGCCAACGAGGCCAAATTTCAGCATGGGATGAACTTGGATGACTTTCGAACGAATTTTGGTCGGGGATGACGTGACCAAATTTGGGCCAAGGTCGACTCGACAAAATTTCAGTCGAGATCGACTTGACTGGATTCGACTGAATTTCGGCCAAGGTCGATTTTCCCTAATACGACCAAATTTTGGCCAGAGTCGACTTGGCCAAATATGGCCACATTTGGACTAGGGCCGGATCAGTCAAATTTTGGTCAGGATTGACTCCACTAAATTCATCTGTCGGGACCGACTTGATTGAATATGGCCGATTTTCAATCACAGCCGACTAAGTTGAATATAGTCAAATTTCGTTCGGGACTTACTCGACTGAATACAGCGAAATTTGGGCTAGTGCCGACTCGACCAAATTTTGGTCATGGCCAACTCGACTGAATTTGGCCAAATTTAGGTCAGGACCGACTCGCCTAAATATGACCAAATTTGGTCGCGATCGACTATGCCGAATACGACCAAATTCAGGTCAGGACCAACTAAGTAAAATTTTGGTTGAGGCCAACACGACCGAATTTTGACCGGAGCCAACTCGGCCGAATTTCGGTCGTGGCCGACTTAGTTGAATACGACCAATTTCGATCGTGACCAAATCATTTGAATATGGCCAAATTTTATCCTAGGCCGTCTTAGCCAAATATGACCAAATTTGGGTCAGGGCCGACTCGGCCAAATCTCAATCGGGCCAACTCGATTGAATTCGACCGAATTTTGACTTGAGCCAACTAGGCTAAATACAACCAAATTTTGGTCGCGGTTGTCTCGACCGAATACGGTCAAATTTTGTCTAGGTCGACTCAGTCCAATGCACTTAAATTTGGGTCGGGGTGAATTGAACCGAATACATCCAAATTTTGTCCAGGATTAGCTGAGCCAAATTTCAATCGGGACCGACTTGATAGAATTTGGCCTAATTCAGCCAAATTTTGTATAGGGTCACACCAACTCAATCAAATACGACTAAATTTGGGCTAGTCCGTCTCAACCTTAAGGCTAACGTAACCAAAAATATAAACTGAAAATTTGGATTGGATATTTTGAATTATCCATTTTGAAAATCTAGATTTAGAGTATGGATATACAATCCATAAAATATATAAAATGTAGATCAGATTGATTCCAAATCCAATAAAATGGATTAGATTTTTAATAAAATGAATATTAAATGGATTGGATCATAGCAAAAATGGATTGGATCATGAAAATTAGATTTTTTGCCCATCCTTAGTTTAACTTTTTAGATCATCCCCTGCTTCCTTCCACTCATTTAAGAGTTCAATAAATATAAATTATTGTTGTTATCCTCATAATTTTTATTTTTGTGTTAAATAAACATTAATTATTACTTTTACTCTCATATTTTTATTCTTTCACTTTTATTTGTATTTAATCTCTTTTTATTAATATATTATTTTTTACAAGAGTATAATTTAAATTTGTTAGTACAAATTTTTGGATACATTAACAATTCTTTTTTTAAACTTCTAAAATTTTCAATTAAATTGTAAGGTTTAAGGTTTATGAATATAAATTTCAAGGTTTAGTGTTTACGGCCGTCTCACGTCGCACGTCCTACATGTCTCACGTCTCTCACGTCCCACGTCTCACGTCCCACATCCCACGTTCCACTTCTTCCGTCTCATGTCCCACGTCTCACGTCTCACAACGTCCCATGTCGTCTCACGTCGTCCCATGTCCCACGTCCTACATCTCACATCTCACGTCCCACTTTCCACATCTTACGTCTCACGTCTTACGTTCCACGTTTCACATCCTACGTCTCACGTCTCATGTCTCAAATCTCACGTTTCACGTCTCATGTCTCACATCTCACGTTTCACGTCTCACGTCTCTCGTCTTATGTCTCACGTCTCTCGTCTCACGTCTCTCGTCTCACGTCTCACGTCTCACGTCTCACGTCTCACGTCTCACGTCCCATGTCTCACGTCTCACGCCTCACGTCTCACGTTCAATGTCCCACGTCGCACGTCTCAGGTCTCACATTCCACATCATTCCACGTCTCACGTTTCATGTCTCACATCTTTCGTCGCACGTCCCACATGTCACGTCTCCCACGTCTCACGTCGCACGTCGTCTCACTTCCCACATCTCACGTTTTACGTCTCACGTCTCACGTCCCACTTATCACACCCACATCTCACCTTCCACGTCCTACGTCGCACGTTTCACATTATTGCACTGAAATACTTGATTCTTTCATAAAATAATGGTGCTTTAGTTTACTGGTTGCAGTATAACTAAGGTTCTTCTTTGTTGTTTATCCTTATTTAGATAATAGTTTCTTATTGATCGAAAGAAGGAAGAGAAATGATATTATTTTACCGTAAATAGGAAAACTAACCTTATGTAACAATAGTAATTTGAAGCTTTTGTAGATGTCTGCTATCATTACATGGATGATTTTATAAAAGTGTTTAGATGTTCGCAGACAATATTTTTTTATTGGTTTTCTGTTCTGACATTCCATATGCGAAGAGATGTGTCACTAAATTTTAATCAAGGGTGGGCAAAAAATCCATTTTTTATAATCCAATCTATTTTTTCTATGATCTAATCCATTTAATATATCTATTTTATTAAAAATTCAATCCATTTAAAATCCATTTTATTGGATATGGATATCAATCTGATATATATTTTTTGAATTGGATATTCATTCTCTAAATCTAGATTTTCAAAATGGATAATCCAAAATATCCAATCCAAATTTTCAATTTATATTTTTGGTTAGGTTAGGCTAAAAGTTAAGACCGACTAGTCCAAATTTAGTCGTATTTGATTGAGTTGGCATGATGCTATACAAAATTTGGCCGAATTCTGTCAAGTCGGTCTAGATCAAAATTTAGCCTAGCTGGTTTTGGACAAAATTTGGAAGTATTTGGTTGAGTTCACCCCGACCCAAATTTGACTGCATTGAGCTGAGTCGACCTAGACAAAATTTGACCGTATTCGACCGACACAACCGCGACCAAAATTTGGCTATATTCAACCTAGTTGGCCCCAATCAAAATATGGTCGAATTCAATCGAGTTGGCCCCGATTGAGATTTGGTCGAGTCGACCCTGTAAGACTCGTGAAAATTAATTAATTAAATAAATAAATAATTAATAAATGCGGGTGGGAAAATCATTTATGACATTAAATTATGATTGGGATGACGTGGAAAAGTGCTAGCTCAAATGGTTGAGAGTACTTTAGTTGTGTGAGAGGACTTGGGTTTGAGTCCTAAGTATGCTAATTTTGTGTTATTATTCGTTATTATTTTAAATATATGATAATCATGCTGTGAAATAATATGATAATTGGATGATGATTGTTAGCATGAAAAATGAATTGGCTTGGTGGTTTAGCTTTAATTTGGCAATTGCATGGTTATGGGTTCAAGTCTTGGAGAACTCACATTAAATTTTATTTTTTTGTATTTTTGGCTTTGGCTTGAATATGGAAAGGTTGACATGAAACACCACTTAATACCCAATTTTCGTCCTAGGATATTCACCTAGTTTTTAGGCATACTTTAAAAGGAAAAAGTGGGTTAACAAAGAAGGTTTGACAAGCTGGAAAATATATCCAGAGAGAGAGCACGAAAATCTGGTATTTGGTGAGGTTTGAGTGAGACTTTTGGGGATGAATTGAGAGAAGGCTGAGGAGGCAATTGGTGTAGGGAGAAATCTTAATCATCAAAGCTTTAAGCGAAGGAAAACCAGGTTAGGGGAGTTTTCACGTTAATTTTTATGTATGAACATGGTTTGTATAGCTTTTGATATGAATTGTGTGCATTACTTTCGTGTTGTTAATGTTTTTCTGGGTTTTTGGAAATTTTCCAGAAACCGCCTGGCGGTGAACTCCCAACCGCCAGGCGACGTGTGTTGGAAAGCCCAGTTTTCTGGGTTCTGGTTGAGTTGCACGACGGTGATGAATACCCGCCAGGCGACACGAGTCACACTGGTGCAATTTTTGTGTTTTCTGGGTTCTGGGAAAAATCTGATCGGAGGGAAAGATAAAGGAACCGGTTAAATGATGTTGTGATGGTAAATAGTATACGAGTTTACTTAATTGATGGCATGATTGGATGGAACAGTGGAAGGATACTTTATAGGGCTGAAAATTTGGGGTTCTTGTCCCAACGATAAATTGGTAGTTAGTGATACTAGGAAGGGAGAACGAGGGTGCTTAAAATAAGAATCGTATGATAAGGATTGTGAACAAGTTTAAGACCAGGATGAGGTGAGTGGAGTTGAGTTTGTAGGCACTGAGATGCTGGGATTCATACCCAGATTTACGTGAACTGCCTGGCGGCACGGGGTCTGCCGCCAAGCGCCATAGCAGAACCAGTAAGGGCGCTTGATTGGGGGAAATTGGGAAATTTGGAAATTTTGGGAATCATTCAGGTTCCTATTGTGTGACAGAGTAACATAGATAGAATTAGCATTGTTAATGATTGGCTATATTAAGGAAAGAGAGATTGATAAATTAAATTGAGGAGTCTATGATGGATTAGAAACCTGGTAACTTTAAGGATGGCAGAGCTGAAGTATAAAATAGTTACTTTGATTGGATAGGTTATGTTTGAGTCCAAGGAGTAGTCTGAATGGTTGTTTAAAGTAATTGGAACAATTGGAAGGGTGAGGAGTCTAGAGTACTAGAATGATAACATAGGGAAACTTGGTTACAGTGCTGTCATGTTGAAGAAATGGGAAATTTTGTCAAAACATAATGAGTGTGAATGCTTAGTGCTGTATTTGTGATCATCATTAGAGAGTGAATCCACATTGGTGATACTGTGATGAAGGGAGACATTACAGGTAGAAAAATTACAGTTACTGATATGTTGGAATAGTGGCAGTATAGTTGGACAATTTGATTGATATTTGAACACCTTCAGAATAGCCATTGCGTAATTACTGTCATGGCGCCTGGTGGCAATGTGCAACCCGCTAGGCGATAGCGTCAGAGTAGAAGGGACTGGGAGTTCGTAGCGCCTGGCAGCGAGAGTCAATCCGCCAGGCGATATAGGCAGAGACAGTGGGGTTTCTGGAGCGTTGGCGCCTGGCGGTAGTGGGTTGACTCGCCAGGCGGTGGCTACTGTGCTCGCGTGTTTTGAGACGCTTGGCGCCTGGCGATACGTGTCCCCCACCAGGCGGTCTAAAGCTGTAGTGCCTAGCGGTACGTGTCCCCCGCTAGGCGATTTGGCTGTTGTAAGTCCTAGTTATTGGACTTTGTAGGGTGATCTATAAGGCTTTTGGTGATGCTTCAAAGGTAAGATTGTTGGGTTCCTTGAGTTGAGCTCGGAACGTATCCCTTGAGTTGAGCTCGAGATAGGGGTTAAGCACGTACATTCCTCGAGTTGAGCTCGGAATGACATCCCTCGAGTTGAGCTCGGGATGACGAATGAACACGAGGAACCCTTGAGTTGAGCTCCGGTTGGTGAGTGTTGCCGGTGTGAGTGTGCTGGTTGTGGCCAGTATGAATGGGTCTAGATAGATTGCCCTCCCCAGTGAATCGCTGACGAGTTTGGTAGTCTTGAGACATTACAGACTATGTTCGTAATTGGGAACTCCACCTGGTGTTACGGTGTATGATCCGTGGCATTGGTTCCCGCACGTGCTATGTCGGTTGTGGCCGATAGGTTTGACAGCAAATTATCTTGGGGTAATCACTAGAAGAGGTAGAACACGAATGGTCTGGTTGTGGCCAGATGTTAGAGAATAGAGACAAAGATTGTATATTAGTTCTTTGTAGAAAATATAATTACATGGTTGGTTATTTAATTATTCTTATAATGTATGTTGATTTCATAAGCTCACCCTATCTGCTTGTGTTTGGCGATGATCGTGTACGCGGTACACGTGAGCAAAGGATGTTGATGCAGGTGGAGCTGGTGACGCTTAGCTACGGAGAGGGGATATCATGATGTTTTATATTACTTGTATTTTCTACTATTAGAAATGAAATGTAAACTCATTTGAGACGTTTATTTTGAATTATGACACTTTGGTAATTATGAAATTCGGTTTCCATTATTTGCATTTATGAAAGTTTAAATTTCCCGCGCTTTTGGGAAATGAAGTTTATACATAAATGCGATATCTTTATGATTTTATTTGTTTTATTTATTCAAATCGGTAATATCTTCACGGGATGTTATAGACCCTGATCCAAATTTGGTCGTATTCGGCTGAGATGGCCTAGGGTGAAAATTGGTCGTATTCAAATGAGTCGATCACGATCAAAATTTCGATGTATTCAACTAAATCAGCCACAACCGAAATTTGACCGAATTCAGTCGAGTCGACTCCGGTCAAAATTCGGTCGTGTTGGCTTCGACCGAAATTTGACCGAGTTGGTCCTTGCCTGAATTTGGCCGTATTCGGCAGAGTCGATCACGACTAAAATTTGGTCATATTTAGGCGAGTCGGTCCTAACCTAAATTTGGCCAAATTCAGCCGAGGTGGTCATGACCAAAATTTGGTCAAGTCGGCACTTACCCAAATTTAGCCGTATTCGGTTGACCAAGTCCCGAACGAAATTTGACTCTATTTAACTTAGTCAGCTGTGATTGAAAATTGGCCATATTCAATCAAGTCGGTCCCGACCGACGAATTTAGTGGAGTCAACTCTGCCCGAAATTTGATTGATCAGACCCTGATCCAAATGTGGCCATATTTGGCCAAGTTGGCTCTGGCCAAAATTTGGTCGTATTAGAAAAAGTTGGCCCTGACTGAAATTCAGTTGAATCTAGTCAAGTCGATCTCGACTAAAATTTTGTCGAGTCGACCTTGGCCCAAATTTGATCACGTTGTCCCTGACCGAAATTTGTTCGAAAGTCATCCAAGTTCATCCCATGCTGAAATTTTGCCTCGTTGGCTTCGACAAAAAATTTGTCAAATTCTATGGTGTCAGCCGTATCGAAAATCTAATCCACATCCATTTTGGATCCAAATAATGGATGTGGATCCAAATTTGTGTCCATAAGGCTGACACCAAAGAATTTGACAGATTTGGCCGAATACTTCATAATTTTGTCCAGGACCAACTGGGTCAAATCTTGATCGGGACCGACTTGACAGAATTTGGCCTAATTCGGCCAAATTTTGTATAGGGTCACACCAACTTAATCAAATACAACTAAATTTGGGCTAGTCCATCTCATCCTTTAGCATAAGCTAACAAAATTATAAAGTAAAAATTTGGATTGGATATTTTGGATTATCCATTTTGAAAATCTAGATTTCGAGAATGGATATCCAATCCATAAAATATATAAAATGTAGATTAGATTGATATCCAAATCCAATAAAATGGATTTTAAATGGATTGCATTTTTAATATAATGGATATTAAATGGATTGGATCATAGAAAAAATGGATTGGATCATAAAACTCAAGGGATGCCATCCCAAGCCACAACTCAAGGGATGCCATTCTGAGCCATAACTTAAGGAATGCCACGTGTTTACCCTTTATCCCAAGCCACAACTCAAGGGATAACATTCCGAGCCATAACTTAAGATCATCCTTAAGGTTTCATCCAAAGCCTTGTAGACGACGCCCATCCACAAGAAGAAACAAGCAGCAAGCCCTGCCCCTGCACTATCGTTTGGCGCTGCTCTAGAGCCACAAGCGAAAGCCAGTCACAAACCGCCTGATGGACGCCACAAACCGCCAGGTGCCACAAATCGTTAGGCGCCACACGCCTCTGAAGCCTCTAATCCTGCAGATACCGCTTGGTGGGACCACCCTCACCGCCAAGCGCCACACGTTCCAGTGGCTCTCTGGATTTGTAGCTATCGCTTGACAGTTTGTCCTTACCGCTAGGCGCTACACCAGTAATGCAAATTTACTAGTTCGTAGCACAACTTCATACCACTTATATCTCATTATTGGTCCCAAATATTACCTCACTCTCCACCTAATTTCAAATAACATAACAATTGTACGTTAACCTATATTTATACCGCATTTTCAATTTAAGCAAATCCACATAACATCTCCAACTCCTAAAATTATATTATGTCTCACCATCAAACAAAACTCTAGTTTAATTAAACCTCTAATGCACTATCATGGCATCCTAATCGGTCAAACCAAATCATAACTTAACATCCTCACATAGTCCCACCTCATGCATTATTATCCTTTTAACCCCATATCCAGCATATCCTAACCCTATTTTTAAGACTCCAATTGACCCAGATTAATTCCCCAACCCGCACTATATGCCAGGTGGTTCATGCAGTTTTGGAAAAACCCAGAATTTCCCCTCATACGTGAATCCTAAACTTTCCAAAATTCCAATTTCTATCAATTTTCAACTCAATATGCTACAATTTTCTGTTTAAGTTCACAGTTCATTCATAAAGCTTCCAACACACAAAATTCCAATAACATTCTCCACTTAATTAGATCCAAAATCTCTAAACGCCCAAATTCTCAAACCCTAATAATTTGTATACCACCAAATTCATTCAATTTCCTTGCACAACTCCGTAATTTCACAATAAATCCCTTCCCTCAGTCAACCCATAATTAAAATGACTTCTCCATCGATCAAAAGCAGCCCAAAACACAAAAATCCTAAATCGAGCCCATTTTGCTCGCGTCACTTGGCGGGTGTTCATCATCGCAATGCGAATCATGCAAAAACCCAGAAATCAGGTTAGAAGGTTGCGTCGCCTGGCGGGCCGCTCGTGCCGCCAGGTAGTTTCTAGCAGAAACCCAAAAATGTAGTTTAATTCATTAGTCAAGTCTTTCCATATACTGATTAGACCAGTTTAACCATACACTAATAAGATGAGTTTAGCAAAATATATTAGACAAGTCTTTTCATACACCAGTTAGACAAGTCTATTAATACGCATTAGACGAGTTTGCCCACTCACTAATTAGACCAATCTTGCAATGTACATTAGACGGGTCTGAACATACACTAATTAGACTTGTCTATTAATACATATTATACGAGTTTATCCATATACTAATGAGACAAGTCTAACAATACATATTAGAAGAGTCCATCGATGCATGGATTAAACAACTCTAGGAGTACACATCAGACGTGTCTTTCCATACACTTATTAGATGGGTGTAGCAAAAAGTATTACATGAGTCAAATAATACAGATTAGACGAGATTGTAGATACACTAATTAGACGAGTATAACTAAAATATATTAGACGAGTCATTCCATACGTTGATTAGACGAGTTTAGAAATACTTTAATTAGACGAGTTGTTGATGAATTGATCAGACTAGTCTAACAATACACATTAGACAAGTCATTCATATATTAATTAGACGAGTATAACAATATACATTAGACAAATATTTTCATACACAAATTAAACGAGTCTATTAATAAACATTAGATAAGTGTGTCCTTTCACCAATTAGATGAATCTTGCAATATACATTAAATGAGTATGTTCATACACTAAGTAGACGAGTTTAACAATACACATTATACGAGTTTATCCATGCATTGATTAGACACATATAACCAAAGACATTAAACAAGTCATTCCATACATTGATTAGAAGAGTCTAACAATATACATTATATGAGTTTGTCCATACACTAATTAAATGAGTATTGTAACACACACTAGATGAGTTTGTCCATACACTAATTATATGAGTATAACAATATAAATTAGATGAGTCGTTTATACACATACACATTATACGAGTCCATTAATACACATTAGACAACTCTATCCATTCTTTGATTAGACGTGTCTTGCATTACACATTACATGAGTTTATCTATACACATTAGATCAATGTAGTAATACACATTAGATGCATGTGTTTATATATGGATTTGACGAGTCTAAGATTAGATAATAGACGAATTTGTCAATGTATTGATTAGAAGAGTTTAACAATACACATTAGACCAATATGTCCATACATGCACTTATAACAATATATTCCACATATTTTTCATAATCTATCCTTTGTAATTTTAAAGAGTTTATTTTTTTTTTCACATGTTATATCCTTTGTATTTTTACAAAATTTACTCTTTACATTTTTACATACATGTTCACTTTCTAAACCTATAATTAACTTTTTACGTTGATTCTATTCAAAATTTAATTATAAATTTCTTGAATCTCTAAATATAATTTAACCTAATATATATTCAAATATATTTTAATGTAATATATATAATACATATTTACTAAAGAACACAAACAAACATCAAAACATCATCACGTGTATATAAACACGAATTCAAAACTAGTATACAGTTAACATATATTACTAATTAAAATTCTGACGTATGATAAGGTGGATTATTTAAAATTTGTGAGTTTCTGATCCTAATATCAATGCATTTATAAATATTTTCTTTAGTTTAATTATAGTTTAATTAGCAAGTAAATTTAGGATTAAAAATTAGAAGTGTAATTTCATACTAATAATTTTTTTTAGTTAAGTACCTAAAACGTTTTGCAAAATCAAGTGTTTAAAACAATTCAAGCAGCATTAATTCTTGACTTTATTGGTTAAGACTATAAAATCAATTTGCAGTACAAAATTCTCCAAAATAAACTGCAGCTCGGGATAAACACAAATAAGAAACTGAAAATGTGTGTAAGAAAAAAAAATGATCAAACGATTGAGTATATACAAAGAGTTACTTGCTCTTGAAAGAATATGAATAAATGAAAAAAAGAGTTTGCATTTATTTGCTAATTACAATGATGTCTGGCTGGTTCAGAGAGCTTCAAAGTTGTAAAGATGCATGGAACTATAGTGTCTGCAAATATAAAAAAAAATGTTACTTTCCATATAGGGAAAACAATATTTCATAAAAACAATTGAGTACAATATTTAATATTTAAACAAAAATAACAGCTCAAATCTTAAACAATACCTGTTTAGATATTATTTAGAACTACTTTTAATAGTTTCTCTATCGGAAACACAAAGCCTTTTTCAGTAGAAAATTTTTCAAAATTTTAGTTTCGTATTTGAAAAGTTCAAAATAAAATTTAAATTAATAATAACTATATAACCAACCTTTTCCTAATAATTAAGTGGATATATTTAGTTTTTAGGATTATTCATACATAAGAATGTCAACGGAGCGGGTAAGGTACGGGTAGTAGCTCCCCCGTACCCTACTCACTGGATAATATCTGTCCCATACTCGTACCCATATCCGTCGGATATTCGTTATGCGGGTACCCGCCTATTTTTTTTATATCCACGGGTATCCACAGGTATCCCGAAGATTTTTGTAAAATTATTTAAAAAACAAATATTTAATCATAAATAAAATAAAATAAAATAAAATACATCACTGTCATAAATTTTAAATAAAATTTAAATAAACTCAAATTCATACAAATCCAAATAATTATAAAAGTAAATATAAAATGACGTTCAACACAATGAAAATTCTTTAATTAGTGTTTTGATAAAAAAATCCACTTTCTCCAATTGATTCCTAAAAAGTAAACAAAATAAATAAATAATAAACCTCAATTGCCACGTGCCAAGTATTCTTATTTTGATTCCATCATTTGACAACAAGCATATCATAAATGTCATTGTCTATATAAGATTTGATGTATATGCCCAATTTCAAATACAAGAAAGAAAAGAATGTCAAGAGATGTACTTGAAAAAAGACAGTATACCAATACTTGAAGTTTGAAGAATGAAGACAAAATGTGCAACTTAGAAAAAATTAGGTCAAAATGTTTATATATATATATATATATATATATATATATATATGATTGTACTTTTGTGAATTAAAGTTTAACGTGTACGGGTATCCACGGGTACGAATACTATGATATCCGTACTCGCCCCGTTAATATGCGGGTATCAGAAATACCCGTACCCGCAGATAGCGGGTATCTATTTTTAATATCCGTTTCCTACCCTTTGCGGGTTTTATCCGTAGATACCCGCAGGTACGAATATTTTTGATATCCCTATTCATACATATTAAAAAAGGATTTTTGTTTGGAAATGAACTTTTATTTTATTGTACCTAAGATATTACTTGGGATAATAAAAATATTTTATCTACAGTTATCTGCAAATAAAATTGATGATAAATAATTGATATTCGTGAGAATTTATTATTTGTAGATAACAAATAATTTATTATTTATTTATAAAATATTATGTTACTATATCCGTTTATAATTTGTATTTAATCAAGTGTCTATTATATTTTACATGTTTTTAGTAATTCAATTTATAAATTATTTTTCTAAAGATTTGTGGGATCCATAAATGTGTATAAATCTTTAAAACCTACATATATTTTTTAAATGAATATGAGGTAAATAACATTGATTTTTCTGTTACAAATTGATAGTAGATAAATATGGTTCATGTCTAATTCGACTCGTTATTATCCCTAATATTACTATGATTCCTAAAACCCTAGATGAATATAAATGACGAGAGAAAAAGGATAAACCTGTGATGTGATTCCTCTTGTGTACGTGTGTTAAAGTATACCAAAATGGCGTCAGAAGGTATATATACGAAAATGTGATTTTTGAATTATATTTGTGAGACTGCAAGAACTTTTGAACCTGCACCTTCTTCCTGCCATATCCATGAACATACACACAGTAAAAAAACTGCATAAAGAAGAAAAAACACAGATGAAGTTTGATAAATAAAGAAGAGAAAATTTAGGGTAAAAACGAACGAGTGGAATGTCAAAGAGGCTTCTTCTGCGTTTTCTTGTCTCAAAAGCACCCATTCTGAGAAAATACTTTTGTGCATGACTTGCAACTTGTGTTGGAGTCTTTGTTCTTACATAGTTCTTTGAGATCTCTTTCCAATTCCCTTTTCCAACATTCTTCAAACCACACAAGAAGTACCTGTGCTCTTGCTCAGTCCATGGTTTCCCTTAAACAACAAATCATTCATAATTTCAGTTATCTTTATACTTTCTTGCAACCTCTTCCATGGAAAATTTAATCATGTCAAGGAAACTGTAGTTTGATTCTCATAATTTTTAATTAGTTTTTATAGTAAATGCATGACTTTATTCCACATCAAAAACAACCACATAGGAAATGATAAAAATAATTACTTATTGCAGTGACCAGTTTAGATACAAATTTATAAACTAACAATTATTGGTAAATAAAATAATTTAAACAAATATTATCATTGATTTAATTAATAACTAAAATAATTTCTAATATGAATCGGTCTCTAAACTTTTCACAAACATTACCTAAATTTTGACCAGCAAAAATATTAGTTTTTAAATTTGTCTATAATTAAAAAATAAATTTTGACCAGCAAAAATATTAGTTTTTAAATTTGTCTATAATTAAAAAATTGATGTAATACTTGATCGAATATTGACCTAGTAGTAAAAATTGGAAAAAAATATGAGATAGGTAATGGATCTAATGGTTTGAAGGGTTTAGGAAGGAGAGTTAAAAATGTCGTAGGTTCAACTCTTCCTATACCTAACTAACAACTAACATTTACTAATAAAGAATATATATATATATATATATATATATATATATATATATATATATATATATATATATATATAAAATATGAAGTAAAATTATCATAAATATATATATGCAAAACTTTTTTATATAAAATCATTTAATATCTTATTTATCTATAAGAATATATAAACAAAATTCTCTCCTTTGTGTACATATTTCAAAATATAAATTTTATCCGTTAAAATATAATTATTTATTAAATTTTAAAAAATTGATCGTTATTTTTATAATTTTTTTTTAAAATCCTCTATCTCTTCTCTTTTTCTTTATTTATTAAGAGTTATTCTCTCATTTTTTCTGATATATCTCACTTTATTTTTAATAAATATAATTTTATTTTATATATTATATATTATTTTATAATTATCATCACCTACTAATGTAATATCACGTATATCTACAAAATGCGTACACAGGAGCAACAACACCGGTGTGTACGCTAGTACATATAAAAATTAACACAATTTATACTTTTAAAATATATTAAAATGCAAACTATTTCATGATTATTTTATTGTTTTTTAATTTTAATAAAATTTAATGATTGAATTTAAAATTTCCTTTTTTATATATTATTTGGCGTCAAAATTCAATAAAAATATAAGTGCAATGAAAGATATTAAATATTTTTATAAAAGTTCAAATTTGAAAATATAATATGACCAATCAGACATGTAATCAGAAGACTCAAGAACCTTGTTTGATATAAATCCTATAAAATTATGAATTAAAAAAAAAATCTAATGAATAAATATAAGAACTTTGGTTATTGAAAAATGTGTGATGTGAAAAAGAAGGGAGAAATATATGAAAAATGTACCTTTGTTCTTTTTATCATGGAATGGTTGTCTTCGTTGAAGAAAGATATCAGAGAAATATCCAGTTTTGCAATTTTGTTTCAATGGCCAATTCATCATCGATTCTCTTCGTGCATCCATCATCATTGTATTTCGACCAACATTCATGTTTGATCTTATATACTCAGGATCATTCCTTAAATAACCAAAATATAAATCCTTATAATTTTTCATATTTTTATCGTTCTCCTTTTCTTCATAACTCAAGTTTACCATTCTTGAAAGTTCCAAATCACCAACTCTTGTAGCTCTCCCTGAAAGATCATACAATTCATAATTTTAATTATCATCTTCTGCAAATATAAAAATATAAACTTCAAGTGTGAAATTGGATTTATTAAATATAATCATATAATTGTTCTATATTTTTGATCTTGTATTTTAAAATGTAAAATAATAATCTTTTTCATAGCAAATGTTAACTATTTTACATCAATAATAACCAACCATGTACAAAATGATTTTGTAAATTTTAAACATGTTACAGGAAAAACACACTTTCTATTGACAAATGAAAAAGTTGTTAAATTTTGTTAGAAATTTAGATTTTCTACTGGATTCTTCTATACTTTAAAATATATTAATTTTTTAAAGTACCAATAACATAAAATATTTCTAATGTTCAGTAGAAGACAATATCAAAAAAATTTAATAAAGAATCTGAACTCGTTTGTTAGTGAAGTAGTTGAACTCATAATCTTTCCCACACTTTAATCCGAACCTTTCAAACCAATTTTATATCTCCCACTATTATTGAGGAGAGTTGAATTCACAACTTCTCTCACTCTTCTTCCAACTATTATTACTAAACTAACCTTCTATATCTTTGGAAAGAACACCCACCCAGAGCTCTTGCAATGTGGATGGCTGGGCTAACGCTAGCATTCGCTATCTCCATAGCGCTTGCTCAAAAGGTCCAGGGTTATACGGGTTATTAATACAAGCCTGAAATTGATGGTAAAAGGTATACTACACAAGAAGAGCTCCTCCCCTTAGCTTAGGAAAAAAAAGTTGAGTAATCGTAATTCGAAAAAAATGAAGGTGGTGCTGGGCAGTAGCACCGAGATCTCGTAGAGGAGGCATTTTTCTCGCGGGCTCCCTTTTAGATGTGGATTTAGGTGGGTTTTTTTTTTTATGCAAGACGAGTTAAATGGAAAAAAAAAGGAGCTTCTTTATGTAAAATTTCTATAAATAATTCCATTCTTAATGACAAAAAATTCTACCAAATACAATATATTAGTTTATGTATACGTGATGTCATAAACTATAAACTTCAACTCAATCTAGTACTAACAATCATCATAATATTATTCAACATTTATAAAACATATTCATTATGTTGTTGATAGAAGGAATCAATATGCACATATGTACGTACCCATATTATTATTGTGAAGTTGTTGATCAAGTTCTTCACACACATTTACATCTTTGCAAATTTGTTCTTTATCAATCTTCTTCTCTTGATGACAAGAACGTAGAGATTGAGGATCGCAACATGTAATAGGTTTGTTTGCACGAATGTTGACACCAAACAACCTTAAGCAACCTTCACTTTTCCTATGGCATGTCATTGGTTGTTCCTTCACCATTGTTCTTTTTCTTCCTCTCTTGCTATAGCAAAAAAACCTCTTCGCTTATAAAACCTCTATCTACACAATTAGTGATAACAATTTTGCTTCTGTGTCTATATATAAACCTTTTGGATTTTATCTTTTTCATGTTGTTTCCCTTTTTAGTAATTTCGTGGGATGAAAAAGTCCATTTTATGAAACTATACGTGTTTATTTCCTAATTCTCAATCTTTTTTTTTTCTATTATCCGGGAAAAATATTTGCTCAACGATCTAATTATGGCATCAAATTTTATAATTTATTTCAGTGATTTATTATTTCTTTTATTGATGTAACTGAAATTTCACTTTTTCTGTATTTGATTCGGTTTGACTTCAGAGGATTTGTGGGATCTGATTTATTTTAGATTTGCAACGACGTAATCTGTGTTATAAACTATATATATAAATCGGAGTCAATTTTTTTTTGTGAGGATAGAGTTCAAAACTTATTAAGCACTTACATCTTTTTTTTTCTTCACCAATATTTAAAGATAAACATGTTAATTAAGTTAATTTGATATTATTATAAAAAGGTGAAACGAGAAGGGAAACAAACTAGCATTATCTTTTGGTTTAATATATGTTTTTACTAACTAAGAATAATTGTCTTATTTTAATAAATGTTGTAACATAATATAATTTTTTTTTTGTCTTATATTGTAATCACACTTATTTGATGAACGATTAATTATAAAATAAGATCTTATAGTTATTTTGTGATGTGAGAGTAAGGAAACGGTAAGATACGATACGAGTCTCTATATTTTATATTTATAATCTTACCTTAATGTATCTAAATCTACCATAGTATTTTACGAGATTTTTTTTTCTCTTATTCAATCGTTAATTAATAATTAAAGATAATGTTTTTTTCATTATTTTTTTATGGCATACTTTTATTTTCTTATTTATTATGATGTGTTAGATTTCTTTTTAAAAATATAACGTTCATAATCATTATAATAATATAATAATATATAATATCTCATAACTTAAATATTTTAAATAATACTTTAGATATCAATATATAATACGTTTATATTTTTAGCAATTATAAGAGAAAAATTAACTTTTAAGAATTTGCTTCACTACTAAAATAATAATAATAAAAAATTATTTTTCTTAAGTTTCTTTCTCAATTTTCTCAATTGTAACATGTCAAATATCATATTGCAGAATTTTATTAACCTAATTTTTATTTAATTAAATTAATAAGAAAAATAAATTCTATAAATTTATTTCTTAAAATAAGTAATATTTGTAATTTTATAATTTATAATTTTTAAGTAACTAAAAACTAATTTTTAAGTAACTAAAATTGTTAAATAGAGCTTATGAAAGACTCTCTTGAAAGTACATTTAATTAATGACAAATCTATAAAATACTCATATAAGTGGACACATCATAATCTATGGACACATTTTTCTGCGAGTTATACGATACAGACTTGCGGGTCAGTTAACCAAAATACTCAATTCTCCTCGTACTTTTTCTTGCATTCTTGCAAGCTTGACCGCATGACCATCCCTAATTTTCTCGTTATTGAGTTGTCTAACTCAACTTTGGAAGTACAACTTTGGAAGTATTGTCATATTTCTCTTAAGCTTTCTAGCCCTAGTTTTCTTTCTTCTATACTATAAAATAATCCCTTAATTATAATTTTTGAATGGTAAAATTTTCATTTTCTATATTCTCTATTCTTAGTGATCTTTGCCGTAGTTTTGGTTAATATATTTCACATATTATTTCTGATTAGTGTAGACAATCTCTCAATTTCCAAATTATATTATTTTTTTGTATCTTTATCTATATATCAATTTTCTTAACTCTTAATTAGGAATGACAAATAAATTATATACAAAAGTGTTGTTTGAACACGTCCAACTTTATAACAAAGAATATTTGCATTGACTATGTGTATTTTAGTTATAAAGTTAACACAAATATTCTTGATCCAACTTTATAATCAAGAATTATAATAAAATTAATGTATGACAATTTTGATCCCTAAATTATTGATACAATGTATTTTTTTATATCAATTATTTGTCTTGTATCTTATCGGTATTAGATTTCTTTTGACATGAGATGTGCGTTATATTTTATTATATTTCTTATTTATTATGATTCGAGATCCTTAGGCGGGATCACAGTGAATGAGAAATAATTTGATATTATAGGCATATTTTGCTGTGTATTTAGAAACATTTATTTTGTTTATTTACACAATAAGTGTGCATTAAATGTTTCTTTGTTATTTTGATACCAACTTCTTTGCCTATGCCATTGACTTCGGTCAAAACTTTAAATGGGACAAATTTTGAGGACTGGAAAGAATCTTTGGATTTGTATCTAACAATTACCAACATGGACTTTTCCTTGAGAGAAGCAGAACCTTCAGCTCTTACGCTTGAGTCCACTAGTGTCCAGAGAGCTTCTCGTGAAAAATGGGAACACTCGAATAGGGTGTGCCTGATGGTGATGAGATATACCATGGAGAAGTTTATTCGACAAAGCATTCCAGATAATGACAATGCTAAGGATTTTATGAGATCAGTTGGTGAGAAGTTTAAGACTTTTAACAAAGCTCAAAAGAGTCAATATCTGTCACTTCTTGAGAAGACCAAATATGATGGTGTCAGTGGTGTTCATGAGCATATGATGAAGCTTGTGCACTATTATAACAAACTCAAATCTCTAAAGGTAGAGCTTGGCGATAGTTACTTGATTTGGCAGGTTATGAAATCTCTTCCTTCTCAGTTTGATGTGTTGAAGACTTCTTACAACACTCAGAAGGAGGAATGGACAATTGATGAAATGATAGCTATTATTTCTCAAGAGGAAGCATAAATTAAAATGACCAAGTCTCATAGTGTGCAGTTCACAGCTACTACTTCCAGCACTAAATCTGTGAAAAATGGATTCAAAGGTAAATCTCGTCCTAAAAAAGGGAACACAGGGAAAGCATTAGTGGTTTTGGAGCCTAAGAAGAAGTACTTCAAGGGGAATTGTGCCGATTGTAAGAAATTTGGACACAAGCTAATTGACTATTATATTCTTAAGAAGAATAATGCTGCTAAGGAAGGTATACTCCTATATGCTCTAGCTTGTTTTGAATCTAATATTATTGATGTTCCTCCCAATTCTTGGTGGTTAGACTCGGGTGCCACCATTCGTGTTGTGAATTCTTTACAGGGGTTCACAAGTCTAAGAAAACCAAGTGATGTCGAGTCCAAGATTATCATGGGAGATGGAGCTAGAACACTAGTTGAAGACATAGGAGTAGTTTCTTTAAATTTACCTTCTAGACATGTTTTGTTATTAAAAGACGTTGTTTATTTACCTTCTATAAGAAGGAATTTTATTTCAGTTTCAATTTTGGACAAATGTGGCTACACTTTTGAATTTGGCAATGGTAAACTTGTTGTTTATTTCAATTCAATTATTGTTGGCTCAGGAGTTTTATATGATTTTGACTTTACATGTTGAATCTGAATGATATGTCTGTTAATTCTGTTATTGGACATAAGCATAGTAGAGTTGATGAAAATTCTTCTATGTTGTGGCATAGACATCTGGGACATATTTCTATACCTCAGATTGAGAGGTTGATTAAAGAGGATATTTTGCATGATCTGGATTTTTCTGATTTTGATACTTGTGTTGATTGTGTTAAGGGCAAGCTTACCGTAAAAGTAAGAAATACAGGAGCAAACAGGAGTGACAATGTGTTGGAGCTTATTCATACTGATATATGTGGACCTATCACACCCACTTCCATGGACGGATATAGGTATTTTATTACGTTTATAGACGATTATTCCCGTTTTGGCTGGATAGATATCCTATAGGAAAAATCAAGTTCCTTGGATACTTTTAAGTCTTTCAAAGCTGCTATTGAATTGAAAAGAGGAAAGAAGATAAAATGTGTAAGGTATGACAAAGGTGAAGAGTATTATGGCATATATGATGAGACTGGAAGAAATCCTGGACCTTTCACTAGATTTCTTGATGAATGTGGTATTGAAGCTCAGTATACTATGCCTGGTACTCCTCAGTAAAATGGAGTTGCAGAAAGGAGGAATCACACTCTTTTAGAGATGGTGAGATGTATGTTGAGTCATTCCTCTTTACCGGATTTCCTTTGGGAAGATGCTTTAAGGACTGTTGTGTATATTCTTAATCAAGTACCTAGCAAGTCTGTTTCAAAGACTCCTTATGAACTCATGTCTGGGAAGAAGCCAAGTTTGAGACATTTCCATGTGTGGGGCTATAAGGCGGAGGTGAGGCCTTATAATCTTCAGTTAAAAAAACTTGATCTCAAGACTGTTAATGGGTTCTTCATTGGTTATTTTGTGGGTTCTCGTGGTAGCAGGTTTTATGTTAACTCTTTGGCAAGTGTACCAATTCGTTACAAGTAGTAAAAATGGAAGTCCAAGTATCGTTTTCCCAAGGGATTTGTGTTCGTTTGTCTAAGTGTGATTATTTACTAATTTTAGCAATAACGTCAAAGTAAAAGATTGATTTAATTTAAGAACAACATGCAAAATTTATAAACACTAAAGTTATAAAAGGATTTAAGAAACACTTCATCAAGGTTGGATTTCATGAACCATACTAACGCAATATTTCCTACACAATTTCTCTATCGTGCTCAAACATCCTCGTCATAAGCTTACTAACCACTAATTCCTTAGAAGTAAGTTTCAAGTCAAATATGTCAAAATATTAATTCCTTAACTATTTTAACACATGACTTGCATTAAGATTTAATGTATAGAATGACCTAAAGATTACATCTATTCCTAGAACCCAATCTCATGGTTGTTCTATCCAAGGTTAAGTTCTAATTCATTTTCCAATAATTAGATACAACCAAATAGCAAAGATTTCCATCAAGCACATTTATAATTGAGATAAAACATATGAACACGAAAGAGATTACATTGCATAGGAAAATTACAAAGAGTATAGGTTCATTACATCCAACCCCAATGAAGGAGGAGTTTAGTCACTCCTAAGCATCTAGAACAAAGTATGGATGAATTTGATGGAATGGATGAATTGTTGTGAAGTCTCCTTGCCCTAGAATGGCGCTTTTTCGTCTCCTTTCTGGTTCTGTCGTGTTCCCACACTCTAGCACACCGTTTCGTGTAAGTTTTCGAAACTATAACCACTTCAGAAAACCGTCTTCTCGTTGGGCGACCGGTGATCACTCGCTGGGCGAAAGAGAACACTCGCTGGGCGACTGATCCATTTCGCTGGGCGACTGGGTCCTGACAGAATAACTTCACTTCTTCTCCAATCCTTCACTTTCCTATACAATAATCTCAAAAATAACACAAAATATATCTAACCTAAAAGAACCTAAAAACAACCTAAAACTATCCACAAAACACATGATTAAGTACAATTAAGAAGTCCAATAAAATAAGAATAATAAGTATTTTTTATTGTCCTTCTCACTCTATGCGAGTTATTGAGTTTGACCGTGCGATATTCTTTGAGGATGATTTGGACAGTGGGAGTAATACACCACGACCAATCACTTTTATAGAAGACCGTGTTGTTATTCCCGTGCCATCCATTTATCTTCCTGCAGATAATGTGATTCCAATTGTCCGTGATGAAAATGAATTTGTTCCAGATCTTGTGGATGCCACATCACCTGTAGTAGATGAACAAGTTCATGATGATGTTGTTGAAGAAATTTCTTTGAGGAGATCTCAAAGAGTACGCAGGTCTTCTATACCTGATGATTATCTTGTGTATCTTCAAGAGCATGAATATTATCTAAATAATGTTGATGATCCTACTACTTTTGAAGAGGCTATTTCTAGTTCTCATGGTGATGATTGGTTAAATGCTATGCATGATGAGTTAGCTTCTATGGCCCATAATGACGTTTGGGATCTTGTGGATTTGCCACTAGGTTGTAAGCCAGTTGGGTGTAAATGGGTCTTCAAGACTAAGCGTAGTCCAGATGGAAAAGTTGAAAGGTATAAAGCCAGACTTGTAGCGAAAGGCTATAGTCAGAGGGATGGCATTGATTATAAGGAGACTTTCTCACCGGTCTCTACTAAGGATGCTTTTCGTGTTGTTATGACTTTAGTAACTCATTTTGATTCTGAGCTTCATCAAATGGATGTCAAAACAACTTTTCTAAATGGAGATTTATTTGAAGAAGTGTATATGGTTCAACCTGATGGCTTTGCTAAAAAGGTAAGGAGCATTTGGTTTGCAGGTTGAAGAAGTCTATTTATGGACTAAGACAAGCTTCTAGGCAATGGTATTTGAAATTTGATCAGGTGGTCACTTCTTTTGGCTTCAAGGAAAATGCCTCAGATCAATGCATTTACTTGAAGAAAAATGGGAGCCATTTCATCATTCCTGTTTATATGTTGATGATATTCTTCTTGCTAGTAACAATGTTGAACTTTTGACTGAGACAAAATTTATACTAAATAGCCACTTTGATATGAAGGACCTTGGTGATGCTTCTGTTGTTCTGGGCATTCAGATCTCTCGTGACAGGTCACGTGGCATTCTTGGTTTATCTCAAAGAGATACATTGATAAAGTCTTTGAGGTTTAACATGCATTCTTGCTCCTCATGTGCAACACCTGTTCAAAAAGGTGACAAACTCTCAAAATCTCAGTGTCCTCAAAATGATAATGATAGAGTTGAAATGAAAAAAATCTCATATGCTTCCGCTGTTGGTAGTTTAATGTATGCTCAAGTTTGTACTTGTCCCAATATTGCTTTTGTTGTTAATGCTTTAGGGAGATACTTGAGTGATCCAGGTTTGGATCATCAGAGAGCTGTTAAAAGGGTCTTTAGATATTTACAAGGAACTAAGGATCATATGTTGACCTTTAAGAAGTCTGATCAACTTTAGGTCATTGGTTATTCTGATTCTGATTTTGTTGGTTGCCCTTATGACCGAAAGTCTACTTCTGGCTTTATTTTTATGATGGCAGAAGGAGCCATTTCTTGGAAGAGTGTTAAACAAACTCTTACATCTACTTCCACTATGTTGGCAGAGTATGTTGCTTGTTATGGAGCTACCTGTCAAGCTGTGTGGCTTAAAAATTTGATTTCTGGCTTTCAAATTGTTGAAAGTATTTCTAGGCCACTTGTGATATATTGTGACAACAATGCTGCTGTCCATTTATCTCAAAACAACAGAAGTCCTACTCGCTCAAAGCATTTTGATATAAAATTTCTGTTTGTTAGAGCTAAAGTTTTGGATTATCAAACTCGGATTGAGCATACTGCTACAGAAAATATGTTAGCAGACCCACTAACTAAAGGCTTATTTGTTGGAGTTGTTCAAAATCATGTAACTCATATGGGTGTGGTTAAGTCTTTTGATGTATTAGGTTAGTGGGAGTATGAGATTTACACTTTATATTATTATGGTTTTCATGAGATGTAAATTTGTCAATGACGTCAGTTTCGTTACATCTTTTTCTCTTTTTACATAGAGAATTTATGAACCATTTTGGGATCACATATTTATTATGTTTGTTTTTATTCTATATATTATCCATTATTTAAGAAATCTAAGCATATGGTAAGTATCCTATCGGATATTATC
The DNA here is from genome assembly GCF_037176805.1 of Vigna unguiculata. Taxonomy (NCBI): domain Eukaryota; kingdom Viridiplantae; phylum Streptophyta; class Magnoliopsida; order Fabales; family Fabaceae; genus Vigna; species Vigna unguiculata. Next base: position 4,862,441 of record NC_140798.1, read on the forward strand.
TTTGTGATCCATGTTTATATTTCTTAATTGGTATTTGTACTTATGTTGCAATTGATATAATTAATTAATTTATTAATGTTATCCAAGTGGGAGAATGTTATATTTTATATAATTTTATTATATAAGATTATTATTCTCTATGTTGTTATTATTATGGATTAGCATTAATAATAAATTAAGTTATTTGTTAATGTTAATTATTGTATGAGTAATATATATCATTTTGGGTTTTCTGATGTGTGATGGGTTGAATTGTTTAATAGACGGTCTCTGATAGACTTGAATAATCAGATACATTTTGAGAGGTCCCTGGTATTTGTTGAGAGGTTATAAAAATGATACTCATTAGTCAGTTTTTAAGTAATAACGTAAAACACTCTTACGTTTTAGAATACCTATCAGAAAGAGAACAGTAGCATCTCATACTACGTATTTTCATGGATCCTTCATTAATTCCAGGTACATAATTTTGGCTCTAGAAGATGAAACCGAAATAAAAAGTATTTTTTAAATTAAATAATTTGTCCCAAATGAAATGATGACTTGGATTATTGTTTGGGATATAAATAAAAATTAACGACTAAATTAAAATAGTTGAATAATTTAAAGATTAAAAATATATTTAATTTTTTTATCATTTATACTCATCTTATACATAATTATGTAACTAACAATTTTGAATTCTTAATTTTATAGTTTATTAAATATTATAAAAAAACTTCTTTTTCAATTTTTTATTCATACTTTCATTTCATTTGAAGGTTTTTACTTTCACCATAAAATTTTTCATTTCCTTATCCGTTCAAATATTTCTATATTTTATTTTATAACATAATATTTGACTTTCTTTAAAGAGGAATCCTAGTGTTCTAATAGATCACCATGGACCTCCTAAATTTTTAAAAGATTTTAAATTGTATGTAGTATATTATATTAATAAAAATTAAATTAGGTAGATTTATAATTTTTAATAAAGTATAGCATTTAAAATTAATAAATAATAAAATATAAAATTAAATATAATAAAATATAAACAAAATTATTGAGATATTTATGTTCTCTCTCATTATCTTTTGAGTTTCTTACATATTTTCATTATCACATACTTTCTTCTGTTTCACAACAAAATAGGAAGTTAGACATAAACTCACTCTTTTTATAAACTCACTCTTTTTATATTTCTAAACTCATTCTTTTTGTATTTCTCATATATTTTATGTCTTTACTGAAGATAAAGAGCAACTCTCTTTTTGTATCACTTGACAATGAAACTGTATCACTTGACAATGAAACGTTAGATTAATAAATAATATTTTTATCTCATGAGTTTTTTTTATATTTATTCTTTTATGAATATAGAAGAAAAAATTGTATACCATGTATTTTCATAATTGTTTTTTAATTGGATTTGATTATCAATTTTTTGAATAATTACATCTCTCAAATCTTGATTAAATTTTAATAAATTATTTTTATTCTTCAACTTTTTTTTGAAATAGGTATATAGATAAATAATTAAAGAATAAGATTATTTTTTTTAAAAATGATAAGGAGGAAGATACCTGAAGATGAAAACTAGACCTATACACATATTGTGAAGATGAAAACTAGACATATCCATACGATAGATTTCTTCGTATTAAAGTATGATAACAAGGATTCAATGATTGAACCAGAAATACTATTCAAATAATTACGAGTGAAAATAAAAAAATTTATATTAGCTAGTTGAGATGATTTATGTAATATTTAAAGTTCTATAAACATAATACTCAAATTTACCACTCACTCTTTCCTCTCGATAAGCAATTTGATTATGTAAAATTTCAATATACATAACATTTTATAGTGAGAAAATTCTACCAATATAATGTATAAATATAATGTATAAAGTGGGTGATAAACTTCAACTCGTACTAATATTACATGTATAAAACATATTCGTTGCATTGTTAATAGAAGGAATCAATATGCACAAATGTACGTACCCATATTATTATTGTGGAGTTGTTGATCAATTTCCTCACACAAATTTTCATCTTTGCAATTTTTTTCTTCATCACTCTTCTTCTCTTAATGTCAATAACTCAGAGATTGAGGATCATACCCTGTAATAGGTTTCTTAGCAAGGATATTGACACAAAAAACCCTCACACAACCTTCATTATTTGTCTTATTTTAAGAAATAATGTTGTAACGAAATATATACTTTTTGTCTTATATTTGTAATCACACTCATTTGATGAACAATTAATTATAAAATAAACATCTTATCGCTTATTATGTGAGAGTAAGGAAATGGTAAGGAACGAGAGCGGTCTCTATAGTTGAGATTTATAATCTTACCTTAATATATCTAAATTCACCATAGTATTTTACGAGATTTTTTCCCCTCTTATTCAATCGTTAATTAATAATTAAAGATAATGTTTTTTCTTTATTTTTTATGGCATACTTTTATTTGCTTGTTTACTATGTGTTAAATTTCTTTTGAGAAAAATAACGTTCATAATCATTCTAATAATATAATAATATATAATATATCATAACTTAACTATTTTAAATAATACTTTAGGTATCAATATATAATACGTTTACATTTCTAAGCAATTATAAGAGAAAAATTAACTTTTAAGAATTTGCTTCACTACTATTATAATAATAATAATAAAAAAAAAATTATTTTTCGTAAATTTCTTTCCCAATTTTCTCAAGTGTAGCATGTAAAATATTAGATTCAGAAATTTTATTAACCTTATTTTTATTTGTAATTTTATAATTTATAAATTTTAAATACAAATTTCTTAGAAATGTTATAACTAACCTATATAACTATAACAATAATAAAAACTAAATTTCATTTAACTAAATTTCACAAATAGATATGATGAAAAATCGTCTCGAAAGTAAATTTAATTAATGATAAATTCACACAATACTCATATAAGTGGATACATCATACACATTTTGTTCTGAATTATACAACATAGACCTAAGCAGGATTAGCCGACTAAAATACTCAATTTGTCTCGCATTTTTTCTTGCGTATCTACAAGCTAACCGGCATAACCATCCTAATTTTCTCATTATTGAGTTTTCTAACTCAACTTTGGAAGTATTGTCATCTTCCTCTTAACCTTTCTAGCCCTATCTTTCTTTCTTCTATACTATAAAATAATTCCTTAATTGGAATTCTTGAATGGTAAAATTTTCATTTTCTATGTTCTTTATTCTTAGCGGTCTCATGTTTCACATATTATTTCTATCTTTCTCAATTTTTAATTATATTAACATTTTGTATTTTGGTCTATATATTAATTCTTAAGGATAACAAATAAATTATATATAGGAAGGATGATATGCATGCATATCTTAGTCTTCTTTATATCTTCATACTTATCCTTATTGTAAATTTTTAATGTCGTGTTCACTTCTACAAATTTACCGTGCTAGAGGATGCATTTGCAAGTAAATAGGATGCATGAAGGAGTAAACTTACGGGAGAATTGAAATTCACATTTGTTCACTAATTTTCTCAAAATAAAAAAAAAGGAAAAGAAAAGAAAGTCATACGAAGAAGTGTAGCTCGTGTGACTCAAGAAAAAGATGTTGTAATAATAATATGATATAATAATAATAATATATTAATATTAACTGTAGAATTAAAATATTAATCTTACATTTTACTTTATTAAAACATATTTTTTATACTGGCACATCTATTAAATAAACTTTATCTTTAAGTCTCTTCACTTTTTTCGTTCAAATTCCTTTAAGAAAACAACATAAACTTTATTTTTAAATGCATCCAAATCCACTAAATCATTCTCCCTTTCGTAACCTAATAAAAGGTTCATTTTGTTTTTTTTTTCTTTTATTCTTAGTTTCAAGAATTTTTCTTTTACTGTACAACCTTTTATTTTATTTTTTACAAATTGACTTTTTTATCTTCCATCAAATTTACCCAAATTTTCAAGGTACTTATTCTCCCATCACAACCACAATTGCACTTTTCTTCTTCTTTTACGTGGCTTCATTCAAATAAAATTAATATACTACATTTTAAGAAACGCAAACTTTAATTCTATCATCTAGAACATAATTTTGTCTTTTATACTCTGTTTATACATTGTTTAGTATGCGACTAACAATTTTAAATTCTTAATTTTATAGTTTATTAGATAATATAAAAAAACTTTCTTTATTTTTATATTTTTGGTTCATACTTTCATTTCATTTGAAGAATTTTTCTTTCACCATAAAATTTTTCACTTCCTTATCGGTTCGAATACTTCTACATCAACCAATTTTGCTTAGATCTCCTGCTCCATATCTTGTCGTCGGAAGACAACTTCCAATTTGGTGTGGAGGATATTATTGTAATTTTGTAATTTTAAAATATAATATACTCAAAATTATTCTTTTATATATTTTTATAAAAAAATTAGTCGTCGTAATTACAAATATTATGTGTATATATATTGTTATTATTATTAGGGAACATGTTATGAGAAATTATTACTGAGAAATTTTATTCCCTTTTTACCTACTTTAAATTCAAACAATGCGTAAGTGGTGGGGTTTATCATTTTTCAAACTAAATTTATAAATATGTTATATAGGAGAAAAGTTCAAAAGTTAGAATTTCCTGAAACCTTCGCAGAATATATAGACTACACTAGAAGCTTGGAAATTAACCAACACTATAGTTTGTGGATAAGAATAAAGCATGGTACCCGTGTTACGATTCTTAACTATTCACCATTTGTATACCTTAAACTCGAAGAAACATTTAATATTTGACACCAACATTAAATAATAACCTGTGTCATGTTGTTCTAACATAGGTAAGGGGTTTTTGGATGTACTCGTAAACATGGTTTGACCCAACGTTGACCGAATGATGCAATGTTTTACTTTTAATTTTTAAACAATATTTCTCACATAAATTATAAAGGTGCATTGCATGACGTATTATAAAAAGGAATCACAGAATAGAAAAAGTGCATCTAGTTTAAAATTGCAACAATTAATCGTCTTCAAGAAACAAGACCAAATTCAGAATCTTAACAGTGTCGAAGCTGTGGTTTCTGCAATGGAACAAATTATAAGTTTGGTTCGTAAGAATTTGTTGGAGGGTCTGAATTAATTGCATGAACAAAACTTAGTGAGCAAGTCATGGCCTGAATGTTGAGCTATAAAATGGTGAATGTGTGTATGGTTTTGGTAAGAGTGAGAGATTTTTGAAGTGTTGAAAAGATGAAAATGGAGTTTGGTAGATGTTCAAGTTCATTCTCCGCAATATTGGACAGTGCTCAAGAAAAGGGTCTCTCTTGTGTCCCTCAAGAATATGTGATTCCAACGTTGCATAGACCAAAAGATTATGCAAATGTTGCTGTTATTGACATGGGTGCACTTAAGCATGGCTCACCAACAAGGTCTTGTGCTATTCAACAACTAAGAGATGCTTCTCATCGTTTGGGTTTCTTTCAAGTAAGTTTTTCTTCTTCTTAATTTTGTTTTAACATAGGAGTTAACTAAAACATGAGTGTTCTAGGTTATCTTGTTATAATAAACTTGTAATCAATCAATAAATATAGATATGTGTATCTTCCTGTTTCGTTGAATTACTTTATTTTTTTAGTAAACTAAACAATATCATACATCCTCATTTCCAATATGAACAAAAGTCAACTAAAGATACACCTCCATTTTCATGCTATACCCAAAAAAATAATATTATAAGTACATCCAAATATAATTCAGTATTTAATGTATTCCACTCTTACTATAAGTTCATTCAATTAAAAAGTGGGTATGTCAAGTCCCATTTATATATAGTAAACTACTTCGAAATTTAAGTTTAACTTACTCAAACACTTCTTCTATTCTTCTATTAAGTTTTCTTAAAACACCAATGCATTCTTCACTTTTCAAATTATTTATTTATTTATTTTCTATCTCCCTTTTGTTGGAAGTCTCACATCGACTAGAGATAAGACCAGTTCATAAATATATAAGTAAGGTGCAAACCTCACCTTACAAGCTGGTTTTGTGGAGTTGAGTTAGGCATAAAACTCACTTCTAACATGGTATCAGAGCCAAGTTAGAGCCTATCTTAGCGATGTATATACCTCGGCGTGAGGGGATGTGTTGGAAGTCTTATATCGACTAGAGATAAGGTCAATTCACAATATGTAAGTGGGATGCAAACCTCACCTTACAATCCGGTTTTGTGGGTTGAGTTAGGCATAAAATTCACTTCTAACACCTTTATCACATGATCAAATCAGATAAAAATAATTTATAATATACAAGCAAGTAAAAACCCTACTTTACAAAAGGATAATTAAATTTGAAAATAAGTTGCATTTTTATTATGTAATTACTAGGGGGATGAATAATATGTTTGAATTTGGAAACTTTTAGGTTGTGAACCATGGAGTGAGTGAATCAGTGATTGATGATGCTGTATTTGTTGCTTCGAAATTCTTTGAATTGCCGAGAAAGGAGAAGATGAAGCTGATGTCAAATGATGTTTTCAAGCCAGTGAGGTATGGGACGAGTTTAAAAGATGGAATTGACAAGGTTCAATTTTGGAGGGTTTTTCTCAAACACTATGCCCACCCATTAAAGGATTGGATCCACTTCTGGCCACAAAATCCATCCGATTACAGGTTTTTACTTCACTCCATATATGTCTGATAAATTTTAAATTTAATTTAATCTTATAAAAAAATCAGTTTTTGAGATGAGTTACAATAATTTATATATTTTAAGTTAATATAAAATGATATACCAATTTTATTTTATTTTATAACATAATGTTTGACTTTCGTTATAGAGAGTCTTAGTGTTTCGATAAAGGTCATGGTCTCCTTAAATTTTAAAGAATTTTAAAATTAGATGTACTATATTATATTAGTGAAAATTAAATTAATTAAATTTTTATTTCTGCAAATAATAAAACAAAAAATTAAATGCACTAAAAAATAATAAATTTATTGATATTTTTATGTTCTTTTGTTATCTTTTGAATTTTTCATATATTTTCAACCTCATATATATATATATATATATATATATATATATATATATATATATATATATATATATATATATATAAACATAGAAAATTAGATACAAATTCACATCTTTTATATTTCTAAACTCCTCCTTTCTATATTTTTTATATATTTTATTTTATTATTGAAAATAAAAGGTATTTCTCTTTCATTTTACTTGACAATAAAATATTAATTTAATAAATAATTTTTATGATAAGGGGGAAAATTCCAGAAAAGATAAAAACAAGTCATATTTCATCTTTTTATTTATTTTGAAACATGAAGGATCTAAGGGTTGAATTAGAGGATTTAAAAAATTATAAATATAAGTGAGGAATTAATATTAATCTTTTTTGAAATTATATAAATTTTAAATATATTATTTTGACTTTTCTAATTAAATCAAAACAAGCATTGATTTAGGTGGTCTGGATTATGGATTTCTTTTAGAATATTCATTTTATTAAGATTAACAAATTAATTGATATGTATGTATGAATGAGAAAGCAGAAGGTGGATATGTGTCGGTTTCATACAGAGAAACAAACAATTCCAATAACTAGGTAACATGAATTTAGCTTCCCACATTCTTTGGAAATGACATCGACCCAATTTTCTAGGGTACCACCAAAATAACGAATAGTAGTAGCCAAACACTTTAATTTAATAACTAAATATACAAGAGATTGAAATTTCCCATAAAACAAAGATTCAGCCATCAATATATATCACATGGATGACTTAGTTGATTGTATCACATCTAAATATATATCTACACTTAGAAAGGTATAATAAATATATATATTTGAATATAGAAAAATAAATACCTTTATCGATAATTTTTTGCGTCAAATTAAAGAAATATATTTGCATAAGATCAGAAAAATGATAAAAGTGATCAAATAGTTTATAGAATTTTTTTATTAATTATTATAAAAAGAGAATAAATGAATTGTATTCCTCAGTCGGTGTTTTAATTTCTAATAAGCTTTAACATTAGGCTACAGTAAGTTATTGAAAATATCTACAGTGTCAATAATAGAAACATTTAAATAGTTTTCTTTACTCTTTCTGGTTGATAGAAATAACAGAGAATTTAAATTTTGTAGGGAAAAGATGGGAAGATACTGTGAAGAGGTGAAGAAATTGAGCACAGAGTTGATGATGGCACTGATGGAGAGTCTGGAATTAGATGAATGCAAAACTGTAAGAAAAAAGATTGAAAATGGGATGCAAGTGATGGCTGTGAATTGCTACCCTCCATGCCCTGAACCAGAGATTGCACTAGGGCTACCTCCACATTCAGACTATAGTTGCTTAACCATTTTGTACCAGAACCACCCTGGGTTAGAGATAATGGATCTGGAAGATGGAACATGGAAGGTGGTTCCACACATTCCTGGTGCCCTTCAGGTGCATGTGGGTGACCATTTTGAGGTACTCAGCAATGGCTTCTACAAGAGTGTTGTCCATAGGGCTACCCTTAACAAGGACAAGACAAGGATCTCCATCACTGCCTTGTTCAGTTTAGGGTTGGATGATAAAATGGAGACTGCTCAAGAGCTTGTGGATGATGAACATCCTAAGATGTATAGAGAGAGCAGCTTCAGAGATTTTCTTAATTTTCTCGCGTCCAATGACATTGCTGAGGGGAACAACTTCATCGACATGCTCAAGATCAACTACAACTAGTGTTTCAAATAACATTCAAAAACTTATGATTGGTGCTTGGTTTTCTCTCACATCTCAGTGCATGGCTTGGGAAGAAGATGAAATAAACTTCTCTTGGTATTTTGGTTTCTTGCATGCCAATAAAGACCAATGTACTTGGCATATTGTACCCTTTCTAGTTAATAATTTAAAGTTATTTTTCTTATGAATGGCGGTGATGATGGGAATGGAAACGTGATCGTTTTGTAGATTGTAAAGTGACGTTAAAAAATCATTTTCCATAAATGAATGATCGATGAAAACAGGAAGATCTTAATTTTGTAATATTATAAGAAACATAAAAAATCTGTTGTAGTTTTTGTCACTAGTTATATTCTTTAATAGTATTTTAAAGAACATGAAAATTTGTTATTTGTTTTAAATTTGTATAAATTCAATATTAAACATGCAAACGTGGAATAGGGTAATAAGCATAAACCTTAGGCATCATTTAGAAAATGATATTAAACAAATATTTTACATTATTAGTTTCATAAATATTCTAAAGGCATGATATATAATATATACTTATGTATTCAAGAAGATGTAAGGAATCCTTGCGCAATTCAAAGGCACTGGGAAGATAATTTCGTTCTCATCTTTATTATTTCTCCTCTACTGGGTGAGTTCTATACCTCAAAATGTTAATCCTTTTTGTTAATCAAGAGCAGAAAAGAAAAAAAAAAAAAAAGAAAGAAAGAAGAAACTTTCGTTATGATTTTCTCCAGCTTCGTTGGTACATATTTCTTTGAAGTGTTTCATTTTTCTTGAAGTGTTTCTATTATGATTCTGTTCTATTTCTTTGTCTAAGCACTTTTCATTGTTGTCTAAATGGTAAAGTTTCCTTTTCTTGTTTTTCTTGAGTGTTTTCTTTCTGCAAGCTTTGCCTTTCGTCTTCTGCAGTTGTCTGAGGAATGGCATGTTCAACCAATGGGTCCAACTCAACGGTGCAGGATCGAATATTTCATGCAGAGGCAGCTCCAGCATGCAAGGAACTCGTGTGGCTTGCATGCAACGAGGAACTAGAAGTGAGATCTTTGTTGTTCGCAAAAGGGAATGTCGAAAACGACACGTGCCCATGTTGCGGCAAGTACAGTGAGACAACGATGCATGCTTTGATGCAGTGCGAGGAAGCGAAGTGCATTTGGTTTGGGTCGCCTTTGGGGCTGAGAGTGGAACTGCTGCATGATATCACCACCGTGTCGGAATGGATCGGTGAATGTGCGAGTTTCATGGATAAAAAGGTCCTGGGCATGGTGTGCGTGATCATGTGGGCAGTGTGGGAAAAACGCAACGTTTGGTTGAGCAACGCAAGAAACTTGATTTTCCAGAAGTTATGGCGAAGGCCCACTCCATGTTCTTTTCAGATGAATGGATTCTGCCTTCGTATCCCCATGTCAAGGCCAATTTTTCTGCTTCTGTTAAAGACAGTGTTGGAACTGCAATGGGAGTGGTTTTCAGAGACTTTGCCGGTGTCCCACAAGCATGTGGTACACGTTTTCTTTCTCTTTTTTCTTCTGTGTTCAACATAGTTTATCTTATCAGAAACTAAGAAAAACATTGAAAAGAACAAGTTTTGATGATTGGGTATAGTACTTAACATGTTTTGGATGAAAACTGCAGCAACAAATTTGATGGAAAAACAGTGTTTTGAGGAGGGAATTGCCTCGGCAATGTGCTATATGTGGGCTTTTGTGATGTTATTTTCGAAACTGATTGCGAACAGTTATACAGTCACTGGAACGAAGTGATACGAGGAAAAGTGAACAGTGATGGTTTCTTCCTTGATTCGCTTCTAGAAGATTGCAAAACGATGATTCGGAGAACGAAATCGTGTCTGAGATTGGTGGGTTGTGGAGGGAACAAAGTGGCACGGTTTATAGCTTCAGAAGCTTTTGTTTATGGTGAACGAGTTTGGACTGAGGAGGTCATGGATGAAGCAACCCAGTATGTAATTGCTGATGTTCTTGGTCCACTCTCGTTAGAGTATTCTGATTTTGATTCTGATTCTTTTCATGATTTTTAAGACAAGAAAATAGAATTTTGGGAGTGTTTTAAATTGTGTTCATGATTATTCTTATATTGATTCTTTGTTGGTGTTTTTAGATTTTCAATATTGTGCTATTATTGTGGGGATTACAATTTGGTCGATGCTCACCAAGTGTTTGAGAAAATGTCTTAACCAAAACCTTCGTGTTAAAGCGAACTTTTCTTTAAGTATTTCTTTGCAAAAAATAATAATTGAATTTCTTTATGGGTTCTTTCAATGTTGTGTTCTTTCAATGTTGTGTTCTATGGTTGACACAAAAGTATTTGGTGTCCATGTGTATGTTATTAACAAGATTCACATCGTCTTTCATTCTCTAGTAGCACTTTTATGAATTTGGACGTATTTAAATATGTTGTTCTTTATACATATTTGGCTATATTTGCTATTTTTTTGGTTTTTCTATATTGTGTCTAGTATATTTGAGTATTTATGTGAGTTTCGTCCGCCATGAAATTAATAAATTAAAACGAATCAATTTAAGAAAATAAATTGATTTTTACTGAAGAAAAAAAAAAAAGAGCCACAAATATTTTCTTATTGACAAAAAGAATATGTATATATGTTTACAAATATAAAAACACAGAAGCTAATTTTTACTTAAATTGTCTACTCACAGTTTCCTAGAACCCTCACATATGCACAACAAATTTAAAAGAGTCCAAACTTATATGAATCACTTCAATTTCAAAGGTGAGTGTCGAACAACTTTCCTATAATCATTTATTCAATTTATAAATTATATATTTAAGGGTTGATAATATTTTCGGTCCTTTCTTTAATTCAAATTTGAATTTGTCAATTTTCCTATCTTTGATACACTTTAATATTTTAATTTTTAAAACAAGTGAATATAGTTATTTGAATTTAATTACGCTAAATTTTATTGATATGTCATACGCGTTTTTCAGTAGATATTGAAACGAAAATATATCAAATGAAGATGTATTAAAATTTCGGACAAAGATAAATTTTCATTTCGTGTCAAAGTTTAGAGACTAAAAACATACATACTCATATACTTAAAGCATTGCATTAATCAATTTTTTTTTTTTCAAAATTCATAAGCATCATTATCTAGTTTTACATAGGTGAAATTCCAACAGAACTTTTTACCACAAGCCAATTTTTCTCTAAATTTTTCATCCAAATACTTTTCTAGAGACTATAAAACCTTATTTAGAAAATCATAAAAAATCATTCATGTGTGATCCGTTTCTCCTATTCTTCTGGTCTAAGTATACCAGCCCACCCCACACTCGAACAAAACACTTTCCACCCACACAGTTTTTCCCTCAATTTTTTTTTCCAAACAATTGCCTTTTTGTTCTCTTTGTAACTCTGATTCTTCTCTAGAAAGTGTATCAAAGATAGGGAAACCCTTGCAGAGCTCTCTGTTGATTTCACTCCCAACTTCCTTCCTCCAAGTTGAGTTGAGGTTTTTGCCGTTACTGGTTAAGGTTGATTTCACCAAGCTTAAAATCAATAAAAAGGTAAAGGGAGCTAACTGATTTTCTTGAATTTCGTATAGAAACCATTCTGATGACTTTGATTGCATGAACTTGTTCTTGATTGATGCTTGAATCACTTGTTTGTGCTAAATTGGAGTTTTTGGTTTGAATTTCTAGGCTCTGCATGTGAAAACATATTGGGAATCTGATGTTTTCACCCAAGCGAGCAACTCTCGCCTGAGCGAAAAACACCAGAAACTCATCTCTGCCCCTGCATGAATTGTCGCCTAGGCGAGCAAGTTTCGCTTGAGCAAGAGGCAATCTCCTTCAAGCGAGAAAACTTAGCCTAAGCGAGAATTCGCTCAATTCTTGGGTTACTCTCTGTTTTGAGTCTCGCTTAGGCGAAAGTGTTCTTTCGCCTAGGTGAGACATTCTAGCTTGAGTGAAAACCACTGTAGTAGAGTGTTTGTTTCCTTGTTTGTGATGGATGAATTAATACCTTCAATGTTAAAGTGTGAATTGTGATAATGATATGCATGAACTAGTGCTTTTGACAAAATGTGTGGTTTAAATGTATAAATTGGATGATGAGAGATGTGGTTGACCTAGAATTCCAAAGGGAAATTCTAAAGGGTATGTTCTTAGTGTATGTAAAGACATGAGGACTCACTATTGGGGGTATCCTGAAACTCCAATAATCATTCACGCTCAGGTAGAGCCAAATGGATTATGTCGTGAGGAGTAGTAGGAGGTCCTAATCTTTGGATTTGATCAAGTCTTAGACGAGAAGGGAACTTACCTTGTGAGTGGTTGGGTGATAGCCCCTTGAGGCCAAACTCTACAGAGTTTGGGAACCATCACAGGTACATGCCACCAAGAGGTTCAATGTCGCTTACATAATCCGGATAATTGAGTCTAGAGTCATCTATCTTTCTTGTGTTATGGTGATTTAAGTGATTTTGTTGGAAATGTGAAAATGAATATTGTGTTTATAATTGGATTGTATGTTTCTTTTAATCAGATTAGCTTACCCTTCTTGCTTGCATATGTTTCTTTGTATGGTTTTCATTTTTTGCAGTGATAATCAATTAATTGGTGTGAGCAGAGAAAGATGCAGGTAAGATACTCCCTTCTTGGATAGGAGTTGAGACAGTAGAATGTGGTTGAAGATAGTGGTCTCTGTTTTATGTTTTTGTTTAAGAGTTGGAACTTTCTGTGTTAACTCTTTTCTAGCATAGGTTGTACATATAGTTGGTATTTCTATAGTTATTTAGATGAGTGTATTAATACTCTATATTGGCTTATTTTCTATTATATGTTATGTTTTACCATGATATGATGTTGTATTTAATAGTGTAGAAACTATTAAATGGGATGTTACAATTCCTATATTAATTTCCTTTATATTCCACATCTTAAAAAAATTATTTCCTAATTATAACCATAATTGTAATTGTACCGTATGACCTATCAACATCTCCAACCAGACCTTTGGTCAACCAAAGGTTAAGCGAACGAAGGTCGCCTACTACAAGCGGATAATTCCGTAGGTTGTTGATGTGACAATTTCTCCGGAGTGATTTTAGGGAGCTCACAACCGAGCGGCCCAAGGAAAAGTGGCCAAAGGCCACCCGCTACGACCGGTCGTCCATATGTAATTGAAAATCACATTGAGACCCTTCTCAATGTAAGTATCGACGAACAGAGGCCATGATTTTCCATTCTCGTCTAATTATAAGGGGACAACAACATCGTCGATCAGTCAGCCGAATGAACCAAGAAGTAAAACTTAGATTAAAAGTAAAACAAGTTAGTAATCAAGTTTAAAAAGCAATTGAACCATGATTAAGAAAACCCTAACACAGGCTCATACGAAAAACTATAAATAGGAGCCCAAGGTAAGTTGGTAGGGACTTTTTACTTCGCATTTATTACAACATTAATTGCATTCACCCGAACGGACTTGAACTGACTTAAGCATCAGAGTCTTATCAACATGTACCCCGATCGTGGACAACCGAACGGGAGAGAAAGAAAGAAGACAGAACGAGAGAAACTACAACAAAAAATTAGACAAATTAAATATTTTAGATAGGTGTTAGATCCCTGTGCCCGAAACGATAGCCATATAATAATGATAACAATAATAATAATTAATCTTCCTTTATTTTTGTATCAATCTTAAAATAATCATTTAGATCCTCTTAAAATATTTTTATCTTTTAAAGATTGTCGATTCTTTTAATACTTTTAACGATAACAATTATAATAAAAATAATAATCTATATAACAGACAAATCTTCCTCACAATTATAATAAAATAATAAACTATATTGAAAGACGTTCCTTATCTTCTATTTTCAGTATTTAAACTAAAGCTCGATACAACTTTTTTTGATTATGAAATATATATATATATATATATATATATATATATATATATATATATACTTTTTCATTTTTAACTAAAGCAATCCACTAAAAAATAAATAAAAAACAATAATAAAATATGTTAATATAAAAGTATAAATATTAAAAATAAATAAAATCAATATTAACTATAGATTAACACTATATTTATTCATTTTTTATTTTTATTTCAGTTAGTGTAAGTTAAAATGACACTAATCTAAAATGAATACAATGTTAATCTAACACTAATACAAACAAATAGCTTTATTTATTAGAAATTAATATAAATATTTTTGTTTATTAAAAGGTTACTGTGAACTTAGAATTGTTTAAGCTAACTTTATTCTTAGAGTAAACTTCAACTTGTACCATGTAGTATAATATTAATAATTTTATAGTTTTTAATTTTAAGAGAAAGTTAACCTGGTATACATTGCTAAAATCAATTTTACCTAACAATATTACATTTTGGTTAAAACAATTCTTTACATTTATGTAAAATTCTATCACGTCTAAATCCTGCTAAAACTTTTTGTATAGTAACCGTTCCCTTAAAAATCATGTAAATTTTCTATTATTTTGCTAAAAATATTCGTATTATGTGGAAACATAGCCCATCCAATGAATTACATCAATTATTAGTAAAAACTAGAAGTGTGATGGTAGGGAGGATTTATGTCAATCATTAATGTGGAATGCTTTTTTTTTTTTTTTAAATTAGTAATATATATTTTTTAATTTTAGAAAAAGTTAATGTTGTATGCAATTTAACCTTAAAGTATTACATTTTGGTCAACACCATTCTTTGAATTTGTCTGAAATTTTGTCGCCGCTAAATATTTTCGTATAGTATTTGCTTCCATAAAATTCACGTAAATTTTTTATTATTTTTCTAAAAATATCCCTATTATGTGGAAACATAGCCCATCAAACGAATCACATCAAAATTAATAGTAAAAACTGGAAGTGTGACTGTAGGGATTCATGTGCATCATTGATGTTGAATGCTTAGTTTTTTTTTTCTTTAATTTAGTAATAATTTTATCTTCTTTAAATTTTAGAAATTAATAAAATTCACGTAAATTTTCTATTATTTTGCTAAGAAAATCTTTATTATGTGGCAACATGGTCCAACAACAGAATCACATCAAAATTAATAGTAAAAATTAGAAGTGTATCGGGATGGATGTGAATTGATGTGAAATGATTAAACTTTTCATAAATGTAATAATAATTTTATATTTTTTAATTTTTTTTTAAAAAATGAACTTCTATGGATCCTTAAAAACACATTAACCTAATAATGTTACATTTTGGTCAACACTATTATTTGAATTTATGTGAAATTCTATGGTGTCTGAATCCCGATTTTGGTATGGTAACAGTTTCCATAAAACTTGCATAAACTTTCTATTATTTTGCTAAAAAATCGTATTATGTGGAAACATATCCCACCCACCAAATCAAAAGTGTAATAATAGTAAAGAATCATGTGAATAATTGATGTGAAATAGTCAATCTTTTATTAAATTTAATAATAATTCCATAGTATAGTTTTATTTTTGGAAAAAAAATCACTAAAATCAATTTAAACTAATAATATTACATCTTGGTCAACACAATTTCATAGTATAGTAACCGTTCCCATAAAAGTTTCCACAAAAGGTCAATTAAATTCTCTATTTTATTAACAAAAATCTGTTTTATGTGGAAAGATAGTCATAATGCACCGGAAGCACAATGAAAGATGAAATTGTCATAATCATCATCCTAAAACTTAGGTGAAGTGCTTAAACTTTAATTAAGAGTGCTTAAACTTCAATTAAGTCACTCATGAGATCTAATCACTATCATAAATTTTCAGTTTCAACTACCAAGTGAGTCCAAATATTAATAACCCAACTCTAACTAACCAGTTAAAAACACATTCACACACACACGCGCTCATCTCATTCGTAATTCTTCATTTTCTCCTCTATTTAACCACCCGAAGAGAAAATTATTCTTTGTGATTTTTATCTTATTCACCTTTCTTATCGCTTCTGAAGCTGTTTCCATATCTTTGGCTTTGGCAGTTTTCTTGATTCCTCCTCCTTCGGCATCGTCTTCTTATAGAATTCGAATTCACAGGTTATATATATGTTCTTCCTATTGTTGATTTACTAATCAAGTTCCCTAATTAGGTTAAAAGAATAGTCTTTCTTGTTTTCTTCTTGATTTAGAATTCTTGGTGCAGTTCAAGATTCACAAGTTATTGATTTTATTTGGTTGCAGAAAAATGGTATATTCGAAAAGTATTTTAGACTCAAAGTCGAAGGTGTGGAGGGGTATATGGTACGCGGAGGCGCCTTCAAGGTGCAAGAGCGTGGCGTGGCGAGCGTGCAATGAGGAACTGCTGGTGAAATCTTTGTTGGTAGAGAAACGCATTCTGAACGATGCCACGTGTCCATGCTGTGGCAAGGCCGAGGAGACGACGGTGCATGCTTTGCTGCAGTGTGAGGAGGTTAAGCGCATCTGGTTTGCGTCACCGCTGGGGCTGAAAGTGGGCGAAGTGAAGAAAATGTCGCAATTTGTCGAACAGTTTGCGCACGTTTTGGATGAGAAAGCCATGGGCCTGGTGTGCGCCATCATTTGGTCAGTGTGGCAGAGACGCAATGTGAGGGTTTTCGAAGACAAGATACTGGATTGCGAGCACGTTATGGCCAAAGCCTGGTCCATGGTCGCTCCCCAAAAATGGGTCCCACCACCGGTTCAGAACGTTAAGGCCAATTTTGCTGCTCTTGTGATAGACAATCTTGGTACTGGAATGGGAGTTGTATTTAGAAACTCTTCCGGTGTAGTTCTAGCATCAGGTACAATATCTTTCATAGCTTTTCAGTGATTATTGTCGGTTTTTCTGTTTGGAATGAAAAAATTTGTGTGCATGAATGAAATACTGCAGGCACCAATCTTCTTGAAGAAGAGACTTATGATCCTAAAATTGCTGCTGCATTGTGCTTCAAATGGGTGGCAGAGCAATCAGGGGAACTGGGTTTTTCAAATATTATTTTTGAAAGTGATTGCAAAATTTTACAGATTCATTGGAACCTAATATCTGAAGGAAAAGGTATGAGTGATGTTTCGTACCTTGATTCGGTTCTGGAAGATTGCAAAGTCATGATCGAGGGGACAGGATCATCTTTGTCACTGGTGCTTCCCACAGCCAACAAAGTGGCACAGCGTTTGGCCGAAGCAGCTTTTGGTTATGGCGAGAAGATTTGGATGAAGGTCGTGCCCAAAGAGGCGTCACTGAGTTTAGAGTCTGATATGGCAGCCATTGCTGATAAATAAAACCACAATACTCTCATACGTTGTTACAGTCTGAATTTACAGTATGTGCTATGAATTTAATTTTCTATACATCTCTATACAAACTCTTTATCATATATGTTTGAGTGACACAAGTATATTTTCTACAGTTTCAAAATGTCTTTGTTAGAGCAAATTCACTTGGTTTATTTGATTTTGTACAGTAAAATTATATTACTGCTAGTTAGGTCATTACTACTTTATATACAAAGCCTCAAATGGTCCTTTGCTTGTGCTAGAATTTAAGTTGTCATTTGTAGGAAAACTCTATCAATCATAGAATTTATGCTTATATTATATGAGTAGAATATTTATTTTATTTAAACTTTGAAGCAGCAAGAATTGTATCAAAAGGTTTTTAAAAAACAAACATACACAATTGTTTGTTAAATAATGTAATAACAGTTTTGTTTTTCAGATACTTGAAAAAAATTTAAACTCCATTCAAATGATATTTTATTTTATATATAATGGCTAACTTCATCATTTACTCATTATATAATGACCAAATTTGCTAGAATTCAATTGATAAAGACCGAATTAGTTTGGTGACAAAATAAAATGACTATTTTACCTTTTTTAAAACTTAAATATGTAGTTCATGTACTTAATTTATTTATATTTTTACTAATTTTTACATGATTACATAATTTAAAAATAAAATATTAAAAAAATTTATACTTAACTATATGTTTATACAATTATTGGGTTAAAAATATAGTTAACTTTTCACAACATTATAGAATGTTGTTTAATTATTTTAAACAAATTATCAAGAAAAAGTTTGGAAAACCATTCTAAAAATATATAATCTTTACAACCAAATTTGTCACGATGTTTTTTATTTTTCAAATATGGATTTACATAATCTTCCATCGTAGTGCTTTCACACAATATCCTTGCTTTTTTCTTTTCATCCATCTTGAGATTTGGACTATTAAAGTATTTGTACAGTGAGAGGAGGTTTAATTATGGTCATGTTAGATATAGAACTAGTTGATTACTTGATTTTCTCACTATTTTAGGCTTTTTATTTGTTTTTTATTTGTTTTGCACCCCATAATGATTACCATGATTACCAGTACTTTATGCTGATAGTAAAAGGATTAATATACTTTTCTTTGTTAAACCACGTTTTGTTCTCGTTACAGTCATTATTATCGATCATCATTGTATTTTCTTTTTCATCGCACTACTAATGAATAGCTAGAATTAGAATTCTGTATGATATTTACGTTTACAATGTGTGATAAAAAGATACTATATAGAATGTTAGTAGATTCTCGTTTGATTCACATTTAATTCAACAATTGATCAAAAGATAATTAAAAACATTTAGATCACCCAATTTCCTATATTTCTTTGAAACATTAATGAAATCGAATGAATTTATTTAGATTGATTGTATCCATATGGGATAAGAGAATAAGAAAAGAGGGAAGGGGAGCTTAAAAAAAACATGATAAAAAAAATAGAAGTGAGGGGATCAGTCAAGGTTTTTTAGGTTTCAAAGAATGAATTTCAATTTCGATTGAATCTAAAACACAAAGATTGAAAAGAGGGAGCACAAGAGCTCTGAGTCATCCAACAAGGCTTACTGGAAAAGACTAGAAGAGTAAGGTCATCAGTCCCAGAGCCTATGAGTGCCATGCAAACAGCACTGATTCACCAGAAAGACCGTGACGGTTCATGTCCAGCTCCTTCTATTCTATAGTTCCTTCCCCCTTTCCTTCACCACCAGCTGGAGCGCAGTCTTCGCCGGTCTCCAGGTTATCAACAAGACAAGACCTATCACGTGGCTACGAGCTCTTTCCTTACTCAGACAGACCCCAAGCGGGCACGGTGACAAGACTTTGATGCGGGGTTCGGAAGATAGGCTTGCAACCCATTCTCTACTGATACTCTGAGAGATAAAGAAGAAAAAAAAATCAAAATGATAGAAAAATTGTAGAATGTTTGTTCCGAAATGTTTCGAAAAGGATCTTAGAAGTTAGTTTTTTTCAAAAATTATATTGTATATTCTTGAAGGTTTATCATCGGAAAGGATCTTAAAAGTTAATTTTTTTCAAAAATTACATTATATATTCTTGAAAGTTTATTTTCAGAAAGGATCTTACAAGTTAATTTTTTTCAAAAATTATATTATATATTCTTGAAAGTTTATTTTCGAAAACTTGCGCAAAATTTTGTTCTAAAAGGTACATTGAAAAAGCATATTTCATAAAAATCTGATATCCCGTAACTAATATTCTAGAATAAAGGTAGAATAACGCATTTTAAAAATTAGGTAAATATAGAATACTTTTTAAATTGTTTGATAATAATATAAAATAAAATAAATTTTAACCATTTGTATCAAACTCAATTATTTTTTTTCATATACACCCTTCTGGACAAACATCAAGGTGTGATTAGTAGTATATTCTACTCAAACTTAAATTCTATAATATCAATTATTACAATAATACCATTTACCTGATCTTTCCTTGTTTGAACAACTTTTTAATCCTGTTTTTTTTTTTTTATAATAAGAATCAATTTAATCTTTGTAAGGTTCTTTTGAATGAACTTCCATGAGATCGAGAAAAATCATTTCTACCCGAATCAATCGAAAGTTTGATGCAGCTAAACTGTCCTTTTCCAAATGATATCCACATTTGATACACAAATATTCATCTTTTATTTCTAAAATTTTTTATAATTTAATTCTTAATAATTTTTGCATTCAATCCAAAAGCATGAATTCTTCACTTTTAAGGAAATTCTTATAATGGAGAGTCTCCAAAAGCCTTAGTGTAAACCTCCAATTTCTCTTCTTAAAATATATTAGGGTTCAAATCAAAGTTGGTTTAACCTCATAAAAGACTTTACTTAACTCCTAAATATAATACCTCCAGCCTAAATCGAAGGATAAGTCAAGTTGATTTATGTTAAAGGTCAAATTGAGTTAGCTTAGGACAAAGGTCAAGAAGAGTCAACTTGAGTCAAAAGTCATGATAAGATAGCTCAAGCCAAAGGGTCAACATAACATGACCTAACATAAGCCTAACCCAAGTCCAGCCCATCTCAACTCAACATAACATGACCTAATCTAGACCCAATCATACCCAGACTCAACTTGTCCTAACATGAGCTCATCCTAACTCAACTTAATTTGGATCCAACTTGATACGACCTGAATTGGATTTGGCCCAACTCAACTTAACTTGGACCCAACTCAACTTAACTTGGACCCAACTCAATTAGTTTAACATGGTCCCAATTTGACCTAACTTGTCGACAATCCCTATACTTATTAGACTAACCTAAGTCTAGTTTGACTCAACTTGACTAATTTGACTCAACTTGATTTATCCTAAGCCCGACTTCATTTGGTTTGACTTGACTTGACTCAACATGTTCCAACTTGACTTCTTCATGTGGATCCAATTTGACTTGGCCAAATATGAGTCAAATTCAACTTGATCCAACATGAATCTAATTTGACTTAACCTTAGCTCAACTTAACATGACTTGAACCCGACCTAATTCATTCTAGCTTAGATTTAACCCAACTCAACCTAATATACATTTAACTTAACTTGACTTAACCGGAATTCAACTTTACGGAATCTCAACCTAGCCTAACTTGGCCTGAGTATGACCCTACCTGACAATACTAAATTGGATTTAAATTTGAATTGAATAAATAATTTTCATGTATGTAATGTAAAAGACCTTTTTAATATATTTTTCATTTTCATTTTTAAACAAGTATTTTTACTTTAAAAATAGATGACTTCTGTAGACAGACCTTTTGGCCTTACATACCTTTTCTTATGTGAATTTTTCTATCTAGCAAACTTTTTTTTAGCCTTATCTATATGGTTCAGGTCAAGCTTTATAGACTAAACTAATTTGATAGGAACAATAACTCTTGATCAATCTTGAATGGATTAGCCTCAATCCACTCTTTAATAAGCCCTTATTTCATTAGTCCACCAAATGGAGAGTCTCAAAAAGCCTCGATGCAAATTTCCAACACATCCTCTTAAAGCAGATTAAATTTAGAATTAAAGTGGATTTGACCTCATTACAAAATTTAATTAACTCCTAAATACAATAACTCCAACAGAAATCAAAGGTTAAGCCAAGTTGATCCGTAGCTCGAGACAAAGGTCAAGATAAATCAACCTAAGTTGAAAGTCATGCTAGGGTAGCTCGAGCCAAAGGGTTAGCCCAAGTTGACTTGACTTTACCTTTCAACCTAGGCCAACTTGCGAACCTAATCAACTTAATTCAACCTTTCGACCAGAACCAATTCAACTCATTGATTCGACCAGACTCGACTCGACCTTTTACTTGGGCCTGGTCAGGTCAACCTTTTGCTTATCTGACATTTTGTTCAGGTCGACTTGACTTAACCTTCAATTGAGACTAACTCGACTTAACTTTCAGACCTGACCAACTTGACTTGACCTTTGAACCCCGACCTACAAAGCTCAATCTTCATCCCGAGCCAATTTGATCTTTAACCCAAATTGACTTGGTTCAACCTTTGACCTGGATGGACTCAATTTAATTCTTCAACTCAACTCAACCTTGGTCTAGAACTGACTCAACTCAGCCTTTGTCTGGGACTAACTCATCTTAATTTATTTAGGTCGACCAACGTTGGCTTATCATGAGGTTTATCTAACTCAACTTGAACTTTGTCAATCATGGCTTGATCTAGACACAATCTAACTTAGACACAACCTAAATTATCTACTTGACTTGATCTCAACCCAACCATGCCTATCTTAACCTAAGATTGACTCGCACAGACAGGACCATAAGTTGACTTTGACCAATAAGACTTGTGTTGCTATTTTGATCAATTGAGATTTTTTTATATGGAAACTTTTTTGACTTAGACCCATGTGGAACGACTCTACTTAAATGTGACTAACAAAAACAAGTTTACTAAATTCAACTATAAGCTTCCAAATTCCAATTCCATCCGTGAGCCTAGCCTGTCATTTTGTTGCACCAAAAAAAAATTACAATGATGTGCAAGCATCAATGCAAAGGCACATTAAGAATAAAAAGCATAAACTAAACTAAACTCTATAATTCTTATTTCTAAGAAAATCAGTATATTAATGTGGGAAGTGAATATGGGAGAATATAAAAGCTAGCAAGACATTCTTCGATTCACATCCTTGCCATCAAATCTTCCAACACGATATATTTGCTCTTTCAAGAAGAATAACAGAAAAAGCATATAGTCAAAAATCAAAATTTTACTTGTAGCATCTTACGTTCTAAATCATGATTTTGACAGCCATGTTCCAGCCAATAGTGCAGAACTCATCAACAACATTTTCCAAGATGACGTGTTCTAAATCATGATTTTGACAGCCATGTTTCAGCCAATAGAGCAGAACTCATCAACAACATTTTCCAAGATGACGTGTAAGTGTCAAGAAATTGAACATGAATATTACTATAGGAGATTCAATGACAACTTTATGTCAAAAAGTCATCAACCAGACTTCTCCTTTCCAAGTTCCCTTATGTCTATTATTGACACAACATTAAACATACATACATCCTTGACATACTGTGCACCACCTTATACATCTGAAATAATGGTGCCAGTTTATGTAATATATGCATATCTATATTACCTTCAACAGTGCCAAAAAAAGCAGAACTTAAAGACAGTTTAAAATTCCCACCTTTAAATGTAGATCCGTCCATTGCATTCCGGTGTTCCGCAGTAGCAGCTATTACTCCTACACTTGATAAATTTTCCATTGAAGGAATTATAGTCATAACTCAGCTCGTTACCAGCAGGAATGTCCTTTACAGCAAACAGCATCTTGTGGGGAAGATTCTTGTCACTGTGATCATACTGAACATTTTTTATACGGAGATTTGGAGAACAACTATGATTTATGAATCTTCCAACATTTCCAAATTTGCTTGCATTGATGAAGACCTTTCCAACACCTGCCAAAAAAAAAAGACTGAAACTGTTACATTAAGTCCAAACACAACAAAGTAAAGCATCCATCATGAACATACCCATGTGAAATATATAGTCACTATCTAGCCTCCATCTAGCCTCCATATAGTCATTGATTTCTCCAATATACTCACATACAAAGCTTCCACAGGGAATGAATGAGCGTGTTCTAACACCCCAACCTTTCTGTTCTGTCATGAAGATTTCTAGCTGAAACTGAATACCATGCTGAGTTACTCGGTTGATGCAAGAAGAGAAGCACTTGCAAGATGGGCCACACTCATATATAACCGATGATTCCATCCCAGAAGCAAGTCCTCTTTTATTACAACCATTCGGCATTTTGCTACCCTTTTTCTTCCTCAAGCAGACACAATTTTCTTTGTCAACACACCCATCAGCACAATCACAGCCAGAAAGAATTGCCTGCTCGAACTTCTTTGAGTAAATGTTACTTACAACATAAACAAAGGATGTGGGTAGCTGAACACAATCACTTGGAGCCACCACCCTAATAGCAAACTTCTCCCTACCATTTGAAAGATCTTCAACTCGAACAACCTCCTTTTCAGCATCACAATCTTTCGGTTTGAGTTTCTTCCTAGCACTAAAACTTGCAAGTTGACTAGAATTTTCATCATGGTCCTTAAGGGAAACACAAGTTGGAGGTTGTCCCAAAATCCTATTCAGTCCAAACTTGAACACAAGCTTTCCATATCTC
The DNA here is from genome assembly GCF_037176805.1 of Vigna unguiculata. Lineage (NCBI taxonomy): Eukaryota > Viridiplantae > Streptophyta > Magnoliopsida > Fabales > Fabaceae > Vigna > Vigna unguiculata. The sequence continues at coordinate 4,887,189 of NC_140798.1, forward strand.
CCTCTTTCTATGTTCATTGTATCCACCAAATACAAACCATCATAAACATATGAGTAATGAGAATTACTGCTACTGGAACTGAATGCACCATCAAACTTTCCACAAACTTTCAATATAACTCTCACTGGACTTCTAGCTTGCATGCTATTTTTCAGCGCCAAATTTCCTCCTTCCAGTTTTTGATCACGAAGTGAAACATTTTTCCCAACAGCAGGATTTCCTCCATGACCTTCATAAACCAATGTCCCATTAGATTTCCTAGCATTATCATAGCGATCTGTTACTACAATGCTTGTGGCCAACGAGCCGTTGTCCATTATCTTATAATCAATTCCATGCCAAAACTGCTTATGGAGGCCAATGACATTGAGTTCCACCCAGTACTGAAAAACATCACCCACTTCGATTCCTAGTACATGTCCCACGCGCTTTTGAGTGTTCTCCCATTGATGTTCACTTTTCATTGTCATTGCTGCATCCAACAGAGCTTTATTCTTAACCTTCGGATTCCCAGGTTCGTACATTTTGTACTGATGCATTAGCTTGTCGAACAAGTTCCTGAATGTCACCAATGCTCGATTCACCTTCCTGCGTTTCAAAAACACTTCACTCAATTCTTTGCCAGAGGAAGGGCTACGGAAGCCATCATTATGCCTTTTCCCAAAGGACTTTGAAGCGTCCATTTCTACACACGCAATTCAAAAGAAAGAGACTTCGCATCAGAGATATCCATCGATGGTACCACAACAAGAGAAAGAACAGTTTACAAACCATGTAGAATGAACAAATAACAGCAACAAAAATCACAAACCCATTGTTTAAAACATATATATATATATATATATATATATATATATATGTTTTTGTGTGTGTGTGTGTGAAGAGAAAAACATTAATCCATGACCGGTAAGAATGCAAATGCTGAAAGCTTTTTTAGTAATGGAAGGGTTCAAATGTAGAAAATTAAAGAATAATGGGTGATTCGAGTGCAAAATAATAATGATAGAAAATAAAAATTTAGAAGCGGTGAAAACGAAAACTTCATACCTTGTAAGGTTTAGAGTGAAGAAAAGTTAGTTTCTCAGAAAGCGACAAGAAACAGAACTTGAAAGATCACAGAAACCAAGACTTCAAGAGAGCACTTGAAACAAGAGGTGCTTGAGAAGTATATAGCCAGTAGTACAGTTGCAAAAGCAGTAGAAAAATGATTCATACAGAGTAAACACAGTTAAAAGGAACGAACTTTCTGGCAACAATAACATGCAAAACACAAAACAGGGAAACAATGACGCAGAAATCATAAACTAAGTGAAGAAAAAGTAAAACTTTGGTGAAAACAAGAAAGAAAGAAACCACCCCATGAAAACCAAGAAAAAACAAGTAAAGAAAGAAGCAAACCAGAGAAGAAAAATGAAGTAAACACCCACTGGAATCAACACCTTTTGCTATTTGTTGATGAAGCAGAGATATTGAGAAATAGAAATGAAAATTTTGAAAGGACAGAAACAAGAAGAGATTTATTACCCTTCTTAAATGCTTGGAAGAACAAAAACAAAAACTTCCTTAGCACACTGTAGTGGAGAAAGAAACGATGAAGAGAGAACCTACTGTCACGTCTCGGTTGTGCAGTTAATTTTTAAATATAAAATTGTTAAAAGTTGGAACGAAATGCAACGTTAAAAATAACCCATATTTATATCATTGGAGCATTTAAATTTTAAATAATTTGTTGTTACTCTTTTTTAAATCATCAAATTTCATGAGTTTAAAGTCATTGAATTTAAATCACAGAAGTGACAGAAGAAGATTTAAAAAATTAGAAACAACTTGTATAAATTTAATTAGTAAAGACACCGTTCTTTTATAGAAGTTTCTTAAAGTATTTTTTTAATGACTCTGATATTCGTATTAGTTCCAAAAGTATAAATAATATTATTTGTAAGAAATATATATTCAAGTTTGTTTTAATAGTAAAGAATTTCAGAAACTCATTTTTATTTATTTATACAAGTTAAATGGACAAATGAATAAATTTAGTTGTGAGAGTAAATTAAGAATATTTAATTATGAGAGTGGGTTTTAGTTTTCAAACAATAAATTTTAATGTATTGTTTTTTCATATGTATCAAATATGTTTTTTGTAAAGAATAAACTTTCTGTCTATAGAATTAGAAGATTAGAAGATGGGTTCGATAAGTTTCATAAAATGTTTAGAGAATCAAAACAAATCAACCAAGAATCAAGAAAATTCAATAAAAGGTTGAAACAAGTTTTAACTTTATCCTAAACTAGGTAATTATGCTCATAAATTAACTTAAAGTATTAAGTAACTAAGTTAATTTATTTCTCTTAACTACTCAATTATAAAATATATTAGGTTCCTCTATAATTTTCTAAAACAACATTTTCAACATATTTAAAGTAAAAGTTTCTTATAACACCTCTTCCTATAATTAATATATCTATACATATATAAATAGAATATTTTTTCTTTTATGTACACATTTTATATTTCAAGTTTACTTTTTACAATATAATTGTTATTAATTATTTTTTTTATTCGTAAAACCTATTTTTAAATTTTTCTGAGTAAAATCGTCATAAGTTTCCTTTTCTTTACTATTTTTTGTTTTCTTCGTCATATTTGTAATCTTTACACGAATTTTCAAATACTCTTAACGTTTTTTTCAATTTCTTTTTTCTTAAAATTTAAAAAATAATGTCACATTGTCGTCATTACTAATTTAATTATATTTTGATAATAAATTAAAAATTCTAAATTAGTTCGTATCATATATGGTTATTTTCTGAAATTTACTCACAAAATAAAAATAAAAATATAATATATATATATATATATATATATATATATATATATAATACTATTTAAAAACAAATGAAGAGCTTTATCATAAATAAATGAAATTGAATAATTTAGTGCATTCATAAATAAAGAGAAAAAAATAGTAAAAAAAAACAGAACAATTTATATATATATATATATATATATATATATATATATATATATATATATATATATATCGTGATTAATAATTTAATTATATTTTGATAGCAAATTAAAAAGTATAAATATTGTAAATTATCATTATTTTCTGAAATTTACTCACAAAATAAATGAAATTAAATAATTTAGTGCATTCATATATTAAGAGAAAAAAAAAGTAAAGTAAAAAATAGCATATAAAATAATTAAATAATTAAAACAAATTAATATATATATATATATATATCATTTATAATTTTATTCATTTTTTTTTTACTTTTATATTTAAAAATTTTCAACTAGTTTTGTAATCACCAAATAAATCAATTTCACCTTAATTAATAATACAAAATTATTTCTTCTTGCTTAATTTTTACTCATTATATTATTAAATATTAAATCTTCGGCCACAATTTCATTTAATAATAATAATAACAACAACATTTACTCATTCAATAATAATAATAACATTTTTATTGTATCTAAATTTTGGTTATTATCATAATTTATATAATTGAAGAAGGGACTATCAATAATTTTTAAAACGTAATAAAATCTCAATTTGTAGAGTTTTTTGTTGATAGATATTCGTCCTTTGTCCCTGACACCTCAAAGAGCTTCTACAAACAAGCATGGTTCATAAATTTCTCTGCCTAGAAACTTCAGTCATTGGTTTTCGACCCTCAACCATCCACTTCATTGATCTACCAACCAATAGAAATTATCTCAGGGCACGCATTCCAGGAGCATGCTCTCAACAAACCAACAAACAACATTCACATAAAGCTATTCACATGTATTCAATTCAAATTACTTATCTATAATAGATTTATTTGTCTTACCACTATCTAGGGGTGGCAAACGGGCCAGCCCGGCCCGTTTTGGCCCGACCCGTATGTGGCTCGTCAAAAAATGGGTCGGGACGAGCTGACCCGTCAAACATAAACGGGTCAATAGTCACAACCCGTCTTGTATAGGATGGACTAACGGGTCGGGTCGGGCTGGCCCATCTAGTTTCTTTTTTTTAATTAGTTTTCAAATTTTTTAATTTGTTTTATTTTTTAAATTTGTTAATATATACATATAAATTATTATTAAAGTCATATTTAATCAAATAAAATATTATTTTAACTTTTAATTGATTAGTTAATGTTTTTAATTAGATAAGTTAAAATAATTATTAAATTTACATATTAAATTATTCAATTATAACTAATAATTCAAACTTAATTTGTAGGTGTTAATGATTTAAATTACAATACTATTATATATTTATACATTTAAAATATATAATCTAAAAAATTAATCTTTTTAATTATTTTTATTTTATTTTATTTTTTTAAAACGGGCCAACGGGCCAGGACGGGCTGGCCCGTACTTTGGCTCGTCAAGTTGACGGGCTGGACGGGACAGACCAGAACGGGCTGACAGGTTGAAATCTTCAACCCAACCCATTCCTTTTAGCACGGACTGACGGGCTGACCCGTTGGGCCCAGCCCGTTTTGCCACCCCTACCACTATCCCAACTTACTTATCTATAATAAAACTATTAGACTAAAAATCCAATTATCTCCTAACAAAATATTAACTAAAGAACTTGTTTGGATACATTATTATATTTATGAAATCTAATTCAGTTTTTAAATCCCTTATCTCTTAGAGGATTTGTTAATATGTTCTTCATAATTATTTATCATATCTTTTATCTATTAGTAAATATTTTAAATAAATATTTTTAAATTAATAGTTATCACTTAATATTTAAGAATACCTCATAATGTTTTTTGGTATATAAAAATATTTTTTATTTAAATAATTACTAAACCCTTTTATCTTTTACTTCAAATATCATTTAACCTCATTTATTTATTTTTTTCATTATTACAATTTTCTAAGATCTTATAATATTTGTTTTCTTCTTTTACCTCATTTATCATAATATCATTAACTATTTTTGTTGGGGTGATCAAATCAAGATTAATCTTCTAATAGACGTAGGAAAATTAATACAACATATTATAAAGAGGGTTAACTTAACTCATTATCTTTTAATGATTTCAGTAAAATAGTTCACTCAGAACAATCCTTATTAGAATCTCCAAAGAAGGTTACGAACATAAAAAACAATAAAAATAGGAGGTTTTGAAAAAAAAAAAAAAAATAGACGATACAAAAGATTTAACACAAATATGATAAAAACATATTGATTCTTTAACTTTCTCGTAATTGAATTCTTCATGGATTTTCATATGATTTGATTCAAAAACATAGACTTCAATTAAACTTAATAATTTGTTAAGAATTTAATTGATTTCAAGCATATTATTGGGAAGAGAGAACCAATACATGAGATAATAAATAAATTTTTTTCTTCGAGATAATTTCTCAGCACAGACTTGCACAAGATAAACTAGTTGCTATTTTCTTTTTCACTCTGATGGTTCTTTCCTTTTTTTTTTTCTCACTAAAGGCACTCACAACTTTTGTTTCTCTGTTTCTCACATTATTTTCTCTCATAACAAATTTGATGCAAGGGTTGCATATTTTAAATTGTATAATGGGCTGGGAGTCCATAAAGAAAAATATCTATTTTATTTTTATTAATTAAATCGGTGTGGACCTAATAAATTGGTGACACACTTGACAAATCTCCCCATTACCAATTAATTGGGGCCATAGTCAACCAGAGTGGTTTTTTCCTTGTACATAACATATTTTCCTACAAGTAAGATCTTTGTCATCATATCTGACCCATTTTCATCACTATGAATTTTTTCTAATGATAATTGTTTCATCTCTAATATTTCTCATATCCAATGATATCGGACTTCAATATGCTTTGACCTTGAATGAACAAGTTGAGTTCTTGCTGAAATGGATTGCACTTTGACTATCACAATACAAAACATATTTTTCTTGTGACAATCCCAACTCTTGTAGGAATTTTTGCATCCACAAGAGCTCTTTAACAACTGTAATAGTGATATATTCTGCCTTTATGGAAGATAGAGCAACACATTTTTTGTAGTTTGGGTTGTCATGACACTACTCTCCTAGCAAAAGTCATCATATACCCAAAAGTAGATTTTCTAGAATCCACATTACCAGCCATGTTTGCATCGGTGTAACCATTCAACACAGACTTACCACTTCCAAAGCATAAACAAATTCTAGAAGTAACTTTGATATACCTAAGTATCCATTTCACAGCTTGTCAATGCTCTTTTCCAAGATTAGCAAGGACACGACTAACAACACCAACCAACAACATGAGCAATGTCTGGTCTTATACATACCATGGCATACATCAAAATACCAACTGCAGATGAATATGAAATATTCTGCATTTCTTCTTTCTCCTTCTCACTTTTAGGACATTGTTTTAAGCTCAGCTTAAAGTGACCTGCAAATGGAGTACTAATAGTCTTAGAATTTTTCATATTAAATCTCTCTAATACCTTTTCAATATACTTTTGATGGGATAGCCACAATTTTTTGTCCTTCCTGCCACGAACAATTTTCATGTCAAGGATTTATCTTACAGGATCCAAATCCTTCATTACAAAGAACTTGTTCAAGTTTACTTTAAATATCATTTTTATCATGATCAACAATCGACATGTCATCAACATAGAGAAAGAGAATAATATATTTTTCATTAGAAAATTTCTTCACAAAAACACAATGATTAGGAGAAGTTTTATCATACATGTGATCCACCCAGAAGGAAATTTAAGAAATAAAACACTAACATCAGGAGAAGTTATATGAAACATAAACACGTTTGTCTTCCTTTTTCACTTTGAATAACGGTTGGATTTGAAAATCAAATTTTAAAATTAACTTGGATTCATTTTTTTTTTTCATAATAGAATTTAATAAATAAAATTTGCAACGTCTCTATATATAATAGTTACATTATACTGTTTCCATAAAAAATCAGCGTCTACACAATTTTTAATTGTCTTTATGTAATAGTTACATTATACTATTCATGCACAATTTAAGTATATTTAAGGTAAGTCAATGGTTTATTAAAAAAAATATCATTCATTCTAATTTAATTTAATTTTTGTCACACATACATTTACATAAAAATATTAATCACAACAATCACAATCAAATATTTATATTTAACAATCCATATGGTTCAATCTCATATTATCATCATTTAATAAAAATAGAAATTTGATTATATTTTCGAAAGACTTATGTATTGAATTAAACTTAGAGGTTCTATCTTTGATATGATCTCCTGCTCTGCAAAGTCACATCTCAAAAACCAAGTTCTCCCCATATGACAAAGGTACAAGACACAATTTTCTTTCCAGAGTGACTCATTCACAAATTCATCATCTAATATATTTCTATATATGAATTCAATAGTAGTAAAGTCTGGATAACCTCAGTCTCGGAATCCCCACATGCAATACACATCATAAAACTATACAATATAGTATTTCCTCCTTATAAATAATCACACTCACATCAAACATATATTAATTAACACTCCACAATAGATTTTGGTTAACACCTAGGCTTTACTCAGCCTCACACTCATCTACATTATATTTTGGCTAACATTCAAACTCTACTTGACCTCACACATCCACTGTAGATTTTGGCTAACATCTAGGCTCTACTCGACTTCACACACCCACACGCTTTTATTTTAAACTTTACGATAATTTATTTTATTTCAAAATTATTCCCCTCTTTCTCACAACATATAAGCTCACCCAGCGAGACATCCCTGGAAATGTACTCGCTAGTTTTAATTAATATCTCTGATTTTAATATCTCAAATTTTGCTCAATGAAGGTATTGACTTTTCCAAGGCAAGTAATGAAGCTATCAACAAAACTAATTCATCCAACAATCCAATGATCATGAGCTCTTTGAATTTTATTAAAATAAATTTATCTTAATGGGTGATTTCTCCTTAGCAACTTAAACCTTGGAAGTCTTATTTACAAGGCTCATCCAACAAGTGTTTGCTCACTCAAGTAAAGCAACTCGAATTCTCTAAAATTTCAAAAATTGAATTTCACTCTTGGCTGATTCACACAATGAATTTACATAATTTTAGAATCTCCACAAATATATCAAATCAGCTAAGTGTTATTAATTGTGAATAAACTAACTTATCTTACTCATACTGAGTTTATTAGTTCCATTAGAACTTTAAATGTCTCCAGTCACGCATGATGTAATACTCGTACATATAAAGTTTAGATCAATAATATGCACATACTTTAATATTTTTAGATAATTATAGATTCATCTTTAATTCTTTTAAGTCATACACGTGCACAAAACTACATATATATGTAAAACTTCTAAAATGACTCGATAGAAGAGTAAAAGATAAATTTATTTTAATAAAAATTATAATTATGCATAATTACTGTGCTCGTTAGGAATCCAAGTGTGATTCTAAGTCTCACATTGGTTAAAAATGAGAAAGTGGAGCACTATATACGAATAAAGACCCATAAACTCATTGCCTTCAGGTTTTGGGTTGAGAGTGGTGTCAATATCTTATGTGGTTGGACTCAGGTCTCATAGGTGTTGTATCTTTCCAATGATACCTCTTCTTATAAACCTAACAGTGCTCTATAACAAGACTCCTTTGGTAGTATCAAATTTTCAAATAAATTAACAGAGATGTTAGAAATTTAAAAGAAGAGAATAGTTTTAAGAGAAATGGTCATGTTTATAAAATAAAATTCTATCAAGTGATTTTTTCTATTCATAAACTTGTGTATTTTAATAATAAAATTATTAAGTTCCATTTATCACTTCTCTTTTTTAGCTATTTTTTAAGTCCTTATAAAATCCATACCAATAAGTTAATATGACATTAACATGGAAAACAAAATATATGAAACGTAAAGGAATAATATATTAAAAAATCAAAGAATTTTAAATGTGAAGCTTTCATTATTTTGATTTACGATGTAATGATTATTATGGTTTATATAAATTCTTTCTATATAGTTATTATTATAATAAAAATAATTATAAAAACTGTAAAAATTATAATATAATAAATTTTTAATAAGAAATTTTGTTTCATTTGAGCATCTTCAATTTGCTTAAGCAATACTATAAGTAGACACATAAAGTTTTTCAGAATTTTAACCATTCTATCAAACCTAACATACATCATACTTCTATAGTATATAATATATAATTTGTGTATTATAATCATTACGTATCAATTTAACTCATGTGACCAAAAGTTTGAAAATCATATACAACATCAATTTAAGAAAATCTAAATACATCAATCACAAATATAATTCTAATAGATCCAACAATGTTAATTCTTCTTGTATTCAAATCAACAAGTCAAAGGTTTTACCTTACTTAATAATTACTTATACTCTAAATAATATGTAGAAAGAGTTGAAATTATCCCAAACTCCTTAAAAATATTAAAAGAAAAACATCACTAGACAAATCAGCACTCTTACTAAGTGAGAGTTTAATTGAGAAAATAAAGTTTCTCAACCAAGATAAACAATAAATTTCTCAAATACTCTCATAATAAACTAAAAGAAAAATAATTAAAAGATATTAACAACATACTTACTATAAATTTAATTATGACAGAGTAGTAAATTATGATAAAGTGGAATTATTTTATAACTCACTAACTTTCATCCAATGTAATAGGCTGGTAAAACATGTTATAACTAAAGTAAGAAATTTAAAGAGAAGAAGAAAATGTGAAGAATGAAGACATCAAAACTTAAAAGAAGAAGAGAAATAAATTTTTGAGGAAAAGAAAAAAAGAAATGGTGGGACAAGATCCTAAAACTCACACATAACTCCCAATCCTCCGACACAATTATTAGATCAAACAAACTAAGTATTTAGGAAATAAATAAATAAAAATATGATAAAAAATACATGTTTCAAGAAAAATTAAAATATACAGATGAAATTAACCTTTCAAATTTATTTGATTTAAAAAATTATATATATATATATATATATATATATATATGTATGTATATACCTTTTTTATCTTTATTTTCTAACATTTTTATTGATTTAATAATCTGTAAAAAAAAATACTCACTACAAGTATCACTTACTATAATGAAAAAAATATAAATGTTATAAATACTAATTATTTTATATAAATACATTTTTTTTAAAATTTAATACTTTTTACTTTATTGATTGTTATAATAATTAAAATTTTATTATAGGATAAAAGATACACACAAATACACATTTTTATGTAAATAACTTTTATTTTAATAATCATTATAATAATTATATTTCTATTATAAGACAGAGAATGAACATACACACATTTTTGTCATTACTTTAAACTAAGAAATATTATTATATTATAATAATACTGACTTTCACAGTGCATTATTTTTTCTTTGATTTTAAAAACATCAAATAAATCAGAATGAACAGAGAAAGAATATAGATTCCATTTAAACTCTACTTTTATTATAGAAAAACAACCGGTTTAAAATTTTACTTTGCATAGATAAAAGTAAAGTGATTTAAAAATTCATGTCTCTTTTCTCTTATTCGATCTTTTTATTTGTTTTCTTGAAAAAGACAAAACTTTCTTTTTTTTTATTTTTTTTCTTGAAAAAGACAACTTTTATTCCAATTCGATGAAATTCTCGGCTTAACAAATCAAAGTTGTTCTCAGTTACTGTGATTATCACACTTTTATTTCACAATTCTGACACAGAAATATTTTAAATTTTGTGCCAATCGAAGTCATAAACCGATAAAACAACATATATGATTAAAGACCAAACACCAACCTTGAGGAGATCGAATCAACAGAGGAAAACGACAACCATGAAAAATAAATTTTTTATTAATATATAAACATGTACTTCATATTAAAATACACACCCACATTTTGTATGTTCACTTTGTTAAGATAAAATAAAATAAAATTATTATTACTAAATAATTTTTACCTTTTTATTATTATTGATAATGTTTATTCTATTTTAGATACTTTTTTATTATATTAGTTATTGTAATTTAAAAAATAGTTAATTTTTAAAAAAATTAAAAACTTAATCACTTAAAAAGTAAAATTAATTAAATAACTATTTTGATTTAAAAAAGTACTTCAAAAATAAATCTGGAAACAAAATATACACACACAGAAAAATCCTTTCCTTTATATAATAATAGTGTAGATATTTAAAACTTAAACAATGACAGGGTTTGATAGGATTTTATTTTTTTAGCATTTTGTTAAAAAAATAATTCTTGTTATTTTTTTTTACTTTATTGGTATAGTTAAGTTTTTTCCTTTGGAACATACCACATTATTTATTTTTTTTGTTTCTTACATATTTTTTTTTTGCTTTTTGACACTTGTAATTTAAAAAAAAAAGGAAATTATCAATAACAAACAAGGTTATATCTTGAAAAATAAATTAATAAGAATTAAAATGAAAGAATTTATGTTATTATTATTATTTTGTTAATTGATTTAAAGTATGTATATGTTTTAATATAGTTTTTAAATTCAAACACCTTTTCCGATAAAAACTCAAAATCTAAGACTTTATATAAGAAACTGAACCTAAACTCACTTAATCAAGAAGTTTTCTCACACTCTTTTTTCAATCTTGAATAATGAATATAATGTATTTTCCTGTGCTCATACCATCTAAAGAATTCTCAAAGAATTAAAAATTACAGAATTAAAATTGTGAAAAAAATATAGAAATCAAATTTATAATCAAATCTATACTTTTCGTTTATATTATTTTTTGTCAAAATTAAAACAACTAAAAAGAACGAAATGATCTATGCTTTAATATTTTTTAGAATATTTTAATATATTTTAAAATTTCATTATGTTAATTTTTTATCCAAAGCTAAATTATAACTTTAATCTTCATGCCTGACATTTTCAATATGTATTTTCAGTCCTTTTATTTTTAAAAGGATATTAAATTTTCAGTTTTATTTTAATTCATTGATTTTGGACTAGTTGTCCTTTAGATACGTTGAGATACAAAATACTTTTAGTTGATGTTATATTAAGTTTTATTTTGTTGTTTATTTATAATTATATATAATGGAATTGTATTTTAAATCTATTTGTTGAGTACAAATTCCTTTATTTTTTTATATTCTTATACTCATAATTAGTAATTAATAATGATAGTGTTTTTTAATTAATTATATATATATATATATATACTTTTTGTCTTTACTTTTTTAACATTTTTATTTATTTAATGATCTATCAGAAAACTACTGACTATAAGTATTGGAAGAATAATAAATATAATTATTTTATGTAAATACTTTTGTTATAAATTTAATGTTTTTATTTTAATAATTATTATAATATAAGTTTTTATTGTAGGATAAGAAGTGAACACCTATGCACATGTTTTTTCTTTCTGGTGTTTAAAATAATTAAAGATTTTTTTCCTTTGTTTTTTTAAAACACCAAATCAAATAAAATTAATAGAGAAAGAATATAAATCACTTTCAAATCAAGTATGCCAATGTAGAAGATTCACTTAAAATTAATAATTTAAAAAATTTAAAGACTAAATGTTTTTACTTTAAAATGAGAATCAAACTATTGACTTAAAAAACAGTATATATACTCATTTTATTATTAGTATTATTATTATATTTTTTTGTTAGTTTAAATTTTATTTTATTTTTGTTACGTAACAGAAAAAATAAGTGATCATCAGGTTTAGTAAGTTTATTTTACCTAGAGAACTCAGTTATCTATGCTCTCACTCACTGCTTTTTCTTTTCTCAAACAAAACATTCGCTTTTCATTTGCATCAAATTCTTCCCAAAAAAACAAATCTTAGTTATCTTCAGTTGTTGTCTCTTCTATCCCGAGGAACAAATCTTAGTTTACTTTCTTTCACAAAACCAATACAAATATTTTCTCAATTCTATCCCGATTGGATGCGACACTGAACCGATATTGCGACAGATAACGATGAAATATCATCATTGAAACTGAGCACGGTACAAAAAAAGATAAGGATGAAATAATAAATATATAAACATGTACTTTACTCGTCACATTTAAGAACTAGATGACAACATAGATATTTTCTGTTTGTCTTTTGTTGAAACAATAATACTTGTTATTTCAGTGTTCGTGTAACTAATTTTCTTCGTTTGTGATCACAACGTTATTATGATATGCTAATTCTTTTTCCTTATATACCTTTTACTTTTGACAATTGCGATTGAAAAATTTCTATAGAAAAGACAAACACAGGTTTTAAAAGAATATAAGTTAAAAAAAATTAAAATGAAATAATTTTTTTTTCTTATACATAAGAATATTTAATACTTTTTATTTAATTATTTAATAGTGTAAATATTTTATTTATTAGGTAATATAAAAAAAATATTTACTTATTATATTAATTTTTATTTCATTTGAAGAACTTTTTTTTTCACTAAAACAATTTTTGTTATTTCTCAACCATTGAGTATATATTTTGATATTTGAAAAGTTTTCTTAGATCTCTAATGTATTTTTCATCTTATCATACCCTTAATTATATATTTGTTAATTTTTTAATATTTTTATTAAAAACTAATATAAAAATTAAAAGTATATCTATTACATGATCCAACATATTCTAGTCACAAGAACCATTTCTAAAAAGAAAAAATGGATATAGTTGTAAAGCAAATTTGAAGTCATCATACAATTAAAATTATAACTAATGATCCTATGGTCTACCATCACAAGAGAGGTCCACTATATCATCACTACTAGGAGGATCAGAAGGAGTAGTTGGCATAGGACTCTTTAATTGGATGTGCTGCAAAATAAGTTTCATTTGCTCATTTTGTTGACGCATATGCTCATTTTGTTGGCGCATGCGTTCACTCTGTTGCTCGTGATTTTTCGTCATGTGCTCCATCTTTTCTTCAAGTGTCCTTTCCTTGGCATCCTTTGCCATAAGTTCAACATTTAATTTTTGAATAGTTTCACGCATTTCTTCTATTCCATGATCTACTGGAGTTTGACTAGTATTAGAGTAAGCACCTGTAGAAGTAGTAAACCTCTTACTCAATGCACCAAGTCCATACACATTACCCTTTTTATTTGCACCTCCAGCTACAGTAAAGTATATTTCATTGTCATCAATGGAGGCAACATGAAAGTTCTCTGAAGATGATCCTTCAAGCATTTGATTTTGTTGGGCTTTGAAGAGTATAGCCTTTTTAGTCTTGGGATAATAGGAAAGTACCACATTTTTTTAACAACAATCTTCTTTTCAATTCCTCTCCTAGTTATTGTCTTATATCGATCCATTCCACAAATAGAGCAATTAGTTATACTTTTATGATAATTTTCCTTATAATACAACATACATCCTTTTGGGCAATAATCAATTTTCGTACAACCCAAACCCAATTTTTCGACTGACTTCTTAGCTTCAAAAAAAATTATTAATCATTCGATGATCTTTTGGCATAATCTCCCCCATAAGTTGGACCATTCTATTGAAACATCCTTCAGACATATTGTAATCAGATTTCAAGCTTAGAGCTTCCAAAGAAGCCGACAATTCTGAGTGATTCTCACATCCTTCCCACAGGGGTGTTTGTGCAGCAGCAAGCATGTAAAAAAACTTTTGAGTTTCAGGATCAGGGTCTTCGTTCATGTACTCTGATCCAATTACACCATCTTGTTGCATACAATAGGCATTTGAGGGTCCAACATGATCCATGATCATTTGATGAAAAGGATCTAATTCATCTCGTTGCTCACAAGTTCGATAATTGGTACTCTAAACATCCACTTGGGCGAATTGTGACAATTTTTCACCATGAATTGTCCACCAATAATAATTAGGCATGAATCCCTCTTCATAAAGATCCAACCTAACTTGATCTACATACTTGAAAACTTTACATCTACATTTAACACAAGGACACCTTAACATTTCACCTTGTTCTACAAACTTTTCTTGACCAATAACATATTGTAGGAACTCATACACTCCTTCTCTAAATTCATTTGTCAAATATTTATTAGCATCCAATCTTTTATACATCAATTTTCTACCTTTAGGGATTTTCATTAATGCAAAATTACCACAACCTAAAAGTCAATAATTTATTTTAAAATTTTACGTAAATAAGTGCCTAACAATATCACAAATGAAATATGTAATATTTTATTACCTACCTAATCAAATATTAGGTAATAAAATATAATTAACACAAAAAAGATATTCAAATCACAACATTTAATTAAAATTTAAATTGAACAAGAATAAGATAAAATGCTAACTCAATAACTCACCTTTGCTTAAAGTTCAAAACTCTTGAATGTTGTCTCTACTTCTATTTTTCCCCAAGTCTTGACTAGACAACTTAGTGAAACCTTACACAAGCAAGCTTCTCCAAATAAACTGTAAAGTGATAGAAAAGTCCAATATATATTAAATAATATTATATATCAATTAAATTTTGATAGAGAATTTAGTATATTAAATTCTCTTTACGAAAATCAATTATATCGTAAAGATTTCATATCTTTACGAAAATAATGTCCCTAAAACCCTAGAATTTACAAAAATAATAACTTTAGAAAGAATAAAACAGAATTTGCAAATTTGGACAATAACAAAACATGATAAAAGAAGTCTTCAAAATATGAATTACTAACTTCAATATTAACCATAAAATCAAAATATTAGTAAGCAATTTACTGCAAAGTCTACGACATTTTCGTGGGTTACGAATTTCTTCTATAAGACTAGGTGACAATTAGTTCTTATTTCACCCAAACACTAGGCTATAATAATAGCAAAATCCTTGCACCTGCATTATTATATTTTAATTAAAATTTCTAATCCGTTGTAAATAAAATAAGAAAAACTACTAATGAGTCGTGACTCAAAACTTAACACATTACATAACCACCTATGAAAAATCATTTTATATAAGATATATAAGGCAAAAAACCAAAATATTTAGAGTACTTAAAAACTAAAAAATCCAGTAAAATAAAAAATTGTTAAATTACTAATTATTGTTTTGTTACATTTAATCCAAATTAACATCGAGTAACATGAATAGACTACTAAGAAAACTAATAATGAGGAGCTCAACTATACTATCTCAAATTCAAACATAGTCTATCATAGATAGAGTAGAACAGAAATTTCAAGTACACATGAGCATATAAATAGCAATATATTTAGAATTAAAAATACCAAGCATACTTGTAAAACGAAAAACATTCACTTATAAAAAGATTTTCCAAAGTCATAAAATGTGCTATTCTCAAAATTTTAGATACGAAAATTTTAGTCTGTATATGCTTCTAACATCACCTAACAAAAAACAAATAAAAAGCTTTAAGTGTAAAAAAATAAGCAACAGTAAGAAAAGTGACAGTGTGTAGTGGGAAAGTGGCAGAGCGTAATCCAGAACATATATTTCTTGTTCTCAAAATAATTCAGAACCCACACCACACACTACCACCAACACAAACCAAACTAACCTGACTTAAAGAAAATGGAGAGACCGAAATTTGTGGTTCTAAACTGTAATTTTTTCTCTTTCTGAAGGAACATGAGTGTGGCAGTCGTGAAAGGGAATTGAAAAGTATGTGAAAGGGAAAAAAATTAAAGACAAAAGCTAAGTTTCGAATAGAAGCTAGACATTGAAGAGTCAGTGATAGGGAAAAAAAATTAAAGACAAAAGTTAAGTTTCCAATAGCCATTGAAGAGTCTGTGCAAGGGAAAAAAAGTTTAAAACATGAAAAATATTTGAAAAGGAGAGAAAACTAAATTTTGGCCCAGACGTAATAAATTTTAGACACAATTTTTTATTTTTAATAAAAAAATTAATTGTTTGTATCATTTAAACGTACACATAATTACTTTGAATTTCATTAATGATTATCATTAACTGTTTCGATTACGTAATTACTCATTAATATTATTTAATTTATAATATTATATTAATATTTTTATATGTGTTTTTCCAAGTACACGTTATCTCATTATTATTGTACATTTTTTTAGTTTTTAAATTTTTAGAATCCGCTTAGCATCCACTTTGGTGACTTTAATTTTTTTTAATTACTTTATATCATATAGAGTTGGTTTAAGGGACGCTTAATAGCATCCTATTTTTAGCGGACTCTTGTTTATGGTAGCTAATCAGTGTAATTCTTATAATGAATTAAATTATAATGTGATAGAGAAAAAAATTAGAGAATCCAACATATATTAATTAATATTATATACCAATTAAATTTTAGAATATGATACAAACCAACCTTCATTCTAGGTATATCTTTATAACATGGATTTGAAACTAACATTTTCATTCAATTTTTTCCATGCAGTATAATCCAGCAAAAGGAATTTAGAAATTATGGTATAAACTTTGAAGAATGTAGAAGGAAGATAATAATCATGGATTAATTCTTAATTCTTAATTATTTAATAACCACTGAATGTGAATTGTTTACTAAGCATCAAGATACTGAGAATCAGTCAACTGTCACTTGTCTAACCCATTTAAACCAAAATATTTACTAAATTCAAAACTAGTGAGAATCAATTCAAAACTTAAATAAAATTCATATTTACATAAGGCAAGAGAGCAAACAAAATATGGTGTTCCTAAACTATAACAATCAAATTGCATTACATCTGAGTTCAATAATTAGTTATCAACACAATTAAGCTGCAAAGAAAAATTAAGAAACAGAAAAGGAATTATGAAGTGAAGGGAGCGTGACGTTACGTCTGTCATGGGTGACCGTCGCTGATGTGGGTGACCGTAGCCTAGTGACCTTAACAGCTGTTAGGAGACAAAAGATTAACGATTAGGGCAAAACGACAACGAGAAAAGAAATGTGGTGGTGGTGGTGGTGAAGGTGGTGGTAGTGGTGGTGAAGGTGGTAGTAGTGATAGTGGTGGTGATGATGGTGGTAGTGATAGTGGTGCTGATGTTGGTGGTGGTAGTGGTTCTAATGGTAGTGGAGTATTTTTTAAAGTAGGATATTATTTTTCTTTAAGTGTCGACAAAATGTAAAAATACATAATTTAATTAATTATAATTTATATTAAATAAATAATATTTTAGCTATTGAAAATATTAAGTGACTACTTAATATATTAAATATATTTTATAATATAATACTTTATTCGGTCGCTAAATCGATGACTAAAACATTACATATTAAATATTATTTTAGCGACAAAAAATATTTGGGGACTAATTACCATATTAAATATATTTTACAAAAATAAAATTTATTTTGGTCGCTAAATCGGTGCCTAAAATATTATATATTAAATAATGTCTAGCAACCGAAAATATTTGGTGGTTAATTACCATGTTAAATATATTTTACAGAATAAAATTTATTTTGGTCGCTAGATCGATAACTAAAACATTACATATTAAATAATGTTAAGCGACCGAAAATATTCGGTGACTAATTACCATATTAAATATATTTTGCAAAATAAGATTTATTTTGGTCACTAAATCGGTGGCTAAAACATAATATTTAGAGACTAAAAATTTTCGGTGGCTATTTCAGTCGCTATAATAATAAATATTATTGTACATTTATTCAGTCACTAAATCGGTGGCTATTTGCGACTACTGTGAAGTGGTGGCTATTTTAGTCACAATTTGCGACTAAATTAATTTGGTGACTAATATCGGTGGCTAAATTGCATTTTTCTAGTAGTGATTTTTAAAATTTTTTAAAAGTATTTTTAAAATTAAAAAAAGTATAGATTGATTTTTATTATTTTTATAAAATATAATATTTAACGTTAATAATAATAAAATAAAATAAAAAATATAATAAAGAATAATAAAATTTATTGAGATATATTTCTTTTGTTTTCTCATTTTAATTTTTTGACGTATTGTATACATTTATACTCTTGCATCTCTTATTTTGTTTTTTGTTTAAAAAAAAAGTAGAAAGTTAGACTTAAATTCATTCTCATCGCTATCCATTCCCATATGTTCTCTTTTAAGTTCTCATATGTTCTCTTTTAAGATGAAAAAAGGTAGCTTTCTTTTTTCTCTTGATAGGAAAATATTAGTTTGATATTTATTTATTTTTTCATCTTATGAGTTTTTTTGTATATTTATTCTTTTATGAATATAAAAAGAAAGTTTATGTATATATGTTTTTTCATAACCATTTTTTATATGTGACTTGATTATCATAATTTTTTTAGTAATTATGTCTCTTGATTTTTTATTAGATTTTGATAAATTATTTTTTAGTCTTATTTTTTAAAAATAAGTATATTGATAAAGAATAAAATAATAGATTCATTTTTTTAAATTGATAAAGGGAAGATACCTTGAAGATGAAAACAATACACATTTATTTCTTCACCTATCTTCAAGCATGATACTAAAAATTCAATTGCTGAATTAGAAAATCATTCCTTAATATTCAAAGAATTATAAGTGAAATATTTCATATTAATTCTTTTAAATTATTAGCGGAAAGTTTCATATTAATTTTGTTAATTTTGTGAAACTTATTATAAGAAAATTTTCTCAAATATAAAAATATTTAGGGAAAGAAATGAAATTAGAAAAACATATTTAAAACATTTCAAATACAATTTCAAAATTATAATTTTTTTAAGAAAAAACTTACATAGAGATTTCAATACTAATTTTTATATACTTTTGTTACATTAGTATCAATAATTAAATATATAAAATTTGAGTATTTTGGTCCTTTCAAAATTTCTGATCAAAATCTGTCATTGAGTGTCAAATATTTTTTCGTAATTTAAATTTAGTCCTCATATATATATATATATATATATATATATATTTGATTTTTTAATTCAATTTTATCCTGCTTTTTTTAATAATTGAAATATATTTTTTTAATTTTTTAAATAAGATTAAGATTAATTAAATATAAATATTTTTACAAATTACTAATATTTATCAATTACTTTTCCTAATTCCTAAAAGTGTGCGGGATACCACATATTTTAGCAAAACAATTCAATGTAACAAATAATATATAAAAAAAATGAGGAGAAAAGTATTTGATGTGTGTGTTGGTAAGAAAATATTAAGCTATTTAATATTATCATTGTTGAATTATTTATTACAATCCTACTTCAATAGTAACTTGATCCTCACTCATCGAGACATATGAAGACACATTTGTATCTAAGTAGGGTTACAATTTTGGTGCAACAATGTCTCTGTGATAGCAATTAGTTGACTTCATTTTTACAAGGTGGAGTGCTACAACCATGTGAAGGTGCAGAAGGTGGAACAGGTCCTTTGGGAAGAGCATGAAAATGTATGTTTTTTACGCTTCTAACAACTAATTTACGAGGACGAGCTTCGTTTGATGGATTCAAGCCATGTTGAGTTCCAGAAGATGAAGAAGAAGAACTTTTGGGGAGAAGATGAAAGTTTGCACCAGTTCCAACTTTAACTATTTCTTCCATGTTCAAACCTTCGAGGTTAAGGATAGCATTCGCTATGAAAACATTTGAGAAAACCAGAAATATAAAAAATGAACGGAAGCTGATGATGACCATTTTTGAGTTCTTGACCAGAAAATGAAAGATCCAGTTTCTGATTCTGATTTTTATACCATGTCACCAGGAAAAGTTATTTAATATAGATTTTTTTTTCTTTAAAAAGGAAATGAAAGGTTGAAAAGTCAAATGTATTGATTTTAATACACACAATACTTATTTTAATAAATTATTAATTGATTGTTATTTATCATAATATACATTTATTTGATCTAGTCTTAGTCAATTTTTTTTTTCAAGAATGATATATTATATTAGAATAATAATAGTAAGAATTGTTCAAACTAAAAACTATTTCTAATTTAATATTAATTGTTAATAAATAGAAGAATATTAAAGTCACATTTATTAGTTAAGCTAAATAAATAAATTTTATTAATAATTTAATATTTATTAATTAATTTACTATAAATATATTAAATTTCAAACATCAATAGTTAATATATTTTCAAACTTCAATAATTAATATATATATATATATACTCTATAGCCAAATTCTAAATATAAAGTATTAATTAAATATAATATATTTATATACTTTTTACTAAATATATTGTGTATTTTGTTTTTATTATCATTAATATTTAAAATTTAAGTATATAATACCTAAATATTCTTAGAATTTTATTTGCTCAATGTTAATTCTTTTATCTTAATTTGTGCTCCATATATTTTACAATATCCACAATTTCGGTTTCTATTTTTTTTTGCCAGAAACTTTAAATCAATTATTCCTATTTTAGTTCTTTGAACTTTTTTTTTACGCAATTCCAACTCCAAAATTTCTAATTACTTATTTTTTTTTTTACAATTTTAAAAAATATATTAAATCACTTTCATGGAAAAGTAAACAAAAACATTTGGACTAATGTTTCGTATGATTAAAAATTAAAGAGTCAAAATTACATAACAAGACATTTAGTGACCAAAATCATGGATAAGTAAATATTATGGGACAAAAGTTGTGAATAAAAAATTGGGATCAAAATTAATATTAAATATTTTCTTTTCAATTTTTAATTCATGAACAATCATTGTCATTAATATTAAGTAAACGTATAAATCCTTGAGAGATTAAACAAACTATTCAATATTATAAAGGATTTCTCTACAATGGTTTTGAGCAATTATAAATATAAGATGATGACAGAAGCCTTCATTATATATCTTCTCTATGGGAGTTGTCCCTTAGGTTTAT
This sequence comes from Vigna unguiculata, assembly GCF_037176805.1. NCBI lineage: Eukaryota > Viridiplantae > Streptophyta > Magnoliopsida > Fabales > Fabaceae > Vigna > Vigna unguiculata. The sequence continues at coordinate 4,908,988 of NC_140798.1, forward strand.
CTTCTTCATTGTTATTTGTAGCTAGAAGTGAAAGTTAAGAATACTTAAATTCTTAGTTTTACACGAAACTCTCACTTTTATTGTGTACTCACTTTATAAATATTTACAATTAATGGAACTTTCCACAAACTCAATCTTTTGCATTATTCTTATTCATTAAACGATTGATGAGTATTTAATTTACTTGTTTTTATATGATTTAGGCACTTAATATTCTCAAATTTAGTAGACTTTTAGTAGATCAAACCCTTACCAGTTTAGAAATATAAAATGAGTGCATGAAGATCAGTTACTTGAAATTATTGACTTAAATTGATGTTTTTGTTGTAGCAAGAAAAAATTAGGAACCCTCATAGAAAGAAAAGGCTTCGGTATATTTTATATTATGGTGTGAGTTTGAAGAAGGCTGAAAGTTATAAAGGGTTTTATAAATATTTCAACAAGTTCATTATCCATGGTTAGAAATTATAAATCTACATTTCCTTTTGGATATTATTTTTATTAAAATAATAAATAAATAAAATTTATTAATTTAAATTTTGATATTTATAAATTAATTTATTTCAACGTATATTTATTTGACTTTAATTTATGTTTAAAAATTACTTTTATATCAAATTATTTTACAAATTTATTTTATTAATTATTCTTTAAGTATATTTAAAAAGTTATTACATTAATCAAATCAAATACACATTCATCATATTCTTTTTCTTTTAATTCAAGGGTTAATTATGTTTTTCGTTCCCCAATTATCAGTGAATTTTGGTTTTAGTCCCTCATCTGAATATTGATCCATTTTAGTCCCTGACGTTTTAAATTGCATGGAATTGGTCTCCAATTTTAAACTCTATTAGTATTAGGGATGACAAAAATACCTGTGCCTGCGAATATCCGCGGATAAAATCCGCGGCGGATAGTTACTACCCGCGGGTAGCGGGTATTTTAATATCCGCATATAAATGGGTCGGGTACAAGTATCATATTATCCGTATCCGCGGGTACCCGTTACCCGCAAAAAATTAAAATTAAAATTTAATTTATATTTTATTAAGTTAAATTTAATTAAAATTAAAATTAACAATATATTTTATTATGTCAAATTTAATTATAATTTAATTATAATTAAATTTATATTTTATTTTTATAATTTTATATTAAAAGTTTATATAATATATATATATTTTTAAATATTTGCGGGTATTGGGTATCCACGGGTACCCATGGGTTTTAAAAAATATCCGCGGGTATTTTGTAAGCGAATACTTGACAGGTAAAGGGGCGGGTAGCGGACGGATTTTTTTTGGCGGGTCGGGTTGCGGGTAAGCACTATTCGTGCCCGACCCGACCCGTTGCCATCCCTAGTTAGTATTAATTGACACTTGGCTAACGGATGGCCACGTCAGGATCCCATTTAGAGGTTTCTCTTTAGTTACAATAAATACGTGGTTATTGGTAGGCTATTTGTGGGTAATTTATGAAACCCTAAAATTTTAATTTCAGGATTGGAGAGGTTGGAGAGATTGCAGATCGTGTTGGTGTGAGCGAATCTTAGGCAACAAAATTCAGTTTTGTTTAGCGTTCTACAGTGATAAATAGCGGAAGCAAAGGATTGGATTGTACGAAGGAATAGTGGTTCGAAAATATGGCAAAGTTGTGCGTCCTCTTCAGAAATAACATCCAAAGTGTGTGGGTGTGGGAAAAAATTGTTGCTTCTAAAGGTAAGTACTGTGAAGAACAATGGCAGATTATTTTGGAGGTGTAGGAATTGGGCTGTAAGTGACAAATTCCTTCACTATTTCTCGAGCTTCATTTGGTTTTCTTTGTAATGCTTTCCTTTTTTGTGCAGTCCAATTCTCATTGTAATTATTTCAAATGGGTTAATGAGTCGAAATCTACATTTGAAGGGAAAGAATCTGAATTTGAATCCAGGTGCAAGCAAATGGGACATAATATAAAAGTTGTAGAAGGGGGATGAGATCCAGAAAGGTAAGACATCATGTTCTTTACTTTGTATTGATTTTTCTTTTACAAAATACAAATCTGAAAGTTGAAAACATATTAAATTGACAGGGAAACACACAACGGATTCGAACTGCCACTAGAGCTACCAACGCTGCTGGACCATCAAACCAAACCTACAGTAGAACGAGATCCACACCCATAGTTGCAACAAACGTGAACCAAGGAGAAAGAGCACCAACAACACGGACAAGAAGCATGGCAACACAAGCATTGGGTCTCAAGCTAGTAGTACTACAACTTGTGCACAACCCACATGAAAATGAATGAAGAATCCTACTCTTTTGTTGCTTTATTAAAGACATTTGTAATAGATTAAGACTTCTAAAAGATTGGTCATAATGATAGTGGACCACTATGTTGTTTTGGAGCAGTCGTACTTCAATATTTTAGTTAAAGTTATGGACCACTTACCTGCTTTTTGGGCCACTTTTTGCATTATTGTATTAGATTCAAGGAAAAACTTTTGCTATTGCTTTAGACCACTTGTTTGGCATTATTGATCAATGACATTGGTGATGCACTGTTTAAATGAAACACATATTTCTATTCCTTATTCACCATACATTGTATACCATTCTTTCAGTCATAATTTTTCATTCAAAACCACTTTCTGATACTATGAAATTGGTAAAAAAGGAGACCAAATCAAAAAATAATACATCGAATCCATTATTACCAAACCTTTTCCAAACTGCAATATTTCATTAACAGATTATGCACATAATGATCAAAACTGATTACTTTTATATTGTCCTCACAGTTCCTTACAAGTGGTCCAAAGCAATAGCAAAAGTGTTTCCTTGAATTGAATACAATAATGCAAAAAGTGGTCCAAAGCAGACAAGTGGTCCATAACTTTAACTAAAGTATTATCCAGAAATGTAAGACATCATGTTCCTTACTTTTTATTGATTTTTCTTTTACAAAATACAAATATGAAAGTTGAAAACATACTGAATTGACAGGGAAACACACAATGGACTCGAACTGCCACTAGAGCTACAACAGCTGTTAGACCATCAAACCACACCTGCAGTAGAACAAGATCCACACCCATAGTTGCAGCAAACGTGAACCAAGGAGAAAGAGCACCAACAACACGGACAAGAAGCATGGCAACACAAGCATTGGGTCTCAAGCTAGTAGTACTACAACTTGTGCACAACCCACGTGAAAATGAATGAAGAATCCTACTTTTTTTTTGCTTCATTAAAGACATCTGTAATAGATTAAGACTTCTATAACATTGGGCATAGTGATAGTGGACCACTATGTTGTTTTGGAGCAGTCGTACTTCAATATTTAGTTAAAGTTATGGACCACTTGCCTGCTTTGGACCACTTTTTGCATTATTGTATTCAATTTAAGGAAACACTTTATCTATTGCTTTGGACCACTTGTTTGGCATTATTGATCAATGACGTTGTTGATGCATTGTTTGAATGAAACGCGCATTTCTATTCCTTATTCACCATACATTGTATACCATTCTTTCAGTCATAATTTTTCATTCAAAATTACTTTCTGATACTATGAAATTGGTAAAGCAGGAGACAAAATCACAAAATAATTCATGGAATCCTTTATTACCAAACATTTTCCAAACTGCAATATTTCATTCACAGATTATGCACATAATTATCAGAATTGATTATTTTTCTACTGCCCTTAAAGTGTTTTACAAGTGGTCCAAAGCAATAACAAAAGTGTTTCCTTGAATTGAATACAATAATACAAAAAGTGGTCCAAAGCAGACAAGTGGTCCATAACTTTAACTAAAATAGTATCCAGAAAGGTAAGACATCATGTTCTTTACTTTTTAATGATTTTTCTTTTACAAAATGCAAATATGAAAGTTGAAAACATATTGAATTGACAGGGAAACACACAACGGACTCGAACTGCCACTAGAGCTACCAACGTTGTTGGACCATCAAACTAAACCAACAATAGAACGGGATTCACACCCATAGTGGCAGAAAACGTGAACCAAGGAGAAAGGGCACCAACAACACGGACAAGAAGCATGGCAACACAAGCATTGGGGTCTCAAGCTAGTAGTACTACTACTTGTGCACAACCCACGTGAAAATGAATGAAGAATCCTACTCTTTTGTTACTTTATTAAAGACATTTGTAATAGATTAAGACTTCTATAAGATTGGGCATAGTGATAGTAGACCATTATTTTGTTTTGTAACAGTCGTACTTCAATATTTTAGTTAAAGTTATGGACCACCTACCTGCTTTTTGGGCCACTTTTTGCATTATTGTATTCAACTCAAGGAAACACTTTTTCTATTGCTTTAGACCACTTGTTTGACATTATTTATCAATGACGTTGGTGATGCACTGTTTGAATGAAACGTGCATTTATATTCCTTATTCACCATACATTGTATACCATATATTGTATACCATTCTTTCAGTCATAATTTTTCATTCAAAACCACTTTATGATACTATGTAATTGGTAAAACAGGAGAGAAAATCATAAAATAATTCATGGAATCCATTATTACCAAACCTTTTCCAAATTGCAATATTTCATTCACAGATTATGCAGATAATTATCAGAACTGATTACTTTTATATTGCCCTTAAAGTGCTTCAAAAGTGGTCCAAAGCAATAGCAAAAGTGTTTCCTTGAATTGAATACAATAATGCAAAAAGTGGTCCAAAGCAGACAAGTGGTCCATAACCTTAACTAAAATATTATACAGAAAGGTAAGACATCATGTTCTTTACTTTTTAATGATTTTTCTTTTACAAAATACAAATCTGAAAGTTGAAAACATATTGAATTGACAGGGAAACACACAACGGACTCGAACTGCCACTAGAGCTACCAACGCTGCTGGACCATCAAACCAAACATGCAGTAGAACAAGATCCACACCCATAGTTGCAGTAAACGTGAACCAAGGAGAAAGAGCACCAACAACACGGACAAGAAGCATGGCAACACAAGCATTGGGTCTCAAGCTAGTAGTACTACAACTTGTGCACAACCCACGTGAAAATGAATGAAGAATCCTACTTTTTTTTTGCTTCATTAAAGACATCTGTAATAGATTAAGACTTCTATAACATTGGGCATAGTGATAGTGGACCACTATGTTGTTTTGGAGCAGTCGTACTTCAATATTTAGTTAAAGTTATGGACCACTTGCCTGCTTTGGACCACTTTTTGCATTATTGTATTCAATTTAAGGAAACACTTTATCTATTGCTTTGGACCACTTGTTTGGCATTATTGATCAATGACGTTGTTGATGCACTGTTTGAATGAAACACGCATTTCTATTCCTTATTCACCATACATTGTATACCATTCTTTCAGTCATAATTTTTCATTCAAAATTACTTTCTGATACTATGAAATTGGTAAAACAAGAGATCAAATCACAAAATAATTCATGGAATTCATTATTACTAAACCTTTTCCAAACTGCAATATTTCATTCATAAATTATGCTCATAATTATCAAAATTGATTACTTTTATATTGCCCTTAAAGTGCTTTACAAGTGGTCCAAAGCAATAGCATTCTATATGAGGTAGAGTCTAAGGGGAACACCTTTTGAGTCTAAGAGTGTCTATCCAGATAAGGGAAGTTAGTGTGCTCTACAACAGGTAAGGGAAGCTAGTTTTAAAATTAATTCTTAATAGTGAATGATGAAATGTGAGTTGTATGATGATGATTGGTGATTAATTAATTAGGTGAATTTGTTTTAGAAGTATAATTTAAATATTCAAAGTGATTAATTGAATTGAAGTTTAGTCTATAATTTTAATATATTTGCATTGATAATATTTGGGAATTGGTTGTGTGACCTGATTGAACTTGTCTGAGGTTGTTTGATAAGTAAGATTATGAATGTTTCATTTGAAAATAAGTGAAAAACTTGGACAAGTTGGTCATGGGTACATTGTTAACAGAATTGTTGGATGAGCATATGGCTCATTGAGCGAAAGTGCATAATTTGCAAGTCAGAAAGTTCCGACATTTTGATTCATCAAGCAAATCATTTCTCGTTGGACGAGCTTATTAAAACTAATCTTAGGAGTTTTCCTAATTAAAAGCCTCGCTAGACAAGCATGAGAATGTGGAAAATCCTAGAGTAAAGTGAATTTTTAATAAATTTAATTTCAGTACTCTCTCTCATTGAGTGAGCTTGTAAGTTATTGAGTAAGAAAATTTTAAATAAAAATTCATAATAACTTTACAATTAATTTAGAAACACATTTGAAACATTAAATAATCATAATAAAATTTGGTTAAAAAAATTGAATTTGTTTCTATAATTAAAAGATTAAATTTAACCAAAATTTTAAAAATAAACTAATTTTTATTTTTATTTAAAAAATCAAAACATATTTAATTTGTTTCTTAAACAAAACATTTACTTTTATAAACTCGCCATATGAAAATCTTCCCAAAAGAGTAAATGACAGTTGTCCGCAATTATTGTGACTTCTCTGTTTTTCTACAAATAAATTTTGTCAACTCTGTCCTGGGTGAGATACTGAACCAATCTCGGAACAGAGATAACGATCAAATACCAACATTCATTAAGAAACTGAACAGACAGTAAAAAGGATAAGAATGAAATAATAAATATTTTTTAATAATATCTAAAGTATATTATAAATAAATAACTATTGATAAATAAAAATAAAAATAAATATTGTGATTTCTCTTTCTTACAACGGTCTGACCTTTTCCTCTTTACCAACTTCTTCTCCCATGCAAGAAAAGGACAAAAATAAAATGCATGTACGAACAAATATTTTTGAAAATAATAGGGATGACACTCAAAGTTACAGTTTGGTGAGAGTGGGGTGTACTAACAAAAGATGTTTTAATCTTTTCATAGTATCGTAGAGGAGCAGATAGCAATTATGGGGTGCAGGAATGAAATCAGCTAACACCGTAGGTGATTTGGGCACCATCTTTCTGCACTTCCAATTTTTCTCCTGCACTCCCCTAAAATCATATCTTCCAATTTTATCCTTGTAAATTTATAATAAATACGAGAAGTTAATATTGTGTTGCACCACTGCCTCCAGACCTCTTTTTCTTCACCTTCTCCCGATGTATGGATTACAATCTGGAAATATGTTTGAAAACTGTTAAAATTCTCATCTACTATGTTGTTATTAATTTTAGTTATTTTTTAATATTAATAACTTTATATAATAATGTAACGACTTTATAAAAAATTTTATTGTCAATTGATTAAATGACTATATAGACATTTTATATGATTTTAATTTTTTTTAATGTTAACAATTTAAACAATATATTATCTTTAATCTTTAATACTATATATATAATATTATTATATTTTTATTATTTTATATGTTATTTAGATTTTGAAACATTTTTTTCTCAATCTGGTGATACATTTTGGATTCCAAAATTTGGAACTTACTTAAAATCCCAAATCACCTTACACCTCATCTCCACCGAAGACCCCACATATAACATGAAAACAAAAACTAGAGTCATATACCTCTATTCAATCGATGAAGAACGTGTTGCGATATGGCAAAAAACTTAAAAAGCTTCAATGGTAAACCACCGAAAGTGAACGAAGACTGAAGGAAGCCTGAGAACGAAGGTGAAGAAAGGTCTGGAGGAAACGGTTGAACGAAGAAAGTGACCTGAAGATTAATTTCTCTTATTTATTATAAATTTATAAGGGTAAAAAGGAAATATGTTAATTTAGGGGCTGCAGGAAGAGAATAAGGGGTGTAGGAAGAAGCAGCTTGTGGTTTAAACCCTCTAAAGCCCAAGATTGGCCAAGTCCTAAAGTATGACATTTTACCACTCAAGTGAGGATGATGAAATTACACCAAGTTATTGGTAAATTGAAGTATCGATTCATAAATATAGGGTTAAATATATTTTTGGTCCCTTAATTTTTAGTGAAAATTGAAATTAGTCTCTTTTCAAAACTTTGAACCAATTTAGTTCTTCATCTTTAATAAATTGGTGAATTTAGTCCTTTTAACCAAATTTTGTTAAGTTTATTTGACGTTTTAAACGTGTTTCTAAGTAAACATTGAAGCGAAAATGAGTTAAACGATGTAAATAACTCAAATACTATCATGAAATGCGTTTCAAACGTCAAATAAACTTAACAAATTTTGATTAAAAGGACTAAATACACGCATTTCCAAAGTTGAGGGATTAAATTAGTCCAAAGTTTCAAGGAGGGACTGTTTCTAATTTATACCGAAAGTTAAGAGACCAAAAATATATTTAACCCTAAATATAATAAATATTTATATTGGTAGAGTGGTGGACAAGGATGACAATGGGTCGGGTCAGGTATGGATAGTGCTTACCCGCTACCTGACTCGTTGAAAAAACTGCACATGTTACCCCCATTACCTGCTGGATACCTATATTAAAAAAATTCACAGATTTTTTTCAACCCACGGTTACCCGTTGGATACCCACAAATATTTTTTAAATAAAATTTTTATTAGATCCGCATTAAATTACAAATAAGAAAAATAAATAGAGGTGCAGAAAAAACTTAAACAACCCAACATATAATGAAAACTAGTGCAGATAGTAAAATGAGGGGTGCGACGAGTAAAAACTTGCCTAGACTTAACTCTCTCCTCTTCTCCCACACAAAGGCAATTAGGGTTTCCCTTGGTCTGCGAGTCATCATGAATCTAGCAGCAGGTTCCGCCACCACATGCCCCATGACAATGAGAGACGTCTGAAACGCTTGTCACCACCGTAGGAGTTGCCGCGAGAACCAAACAACACAACCTATCATTGTAATACGCCTCTGCTCGTGCCACTCCCGAGCACCACCGACAATATCCCCACCTTCGTCTCAATCCATCTTCTTCGTCATTTCTCACGACTTAGAGTGAAACAAAAGCCTTGTCGCCCCTCTACGTCAAGTTTTAAACCTCAAGGAAAAAACTACCGCAAGCCCACCATCAACTTTGACTTCGAACTTCGAACTCCAATATCGGAATGCCAACAACTCAACTTCGAACTCAAACTTGCTGAGAGTCAGAACGTCAAGGCCAACATTTTGATTTGCCTCAATCAGAGAGGAGAAATACTTCTCTGGCATTTGACAACAACAAAGAGCGAAAAGAAAAAAAAAACTCAGCAGACAAGGCATGAGTAACTTAATAACGTAAAACTTAAGGATAAAAATATAATTTCATTTTCTTAACAGGTCACGGATACCCATGGGTACGGATAGTATGATATCCGACCCCGACCCGTTAATGAATAGGTATTAAATTATTCGCTACCCGCTATCTGTGGGTACTTATTACCCACAGATACTAACTATCTACAATAAATTTTATCCATAAATATCCATGAGTACGAATATTTTTTTCATCCTGACCATGAATACGAAAATAATTGCATATAAATAAGGAAACTAAAGAATAAAATAGTGTTTTGCGTGAATGCATGGTTTTATTGTGATGATTTGACTTTATGTGTTTGTTTTTTTCTTATGTTATGCTTTCGTATGGCATATGCGGGTTTCATGTGTATGCGTATGTGTTTACGTATGTCATTTAATTTTAAAACTTATTACATGGCATGACAAATTTTTTTATGTGTCAGGACATTTATTACATACAATCATATATAATAACATATAAGAAAATTATACTTTTGACTCCTATTTTTTGACTCTTATGTTTTACTTTCTGACATGATTTAGTATGAATCATTAATTTGTTCAAAAGAAAAGATAGTGGTACATTAATTAATGATCCACATTAAGCCACGTCAGGGAGAGAAGTAAAGAATGTAAGTGAAAAAATGGAAGGTATAATTGGTTTATGTTATAAAATAATTGATAGAAAGATATAAAACAATTGAGAGAAAGAGAATAGAGAGTAGGGACTGATTTTCTGTGTGTAATTTATTAATAGGAGAAGTCCTTATTTATAGATACAAAAGGTAACGCAAGGGATACAACTCAATGGTTACAACACTAATGACAACATCAATAACAATCAATCATAAGTAACTGCTAGCAACTCAATGGACATCTATATATTTCATAACACTCCCCTTTAGGTGTCCATTGATTAGAAAATGTGCCTCGTTAAATCCTTACTAAGAAAAACCCTTTGGGATAAAAACCTAGTTAAGGAAAAAGAGTACATCATTCTTCATTCTTCAATATAATATTATTCATCACATCTTCTATTTCTCCCCCTCATGTAAACTTTCATCTTTAAGATGTCGGAGCCCTAACTTGTGAAGAAGAATCTTGTTTGTGATCAATTGTTGTGAGGATCAGATAAATAACCTACATCTACATAACTCATTTGATTTTGAATCATTTGGATAAAATAAGGCTATATTCAAAGTACCCTTAAGGTAACGAAATATATGTTTTACACTAATTCAATGTCTTGTAGGTGAATAATTATATCTTGTTTAACAAATTTATAACAAATACTATATCAAATCGAATATAATAAGCAAAATACATTAGTGCTCTTATAACATTAAAAATATGGTATTTCTTAACCAAGAAGTTCTTCATCATTGTTAGGTCTAAAAGGACATTTATCAACATCTAGCAACCTCACAATTGAAGTGTAAAAATGTATAACTTGTCCATATAAAACTTTTTAAGCACCTTCATTATATAAACCTTGATGAACAAAAACACTTGTATTTAAATACTCAATTTGTAATCTTAAACAAAACTTTGTACTTCCAAAATCTTTCATCTCAAATTCTTTCTTTAAGCAATCAATTGCCTTTGTGAACTCATTAGGAGTTCCAACGATGTTTATGTTATATGCATAAACAACAATTATGACAAATTCATTTTTCGATCTTTCAACAAGTACTTACAAGGACAATTATACATCTTGATTGCTTTAATCCATAAAAAAGGGACTGTTAGATTATGAATCACAATGATCAATCATATAAAGCATAAAGCCTAAATTAATTGAACAGTTCTCAATACTTAAACAAACAAAAATGCGGAAGCGTACCTCGTTATTGAGAGAGTAGATGAAAAATTAGCACTTGTAGAACACATGAAATCAATAAAAGATCCATCTTTCTGTAAGTGTGTTGAGACCATATGTTTAGTCATTTCGCTGCACGATGGTATCAGAGCTTGCTTTGATAGTTATTCAAATTTTTCGAAAATGGTTGGACAAAATCAAACTTTTGCTGAGGGTGCGTCTATTAATAGACCTCCACTTTTCACGGGTGAAAACTATCCTTTTTGGAAAGTTAGAATGCAAATATTTTTAGAATCAGTTGATAGGGGTATTTGGGATGCTGTTTTGAATGGACCATTTGTGCCTGTTAACGTTGTTAATGAAGTGCAGGAACCAAAGCCTTTTGCTCAATGGACTGCTGATGAAAACAGGCGAGCTCAATATGACGTTAAAGCCAGAAACATTATATCATCTGCTCTAACTCTTGATGAGTTCTACAGAATTTCTGTTTGCACCACTGCACGCGAGATGTGGGAAATCCTTCGAGTGACTCATGAAGGAACTGACGATGTTAAACGAGCTAGAAAGAACTCCTTGATACAAGAATATGAGATGTTTCGAATGCAGCAGGGAGAAACCATCTACGATGTGCAGAAGCGGTTCACACACATTGTCAACCATCTCAATGGGCTAGGTAAAACATTTGATACTGATGAACTTAACATAAAAATTCTTAAATCTTTGAATAGGACTTGGCAGCCAAAGGTGATGGCTATCACGGAGTCACAAAATCTTGCAACAATGACCATGGCGGCTCTGTTTGGAAAACTGAGAGAGCACGAGCTTGAGCTGGGAAGACTGAATGATGAAGAAGATCAAGGAAGAAAGAAAAATATTGCATTCAAAACCGAGGTTGTCAAAGGCAAAAAGCAAAAAGAGGAAGAAGATTCTGATGATGATGAGAATCTCAGTCTAATGATAAAGAAGTTCACAAAGTTCATGAAGTCCAAAGGAAGAAATCAATTCAAGAGTAATAAGAAGGAGAATCAAGGAAGCTCCTCAAACTTTAAATGCTATGGATGTGGAGAAACTGGTCATGTAAAAGCAGACTGCCCAAATTCTAAAAGGAGTGATGAAAAGAAAAGCAAGAAATATTTTAAGAAAAAGGCATACATAGCGTGGGAAGATAATGCCTCAAGTTCATCCAACTCTGAAGGATCCGATGAGGAAGAGGCAAATTTTTGCTTAATGGCCAATGGTGATCACTCTGACAGTGAGGTAAGCTCTTCTGACAATGAAAATGATTATGATTCTCTTTATGATGCTTTTCAAGAATTGCTTGCTAAATCCAGTAAATTAGATATTGCTCACAAAAAAATTGAAAAAGGATTTTAAAGAATTACAAGACAATCTTGAAAAATCTCTAGAAGAAGAAAATGTTTTGAAAAATAAAATCTTAAGTTTAGAAAATAGAGAAATTGAGGCAGTTGAATGTGAATCTTGCAAAAGCTATATGTTTGAGTTAATGATTTTAGAAAAACAACTTAAAGATGCTTTAGAAAATAAATCTTTTGAAAAACATGCTTTTGAGAAGAAGAATCTAAGTAGAAATAAATATGTTCCTAAAAATAAAAAGACTCGCAAAGTGTGGGTAGAAAAAGGAACTGTTCACTATAGAAATAATTGTTTAGCTACTTGTTTTTATTGCATGAAAAAGGGGCATACATCAAATAAATGTAATATTAAACACTATGATGTTCCAAATGGGAAGTATACTTGGATGCCTATTGCTAGATAATTCTTATATCCCTCTAACCCAAAGGACCCAATAAAGTTAATGGGGACCTAAAGAAATTATCTTTTTATTTTGTAGTTAACTTCCAAAGCTAGAAAATCATTGTGGTACCTTGACAGTGGATGCTCAAGACACATGACTGGTGATAAAAGGAAGATCAAGAATCTCAAAAGAAAGGATCAAGGATTTGTTACATATGGAGATAACAACAAAGGGAAAATAATTGGAATTGGAGATGTTGGTTGAGGAGATACCCTGAAGATCAAGGATGTGCTACTTGTAGAAGGACTGAAGCACAATCTTCTCAGTATTAGTCAACTATGCGACAAAGGTCTCAAAGTTATCTTTGAAAGTGATTACTGCACTATCCACCAAAAGGATTCTAATGAAATTGCTTTGAAAGGTATGAGACACAACAATATCTATTTAATTGATCTTGATTGTGCATCATCTAGTGATATAACATGTCTAGTTGCAAAGGAAGAAAATCCTTGGTTGTGGCATAAAAGGGCTGCTCATATTCACATGAAACAGTTGAATAAGTTGATGTCTAAGGAGTTAGTGATCGGTTTACCAAAAATAAAATTTTAAAAAGATAAAATATGTGCTGCTTGCCAAAAAGGAAAACAAGTAAAATCATCTTTTCATTCAAAAAATATTTTATCTACTTCAAAGCCTTTAGAGCTATTGCATATGGATTTATTTGGTCCCTCTAGGATTAAGAGTTATGGAGGAAATTATTATGCTCTTGTTATTGTGGATGACTACTCTAGATTTACTTGGACCTTCTTTCTTACCTTAAAAAGTGAAGCCTTTAAAGCATTTAAAAAATTTGCAAAATTAGTTCAAAATGAAAAAGATTTGAAAATTAAGATTATAAGAAGTGATCATGGTGGGGAATTTCAAAATGAGTCATTTGAAAAATTTTGTGATAAAAATGGAATTTTGCATAATTTCTCTGCACCTAGGACACCTCAACAAAATGGAGTTGTAGAGAGGAAAAATAGATCCTTAGAGGAACTAGCTAGAACAATGCTAAATGAATATAATGTTCCTAAATACTTTTGGGCTGATGCTGTGAGTACTGCATGTTATGTTTTAAATAGAATGCTTATTAGGCCTATTTTAAAAATTACTCCTTATGAATTATTTAAAGGTAGAAAGCCAAATATTGCTCATCTTAAAATTTTTGGATGCACGTGCTTTGTTTTAAATAATGGAAAAGAAAATTTAGGAAAATTTGATTCTAAAGCTGATGAAGCAATATTCCTAGGATATTCTCCTACTAGTAAAGCATATAGAGTCTTTAATCGAAGAACTTTGAATGTTGAAGAATCCATGCATGTTGTCTTTGATGAAGTTGTGGACCTTGAGGTGAACCCTCTTGAGTCAAATAAGCAAATTACAGGTGATGAAGAATATATTCAGGAAGCCCTTGATGAGATGTATTTAAATGAGAATCCACCTTATCAATCTGAAGATCTTGAAAAATGCTGGAAGTCACCAAGAGGACTATCTCTAGACAACATCATTGGTGATATTTCAAAAGGGGTAATCACTAGAAATATGAACAATTTTTGTATGAATGTTGCTTTTGTCTCGCAGATTGAACCAAAGAATGTTCAAGAAGCTCTTCAAGATGATCAATGGTGCATTGCAATGCAAGAAGAGCTCAATCAATTTGAAAGAAATAAAGTATGGAAATTGATTCCAAGAGATGAATCACTTCAAGTGATTGGAACAAGATGGGTTTTCAGAAATAAGATGGATGAAGATGGAAATATTACTAAGAACAAAGCTAGGCTTATGGCAAAGGGATATCGACAAGAAGAAGGTATAGATTATGATGAAACATACGCCCCTGTTGCAAGGTTAGAAGCTATACGCTTACTTCTTGCTTATGCCTCTATTATGAAATTTAAATTATATCAAATGGATGTCAAAAGTGCTTTCCTAAATGGTTTTATCAAAGAAGATGTGTACGTTGAACAACCACCTGGTTTTGAGGATTACAAATTTCCAAATCATATTTATAAATTGAAAAAGGCACTTTACGGTTTGAAACAAGCACCTAGATCTTGGTATGAACGCTTAAGCACATTTTTGCTCGAAAATGATTTTGAAAGAGGTAAAATAGACTCAACTTTGTTTATTAAAAGAGTAGATAAACACATTTTATTAGTTCAAGTGTATGTTGACGATATAATTTTTGGATCAACTGATAAATCTCTATGTGAAGGTTTTGCAAGCATAATGCAGGGTGAGTTTGAAATGTCAATGATGGGAGAATTAAACTTCTTCCTTGGTTTACAAATTAAACAAATGGATGAAGGGACATTCATATCTCAATCTAAATATTGTAAGGAATTACTTAAAAAATTTGAAATGGATAATGCTAAAGCAGCAAGTACTCCTATGGCAACTTCCTGCTATTTGGATAAAGATGAATCAGGTATTGAGGTAAATCAAACCATGTTTAGAGGTATGATAGGATCTCTCTTATATCTTACTGCAAGTAGACCTGATATTATGCAATCTGTATGCGTTTGTGCTAGATATCAAGCTAATCCTACGGAATCACATCTTATAGCAGTAAAAAGAATCTTAAAATATCTTAAAGGAACTATATCTTTTGGACTTTGGTATCCTTCTGGGGCATCACTTAGTTTAATAGGGTACTCTGATGCTGATTATGGTGGCTGTAAAATAGATAGAAAAAGTACCAGTGGTACTTGTCATCTCTTAGGAAGCTCACTAGTTTCTTGGCACTCCAAAAAACAAGCCTGTGTGGCTTTGTCAACTACAGAGGCTGAATACATTGCTGCTGGCAATTGTTGTGCTCAAATCCTATGGATGAAGCAACAATTAGAGGATTACAGTATCTATCTAAATCATATTCCTCTAAAATGCGACAATACTAGTGCCATAAACTTAACTAAGAATCCAATAATGCATTCTAGGACAAAACACATAGAAATTAGACACCACTTCTTAAGGGATCACATAAGTAAAGGAAATTGTGTGATAGACTATGTAGACACCAAGCATCAATTGGCAGACATCTTCACAAAGCCTTTAGCCAAAGACAGATTTTATGAGCTTAGGAGGGATTTAGGGATATTAGAAGTCTCTTGAAAGAGCAATAATCTTCATTTTTTTTTGTTTATCAAGCTCAATAATCGATTATCACTCATGATAATCGATTATCTTCTCCCAAAAATAAGTTCTAAATTCCTGGAATAATCGATTATCAAGCAGAATAATCGATTATCATGACCCTGATCAAAATACTCAAAATCGTTCTGGAATAATCGATTATTACTTACAATAATCGATTATCTGCTCATACCACTCACTTCCAGAATTCATATTATGAAACAATAATCGATTATCACTCAGGATAATCGATTATTGCACGACGTTATGTCAAAATTTTCAAAAAAATAGCTGTTGTAACGGCTAGATTTGCTTTGATTTTCGCATTTTAGCCGTTGGGAGCCTTCTCTTTATAAATTCTGTGTCCAAATTTTAACTATTCACGCAGAAACGAACTCCTCTCATCATTTACCTTTTTCTTCTTCAAACAAAACCCTAAACGTATCATCCTTTGCTCTTGCAATCAGCACCATGGCAGAATCATCTCGCAGAAAGATCCCAACACGTAGACGAACTGCTCCACGTCCAACCCAACCTTCCATCAGATCAGCATCCATTGAAGGTTGGATCTCTGATGAAGATCGAAGAGATGAATTCGTTCAGATTTGGAAAAACAAAGCACTCATCTCTCCAAAGTACATTACTCTTCGAAAATTCACAACTGCAGGTTTTGAGTTTCCTGCTCTCTTTAATTTTCAAGGCATCAGACCATTTGTGGAAATGCATGGAAACTACTATCCTGATCTTATACGAGTGTTCTACTATAATCTCAAGATCAGAGATGAAGTTGCTCTATCAAAGGTGAAGGGAGTGGACATCATCATCGACAATGATATTTGGGAAAATGTGGCTAAATTTCCCATCAATGATGCTGCAGAATCAATTCTCCATGGGATTGATGGCTTCAATCGAATATTGGCCTATCAATCCTTCTTACGCAACCCAGCACAGGATGTTGGGAGACAATTATTGGCTGGAGGACTAAAAATGGATGAAAGACTCATCCATTACTTAATTGTATGGATTTTGTGTCCTAGAGGAACCAATCATGCTCAGTGCTCAGAGGCTGACCTTCTCATCATGTATGCGATTCTAAATCGCGTTCCGATAAAATGGTCTAGTTTAATCCTAGACACTATGCTCAAAGCAAAGAGGTATCCACAATATCCTCTCCCATATTCCCTCTTAATCTCAAGGATTTGCGAATACAAAGGAGTTGATACCACCGGGGAGCTTTGTCAAAGTACCTTACGTGCCAATGAAATTGCTGAAAGCTCTCTCAAACAGCTAAAACTTGTTCCTCTTGGTGATACTTATGTCCATCGTGATGATATGCCCAACTATGACGCTGAAGATGAAGAACTTCCTCCTACTGATCCCATACCTCCTGCTACACACAATGTTGGCTCTTCAAGTGGTGCTGGCTCATCTTTCTCTATAGAAGACAACATAGCCAACATGAACAAACGACTAGAAGAATTATTTCTTCTGTCTACCTCTCGTCATGAAGAAGTTGTCGGACTCATTAGGGGGATTGATACTAGAATTTCCAACTTAGAAAATAGGTTTGACGAGGAATTCACTCATGATGATGACATGAGTGCAGAATTTTAGGGGGAGAATTCTCTAACATATGTTTTACCACTGTTTGTAGTCTCTTTTCATTTCTGAATCAATAAATGATTAAAGTATTTTTATTTTCTGCTGTGTGCCCTCAAGCATTATTTCATTTAAGGGGAGCTCTACCCTTTTCTCATATGATCAAAAAAGGGGGAGAATAAGTTTAAATGCTCAAGACAAATTATTTTATTTTAACCATTCTCTTTGCAAGTCTCTAAATTGCAGGTACCAACAAGTCCTTAAACATATTTTTGATCATCATCAAAAAGAGGGAGATTGTTGGCAAAAAGAAGGAAGTCAAGTGATTTTGAATGATGATCAAGATGAAGACAAAGTGTTCAATTATGCAAATGTTATCTTGTAAAATAAAATAAGTGTATTGTAGAATAGTTTAATTAAACTTAGAATCAGCAGCATGGCATTCGTCTTTCTAGAAGGTTTCTTATTTTTAGAAAAACTACAGTGATAATCGATTATCACTATTGATAATCGATTATCTGTGCAGAACTTGTATTTTTCGAAAACCTACTGGAATAATCGATTATCTCCTGAAATAATCGATTATCCTGTTCAAAATTTACTTTTCAGGAAACCTACTGGAATAATCGATTATCCTTAGTGATAATCGATTATCCTTGGCAGTTGAAACATAAAGATTCAGTTTTTAACTTAAATTTCGAAAACCTACTGGAATAATCGATTATCCTTAGTGATAATCGATTATCCTTGGCAGTTGGAACATAACGGCTCTATTCTTAAACCTAAATTTCGAGAACTCTATTTAAGGAACTGCAGTTCAACTTCAAAAATACCTTTTTAAGATTCAGAGTTCTTTGGCTGTGACTGCAAAGTGTGGCTCTGTGAGATTCTTAAAGAAAGCTTGAAAAACCTAGTGTGAGTGAGCGATAACTTTTTCTAAGTGAGTTCTTAGAAGATTGAGTGCTGTGCTGTTGCTAGGAAAGCTGGTCATCCTCTGTGAGATTCAGGGGGAGTTTTGTTCATCTCTTGTGGTTGTTCAAGAGAGGTGTTTTCTAATCTTTTCTCTCATATAATCTGTTGTAATTTTGATTATTATAGTGATTGAGTTAATCTCCTTGTTTAAGAGATTAACAACTGGACGTAGGGTCTTTTGATCCGAACCAGTATAAATATCAGTGTGCTCCTCTTCCCTTAAACTCTTTATTTATCTGCTCTTGCATTTAAAGTAACTATTACTTTAAGTTAATTAATTAAATTTTTGAGAAAAATTTTAAAACCTGTCAAGATTTTTAAAAATCCAATTCACCCCCCCTCTTGATTTTTGACCATTGTTTAGTCATTCCGCTGCACGATACCAACACCATACTGTTCTCTTTCTGGTAGGTTATTCTAAAACGTATCTCGTATCTGAGTATAATTTTACGTCATAATACAAAACTGATTAATGGGTATCAATTTTATATCCTTACCGGCAGAGACCAAGGACCTCTCAACAAGTTCTTGAATACTTAAGTTCATCACAGACCGTTCATTGAACAATCCAACCCATCACAGATCGTTCATCAGAAACCCAATATATATTATCCATAAATTAATAATAATTGTGCAATATAATTGATATTTACAAATAATATAATTTATTAATTAATGTTAATCCACTATAATAATAGGGAATAATAATTTTATATAATAAAATTATATAAAATACAACAGGAACTTGTTCAATTTTATTAAATCATCCACTTTAGAATTTGCATTATTGGGTAAATTAAATCATTCAGGGATTTTCATATAATTATCATTCTTTACAATATTGTTTTGCGCAAAAATTCATTTGTACTCAATGAGTTTTACACCTTCATGTGTGCGGACTACAGGTCCAAAAATCTTTTATTTAACAAGCAAATCTAACTTTGCTTCTATTTCATCTTTCCATTTGGCCAATCATTTATTTGTCGACAATCTTGATCCTCATTGTTATTCATAACATTCATCGTTATATTATATGCTAAAACATCGTCAACGTTGACTTTGGTTTCATATTATCTTATTCATGACATAATTTATTGAGATCTCATCATTTTCAACAAATTCATGTACATGTGGTTCTTCTGGAACCAAGGTTCTTTTAGAACCTAATTATTAATTATGTCAAATGAATCTTTTATGATTTACACCTCCTCGATTAGGTCATCTTGTCTTTTTAGCTCCTTTTCTCATTCGAGAATTTTTATCTTTGGAATCAATAGGCTTACCACGCTTCAATCGTGTTATGAATAAATATCACTTATATTTGGAGCATTTAGCAGTTGGTATATGTGATTTAATTACCCTATTTGTGTCAGTAAAAAACATTTGATAATTGATTGACTAATTTGTGAATGAATTATCATTTGAATTTCGAGTTCACATTCTTTTGTATGAGGATCACGAGAGATAATGATAATTCATTCCAACCAATATCCTTTTCCAAATATTTTCTTTCTCCCCCTAATGTTGGAAAAACTTATTCATCAAAAATAACAGTTGAATCAAACTGTAAATATGTCTCCTATCTAACATATATTCTCAATCATCTCTAAAGACTCATCATAGTCCTTTTTGGTAGGGAAATTCGATCATATACAAAAATTCTTAAATGAGACAATTAGGTTACTGACCAAAAACCAACTGCATAATAGAATAATTATGATAACTTGTTGGCTTGATGCGAATCAATCCTATAGCATGTAAAATTACATATCTCCAAGTAGTCATTGGAAGATTAGCTCTCATAAGTAATGGTCTTGCAACCAACTTTAGACGTTTTATTCATAATTCTACATGTCCATTTTGAGCATGAACATATGTTCTACTAGATGTTCAACAACAATTCCCATTAACATACAACACTCATGAAAAATATAAGATGTAAATTCACCAACATTATCAAGACAAATTTTCTTAAACGAATAATTTTGGAAGTGATCTCTTAACTTAACTAATTGTGCTAATACTTTGCAAATGCTTGATTGCAAGTTGATAATAAACAAACATGTGACCATTTAGTTGATGCATCAATTAAACCATGAAATATCTAAATGATCCACATGATGGGTGCATTGGACCACAAAATCATCCTGTATTCATTCCAAAAGATGAGATTGACTCATTTCTAAAGTTTTCTGATGATGGTCTTATTATCAACTTTCCTTGTAAACATGTATTACATGAGAAATCATTGGATTGAAGAAATTTTTGACTCTTAAGTGGGTGTCCACAAGAGTTTTCAACTATTTTTTTCGCACCATGATAGATCTAGGATGACCCAATTGATCATGCCAAATAAGGAATTCCTTTTTGATTCGTAAACTTCTGGTTTATAATGATATCATTTCAATTGTACTAATACATGTGTAGTGCAAGTCATAAGAGAAGATTGATAATTTCTCCAATACACATTTTTTTTTTATTCAACCCAAGTCCATTGATATAAATATATTTTATATCTCCTTCATTGTTTGTCTCAATATGATATCTATTTAGACAAATATTTTTAGAACTTAATAAGTTTCTATTAGACTTCTTTGTAGAAGTGTAGTAGCTCTTCTGAAGCCTTTAAAACATTACTTGTGATATAAAAATCATGCTAATATTGACTTCTCAAATAACCAAACATGAGAAAAATAAATTAATAATCTTGAGAGTTTAATTCTTGCACTATCAGCAAAACACAATATATTTAGTCTATCCAATATTACTACATATCAAAATGATCATATATATATATATATATATATATATAAATTAAATTTTAAATTTTAATGAACTTAATAACCTCAATTTGTTGCAGGTACCATCCAAAATTAATCAACTCCGCAAGTCATATATTATCAAATAATATCAAATAAAAATAAAAGTATAAAATATCATATCAAAAATCTTTGAACCTTTATATATGTATATTATAATAAAATTAGAACCACAAATCCATATCAAAACTCTTCACATTCTTACAAAAAAAAAATGTTTTTATTTTAATATATCATTTAATGCAACCTTAATTTACCCATTATATTTTAATACTAATCAAGTTCAAATTTATTACCCTCCAAAACCTAAATTTTCTACTCCAAAAAATACATGGTCATTTTCATTTACTTTTATTTAAAAGTTACTTCATTGTCCCTTGTTACGTCAATTAACTGTACAAATTCAGTTACATATTCTAATTCAATTTCAATCAATTAATGCACCATAAATCTATTTTGTTCATTTAATTTGTGCACGTAAAGACACAAATGATGACTTTTTGTATTCAACATTTAAAAAATATGAAATTAATAAAATTCAACATTTCTATTTCTATCATGGGACATTATATATATATTTTTTTAGGAAAGACTTTTCAATTATCATGCATATTCCCTACATAATACCAATTCAAGTTTAATAATTTTATTCATATGTCATCCAATATTAGAAAATATCAATATTATACATTCACATTTTTATAACAATTACTATATATAATAATAAATGTTCATTATACACTCATTTCACATATACATTTCATAATATAAAAGAAAATATTGATTCTTACTTATATATAACCAACATCAAACATGCATATTTTATTTAGTAATAATGTCATAGAGAATTCACCTTCAATTAAATTATAATAAAAATAATTTAATATATAAAACTATATTTTGTACTGTCACATAAAAACCTCTTCTGCAGTTTTATAAAATAAAGTTCTTAATACTTCCATTTAGTTTAGCTCAGAAAAACAACAATATCAAGATGAGTGACATCCATATTTTATAAACACAAAGTGTGTTTCTATGTTCTTATCCCTGTTTTTTAGGATGGTTTTATGTAAGACAAGTATGACCCAAATGGTCTTTACCACCGTAGTGATAAATTATATTTTCATATTATTTGTCATTGTTTTCATCTTCTTCTTTTCTCATTTTCATACTACTGTTCCACTTCTGATGACAAAATTTCTCTTTGAAATTTCCTTTATGATTACAAAAATATGCATCAGATGTTGCTGCATTCACTTCTGGGAATCAAGCATAACCAATTTAGTCTCATGATTTTTCATCAAAAACTCATTTTTTTGTTTAACCACAAGAAAGCATAAATAATTTGAGAATATTTGTGAAATAATTTTTTCACGATATTGTTGTTATAAGAGCAAATTATTGCTCAGATGCTTGATTTCTTTCTTCCCTTTTTTAGAGCATCATCAAGACTCATCACATCTAGATGTATTTCAGTCTCTGATACTCAAGAATATGAATAATATTTTCTTATAATATCAAAAGTCATAAATTCAAATTTTGTAAGGTTTGACTTTTTTTTAAACTAACTCATAAAATATTGATAATAATCAAATTTTATTTATGAAACTATAAAATTAATATAGACAATAATTAAAATAATCACAATAAAAATAATAATAACAAGACAGATGAAACTTGATAAAGTCAAATAATTTTTTTATCACAAAAAAATAAGAATATAAGATAAAATTGTCAATAAGGAAAGGGTTAGAAAGTGCCTGGATTGAGGTACGCAGAGGCAGAGCATTGTCCTTAAAGAGAAAACATCTCCACTAATTCAGTTGGATAACCTTCGTGCTGATAACGTGTTATAAAATATTGAGAGAAAGATATAAAACAATTGAGAGAAAGAGAGAGAATAGAGAGTAGAGACTCATTTTCTGTGTGTAATTTATCAATAGGAGAAGTCTCTATATATATATACAAAAGGTAACCCAAGGGATACAACTTAATGGTTACAACACTAATAACAACATCAATAACAATCAATCATAGGTAACTGCTAACAACTCGATGGACATCTATATATTTCATAACAGTTTATACATATAATACGGGTCCTAATAAGTAATTAATATTTGTACCATAA
This sequence comes from Vigna unguiculata, assembly GCF_037176805.1. NCBI lineage: Eukaryota > Viridiplantae > Streptophyta > Magnoliopsida > Fabales > Fabaceae > Vigna > Vigna unguiculata. Next base: position 4,932,464 of record NC_140798.1, read on the forward strand.
TTTCACTTTTCTTATGCTATAGTTCACAGTTCAAACTATATTTATACACATAAATTATTAGATAAATATATGTATGCTCACATGCACATCTATGAAAATATATTTTATTCATTATTTTTATAAATAATTTTAATAATAAATTAATTTAAATATATATATCATGAATGACATTATTTTATGTTAAATATTTTCTTAAAAAATACAACTTATAAAATGAAATAGTTTACTTTTAAATAAGATTTCAATAACTATATACAATATCAATGTATAATTTATATAATATTCGCTTATTTTACTTATATGATATGTAATTATTTTCGATGTAATTTCATATATTAGTGTGTAATTAAATTTACTAAGATATGGATTACCACTTCAGATATCAGAGCAACCGTTAGACATATATATAAATATAGGATTACATATGTTTTTAGTCCCTTAATTTTTAGTGAATTTTGGAATTAGTCCATTTTGAAACTTTAGATTAATTTAGTCTTTCATCTTTCAAAATACGTGAATTTAGTAATTTTAATCAAATTTTATTAGATTTATTTGATATTTCAAGCGCATTTCATAATAGTATTTGACTTAACACTACAACAAAAATGTCTCAAACAGTATAAACAACTCAAATATAATCTTTAAATGCGTACGAAACATCAAATAAATCTAATAAAATTTGATTAAAAGGACTAAATCTATGTATTTTGAAAGATGAATGACTAAATGGATCCAAAGTTTCGAAATTGACTAATTCCAAAATTCATTGAAAGTTAAGGAAGGTGGCGCCTGGCGGGACTATACTACCGTCAAGCGGTTCCTGTTCCGCAAAAAATACGAAAACAATATTTTTCGTGAATCAGAGCACCATGCATCACTGTTATGGCGCCTGACGACCAATTAGGTGCTGCCAGGCGGTTCCTGCTGTTCCAGGTACCCAGAAATTTTCTCAACACCTGCGAACCTTATTCCAACCCCTACAATTCTGATTTCACTCGATTTACAATCCAATAGGCTGCATTCACGTGTTTGTATTCACTATTCCTTCATAATGCTCCTCTATATACCAAATTCCACTACCTTTACCACTTAATCTAGTCCGACTATGAAATCCCCAATTCATCAACCCAAAAATTCACATTCATACAATTTTCCCCAATTATTATCCAACTACTGCAGAATTATAATGATTCTTAATACTCCACAATCCATACATATACGCATTCCATTTCTTCTCGTTTAACTTCGTTCCAGAACCCAAAAAACATCGAAATTGAGCCAAACAGGCTCGCGTCGCCTGGCGGTTAGATCATCTCTGCCAGGCCCTTCATTAAAAAACCCAGAAATTTGGTTAGCATCCATGTGTCGCCTGGTGGTCAGGCTCGTACCGCCAGGCGATTCCTCGTCTGGAACCCAGAAACAGACAAATAGGGTATGAATTTCTTGGCGGCTTGGATGGCCCGCTAGGCGGTTTCTGGAAAATTTCTAGAAACGTGAATTTGCACAGTTTTATCACAGTTCATGCATCCAATTATTCAATCAATCATGCAATATTAACAACACAAGTAAAAATAACGGAGTCCAGCTCCCCTAACTTGGATTCCTTTGCTTAGTTTAGGAATGTTTTTATAGCTCTTGTGCACCACAAAAAAATCCAACCCTTGTCTCCTTTTGAGCTTGCTTCCAATCCTTGCTATCCACTCCAAAAATCTAGAATAGTCTCTCCTTACAACCCTTTCCTTTGGCAGCTCCAAAAACCCTCCCTTTCTCCCTCAATTGATCACTTAATTAGGTGTTGAAGAAGGTTAATGTTCCTAAAACGAATTTTGGCATTTAAATTAGATTAATGGTCGTTCAATAGTTAGTTGTCTTATGATGGTTTTCCAGCCCCCCTTGGTTGCTAGGTTCTCTAACTTTTCATATTCATGCCAAAACTAATTCTAGCAAAAATAAAGTTTAATGTGAAACTACACAAGGTTTGAACCCCTAACCAAGCCAATGTCCCATCGATGCACAACCATTTAACCAATTCATGTTTCATGATAACTCTTATAAGTCTAAGGTTTTATTATCGCTCAATATGATCATGCATATAAATAAAATAATAACAAGTAAATAACACATAAATGACATTTTTAGGATTAGAACCCAAGTCCTCTCACATAAGCAAAGTACTCTTAACCACTTGAGCTAGTACTTTTCCACATCATATTAATCTCCATTAAATATCATAAAGGCTCAATTACCCGTATTTATTAAATAATTATTTATTTAATTATTTAAATTTCACAGGTCTTACATTCTCCCCACCTTATAAAATTTTCAACCTCGAAAATTGAGCTCACCCGAGAAAATGTAGATAGGACTGCCTCAACATTCCTTTATCTTGAAATTCTCCCTTCCTGGTCTCTACTCTTTTTATTTCAGTCTTCACCTCTTACGTTTCCCCATTTATCCTTTCGACCTCAGCCCTATGTTAAGATGTAGTATCAATTTAACTCTTCCACTCTACGACACACACCTGCGCTAACACCTCTCCTTATTCTAACTTTTAAATTCAATTCCTCTTACCAAACTTGTAGTGTTAGCCCCAAGAACTTATCCTTAAAAATCCCTCCGCCAAACGCGTTGGTTCTGAGTTTCGACTTCACTTCTTAGGCTCAAACAAACCAACTTATCTTTCCTTAACCATTGAGATATCCTTATGCGTACTCACATCTTCGATCAAGAGGTTTTCTCAAAGGTCTTACCCAACCCTTGCAAAACAACAAATCAAGTTTGACCTTGATTCTGTAGTCAGCCACTACAGATAACACACACATATCACAAAACAAACGAAAACCTAAAAAGAAAGGTGTAGGAGACAAACTCAACCTATCACTTTTCTCTCTTTTACCAAAACCTTTAGAATTAAGAAAGGAAACTATCTCAGATATAGTCATGAGTGTGCACCCTCATCACTTTACCAAGACATTTTCTGTTCTGTAATACTTCTAGTTCACAAGTTCCTTTCCATGCGCACCAACGCTTCTTGGAAAGAACTTTTTCCCTTGCGCACCAACGCATCGAGAAAGACAAGTAATACCCCTTACCTGCTCACCAAAACCCAGTAAGAGCATTACTTTTCTTAGGTCTTATAAACAACTACCCTTGCCTGCTCACCAAAACCTAGCAAGAGTACCACTCTTACCTGCTCACCAAAACCTGGTAAGAGCGTTGCTTCTACTAAGACCCGTAAGCAATAACTCTTGTCTGCTCATCAAAACCCAACAAGAGTATCACCCTTACCTGCTCATCAAAACCCGGTAAAAGCCCACCAAAACCCGGTAAGAGTGTTGCTTTCCCTGAGCCTGCTTTCCCTGAGCCTCACAACACAACTCTTGTCTGTTCAACAAAACCCGACAGGAGCCCCACCCTTACTTGTTCACCAAAACCCGGTAAGAGTACCACCCTTACATGCTCACCAAAACCCGATAAGAGCATTACTTTTCTTAGGTCTTACCAGCAACCACCCTTGCCTGCTCACCAAAACCCAACAAGAGTACCACCCTTACCTGCTCACCAAAACCCGATAAGAGCGCTGCTTCCACTAAGACCCATCCGTACAACCCTTGCTTGCTCACCAAAACCTGGCAAGAGTACAACCCTTACATGTTCACCAAAATCCAGTAAGAGCATTACTTCCCTGAGACTTTCAAACAACAACACTTGTCTGCTCAACAAAACCCGACAAGAGCCCTAACCCTTACTTGTTCACCAAAACCCGGTAAGAGTACTACTTTTCCTTAGGTCTTACGTGCAACCACCCTTGCATGTTCACCAAATCCAACAAGAGTACCACCCTTACCTGCTCACCAAAACCCGGTAAGAGTGTTGCTTACCTGCTTCCACTAAGACCCATAAGCAACAACTCTTGCTTGCTCACCAAAACCTAGCAAGAGTATCACCCTTACCTGCTAACCAAAACCCAATAAGGACGTTGCTTACCCTGAGACTCAACAACCACCTTTGCCTGCTCATCAAAACCCGGCAAGAGCCCACCACTTACATGTTCACCAAAACCCGGTAAGAGTGTTGCTTCCCTTGAGTCTCACAAACACAACTCTTGTCTATTCAACAAAACCCGACAAGAGTCCCACCCTTACTTGTTCACCAAAACCTGGTAAGAGCATAACTTTTCCTAAGCCTCCCAAGAAACATTCCTTTCTTGTTCAACAAAACCCAACAAAGGACATTGTTACTAAGCTTAGATCAAAGTCTTATAGTAACCCAAAATTCCATTTTACCCGACTCTCCAAAGTCCTAAGGGTAAAATAACAACTCCTTTTACTCGACTCTCCCTAGTCTTTTGAGTAAAAGTACAATTTGGTTTTAAAGGGATGAACGAACTTCGAGCATACATCACACAACTAACATAACATGCTTCACTACCTCAAAAGAAAGAAAATCAACTCAAACTTTACCTGGTTGTTGTCGTGGCACTTCAGACTCCCCCCTTTCAGGGCAAGATTTCGCGTAATGACCCGACTTGTGACAATTGTAACACTTCTTCTCATCCGGCTTGCTCCTGAAAATTCCGGACAAACTCGCCGAAAATGGTCTCCCCCACACTCGAAACACTTCACTACCCCTCGTCCTTCACGTTGAGGTCTGGTGTAGGGTTTCTCTTGTCGTTTCTCGTTGATAGTATTGTTGTTAGGATGTGCCCTCATGACCCTACTTGGGTCCCTCTCCAATCGTTCCACCATCTTGGCCTGTTCCACCAATACAAGGAACTCTCAGATCCTCAAAGGTACGAGGAATCGACGGAACTCATGGTTCAGACCACCCTCAAATTTTCTACAGCACCATTCTTCGGTGACAACATGTGAGTAGAACGTCGCCAAGTACTCGAACTGGTTAGTATATGCCTGTACCATCATAGTACCCTGCTGCAAGGTAAGGAATTTTGCTTCCCTCTCATATCTGGCATTGTCAGGAAAGTATTTCTCCAAGAATCGTGTCCTGATGTTAGCCCAAGTCACCTGCTCTTCGCGGGTCTGCATCAGCTGTTGCATCCCTACCCACCAGTACTCAGCGTTTGCCACACGAAGGAATGTGATGAAGGTCAACTTTTGTGCATCAGTGCACCCAATCGCTCGGCATATCTTCTCGCACTCCCTCAGCCATGCATCTGCTTCGTCTAGAGTGGCTAGGGATGTCAACGGGGCGGGTAGGGTACGGGTAGTAGCTCCCCCGTACCCTACCCGCTGGATAAATATTCGTCTCGTACCCGTACCCATATTCGTCGGGTATCCGTTATGCGGGTACTCGCCTATTTTTTTGCATATCCATGGGTATCCACGGATACCCGCAGGTATGCAAAAAATATTTAAAAACAAAATATTTAACCATAATTAGTGTTTGGATCAACCAGTCCCCTTTCTCCGATTGATTATTGAAAAACAAACAAATAAAAAATCACTAACAATTTATATTGTAGTTTATTTTTGAATGAAATATTAAATAAATTACTAACTTCATCAATGTCCATCTTTTGTAACATTGTATAAAGTTTCATGTTGTCAAATTTTAATCTAGAAGAGCCTGAAAACATAAGAAGTTCATTAAAAATTTCTAACAATCACTTAATTAAAATATCTAAGTACAAGTGTTAATTTCATTTCCTTCCATGTTGGTCCATAACTAGTCTTGGAGACACATCAATTCCTCCACAGTATCTGGAAGTAATCTACTCTGTTATGAGGTAAGAATCCGACCACCATTATTGAATGAAGACTCATAATGTTTTTTACTAATATATATATATATATATATATATATATAAAGTTTAGCGGGTACGGGTATCCACGGGTACGGATACTATGATATTCGTACCCGCCCCATTAACATGCGGGTATCAAAAGCGAGTATCCATTTTTAATATCCGTTTCCTACCCGTTGCGGGTTTAATCCGCAGATACTCGCGGGTACAAATTTTTTTGACATCCCTAGGAGTGGCCTTACCAGTGAACTTAGATGGCCTGTGCCTGATGAAGTCTTCTATAGTCACGACACGAGTAGGTGCGACTCTAGCACTGGATTGCACTGCATTAGGCTGCATCGCGTCCACCATCCGATGAATCGCATGTGCAATCTCATCTGCCCCAGTATTATCCCATCTTCTCTTGTTTGCCAAAGCTTGTGCACCCCACATTTTAGCTAGATTAAACCACACAGCTTAAGTCATGACTATGCAACAAAAGGTTTAGCACAAAAGAATGAACATACTGACTCGTAAGCGGAACACAATAGCTCACTCCCCATAGACCCCAAAAATCTTTTGAAAACCATTGCTCTGATACCAAATGTAACATCCCGGCCGGATATTACGAATTTAATTAATTAAATAAAGAAATAATAATTTAATGTCAATTAATAAAACTTCATTTCCTAAAACACGAAAAATTTAGTATTTTTATTACTTTCAATAATAAACCAAAATCCATAAGTATAAGTAAGATCGTAATTATCCAAAAGTCCAGTAATATCCATAATTACAATTTATTTGAAATCATAAAACTACATAAAAGCTATGATAAAAAAATCTCCCAAGATTAGCCCCGCTCCGGCTCTATACCTCACTAGATCCACCTACAACATCGACTACTCCCGTGTACCGCGTACACGATCATCGCCAAACACAAGCAGATAGGGTGAGCTAACAGAATAAAACATATGTATTAATTTATAAAACAAAACACACACAATCCAAGGATCCTCATCCTTTGATCTCATATCACATGGCCACCACCATGTAATCCATGTTCTACGTCTTTTGTTGATAATCTCAAGCTATCGTTATTGTCCAACCTACAAGCCACCACTTGTAGAACGCATACGAGAACACTCACTATTCCGAGCCACAACTCAAAGAATGCTCGTGTTACCCTCCATCCTGAGCCACAACTCTAGGAATACTCTAGCATTTGACCCTTGAGATATCGCCCAAAGCCTCGTAGACCACGCACATCCAAAGCAAGCAAAACACAATGTCTGCTTCATCAAAAATCGTCTGGCGCTGCATACGAATCGCCAGGCGCAAAAGGCTTCCAGACCGCCTGACGGGGCACACGTGCCACCAGGCGTCAAGTGCCTCTAATATTACTGCTTCCACAAGTATCGTCTGGCGGGACAACCGTTATCGCCAGGCGCAACACGCTCAAATTCTCTACTGGTTTTGTAGTCAACGCTTGGCGGTCAAACACCACCGCCAGGCGCTACACCAGTACTTGTGCAGTACTGGTTTTTCAGCACCCAGAACAAGTAAAAACAAACCATTCACATTTCTTATATATATATATATATATATATATATATATATATATATATATATATATATATATATATATTCCCCCTTTTAAACCATGATAGCATTTAATTCTAACTTATGAATAACGCATGCTCAAACAAATATAAGCAGAACCACTCTAACGATTTAAGCACATAATGCTATGCACCAATGTAATTAATATTGACACACATGCCTTCATCAATAACCAATTCTCCACATGTTACAAACCTAAAGGAACATTCAAATTGATACAGACTTACCTCATAACCCAATCATGCTTCATTATAAGTTACTTGGAATTATCAAGAGCTTATTCATGTATTTTAAAGACTCCAAAATCAACAATCTTGAGCAACGTATATCTCTAACTCCTAACATCCAAATCAAATCTCCACCGCTTAAAGTGAAGAACCACCTATCAAAATTTCATCTAAAATGGACGGTTAACGAACCGGAAAATGCAGTTTTACGAAAACTACGCGAACCAAAAAAATTGGTGGCGCCTAGCGCCCAGAGATGAGGAAGGTGGTGTCTGGTGGGACTATACTACCGCCGGGTGGTTCCTATTCCGTGAAAAATATGAAAAAACATTTTTCGTGAATCAGAGCACCATGCATCATTGCTATGGCGCCTGGCGGCCAATTGGGTGTTGTCAGGCGGTTCTTGCTGTTCCAGGAACCCAGAAATTTTCTGAACACCTGCAAACCTTATTCCAATCCCTACAATTCTGATTCCACTCGATTTACAATCCAATAGGCTACATTCACATGTTTATATTCACTATTCCTTCATAAGGCTCCTCCATATACCAAATTCCACTACTTTTACCACTTAATCTAGTGCGACTATGAAATCTCCAATTCATCAACCCAAAAATTCACATTCATACAATTTTCCCCAATTATTATCCAACTACTACAAAATTATAATAATTCTTAATACTCCACAATCCATAGATATACGCATTCCATTTCTCTTCGTTTAACTTCTTCAAGAACCCTAAAAACATCGAAATTGAGCCAAACAGGCTCGTCGCCTGGCGGTTAGATCATCTCCGCGAGGCCCTTCATTCAAAAACCCAGAAATTTGGTTAGCATCCATGTGTCGCCTGGCGGTTCTAGAAAATTTCCAAAAACGTGAATTTGCACAGTTTTATCACAATTAATGCATCCAATTATTCAATCATGCAATATTAACAACACAAGTTAAAGAAGGTTAATGTTCCTAAAACAAATTTTGGCATTTAAATTAGATTAATGGTCATTCAATAGTTTTCTTATGATGGTTTTCCAGCCCCCCATATAACAATTAAATAACACATAAATGGCATATTTAGGACTCGAACCCAAGTCTTCTCACATAAGCAAAGTACTCTCAACCACTTGAGCTATACTTTTCCACATCATAACAATCTCCATTAAATGCCATAAAGGCTCCACTACCCGTATTTATTAAATAATTATTTATTTAATTATTTAAATTTCACAGGTCTTACATTTTTATGCATTAAGAAGCTTATATAATGAAAGTGCTTAAAAAGTTCTGTATGGACAAATTATATTCATTATGCACCCCAATGGTGATGAGGTTGTTGGATGTTTATAAAGACCATTTTAGACCTCAAGAAAAAGATGAAGAACTTCTTGGTCCTGAAGTATCATATCTTAGTGCTATAGGAGTATTAATGTATCTTGCTAATTATACTCGACCTGATATAGCATTTGCTGTAAATTTGTTTGCAAGATATAATTCTTCATCTACAAGAAGACATTGAAATGGAGTAAAACAAATACTTCATTACCTTAAGGGCACTATGAATATGAGCTTATTTTACCCAAATGATTCAAAATCAGATCTAACTGGTTATGCAAATGCATGTTATTTATCAGATCCTCATAATGGTCGATCACAAATAGGAAATTTGTTCACATGTGGTGGCACATCGATTTCATGACAGTCTATGAAACAAACAATAACCGCAACATCGTCAAATCATACAGAAATTTTAGCATTACATGAGGCAAGTTGTGTATATGTTTGGTTAAGATCTATAATTCAACATGTGCGACAAATTTGTGGTTTATCCTCGGGTAAAATGAAATCAACAACCATATATGAAGACAATAATGCATGTATTGCTCAATTGAAAGAAGAATATATTAAAGGAGACAGAACAAAAAATATTCTTCCAAAATTCTTTTTCACTCATGATCTTCAAAGAAATGGTGATGTAGAGATCCAAAAGGTTCGGTCATGTGAAAATCTAGCCGATTTATTTACAAAGTCTTTGCCAAGGAGAACTTTTAAGCAATTGGTTCAAAAAATTGGACTTTGTCATCTTAATGATGTAAGTTTACATGAGGGGGAGAAATAGAAGATGTAAAGAACATTATTACATAGAATGATGTACTTTTGTTCCTTCACTAGGTTTTTATCCCAAAGGGTTTTTCCTAGTAAGGTTTTAACGAGACACATTCTTTTATCAATGGACACCCAAGGGGGAGTTTATGAATTAATGGTTGTCCATTGATTTAATACAGATACTCATATGACTGATACTCATATGATTCGTTACTCTTTATGTGAATATTTCGTATTAATTATTTGATTTGTATTCTTTATGGGTTAACATGTTGTATCTATAAATAAGATTCTTCCTATCAGTAATAATACAAAGAAAAGTTGCTCCCCATTCTCTCATTCTCTGATTTGCCTTTTCTTCTTCTCTCTCTTATTATCTATTATTAGCTTTATTTTATAACACTTTTGTGTGCATATTTTATTTTTCTAATTTTACATTTAACAAATATTTTAAAAATTAATTATATTTTCTTTATTGATCTTAACTCTAATTTATATGAAAATTTAAAAATGCAAACACACAGGCGCGACAACACGTGTTTTCGCTAGTTATATATAAAGAAGATTTCCTCTTTTGTGTCCAATATTACTTATTATTATTTTTTAAATACTAACAATGATTTTACATTTTTTCTATAAAACTATTCTAACTGTTATTTTTTTAATATATTTTATTCATTAACATTTATTTCCATTTTATTTTTAATAAATACATTTATTTCACTTTGTTTTTAATAAATATAAATTTATTTTTGTATACTAACTTAATGATATTATAATATCATATATGTTTAAACAATACATACACATAGGCTCAATAACGCATGTGTTTATGCTAGTATTATATGAAAAGAATGTGTTGCATCATCCTAGTTTAGCATATTTACACTACTAAAAAGCATAAACCAACATAATTCGGATTCAATGACTTATATGAGCTATTTACATTTTATAAATTTATCAATCCAGATTATAAACTATCCTACCACGTCCATAGTCTCGCATCGTTTAGGAATTGAGAACCAAGGTAATTTAAATACTTCTTCCTCCTTTCACCCTTTAAGGTGCCCTTTAAAGACAAAATTGAACGGAGCTTCATGCTCCAAAGCAGACAATACCTTGAGATCACAGTGATTTATCCTAACAATGCTGCTAGAGTTGGGATAAAAAACATTGGTGCCTTAGTGGGTGAAAGGATGAAGGAGTATTTAAACTACCTTTGACGTCAACTCCTAAGCAACGTGAGACTATTGAGCATGGTAGGAACATAAGCCCTACAATCAAAGTCTAACAATGATTGTTTATCCCCAATGGAGGGCTTACGAGACTGATGGTTCATCTTAAAACCTCGTTATCGACCCCACATTGAGCACCAATGTTCCCTGAATGATGTAATATCCCTACTTTTAAATAACTATAATATTTATTTTATCCTTATCTTTAAAAATAAGATTTAGAAAATGTTCTATTTTTAATGTTTCATATTTTATCTAAATGTAGGTTGAACATTAATAATAATAATAATAATAAATCAAGTAGCTTTAATAAAATATTATAACTTAGTAATAAAAAAAAATTATATAAAAAAAAGGAAAGAAAGAAAAGCTAGAGAAAGAGATATAACTCTTCATTAATGAAAGAAATCTTATCTTAATACATGATAACATTTCATTTAATGCATGCATTCATTACTTGGCACATGCATGGCTTGCAAATGGATGAATGAAATGGATGATGATGGAAAGATGAGATAAGATGACATAATACACATGTATTACATTTAATGCAAGATTACTTTACAAAATTTTGGTTTATAAATAGGTTTCATGTGATAGGAATGTGAAGGAATGAAGAAAAAGGGAGACTTACGAAAGAAAAAAGAAGAAAAGAAAGATATAAGGCTTATCTCTTCATTTAGTGAAGAAACTCTTTGCACTAAATATAAAAATTAAAATAAATAATTCTTACAAACTTTTACATTAAGTATTTATTTTAGTTTGAAAAAATGGTTCAGATTAAAAATTAATAAAGAAAAAATAATCAAATTAAAAAATTTCAAATAAAAAGTAAGATTGGTAAGATAATTATTTTAATTTAAAAAGCCATTACTGTGAATATTACATATTCAGGGTTAGCTCAAGGGTAAAGCAAGTAGAGCGCTCGTTTTAAGTGAGTAAAGCACTGCTTTATGCCTCTAACAAAAGAAGACCTCAACTTTTTTTTAATACTAATATTTTTGTATTAAATTAATTATAAAATTATCTTTAAGAAAAAAGGCCTCTAAAAATTTTTTTAGTACCAATATACCTCTATTAAATTAATTATAAAATTATGTTTATGAAAAAAAAGGCGCCAAATAAATGTTTTATTACTAATATAAATCTATTAAATTAATTATAAGTTTATGTTTGAAAATAAAATTTAATTAAATTATAATTATCTGATAATTTTTATTAGTATTAAAAATGATAATTAATAAGTTAAAACTTTTTTAGTAAATTATAATTGTGTGTACGAAAGGAGAATGATTAGAGATATCTATATTCTCTTATAATCAATTTGTATTATATTTTCTTCATTTATCTCTCTTTGACTTCTGTTGCCTCTCCTTAATTACTTCTCTTCTAAGAGTCTTTTTTTTTTTGGTTTTAACATAATACATCCCTTGAATCTCCTCATCTTGAATCTCATGTTGTCCATGTATACCAGTATTTTCATTCTCATTTCTGATTAGTATGTTTTTTCTTTCTATTTGTGTTGCTGTTATTTTTATTTTGTTTTGGATTTGTATTAGAATTATAAATGCGTTTATTCTGCCCTGTTTTATTTTTTGGTACTTTTTGATTTATGGGTTTCAAGAGTTTTCTTTTTCATATATATTGTCCACTTACTATCGAAAACAATAATTCTTTTTAATTATTTTTATAAATGATTAATCTTAAAATAAACTTTGCAGATTTGTAAAAAAGTTAAGACTTGAGAAGAAAAAAGAGGTTTCACGCTTCAAGATACTACAAGTATACGATCAAGTTTACTTCCTTGACAACCAAAACCAGATTTTATTGTTTTAATTCATTCGTTTTATATATTTATCTTTAGTAGTATTTTATATATTATAATTTTTTATTTCATATAAAAATATATAGATATATCAACTAGAAGATTTGAATTAGGCTATTGAGAAATCCAAAAAAAGAGAAGAATTGAGACATTAAATACATCACAAAGGAGATATGAATAAATTTATAAAAAGAGATAAGAAATATAAATTAGAAAATAGATGTGACTGCTCTTTGAATGAACAAGATCATAACTATATAAATTTAGGTCAAAACAACAATAGAGAAAGAGAAGTAATTAGGAAGAGGATGTTAATAATTCCCCGTGTCAGTTGTTTCAACCCTAAGAAGTTTCACAAGCTAAAGATAATAAAAACTTATTTAAGATAAAAATATCCCAATAAAGATTAAATGAATTAGCCATATTATCAATTGAAAAAAAATGTTAAATGAAATTAATTATGACAATATAAAAAATAGTTTTGCATCAAAAAAAGTTCGAAAAATAAAATTTAAATAAAAAACCTCATTTTTTAAGTTTGCTTCAGACCTCCCAAACTCTTGAGCCGCCCCGGTACACATTATTTTAATTTAATTTAATTCAATGGAACAAAAGATAAAAAGAAAAATTAAGGAGTTAGTGATTAAAGGGTGTGATTCAGTATAAAAATATTAAATTATTTAATATTAAATTTATTCAATTGTTTTATTACAAATAGGTATCTTGATCCTCCCTTATTGATTTTGGAGAATGAAAACAAAGTCACACATTTGTATCTAAAGAAGATGTTGAGTTGGTGCAATAATGTCACTGTTATAGTGAATTAGTTGACTCTATTTCCACAAGGTGGATGGGTGCATGGACGTGAAGGTCCAGAAGGTGGAACGGGTCCTTTGGGAAGAACATGAAATCCTTTGCTTTTAATGTTGTTAACAACATTTGAAGGTGGACAAGGTGGAGTGCTGCAACCATGTGAAGGTGCAGAGGGTGGAACAGGTCCTTTCGGAAGAACATGAAATCCTTTGCTTTTAATGTTGTTAACAGCATTTGAAGGTGGACAAGGTGGAGTGCTGCAACCATGTGAAGGTGCAGAAGGTGGAACAGGTCCTTTCGGAAGAACATGAAATCCTTTGCTTTTAATGTTGTTAACAACATTTGAAGGTGGACAAGGTGGAGTGCTGCAACCATGTGAAGGTGCAGAAGGTGGAACAGGTCCTTTCGGAAGAACATGAAATCTTTTGTTTTTAATGTTGCTAATAAGACGTTGTTGTGCAGAATCTATGACCACATTATTATCCTTATTCGATTCAAATGTAGCATTTGCTATCACTATATTTGAAACAACAATGAGTAGAAGAAATGGAATTAAGGTAGTAGCCATTTTGGATTTCTAGATGAGAAAATCAGAAGTCCAATTCTAACTTTTATAGTATCTTAAGAGGTATACTCATTTAATATAGAATATTCCTTTTATTAATGTAAAGAAACATTCAAATCTCTTGTACATTAAGACCCAATATATTTATTTAATATATTATTTATTGATTGTTATTAGTTAATGTTTTTTTATTAGATGTATTTATTGCTTCTTATTTATTATTATTATTATTATTATTATTATTATTATTATTATTATTATTATTATTATTATTATTATTATTATATCTAATACATAGGTAAAAAAACATACACTTAAAGTAGAAGGACATTATGAAAACATTCAAATTTTAAGAATCAATATTATAGTTTTGTGTTTAGTATGTCTAAGATTAGCTAACTTCTTTATTAAGGTGACTTGGATGTAATATATTATTATGAATTCTTCATTTAATATAATCTTTATCCGTTTTTATTGAATAAAATCTGAAATATCAAACAAAATCCAAAAATAAAATAATAATTAAACATAAAAAGTAAATAAAATCAAATATATTAATATCAATGATCACAATATCGTGTGTTTAAATATGTTGATTGACACTAATTTTAATGCATATTAAAAATACAAATATCAAATATTATAAATATAAATACCAACGAATTTTTGAAGATTGTGCATTAGAAAAAAAATCATTCACTTTCAATAGTGAAAACATATGCATGACTAGTATGTATATTCACTTTTTTATGATAAAAATAATCAATATAATTTTATAATTATAAAAATTAAAATAAATAATTTTTAAATTTCTTTATTATAAGTATTTATTTTAGTTTGAATTCGGTAATAAAGAAAAAATAATAAAAATCAAAAACGATTGATAAGATAATTATTTTAATTTAAAAAGTCATTATTTAAAAGATTAAAAAAATAAATTACATACAAGAATCTCATAATAAAAAAAAAACACACGAATATAAAATTATTCGCTTCCGTAGTTATATTTGTATAAAAACTAATTTAATTGTATTTTTTAATTTAATAAAAGTTATAATAATAACTCTTCTACTATACTAAACACAAATATACAAAACAAATATGTTTTCAATATTAATAATAATATAAATTCAAAGTTTTAACTTCTTTTATTTAATAATTAATCGATAACGTAAAAAAAATATAAAAATCACATTTCTTAAGCTAAATTAATAAACTTTATTAATATATATTTATCAATCAATTTCTTTTCCTATAAATATATTATATTTTTAAAAATACAATAACTAATATACTTTAGTGAATGTACTTTATACTATAACTTTAAATGTAAAATATTCATTAAATACAATGTATTCATATACTTTTATTAAATATATTACATATTTAAATTGTATCATTATAAATACTTAAATTTTAAACATCTTTACTTTTATATATACTTGTTTATATATACATATAAAGGGAAATATTTTTGGTGTCCATAATTAGTTTTCAAATTTTCTCTTTTAAATATTTTTTAACAATTAAAATTATTTTATTAATTTTACTCCTTAAATGACTACTTCTTTAAATTTAATTGTTTTTCTCAATTTAATATTTTTTAAATTTAAATATTTTATAATTATAAAACGGCCTAAAAAAAATAAAAATTATTTACAATAAAATCATAAAAATTATTTATATTTGATTTTCTAATTATAATAATATACAATAATAATAAAATTAATTTTACAATTTCTTATTATCACAAAAAAAAAAGTAAACACATGTATTATATAAAAATAATGTGTTGCAACATCCCATCTTAGCAGGTTTATTCTATTAGTTGAAACATTTTCTAACATTTAAAATGTGTTATGCCAACAATAATTCTACACTCCAAAGTTATTAGATCTAATACATAGTCAAAAGAAAAAAGTTCAAAATTATTTATACATTCATATATATATATATATATATATATATATATATATATATATATATATATATATATATATATATATATATATTTATTGTATGTATACTATTAATAAAGACTATATATTTTGGTTTTACTCTTTCAATAAATGTTCTCTAAAGTTATATAAATACAAATTATCTTCTATGCTTTTTCTATTGTCCATCTAATGTATTTTTAAAATTTATTAATTGATTTTGATTTTGATGTACATGAAAAATACAAGTATTAGTGAATTTTGAACTATCCGCATAAGATGACAACAACGACGACAAGAAATCATTCACTTTTCACTTTCAATAATCGAAGCATATGTGTTATCTAAATGTAGTTTGAACATTAACATTAATAATAATAATAATAATAATAATAATAATAATAATAATAATAATAATAATAATAATAATGAATCAAGTAGCTTTAATAAAATATTATAACAGTAATATCAAAATAAATTGGAAAATAGATGTGACTACTCTTTGAATGAATAAGATAATAACAATATAAATTTAGGTCAAAACAACAACAGAAAAAGAGAAGTAGTGAGGAGGAGGATGTTAATAATTCCCCGTGTCAGTTGTTTCATTCCTCAGAAGTTGCACAAGCTAAAGATAATAAAAACTTATTTAAGATAACAATATCCCAATAAAGATTAAATGAATTAGCCGTATTATCAATTGAAAAAAATGTTAAATGAAATTAATTATGACAATATAATAAATAGTTTTGAATAAAAAAAAAGTTTGAAAAATAAAATTTAAATAAAAAGCCTCATTTTTTAAGTTTGCTTCAGACCTTCCAAACTCTTGAGCCGCCTCGGTACACATTATTTTAATTTAATTTAATTCAAGGGAACAAAAGATAAAAAGAAAAATTAAGGAGTTAGTGATTAAAGGGCGTGATTCAGTATGAAAATATTAAATTATTTAATATTAACATTATTCAATTATTTTATTACAAATGTGTATCTTGATCTTCCCTTATTGATTTTGGAGAATGAAAACAAAGTCACACATTTGTATCTAAAGAAGATGTTGAGTTGGTGCAATAATGTCACTGTTATAGTGAATTAGTTGACTCTATTTCCACAAAGTGGATGGGTGCATGGACGTGAAGGTCAAGAAGGTGGAACGGGTCCTTTGGGAAGAACATGAAATCCTTTGCTTTTAATGTTGTTAACAACATTTGAAGGTGGACAAGGTGGAGTGTTGCAACCATGTGAAGGTGCAGAAGGTGGAACAGGTCCTTTCGGAAGAACATGAAATCTTTTGCTTTTAATGTTGTTAACAACATTTGAAGGTGGACAAGGTGGAGTGCTGCAACCATGCGAAGGTGCAGAAGGTGGAACAGGTCCTTTCGGAAGAACATGAAATCCTTTGCTTTTAATGTTGTTAACAACATTTGAAGGTGGACAAGGTGGAGTGCTGCAACCATGTGAAGGTGCAGAAGGTGGAACAGGTCCTTTCGGAAGAACATGAAATCTTTTGCTTTTAATGTTGTTAACAACATTTGAAGGTGGACAAGGTGGAGTGCTGCAACCATGCGAAGGTGCAGAAGGTGGAACAGGTCCTTTCGGAAGAACATGAAATCCTTTGCTTTTAATGTTGTTAACAACATTTGAAGGTGGACAAGGTGGAGTGCTGCAACCATGTGAAGGTGCAGAAGGTGGAACAGGTCCTTTCGGAAGAACATGAAATCTTTTGTTTTTAATGTTGCTAATAAGATGTTGTTGTGCAAAATCTATGACCACATTATTATCCTCATTCGATTCAAATGTAGCATTTGCTATCACTATATTTGAAACAACAATGAGTAGAAGAAATGGAGTTAAGGTAGTGGCCATTTTGGATTTCTAGATGAGAAAATCAGAAGCCCAATTCTAACTTTTATAATATCTTAAGAGGTATACTCATTTAATATAGAATATTCTTTTTATTAATGTAAAGAAACATTCAAATCTCATGACATTAAGACCCAATATATTTATTTAATATATTATTTATTGATTGTTATTAGTTAATGTTTTTTTATTAGATATATTTATTGCTTCTTATTTATTATTATTATTATTATTATTATTATTATTATTATTATTATTATTATATTCATTATATCTAATACACAGGTAAAAAACATACACTTAAAGGTAGAAGGACATTATGAAGACATTCAAATTTTAACATCAATATTATAGTTTTGTGTTCAGTATGTCTAAGATTAGCTAACTTCTTTATTAAGGTGACTTGGGTGTAATGTATTATTATGAATTCTTCATTTAATATAATCTTTATCTATTTTTATTGAATAAAATCTGAAATATCAAACAAAATCCAAAAATAAAATAATAATTAAACATAAAAAGTAAATAAAATCAAATATAATAAACAATATCGTGTGTTTAAAATACGTTGATTGACACTAATTCTAATGCATATTAAAAATACAAATATCAAATATTAAAAATATAAATACCAACGAATTTTGAAGATTCTGCATTAGAAAAAAAATCATTCACTTTCAATAGTGAAAACATATGCATGACTAGTATGTATATTCTCTTTTTTTTATAAAAGTAATCAATATATTTTTATAATTATAAAAATTAAAATAAATAATTTTTAAATTTGTTTTTTATAAGTATTTGTTTTAGTTTGAATTCGGTAATAAAGAAAAAATTATAAAAATAAAAAACGATTGATAAGATAATTATTTTAATTTAAAAAGTCATTATTTAAAAGATTAAAAAAATAAATTACATACAAGAATCTCATAATAAAAAAAAACTACCTACACATTAGACGAATATAAAATTATTCGCTTCCGTAGTTATATTTTATAAAAATTAATTTAATTATATTTTTTTAGTTTAATAAAAGTTATAATAATAACTCTTCTACTATACTAAACACAAATATACAAAATGTGACATTTTTTTTAAATAGAGTAATCTACTCAAATTAAACATCACATAATTATAATGCAAAAAAGAACACATATCATGAAGCATGCATGTACTGACTATTACAGTTATCCATAATATACTTGGAATGAAAGCTTAATCACACCACAGTTGCCATAAAAAGGACACAAGGGTACTATTGTTTTACAAATCATAGAGCAAGGAATCTAAATAAACAAGAGTTCTTCAAAAAGGGGCTCAACAGTGATCCACAACCCAGACCATGGGGATCACTCTACACAGCAACATCTTCACCATCTTGAGTTCTAGCAAGGGTTTTCACATCTGCTTACACCAATAAATTGGTGATCATTGCAAAAGAGAAAGCAAAGCAAGGAACATACACAAAAATGAAAGGGTAAGCTAGAGTAAAATATTTTAACATGTTATCAAGCAAGCAAATGATAAAACAAGTTATAATCAAACAAAGTAGTAGGCACCCTAATAATGTGAAAGCAAACAATTGCAAGACTCTATGACTCAATATCCGGATCATACTCTTGATATAGAATTCTAAAGGAAGTATGCACCTGTGCTGGTTTCTAAACTCTGCAGAGTTTAGACGCAAGGGGTTATCACCCAACCACACACAGGGTTAATCCTCTAATGTCTTAGGCCCAATATGTCACAATACTAGGACCACATGCCACTCTCACCACATAAATCATGCTCTATGTGAGCGTGAACGATTATTAGAGTTCAAGATACCTTCCTTTATCTAGACATCTCCTATATCAAGGTATACACTAACTACCATTACCAAGAGTTTCCCTTGAAACTCTTTTAGCAACAAATTTTCACATGCCATCTCAAGAATTCAATTTTCATGCCATTTCACCACCAACCACAAAACAAGTCATGCTTTCCATACCAACATTTTCATTATCAATCTCATTAAAGCATACAAACAGACATGATCATCTATATTGAGCAAGGGAAAATTAAAGAAAACCATCATGAAACAAACAACAGTCAACACAACGTCTCCTATCCAAGTTTCATAGGAATGACTAAAAATAAACATGTATTATTATCGAAAATCTGACATTTGTTTTGAACTTACAAATATATAAATAGTTTTAATAATATTTGACAGTAGCATATAAAATTAAAACTCATTGTTAAACTTGCATGTGAAAGACTTTGAACAAATTATATTAAATTGGTAATTGGTAATTAATACATTTGAAAATAAACATTTTTCTTTTATAATAATGAGAATAAAAATTACTATCATTTATTCTTATACAAGGATAAAAGATATTGGTATTCTAAAATGTAACAAAATGATTAAAATTACATCAGAAAACTAAAAGAATATTTATTATTTTTTTTTTACCTTTACTAGGAGAGGAAAGACATTACTAATTATAAGATGAAGGAAAAAATAATAGGTCTGAAAATCAATACATGTATGGATTCATGATAACACTTGCAACAAAATAATGTCTTTTACAACAGTGTATTCTGTTCTCATTAAACTAGTTTACTATGGTGAAAATAGTTATGTCTATAATAATTTAAAAATTATTTAACCAAAATATAATTTACCTAAAAGGAAATATTCCTCACATTTATACTTTTATCTAGATTTTTTAATTTTTACAAAACATAAAATGTACTCGATGCAATATGAAAATTGTCAAGGGACATGCCATTTTTAATGTAAGCATCAACACCTTAAATTATTTTCTACAAATCCTGCACAGGGAAAATTTTCAATAAAAGAATAATTTAAACAAGATATCAACCCACAAATGTTAAAAAAAAACAATTCTACTTAGTTCATACTTCAACATAAACCCAAGTCTTCAGAGATTGAGACCAAAGGCCAACTATTTTCACGAATAAAATCTCAACAAATAAATAAAAGTATCTAATGTCAATGATCCAATGCAGGCAACAATCAACATCTAAAATTTCAACCAAAGAAACTATGTACAGAAAACGACATACCCTTAAAAGGATAAATATTAAATACAGTTAGATACTATACAAATAAAAGTACAAAAATGATACACCTTGTCCAGCAACAGTTAAATTACAAGATGTTTTATGTCACATAAATTTGATGCCTATATAGAAAGCATAATAACTTTAAAAAAACATAAACTCTAGCTTCCCTTACCTCGAATGGAGCTAAACGTTCTTAAAGGATTATTGATGGAAGAGAACCAAGACCAAAAAACAGCTTAATGAGCTGAAAACAAACACACGAGCACGAAAAAGAACTCAGATTTGATAGAGATTAAGGTAGGACCAGAACTTAGGAGCTGAAAACAAAAGGAAACAAGGGGAGGAATCAACTTACGTGGTAGTAAGAGGTTTCATCTATGAAAATCAAGGAACTTGTTCAAGCCCCAACAGAGCTTTCTGCTTCAGCACAAGAGACACAAAGAGGACTATTTTCTGTAAAAGTGACAGAATGAAGGGTAAATGACTGTAAGGGGGTCTTGGGGGTCCAAAGTGGGCTGAACTTAGATCCTTAAATGGCTAGGCCCAACCCCTCTTTAGGACACGGTTTAAAATAGAAAAAGGGGTCTCACACAAAACACATATGTTTTCAATATTAATAATAATATAAATTCAAAGTTTTAACTTGTTTTATTTAATAATTAATCGATAACATAAAAAAATATAAAAATCACATTTCTTAACCTAAATTAATAAACTTTATTAATAATATATATTTATCAATCAATTTCTTTTACTATAAATATATATTTTTAAAAATACAATAACTAATATACTTTAGTGAATGTACTTTATACTATAACTTTAAATGTAAAGTATTCATTAAATACAATGTATTCATATACTTTTATTAAATATATTACATATTTAAATTGTATCATTATAAATACTTAAATTTTAAACATATGTACTTTTATATATACTTGTTTATATATACATATAAAGGGAAATATTTTTGGTGTCCATAATTAGTTTTCAAATTTACTCTTTTAAATATTTTTTTAAAATTAAATTTATTTTATTAATTTTACTCCTTAACTGACTACTTCTTTAAATTTAATTGTTTTTCTCAATTTAATCTTTTTTAAATTTAAATATTTTATAATTGTAAAACGGCCTTCAAAAAAAATAAAAATTATTTACAATAAAATCATAAAAATTATTTATATTTGATTTTCTAATTATAATAATATACAATAATAATAAAATTAATTTTACAATTTCTTATTATCACAAAAAAAAAAGTAAACACATGTATTATATAAAAATAATGTGTTGCAACATCCCATCTTAGCAGGTTTATACTATTAGTTGAAACATTTTCAAACATTTAAAATGTGTTATGCCAACAATAATTCTACACTCCAAAGTTATTAGATCTAATACATAGTCAAAAGAAAAAAGTTCAGGATCATATATATATATATATATATATATATATATATATATATATATATATATATATATATATTTTGTATGTATACTATTAATAAAGACTATATATTTTGGTTTTACTCTTTCAATAAATGTTCTCTAAAGTTATATAAATACAAATTATCTTCTATGCTTTTTCTATTGTCAACCTAATGTATTTTTAAAATTTATTAATTGATTTTGATTTTGATGTACATGAAAAATACAAGTATTAGTGAATTTTGAACTATCCGCATAAGATGACAACAACGACGACAAGAAATCATTCACTTTTCACTTTCAATAATCGAAGCATATGTGTTATCTAAATGTAGTTTGAACATTAACATTAATAATAATAATAATAATAATAATAATAATAATAATAATAATAATAATAATAATAATAATGAATCAAGTAGCTTTAATAAAATATTATAACTTAGTAATATGAAAATAAATTAGAAAATAAATGTGACTACCCTTTGAATGAACAAGATAATAATAATATAAATTTAGGTCAAAACAACAATAGAGAAAGAGAAGTAGTGAAGAGGAGGATGTTAACAATTCTCCGTGTCAGTTGTTTCAGCCCTAAGAAGTTTCACAAGCTAAAGATAATAAAAACTTATTTAAGATTACAATATTCCAATAAAGATTAAATGAATTAGCCATATTATCAATTGAAAAAAATTTAAATGAAATTAATTACGATAAAATAATAAATAGTTTTGAATAAAAAAAAGTTCAAAAAATAAAATTTAAATACAGAGCCTCATTTTTTAAGTTTGTTTCAAACCTCCCAAACTCTTGAGCCGCCCCGGTACACATTATTTTAATTTAATTTAATTCAATGGAACAAAAGATAAAAAGAAAAATTAAGGAGTTAGTGGTTAAAGGGTGTGATTCAGTATGAAAATATTAAATTATTTAATATTAACATTATTCAATTGTTTTATTACAAATAGGTATCTTGATCCTCCCTTATTGATTTTGGAGAATGAAAACAAAGTCACACATTTGTATCTAAAGAAGATGTTGAGTTGGTGCAATAATGTCACTGTTATAGTGAATTAGTTGACTCTATTTCCACATAGTGGATGGGTGCATGGACGTGAAGGTCCAGAAGGTGGAACGGGTCCTTTGGGAAGAATATGAAATCCTTTGCTTTTAATGTTGTTAACAACATTTGAAGGTGGACAAGGTGGAGTGCTGCAACCATGTGAAGGTGCAGAAGGTGGAACAGGTCCTTTCGGAAGAACATGAAATCCTTTGCTTTTAATGTTGTTAACAGCATTTGAAGGTGGACAAGGTGGAGTGCTCCAACCATGCGAAGGTGCAGAAGGTGGAACAGGTCCTTTCGGAAGAACATGAAATCCTTTGCTTTTAATGTTGTTAACAACATTTGAAGGTGGACAAGGTGGAGTGCTGCAACCATGTGAAGGTGCAGAAGGTGGAACAGGTCCTTTCGGAAGAACATGAAATCCTTTGCTTTTAATGTTGTTAACAACATTTGAAGGTAGACAAGGTGGAGTGCAACCATGTGAAGGTCCAGAAGGTGGAACAGGTCCTTTCGGAAGAACATGAAATATTTTGTTTTTAATGTTGCTAATAAGACGTTGTTGTGCAGAATCTATGACCACATCCTCGTTCGATTCAAATGTAGCATTTGCTATCACTATATTTGAAACAACAATGAGTAGAAGAAATGGAATTAAGGTAGTGGCCATTTTGGATTTCTAGATGAAAAAATCAGAAGCCCAATTCTAACTTTTATAGTATCTTAAGAGGTATACTCATTTAATATAGAATATTCTTTTTATTAATGTAAAAAAACGTTCAAATCTCATGTACATTAAGACCCAATGTATTTATTTAATATATTCTTTATTGATTTTTATTAGTTAATGTTTTTTTTATTAGATGTATTTATTGCTTCTTATTTATTATTATTATTATTATTATTATATTCATATATAATACATAGGTAAAAAAACATACACTTAAAGGTAGAAGGACATTATGAAGACATTCAAATTTTAACATCAGTATTGTAGTTTTGTGTTCAGTATGTCTAAGATTAGCTAACTTCTTTATTAAGGTGACTTGGGTGTAACGTTTTGTTATATATTCTTCATTTAATATAATCTTTATCCATTTTTATTGAATAAAATCTGAAAGATCAAACAAAATCCAAAAATAAAATAATAATTAAACATAAAAAGTAAATAAAATCAAATATAATAATATCAATGATCACAATACCGTGTGTTTAAAAGATGTTGATTGACACTAATTTTAATGCATATTAAAAATACAAATATCAAATATTAAAAATATAAATACCAACGAATTTTGAAGATTCTGCATGAGAAAAAAAAATCATTAACTTTCAATCGTGAAAACATATGCATGACTAGTATGTATATTCACTTTTTTATGATAAAAATAATCAATATATTGTTATAATTATAAAAATTAAAATAAATAACTTTTAAATTTGTTTATTGTAAGTATTTATTTTAGTTTGAATTCGGTAATAATGAAAAAATAATAAAAATAAAAAATGATTGATAAGATAATTATTTTAATTTAAAAAGTCATTATTTAAAAGATTAAAAAAATAAATTACATACAAGAATCTCATAATAAAAAAAAAAAAAACTACCTACACATTAAACGAATATAAAATTATTCGCTTCCGTAGTTATATTTTTATAAAAATTAATTTAATTATATTTTTTAGTTTAATAAAAGTTATAATAATAACTCTTCTACTATACTAAACACAAATATACAAAACACATATTTTTCAATATTAATAATAATATAAATTCAAAGTTTTAACTTGTTTTATTTAATAATTAATCGATAACGTAAAAAAAATATAAAAATCACATTTCTTAAGCTAAATTAATAAACTTTATTAATAATATATATTTATCAATCAATTTCTTTTCCTATAAAAGTATTCATTAAATACAATGTATTCGTATACTTTTATTAAATATATTACATATTTAAATTGTATCATAATAAATACTTAAATTTTAAGCATCTTTACTTTTATATATACTTGTTTATATATACATATAAAGGGAAATATTTTTGGTGTCCATAATTAGTTTTCAAATTTACTCTTTTAAATATTTTTTAACAATTAAAATTATTTTATTGATTTTACTCCTTAAATGACTACTTCTTTAAATTTAATTGTTTTTCTCAATTTAATATTTTTTAAATTTAAATATTTTATAATTGTAAAACGGCCTTCAAAAAAAATAAAAATTATTTACAATAAAATCATAAAAATTATTTATATTTGATTTTCTAATTATAATAATATACAATAATAATAAAATTAATTTTACAATTTCTTATTATCACACAAAAAAAAAGTAAACACATGTATTATATAAAAATAATGTGTTGCAACATCCCATCTTAGCAGGTTTATACTATTAGTTGAAACATTTTCTAACATTTAAAATGTGTTATGCCAACAATAATTCTACACTCCAAAGTTATTAGATCTAATACATAGTCAAAAGAAAAAAAGTTCAAAAATTATATATATATATATATATATATATATATATATATATATATATTTTGTATGTATACTATTAATAAAGATTATATGTTTTGGTTTTACTCTTTCAATAAATGTTCTCTTAAAGTTATATAAATAAAAATTATCTTCTATGCTTTTTCTATTGTCAATCTAATGTATTTTTAAAATTTATTAACTGATTTTGATTTTGATGTACATGAAAAATACAAGTATTAGTGAATTTTGAATTATCCGCATAAGATGACAACAACGACAACAAGAAATCATTCTTTTTCACTTTCAATAATCGAAGCATATGTATTATCTAAATGTAGTTTAAACATTAATAATAATAATAATAATAATAATAATAATAATAATAATGAATGAAGTAGCTTTAATAAAATATTATAACTTAGTAACATGAAAATAAATTATATAAAAAAAGGGAAAGAAAGAAAAGATAGAGAAAGAGATATAATTCTTCATTAATGAAAGAAATCTTATCTTAATACATGATAACATTACATTTAATACATGCATTCATTACTTGGCACATGGCTTATAAATGGATGAATGAGATGGATGATGATGGAAAGATGGGATAAGATGAAATAAATGCACATGTATTACATTTAATGCAATGATTACTTTACAAAATTTTGGTTTATAAAGAGGTTTCATGTGATAGTAATGTGAATTAGTGAAGAAAAAGGTAAAATTACTAAGAAAAAGAGAAAAGGAAATATATAAGGCTTATCTCTTCATAATGAAGAGAATCTTTGCATTAAATACATATTATAATAAGTGCACACATGACTTATAAAATAATAAATTTATTTATTGTTATAACTATAAAAATTAAAATAAATAATTCTTACAATTTTTTATTATAAGTATTTATTTTAGTTTGAAAAAATAGTTAAGATTAAAAAGTAATAAAGAAAAAATAATTAAATTAAAAAATTTGAAATAGAAATTAAGATTGGTAAGATAATTATTTTAATTTAAAAAGTCATTACCATGAATATTACATATTCAGGATTGACTAAAGGATAAAGCGAGTAAAGCACTCGCTTTAAGCCTCTAACAAAAGAAGACCTCAAAAATTCTTTTTTAATACTAATATTTTTGTATTACATTAATTATAAAATTATGTTTAAGAAAAAATGCCTCTAAATTTTTTTTTAGTACCAATATACCTCTATTAAGTAAATTATAAAATTATGTTTGTGAAAAAAAAGGTCCCAAAAAAATATTTTATTGCTAAGATAGCTTTATTAAATTAATTATAAGTCTATGTTTGAAAATAAAATTTAATTAAATTATTATTGTCTGAGAATTTTTATTGATATTAAAAATGATAACTAATGAGTTAAAACTTTTTTTAGTAAGTTATAATTTTTGTGTACGAAAAGGAGAATGATTAGACATATCTATATTTTCTTATAATCAATCTGTATTCTATTTTCTTCTTTTATCTCTCTATGACTTCTCTTGCCTGTAAGGCCCACTTATGTTCATGCTATAATTTTAAGGGCATATCCCAATCAGATGGGCTTAAAGCTGGCACATAGGGTGCCAAAGACCCTAAACAACCCTAACATTGTCATTTCCCTACACTTTTCATAAATCAGTCTCCCTCTTTCTCTCCTAAAGTTACAGCCTGCTCTCCCAATCTTGGTCAAGTAGCTCAACCTCGTTTTCCTATTCCATGTAAGTTATTCTCCAGCTCATACCTCTCCTTTCCAAATTGTATTTTCGTATTTCCAGTTAGGGTTTCGTAGTAAGCTCGTTCTAAGAGCTGCTCCGTTGTTCCTTTTCCAGCTCGTTAATTTGTTCCTGGAACTTTTGTGTTCCGTTGTTGGTGTCGAACTCTTCTGCTAGCTTTTTCCAGTTAAGGGAAGCTAGGGTTCCTCGTATTTTCTAATTGGTTGCCTATTTTTGATTTGCTTCGAGTTTGTATGAAGTGTATGTTGTTGTGGTTAAATAAAATGCTATGTTATGTGTTTTGGGTACGCAAGTATGGATGATGCAGGTACGAACAGTGGCGAGAACTGATAATCTCGCCCAAGCGAGCTTGTCTCGCCTAAGCAAGACTAACAGAGGTTCGTCCATGTTTCCTGCTAGAGATGTCGCTTAAGCGACGAGTCTCCGTTTTGAGCGAGATGTACTCTCGCTCAGGCGAGGAGGGCTCGCCTAAGCGAGAAATCGCAGGAAGCCATTATTCCCACTCCTCGAGCTTTCGCCTAGGCGAAGGGAGCTCGCCGGAGCGAGAACCTTTAGCTTGAGCGAGAGCTGGGCAAGAATGCGTTCTTATTCTGTTTACTTCCCTGTTCTTAGATGAATGCCACATGTTTAGTTGGATTACTATGTTAAAGCGTGTCTTGAGTGATGTTGCATGTATGGAAAGGTTCATGGGCTAAAAATGATGGGTTTGGTATGGTTTGGTATGGAATATGAATGAAGGTTGGTTATAAATGTTGGCATGAGATTGATATGCATGACAAGTACATACTTGGATGGTGAAACATGATTTTGATGTGGTTAGGACGTAATTCCACGATGGTTCGTGGCAGTGCCTCATTTGGTCAGGGCGTAATTCCATGAGTCTTTAGGTGAGATCTCATGGTGGTTTCTCATTTGGTCAGGACGTAATTCCATGACCCTTGTTAATGGGGGTTCATGGTGGTGTCTCATTTATATAATTTAGTAAGGATTCAAGGTAAGGATTGCATCATGACACTCTAAAGAGTCAGTTAACACTCTGGAAGGCCAATCGAATCTCTGCTTGATTGGCCGTAACTGCATGATCGATCTTAAGAGGATTCCCATGTAGATCTATGAAACTACAGCCGAACCAAATGCTTTCTTCTTCATTTTACTGGTTGTTCGGCACTCCATCTCCATACCAGTAAATAGCGACGATCGGTCGATCAGACCGAAAACCTGATTTGATGCCTTGGCTGAATCTGACTAATTATATGTATATGGATGAGTCGTGTCATGAGTCTTAGTGTAACCAAATGCTTTCTTCTTCATTTTACTGGTTGTTCGGCACTCCATTTTCTTCTTCATTTTACTGGTTGTTCGGCACTCCATTTTCTTCTTCATTTTACTGGTTGTTCGGCACTCCATCTCCATACCAGTAAATAGCGACGATCGGTCGATCAGACCGAAAACCTGATTGAGTCTTAGTGTATTGCATGCAAGTCATAGGTTGACATGTGTATCTTGGACTATGAAATTGTAAGCAATTGTATGATAAATCATGTTTTACTCTAGCTTACCCTTAAAGGGGTTTAATCCCTAAAAGGAAAATTTAGTTTTTAATGGTAAGTTTTATTGTTATTTAAGGCCTTTAGTATTTATTTTTCAGCCTTCCTAGCTGCCTAGGGTTCTCTCCACCTTTTCCTATTCATGCCATACCAATTTTTAGCAGAAATAAGAGAATTAAATTTTCACCACCAAGGTTTGAACCCATGACCATGCCAAAGCCAATTTAATGTTAAACCATCAAGTCAACTCATGTTTCTTGCTAACTCACACAATTCAAGCATGGTATCATACGAAATATGCTCCATCATATTATTAAAACAATAATAATTAAATAACACACAATTAGCATACATAGGACTCAAACCCAAGTCCTCTCACACAATCAAAGTACTTTCAACCACTTGAACTAGCACTTTTCCATGTCATACCATCAAAACTTATTATTATAATTACACCACCTACCCGCATTCATTAATTAACTATTTATTTAATTAATTAAATTTCGCGGATCTTACACTTGAACTGTCCTTGAATACTACATATTATATTAAATCAATTCAATGGAACAAAAGATGGAAAAGAAAAACTAAGAAAATACTGATTAAAAGGGTGTTATTCAGTATGAAAATATTAAATTGTTTAATATTAACATTATTAAATGGTTTTATTACAAATAGGTATCTTAATCCTCCATTATTAATTTTGTAGAATGAAAATAAAGTCACACACTTGTATCTAAAGAGGATGTTGAGTTGGTGCAACAATGTGATTGTTACAGTCAATTAGTTGACTCTATTTCCACAAGGTGGATGGGTGCATGGAGGTGAAGGTCTAGAAGGTGGAACAAGTCCTTTGGGAAGAACATGAAATTGTTGGCTTTTAATGTCGCTAACAACATTTTTGTGAGCAACTGTACCTCCACAAGGTGGATGGGCGCATGGAGATGAAGGTCCAGAATGATGAGGAGGTCATTTGGGAAGAACATGAAGATATTTGCTTTTAATGTTGTTAACAATTTTTTTTCTCAAAAAATTAAAAAAATTAAAAAGAATAAAAAAAAACCACAGACTGACACGTGGAACGTTGTTAACGGCGTTAGTCAACTTCGTCCGAAAAGGACCTAATTGAAGCACTTTGTCAAAAGTTGGGATGCATTTGACACTTTTTTTAAAAGCGGGTACCAGATTGACACACCTCTACTAAAGTGGGTATCATCCGAGTAATTAAACATATCATATATATTTAAAAAATGCATACACATATACTCAATAACGTCTGTGTTTACGCAAGTATTAGATGAAGAGAATGTGTTGCATCATCCTAGTTTAGCATATTTACACTGCTAAAAAGCATAAACCAACATAATTCATATTCAATGACTTATATGAGCTATTTTCATTTTATAAAATTCTCAATCCAGATTATAAACTATCCTACAACGTCCAATAGTCTCGCATCGCTTAGGAATTAAGAACCAAGGCAATTTAAATACTTCTTACTCCTTTCACCCTTTAAGGCACCCTTTAAAGAAGGAATTGTACGGAGGTCCATGCTCCAAAGCGGACAATACCTTGAGATCACAATGATTTAACCTAACAATGTTGCCAGACTTGGGATCATAACATTGGCGCCTTAGTGGGTGAAAGAAGGAAGGAGTATTTAAACTACCTTTGACGTCAATTCCTAAGCAACGTGAGACTATTGAGCATGGTAGGAACATAAGCCCTACAATCAAAGTCTAAGAATGATTGTTCATCCCCAATGAAGGGCTTACGAGACTGGTGGTTCATCTTAAAATCTCGATATCGACCCCACATTGAGCACCAATGTTCCCTGAGTGATGTAACATCCCTACTTTTAAATAACTATATTATTTATTTTATCCTCATCTTTAAAAATGAGATTTAGAAAAATCTTCTATTTTTAATGTTTCATATTTTATCTAAATGTAGTTTGAACATTAATAATAATAATAAATCAACTAGCTTTAATAAAATATTATAACTTAGTAATAATGAAAATAAATTATATAAAAAAAGGGAAAGAAAGAAAAGATAGAGAAAGAAATATAACTCCTCATTAATGAAAGAAATCTTATCTTAACACATGATAACATTACATTTAATGCATGCATTCATTACTTGGCACATGCATGACTTGTAAATAGATAAATGAGATGGATGATGATGGAAAGATGAGATAAGATGACATAATGCACACGTATTACATTTAATGCAATTATTACTTTACAAAATTTTGGTTTATAAATAGGTTTCATGTAGGGATGGCAAAAATACTCGTGCCTGCGGATTCTGCCGATAAAATCTGCGACGGATAGTTAATACCCGCGAGTATTTATTATCCGCGGGTAGCGGGAAGCGGGTATTTTAATGCTCGCTTATAAATGGGTCAGGTACGGGTATCATACTATCCGTACCCGCGGGTACCCGTTACCCGCAAAAAAATTAAAATTAAAATTTAATTTATATTTTATTAAGTTAAGTTTAATTAAAATTAAAATTATCAATATATTTTATTATGTCAAATTTAATTATAATTAAAATTTAATGTAATTTAATTTAATTTTATATTTTATTTTTATAATTTTATATTAAAAAATTTATAAAATATAAAATTTTTAAATATTTGCAAGTATTGGGTATCCATGGGTACCCGCGGGTTTTAAAAATATTCGCGGATATTTTTTAAGCGGATACCCGGCGAGTAAAGGGGCGAATTTTTTTTTGGCGGGTCGAGTTGCGGGTAGGCACTATCCGTGCCCGACCCGTTGTCATCCCTAGTTTCATGTGATAGGAATGTGAAGGAGCGAAGAAAAAGGGAGAGGTCCAAAAGAAAAAGAAAAAAGAAATATATAAGGCTTATCTCTTCTTAATGAAGAGAATATTTGCATTAAATACATGTTACCATAAGTGCACATATGACTTATAAAATAATAAATTTATTTTTATAATTATAAAAATTAAAATAAATAATTCTTACAATTTTTTGTTATAAATATTTATTTTAGTTTGAAAAAATGGTTCAAATTAAAAAGTAATAAAGAAAAAATAATTAAATTAAAAAATTTCAAATAGAAAGTAAGATTGGTAAGATAATTATTTTAATTTAAAAAGTCATTACCGTGCATATTACATATTCAGGGTTGGCTCAAGCATAAGTGACTCGCTCTAAGCCTCTAACAAAAGAAGACCTCAAAAATTATTTTTTAATACTAATATTTTTGTATTAAATTAATTATAAAATTATCTTTAAGAAAAAAGGCCTCAAAAATTTTTTTAGTACCAATATACCTGTATTAAATTAATTATAAAATTATGTTTATGAAAAAAAAGGTCCCAAAAAAATATTTTACTGCTAAAATAGCTCTATTAAATTAATTATAAGTTTATGTTTGAAAATAAAATTTAATTAAATTATTATTGTCTAATAATTTTTATTGGTATTAAAAATGATAATTAATGAGTTAAAAAAATTTGGGTTAAATATGTTTTTAGTCCCTTAACTTTCAGTGAATTTTTGAAATTAGTCCATTTCAAAACTTTAGACCAATTTAGTAATTCATCTTTCAAAATATGTGGATTTAGTCCTTTTAATTAAATTTTGTTAGGTTTATTTGATGTTTCGTACGCATTTCAGGATTGTATTTGAGTTGTTTATACTGTTTGGCACATTTTTGTTTTAATTTTAAGTCAAATACTATTATGAAACGTGCTTGAAATGTCAAATAAAATTAACAAAATTTGATTAAAATGACTAAATCCACGTATTTTGAAAGATGAAGGACTAAATTGGTCCAAAGTTTCAAAATTGACTAATTCCAAAATTTACTGAACGTTAAGGGATAAAAAACATATTTAACCCAATTTTTTTAAAATTTTTTTTAGTAAATTATAATTTTGTGTACGAAAAGGAGAATGATTAGATATATCTATATTCTCTTATAATCAATATGTATTCTATTTTTTTTCTTTTATCTCTCTATGACTTCTCTTGCCTCTCCTTACTTACTTCTCTTCTAAGAGTCTTTTATTAGGGTTTTAGCATATTACATCACTTGAGAAGGAAAAAGTGGTTTGAGACTTCAAGATACTACACGTATACCATCAAGTTTACTTCCTTGACAACCAAAATTAGGTTTTATTGTTTTAATTCATTCGTTTTATATGCTTATTTTTAGTAGTATTTTATATATTGTACTTTTTTATTTCATATAAAAATATATAGATATGTCAACTAGAAGATTTGAATCAGGCTATTCAGAAATCCAAAAAAAAAAAGGAATTGAGACATCAATTGTATCATAAAGGAGGTATGAATAAATTTATAAAAATAGAGAAGAAGAAAAATTAGAAAATAGATGTGACTGCTCTTTGAATGAACAAGATAATAACAATATAGATTTAGGTGAAAACAACAATAGAGAAAGAGAAGTAGTGAGGAGGAGGATGTTAACAATTTCTCTTGTCAGTTGTTTCAGCCAAAAGAAATTTCTCAAAGTTAAAGATAATAAAAACTTATTTAAGATAACAATGTCCCAATAAAGATTAAACGGATTAACCATATTATCGATTGAAAAAGAAATGTTAAATGAAATTAATTATGACAATTTAATAAATAATTTTGCATCAAAAAAAGTTTGAAAAATAAATTTTAAATAAAAAACCTCATTGTTTAAGTTTACTTCAGACCTCTCAAATTCTTGAGCCGCCCCTATACATATTATATTAATTTAATTTAACTTATTTTAATTTAATTTAATTCAATTGAACAAAAGATGAAAAAGAAAAACTAAGGAGTTACTGACTAAGGGGTGTGATTCAATATGGAAATATTAAGTTATTTAATATCCACATTATTAAATTGTTTTATTACAATTAGGTATCTTGATCCTCCCTTATTGATTTTGGAGAATGAAAACAAAGTCACACATTTGTATCTAAAGAGGATGTTGAGTTGGTGCAACAATGTCACTATTATAGAATTAGTTGACTCTATTTCCACAAGGTGGATGGGTGCATGGAGGTGAAGGTCCAGAAGGTGGAATGGGTCCTTTGGGAAGAACATGAAACTGTTGGCTTTTAATGTCGCTAACAACATTTTTGTGGGCAACTATACCTCCACAAGGTGGATGGGCGCATGGAGATGAAGGTCCAGAATGATGAGGAGGTCCTTTAGGAAGAACATGAAATCCTTTGCTTTTAATGTTGTTAACAACATTTGAAGGTAGACAAGGTGGAGTGCAACCATGTGAAGGTCCAGAAGGTGGAACAGGTCCTTTCGGAAGAACATGAAATCTTTTGTTTTTAATGTTGCTAATAAGACGTTGTTGTGCAGAATCTATGACCACATTATTAGCCTCATTCGATTCAAATGTAGCATTTGCTATCACTATATTTGAAAGAACAATGAGTAGAAGAAATGGAATTAAGGTAGTGGCCATTTTGGATTTCTAGATGAGAAAATTAGAAGCTCAATTCTAACTTTTATAGCATCTTAAGAGGTATACTCATTTAATATAGAACATTCTTGTATTAATGTAAAGAAACGTTCAAATGTCAGGTACATTGAGACCCCATGTATTTATTTAATATATTATTTATTGATTGTTATTAGTTAGTGTTATATTTATTAGATGTATTTATTGCTTCTTATTAATTATTATTATTATTATTATTATTATTATTATTACAATATTTATTACATCTAAAACATACACTTGGAGAAAAGAAACTGATATCTCTACGCAGGCATTATGAAGACATTCAATTTTTAACATTAGTGTTGTAGTCTTGTGTTCAGTATGTCTAAGATTAGCTAATTTCCTTATTAACGTGAATTAGTAGCTAATGTTTATGACTAATTTAGAAACTAATTTATATTAGAAACTATTTTAGTTATCAATTTATAGACTAATTATAATTTTTTGAATCATTAGTTGCAAATAATGTTTAGTTTATAAATCGGTAAATATAATGATTACTATAATGACTAATTATTTTAGTTATCAGACACGGATACGTGATACAATTTAAAGTATCAGTGCATCATAACTTTTATTTAATAATTAATCTTTAACGTATAAAAGAATATAAAAATCACATTTTTTAAGCTAAATTAATAAGTTTTATTAATAATATATACTTATATTAATCAATTTCGTTTCCTATAAATATATTATATTTTTAAAAATACAATAACTGATATACTTTAGTGAATGCACTTTATATTTTGAAATATAAAGTATTCATTAAGTATAATTCATATACTTTTATTAAATATTTTATACATTTAAAATTTATTAATATCAATACTTAAATTTTAAATATCTTTTACTTTTATATATTTCGATATATATATATATATATATATATATATATATGAAAATTTTCTTTTTATATCACATTTGTTTTCTAATATTACCCATTTAAATATTTTTTCTTTAAATTAAAATAATTTTTTATTAGATTTATTTTTTAAGGGACCATTTCTTTAAATTTAACCGTTTTTTTTTTCAATTTGACATTTTTTTTAAAACTTGACTATTTTTTAATTATAAAATTACATACAGTATATATAGAACTTATTTACAATGAAATTATGAAAATTATTTATATTTCATTTTATAATTATAAAAATACACAATAATAAAAAAAGTGAACAAATATAAATATATATATATATATATATATATATAATGACTAACAATTATTTCTATGTGTTTTCTAAAATTATTTATTATTTAATGTTCACCAATAAAAATTAAAATATAATTAAATAATTAAATAACTATATTTTAATGTTGTTAAAAATTAAATACAATTAAACGTAAGAAAGTTTAAAATAACAGAAAAATTACCAGAATAAAAAATAGTGTTAAACATCTAAAAATTTTACAAAAAAGAAAAAAGAAAAAATATGTTTTTTGTCCTTAAAGTTTGACCTAAATTTAGAAGTGGTCCTTAATCGAAATTTGATCACTGTTTATATATATATATATATATATATATATATATATATATAGATACAGATGTGATTAGTCTGGTACTTATATAAGTTAATTGAAAGTTAAATAATGCACATAGAATAAATATTTTAAAATAATATTACGCATAAAAATTTGAGAAAATAGTATTTTAAAAAAGTAAAAGCACTAAAGGTATTCCTTAATACATGAATTAATTTCATTGAAAATAAATTTATTAATTACTAGCATCATGTTTGTCTGTGTTTACGTATTCTTTAAACATGCTTGATGTTATACTATTAGATGATGATAATGTAATATTATTAAGTTAATATATAAAATAAAATTATATTTAAAAAAAAATAAAATATATCAGAAAAGATGAGAGAATAATTGTTGATAAATAAAAAAAAGAGAAGAAACATATATGGTCTTTTTTAAAAAACTTGTAAAAGTAACGATCAATTCTCAAAAATTTAATAAATAATTATATTTTAAAGGGTAAAATTGGTATTTTGAAGTGTGGACACAAAAGATGAAATTATCTTTATATATTGTTATAGATATTATTTTATATTGTTAATATTATTCTTTTTCATGTGAAGTTACTAAGTTCCTCTCTTTCCAAATTTTCTTAGCTGAGATAGGATACATATGCTATGCTGGGTATATATAAGAATGTCAACGAGGCGGGTAGGGTACATGTAGTAGCTCCCCCGTATCCTATCTGCTACATAAATATCCGCCCCATACTTGTACTCATATCTGTTGGATATCCGTTATACAGGTATCTGCCTATTTTTCATATCCACGGGTACCCGCAGGTATTTACAAACTTATTTAAAAAACAAATATTTAATCATAAATTCAAATAAAATAAAATAAAATAAAATACATCATTGTCATAAACTCATTTTATAAAAATAAATATAAAATGATGTTCAAGACAATGAAAATTCTTTAATTAGTGCTCTGATCAATAAACTCACTTTCCCTTCTTGATTCCTGAAAAATAAACAAAATAAACAAATAATAAACCTCAACTGCTACGTGCTAAGTATTCTTATTTTTATTTCATCCTTTGACAACAAACATATCTACCATAAACTAAAGAAAGGAAAGAGAAGAATGTCAAGGGGTGTACTTGGAAGAAGACAACGTACCAATATTTGAAGTGGGAAGAATGAAGACAGAAGACAAGATGTGCAACTTAGAAAAAATTAAGTCAAAATATTTTTACTTATATATATAATTTTGTGAATTAAAGTTTAGCGGGTACGAGTATCCACGGGTACGGATACTATGATATCTGTACCCGCCCCGTTAACATGCGGGTATCAAAAATACCCGTATCCGTGGGTAGTGGGTACCCATTTCATACCCGTTGCGAGTTTTATCCATGAATACCTACAGGTACGGATTTTTTTGACATCCTAGATACATATGGGATCAAATTAGTATTTATATAAGTTAATTAAAAGTGAAGTAAAACACATAGAACAAATTTTTAGAAAGAAAACAAATTGAGAAAGTAACATTTAAAAAAGTAAAAGCATTAAATGTATTATTTAATACATGAAAATAAATTCATTAAATGTATTATATTTATAAACAATGAATAACAATTAATTGTATTAAATATGTTATTAAAAAATTAGGACTTGGAAGATGTACAAACCTCAAGATAGAGATGAGATATCTAATTATACAAAATTTATTAAAATGTTTTCAAAATAAACATTTAAAAGAAGAGTCTTCCAGAATGAGGACCCGACCCTACCCTGCACAAACGGGTTGGTGCTAACCTCAAAAGGCCACTATGACCCGACCCGACCCCATTGGTTATTTATTTGAGTGGAAAGTTATAACAGTTAGAAACATAATATTTGAATGGCAACTGTATTTGGCGGGTGAAGAAAGAGGAATCACCATTTTCATTTCCTCCATTATCACTCACCATCGTCTTTTTCTTCTTAGAAGCAATAATAATAATAATAATAAATAATAAACAATAAATGTGGAATCTTGAACATGATTGGTACTCTCCCAAGAGTCTTCTCAGCACTCCTACCCATTATGATTTTCCAGTAAATTATTCATCATCACTCAATCTCACTTTCAATCTTGCAATTTTTTCATTTGTTTATTTATTGTTTTTTTTTTTTTCTAGGGTGATCGCTTCATTCCCAACAGGAGTTTGATGGATCTTGATCAAGCCCAGAGTTTGCTCACAAACAGGACCAAAAAAATTCAGAACAAAAAGTTCAATGTATCATTCCTCCTTTTCACACACTTTAGGTGTTTGTTTCTGTGACTGTTATTTTTTTTTTTTTTCATGCTTTTTGAATTTTGATGGTTGGGATTGTACCCTTCTTCACTGTGATTCGAAGAGTTCTTCTTCGTTTCTAAAGTCGTCAACTTTTTTCTCACAACTCAAAGAAAGCCATTCTTGTTGAAGTTCTTGAATGTGTATTTACTTTTTCCATGGTTGGCTGTGTTTTACCACTACAAAGTACTTTTTTTTTTCTTGCCTCTGGATTATTCGGTGCATCAGATTTTGAACGTTTTTATATTTTATTTCCATTGCTGAAGTTATCTTCTTAGAGAAGTCTTTATATTGTGTGTGTGTGTGTGTATTTTTCTCTATAGGATGTGTACAGACAGATAGTGGATGAGAAACTAAGTTTGGATTCAGAAGGAAAGCCATTTAAGATGTTGGTTTTTAGGGGAAGTCCAAAATCAAGCAGAAAATCCATTCGTTATATCGATGAGATGCGAGAGGAAGAAGCAGCATCATTGCAGAACAAGAGTAATCAACATCA
Source organism: Vigna unguiculata (assembly GCF_037176805.1). Lineage (NCBI taxonomy): Eukaryota > Viridiplantae > Streptophyta > Magnoliopsida > Fabales > Fabaceae > Vigna > Vigna unguiculata. The sequence continues at coordinate 4,971,541 of NC_140798.1, forward strand.
CAGTTCCAGAAGATTGCCTAAGGTTTTGTTCATATCAGTGTGTGTTTTTCTAGTTTTTTTTTTTTTTTTTTGTTAATAATAATGTTTCCATTTTATATTCTATTTTTAGATAGAGTGATCAGTTTAATTTGTTCGAACATTTATTTGTCGTTGAGTGATAGAATTTATATCTGTCTAAGCAAAATACACCTTTATTTGCCTTTGGTGTGACCTTGCTCTAAATGTTCTTCAGTAGTAACCCTAAACCATATCAACACAAATGCTTTACATTTGTGATTGTCGGCCAAAGCAATTCCTATGTTGCTGTTGACAAATTACGAAGTTTAGCCAATATGGGGTTGAATGTGATGTTTTCCTATTTATCCGATTGAAAAGAACAACTGAACACAATCAAATTAATACAACAATTTTGCAAAACTATGAAACTCGTGTCACTGTAAGAACATTCATGTATAGGAGTAGAGCAGAGCAATCATAACAATCTAATATGTCATAGATATATTAGATCATAGATCATAAATGTAGATAAAGACATCACAGAAGTTGTTAAAAGAAAGCTAATTTGATGTCTTGTGATTCTAGTTTTCTTGTTGTCTTTTGTTTGAGATGATTTAATGTCTGTGAGGGACCCAATTGGTATTATTATCATATTTCCAATAAATCCTAATGTAACTAAGTTTAATAGACTTGTAATGATAAGAGCAAAAACTGCTGATAGCAAACTAATACATAAAATGAAAAGGGAGAAAATTTTATAACTGGTAGTTAACTTGTGTATTTTCCTCTATATGATCCAACATTCAAAGCCATGATCTTATGCTGTACTCTGATTGGATGAATGGAAATAACTACACTTGCAGGGAGAATCAAGGATATTGGATGCACCAAATATTAGAAATGATTACTACGCAAACATCATGGATTGGGGGAAAAACAACATTCTTGCTGTTGCTTTAGGCTCAAACATGTACCTTTGGAATTCAGACAATAGTAATGTAACAAAGTTGTTTAATGCCTCTGGCAACGATTTTCCTACAAGTGTTTCCTGGTCAGAGGATACCAAATACCTGGCAATAGGATTCAAGAGCTCAAAACTTGAACTCTGGGATGCAGAATCTTCCAAACCAGTATGCTTCTCTAAGATAAACAAGTAGTTAGTTATACAATATAACTGTGTGTACATAACTCAGCTTTTAACTTTCAGATAAGGATCCTTGAAGGTCATGGTGAAAGGATAGCAACCATTGCGTGGAATGGTCATATTTTAACTTCAGGAAGCCATGACAAGTACATAATAAACCATGATGGTAATCAGTTATTCCTTATAACCCTTTTCAGATTATTGAGTGTATAGCAAGATAGTGATGAAATGAGAGACTTTTGACCCTCTTGTAAGCAGTTAGAGCAAGAACAAACGTGATGTCCCGGGTAAAAGCACACAGAGCAGAAGTTTGTGGTCTTAAATGGTCAAGGGGCAACATGTTGGCAAGTGGTGGAAATGAAAATCATATTTATGTATGGGAGTTGGCCAAAATGAGTTCATCCAATTTCTTGCACTGTTTTAAGGATCATTGTGCTGCAGTCAAGGCACTTGCCTGGTGTCCTTATGATTCAGGTGTGCTTGCCTCTGGAGGTGGCACTGAAGATAGGTGTATCAAGTTATGGAATGTGAAACATGGAACCTGCATTTGCAGCATAGATACAAAAGCTCAGGCAAGACAGTTATTTGTTATCATGTTGCATTAGTTGTTAAGTATCAAGCATTGTCATTAGCCAAAAAGAATAAATCATCATTTCTCTTATTTGGACTGATGTATCAAACTTTTTCTAGCTGAATGATACATGCATGCAATTATTTCATGCAGGTTTGCGGATTAGAATGGAATAGACATCACAAAGAGGTATTAAGTGGTCATGGATTCAGCACAAGTGCACATCACAACCAACTTTGTTTGTGGAGATATCCATCTATGACTAAAGTGGGAGCCTTGGAACGTCACACTTCTAGAGTACTTGATCTATGTCAGGTATGTTGCAAGTCATAATATAAAACTCTAGTATCAATGAGTCCAGATTCTCGGTTGGATTTTTTAGTGTTATCTTCTGCTAAACATTAAAAACATACTGACATGACATTGGTATGTTAAAATTCTTTCTAGTATATTATAAAATATCAAATTCAGTGTCCATCGGTGTATTTTAAAGACATAACATACAAATAACATAGAAAAATCTAGCAGAGAATCCAAATTCTGCGGTGTGAATTTTCATAGGGAACAAAGATTGAGAATGAAGAACAGAATGAGGAATTGCGCCATTAAGCCACAATATGACAAGCAATTAGCTAACAATAAGAATTTAATCTTTTTTTTGCAGAGTCCAGATGGTTTAACAGTGGTGTCAGCTGGAGCAGATGAAACTCTTCGATTTTGGAATGTATTTGGACCACCTGTAAGTAATAACTATGAGACAGATCTGGATAACCTTTTGTCTCTCAAGGTGTCTCCAATAAGGTGATGGAAACAGAGACAATTTTCTTCGTTCATGGTTATGTTTTTGTGTAAATAGTAACGTTGACAGTGGTCTTAATACATTAGCAATTTTTTTTAATTTAACATTACTGAGAGAAAGAGAAGTATATATAATACTAGTAGCAGAACATTGAAGATTCTTGTATTTGTAATCACAAAAGAATGAGGAAATCCTCAAAGTAGCTTATCGTGTTGTTGTTTTATTAGTGATACACCTATTTACGAAAAATGTATGCGATATTAAACGTATAATTTAGTTGATGATATACAATACTGCTTTAGGAACTATATATATGTCTAATAGTGAAATAAAATAAATAATTATTCAAATATTTCGTTTTAAAAGAAGAAAATCACAATTATAATTACAATGAAAAAGAAAGAAAGAACAATGCAATATTTATCTAAAAAATGGTTTATTATAAAAATTGAAAAAAATGAAATATTTGAAAAAAAATAAAGATAGATAATAATGGTTAATTAGCCCTACATAAAAGTAATAGTGATCATAATAACAAATAGGGGGCTTCTCCCTACACCTCCAAAGAGTTTTACTGCGTCCAAAAAATTTCAAATTTTCAATAGTACCCCTCTAAACTCTTTGACTATTTAGCGGTAAAATCTTTAACCGGCTTTCAAAATCCGGTGAACAAATAGATTTGTAATTGTAAACCGGCATTTTAAATGTGGTTAAGTGATATAATGGAATTCAAAATCTGTTTTCTTTGTATATCGGCATTCGAAGTCCAATTGAAATGTCTACTGGCATTCGAAGCTCGGTTCCAAAATTCAAAATCAGCTTTTTCTTTTTTTGAACCGGCATTGATAGTTCGGTTAATGATATCAATTTTGTTATTTTTTTTATTTGATTTGTTTATTGATTTAATTTCAATTATTTTATAATTTATGTACTAATTATTTAATTTTATATTATTTATATTTTATACAAGTATATTAAATAAAATTTTATTATTTTAAATTTTAAAGTTATTTTTACTTTGTTAATTTTTAATTAATAATGATAAATTTTTATTTAAAATATTTATTTTTAAAATATGTAGATTAATTATATTTAATTATTTTCAAGTTATTTTTACTTATTTTTTATTTGTTAACTTTTAATGTTTTTATTTATTTATTTGATTTTATTTATAAGATTTAATTTCAATTTTTTTTATATTTATATATTAATTATTTAATTTTAGATTTTATATTAAATAAAATTATATACGACAATGGAAATCCGATTAACTATTTTTTATTTAAAATTCATATTTATATACCGACATTGCAATTCCGTTAGTTTAATTTTATTTATTTATTTTATATATAAATTTTAATTTTAATTTGATTAATATTATTAAGTTGGTGTTTAATTATTTTTATAATATATTTTATTAATATTTATTTATTTTTTAATTCTGAACTTGAGTTTTTATGTATTTATTTTATTATTTTTGTTTTAATTTGTTATTTTTTATTCATTTTATTACTTTATTTATTATTTTATTTCTAATATATTTTTTTAGTTAAATATTTTATAGTTACTTTTACTTTGTTAATTTTTAATTAATAATGATAAAATTTTATTTAAAATATTTGTCTTTATAATATCTAGATTAATTAAATTTAATTATTTTCAAGTTGTTTTTACTTAATTATTATTTTTTAGTTTTTAATGTTTTTATTTATTTATTTGATTTTATTTATAAGATTTAATTTCAACTTTTTTTATATTTATATATTAATTATTTAATTTTAAATTGTTTATTTTATATATAACTATATTAAATAAAATTATATGTCGACAATGGAAGTTCGGTTGGTAAACAATTTTTTATTTAAAGTTGATATTTGTATACCGGCGTTCCAATTCCGTAGTTTAGCTTTTTTATTTATTTTACATATAGGATCTAATTTCAATCTGATTAATATATTAAGTTATTTTAATTCTAATTTGGTAATATATATATATATATATATATATATATATTAGTTATTATTATTTTAAATTTTATGTTATTCTTATATTTTTATTTGTTTAATTTTTAAAATTTTGTCATGGCTAGAACATGTGGAGCCTTCACACACTCACTTGGTACCTTTAGACAGGAAGAAGAAACACGAGTCAATTGTTTTGTACACAAGGTGTTGTTAGACGTAGACCTACAAGCTTCGAATGCCGGTATATATAGAAAACGGATTCTAAATTCCGTTAAATCACTTAACCGGACTTCAAATGCCGATTCACAAATTCAAATCCGCTTGGTACTATTCACTGGATTTCGAAAGCCGGTTAAAGATTTTACCGGGTTTCAAAATATGAAAGAACATGTGATTTCATAGTAGAGGCAGAAAGGATTTTTTTTTTTAACTTTTACCGTTGAATAGTCAAAAAGTTCATAAGGATATTATAGAAAATTTAAATTTTTTTGGAAATGCAGTAGAACTCGGTGTAGGAAGAAGCCCCCTAACAAATAAATTGAAAAACGAAGATACGGGTCATGGTCCTTATCCTCTACATCTGGTACTAGAAGTGGAAAGGCTTTTTCTTCTTGCGACTCCACAATTTTAACTGCACCTCCATAATTTTCAATATCATTTGTAGTGGTGACTTTCGAATTACTTGTTCCAAAAATCTTCTGGAACATAATTTTCAGAACAGAATTTTTGGATCACATTTTATGTAACACACTTTTCAGAATATATATGATATCTTCCAAAATGAGATTTTCAGAACTGAATTTCCAAAACACGCTTTTTGGAACATAAAAGATGTGTTCTGGAATGAGCTTTTTGAAACATAATTTTTAAAATAAGCTTTCGGAAACATATATGATACCTGAATGAGCTTTAAAGAACAAACTTCTCTTCTTCCTCCTCTCAAAGACTGCAACAACAATGGAGAACAATGGTGTAGTTGGAGGAGGCAACGATAGCAGCAATGGAGAAATGGGTAGAAGCAGTAACAGAGGTGGCATGGTGCAAATAGTACCTTTTGTCTTTTTATTACTACAATGGGGGTGCAAATAGTAATAGAGGGAGGTAGTAATAATGGGAGCGCTAATAGTAATTATACGGAGGTAGTAATAATGGGGGTTTAGGAAGAAAAAAAAAAGGGAAAATTAGACAGGTGAACACGCGCGGCATAGACCTAAATAAATGTTTAGACTTATATAAAATATCATTTGCTAAAAATGTCAGTCTCTGATAATTTTAAGCGAATATAAATAATAACTTTAAGTATCAATACATTATATGAAATTTGTTATAATGTATTAAAAATTATATATTTATGTATCTTTCTTTATTGAGCATGGCGATATAAATATATATAGTCAAACCTAAAAGATTGTTAAAAAATTAAATTATATATATTCTCAAATAATGTTATGAGTTTTTTAATATTTCATTATATATATATATATATATAAACTAAACAAATTATGCCATTTTATAATAAAAAATTACAATATAAATCTATTATTTTGTTTCAATGGTTGTAAGTAAAATTATTTGTTCATTAATTAATTAACTCCAAACATATAATATCACTTTTTATTAACGTGAAAATGTTTAAATATTTCAAACACAAGTTTTCCATTAATTTTGCATATTTATTTAAAAAAATACACGTTGAGATTGCAATGAAACATGTCAACAGATGAACATCATTTGACTGCAAGGCAAAAAGAGGTGGCAATGGAATACAGCAGGCTTCACTGATACCTAAGCCAAAGCTCAACTAAGTAAGATTTGTTTCCCCTTTCGGAAAGAAACTTAGTGTTTTTTTTTTTTCTCTAACAACATCAAAGTCTAATTGGTTCTTGCAAGACAATGCATAAATTAAGTCTCAAAGCCTTCAACACATGTTGTATAAACTATGTATGAAGCACTAAATTACAACATTTATCATAGAACAAAATTTGCAGCTTGAAGTGATTGAGCCTCTATACCACATCCAGCTAGAGCAAAGAATACACACTTCTAAACTCCATATGAAAAATATTTTACTCATCTGCACCCAAGTCAGCATCACTATCAGGATAAACCTCAGGAATAGTTTCACTGCTCCTTGGTTTCTGTTCTCTTTTATTCCTCTCAGCCTCTTTCTCCCGCTCCACAATTCGAGCCTTAGCTTGTTCAAGTCTTGAGCTGACAGAATCCCAAGATACAAGCTTATCCATGAACACTGATATATAATCAGGGCGCTGGTTCTACAAAGATAACAAAGCAGTCAAAGACTACTGAGAAGAATTATCAGAGATAGTAATCACAGTGTAATTCTCTGAACTCAAATCTCACCTGAAAATCAATGTAGTAAGCATGCTGAATAAAAGTGAAATATTATCACAAAGTCAGCAAACTTTTTACCAAAGAAATGAAATGATAGTTTTAATGTACTAAAATCCAGTAAAACAAAGTAAACTAGATTAGTACCTCCCAGACATCAATGGTAAGGAGTGGCTGCAAGAAATAAAACATTGAATCTTGTCAGACATTTTAACCATGATGCTGAGACCTTACCTTAGCATTCATGTTTTAAAGTATAAAATGAATTTTGGATGTTATAGGTAATCCTTATAACTTACATGATAGTAGTTCCAAACAAGAGGGTTCACAGCATTGGGAGTCTTCACCACAACCAGTTTCTTGTCCTCGTCAGATGGAAGAGGATTCACAGCATTTCCCACGTCAATTTTGCTTTCTTTATCTATATATGAAAGGGAAAAGAAGGGTATGAAAAGGAAAATTATCAGATATACCAAGAAAATTAAAAATGAATGCCAGAAATCAGAAGGGTATTTACTCACAGGCAAGCCATGCCCATCCTGAGCCAAATTGTGTTGAAGCAGCAGTCTTGAACTCGTCAAGGAAATTTTCAAATGAACCAAAGTCTCTTTTAATCAGCTTTAGAAGATCCCCAGATGGCTTTCCACCACCGCCGGGTTTCATCGACTCCCAGAAGAAGTCATGGTTCCATGCCTGCAAAAAGTTGAACATGATTGCTATGCAATGGTTTAGAAAAATAGACAAGAATTTATGATTACAAGAATGCATGCCTGTGCTGCATTGTTGAAAGCCGGAAGAAAGTCACCCTTATTATACGAAATAACTACAACATTCTCCAGTGACTTCTCTTCTAGATCCGTTCCATCGATTTGCCTGTTCAGATTATCTACATAAGTCCTGTGATGTTTCCCCCAGTGATATTCGAGTGTCTCCTGACTCATAATAGGCTCCAAAGCATTCTGAGAGTTTTCATTGTGACAGTATTCGTAAAAACATGTAATATCAGTTCAGCATAAACTTAAGAATCTGCACAAGTACAAGACATATGGTAGGTCATTGCAAAAACTACATGAAACTCTTGTGGTACTGTTCAATCAGTTCAGTGTAACTGATGTGGTGCACAGAAAGAAACTAAATGGCTAGTTATAATAAACTGAAGTCTGTCCAATAGAGTGATGGTGATTATAATAATTCACGTCCATGCGATATTAACTTCAAGAAAAAGATAAAGCCAGACCAAATCTAATTTTATGGCAATTGCTATGTTTCATTTGAAGCACTGTTCCCTTTAAAAGTTTGCCAGCTTGAAGGAAGAGTTTGCCAATCATAAACCATACACCAAAATCTCATTTCCAAGGTGAATTTCAAGTCCTCTTGCAATTGGGTCCAACACGGTTAATTCTAATAAGTAATAAATGGAGTAATGGACAAACTTTGGATCTTACCAGTGGATATGGTGGTGGCTTCAGCTCAAACTTTGCAGTGATTTTAATACGTCCAGCTTTCCTTATACATCTACTCTGCAGCATTGAACATATTTTCATAAAATTAAAGGCCAATAAAACAATATTCATTTTACATTTTGTTTCTTTAAGGAGATGAAAGAGTGAGAGGTTAAATAGGCAAATTTTTAAACAGGACATGCTTTTCCAGTCAGAAAATTTAAGTGAAAAGTCCAACATGATCAGACAAACACCCCAAATCATAAAATGTAGTAGTAATCCATAAAGAGGTTGTATTTGCCATAAAGTTTGAGCATTTATTGCTGAATTGAAGGTCAGTTTCTGTTTACCTATTTCATTCACTTCTTTTCCATAACTCAGTTTTCTAATAGATCAATTTACACATTTCAGACGATTTTGCCTCAATAGGCCTGGAAGTTTTCACTTTATTTATAGACTCTTTCTGGTCTCTAGATTTGAAGTGTTCTTCTCACAACATAATAAAAATATGACACAAAAGGATACTAAGCAACAGGTGATAAAAGATTTGAGTTTCGCATAAACAGATTTATGCAAGGGATTCCAGAGACCCGGTAAACCACACTTAGTGACAGTAAGAAACCAACATCTAGCATCAGACATTTCACATTTTCCTACATTCGAAGATTGAAATGAATATGTATTTAAGAATGTTTGAGAGCTCCTAATATACATTCTGCAATACAACGATTAACAAATGCTATTACCACTGGGAAAAAAGCCCAAAATCCTCTTTCAAATGCTAAAACTAAATATATTATGCAGTACAGGTTTAAGAAACTAAGAGAATGTCATTGTAATGAACATGTTCTTCCTAGTTCCTAAAGCATCCCACAGTACAATATATATATATATATATATATATATATATATATATATATATATATATGAGAAATAACACACTCTCCGTCACACTCGTAATTTTATAGTTTTCAATAAATTTTAATCAATAGCAGAATGTATAAAGTGTTGTACATCTTGAGTATTCCAAAATTTTGAATATTCCAAAAGGCAACAAACACTATATTGCTTAGTATTCTCACTTTCAAAGAGTTTATATACAAGACTCTCCACATACTTTCAAAGTGGATAATAAACATACGGATTCCATTGGTAAATACAGCAAGCAACAGCAAAAGACACATGATAATAAAAAATCAACCACTACTATTCCTTTTCTATTAAAAAAAAAAACAGATAAATAAGTGTTTGATCCTTCTTGAATTTAAAATTTTGAGTTCTAGTCCCTCTGAAATTTTTTGTCAATTGTCAATCCATTTTTATTGCTCATAATCAGTACCACCAGACAAAAATGGGAACAAAAGGCTAAACTTTAAATAACCATGAGCAATAAAAATATGAGGAACTGAAGATAGGGAACAAGTTCTAGAGAACTAAAAGTAAAAATCTGAACTGAATGGGAAAACAAAAACTTATTTATCACAAAAAAAAAAATCTTGAAATGGTAGAATTGTGCGTTGGAAATGGAAATGGGTGACTGGTTCGAAAGCAAACCTCTTTCTTCGACAATTTGAAGGTACCCAGAGAGAACCCTGCTAGTCAAAGGAGAAACCCATGTCAGAGAGAAAGAGGAGAGAGAGAAGAGAGAGATAGGTGGAACCTTGAGTTTGGCGAGGAAGAAAAGCCGAAGATGATAAAAGAGTAGAAGCAGCAGTGGAAGGGGAGGAAAGGCAATTCATCTCTTCTGCTTCTCACTGAAATGTTTCAAAATATTTTGACTCTCCTAATCTTCTTGTCTGTAACACCACTATACAGTATAAGACCAGATACTATGGAATTCAAAACATGGTACAAACCTCGTTTCTACTTTTCTTATACCTCAGTTTTACCTCCGTATTCAAAATCACTTTTCTACATAGTTATCAATATTTCATTTTTTTTTTTTTTACTTTAATCTCACGCTGAAGCTTTTTTTTCACTGTTTTCACTGGATATTCTTCTAAAGAAAAGAGATAAGGAGGGTAAAATAAAAAGAGAAATATAATAGAAAAAATTATAGGTTTATGATTTCAAGTTTCTGAAATTTAAATAATTCTGATTTTGGTATTTAAATTAAGGGATTAAAAGGAATTTTGTATTTCTTAATATAAGTTATTTTTTTAAGGAAATTATTTCTCTTTCATTTCAATTCAAATTGTGAGAAAAGAATTTTTATTGAGTCAGACCTTACCCTTTCTTAAATATTTAATCTTTTTATCTTTTCTATTTTTTATCACTTTATTTTTACCCAAACAAAGGATAAGTATAATTAGAAATAGAAAGGAAAATATTATACAATAAGAAGTAAAATTATATTATATATATTACTTAAGTTGCAACTATAAATTGTACAAACATACGCCATTGTTAAAAAATTGGTTATTATAGTTGATACTGAGGAACGGATGAATTGGCTTAAAATAATAATGAAATTATTTGCGTGGCTATTCCCTTAGGGGATTGTGAATTTGTTTCATCACAAATTTACTTATTTATCTCTCTAAACATTAGATAATGAATCTTGTTAGATTTTAACATTAAGATCAAACTTCCAAAGACTGGTTTGTTTTTATTTCTCCGCCAATTATGTGTTACACTGTTTGTTACGTGTTAACTTTGCGTCTTCGAACAAGTGTGTGAAAAAGACTTCGAACTAGTAACAACAATATTTAATATTTAAACTATTGATTCAATAAATCCATTGAAAACTGTTCAAGAGTGAGTGTGTCCCCGCTATGTAATTTGATTTGCTCCATAAATGTGATTCCCAATCAAATGTAAATGAAATTGATCTTTGCTCCAATAACTGCTCAGAGTTGATCAAGTAATTAAATTACCCACGCCAACTTATTATTTAAGATATATTTCGCAGATTCCATGTCCAAATTGCAAATCTTTTTCACACAGATTAATAGGGTCATAAATCGTTATGTTCAATCTTTAGTTGAACCCTGCAAGTTTTGTTATGCATGTGAGTTATGTAAATGGCTAGCTTAGAATATAGTTTTTGGATCCTGAAAGTAATTATTCTTACCAAACAAGAAAAGATGTGACACTACAGACATGAAGAGTAAAGAATTAATAGATTTAATCAAATAACACAAATTAGTGGTAATTCTATTTTGAAGAAAATCTCATGGTAAATTGTTTTATGGTGCTCATGAGGGCTTTATGCCCAAACCCTTTTCTTTGGGGCAAGATCTGATGTCTTTATTTCATCTATCTTTGCAGCAACAATAAAATCATTCATACTTAAACCTCCTGCAAAATTTTGAACCATTTCAATATCATGTTACAAGATGAGAATACATGGATGTCAGAACAACATCTCTTGATCATTAACAACAATAATATGAACAACCTCAGCAATATCATTGTATAAAAAAAGATGCATAATTATCAAGATTAGAATTTCGCAGTCATATAACTACTTACAATGATCAATATTTATTGTTCTCATTTAAGTGACTCCCATAAATGAGGTATATATAATGAGCAACTCATATATACACACATTGGTACCTACTAGATGATGTTCCCTGTGGGGTTTTTGCGTTCTCTACCAGGAACTTGCAACTAGTAACTAAAACAAGTGCTAAATAGAATGAAAGAAACTGATGATATAGGGATTTTGATGAAATGCAACTAAAATGAAAATATTCTATTGTATTGAATGTGATGAACAAGAAGAAGGGTGGTTCAAATTTATTGCTTACCAATGGAAGCAGTCCATAGTTCTGCCCTCACTTGATTTGGTTGTTCCAAGTAGATATTAGGGAAATGGCCTGTAGCCTCAACAACCTTAGAGATCCTGTTAATGAGTTCAACCCCACTTTTAAAATCTCTCAATTTCCACAAGCACTGAAGTTTATGTTTACCTTCCTCATTCACAAGTCTCCAACCCACAACCTACAAAAATGAAGAGAAAATAAGTCCTGGGAAGGTGGAAAAAGTAAAAAGAACCATCACACAGCTATCCATTTTTCTGTAAAACAGAAGTTTATAACAGGTAACTATGTACTGCTTCAACATTATGCATAATTCCAATGCACAGTTATCATTGGACTGTACTAACTTGTGTTGACTCAATCAAAAGTTTTCAAAATGTGCAGAACCAGATTACATAAGATGCTTCTCTGTACAGAACCAGATTACATATGATGCTTCTGAGAACAGAAACCAAACTAAAAACTCCATATTTTCAGAGTCTAAAAAAATGTGAACCATCCCAAACATACAATAGAATCAATCAACGACAATTTAGCATCATTTGATTCATTTAATTCATATTCATAATAAACAACAATGTCATCCGAAACCAAAAGTCAATCAATCATCTTGTTTCAACTATAAAGACTAAACGGATAACCAATCATCTCTTTCATATGACGATAAGTAGAGTGTAGACACACCAACATAACTTGAGTCTGTTTGGATAAATTTTATGTAAAAATAAAATAAGTTTATTATTTTAAAACTAAATTCAGTTTATGCATATGTATTAATCAACCGTTCCCATATCAATCTTACACAACCTAGTTTTTTTATTTAATATCTAAAGTGTATTTTGACATGTTTCTCTACAAAAACAGTGAGAAAGAAAGAAAAATAGTTTATCTACAACTTAAAGATAATTTATGCCTTAAATCATTTTTATCTAATTTTTCCGCAAAAAAATTCTTCCAATACAATAGTTGGTATCACAATTGAGAAAAAAATTGTAGTTGTTACCTTTCTGATGAGCATCTGAGCGTCCTGTTCTGAGATGGGGGGTTGCAAAGGGGAAATGGGAGCACAATCCTGCTGCGCGAGAGAGAGAGCAGAGATATTGGGGATGAGGATTTTGTGTTCGGTGTTGCCGTATCCCAGCACCTTATCTCCGAACGAGCTCTCCAATTCCGCCGGAAAAGGGTCCCTCGCACCGAAGTCCCCCAGGAACTGGTTCGCGTCGATGGCGCGCGTCACCACCAGCGACGCCGCCCCGTTTCCGCCGCCGCTCAGCGACGGGACGCGCGTGGGCCACGTCATAACCTTCGGGTGCATCCCAAGAAACGCATGGTTAAAGTTTAGATTAAGGTTAAGGTTAAGGTTACATGCGGTGGCCATCTAAAACAACAACACAGTGTGTGATGTTTGGTAGAGAAGGAACTGAATTGCAGAAAAGGTGTGCTTGTGAGGTGTGAGTGTGTGGCGTTTGAAGAACTGCAATATATTATATTATCTAGTGGTGGAGGGAACTCTAAAGCCATTTTTTCTCTTCCTTTTATTTTTAAATTAAAGAATTCTTGTTCACTTATATGGTTGGTTCGGATCAAATTTTCATCGTTAAAATAATATTTAATTTCTATTTTCCTTCAATTTTATTATTTTAGTTTTAATATTATTTCTTTAAATTAGATTTTAATTTTCTTAATTTTTTTATTTATTTTTTTAAAATTGTTAATAATTAAGGATAATGAATAGGGATGGCAACGGGGCGGGGCGGGGACGGGTTTCGCTATCTCATACCCATCTCCGTATAAAAAATTCATCTCATCCCCATACCCAAATTCAACGGGTATCAAACTTTTTTCCCATCCCCATCCCCACCGGGTAACGAGTATAATCTCGTATCCATACCTGTACCCGTATTCTAACTACTTCAATATTAATTTTTATAAAAGAAAAAAAATTACGGTAAAGAAAACATAATATTATGAAATATTCAATATTAGGAGGATTTTCTTAGATGCCAAATACCTTAAAATAAATTATAATTGTTTACATTTTATATTAGAATACCAAATAAAATTTCATGTGAACCAAAACATTTATTAAATTTGCAAACTACAACATTGATGAACTTAGTTGATAAAATTAAAAAATATTTCAAAAAAATATAAAAGGAAAACAAATATTCAAATTAAAATATATTTTAAATGTTTGTTTACTTCAATTTTTTAAATTCTAATGAATTTCTTTTTTATACACTAATAAAAGTTATAATATATCACTTGATCAAAATGACACAAAGAACAAATAATAAACATAATAATAAAAGGAAAACAAATATTCAAATTAAAATATATTTTAAATGTTTGTTTACTTCAATTTTTTAAATTATAATAAATCTCTTTTTTATACACTAATAAAAGTTATAATACACAAAGAACAAATAATAAACATAATAATAAAATTTTGACATAGATTTTGTATCTTTTGAACTTCAATATATGTTGGATAGTGACAACAAAATATTCATAGCAATTACATTAAATTTTTATATTGTAGTAAATAAAAGTTATTTATACAATTAAAGTGAAAAAAATTACAGTATGATTAATAGTGAGTTATAAAATAACAAATAATTAGATAGAATATATCAAAATATTATTCTACATGATGAAAATAAACAATAAATAAAAATATTAAAAAACTAACAAATGTGTGTTTTAGAAATAATTTGAGAGATTATCGAAAGAAATCGCACAAAGGAAATCAAATGTATAATTAAGGTATGATAAAATGAAAAATACCTTAGAGAACTAATTATTAAATAACGTTTGAAGTGGTTAAAATTAAATAGAAATATCATTAGTGACCAAAAAATTTGTCATTAAATTACAAATAAATTAGTAATTAAATTGGTCACTAAATCAAGTAAGATTCATCATTGAATTAGTCACTATTTAGTAATTGATTCAGACAATAAATCAACTACTACCACCAATGACGAAAAATAGTGACTGATATGGGTTACTGACTAAATCAGTCACCATTTCATGTTTTTCTTGTAGTGAATTATCATATACTATTCATAAATATCATTATATATATATATATATATATATATATATATATATAATTTTAACCACTTCAAACAGAATTTAAAGTGAAAAAATTACATTATGATTAATAATGAGTTATAAAATAAAAAATAATTAGATAGAATATATCGAAATATTATTTTACATGATAAAAATAAAAACAATAAATAAAAATATTAAAAAACTAACAAATGTGTGTTTTAGAAATAATTTGAAAGACTATCGAAAAAAATCACACAAAGGAAATCAAATGTATAACTAAGGTATGATAAGACGAAAAATATCTTAGAGAATTAAGAAAACTTTTCAAATATCAACATATATACTTAATGGTTGAAAAATAACGAAAATTATTTTAATGAAACAAAAGAGTTCTTCAAATTAAACAAAAATTAATAATAATAATAATAATAAGTAAAGAATTTTTTTTATATTACCTTAAATTGAGAGTATAAACATTCTCATGTGAAAGGAAAATTTATAATAAATAAAAATATTAAAAATAATATAAATATTCAAATGTGAGGCATAATATTTTTTTTATTAACATACATCATTTTAACATAATTACATAAAGGTTATGATAAGATAAAAAATATATTGGAGATGAGAATGAGTTTCATGACAAATGAAATAATTAAAAGAAAAAATATATATATATATATGAGTTACTTGATTAATTGTGAATATTTTAATAATTTAAACGAGGATGGAGATATGGCGGGGACGGGTATTATGGCGGGTATATGTACATCCCCATACCCATCCCCATACCCAACTGAAAAAGTCGGGGATTCCCCATACCCATACCCATACCCAGTCAATGCGGGGATTCTCCGTCAAAACGGAGACGGGTTCGGGCAATACCCACGGGGACGGATTTATTTGCCATCTCTAAATGAACAAGAATTATGTGTCATGATTTTTTATTTTTTATTTTAGTTTTTGAAATAATTTTACGTGTCAAACATAACACATGTAAGAGTCAAAATTTAATATTCAATTTAATTTTTATATTGATTATTTTTATTCAATTTAATCTCATTTTTTTTAAAATTGAGCAATTTTGTTTATCTCAAAATTGATACTAAATTTAATTTTTATATAAAACTTATAATGATATTTTTTTGTTTAAGGTTATAATTGTTTGAAAATTAGAGCTAAAATTGTAAGGATGATAACTAAGACAATAGATCTAAAATTTTAAAACTAGTCATCATCTGATCATTATCATTTTTGTTTTAATTTTAAATTAATTATAACCCTAAACCAAAATATTTAATAAAAATGTAAATTTTAATAAAAATATCACTGTAACATCTAAATAAAAATTAAATTTTGTCTCAATTTGAAGATAGACAAAATTATTTTTTTAAAAAAAAATTGAGATTAAATTGGACAAACACAACTAATATAAACACCCAACATTAACTTGACATGTGGACATTTTTTCAAAATTTTAAAAAAATAACATTTAAAAGAAACAAAAAAAACCACAAAGTTACATGTGGCAATCAGTGTTCATTATCATTAATTATTTAAACAATGTTAGCAAAAAAATACCAAATTGAATAAAAATGACAAAAATTAAGACCTAGTTGAAAAAAAAACAATATTAGAACTAAAAGGACATATTTGAAGAATGATGGTGTTTTAAAATAATTAGACCCTATTAGTTTAATAATAAATGCATAATTATAAAAAGGAATCTCAAAAAGGGATTTCATTACTTAACAACATTTTATCTCTCTAAAACTCTTTTTCTTATAGCTCTTTCATCTTTCTAAGTTTTCTGACTCTGTAATCATCTTTTTGAAGATCGAAGATCGCCTGTATGATCCTTGCGGTGAGATTTTCAAGTTAATCCGATCAGTTTCTCAAATTGAGTAAGTTGAAATTCAGCTCACCTTTTGGTATTTTCTGATCATCTTGCATGTATATCTTTTAGAGATCGCATGTGACTCTGATGTCTTTTGTCTAATTCTCTGTTGATCAAGGATCATAAGGATATGATATGATCATTTTGTGGTATATTTGTGTGTTGATAGAGTACCTTAAGGCTTAAGGAATGTCATGGTGTTTTAGAGTTAGTTCAACTTTACATAAGTAAGTGAAGCTAATTAAACCTTATTTGTCTTGTATGATTATTAAACTGCTTTCAATTTCTTAGAATCGATGATGAAGTTTTGATTATAGCATGAAATTTTGTGGTAATTTGGTGTTAATTCTGATTTTATCTGTTTGATTGAGTTTGTGAAATTGAGAATGTGCTTAGATACCTTCGTGATGATGTTTTTTCTGTAACTAAAACTCTGGTATGGCTTGAGAAGTTGTAAAATCGTCAAGCTCAGGTGCATCAGGACTAAAAAACACATAATTCAGTAGAATTGAAATTTGCACAATTATGAAAAAATTTGTTCTGCAAAATTATGCAGACCCGCTAGGCGAGCGAGGTCTCGCTATGCAAGTAATGAGTCAGGGGCACCCTAATTTGGGGGTCGTTGGGCGATTTATGAGGGAATATTTTCCCTGGAGTTCCAATGGTAAACTCGTTGGACGAGCAATCTCGTCGTTGGTCAAAAGTGAAATCTTCGCCTAGCAAGAAGATGCACTCAGTGAGCGAGTTGACCAAAGCCTAAGGAACAACAGTGAGCGAGTTGACCAGAGCCTAAGGAACATCTTGTTGTTTTATTTTAATAAATTTTGTTTTATAGAAAGATGAATGTTTGTGATAATTGAACTAATGATGTATTAGGAGAATGGAATACGAATTATTAAATGAATTTCAAGGGAAATTATATTATGGTTATGTTTTAATGTATGTCTTGATATAAGAAATGTTTAAACAAAAATGTATTATGAACTCTAATATTCAATTACACTCATATAGATTATAATGAATTATGTGGTGAGAGTGACAAAAGATCTTTGTCTTGTGACGTATTGGGTCTAAGACATTAGAAGATTAGTCCTGTGTATGATTGGGTAATAACCCCTTTAGTTTTGATTTTGCAGAGTTTATAAATCATCACAAGTGCATACTTTCTTAGAATTTTATGTCATGTACATCATCTGGATAATCGAGTCTAAGGTCAGTTAATTGATATAATTTGTTATATTAGTGTGATTTATACTAAATGAGTATAATGTTTATACATGATATAAATTGATATGAAGAAGTTTCATTATATTAACTTACCCTTTTCTTTGTTGTTTTATTTGTTTTTATTGGTTGTTTTCTTATGCTATGACCATCAAATGGTGTGAGCAGAGAAGCTTGTAGGTTTTGAGAACATAATAACAAATTAGATAATAACATATGAGAGTAAGAGGATTTAGTATTTTATGATTCTAAATAAATATATATATATATATATATATATATATATATATATTCTTTTGTTTTAGATAATTATTTACAATACTTTTCATAGTTATTTATTTTTATTTTAAATAACTATATGAGTATTTTAAACTGTTTAACTATTTGTTTATATTATCATAATATCTGGAATGTTATAAATTTTTTTAACCAATTTGCATTCGATCCAAATCTAACCAAATCTATGTTTTCAGCTTTAAATATTTGTTTTTACATGAACATTAAAAATTATATTTTAATCTTTGATATTAATATTGTATGATATAACACTCGAAGACATAAATGGTAAATATAAATGAAAGAAATGTATTCATACGGAAACTCCAACATAACTGTAAAAGATAAAAGGTTAGCAAAGTTCTAAATAATTAACTATATTTTATTAAATATGAATTCTTTACTACTAATATAGCAACATAACTTTAAAAGAAAAGTTAATATACATAATTAAAATGATATCATAAAAAAATAAATTTATTATTTTTAATTAAAAATATTAAATAATATATTTGTAAAAACTTTCCATTGAAATAAAAGTGCATCTCCATTTACATTCTCATTCTTAATGGTATATAAATATTTTATGTTATCTTTGTAATATCTGTTATTACTTATATGCTTAATTATTTTTTTAAAATTAAAATTATATCTCATGAAAAAATTGTATACATCTCGTTTATTCAACATTAAATATTGAAAATATTATAATTATATAAATATAAAATAAGAATATCATATAAGAATATACTCATTCTATAAATAAAATAAAAAATTAAGGATAAAAATAAATAAATTTTAAAATTACTTATTAAATTAAAAATATTTTAATATTTAAAAACCAAATAGATAATGAGACAAATATGAAAAATTATATAACGGATATATTCGTGTCTAATTTCTATATAGTTATATAATGTAAAGTTTTTTTTTTTATCGAAATCAAACCAATTTATATATATATATATATATATATATATATATATATATATATATATATATATATAAAGCATCCACACGTATTATCATTGTGTACGTATTTTTTAGATATGAATGATAATATGTTAATAAGTAATAATAGTGTAATTTTGTTAAATATAAAATAAATTTATATTTATTAAAAGTAAAATGAAATGAATCAAGAAATGAATTGTTGAAATAAACAATTTTATAAAAAATAAGTAAAAATAATCATTATTTTTTAAAAATTTAATAAATAATTATATTGGAAAAGATAAATTTAATATTATGAAATATGGATATAAAAGAGAAAATACTCATATTATATTATATTATATTATATTATATTATTATTATTATATATATATATATAAATATAAAACGATGTAATTACACTAAATTTTTTTATTTTCTTATAAGAGAAAATCAATCCTTTTGTTAAATTATTTAGAGGCCGAATGACCCAGGCCATTCATATTAATTTTTTATTAATAAAAAAGTGGTAATCTTCCTTCTTCTTTTTTTTCCTTTTTAAACGTCTCTTGAACTTTTTGTTTTTCGATTTTTTTTTATGTCTTAAATTTTATTTAACTTAACTTAAGCTTAACCAGTAACCACTAACAGAGCCCAATAAGAAAAGTGGGTTAAATTAAACTGAAATCGAGACAAAGAAGCAAAACAAGAAGGGTTTTCAGAAGAGTAGAACGGCGTGCGTGTTCGCAAGACGAAGCTGAACCTAAAGGCGAGCGTGTAGGGAAACCTATTCATTTTCGAGCGCGTGGCTTTCGAATCCAATCGGCGCTACCAATGGCCTTCAACAACGCACTCAGATCCGCCGCAAAACTCGTCGCTTCTTCTGAATCTTCCATCTCTACCTCAGGTCAAATCCTCCCTTTTGATAATATTTTTGTGATTTGCAATTTGCAAATCTTAATGCAATTCGTTTTTGGTTTTACGATGATGCTCTTTATGGTTGTTTTATGATTGAATTCCTTTAAGGATGCGGAGGTTTCTGTGACCGTGAGCTATTTTTTTTATCGTTAGGGTTTTTATTTTATAATAGAAAAGAAATGGTTGATTGCAGGTCGCGTTGTGTTGAAGATTGGGGATTGTTTATTTTTTCATGAATTTAATAAGTTTTATAGGAAACTGTGAGTGGTGACATACCTACTTTGGGAATGAAACGCAATCGGTGAGAGGAGAAAGTGTAGGGCTGGATTGATGTGTAATTCGCACTGTGTTCGTTTATATTGATTGTGGAGTTTGAGGAGAGAGGTGTTGGCAGTGACTTTAGTTGATGGATGCTTTTTAGTTGAATGTGGAAAACTGGATCAAGAGGGAGTGCAGTTTTGAGAGTATCACTTTTTCTGGGTGTGTTCCTTGAGACTAGAGGAGGTTTAGCTTGGTGAATTTCAAGTGGAGAATGATTAGGGTTGATCACGTTCAATGGCGAAATAGTAATGCTTCAAACAAGGGAGCTGGCTAGAGATGAGACCATGTAAACCTAGAACCAAAGGACTTCTTGTATCTGATAATGTGTCCTTTTGTACTGCTTGGAAAGGGTGATGTTTGTTGAGGTAGAAGTTGTTTTGGTTTCTGTTGCATGTGTGCTGTTTTTTCTTTGTTTATTTGTTCTTCTGCATGTGGGAGCTATGGCTTCATATTGCATACTTCTACCCTACATAGACCCCTCTAAGGTTGAGCTCCATGCACTAGATTGTCGTCCCCCCTCCTCTTTTTGGCTGCAAAATGTATACTGTTGGATGAGTTCAGATGAGTTTAATTTATAGTTACAAATTCAATTGGTTGTTGATAGTACAGAAGTGTTGCCTTTTGAAAGAACTGTTATTAAATGAAGGGAGGCAATTAAATCTTGTTTGTAGGATTTCTTTGCAGGGAAGACTGTTGGGAAGGCTTAAGCTTTTCTTTTTCTGAGCTGTAATCAATTTTGCAAGTTTTCTATACGTACCTCAGGCTTTTGTATAAATGTTTTATCCTGTTAAACTTACATTTATAATCAGGTTTTAAGTTCCAAATCCACCATTGTATTTATTGGGCATTTATTTTATTTAACGTTTGGGAGTTGGTATGAGAAGGAATATAAAACAAATGGAAGGGAAGAGGAGAGAAGAAAAGGGGATGGAGTATTTAAGAGTATCTTTCCTTTGCTTTGTTTGTTAAATTGTCTGTGATTGATTACTTACGATCTTTCAAGTTGATGCATAATGCAGAAGTCTTGGTTAAAATTATCCAGATCTACCCTTAAAATATGTGTTTGACATTTAGCGCCTACTGTTTCTTGTTCTAGTTGCTACTTGAATGTTTGTTGTATTTATTTGGTTGCGATTTGAATTTTATGTACTGTTTTATTTTTTAACACAATCGAAAATTGCTCTATATTTAAGCTTGTTAATCCACTTACTGTGATAAGTGTGTAGAAAATTGCATATAAATACCCTTTTTGATCATTGGATATTAGTTATTTAACAATCCTAACATTTACTGATATCCTTACACACACAATTGCATATCAATACCCTTTTAGATTCTTGGAAAGTCACTGTTTTCATCAGAGTTCCGCCTTCTTACTGGAAAATAATATGTTGACAGTGAGCAGAGGTTTTCATTCAACTCCCATGAAGAGGATGGGGGGTGGACATGGCCATGATGAGCCCTATTATATTCATGCAAAGCACATGTACAACTTGGACAGGATGAAGCACCGGGGGTTGAAAATGACCCTTGCTGTATTCTCTGCTTTCAGCATTGGTGTTGCAGTTCCTGTGTATGCTGTCATTTTCCAGCAAAAGAAGACAGCTTCTGCCTAACTCATCTTTCCCTTCATTTGCAACAATAAGGTGGATTTGGGGATCCTAGACTAGCCTATTGGTTTTGGTGTTTATTATTGCTTTCAACTTTGTTTATGTTCAACTACTATGTGGATTTTCCTGGTATATCTGATAATAATCAATTTCTCTGCACACCTGTTTCATGCGATTCATCAATTGTTTGATAATTTGGTTAATTGCATGTTTGCAATCAGTTCTCATTTGTATCTTTCCATATGGTAAGAAGGCCCAAAATGCAGTAAAACCGAAGTGTTGTATTTATTTTGTTTTTATATCCATTTTGAAGTAAATTACACAGCACATTCTTTTTAGGTGTTCAAGAAAATGATAGTTGCAGAGGAATTGTTTGCTAAATCCTTTCGGGAGTATATTTGAAGGTATTATTTTGTTTTTATTTCGATTTTGAAGTAAATTACACATTCTTTTTTTAGGTGTTCAAGAAAGCGATAATTGCAGAGGAATTGTTGGCTAAATCCGTTCGGGGTATATTTGAGTATTTTTGAGAAAAAAGGCAAAGTGAATGTAAAATTTACATTTTTAATAAATGTTTCCAAAATTTGACAATTTCTTAAAATAAGAGGAATAGTTGATGTATTAATATAATTTTAAGATTTCAATCCTTTGATCACTTGTTATTAATATTGTCCGAGTTGCTAAACATTAAAATTAAATGTGTATGTACTTTTAATTTAAATCTTACTTTCAAATTTATATCGTTATACCAATTTTTGATAGAATGAAATGGAGGGAAACCATATTTTTTCAATATTACTTCATTTGATTGGAAAAATTGATTAAAGGGGAAAGAAAAGATAGGGCTGTCTCGCATTTTTGTTTACTCAAATAAGTTAGACTTTTCCCTGTTGTTCTCTGTTAGAATATTTCACATTTTATCTACACCCACCGTAAGAGAGAAACAGAAACAAATGAAAGGTATTATGAGAAAGAAACATAAAGAGGGAAGTGAATTAAGTAAAAAAAAAGGTTTAATTATAAGGTACCCAATTTGGATCAAGGGTGTCAAATTGGTACCCGCGAAAAAAAGGTGTCAATTTGATACCAAAATAAGTTTAAGTGTATCAATCAAGTCCATTTTCGATATCCAAATAAGTTTAAGTGCATCAATCAAGTCCATTTTCATTAACGCCGTTAAAGTCATTAACGTTGACCAATTAAAAGAGTATGTTGACACAAAAATTTGACACGTGAAATACCAATTATTTGTGACGTGGTAATTTAAATAAAAAATAGGAATTTTGAAATGAATTAAAAATAATTTGTAATGTTCGAATTGGCCCTGAGTCAAGAAAAGCAGGAAAGCATAGTGAAAAGTGAGAAGGTGATCGAGGTTCATGTGATTTGGGGGTTTCTGCAATCTCAATCTCATTTCGCTCCCATTTCCACTGATTTTCATCTTCTAGTTTTCACCATCGACGCCGAATCTGAGTCCTAAATTCCCATTTCCTCTCCCTTTCGATTCATGACACAGTCACGTTAGACCAAGTTCCTAATTTTGTCCTCTTTCATTTTTCTGTCACTTTTATTCTTTGAACTGTACAACGACATTTGTTGCTACAATAGGGTAATTTCAATTCCAATGCCAATTTCAAATATTCTGAATTTTTTATGTATCTTTTTAGGTTTGGGATTTTAGGGTTCTGAAGTTTTGGGATTTTAGGGTTCTAAAGTTTCTACACCTAACCCTGGGGGATATTGATTGGGAGGAGGGGGAAAGGAACCCGAGATTAGGGTTTCCTCATAAGCTTTGTTTTTATTGGAAAAAATCAAAAGGGTGCATTTGGGATTAGGAAGAGGGTTAGGTCTGAACCAGCAAGCAAGCAAATGGAGAGGAAGAAGAAGATGATAACGGCCACAAATGACATAAGGCAAATTCAAACTTTACCATTCATTAAATAATTTGTAACACTGTACAATTGTTTTTTTTACACATCTTCTTATTTCAATGACACGTATTTGTTATGCATTGTCACATCACCACAAATTTAACGCCGTTTTTGACAGTCTAACGGATTGCACCTGATTGATGCAATTAAACTTATTTGGGTATTAAATTGATGCCTTTTTTTCGCGAGATACCAATTTGATACCCTTCACCCAAATTGGGTAGCTTATGAGTAATTAAACAAAAAAAAAAAAAGTGTGAACAAACTGTCTACAGTTCTACAAAGTGGTTGTTTCGCTTGTAATTTTAAGAAGTTCCCTCGTTATCCAAGTTAGGTTGTTCTAGTATTTCATATTTATTGTGTCAATCCCATAATTAAAAAAATAAAAAAAGAGAACGCAATGGTTGCATGTTTTTAGATTAAACTTTTAGAAAGTATTGAATAAATCTTCCAAATTATATGATTTGGAAAACAAAAAAAATATTGTCCTGATAGTATAATCTATAAGTGTAAGGTTGAGAAAAGTACATCCCAACTATAAATTCTGAAGGACTTTATCTGAATATTTTCAATTCCATAATCCGAAAATAAACCCTTTTCTGAGACATATATATTTGAATAGTGTTATATATAGTGTTATATCTAATATTCAAAGACACTTGCAGTGAAGATTTTGATACGGATGGCAAATATTGTCGAAGGAGTGGAATAATCTTTGCAGAGTCGGTAACAAAAGATGTGTGGAAGAATTTGTAGCAATGATGTACTTTTCGAATCTAGAACACAATTTTCCTTTTCGAATTTTTACAGTCCAAAAAGTGTATTCAATAATTTCAGATAGCCTCATCCAAAAGTAATATTATAAAAAGAGAAATATCATCGTATTGTATATACTAAGAAATGGATCTCGGCCTATTCAATATTTGAAGTTTGCTTGACATCATCTCAGCCTATTCAATATCGGAAGTTTGCTTAACATCTTGTTAGTCCACAATCACCGAGATGTATTACATGTAGGGGAGTGACAATACGGGCTTAATCTGATGGGCTGGAACAAGATATTAAGCATGCTAACTCACAAAAGTCACACCTAGGGATTTTAACGGGGCGAGTAGGATACGGGTAGTAGCTCCCCCGTACCTTATCCGCTGAATAAATATTCGTCCCGTATCCGTACCCATATCCGTCGGATATCCGTTATGCGGGTACCCGTCTATTTTTTTCATATCCGTGGGTATCCACGGGTACCCGCGGGTATTTACAAAAATATTTAAAAAAATAAATATTTAACCATAATTAGTGCTTGGATCAAGAACTCTCTTTTCTCCAATTGATTCTTGAAAAATAAACAAATAAAAAATCACGACCAATTTATATTGTTGTTTATTTTTGAATAAAATATTAAAGAAATTACTAACTTCATCAATGTACACCTCTTGCAACATTTTATAAAGTTTCATGTTGTCCAATTTTAATCTAAAAGAGCTTGAAAACAGAAGAAGTTCATTACAAATTTCTAACAATCACTTAATTAAAATATCTAAGTAAAAGTGTTAATTTCATTACCTTCCATGTTGGTCCATAACCAGTCTTGGAGACACATCAATGCCTCCACAGTATCTGAAAGTAATTTACTCGGTTGTGGGGTAAGAATCTGACCACCATTATTGAATGAAGACTCATAATGTTTTTTACTAATATATATATGTAAGGGTATTTTTCTAAATTAAAGTTTAGCGGGTATGGGTATCCACGGATACGGATACTATGACACCCATACCCGCCCCGTTAACATGCGGGTATCAAAAATATCCGTACCCGCGGGTAGCGGGTATCCATTTTTAATATTCGTTTCTTACCCGTTGCGGGTTTTATCCATGGATACCCGCGGGTACAGATTTTTTTGACATCCCTAGTCACACCCGCATAACCCACGACCGTATAAAAATAAAAATCTATATTTGTCTATATTAATTACTTTCATTTTAAATTTCTGTATAAATATTCCAAATTCTTGTATGAGTAAAAAAAACAAGTGTTTATCTATTTTTGAATGTGCTAAAATTTGAAGAATATATCGTGTATGTCAAATACAAATATAAATATGATGAAAATATTGAATTATCAATTTATCATTCAACTCCAAAAGTCTTTGCTTAATTTTGTGAACTTGTTTAGGTTTTCCAATTTATTGAACATTGAAGCTTTATCATAAATTAAAAAAAAGGTCGGCCCGTGAGCCCGCAAGATGGGTCAGACTTTTCAGCCCGCATTTTTAACGCGGGTCGGGCCATCCTGACCCACACTTTTGTGTGTCAAGTGTGGGGCGGGCCTAAACGGGCCATGTTGGGTCACATTGCCACCCCTATTGCATGTACCCTTAATAGGGTTTAGGGTTCTAAGGCTATCTTAGGCCTTTTTATACCATCTTGACTCATCATGATAAACTTGATTTATCAGCTATTTCTCATACCAAACATTAATGGTTTAGTAAAAAGAATAAAAGCTACAAAAACAAGTTTGTTGTGATTCTCTACCCATGGAGATCATTCTATACAGGTCTTGGCAATTTGATAAAACAATATTAAATAATAGCTTAACCAATAAAATATCTTTTTTATTAAAACAAGGTCATGCTTAAACCTCTAAATCCTAAGAGTTGAATGAATCAAATAAAAATGAAAAAAAAATAAAGAAAATCATATAGAAAAAAAGAAGGAAAGTTTGTCCTTTAAAACTTCCATGCCTAAAAAAATAATCATCAGTCACCTCTTGTGTTTATAGGTTCAAAGGAGAAATCATACAAAAAACATAGAAGAGTTTTGATTTTCTCTTTTGAAAGTTTTATATCTAACATACTCCTACCACTACAAGAAAATAATTTATTTGCTATGAAAGAATCCCTAGCTAATCCCTTGTCAATCCCTCGCAAATTTTGGGAGGGATTATTCTGTAGCTAAATTATAGGTAGTTAAATGGTGAGGAAATTATTCCCCGCTGATATCTCTAACTAATCTCTATCTGATTCATGGAAAATTTTATCCCTAGTTGATTTATAGCAAAATAATTTATCTCGTTAATTTTCCTCTCAAATTATCTACGAACTTTTTTGGTCGATGATCCTTCGTTAAATAGTGAGAAATAATTTCACTTGCTAATTGTCTCCCAAATTAGCTACATAGTATTTTTGTTGTCGATCTCTAGCTAAATAGTGTGAAATTAGTGAAAAATATTTATCCTTACTAATTTTCCTTGTAAATTAATATTTTTGTTGTAGTGTACTTTTTGTGATGTTTAAGGAAAAAACAATAACAATAGATTGTCATGTTAAAATATCTATATATTGCCTTATTGTGAATTATCTTTTCTTAGTTCCACCTTTTGCTTTTCCTTCTTCATTTAAATTTGATCATTTTCCACTTCTTTACGAGATATAGATTTTAATATAATTTTATGTATCTTGTACATCAAAGAGTATGTATTAGTGCTAACACCCAATTTCCTTCAATTGAATAAATTTATTTTTGAAAAACTAAAAAAAATATTTTTAATTAACGATAAATAAAAAAGAGAGGTGTAATAATTTTTCTTTATATCTTTTTAAACTTTAATGTTAGCACAAAA
Source organism: Vigna unguiculata (assembly GCF_037176805.1). Taxonomy (NCBI): domain Eukaryota; kingdom Viridiplantae; phylum Streptophyta; class Magnoliopsida; order Fabales; family Fabaceae; genus Vigna; species Vigna unguiculata. The sequence goes on from NC_140798.1 coordinate 4,999,368, forward strand.
GAGAAGAAGAAATAAATAAAAATAGAGAGAGATGATAAGAAAAAAAAATAGAGAAGAAAAGGAAGAGTCTAATTTGTTTTAATTTATCAGAGCCCTTTTCATGACCTAACAACCCAAGGGTTTTATTCATATCCTCACCCCCACTCTTTGCTTTTCATACTTCTCGCAATACTCTCTATTGGAGACATGTCACATAACTATCAAAAATCTTTTGAGATCTCCATTTTTCAACATAGGGAAATATATGATTATAATAATTGCGATCAATATCCCTGATATTATGCTATGATTTGATTTATGTAATGTTTTGTCATCTGAAAGTCTCCTCCTCAAGCTAGGTTGGACTAAAGCTAAAAGATGGTGGGTGTGGAGGTGGATGGTGCGCGGAAGCTATGATGGAGGTGGTATAAGCTCTTAGTTTGGAGGTAATGGTGGTGGGATGAAGGTGGGTGATGATGCTTAGAGAAGTTGGGTTAACTCTAGAGAAGGGTGGCTAGAGGGACCTCATGGGATGCTCTAGTAATGACTAAGAGACAAGATATGGTTGCACAAATATTTAGGCAACATAATATTATAATTCTTAAAGTGAAAAATACACGGGAGAGAAAGCTCTATTTATAGAAGGAGGTGTCTCAGAAGTGGACCAAAACTCTAAAGTGTTATCATGCACCAACACTCTAAAAATGCTATCTTGGTAAATGAGAGCTTGACATGTGGCACTCTCACTTTCGTGAAAACCGAATCACTCAAAGTGCCATGTGGAAAGCCACTCTAGTATAAGTTTCTCCATTAGGACAATGACACATGACCACACCTTTGTAAGAAAACTCTCCACTAAGGGCTTGTCATGTGGCATGTGTGGAACGTCGTCCACCTTTCACCAAGCTAGGGTTACAAACTAATCACCCAATATTTGCTTAAGTTATGCATAAATATTGCCCTACAACTTAAGTAATATTGTTTAAAAATGCTACACTATTTGGCCCTTAATACAAGGCATAAAAAGAAATCCTACACTACATGAACCTTATAATACAAGGTCTATAAATACTTCATGATGGCCTAAGTGAATAAGAGTTTAGCTTCACCTTACATAAATGATGTTATCTCTTATTGGATTTGTTTCGTCACGCTCATTGTGATTGGACCCTTGGCTAGGGGTTTGCCATCACCATCAAAATCAATTTCTTTTGAATATTGTTCATTGTAATTAAGGTAAATTTTATTATAAGATTACATTTGTATTTCAATGTGTATATAAACACACAATTTGTCGTTTAAAAACAAAAATTACATTTCTCTCTCTTTTTTTTCCATTAACACAATAGACCCATTTATACACGCATCATCCTCTCTATCACTTCATTCCATTTACCCTCACAGTCGAATCAACATCTTCCTCTTCACCTCCCCCTTCATCATCTTCATCTATTCCTCTTCTCAAATCATTGAGAACACATAAACACAAACCTCTATTTACCTTTTTTTTTTCATTGTCCTTCCCCTACAGGCTCCATCTTCCTTTCACACTCCAAGAGAAACCCGTTAACAAACACGATTGTCAACACCCAATTTTGTCCGGATTATAATATATATACATTCCTTTTATTATTATTATTTTTACTTAGTTATTTATTTATTTATTATTATTATTTTCTTTCTTATCTTATTTTACTTTGATTTTATTATGTCCTTTTATCTTTTATCTTTTTTTTTTCAATTTTCTTCATATTTATTTTATTTTATTACTATTTATTATTTTAAAAACGGATTAGAAAAAAGGTGAAAAGAAAAACAAAAAAAAAAAGAAAACGGATTAAAAAAAGAAGAAGAGAAAAACAAATCTGAAAAAAAAAAAAAAAGAAGAGTAGAACAGAGATTTGAAAAAAAGTAAAGAAAAAGGGATGCATAGCATTTAATTTTTCTGCACACTGGCTGCCTGGCTCTTTCCTTATTTGGCACCCTGAACGTGCACTCGCTTAGCTGCAACTACCTATCCAACAAAAGAAGAAACTACATCAGTGAGGGAGACCATGGTGACTGACTGGCTGCATCTACATGGATTGATTGAAGGGAGAAATGACTCTGCAAATTGGGCAAAGGGGGAAGCAACTGCCACTTCCCACCTTTTTACGTCTCTGGACCGTGAACAAAAAGGGGTTCTGAGCACAAAACAAAAGGAGGAGGGAGAGGAGAAAAAAGGATTTTTAAAAAAATACAGTTCGTGCAAAGAAACCGATTGCGAGGCAACGAAAAAAGGGAGAGTTGGGAGAGATGCCAGAGGTTGGGGGAGAACAAAACAAAAGCTGCAATCAAAGGGGAAAGGAGCAACACGAGAGAAGGGCGCATCAAGAGGTAAGTATCGCAGCCGTGAATATAAACTGAAAATGTATGTGGCTTGTTGTGCATGGTTAAATAACTGAATATGATGTTCTGTTGTGCTGTGTTCTTTTACTTGTTGATTCATATGCATGTTTCTATAAAAAGTTGTTGTGATGTTGTAGTCTCCATTTACAATGTGCCTATGCCATCTAAATAAAAACCAAAAAAAATAAACAAAGAATGAGAGTCCAACCACAACGACTAACATCAATATCACGTAATACACTCCATTTTCCTTCACCTTCACCATTACCCCATAGCCACGGATTACCTCCATTTATCCATGCCGTCTCCATTCCCCAAAGGCAGCCAACAACACACGAGCTTCCATCACCCCCTATATTCACGGCTATTGTCCATTCACCAATTCCCCCACTATTACATACTCCACACTCATCTTCCACCTGCAAAAAACACAGAAAAATACAGAGTCCAGACATTGCAACCTTCATCACCCAATCATGCACCATTCCACCATCTCATCCTCAATCTCTCTCACCACCACCGAACTGATACACGCCACTACCTGGAACTTCGATTTCTCCATTCAACCACAACCCGTTCTACATCTCTCGTTCTTCCATCAATCTCCAACCTCCACAAAAATAACCAAAATCAGGGAACCTCTATTCATTATCCTCGACCCACCGATACAATGAAATACCCAAATCCATTCATCCCACCGAGCACAAATCAGAAACGAAGAACAGTGAAGTGAGTGAGTGCGAACTAGTGCTAGGGTTCAGCCACATTGATGTGAGGAAGGAGAGAACTGAACTTGAATCTCCAGTAGTGTTCTAGTTCACGGCGACGATGCTACGATGGCGGCCTTGGTCGTGGTGGTCTAAGAGAACGAAGCAGAAGCCGTTCGAGCCACGCTTGAGAAGAGAGAGAGCAAAGATTGAGCATCTGTCTCGCGCAAGAAGAAGAATGAAAGGCTTGGGGCGCAGTGGTGGCGATCTGGGTCGCAAAGGCCAGGGGTTGGGCTTCCATGGTGCTCACGTGTCCCAATCGTGGTGGCCGGTACGGTGGCGGCGAGTCTTGGTTGGCTACGAAGGTGCAACGAAGGAGCCTCACGCGTAGGAGAAAAAAAATGAGAAGGGGACGATTCGGGGAGTTGGGATCCCGCCGACGATGCTTCCGGTGGTGGCTGGCGTTGACGGCGACGCGTCTCGCCGATCGTGGGACTTGCAGCAGTGGCACCTGCGGCTGGAGTCTTGGTGTCTTGGTGGCTCGGGAGAAGAGAGGAAGGGTTGTCGTTGCGTTGGTGAAGTGAAGAGAAGGGGGCTTGAGTTAAAATTAGGGTTCTCATTTTTTATTTCAAATAAAGTGGATCAGCCCACTTCTACTTGATGCACCTCCATCTTTATTCTTCGCACCCCCTCCATTATCATACGCACCCATGTTTTTACTTCATCCATCATCATATGTTATGTTTCCTCCTTTCTTTTTTTCGTGCACCCCCACTTCTTATCCCTGCACCCCTACTTCGTATTTCAGTTGGGCATGTTCCCTTATACTCTCTGCACCCCTAAGTTTACTAACTCCAACACTCACTTGTGTTTTTACTCATATTTTGGGTTTGTTACATACTTTACTCGCCGCACCACCACCTTTAATGAACACACCTCATTTACTTCATGTACCTCCCACTAATTATTCATGTACCTTCATATCTTGTTTTTCACTTTCATCCTTCTTAGTTAAATTGTTTCTTTTTATTTATTTTTATTTTGTTTTATTATTATTTTATTATTATTTATTTATTTTCATTTTTTTACAAAACCAAATATTTGAAAATTATAAAAATTACAATATATAAAAATAAATAAAAAGTTCTCTTTCATTTTTATTGTGTCTGTCTGGTCGCTCGCATCGTGTGACACTTTCGTCCAAATAATTCAAAAATACTAAAAATTATTTTCTTTCTCTTTTAGTGTCTGTCCGACCGCTCGCGTCGTGTGACACATATTTTCAAGTAATTCAAAAATACCAAAAAAAAATAATATAAAATTTCAAAATATAAAAACATCAACATTTCCAAACAAACAAGCTTTTTAAGAACTACGTGATCATTGATTCTCCATTGTAAGATACGTAGGAGCAAGGCCAATCCTTGTCAGGTTCACCTCCAAAAATCAAATTATTTTCTCGATTGTTTTCCAAATCGTTTCTCCAAAGAACTACGTAACCCTGATTTTCTCATTTTTAATGAGAATACGTAGGACCAAGGTCAATCCTTGTCGGACCCAAAAACTTAAAAAAAATATTTTTGTTTCTTTTTAATATTATTGTTTCATTGTTTTCGGGGAAAATTAATATTTTGAAAACCATATCAACTTTGCATTTTTAATTAAAGGTACCGCCCTTGGACGGACGCTGTAGGGTGCTAACACTTTTCCTACGCGTAACCGACTCCCGGATCCAAAATCTGGTTTTTCGCAGACTTGTCTTATTTTTATGGTTTTTCATAGTTTTCCAGAATAACTATGATGGCGACTCCAAATCTTTTTCAAACCCGTTTTCTTTTTTGGTTCGTCGTCCCGTCGCGATCCCGGTTGCGACAACGATGATTGTCGACGGTGGAGACGAGGGAGCATACTCAAAGTGATAACTATGTCAATCTATTTGATGCCCCTATGATGTTTTAAAACTTTTGCAGTAGATAAGTCACTGGCTTCTTAAAGGCTTTAGGAGGTGTTCATTGTGTGCTTTCAATGGAAAGCCAATGAAGAACTTGGTTAACATAAACCATGGATGAAAGTTGTGAAGGTCGAGTTTGAAAAAGAAGAACTTCAAGATAAACTTCATTGTATAGAGAGATCTTACAAGTGTAACATCCCTATTTTTAATAAACTGTATTATTTATTTTAAATAAAACAATTAAAAAATCTTATGGTTTTACTAATGTTTCATATTTTATCTAAATGTAGTTTAAACAATAAAAATATATTTTATCATGATGTAGTTTTTACTTATTAAAAATAACAATAAGAACAAAACAAAACAAATATATATATATATATATATGAATATTAGGTAAAAATATTTTAATTAAATAGGTGTGTGAGGCCCATTAAAATCAGTTTCCTCTTTTCTGCCCTAATGTGTAAGGGATGACCTTAATCTTTTGGGCCTAAGGGCTGGCCCATAGGGTGCAAAAGCCCTAAAGCTGCTAGGGTTCCCTTTGTCAGCCTCACTTTTGCAAATTCGTACCTAAGCATTGTCCCTCCTGTTTCAGAGCTCTGCTAGGGTTAGCCGTCACTCTCTCCGAACGAACTTCAACTTTTCCACTCCATGTAAGTTGTTTCCGAGCTCGTTGTAGTTTCTACTAACTCTTCTGTGGCATTTCCGTGGGACTCTTTTGATGACCCCTTCTGCTATATTTTCTTTGGTTTCCTTCCAGCTGTTGCTCTCCTTCCTTGAGCTGTTGTGCTCTTACCTTCGGTGTCGAGGGCGTGTATGGCTGTTTTGCTAGCTTATCTCCAGGTAAGGGAAGCTAGAACCCTTTGGTCTGGTGAAATGATGGTAGTTTTGATGGTATTATGTGTTTTTCGTACTTATATGTGGTCGTGATTGTATGGCATGATTTGTGTTGTTGTTTGGGCATGAACTGTGTTGATAGCAGTGAGGAACAGTGGCGGAGTCTGTTAAACTCGCCTAAGCGGGCCTGCCTCGCCTAGGCGAGATTAACAGGGACTCGCCTGTGTATTTCTCCACGAAGGGTCTCCCAGGCGACCCACTGCACTTTTGGGCGAGCGAACGTCTCGCTTAGGCGAGGAGGGTCTCGCTTGAGCGAGAACACAGAGTTCTAATTCTGGAGGTCGAGCTCTCGCCTAGGAGAAGGGAGCTCGCCTGAGCGAGGGTCCTCCTCGCCTGGGCGAGACCTTTCTGCCTGAGCGAGATACTGGGCGAGAAGGTGGTTGGAATTGATATTTTCTTTGATTTCAAAAGTGGACAACATGCTTGTATGAGTATTCTTTTAAGTTTATGAATTAGTTGGCCCTTGTGAATGAGGTGGTGTATGAGTTATGATTTGTGGGTTTTAACATGATGTGAGCATGATGATTGTATGAGATGATTCATGAAATTGAAATGATGAGTTTGGTATGAGTTCAACATGAGATATGAAAGGGTTGGTACCAACGTGGCATGGTAATGGTATGAGACAAAGCTCCATATTCTGGGCTCGAGAATAACGAGTTGGCAAGGTTTGGTTGAGAATACGAAAGATGCGGACAATGAGAAATTGTATAAGATGTATATGTATATGTATATTGTGTGTATGCATGCCGAATCTGTTTGATTGATTAAGAAAGTTTGGTCTGTGTCAGTGCGTAAGTCCTTGGGATCTCTAGGTGAGATTCCCAGGGTCGTGCTTCAATGGTCGGGATGTAATCCCATGGCCCCTGTTAGTGGGTGTCCATGGTGGTGCCCCATCTGTATAACTAGGTAAAGATTCAAGGTAAGGTTGCATCCTGACACTCTAAAGAGTCAGTTAGTCTCACCTAGAGCGGACTGACTCTTGTGGTGAGAGTAGTAAGAGACCCGAAACTCATTAAGGGCTAACCTTGTGGTGAGGGAAAATTGATTCATTATAACACTTGTAACACATAGCTCGAGGGTGAGCAGCTCGGGGGTGAGCAGAGGTATCCACCACAAGCACAAGCATCCGCTGAATCCGACCAAGTTATATCTATCCAGATGAGTCGAGTCGAGTCGTAGTGTATTGCTTGGAAAGTCGTACATTCTTGTTTGATGCATGTATAATGGGTTGTGAATATGTATATATTTGACTTTTTGATGAAATTATTTTTGTCTCTAGCTTACCCTTTGTTTGTTTGATTGTCTTGTGTGTGGTACTTCTTTTTTGCGATGATCATCAATTTATTGATGTGAGCAGAAGCAAGAGGTTCTCGCGGTCAACAGAGGAACGGTGACTCCGCTGCATAGCCCATCTGGGCTGGAGCTGGTGTTTTATCTTGTTGGGTTTCTTAGGGCTATGGCCCATGTATTTCGTTGACTTATGACCTCCTTGTGTTTCCTTCAATTTTATGTCTGGTTTCCTGTGGCATCGTGGTGTGCCTTACGTTGTATGGAGTGGGTTTAAACTCCAGGACTGCGCTGTCACATTATAATAGTGTGACGTTTCCTTTAATTACGTTCATTAATTAATTGGGATGTTACAAGGTGTGTGTAAAAAAGAAAATAAAGAATCTTGTAAAAGAGATAAAAAAATATAGAAAAGAAAAAGAAAAAAGAAGAAGAAGAAATAAGAAGATAAGAAGAAAAGAAAAGAAAAAATAAAAGTAAAAAGAAGATAAGATGAAGAGATAAGCATTATCTCTTCATTAATGTAGGTAATGATGGTTTTGAAAGAAAAATCTAAATAAGCACATGGCTTGCTTTTATATATATATATATATATATATATATATATATATATATATATATATATATATATATATATATATATATATATATATATATGAATGAATGAAGAAGTTACGTGAAGGAAAAAAAAGTAACAAGGAAAGAAAGAAAGAAAGAAAAGGAGAGAGAGTAAGAGAAAATAGGGTAAGAAAGTTTAGAGCAAAGATTCAAAGAGATCCTAGTCTTCTTCAAATATTATTAGTGTGTCCTTCAATCAATAAGGTAAGGGGGAGTGAGGTTAAACTCTTTTTATATTAATCTCGATAAACTCATGGGTTTTATATTAATCTTTTATTTATTTTGACTCATATATTATTCTATTTACTTTCATTTAATTTATTTTCATTTATTATCCTCTTATATTTATTTTATTTAATATTCAATTATGCATTGATCCTGTTTATTTATTTATTTTATTTAATCTTCAATTATGCATTGATCCTGTTTATTTATTTATTTTATTTAATTTTCAATTATGCACTGATCCTATTTATTTATTTTATTTTATTTATCTCCAGTTACGCACTGATCCTATTTATTTATTTTCTTTTCCTTTCTTTATCTCTAGTTCCGCACTGGTCCTATTTATTTATTTTATTTATCTTCAGTTATGCACTGATTCTGTTTATTTATTTTATTTAATTTATCTCTAGTTATGCACTGGTCCTGTTTATTTATTTTATTTAATCTCCAGTTATGCATTGGTCCTGTTTATTTATTTTATTTAACCTCTAGTTATGCACTGATCCTATTTATTTATTTTATTTTATTTAATCTCCAGTTATGCATTGGTCCTATTTATTTATTTATTTTATTTATCTCTAGTTATGCACGGGTCCTATTTATTTATTTTATTTATTTATTTCTAGTTACGCACTGGTCCTATTTATTTATTTATTTTATTTCTCTCCAGTTATGCACTGGTCCTGTTTATTTATTTCAATTAATATATCTTCAGTTACGCACGGGTCCTGTTTAATTATATTTTTGTTATTGTATTTATTTATAACATTTTAATCCTTATCTAATTATTTATTTAAAGTTCTTACTTTGATTCTTATTTTATCATTATTTATAATTAAAAAAATAAATAAATGTGAAGTGAAAGTAAATATTATTTTATTCAGTGAGCTTGGATAGAAGAAAATTGCATGTACATTTTATTGTTGTTTTATATTCTTTGTGCATTGTTTATACAATGACAGGATTTGATAATCATCACATTTTATGATCTATAGAAATATCCAAGAGTATGTCAGTCAAGTAAGAGTTAAGTTTGGTTTCAATAAGTTGAGATTAAACTAGTGTCAGAGTGTTTGTATTTGGGAAGTCACAGTTTGGTACACGACGTGATGAAAGGCAGGGACCATGGTGGGGTCTAAGGAAGTTTTACCAAGTAGGTGAATATTTGGATAGTTCAGAATAGCGCACTGGACTAGGATATTCATAGGCCAAACTTGGGACTATCTGATACCTGCTCGGCATCGCCAAGGTTAGGTAGTGAGTATATATCTCTTTTGTGAGCCGATGAATGACTAATATTCTCGAGAAAGAAATAATTATGATTGTACCAATATTTTATGAGAAATACTCAACTACCTAATCACTTCCCAAAGTAACTTTTGATGTTCAGATTGGATCATCAGAAGTGGAATATGGATCCATATGTCTGGTAAAACAAGATCAAGTTTTGTGGTTGTAGGTCCAAATCTAGGCCCCCAGTGTCTGTATTGTTTGTTGAGTTTATTAAGATTGATATTTAAGGCTTATAAAGACCTCACTCCTTTCATATTTTTCTTTCATATGTACCTGTTGCATGAGCAGAAGAGGAACCTGCTCAGTGAGAGTTGTTCGAGATATTATTGGTGGATCTTCTGAAGATTGACTCATGGATAATTTCTATTAATATCTTTAGGAGATATTAAAAATATAAATAATCTTCTATTCTGATGTAGAACTCTTAATATTATGCAAATATATATTTTGTAATATTTCATGAACAATTATAGAGATGTAAACTATATATATATATATATATATGAATATGAAGTTATGTTATTATTAATGTTCTCTCAAGAAAAATCTTATGGTAAAAAAAATTATATCTTTTTATCAAATAATAATAATTTAATATAGTATTTGGGGCGTCACAACAAGGACCTTGATGAGCAATTATAACAAGTTATGATAGATCATCAAAGGTTTCATATGAAATCATTTGCATGGAAGGATCTTTTGAAGATATCAATTAGTGGTTTCAGGATGAAATCATTTGCAAGGAAAATATGGGTAGCAATGCGACCTTGATAAGGAATCTTCAAGTTATATGAATTTGATAACAAATTCTCTTTAAGAATGAGGGTATGATAGAGGACTATCTCCTGAATTTCAAGTGGTACGATTTTGAGGACAAATTCTCTTCAATAAGGAGGGTATGATATAGGACTATCTCCTAAACATATATAAGAGGTTGAGGAAGAACATTTGTAATTCAAAGGATTTATGATAAGGTAAAAGATCAAAACACGACTTATAATGTTCAGTGAAGGAGGAAACTTAAAGAACATGAAAATCATGAACACATTTGAAGAATAATTATTAGAAAAATTAATTTATGTTTTTATGTTTTTGGGTTTGGGCTTTCTTCAAGAAATTAGTTTATGTTTTTATGTTTTTGGGCTTGGGCTTTCTTTTAGAGTTTCTAGATTTTCTTAAACTTATATGCCCATAAATAGAGGTATCAAAAACTAATGTAAAAACTTGAGTCATATATTACACATTTGCATTATTTGAGACATGATTCTCTTGATTCCTTGATTAGAATTCTAATTCTTATCAAAGATTAACATCTTTGTGATGAATCTTCACTTGACTGGTCAATCTACTAGGTTGTGGCGTCCCTTATCTCTATTTTATTCTACGTTCTTTTCTTATTTATTTGTGTTGCTCTGGACGAATGTCGAGACGAGATGACTCTAACCCAAGTCGACTCGACCAAAGGTTGAGTTGGGTCGACCTCGGCTAATGTAGAGCTAAGTTGGCCCTGACTGAAGGTTGAGACAAGATGACTTTGAATCGAGTTGGTCTAGGTTGAAGGTCGAGCATAGTCGCCCGTGTCGTAGGTTAAGTCGAGTCGACCCTAACCAAAGGTCGAGTCGAGTTGGCTTGGGCCAAAGTTTGAGCCGAGTTGGCTCGGGTCGAAGGTCTAGACGAGATGGTTTTGAACTGAGTGGGCCTTGATCGAAGTTCAAACTAGGTCGGTCCAGACTGAAGGTCGAGTTAAGTTGGCCTATACATAAAGTTTAAACCAATCTACCCTAGTCGAGGGTTGAGTTAAGTCAACTTGGGCTGAGTCAACTAAGGTCGAATCAATTCAAATTGTGTTGAGGTTGAATCGATTAGAATCGACCTAGTTCAAACCAACTAAGGTCGACCTAAATTAAATTAGACTCAAAGATAGGGTTAAGTTTGCCGTAAAATAGAATTTAGCTTGTTTCATGCAAACAAAAAAATTGAAATATAAGATATTTAATCACTCAATCCAAACTAATTATTTAAGAAATAAAGATTATTTAATTACAAATAGTTCAATTACTCAAATTTTCAATTTCCTAAAATTATTGAAATTACTTGTCCAAATACAAGGTTATTTCTTTACTAAATTCATGCTTATTGAGTCAAACACTTTTTTCTTTACTAAGAAATATCCCTTCTTAAGAAAAAAGAGAAGAAATTATAATTAAATTTAAACTATTCATGGATCAATTAAATAATATAAATCAAACTAATTAAATTAGTAAGGACATTAATATAATGCAAATTACCAATAAAATACGAACATTTAGGATATTGAATTTGTGAAGAAATGTACCTTTTAATGTATATGACATTTATAATTTTAAAGAAAATTTTATTGTTAATTATAAAAATTCATAATTAACAAAAATTTTTATATTAAAAAAATAATATTTTAATATGTGAATTATTTTATAAAGACACAGTGAGAAGAATGTGTTAAGAAAATTTGTTATTAATTATAAAAAGTGTATTTTTATTTTTAAAAGATCTGTTATATAAATTTATAATATTTTAAGTGTTAAATATGTTTTTGGTCCATCAATTTTTAATGATAATTGAAATTAGTTCCTCCTTGAAACTTTGACCCAATTTAGTCTCCAAACTTCAGAACTGCGTGAATTTAATCATTTCAAGCAAATTTTGTTAAGTTTATTTAACGTTTCGAACGCATTTCATGATAACATTTAAGATGCTTACACCGTTTGACACATTTTTGCTTCAATATTAGCTAAGAAAGTATCATGAAACGCATTTGAAACGTCAAATAAATTTAACAAAATTTGGTTAAAAGAACTAAATCCATGCAATTTTGAAGTTGATGGACTAAATTGGACTAAAGTTTCAGAGAGAAACTAATTCCAATCTCCACTAAAAGTTGAGAGACAAAAACATATTTAACCTATATTTTAATTATGTTAGTGCTCTTAAAAAACTTGTTAGCATTCCTTTTTTTTTTATTATATAAGCATATTCCAAATAAAATCATTGTTTATCTCATTTAATTATATAATTATTTGTGAATTTTTAGATAAACTTGTATTTTTCTTTTTTCTCACAACAAAGTTTTGTATATTTATATATAACAAAATCTAATTGTTTTGAATTGAACAATCCAATTTAATCATATTGGTTTAAGGTTTATTTTATTTATTTTTAAATTCAAACCAAACCAAAATACAAAACTTAATTGTTTTATTTATTTTTCTATCAAACTCCCTCATTCATGCTCTATATATTCCATCTGAAGTTGTTATCGTATACAAATAACATCATGTTTCTCTTTTTTTTACCATCTTGAACCATTTTATAGTTAGTAGCGAACACATAATCATTCTCGCAAATGTGTGATCATATTTTTTTAATTTTCATAAAAATCTGAATTAAGATAAATAAGAAATATATAATTCAATCAAATTTAAAAAATAAAATATAAATACAGAAGAAATTTTAAACATAACAAGACAAAGTTTTTTTCAAATAATAATTAGTTTTAAAAATAATAATTAAAAATAAAACATAAATATCAAAATGTGAACACAGAAAAATATCTCATTATATAATGTTACTTGTTAGAAAACCATATAGGTTATTATAAATATAGACCACAAATATCATATACTTAATATTTTTTTAATTTAATTTCATGGCATAAGTTTATGATGTTGACAATAATTTTAATTTTAAACAATGTTCCTGGTAAAACATTAATGCTGAATTCCAGGTTTCGCTTATACTAGAATGATAATTCCAAATGCCAAACAGAGTTTATCAAATTATTATATTATATAGTTCAACATTTACCATCACCCGTGGTCCAATAAACGAGTGGCACGTAGAAAAACGTCGGTGACGGACATTACCAACAACACCAGCAGGTAATTTTAATGAAACCACAAGATGAAAAGCGAAAAGGACAAGGAGGCACTATATCCGGATTTAAGAATCGCGACTTTCCTTTCTCTCTCTAAACATTCTCTCTCTAGAAACCTAGAGCCAAACCCTGAGCACACTTCACTGTGACAACAAGATCTAAACCTGGTACCAACTCTGTTCTTTTTTTTTTATTCTTCGTTTCTCTTTGGTGGGTATCACCGTTTGAATTTGTATGTTTTTTTTTTTTCTTTCTGGGGTTGTTGCAATATTGTTTGTTGTTCCCCTTTGTTTCGGTGGACGTCGTGGAGAAATCTGTGCAGTTTTTTTCATCTGGGTCATTTACATTTTTCAAATTCCCCGGGTGAAAAGCTGGGTTTTTTTAGTTTATTGAATGCTTGAAGTTTTAATTTTTGTTAGATACAATCTCCATGGAGGAACAAGAGAAGGGTTTGTGTGGAACATCAGAATCCGCAGTGAACCATGAGGGGAAAGTGGGGGGTGAAACCCTAGAAAGGTCTGTGGATTATAGGGGCCAGGTTCAGATGGAGGGTTCATTCTCGGAAGAGTTGGTTGGAGAGGGTTGGGATTGTAATGGGAAGGATGTAATGGTGGAGGTTCTGGTCTGATTGGTACATAGAAATGGTGAATGAATGATGAATATGCGGTGAATGATGCAGCGAAAGTGAAATCGACACTCACACGAGTTTCAGTAGGGAACTCTCACTCAATCGGAACTTAAGAGGTGAATATCTCTCTAGAAAGTGAGCTAAGACGAACAAGATGGAGTTATCTCAACCATTATATCATTCATCAAAGTTAGTTATAATGAAATGGCCTACACCGTCTAGCAAAGACCTAAGACCTAATGGTGGGGAAGGGAAAACGTGAGCAAGATCTCTAACCCTAACAGAAACATCAAAGGAGTACAAGTGTGGGACGCGTGAAGAACTCGAGAAGATGTTAGGGTTGGCTTTCGAAAATGAGGAAGCATCTAGGCTGCGCAGTCATGAATGTGGATTGGATCCGCGTGATGCAATTTCAAGAGAATGGAGAAGGGAAAACCCTATCAGAGGATGCAACTCGTGAGGTTGAAAACTGAATGCGGTCATCCTTTCTAAAGCTCGCTCCCAAAGGTGTTAGGTTGTCACATATAGGCTCAAGCTGGCGCTTTGAGAAATGCGTGTCACATAATACTTGTACGCATTTCAGAAAGTTGGCACTTGTTGTAGGTTGCTGCATATTGATTGGTGTGCGAGAAATGGGCTGACTTCAATCAGCAAAATTTAGAAGCCCAAAACACATGATATAAAAGGCACACATCAGCTAATTGGTTTTCACATTGCAAGGTCAAGATGTTGTTTGAAGAATTGTGGCTTGCGTGAAGACTACAGACCCAATACTTCAGTTGGTGACTTGGGCTGCAAATAGAAAAGGCCCAATTAGATGCAATCATTTTTTTAAGAAAATAAGAGAAAATTAAAAGGAATGGGCCTAAGCCAATGCAATAGCCTTTAAGGGTGACATTCATCAACACTCAACCCCTTCCAACCTTAGCTCCTTCCAAACTCAGCACCAGCTTGCCACTTAACCCCGCCGCTGCTCGAGCCCAACACCGTTCCCACCCATCTCGAGCCACTCTAAACCGCAAGCTTGTCACCGCTATTCAAGCATTGTCGCCGCTCCGCAGGGTATTCCCGTTTCAACTTCGAAATCAATTAATCCTTTTGTTATTTGTTGAGATTGAGCAGCCGCAACCACGACCTCGCTGAGCAGTCGCAACTATGATGAACGCAACCACAACCACCACACCCAATCTCAAGCAATGCTGTCGTTGTTCGAGCATTTCCGCCGCTCAACCCACACCAGTAACGAGCTTGCGTGCCCTAACTGCGAGTCCTGTGTTGTCGCACCACCCACCACCAAAGACTCTGTAGTCCACCAACAACTCGGTAATGAACTCTTTTATGTGTGTGTTGTTTTCATTTGTGTGTGACGAACGAACTAGCCACTCGTTATTGCAGCAAGGCGTCGTGGGTCTTGCGAAAAAATGTAGTTTCTTCTTTAATATATGTTCTCTTATTTGCAGCCAACATGAACAAGGTGTACTTTAACAAAACTGTTGTCTTTACGCATTTAATGTATGCCAGAAGTGGTCGACCATTGTATGGTCGGTTCATAGGTTGGAATCACATAAGCTTGTGGCATTCCCTCGTAAAAAAACATTTGTCTCCAGAATCCATATATCTCTCAGCTGAGTGTGTCAGATTTAACTGAAATTGTCCGAAAGTATCATGTGATCTATTCTCAAGATCCTTCATTGACGTTGATCAATAATGATTTTTTAAACAATGAAATTTTGTATGTATTTGGGCCAGTTGACGACCAGAAAGGTGTGTTAATTGCGGAAGCAATAGAAGAAATCAACAATATTGCTGGGCTAGCATGTTCTGAAGATTTTCTTGAAATGCAAGATTTATGTTCGTCATTTGGACAACCACCACAGCAGAGGCGGAGGAGGCAGGAGATGGAACCGATTTTTCCCTCTTCATCAAATGCCCGAGAGATGGCAAAGTTCAGAAGGGAGTTCGGTTACATGGGCCCCATAGCTGTACAATTTTCCAGGGATTTGCAACTTCTACCACTCCTAGAAGAAGATAAACAATGGCTGGTTTTAAATGTTGGTCCATCATCAGATAAATATTTAGCCATAGCAGAACATCCTTCTCACTTTAGGAGATGATTTCTCGGAACAAATCACGAAGAAGTTATTCTGTTGATCTTGAACAAATCACGAAGAAGTTATTCCGTTGATCTTGACAAAAGATCAAAATAATGAGAGTGATTGAAGGTACTCATGTAACTTGGTTTATGTTCAAAATTCTTGCTCACGTTTTCCCTTCCCTACCATTAGGTCTTTGTTAGACGGTGCCTTCTTTGTTTGTTTTCTCACGGCTACCTTTCATCTATAAAAGGTGCAGACCATTTCATTGTAACTAGCTTTGATGAATGATATAGTGGTTGAGATAACTCCACCTTGTTCGTCTTAGCTCACTTTCTAAAGAGGTATTCACCTCTTAGGTTCCGATTGAGTGAGAGTTTCCCACTGAAACTCGTGCGAGTGTCGATTTCATTTTCGCTGCATCATTCACCGCGTATTCATCATTCATTCACCATTTCTGCTGCGAGAACGAGGGTTTGACAATGTTCTATCGAACCGGCTGTCATCATGTGGTAATCAGAGCTCCGATTTCGAGCTTGGAGCGTGGAGGTCTTCAAAGATAAGTATTCGAGACTTATCTCTGTTGTTTCTTCTTCAATGTTTGTTTCCCTCTTGTTCATACTATGCTTGAGTTAATTTTCTGAGTTTTAATCTGTGCTGTTGTGATTTCTCATTGAAATTTATTAAAGTTTGCTTGTTCTAATTTTTCTGAATCAATACGGTGATGACTGTCTTTAAGCTTCTAATATGCCGTTCAATGCATGTCAATTAGGTTTGATTTCACTTTATTACTTAGCTTTGAATTTTCTGATCTTTGTTGTGTCTTAGGTCATGTTTAGTGCTTTGTATGTTGTTAATTCCATAACAGTTTCGTCTTTGCTTCAGTCTTTGTTCTGTTTTCTGAAATTAGTTTCTGTGTTTTGTTTAGTTATTTAATTGCTAGTAGATCAATAGCAATTTTTCTGCAGTGCATTTTTCCACTGATTCGTGTTGTTCTTGTTCAATTCTATTTAAAATTGTTTCTGTTTTCCCTCTGTGTTGTCTGAAAATCCTTTCCTGGCCAATGATTGTAATGATCGAACTATACTTATTCCACTGCATTCATGATATATCTAACCCTGTTCAAATTGTTTATGTGGAAGTTTAGTTGGTTTTGGTCCATACATAGGCTGAATTTTTGCTGCCTTGTTTGCTTTCGTCCAGTGTTTATTGTTTCCAGTCGTATTTTGTGCTTTTGTTGAGTCTTTGCCGCCTTGATTGCATCTGTTCTTGTGCTGAAACTCCATTTGTTGGCCAACTCTATTTTGTAATGTATCCACTGAGTTGCTTCATTCTGGTTATCTGAAATGTTGATGTGGATACTTAATCTGATATATGTGCTTGTGTTTGAAACAACTTTCTATTGGCAGTTCTATTTTTTTAAAAAATAGTTTTAAAGACTACACCTGTTTCAATTCACTATGCTCATTGCTTTGCGGTGTTTGTTAGTTTGAGTTACTATATGCAATCTGTTTTGGCCAATTATTTGAAAGCTAAGTCACATTTCCTGGTTTTATGTGCTTAGCATAGTCTTGTGAGTCTTGTACCATTACAGTTGAGTCAAGCCTGTAGTTTCTGATTGGACCGTGAAGCTTGTACTTAAAATTCATATTTTGCTGTTACTTGCTTTAATATGTGAGAAGTGCTTTTGTTCAATCGTCTTTGCTGCCGTTGTGGTCTACCACAATTTGGTACCTCAGCTTGTTCACTTGCTTTTATTTTGGCAGCATTCTGTTTTATCAGATTATTGACATTAAAATTGTTTCAGCATTCTGTCTGGTCCAATTGAATGCAGTAGTGGTATCAAGCTTTCATTTACTCTTGAGTGCCTCTATTGTGGCCGGATTCATTGCTTGCCTCCACAATTCTGGTGCTATTGCTTTGATTTGCTGCTAGTTTCTTTGTTCACACATGTCCAGATTTTGAGATTGCCAATTGATTTAAAATGCTGCAAATTTTGTGATCTGTGTTGAGGTTTGACTCAAGTCTGTTGCATATTGAAATTTGTTCTACACTGGCCAAACCTCTTCTGTTTGTCTTGTATGTGTTTTCATCATTGTTTTTGAGTTGGATCCTTGTAATCGAAGTGAATTGTGATTTAAAGAAAAAAATGCATATGTGATCTATATGAGTTGAAAAGAAAATCTGTAAAAAAAAAAGAGAAAAAAAATATGATGAGAAAATCTGGAATGAAAGATATTGTTTGAGTTATTTGAGTGAAAAGAAAGTGAGGCAAAACAGTTCACAACTTTAGTCTTGACTATCCATTTCAAAAACAATTTGCATATGTTCTTGATTGAATTTGTTTGAGTTTGGTTTTATTCATCTTATTCTAGACCTATTCCTTAGGTTCTTTTTTGTGTGTCAACCATTCTTGTGATTCCTTATTTTGCTTGATTGTCTTTCTTGTTTAATCATTTGAGTTTGTCCATTTATTCTGTCAATTGATGTTGTCCAATTCTTCCATTTGAGATTTTCTTGATTTCTTAGCTTGCTTCGTTATCACGTGAATCTAATATCTCTGGTTATTCCACTTTGGCTTGAATCTCATTGATTTGGCAGCTTTGTAGGTGAATCCTTGTTTTGATGGTGCAGCTGTTGTGAGTGGCACAACTGTGAGGAAAGACATTTGAGTGACTATTCGAGAGAAATTGAGGAGTGAGTTAGGACTACAATTGCAAGAAAGACTAGAGGGAGAGATCTAGATGTGGGCTGGACCGAGAGAGATATATGGGAAGCAGCCAACATCCAGTTTTATTTTTTTATTGTTGTTTGTTATGACATAATTTTGTGTAATATTTGTTTTTAGTTTTATGTTCATTTGCTTTGGGATGGGAAAATGCA
The DNA here is from genome assembly GCF_037176805.1 of Vigna unguiculata. Lineage (NCBI taxonomy): Eukaryota > Viridiplantae > Streptophyta > Magnoliopsida > Fabales > Fabaceae > Vigna > Vigna unguiculata. The sequence goes on from NC_140798.1 coordinate 5,018,236, forward strand.
ATATTGCAATTCCATTCCTTGGCTGTTTGTAATAGCTAGTTTAATCGTGTAGTTTGGAAGAATTAAGAGTTTCCAAAGTGCCACTTATTTTTTCCATAGGTTTCGCCTAGTTGATTTTAATTTTCTTGCTCTTTATGTTTTCTGTTAAATCAACAGGTGTTATGCATGTTTGATGTTTCTGTTTTACCTCTATGTGATATCTAAGTGCAAATTTTTAAACACTTGATCTTTCTTTGGTCATAGGTTTTTTTTAACATTCCTAAGTAGGAATATTACTTAAATAAATAATTAAAATAGAAAATTTAATATCAAAAAGTCGTGCTACTTATTATTTCTAAATGTGGGAAAATTTAAAATGTTTAAACATCGTGCCAAAATTTATAAACCGTAATAGGAGAGAACATTACAATCTTCAAAATTTCAAAACCATAAGTAAAACATAGTAAAAAAAATAGTAAACATCTCCTAGCTCTAATTACTAAGTTAGTCTTCACTTCGTCACCTGAGCATTCTCGGCATCACTTGTATTAACATTTATTTTCGTGTAACGAATTACACGATCATCGTCATACACAAAGAGAAAGGGTGAGCTGATAAAAATAACACACACATATATATATATATATATATATATATATAATATCACAATATAAGTCATACACTTATCTTACTCATCTTATTCAATCTATTTAGTTCTTGGTTAAGACCTTAACTCCAAGGCCTTTCAGTCTTTAATCACACAAAAGGTTAGTTTTAGACTCAGGAATATGATGCTTACATGAATTTGCCCGCTTGTGGTCCTGTTCCTATGAACCTCTCCGCTTGTAGACCTCTACGAATCTTTCCGTTCGTAGTCCTACTCTACGGACCTATCTGTTTGTAGTCCAACACATGTGATCTATCAGTCACATACCTGCTCGCATGCAGCATCTCTCAAGTGTGAGCACGGAACATACGAATCTACCTCGCTCGTATATTCACGCGAGAGCAATTGGATATGAACCTTCCTGTTCATATCATCACATGTTAATCACCATCCATGAACCTACTCGTTAATGGCACAACATCTCCTGATCCAAGTATAATATCATTGCTTAAAACGTATTGCATACACAAGTTAAGGTTTGCAGGATTTTCGCCCGGCGTAGCCCCAAAAGCCACCAGGCGAAACCAGTCCAAATCGCTTGGCGGCACAAGCCTCATTGCTAGGTGCCAAGTCAGTTCAATGCCTCTGTATGAAGGACTTTTGCCTGGCAGATCATACCTTACTGCCAGGTGTTGTGCAGGGACATCCTTGGAGGATCTACCGCCTGGCGCACCAACCTGTGTCACCAGGCGCTATATCAGTAGCGTAATTCTATTGGTTTTTAGCACCCAAAACAGTTCGATTTACTACTAAAGCCATCCTAGCATCCAACACTACATTCATCAATTCATACACACTATCTTGGAAATTCTACAGCTTTCATGCGATTCAATTTTCTATTATTCATAATGGTCAAGTCTCTCACTCAAGACCTATACAACCCCCAATTCAATGCCTTACAATTAGATGGTTTATTACTTCTACTCTGCATTGCTATTAACACTTTTTCCTCAATTACCTTCCAACTAAGTTATACAATCATTGTGAATTCCATAATTTGCTATATTAAATCCTCCAAGGTTCCAAACCTATAACTCATGCTCCACATTCGACCATCTCAATTAAGTGATTTAGCCACTACTCTATATATTTGCAACGTGACTCCATCCTGTTATAGTAGAATAGTTTCTTATTCAACCCATCGTAACCATTGTAGCTAACTCGCGATCTTATGCCTACCCAATTATTTGCATTCCTAAGTCTAATTCATTTTGCCTCCTGCACCTCACTTAATTTCCTGCATTTCCTTGTTTATCCTAGCCTCCATTCACTTCTCTTACTCTCTTAGTCTCAATGAATTTCCTCTTAACAAAAGTTACTAGCCAATCACAATCACTGATTTTGCCTCTTCTCTCGTCATCCTATGATTGCACAGAATTGGGTTTGCACTCTACAATCACGTGGCGGCAAACGGGACGTCGCCAGGTAACATACCAATACCAAGCTAGAGCCCCCTATTTTTTTTGTACTTGTGAAGAACATCAAACCCCAAAGTTTGATCCAGTCTCCAATTTCAAATGACCTAATTCACTCAATCATGATTTATTAGACCATCACTATGTTATATCGTTCATTACTTATCTTATTTCTCCAATCGCCTATTAATCATGTCTAATCCACGATTGATGCTATTCTTTGATTCTAATATGAATTCCCCATGTTCCCAAACGAATTATAATGTACCCAACACCCCCGACCATAGACAGGTATCATAGTGTTATGCAGTCACGCAAGCATAGGAATCCTATTGGAAATTTCACATATCATAATTTTCACAAAGCGTAAAAAAAATAGCGAAAACGTCACGCATCGCCTAGCGGTTTAGTCTCGCCGCCAGGCAGCTCATGCCACAGAACCCAGCAATTGGGTGAAAACTGATGTGTCACCTGGCGGCACCTTCATGCCCGCCAGGCAGTTTCTGGGCGAGAACCTAGAATTTTGTGAAAACAGCGTGATTCAACAAGGTTTTTCATGTTGTTCAGTTCATACAATTCATAATGCATTATTCACGAAGCAATACAATTGAAAACAACTCCCCTTACCTGGATTCCTTGCTAAACTCGAATTTGTATGCGTATCCCTCCACCAAAACCTTCCTAGTCTTTGCTTTCCACTCCAACCTACGTGATTTCAGTCTCACCACTCCTTTCAATCAGCACCAACTCTTTGGAAAACCCTTGCCTAAACTGAACACGAAAATACAACACTCTTTTTCTCCTCTAGTGACCTTCTCTCTCTCATTTACTACCCTAATTATGTGCAATTAACACTAAAACGAAAATTGCTATTAAGTTTCATGTTTAACGGTTAATCATGACCCCTATTTGGTTGTTTCCAGTCCATTAAGTTGCCCCTCTTGGCAACTAAGGTTTTCATGCCTCTTCATTCCCATGCCAAAATAAAAATTAGCAAAAATAAAGTTCTAGTTTCTTTCCCAACAAGGTTTGAGCCCACAACCCATCAATTATCAAGTTAAATGCACAACCAATTCAACCAAATTCGTATTTATGATAATTCTTATAATTTTAGGATTATATTATCACGTCTCACATTCAAATATATTAGCAAAATAATGCACATAGTAAAATAACACATAATTGGCATACTTAGGACTCAAACCCAAGTCCTTTCACACAATTAAAGTACTCTCAACCACTTAAGCTAGCACTTTTCCACATCATAGCACTCCGCATTAAATGCCTTAAAGGCTTCTACTACCCGCATTTATTAAATAATTATTTACTTAATTATTTAAATTTTCTCGGGTGTTACATTTTTCACACACTTAAATTTTGTTTTGAAATTTTCATTAAGAAATTTTGGTGAAAGTACATTATGGAATTTGGCTAGGAAATGCCTGGTTTCTAAGCTTGTCGAAGTGACTCATTACCCTTTCCTGGGATATCTATAGACAACTTTCACTTCTATTTCTTTTTAAAAATTTCACATAAAAATCTTTGTGAAAGTTGTTTTTTTCAAAAGTGTTTTGCAAAATGAGTTTTCATTCGTACAGTGGATTGCATTTAGGTAGTCATAGTGAGGATAAAATGCATCATACACATGAGAGTACATTTCCTTTCTTTGGTGAGAACATTAGTGCAATATCATACATAGCTTAGGAGAAGGAAATAGATGATTTGGTGCATTCATTCCATCTTAGACATAGTAAATACTACTTTCTTACTTTGTGTATTTGTAGTTTTGTAGGACATGCAAGAGAGTGGTGGGATTATAGGCAGTCTAGAGTGGAAAAAGGAAGAAAATCTTCTATTCAAAATTAGAGTGAGTTGAGAGCATGCATGAGAAGAACATTCATACCACCTTCCTTTGAGTTAGATCATGAGATAGAGAAAAAGAAAATTGAGATAGCAAGAAGGAAGGAGGAAAAACTCACAATACTCTTAAGAGAGATGAGGGAGTTGGAAGAAAAGGAAAGAATAAGAATTCAGAAAAGAGAGCAAAAAGAAAGAGAAAATTTTGAGAAAGAAATGAAAGAGGAATGAGAAAAGGATCAAAGAGATAGGCAAGAGATAAAGAAGAGTGAGCTTGAAGAAAGAAAGAGCTCAAAAATTAAAAGAGAGAAGGAGGAGACGCTGAGAAAAGAGAAGGAGGAAAAAGAGTGTGAAGAAAAAGAGAGAGTAAAACAAGAGAAAGAGTTAAAAAGAAAAGAGGAAGAGATTGAGAGGAAAGATGGAAAAGAAATCATGCATAGGGAAGTAGAGATAGAGCATCCTACGGTTCCTTACATAGACCACAAGGGAGTAATTTCATCTTCCAACTCTTCCTTATTTGTCATAAATGATTTTGTCTTAGTTCTCCCTAAAACTGTTTTTCCACCTTCACCAATAATTTCATACGCCTTAAAAGAAATGCAAAAATCAACCATCGACTTAGGTCACAATTAGGTCAAAGAGAATATCAATATTTTTATGAAATGGGCTTCATTGGAAATGTTTTCAAACATAAAAGCCCATCGTCATGTGTCTTCGGAAAACATAGTCTGCATGATATCCAAAATTTTAATGAAAATTTATTTGATGATTTTTGCATGTGTTTTTGATCCTGGAGGAATCAAGCTTTCAAAGTTGTGGGCCTTAAAGAAACCTCTTGATCTGATGACAGATCTCTTCAAGAGGAAGGGGATGATGAATGTCACCCTTAAGGGCTATAGCATTGGGCCAACGCCTAGGCCCATTCCTTTTAATTTTCTCTTATTCTCTTAAATAAATGATTGCATCTAATTGGACCTTTTCTATTTGCAGCCTAAGTCACTAGTTGAAGTATTGGGTCTGTAGCCTTCACGTAAGCCACGATTTTTCAAACAACATCTTTGCCTTGCAATGTGAAGATCAATTCGCTCACGTGTGCCTTTAATATCATGTGTTTTGGGCTTCTAAAATTTGCTGATTGAAGCCAGCCCATTTCCCGCACACCAATCAATATGCAGTAACCTACAACATGTGCCAACTTTCTAAAATGTGTACAAGCATTATGTGACACGCATTTCTCAAAGTGCCAGCTTGGGTCTATACGTGAGAGCCCAACACCTTTGGGAGCGAGCTTCAGAAAGGATGACCACATTCACTTTTCAACCTCACGAGTTGCATCCTCTGATAGGGTTTTCCCTTCTCCATTCTCCTAAAATTGCATCACGCGGATCCAATCCACATTCATTACTATGCAGCCTAACTGCTTCCTCATTTTCGAAAGCCAACCCTAACATCTTCTCTAGTTCTTCACTTGTCCCACACTTGTACTTCCTTGAGGAATCTGTTAGGGTTAGAGATCTAACTCATGTTTTCCCTTCCCCACTGTTAGGTCTTTGTTAGACGGTGCCTTCTTCGTTTGTTTTCTCACGGTTGCTCTTCATCTATAAAAGGTGCAGGTCATTTCATTGTAACTAGTTTTAATGAAAGATAAAGTGGTTGAGATAACTCCCCCTCGTTCGTCTTAGCTCACTTTCTAGAGAGGTATTCACTTCTTAGGTTCCGATTGAGTGAGAGTTCCCCAATGGAACTTGTGGGAGTGTCGATTTCACTTTCGCTACATCATTCACCGTGTATTCATCATTTATTCACCATTTCTGCTATGAGAACAAGGGTTTGACAACGTTCTACCGAACCAACTGTCATCAAGAGTTGTTGTGACAAATAAATGGGAAGGGATAAGTGAAAACGCAAAAGAGGGAACTGTGTGTTTAAAAAAAAGAAAAAAGGAGTTGTTAAAGAGAGTTAATGCGTTTCAAAATTTCAATTTCTTATAATTATTGAAATTCCTTGTCCAAAATACAAGGTTATTTCTTTACTTAATTCATGCTTGTTGAGTCAAACACTTCTTTCTTTACTAGGAAATATCCCTTCTTAAGAAAAAAAGAGAAGAAATTATAGTTAAATTTAAACTATTCATGGATCAATTAAATAATATAAATCAAACTAATTAAATTAGTAATGATCATTAATATAATCCAAATTATCAATAAAATACGAACATTTAGGATATTGAATTTGTGAAGAAATGTACCTTTTAATGTATATGACATTTATAATTTTAAAGAAAATTTTATTGTGAATTATAAAAATTCATAATTAACAAATTTTTTTATATTAAAAAACAATATTTTAATATGTGAATTATTTTATAAAGACATAATGAGAATAATGTGTTAAATTGTTTTTTCTATTAACTATAAAAAGTGTATTTTTATTTTTAAAAGATCTGTTATATAAATTTAAAATATTTTAATTATGTTGGTGCTCTTAAAAAACTTGTTAGCATTCCTTTTTTATTATGTAAGCATATTCCAAATAAAATCATTGTTTATTGTTTATCTCATTTAATTATATAATTATTTGTGAATTTTTAGATAAACTTGTATTTTTCTTTTTTTTCCCAACAAAATTTTGTATATTTATATATAACAAAATCTAATTGTTTTGAATTGAACAATCCAATTTAATCATATTGGTTTAAGGTTGAATTTATTTATTTTTAAATTCAAACCAATCCAAAATACAAAACTTAATTGTTTTATTTATTTTTCTATCAAACTCCTTCGTTCATGATCAATATTTTCTATCTGAAGTTGTTATTGTATACAAATAACATCATGTTTCCCCTTTTTTTTTTCACCATCTTGAACCGTCTTATAATCATTATAAAACCATGTCAGTTATTATAAATATAGACCATAAATATCATATACTTAATATTTTTTTAATTTAATTTCATGGCATAAATTTATGATGTTGACAATAATTTTAATTTTAAACAATGTTCCTGGTAAAACATTAATGCTGAATTCCAGGTTTCGCTTATACTAGAATGATAATTCCAAATGCCAAACAGAGTTTATCTAATTATTATATTATATAGTTCAACATTTACCATCACCCGTGGTCCAATAAACGAGTGGCACGTAGAAAAACGACGGTGACGGACATTACCAACACCAGCAGGTAATTTTAATGAAACCACAAGATGAAAAGCGAAAAGGACAAGGAGGCACTATATCCGGATTTAAGAATCGCGACTTTCCTTTCTCTCTCTAAACATTCTCTCTCTAGAAACCTACAGCCAAACCCTGAGCATACTTCACTGTGACAACAAGATCTAAACCTGGTACCAACTCTGTTCTTTTTTTTTTATTCTTCGTTTCTCTTTGGTGGGTATCACCGTTTGAATTTGTATGTTTTTTTTTTCTTTCTGGGATTGTTGCAATATTGTTTGTTGTTCCCCTTTGTTTCGGTGGACGTCGTGGAGAAATCTGTGCAGTTTTTTTCATCTGGGTCATTTACATTTTTCAAATTCCCCGGGTGAAAAGCTGGGTTTTTTTAGTTTATTGAATGCTTGAAGTTTTAATTTTTGTTAGATACAATCTCCATGGAGGAACAAGAGAAGGGTTTGTGTGGAACATCAGAATCCGCAGTGAACCATGAGGGGAAAGTGGGGGGTGAAACCCTAGAAAGGTCTGTGGATTATAGGGGCGAGGTTCAGATGGAGGGTTCATTCTCGGAAGAGTTGGTTGGAGAGGGTGGGGATTGTAATGGGAAGGATGTAATGGTGGAGGTTCTTGGGTCTGATTTGTACATAGATGGTGTTTGCACACAGGGAAATGGTGCTGAGCTGAGTGGTGAACTGGGTGGTGGTAGATCAGTTGAGGGTTTTGGGGAGGATGTGTGGTCTGGAGAGGTAGGTGGTGGGGACTCTCAGGGTGTAGAATCTGAAGAAGGTAGGAGGGAGAATGTGGCAGTGGAAGGTGGGACAGCGATGAACGTGCCCATGGAATTGGATAATGTGGTGTTGGGGAAGGAAGATAGAGATGAAGCAGTTGTTGGTAGTGAAGTTGATGCTGCATCTTTACAGGAGGAGGCTATTTTGGATAATAGAGCTCAGAAAGAAGTGGGGACTGCAATTAGCAATACCGAAGATCCTATTATTGCAGACATTGGGGTTGAGTGCACAAATGCACTGGATGCGGTGGCCTCAGATCACAAGGTGACAAATAGTAGATGTGAGGATGGCCTAGTATGCCAGTTAACAGGTAGTTCTGTTGAAGGAGAGAATGTACAGAGTGAATGTGCTGAAAAGGATAATGGAGCAACAAGAGATGGAGATGATGTGACCTTAGACGAAGAGAAGAACAATGCTAATATGCATAGTGATAAAATATTGGAGAAAGAATGTATCAATGACAAAGTTGAATTTGAGGAAAAGATAAATTCAGATGTTGAACAACCCTTGGAGATTAATAGAGTTGATGAAGACTCCAATAATGTACTAGAAGAAGTGGTTGGTGGAACTGATGTTACTATGGATGAGACTCTTCCAACTTCTGAGGAAAAACAGTGCTTGAGAAAATGCACTAAAAAAGAACAAACGTCTGAGTCTGTTCAGGTTAATTCAGACACAGGGCAGGGAATAGTTGATAAGGATTCAACAGAAGAAGAGGAATTAAACAACAATGTTTCTGATGCTAAAAGATGTGGCTTGCTGAAGGGGACAGAAGTAGAAGTCGAAGTCGAAGGTCAACCAGAGGCAGAAAGCACTGAAACAAAGAACCACACTTCATATATTGAAGGTAAGATCTCTGTTGATCTTGTAACTGGTACTTTTCAGCTCAATCAGTTGTAAAAAATTTTGTAACCATGAATACACATTTTCTATCATTCCTGATAATGGTCTTTGTAATTCTGTGGATGAAGGTAGATTTGTATCTTTCAAGAGTGAGAAATATTTAGATGCTAATGCAATTTCTGTAATTGTAGAAGACACTCAAATTGCAGACCAGGATAACCTTGCCCTGATGGATGGAGGAAAGGACAAAGTCCATGATGAGTCTAATATTAGGCAAAATGTTGAAGTACAAACTGGCATTTCTGAGCAGGTTGGTTCAAATGGAGCTCAGGAACTTGAAGAATTTGTTGAAGCTGGACAGAGAAAAGTAGAGGGAAGAGTCACGAGACGGTCATCATTAATGAAGGCTGTAAATTCAGAACTATCTCATTATGCAAGATATTTGCTGCCAAAAGAAAAGGAAAGCAACTTTTCTGTGTCAAATATGGTTTGGGGAAAGGTGAGAAGCCACCCATGGTGGCCTGGACAGATATTTGACCCCTCAGATTCGTCTGAGAAGGCAATGAAGCATTATAAAAAGGACTGCTATTTGGTAGCATATTTTGGGGACAGAACATTTGCTTGGAATGAAGAATCTCAGCTAAAACCTTTTAGGACACATTTCTCTTCTATTGAAAAGCAGAGCACTTCAGAGTCATTTCAGAATGCTGTAGATTGTGCTCTAGACGAAGTAACAAGACGAGTCGAATATGGCCTGTCATGTTCTTGTATACCCAAAGATATCTACAACTCAATTAAATTCCAGACTGTAGAAAACACTGGCATCCGACCAGAACTAAGTGTCAGACATGGGGTGGATGAATCCCTAAATGCAAGCACCTTTTCACCTGATAAGCTTGTAGAGTACTTGAAAACACTATCTGAATTGCCAACTGGTGGTTTTGATCGTTTGGAGCTTGGGATTGCTAAGGCTCAACTGCTTGCATTCTATCGCTTCAAGGGTTACTCTTACTTGCCAGAATTACAATATTGTGGAGGTTTTGACGATGACATGGACACCTTTGTTCATGGTGATGACAATAAGGCTATTAATTACAAGAATGATGGTCAAGTTGGTTCTGGAAATTTAAAAACCCAAAGCAGCTCTCGCCGCAAACGGAAACATAACTTGAAGGATATTATGCAAGAAACACCAAAGGAAAGAAGCTTGTCTGAACTAATGGGTGGGGCGCTAGACACACCTGATGGTGAATATTGGTTTGATGAGAAGGTAACTGAAAATCATGTTTCACGTGGCCGTCCCAAGAAAAGGAGGACTGTTGATCACTATGATGATGACTTTGGGAAGCAAGATGGAAGGAAAACAATTTCTGTTGCAAAAGTTTCCAACACCACAAAGCCTTCATTTTTAATTGGTGACCGTATTCGTAGGGTTGCTAGTAAACTTACTGGTTCACCCACTGTGGTGAAGAGTTCTGGTGACCGTTCTCAGAAGACAGATGTTAGCACGGAAGGCATTTCTGGGAATGAATTTGATGTTTCCTTTGATGAGGCCCAGAGGTCAAGTATGGTTGTTACAATAGAGTATTCATCTCTGGATGATTTGCTATCTTCACTTCATTTGGTGGCACAGGAACCCCTCGGAGATTATCGCTTCCTGAATCCTATTGTAAGTTTCTTCTCTGATTTCAGAGATTCGATAACTGTGGCTGATGAGGCTGTACAAGATATCTTTTGTACAGAAGAAGTTGGCACTAAAAGGAAGCAGCCGCCTGTAGCTGGGTTGCCTGAAACATTTGAATTTGAAGATATGAGTGACACATATTGGACAGACCGGGTCATTGACAATGGCAGTGAAGTGCAACCAGCACAACTGTCACAACCAACACAACCAGCACGAAGAAACCGTAAAAAGGACCATCAACTTGTTTCTACCCAGCAAGGGAAGTCTGTTCCAGTTAGTCGAAGGCCCTATTCTAGGAAACAGTATTCTAACAGTGATCATGTTGAGATTCCTCAAAAGCCTGCTGGTTATATAAATGAGAATGCCCCTGCCGAACTTGTTATGAATTTTGCTGAGTTGGGTTCAGTTCCCTCAGAAACAAACCTTAATAGAATGTTTAGGCGTTTTGGACCTCTAAAAGATGCTGAGACAGAAGTTGATACAGTAAGCAGCCGGGCAAGAGTGGTTTTTAAAAAGTGTTCTGATGCAGAGGTTGCTTGTAGTAGTGCTCAAAAGTTCAACATATTTGGTCCAATACTTGTGAATTACCAGCTTAACTATACTCCTAGTGCATTGTTCAAAGCTTCGTCTGTTGCTACAACCCAAGACCACGATATGCATTTTGATCTCTCCAATTTTGAAGTTAATCTTGGTGAGTAATTTAAATTACTATTTCATACACAATATTATTGATTTACTTTTAGGTTGTAGTTATTTTATGCTATTGTTTGGGGTATGCACTAGCTTCAGGAAAAAAAAATTTGCTTGGTCTTAAAGTGCTTCCACCCTTACATAGATCCAAGTTGCTTCTGGTCTTATTATTCTTCTAAATTCATATAAGGCTGGGTACATAATCCTTGCTCATTTGACGGAAAGAAATGGTTGTCTAGCAACAGTTTGAGACTACTAAAGAAAAAACTTTGGAAAAGAACAAGGGTGTATGAAGTAGACCTATAAAACGGGTTAAGGATTTAGGATCTAACAAACCAAGCCTATGAACCAAAATAAACCATAAGAACATGATCTCTCTCCGTTGGTTGTCTTAGAATGATCCCAGAATAAGATTCAACTAATTTGATCATAGAATTTCATGAAGAACACATGAAAGATGAAACCTGTTTTTGAAGAAAACAAGATTTCAACAAAATAAACGCAGAATTCAAATACAAGTCAAATATTTGTTGAAGATGTGAGGAAATCACAAAATAAGGCAAGAGTCATATGGATTTCATGGAATGAATCTCATGAAATCTCATGGAACAAAAATGGTTATAAAACCCATTCTTGAAGCTTCAAGACTTGGCCAAATGAGGAACGCATACCATTGAATTGATGTCAATGCTTGCTGAAATTAAGTGGCATTGTGAAAAAAAAAAGAAGGTAAAGGACAAATGATAATAAAAGGTGGAAAGAGATAGGAATGTAGAGCACGCCACTTGAACAAGTTCAAGATAAGTGAAATCAAGTACTTAAATGCAAGAGATTCAAGTTAAAGATCAAAGAGACATATTCATACCTCATGGCAAGAAAACTCATTGCCAAGCTTCTCTGATTCATTCAATTTCTCAAATTTATGATTTATACACTGAAGTCAAGTGACTTAACATCTAAAACTTTAACAAGAAGCTTTGTGGTGTTTGGTTACATTACTAGGCTATACTATCTTATTCTTGTAAACAAACACTACAAAAGATCTTATTCCCAGTATATCTACCTAACGGCCAAACAATGGTTTTAGGTTCTGAAAATACTAATAATTTGAAAAATGTTATTTTTCTTAAATATAATAAGGTTTCTGTAATCTAGTTATGTAATTGACTTCTAATAGTTTTTTGCCAAGCTCCCTAGTAATTCTTCTAGTTATCCTCCCTCTGTATTCGTCATCTACTTTTGTCAATCTCTTTTTCCTTGGGTTTAGTCATAACTCTTGTAACCATTCCTCCTTGTATGTTAGTCTTCCTATCCATGCCATCTATTAAATCAATTGGTTTCTTTGGTAGAAAAAGGATTTTGAATTCTGCTATCCCTTCTTTAGCTACCAGCATGATTAATGATCCCTGAATGCTATTGTAAGTGTAAAGAGTTGCGAGCACTTAAAATTTAAAGGGAGAAAATGTCATTTATTTGTTTGCATCATTCAGAACTAATATTCTATGAACTATAAATGATATTTGTGATTCTCATTTTAGGGAGTGTTGATGATGATGTGGTGGCAAGTTTGGCTGAATGAACAGCGAAAGCATATTTTCACCAAGTGGCTTCTGTAGTAGGTAGGTAACCGGAGAATGTTAATTCATCTGGTCATCCATTTTTCTGTTAAGAGATATTTTTGGTTGTAGGATTCCTTTTATTGTAGTTCTGTAGTTTGTAATTCATTTTCTAGTTTTCTGTATAGCCTTGTCACTGACCCTCTTTTTGTAGTTGCCATCATTCTCCAGCCTGATTGTTTTAAATTCTCTAGTCTGAACACTGGTTCTGTATCAATATCAATGCTACATATAATAGTCATAGGCAATTATAGTTAACCTTTAGTTGTTGGTATAGTCATTTTGGTTATGTTTGTGCTCAGTCAGTAAAGACCATTAGTATGTTAATCGTTAACTTATGCTCGACTAAATTTTGATATAAAACATTTTTTATGAGGGGTTACAGTATAATAGGCATGTGATATTTAGCAGATTTCAAGTACTTAGCAAATGTTTGGTCGATATTAATTTTGATGAATTAATGACTTACTTTTCATAACATAAGCTTTCTCTGGAAGTTAGCAAAACTAATTAGTATTTCGAGATAAATCAAATATGTAATTGTTGCAGTGACTTGAATAAATAGTATGGAGGAAACACATTGTATTCTACCTAGACTGTTGTGCTTTTGATTAATGTGTGTGTATATAAAGGAAGATATTTTTAATGTCAAGCTGGTGAAGAAGTTAGTGGGGAATGACAACCATATCAAGGAAAAGATGAATAATGTTGATCTTTTCCACAATAGAAAAAGTATCACAGTAGTTGAAACCATAAATTTGAGTGTATCCCTTAGCTAGTAGATGAGATTTGAGATGAACAACTTCACTAGTAAGACCAACCTTAACCCTGTAGTCTCATCTACAACCCACAAGGTTCTTAATAGGATCAAGAGGGTCAACGACAAAACAAAAGAGGATCACGAAGGAGACAAATGATGATAATTTCAAAAGTTATAAACACGATATGGACACGAGTAGATCAAATACATTATCTCGGAGCAATAGGCCAAGCATGATTTGAGTTAAAGGTGAGGAAGATGAAGGATCCATGATATAAGAACATGGTGGTGGACTATTTCAGCCAAGAGGATCTTCAAATAAGGATGGAGTTATTTTGCTTGATGCTGGTATGTGAGAACAGGTGGTGGAACAATGCCATTTGCACTTTGAGTTTGAGAGGAAGTAGGAATCATCGATGGATCATATAGGATGTTACTAGAAGAACCTTGTTAAAATGATGAAGAATGCATGAAAGACAAAAAAAAGTGTGTTCTCAAAGAAGGTAATAACAACAAACATATAATATCTTTTGATTGTGGGAGAGTAACATTTATACCCTTGGTAAAGGTGAGAATATTCCAAAATGCTTATTGATTAGCCTTTGCTAAAAGCTTGTCAAGACCTGAGAGACATTATGAACAAAACAAGTTGAGTGATGTGGAAAAATGCATCCTATTGATTAGGAAACATGCATTGAGTTGGGTTCAATTTTACCCGCTTTTAAAAAATTGAATTTATTTCAACTCAACTCAGCTCGAACATGAGTCGGGTTGGCATACGGGTTTGATCCCAATGCGACATCTCTACTCATGTCCTTCCCCAAGTTGACATCTTATATCATGTTCATGTATAGTAAAGGAAATAACAATAAAGGTCACAACCATTTAAAGAATGAGCCAATCAACTTAAAGAGATTAAATTGTTAGGAAGATGAAGAATGATCAAGACATAATTTAAATTTAGTGAAGGGGATGAAGAAACTTGGTCAACTCCTTGAGTTGTCATTTTGAATTCATTGGTAACAGTAACGAGGAGAGATTTTTGTGTACAAAATGGAGAAAAATGAAGAAATGTTATTGGAGATATGGTTTAAGGTACTTGAATCAAGAATCCATGAGTACATGCTATTGACACACTTGATATTGGAGAGGATTGATTGATTTTTCAGACTTGTATCTCAAAAGTTCTTGGTACTTCTCATTAGAAGTTTTAGATTATTACTTTTTTCAAATTTAGACATATATGAGCAACTAAGTCTGGAAAGCCATGCAAGGGATAACAATTTTCTTAGGCATGACCATTCTCTTGCAACATGCATTGAGTATTATTATCATCTTTCATCAGGTTAGGCACTCAAATGAGTCTAGTAATTAAACCCTCCACAGAATGGACTTGATTACTAGTTATAATCTGATTACAAAGATGATCAAAACATGAATGTAGGCTTCTCATAATCATATTATATGTATCAAATTTCTTGTCTGAGTTCCTCTAGTCTGTCACTATAAATGTCTTTGAAACATTAGAACAATAAAGGGAGAAAGAAAGAATGTGTCCCAACACCAAAGTACGTTAGAACAATGAAATGAAGTCAGAAATGAAGACAAAAGAGGTTGAGTTAGAAGGAGGTGTCGTCAAGTGGTTTAGACATCGAGAAGGTGGCGCGTGTAATCCACGTGGATGATTGGTTGGTCGTGCACGTAATCCTGACTTCTTCCAACATAACAATGTCAAACCCAAAGGCGGTGGTGATGTTGGTGACGATGACAAACTTTGCCTGAGACATTGAAGGAGAAGAAGACAAAGTAACATAAAACGAGTTTTTCAAAACTAGTTTTATTCTCTTTTTTTTTTTATGAACTTTTCCTTCTTACTTTTGTTCTCACAAGAGTGCAATGGAGGAAGAAGGTGCAGTGACAGCGATGGGGTGATGCAGTGAGGGAGAATATTTTAGAAGTTCTTTTTGTTAATATAAGGTGTAGTTAGTAATAATGGAGGTGTAGGAAGAAAAAGTCCAAAAAAAATAAAATGAGAATAAAATATAAGAACATTGCAAATTTTTTAGAAGATTGATACATTTAATTTATTTTATTAGTCAAATAATTTCAACAGTTTTTAGTAAAATTCCAAATGAGAAATTGGTTTTTAGCTGATTTTGATTTGTTTAGGTGATTTAAATACTAAGTTTTTCCGTATTATGTTTTGTTTCGACAAGAGTTTGGATGAAATCTTTTTAACAGATAGTTTATTTAAAAAAAAATAAATGAAATGCTTTATGTAAAATATATTGTTTGGATAAGACACTTTTTAAAACAAATTAAAATTTTAGGAATTTAAGATAATAATTTTCATTACATAATATTAGACAAATTTAAATTATTTTGAAGGAATTTAAATTTTTTATGCTTTCAAATTTATGTATCTATTTTTCATATTCTCTCTTAAATTAGGGTTCGATCACAATATCATTTCTTTCAAGTCAAAGTTTTCATTATTAATATTAAAAAAATTAAATGAAATTTGTAGTGGTTTTTTTTTTTTTACAATTATAAGAAGGTTTTATTTTATCGACGTCATACTATTATTTGGTGGTAATCTTTGTATTTAGTATTTTATATTTTGCGGTAATTTAAATACTCTATTTAAATAAAAAATAAAAAATATAATAAATTTAAACTACTTTACTTAAATAAAACAGCTGAAAAATTAAACATCATGAAATGAAAATGATTCGAATTCCGTATGTTTAAATTCTTTTGAAACCTGTGAATTTTTTATCCAAATGTAAGTTGTTTTAAGAAAAAAAAACACTCTATAGATTGATACTACAAGTGTTGTGGAGTTAGTCAAACATGATTACTAAATAAATAAATAAGTTGCTTATTAAGATAAAAATATAGAAATCAAACAAATGAAAATTTAATATAGCTAAATTAAAATATTAATAAACTCTAATATATGATCACAAATAAATTTCAACAAGAACAAGTTCTTCTTTCTTTCACATGTTTTTAAAGAACTTAATATAAATCACAATTCATACGTACTTTCTCAGTAACTATAAGTTTGTTATATTACACCATGATTTATATAAGATATTTATTTATGCATATCAACGATTATTTATTTATTTATTTATTTATTTATTACACCATGACTTATATATTGATTTAAAAATAAATGTTCATACTAAATAAAAAAAGGTTTGAACAATTATTTTAAAAAATTATATTTCATTAGTATAATAATAATAATTGTTAGGAATCTGGATATGAGTTTAAGTTTTATATTAAATAAAAATAAAATGTTGAGCACTATATAAAGATGAATACCCATAAATTTATCATCTTAAGATTTTGGATTAAGCAGACTTTAGAAAAATATTTAATAGAACCTTAAATACTTTTTATGTTTGAATAATTCTCCATCAAATAGAGCCTATAAGAAAAGAAAATCACAAATTTTATATTGTTTCACCATCTATGGACTAAATTCAATTCTCTTTAAGTGTATGTGCATGACTCTATCTTAAATGCAACATAACCTAATTTTACAAAAATCCTTTATTTCAATCTCACATTTCTGGATCAATTCTATTTTATATTTTAATTAATTTTTTACTTATTTTTCAAGAAATGATAAATACAACCTAATCCACACATAAAGAATTAAGATATTGACGTCATTCGTAATCTTATACCATCATAAACTACCATAAAAAAAGTTTCTTAAAATTTTTGGAAGAAGATTAATCATGTTTATTTTTATACTCGTTATTTTCACTCAATTTATAGTGGTTATCATTGTGAGTACTTTTTCTTTATATATATAAATACTTTCCTTATTTTAAGTTCAAATCTTGACTTTATTTGGTTGGTGAACAAATCTTCCTTCATATAACTCTATTATATTTTGGACATCTTCATTAAAATCATTTAGATTAAACGTAGCTATTTTAGTATCTAAAATGTATCATGCAATCTTTTTTCATCATAGTAGTTTTAATGTCTTTAAAATACACATCCACACTTGTTTTACCTTGTTGAAATCGTTGAAGCTTTAAAATGAGTTCATTCTTATTGCAAGAGGAAATGTCACATAGTTACCAAATTATAAAATCAATATATATATATATATATATATATATATATATAATACTAAATATTTATTCTACTTTAACTTTCTATAGTTTATGTATTTTTTTTTAGGGTTAAGTATGTTTTTATTCCCTGAAATTTGACTCAAAATTGGAATTCGTCCCTGGTCGAAACTTTGATAAATTTTGGTCTCTAAACTTTAAAAACGAATGAATATAGTCCTTTTAACCCAATTTTGTTAACTTTTTTTTAGGTTTCGAACGCATTTCAGAGTGAATATTAAGCCGAGAATGTGTCAAACGGCATAAACAACTCCAATATTTACTGAGAAATGCGTTTGAAACCTAAACAAAAGTTAACAAAATTGGGTTAAAAGGACTATATTCATTCATTTTTAAAGTTTAGGGACCAAAATTTA
The DNA here is from genome assembly GCF_037176805.1 of Vigna unguiculata. NCBI lineage: Eukaryota > Viridiplantae > Streptophyta > Magnoliopsida > Fabales > Fabaceae > Vigna > Vigna unguiculata. Next base: position 5,036,221 of record NC_140798.1, read on the forward strand.
TCAAAGTTTCAACCAGGGATGAATTCCAATTTTAGGCCAAAGTTCAAGGACTAAAAACATACTTAACCCTTTTTTTTAATAAGTAGTGACTTTGGAATCTTTAAATTTGGCTTGTCCATTTTGTAAGTATCACACATCTTTTCTTGAAGTCTCCAATTTCTTTTGTCATGATTTCTATGGTGGAAGGGGTTTTTGGAAGTCCTTTTTTCCTTTATTTTTCATGTGTCTTCTTTCATCTTTTCATTATATTCTTTCTTGTTCCATTGGTTTTTCTCTCTTTAATCCATTACTAAAAATAAAATAAAATAAATACGAAAAATAAAAATTTAGGTTTTAAAATATACAAATTATATAACCTTTTTGTAAAAAAAATGAAAATTAATTCTATTGATGGGAATTTGTTTTAATATTTTGCAATGTCATTTTAAATGCGTTCACATGCAATAGAAAACTCTTGTTAAATCCTCATTATATATATATATATATATATATATATATATATATATATATATATATATATATATATATAAACTCACCAGGTTAAGGATAGTCCTAATAAAATAACACTATGGAGCCAACTTACATTAGTCTCTAACTTAATGAGTTGGGTTTTTATATATTTTAAAATTTTAATTTATAATTTTTACAATATTTTATTTAAGTTTTAGTCAATACGATATTTTAAAAATAATTATAGAAAGTGTCAGTTTATTACAATATGGGATAAATAAGTAACACTTATTAAAATTATAGAAGTGATGAACACCTATAAACTTAGATAAATGATTGTAAAGAACATATTAAGAAATTAAGTATAATTTTGTTGATTAAATTAACATAAAAATTGTCTGTAGGATTATAAAATTGATTTGATATTAAAGTTGGAAAAGAAGATGAAATATGTTATCGGTTCAACTTCTTAAATTAACATAATACTGAAAATTAATATTACAGATAAAAAAAAAAAATAGAAGTTGTCTTTTCCAAAAACAAGTATTATGTTTTCCAAAATAGAATAGATTTATAATTCTTATTAGAATCAATAGTTAAAGCTATAGTAACATCAAATATACTTAGTCCAAATTAAAATTAATTATAATCTATAGAGTTCATTCTTACATTTTACAAAAATCAAATCATTTTAAAACCTTCTTAGCTATAGTGACTTGATGAAAGGGAAACAAAGAGATGGAACGGAAACATGAAAAAAAAAAACAAAGAATAATTCTTTTTGTGATATAAGATAAACATAGAAGAAAAAAATTGGTGAAGATATTAAATGAATAAAATATTTGTTCCTCAATTTATATACACGATTTCATTGTTTATTATTGTTTAATAAATAACACATAAAATCACCCTTTATTTTTCGTTTCTTTCTAAACTAAAACTATGCATGAGGTGACGTTACAATACAAATTTTAAACATTTAATAAATGCATATACAAAAGATTTATTTCGATAAACTTCTCTCTAGGATTGATAAGTAGTTTTATAAAAAAAGAAAAAAGGAAAAAAATGGAATTAGCTTCTTTAACATTAGTTAATTTATACAGAAGATACAAATAAGAATTTAAATAAACTATGAATAAGTTTTACAAATTAATTTACTTATAAAATAAGAAACCTTATTTTTTTTCTTATTTTTTAAAAATATTTATGAATAAATTTGTTCAAACATATCCAAAATAAAAAATAAGATTTTTTTTCTTTTTTTTTAAATTTATGAATAATTTTATTCCAATATATCCAAAAAAAAAAACATGGACATAAATTGCAATGAAAAAGAAAAGATTTTGATTCCGGTAAATGTTTCAACATCCATTTTAGTTCTTATATTTTTAAATTGATGCATTATTAATCTACCTTTTAAAAATAAGTGATTTTAGTTATTTTTTATACTCAACACTTAATGACAAATGTTTGTTCACTTCCACTCTAACGTCAGATCCATGAAAACATATAATATTTGTATCTCAAATATATCATGTTTCACTTCCATTAAAGAATCAACCAAATATTCATAGTTATCCATTATACCCTTCATAATAAATTAATTTATCTGTTTTATTTATTTATTTTATTTATAAACAGATTCAATTAAACTTTAAACACTTTATAAATTGAAATATTTTTAATTAATTTTTACAAAAAAAAATCATTTTATTAAATATTACCTTTATTTTTTAACATTTTTCTATTCAATCTTTTAAGCATTTTACTTGACATTAAATATTATGTCACCATATTTATTTCTGTCCTTGTATCTTTACCTTATTTATCAACTTCTTCGTTCTCATTTTAATTTCTATCAACTCATAAAAGCAATAGAAGTAGCTATTTCCAACAAATTCAACTAAGATAGATATTTTAAAAGAATTAAAAATATCTAAACCATTTAGTATAGTTGGGAATTCAATTATTAGCCCAACTTTTATTTTAATTAAAGATATGAAAGTTGAGCATTTTATAAAAAGTATTAGTTGTAAAACTTTTTTTTTTTAAAAGTGCTATTAATTTGTTATATGAATTTTACTCATATTTTATTAGTATTATATTTTTTAAGTAAATATTTTTTAAAAATCCATTAGTAATATTATAATAGATGATTCGTTTTGATAGTCAACTTAAACAAATAAAATATAGGTGAAGAATTATAATTTTTGTATCAAAACTCTTCATGACAGAAGTTTCACAAAAACGTGTCCCAATATTATAATATAACAATGGTATAAAAATGTTAAACATTTTATAAGAAATATTTGTTAAAGGATTTTTCATTAAAAATAATGTTATTCTTTTATGTGAATTTGACTCATATTTCATTAATATTATATCTTTTAAGTAAATATTTTTAAAAAATTCATTAGTCGTATTAGAGTAGATAATTCGTCTTGATAATCAATTTAGACAAATAAAATATGGGTGAAGAACTATAAATGTGAGGATTTTTGTATCTGATAAAGATTTCACATAAACATATTCTAATATTATAATATAACAATAGCGTAACAATGTCAATATATTTGAGTTATAAATACTTTCACTTAAAGAAGTGCGTATTAATGTAAAAGAATACGATCATTAGGGGATATAATTGAGAATTCAAGTATAATATAAATTTAAATATCGGTAAATATGAAAAATTTGAACTGGTAACTAATTAAGTTAAGATTTTAGATTAAAAAACGATGTTTTTATAACTTTAATCACGTCAAGTTAGTATGTTGTTTGTGGTATAAGTGTTTAGAGGCATAAAATATAATAAAAATAGAATTAAAAAAGAGTAAATTTATAGTGTCCTTAAAATAGAAGAAATGTTTTTGGGGGGATATAGAATCTGGGAGACGATGCAGAGGGCCAATTATTAAAGGCTGCGTATGGAGAAAAAGGTGGAAAGAATTAAGTGTGGTGATAGCCCACTCTATCTGTCTCTTTACTCATACTGCCTGCCCTATAATTAGATGCAATATATCTCCTTAGAATGTGTGATTCACAGGACTTATATCCCTTTGGGGCTAACCTTATGGACCAAAATCAAAACATTCAATTCACCCATGTGGTCCAATTTTTTCCATCATTGCCTTTTCCTCTCTCTCTATACCAAATCTCACATGTGAAAACGATTTCCTCCACCCACCATTTTTCCTCTCAATAATCTATGCTACACACTCAAAACAAAAATATCTACCTCCTCATTTCATTCATTTTGTTTTATGCATTTTTTTGGTTATTTTTAGAACCACATAACTTTATTTAATTTAATACCTCTTTGGGACATATGACAAATATTTTATATGTTCTAGTTATACTATATTTAGTATTATTATGTGTTTCCCCCTCCTCCTAATCCTAAGCCCTTTTAGCTTTCTGGTCTTTAAGGTGGTTCAATTCAAAGCATATTTTTAACAACCAAATTTTTTATGTATGGGTAAAAAACCTTAAATTGAAACTAAATATATTCAATATGTTAAATGTAAACAAAAAGCTATACAATGTTGTGTCTGCTGAGTCTTACCCTTCTGTGCAAGAGATAAGAGCATGTGCCTCAGTTCTCACAGTTAGCATTTCTTTACAATATCTTTGCATTTTGAGGTAAATCACATCTCTGAGTCAGTCTCAACCGGTTTTGTGCTTTATTTCCTTTTATGTTGGAACAAGCTCTTGTTCTTCGCTTTATCCACTGTTTTCTCTCGTATCTTCCTTTAACCTTAATTTCAGTTTTTCTGTTGTTCTGTCAGATACTTTCTACGTTCACCAATTCTGTCTTCTATCTTCTTCTTTTTCTTCTCTTGTGCTTAACCTTTTAAAGGGTCCTCTCTCTCTCACCCGGTTTCGGTTTCATTGGTTTGATTTAACTGCACTAGGAGGGAAGTACATGAGACTCTTCCAAAAGGGTGAGATTTGAAGACCAGAATCTGGTGAAAGAAGAGAGCTTTTCCAAGACATGGCTATGTTTGATCTCAATGTTGACATCAACCATGATGCTGATGCTGGCTCAAGCTGTGCTCAAAAGGAGGCGAAACTGCAGAGTTTTCCAACTGAAATCTCAGATTCCAGAACCTCCAACTCCTCTGTGTGGAATCCTGCAGATGAAGATTCCTCAAACAATTCCTCTCCCTTGATTTTTGACATTCTGAAGAAAGAGAGGGGTGGCTCAGAGTTTGATGCTGCCACTGAAGCCAACAAGGAGCAAAACATGGCAGAGAAGGGAGAGATTGTGACAAGGACCCTTTTCCCTGTGACTTCTTCTGATAAAGGAGGAAGAGTACCTGATTTGAAATCTGGGTTGTGGGGGAAGACTCAATTGTTGAACCTCTCCTTTCCTGAATCTGATGAACAAAATGGACAGAGAAACTTACAGCAGAAGCTACCACATGTGAGGAAAAATAGGAGAGGACCAAGGTCTCGCAGTTCTCAATACCGAGGTGTCACTTTCTACCGCAGGACTGGTAGATGGGAGTCACATATTTGGTATGGTTTATGATGTTGGATTTCTACTGCAAGATGTTACAGTTTCTATATATTTCCCTGATAGATCATAAAATCCAATATGCTGCTATTGATGGATGTAGTTAAGGTTTTCAAACATAATCTATAATTACCAAGGTTTTAAATTGTTGTCACGATTATGATTTTGACCCGATCCATAACAAAGTTGTGAACAAGTGTTGTTGTTATAACTGTGGTAACTATGTGGTGGCATAGACCAAAAAAAACTTGACATTGCAGCTCCAATTGGTTGTAGAAAGTTGCTTAAAACTTGTGCGATTATAGTTGATGACATGGTTTTGGAGGTCTTTGCAACCACATATGTCCATATGACCATAAATGTAGTTGCATTTGCCTATGATTTTGTTAACTACCATTAAACCATGAAAGCAGTAATCTTAAACATTGTCCCTGCTGTCATGAACTGTTTTTGTGGTCTGGACTAACATAATTGAATATTTGCTCTTGAGTGCAGGGATTGTGGGAAGCAGGTCTATCTGGGTAAGTGGATGTTTGATTTGGTTGGTGTTTTTCTTTATTCAAATTGGTTACTTAGAAGCAATTTATGTGTTGATTTTTGAACTATATGTATATTTGGTTCACTGAATTGGCCTAATTTGATGTTTTATTAGGTGGATTTGACACTGCTCAAGCTGCTGCAAGGTAAGAACTGCACTTTGACCGAGCCAAAACTACATTGTTTGCAACAATTTTTTAAGGTTTTGTTATCTGCAACAGTTGTTCACAAACTTGATATTGTTCTCTGCACAGAGCGTATGATAGGGCTGCTATTAAGTTTCGTGGAGTAGATGCTGATATAAACTTTAGTTTGAGAGATTATGAGGAGGATTTGAAGCAGGTATTGAATAAAAAGCATGGTTGGCCATAAGTTTTGTTTGGTTTTTCTGTGACAGATTAATTGATGATTTGATTGATTTGCAGATGAGAGGCTTGAGTAAGGAAGAGTTTGTGCTTGTTCTTCGTCGACAAATCAATGGAATCTCGAGGAGAAGTGCAACACACAGAAGTGCATTAGCTCTTCATAAAGGTGGTCAAGGAGAACCAAGTATGGGACCATTTATTGGCAAGACGTGAGAACTTCTATTTCAAGCACTTTACCTTATTCAAATTTTTCTTAAGTAATATTTTACTCGGTTAAATTAAATATGTTTTTAGTCCTGAATTTTTCTTAAGTAATATTTTACTAGATTAAATTAAATACTTTATTAAAATTAATATATTTTTTAAATTTTGTTATATTTTGATTTTTAAATTTTTAAAATAATAGATACAATCTTTTTAATCTAATAGTATTAACTTCTTTTTCTGTGTTAAAAGACATTTGAGATATATTTATGCTAGTTGACACGTTTCGATTTTTGATTCAAATGTGAGTCTAAAATACGGGAAGTTTACACGTTAAGTTAAAAAAATGAATTTTAATTTCGCATCCAATTATAAAACTAAAAATATATTTAATTTTTTAATTAATTATTTTTAACCAGTTAATTACATTGTTAATTAGTTTCTCATCTCAGTTAATCAGGCTTTATAGATTTGTGCAAGTTATGAAACACTATTGTGCAAAAGTTGTTATACAAAAAGCAGCTACAATAACTTAATTTTTTATCTTACCATGATAAGGTTTCATGAATCTGTGTGCCACTGACAAGGTTATCCAAACAGGATTATGGATGCTGAATTTATTGTCCTTGTATGAATGAAATTGTGTAGAAATAATAGGCAGTTTAATCCAAAAGGGTTCTTCATTTTATATGTATTTTTTTTGTGCAGATTTTATCCCAAGTCTTCCATCAAGTATGATGAAGGAAAAGTGGAGACAAGTTTTAGACCTTTTTCCTCTAAGGAGCAAATAATTGCAAATTCCAGTATAGCAGGTTTTTGATTGTGTCTAATTTCTCTTTCTGCTTTGTTTATGTATCCTTTTTAGAGTATTGACTCATGAAACTTGATTTTTAATTGAAGCAGGCACTTGCCATAATCTTGATTTGAGCCTGGGGATTTCTCCATCTTCTAAAAAGTTGAAGAATTGTGATTATGGTGGAGAGTATTCCTTTGGATGTATGGCTTGTAAGATACCCCAGGAAATAGGATCAATGGTACTTCTATTTGCTTTCCTTCTTGTTGTTGGTTTAATCACAGTTTTTGTTTTCGTCTAAAAAAATATTAAGTTTGTTTCAGATTTTTTCATCAAATTTTGTTAATCACGTAGAATTCTTATAAATCTGAGTATTTTGAATGAAATATTTGATTTCATTAATACTCAGGAGAAGAGCATGGTGGAGAGAATAAGAAGTGTTCCTCTGCAAAAAATTTCGAACTTGGGTTCACATCTTTGCAGCAGCAATGGCAACATAGGGTCAAGGGCTTTGCAATCAAATGCAGCATCATCAGGATTCGTGTCTTCTTCTTCTGGCTGTATCATCAGCCACACTTCCAATCACCACACATATTAATTGTGCCAACAATTGGCACTGCAGAATCATCATTAACTCCCCAACCTTGTGGGGTCACAGTAGATGAAATGAAACCATAAACAAATCATATATATTACTATCTGCTTCTTTCTGGAAGATTTGATGAGACAGAATTAATACATCATAACCACATCTATCCACACCATGTAATATTCTATTCATTTCCTCATTATGATTGTATTTAATAATGTTGCCAAGCATTGATTGCAATGCAAAACCAGTAACTTCTGTATTCATTATTGTGATTTAGTACTCTCTGTTGCCTTCTGTGAGAGAGGCATGTTCTAGTGAGAGACCTTTCTTCAACTATGTAAATATTTGTTTATAAAATGCAACTGCTTTGTCACTTTTTTTCTCTTTCTGTAAATTTGTCAACCAAAATATATGTTTGATAAATTACTAGTTTTAGGACTTACTGCTTTTAGTACTTACAACCACATCTTTAAATGATTTAAGAGGTGTTTTATACTGAAGAGGTAGATAATGTTCGGTGGATAAAATATACTTCATATGTGAGAGTTTCTCCCCAATATATTGCTAGCATCTGACTCCAATTAATGCAGCTCAAACTTCATTCAAGAAATGTCAGTTCTTTCATTTTGCCACACCCCATTGTGTTGTGAAGCATTTGGACAACATCTCTGATGAAAATTTTTTTTGGATACTAAAAGGTTGAAGTTTTGATTGCATATATTCATTGACCGATCTTGAAAAAAAATATTGAAGAATTAAAATAATATATTCAAAATTTATAATTTAATTATTGTTATTAATATAATAAAAGTGTATATAATTTAATATTGAAATCTCCTTCTGTGTTTTTATTTTTTAAATTATAGTTTTAAAGTTGTATTTACCTATTTTAAATCAGTTTTTCTATTTTCATCTATTTCATTAGATATCCCTATATTTGACAACATTTTTTTGGAAAGAATTAATATGAATCTCCATACAATTCTTTGAATATTAAGAAATGATTCATTTAATTCAACAATTGATCCTTTTGAAAATATGTAAAGAAGTATATCTGTCTTGTTTATATCTTCACACTATCTTCCTTTTTATCTCTTAAAAAAAATCTATTATTTTATTCCTCATCAATATATGTTGTTTAAAAAGAAAAATGCTTAATTATTGATTTAGTCTTTCAATTTGTTGCTTTGGCTCATTTTGGTTTCCTTATTATTTTTGGGTTCAATTTAGTCCTCTACTTTTTTTTTTAAAAAAATTTCAATTTAGTTTCCTTATTATTTGTTATTCAATTTATCCCTCCTTTCTTTTAAGATCCAATTTATTCCTCTCCGATTTGAGACCAAATTACTAATTAAGCTTAATTATAACTTATGTGTACATGTTAAACTAATTTTTTTAAATTATACATCAAATCACTCCATCTCAATATAAAAAATTTATTTGAGTATTTAGGAGGTGTAAAGAATTAGATAATTTGAGTATTTAGGTGGAGTGACTTGATGTATAAATTATAAAAAAATATTTTAATATGTATATATAAGTTATAATTAAGTTTAATTACTAATTTGGTCTCAAATCAGATAAGACACAATTTGATCATTTAAAAAAATGACTAAACTGAATAAAAAATAATAAGGGGACCAAATTGAATATTTTTAAAAGATTAGAGGACTAAATTGAACCAAAAAATAATAAAAGGACAAAAAATGAACTAAAATAACAAATTAGATGACTAAATCACTAATTAAGCCAAAAAAAGTTTAAAACAAAAAATTAATTTATCAAAATATAATAGAAAATTGAAACACATAATTACTAAAAAAATCTATGATAATCTAGTTACAATTAAAGAATAGCTATGAAATAACATATAGAAGATAACTTTTCTTTCTATATTCAAAAAAAAAATATACAAAAAACTTATGAGATGAAAAAATAGTAATTATTAAACTTATATTTCACTATGAAGAAAGAATTGCGTTTTTTATCTTCAAAAAACGGAAGATGATATATGAGAAATAAAAATAAAATAAATAAATTTGTGTTTGACTTTTTATTTTTTTTCGAAAAAAAGAACACAACAAGAGAGATAAATACAATATATGATAAATTTAAAAGATGATAAAAGAGAACATAAAAAGTATTTTAATAAATTTTGTTAATCTTTATAATATTTAATTTTATATTTTATTATTTATTAATATTAAATATTATATTTTAAAAAAAATAAAAAAATATCTAATTTAATTTTATTAACATAACATATTATGTATATTTAAAAAAAATTAAAAAATTTTGGAAGGACGATGCCCTCTCATCAAGAACATAGGTCGTCACTGCCACTGCACAATATCTAAAGTTGTGTTTTATACCGAGTCTCAAGTATTTTGCAAAATTTCTCGATGTAATTTCGTTCAAGTGTATTACAATCCTTGTTAACAAATAAAAAAAGTCAATAGAATTTAAAAAATAGAAGTGAAACAATATTTGAAATATTTATAAACTTTATATTATTTCTTTATTTTTTTTATTTTGCGAACCTTGTTTCATTATCGTTTGTAAAATTATATAAATTTGTCTTAAAATTTTATTTATGTGTAATTGTGTAATACGATATTGTTTCACTTTATTTTTTAATAATGTCATGTTTCCATTGTCATAATTTTTATTTTTTTATAAAATTGATTACTTAATATTAAAATTAAAAAAAGATGACATAATACAAGCATATTTATTATTCAACTGGACGAAACAAAAGTCTTATACTTATTAAGTATGGTGATGTGATAATTTTTTTTATTTGAGAATGTGAATAGATAATGAAACTAGTTCCTGTTTGCCGGTTATCATCCTAATTATATTATTTATCTTGTGACAATAAAATTACCAAAACATTTTACGAACATATTCCAAAATAATAAATGAAAAAGAAATATTTAACCAATAATTCATATTTTGGATGAAATATATTATTTATTTGTCATAATTTATTTAATAAAGTAGAGATAATTTGGGATATCTTAATGGTTCATTAATGTTTTTGCAATATCACTTTGTACACATACTTTTATCTCCAAGTTCTTGATTTGCTAACATGACCTACTAGTTAAAGATAATATAAAAAATATTTGATTTATAATAAAGGAAATATATAAATACTCATATGAACTATTTAGATATTTGTCTGTCCATATAACTATTCTATGGTATCTACAAGTATGTGACAAAAACTATGTATTCTATCAAATCCTGAAGCAATGATAGTTAAATATGAACCTTGGCAAAAAAAAAAAAAAAACGCAAATTGAAATACGTGCAGTGGCCCAATTACCAAACCTTTGATATGAAATTATTTTAGCAGATGTTATTCTTGCTTTAGAATACATAAATTAGAGCGTAAAAACGGATAATCTGGTTCGATCCAGCTCGATTTATTATGGGATGATTATTTAATAAGTCAATTTAACGATTTAAAAATATTGAATCCGATATGGTCCATCACGGGTGATTGAGTTAAATGGGTTGGCTCATGGGTTCAATTAATTAAAAAATACAATTTTTTTTAGTCAAAACTAAATTATAATTCTAATTAAAATCTAAATAAACTTTAATATAATACAAATACAAATAAAAAAAAATTACAAATTATCTTTGTGTTGACCGAAAAAAACAACCTAAGATGACCCAAATGTAAAATCCAACTTAACAAAAAACACTTGTATAACCTTTTATTTGTGGATTAGTGAGTTAACCTGGCTTACCACGGATTCAACCCGGATAAACCAGATTCTATGTGAATCGGGTCAAAAATCAATCCATATTAAAATTTATAAAAAAATTTCAATCTAACTTGATTCGAATCTATGATGAGTCGAGTTGACCGCGAATTTTGACCCATTTTGATAGTTCTACGACAAACCCAATTGACGAAATTATGTACCAATTTGGAGAATTGATATCGAAGTATACCATAAAAGTAAACTATTTTTTATTTTAAAATTATTTATTTCTATTTTTATAATTATAATTTTATTAGTAAAAAAAATGAAATGATGCACCGTGGTAAATAATAAATAAAAACAGACGAGGGTTAGTTGAAGATGTGTTAGCGTCGTTCTGTCTGCCACCGAAACCAGAAAATGTGGCGCACATTCGACAGCACCACCCTGAGAGCCTTGCGGCATAGTTCGTTTCTCTTCTCTTCCTCTTCTTCCTCTTCTTCACTCACCGCCATTTGTTACTCCTCTTCCTTCACCACTCTCGCCACAATCATCACTCATCCTCACTCTTTTACCCCAACGTCCCGCGTTTCCTTCAACCACTCGCGCCACTTCGCCGTCCCCGCTCCGCGCTGCGTTTCGTCGCTCCCCAACCTCGACTGGAACGACGCCGTTTCCTGCTCCGAGGTCAATGCGGAAAGCCGCGATGCCGGAACTGTCGACCAAGACACCAAGCCTTGTATTCCCGTCAGAGCCTTCTTCTTCTCTACTAGGTATTTACCCTTCCCCTCTCTTCATCTTCTTTTACTCTAATCATTTCCCAAATTCATTACTATGATTCGTTACTAATTCACTTAGATTTTATTTTTCGTGTAATTTGAAGTTGAGAAACAATGTGAATGTGAAGGAAGGCCGTGGAGGACTGGTTAATTGGTCTGGTCCTTCATAGTTGCAATCTTGGTTTATTATTGTTATTGTTATTACTTAGAGAAAAAGGTAATCCCTTTAGACTCAAATATAAGAAAAAAGAGGTGATGATTGGTTGATTTTTATATAAACTAATTTCAATTCCCTAAACCGTATTTCATTTATTATATGAAAACAAGAATAGTAAATGAAGTTTACTACGATCCTTATTAATGTGATAGTTTGTTGTTAATTTTGCTTATAATTATTTAGTCTTGAGCTAGTATGGAGTTTTAACTGTCATTCAATAGCAAACCTAAGAAGGACTTTACTCTAGCTACCTTAAAGTCATATCAACAGTGATGTGTAATTGTATGGCAATGTAAGAGTGTTTGTTGCATTACCTATGCATAGTCCGATTTCATGGACCAAAAACATAGTTAAATAAAAAAGATAGTTGGCTGCATCGGCATGTTCCTGCAGGGGCTTCAGAATGACTGCAATTGTGTTAGAGTCTTGATTTGTTCTTTAGGTTAATTCAATGGGTTACCATTGAAGACTATAATAATGTGCCCCACCCTTCTCATTCACAAATGTAGTTTTGAATTTTGTAATATTATGCAGTAACTACAAGTGACTTCATTCTTGAATAAATTTGGCATTTATTTTTTAAATGTGAAAATTATGCCTTCAATGCTCCGGGACAATGGTCATTGTTAATTCTCATGAACTTTGCTTGTAGAGTTATACTTGTAGTTGAATAACTACTCTGGTTATCAAGGTTGTCTGCCTCTCAAGAAGTATGATCTTGGGTGTCTTCTTCTAATTTTGTTGTTATTAGAAAGCTATCATTTAGTTTTGTGATAAATCGGAAACTATGAATGTCTTCTCCAGTTATTTGGTAAATTCATGAACTGTTTGGACAGAGTAATATTGAAGATTTTTCAAGTAGGATAACTAAATGTTGCTACCTGCTTGTCGGCTTGTTGTTTCATACTATATATGTATATCAATATTGATTTATTTTGTCTCTTTCATTTCTTTGAATATAGTGTTGATTTAAAAAGCTTGGTGGAACAGAACAAACCAAACTTTGTGCCGCCATCATCACGGATGACTAATTATATAGTTCTTAAGTTTGGTGATATATGTCATTCGAAGGTATGTGGCTCTTGTGTTTTTGTTGTGTCCATTTTGTATTAATTGTTTACCCATGTTCTGCCTTATTTTCTTTCCTTGTTTATAATTTATCATTATTGTAGGTATGGTATGTAGTATCAAGGTAGTACATATCCTGTATGGTTAGGAATAATAAGTATTTGAGGATATGATTTCAGAAAGGATTACAGGTTTTGAGAACATGATTCAAAGTAGTTAATTCACACAAGTGCTTTTCAATTTGCTTTAATTTTACTTGGTGGAAAGATAAATGGTGAAATTGTGGCCTCAACTACTATTGATTGACTATTGTTTATTTTTTCTTGTCTTTAATATTAGTATTATGGTGCTCGATTTAGTCTCACATCGCTTAGGATTGTGAGATGTGGTTCTCTATTTTGCTATAAAAGAGACCCTTTGTAAAGTTTAATACACCAAAAAATAAAAATACTTCCTAGTGTAGTCGTGGACGTAGGCATACATATTGTATACCGAATCACGTTAAATTCTTCGTGTCGTTTATTTTTCTCTCCTTTATTCTTTCTTTATTGCCTTTCCTAACATTTAATATTTATACCTTTTCATATAAAAAACATCATGAGACTAGACTCATGCCAGTTGTGTATTATTCAGATCCCTCTACAATGAGGTTCAGGATAGAATTTGAAGTTGGAGAAATCATCTTTATTCTAACATTTTGCTATGATTTTTGTGAATACAGACAATACGTGTTTAGATTTATTATGTCAAATTGATTCCACTTCTTTGTATCCATTTTCCAATTATATATCACTGTTCTTATGTTATAAAGCATTGATGCTCGGGAGGATCAAGTGTTTGTGTACCTTCTAAACTGTTTTATTAACATTTGAAGTCATAAGATTAATGATAGTAACTGCAAAGTACCTTTTTAGGGCTCGGGTTCTTTCTTGAGTGGAAGCAATGGCTGTTACATGGTGGTTTTTCAGTATGGTTCCATTGTATTGTTTAATGTCGCTGAGCATGAGGTAGATGGCTATTTGAAAATTGTTAAGAAGCATGCATCTGGTCTGCTTCCAGAAATGAGAAAAGATGGTGAGTTCTGAATCCAATTTGTATTTACATTTAAATTATAATGCATAGATTTTCATGTGTTATCAATTGTGGAATATCAAAAATGGCAGAAAGTTAAAAAGCTGCCACGTGAAATACCAGAAATGTTGCAGGTCACAAAGCAGTTGAAATACAACACACACACACACATTATCAGATGAGAACCGTTATTGTGAATTGAAAACTATAAATATAGGCCATTAGGTCATATTTAAATGGTCAATATTAAAAGAAAACGCACATAACTTATTTTAAGTGATTATGTAACCATTAACTAACTTTTAAGGTGGATCATCCATGCATGTTTTATGTGGTCCAGACATGTAGTTCTCATTTCTCACAATAAGAAAAGTTTTCATTTAATTTGTCTCATATATATATACTTGAGACTGAGACTTTAAAATATGAGTAGTGGACAACAGTACCACTCTCTTCCTCTTCTATTTATAGTGAAGCAAGCACGTACATATGAAAAGATATGAAAAGACTACTCTAAGATACTAGGCATGATTACATGCAACAGTAGATATGGCAGTAGGTAGTTTCCCACACTCAACACCCTACACATAGGGTTAATGATACAATAGGTATAGGTAATAATTCTAACACTCCCCCTCAAGCTGGAGCATACAAATCGTATGAACCAAGCTTGGAACAAATGAACTCAATCCGAGGTCCCCTTAATGACTTGGTCAACACATCTGCAAGTTGGTCATTTGACCCAACGAACTCAGTACAAATTTCCTTGGTCATCAATTTTTCTCGAACAAAGTGGCAGTCAATTTCTATGTGTTTAGTTCTCTCATGAAACACTGGATTTGATGCAATGTGGAGAGCAGCCTGGTTGTCACAATACATCTTCATGGTCTGAATTTCACAGAAGTTAAGCTCTCGAAGAAATTGCTTTACCCATATGAGTTCACACGTGAGAGACGCCATTGCCCGATATTCAGCTTCAGCGGTGGATCGAGCCACTACATTTTGCTTCTTACTTTTCCAAGAGATAACATTTCCTCCGAGGAGGACACAATATCCCGTAGTAGAGCGTCTGTCAATAGGAGAGCCTGCCCAATCAGCATCACAGTACCCAGAGATTTGAACATTTCCTTTATCTTCATATAGCAAACCTTGCCCTGGAGCCTTCTTGAGGTACCTTAAAATACGGATGATGGCATTCCAATGTCCAAGACATGGAGTCTGCATAAACTGGCTAACAATTCCAACTGCGAAAGATAGATCAGGCCTCGTAATAGTGAGATAAATTAACTTTCCAACGAGCCTCCTATATCTCTCTGGATCGGAGAATAATTCGCCTTCTACTGTTGTTAACTTCTGATTCGGGTCCATAGGACTCTCTACTGGTCTGCAGTCAATCATACCTGTTTCTTGTAATATATCAAGAGCATATTTCCTTTGAGAGATTACAACTCCATCTTTTGACTGAGCTACTTCAATGCCCAAGAAGTATTTGAGGCTTCCGAGATCCTTGGTTTGAAAATGTTTACACAAGTGCTCCTTCAGTTGAGATATTCCAGTAGTATCATTTCCTGTAATAACAATATCATCAACATATACTATTAGGTAGACACATTTCCCAGGAGAGGTATGTTTGTAAAAGACTGAGTGATCTGCCTCACTGCGCCTTAACCCAAATTTCTGAACAATGGAGCTGAATTTTCCAAACCAAGCTCGTGGTGATTGTTTGAGGCCATATAAAGATCGATGCAATTTGCATACCATACCAGACTCCCCCTGAGCAACAAACCCAGGAGGTTGCTCCATGTAAACTTCCTCCTCAAGATCACCATGAAGGAAGGCATTTTTGATATCCAATTGATGAAGAGGCCAGTGACGAATTGCTGCCATTGCAAAGAAGAGGCGAATAGTAGTCATCTTGGCCACGGGAGAGAAGGTGTCACAATAGTCAAGGCCATAAACCTGAGTGTACCCTTTTGCAACCAATCGGGCTTTGAGTCGATCAACCTGACCATCAGGGCCAACTTTAATTGCATACACCCATCGACAACCAACAGCCTTCTTACCCAAAGGGAGGGGCACGAGCTCCCAAGTATGATTGCTTTCAAGAGCCTGCATCTCTGCAATCATGGCTTGTCGCCATCCAGGATGATCAAGTGCTTCATTCACATTTTTGGGAATAACAACAGAAGACACTGAGGATAAAAGTGAACAATAGGAAGGCGATAATCGGTGATAGCTAAGAAAATTATAAATGGGATGTGGATTTCGAGAGGAACGAGTACCTTTTCTGAGAGCAATGGGCCAACCTGAATCACCTTCATCAGGAGTCATGGGATCAAGAGACGAGGGAGAAGAATCTGAAGTAGGGGATTCACCATGTTCTTGAACAACTGGACTATTCGTCGGCGTCCTGTGTTGGAGAGAGTCAATAGGTGGAGATGATGGCTCAGGAGGACTTTGGTCGAGACTTGGAGGGACAGGGACATTGGAAATATTGTATTCAACCACGGGAATAGGAAGGACCTGCTGGATGACATGGACATCTTGAACAGATGGAGAGAAGTAAGGGGTCTGTTCAAAAAATGTAACATTGGCAGACATGTAATATTTCTTGGTTTCAGGAGAGTAACATCGATACCCTTTTTGAAGTCGTGAATAGCCCAAGAAAACACATTTGAGAGAGCGAGCAGAAAGCTTGTCTAACCCGGGAGACATGTCATGAACAAAACATACACAACCAAAAACTCTAGGGGGAGTGTTAAAGAGAGGATTGTCTGGAAACAGAATGGAGAAAGGGACCTTATGATTGAGAGAGGAAGATGGCATCCGATTAATAAGAAAACCTGCAGTTAAGATGGCATCTCCCCAGTGATGGACAGGAACGTTGGCACTAAGCAAAAGGGTACGAGCAGTTTCAACTAAGTGTCGATTTTTCCTTTCTGCTATACCATTTTGTTGTGGCGTATGAGGACAAGTAGACTGGTGCAGGATACCATGGGAACTCAAAACATTAGAAAGAGCAGACGAAAAATACTCTTTGGCATTGTCACTTCTTAAGATTTTAATTACTTGACCAAATTGATTCTTGATTTCATTCAAAAAGGATGTGAAGAGGGATAATAATTCAGAACGATCTTTCATAAGATAAACCCAAGTACATCTCGAATATTCATCAATGAAAGTAACAAAATACCTAAAGCCAAAAGATGAGACACGACTAGGTCCCCAGATATCGGAATGGATGACAGAAAAACTAGAAGTACACTTTGATTGAGATCTTTTAGGAAAGGTAGATCTAACATGTTTTCCTAGTTGACATGACTCACATTCTAAAGTCTGGAGACGACTAAGTTCAGGAAACATTTTCTTTAACTTGGACAAGTGAGGGTGACCAAGCCGATCATGTAACATTTTAGGATTGGGGGCTGCAACACATGACACACGTGGACGAGATCCAAAATGGTATAATCCGCCCGCTTCATATCCTTCTCCAATCCGTCTCCCCGAGCCACGCTCCTGTATAACAAAAGATTTGTCATCGAAGGTTACAGAGCAATTCAATGTTTTGGTTAACTGACTTAAGGAAATTAAATTGAAAGGACAATTAGGGACAAAAAGGACAGATTTTAGATTTAAGGACGGAGATAAGATGGCTTGACCGACTCCCTTTGAGGATGTTTTAGAACCATTTGCGAGGGTTATAAAATGAGATTTTTCTTGGAATGAGATGGTTGAGAACAAGGAGGTATTACCAGAAATGTGATCAGAAGCACCAGAGTCAATTACCCATGAATTGTGACCTTCCATGGATTGAGAGATGCAAACAGTTGATGTACTTGGAGCTTGGGATGACTGTGCCAAGCTGTTGGATTTGAGGCGTAGGTACTCTTGATACTCGTCCTCAGTGAACTTGGAGTCAGTAGTCTCTGCCTGGGAGACATTGGCTGTTTTGGCAGGAAATCCATGTAAAGTGTAGCAGTTTTCTTGGGTATGACCCATCCTTTTACAATACGTACACTGAGGACGCCCACGACCTCCACGTCCACCTCCTCTAGTTCCACGACCTCCTCTTCCTCGGGTGGCAACCATGACAGATGGTTCCACTACAGCAAGAGTTTCGGGAGTTTGAAGAGTTGGAACACGTATCATGCGGGAGATCAAAGTTTCCATGGAAGGAACCTCATGAGAGGTCAAAAGCTGATCTCGGATATGATTAAAGTCTGGGTGTATAGCGCGGAGGATCATTACCATATAGTACTTGTCAAGCTTTTTCTTCATTTCATCTAGAGAGTCGACTTCCAAGAACATTCGGAGTTCTTCCACAGCAGCTTGAGCGTCATTCATGAATGACATCATATCATGGTTAGTCATTTTCATAGATGCCAACTTGTTCGCCGAATCATAGAGGCGTTGAATATCATTTGCATAGATATTCTGAGTTCGCTTCCAAAACGAGTGGCAAGTTTTGAAGGCCCGTAGGGACATCAAAAGTCGTGGTTCCACCGATTGCCACAATAGAGCACATAGTTGGAAATCCGCTTGTTTCCACTGTTCAGCTTTTTCAGAAGGTACGTGGCTGCCATCTTTCTCAAGGTGTTCGTGGTGTCCTTGACCGAGAAACCACATCTCGACGGCAGCGGACCAAGATAAGTAATTTTGGCCATTTAGTTTCTCGGACGTAATGCAGGGGCTTCCAGAGAATGAAATAGCACTCCCAGTTCCTCCAGTGGCCATGATAAAGAGAGGATCTCGGAAAACAGTAAAACAGTGACGAAAACAGTGAAACAGTGACGATTTTCGACTTCGAAAGGGACGATTTCCACAAGAGGTGCTACTGAACTTCACCGGAACAGAGATTTGATGGTCAAAACGGGTAGAGGAGGCTCCGACGACGGCGACGGAGGTGGCGCGACGACGAACTGGCGACGGGAAGGCGGCGCGTGAGCGGCACGCGCCTGACTGCAGCGAACAGAGAAGACGCGCGTGGAGGCGCGTGGCGACGGCGCTACCTGCGACACCGGCGGGGTTGGCTGTCGCGCGGAGAGGCGGTTCAGATCCGGTGGTTTCCGGACGGAACTGCGTCGGTGGACGGCGGCGGACGGCGACGGACGGCGGCGGACGGTGGCGGACAGCGGCGGAGGACGCAGACAGTGGCGGACAGTGTTGAGAAGTTGTTTGACAGTGTTGGGTAGTTCAGAAACGAGGTTAACCGAACTTAGACAGCCGCGGACAGCGGCGGTGACTAACGGCGATCAACCGCGGACAGCGGTGACGGACCAGCTGAGACAGAAACCAGAGCGGGATCGACCCGCTCTGATACCAACTTGAGACTGAGACTTTAAAATATGAGTAGTGGACAACAGTACCACTCTCTTCCTCTTCTATTTATAGTGAAGCAAGCACGTACATATGAAAAGATATGAAAAGACTACTCTAAGATACTAGGCATGATTACATGCAACAGTAGATATGGCAGTAGGTAGTTTCCCACACTCAACACCCTACACATAGGGTTAATGATACAATAGGTATAGGTAATAATTCTAACATATATATATGTGTGTGTGTGTGTGTGTGAATCAAGATATGACTTTATGTAACGAAAATATGACTTTTATTACGAATGATGTATCATATTGGTAAATTCTATTTAACACTCTCGCATGCCTAAGCTTAGTCACTTTTTTCTTGACATTTGTCAGAAAAGCATGTAGACTCTGCCCATGTGTTGTAGCTTGGAATTTGTGATCCATGTACTGGTGGATTCGAGCAGTATTTTTTTGTACACATGAGAAAATGAACTATTATCATAGCGTGTATATTACTGGGTCTTTGAAATTATTATTCATTCAGACACACTATTGCCTTGTTTTGTTTATTACATTTTTCTTTTGTTTATGTTTCTATAGCCTTGCTGAATGCTTTTTATACAATTTAACTTTTATTCTGTTTTGGCTTGAGATTTTAGAGTATGAAGTTAGAGAAAAACCATCTTTAAGCACATGGATGCAAGGTGGGCTAGATTACATAATGTTACAGTACTTGAACATTGACGGAATTCGAACTATTGGTAGTGTTCTAGGTCAAAGTATTGCTCTTGATTACTATGGTCGGCAGGTATGTTCTTCATCTTGTCAGGATTTTCTGATATTTGTATATACCTTATACTGGTGATATTTCACTAAAGGTCTACTTAGCAGCTCCCTTCTGCTTTTATTCTAGGTTGATGGAATGGTTGCAGAATTTACAGACATAAACCGTGAGATGGAAGCAACTGGAAAATTTAAAATGCAAAGGAAGAAACTTTTCCAGTTGGTGGGCAAGGCAAATTCAAATCTTGCTGATGTCATTCTAAAGCTTGGACTATTTGAGAGGTAATAATTCTATATGGTAACAATTTTGCAGGTTAATTTTAATTCCAAAGTTGAAAAAAAAATTGTACTTGTGTTAGTTACTAGTTGCTATATATTTTGGTAGACTCATGTAGTTTCAATATCAAAATCTTAAAGGGCAATCTAATGAATGGAACAGTTGGATCTAAAGAGGGTAGGTGTATGAAACCTTAAGCCCACAAATGGAAGGCTGTTTTTAAGATTTGAATATTATTTCTAGGTCACAAGACAGCAACCTTATCATTCATTACACAAGGTTTTCCCTCTCGAATGTATGTTGGATAGAGAAAAAAGTTAAAGGGTAAATTAAATATTCTGCATCATACACTGCACAAATATGATGTGTACCAGTTACAATATGCAGTACAATACAACAGTAAGATTATTCTAAAAATATATAAAATTAGATATATCAACAAAAATTCATATTTAAAATATACTTCTTGATTATTATTAAAGACTCCCAAAAATTGGTGTTGAGTCTAATTCAACCTTATCAAACTAATTTGTAATGTGAGTATAGAAGAGGCTCTAAGCTGATGTGACTGCTGGATTGGGAAGGCACAAATCATTGTGACATTAAAAAGTTGTTCGACCCATCTTGAAATTCTGTGCCATGGGGATCCTTTACACCCGTCTTAAGAAGCAGGGTTTCAACGGCCTATTTGTTGGCTAAAAAATATGACCTGAACCAAAAACAAAAACAAAAACAAAGGCCAAACACTCGTGTCATGTGTCCCTTTTTTTCCACCGGGGTTCCCCATTTAGAAATAAGAAACGAAGGACACTCACACAATGACACACACACCCCTCTTGATGTTGATGCTATCGCTGCCACTCATCACTGCCGTCGCCGTTAGCCATTGAAGCACTCACGCAGCTCCTGAAACTGCTACCTTGACCGTTATCAGCATCGCCACACCCATGGCCATCATCGCTAGTGCTGCCTTAATAGTTGTTGGCGCTTACCCTCTGTTCTGGTCACTCTTTGTTCTGCTCTCAATTTTTCTTCTTTTACTGTTTTTCTCACTGTCTTTCCTTCAAAATCTATTCAAAACAAAGAACCTATTTTTAGTTGTGTATTAGATCTTACTACTTAAAATTTATTTTTTATTATTTTTTATCATCTATATTATTTTTAATGCATGTGCAAATTTGAGTATGGTTTTCGTATGTTTGTAACTCTTGTCAAGTTATGATTTTTTATTTCCCTTTTTTATCTTCTTATGATCCTTGAGTTTGACAACATTGGATATGATTTCATATGTTGTCTTTTCAAATTATATCTTTAACGTTCTTCCTCAAGTTGGAACATATGTATCACATGGGTCAATCTTGTGGAAAATGATCAGAGATAGCTACTGAAAAGCGAAGATTGGTAGATGACAAGGTGGCTGTTAGGAAGCAAAATAGCTTAGAGAGTGGGACTCCTGCTAGGAAGCAAAAATGATTAGAGGGCACTATGATTGTCACAGCGAAAATGGTCATCACACAACAAGGCAATGTTAGTGGTGGCGGTCTCGGGCTGTAAAAATCTCATTGGATAAGAAAAGATATGAACTCACCAAAAAAGTTGTCGGTGAACAGTAGCACCAACTGGATAAGGCTCTGTCAAAAAAAAAAAAACTTGTTAGGAAAAAATTTGTAGTTGTTAGATATTGTTTGATATTATTAAGATATTGTTAGATATTGATAACCACAATATCAAACAATATCTTCTATTTAATCTTTTTATTTTCAGTTACTCTTTTTACTTGTACCTCTTTCTATTATAAATAGATTACCCTATGTGTGGTTTATACACAAGGGAGATTAATCTCAATCCCTATTTTCTTTATTCTCAACATGGTATCAGAGTTTAAGGTATCTTTTCTTTTCGTCGCCGTTGCCTCTGCCTCTGTCGCCGCCGGACCACCGCCGGACTGCCGCCGGACCTTCGCCGGACTTTTGCCGGATCTTCGTCGGACCTCTGCCGGATCTTCGCCGGACCTTGCCGGACCTTCGTCGGACCTTCGCCGTCCGACCTCTGTTGCTGGAGTGCCAATTCTGACCGGCAACCTTGAAGCCGTGCCTCCTCCATGGCGTCTTCCGCTGCCTCTTCCCATTCTGAAAACTCTTCTAGTGTGTCTGACCCGTCCATCTACACTAACTATGTTAATGTACACTTATCCATTGACAAGTTAACTGGCCATAATTATGCCACATGGTCATCAGACGTCCGCTTATGGCTTAAGAGTCAGAGGTATCTTGATCATCTTGTCCCGAAAGCATCTACTCTCACTCCTACTCTTGGTCATCAGACGTCCGTTGGGAAACCATTGATGCTCAATTATGTGTGGTTCTTAAGGGTACTCTTGATCCTTCGTTAAAGCAACTTTTTCGTTCCTACGAAACGTGTGCTCAAATCTGGGAGCATGCCAAGTTATTATACACCAATGATACTCAACGTCTCTATGGTGTCTGTTCTAAATTTGCAACGCTTATTTCCTCTAAACATCAAGACTCTATAACTGATTATATGGGCAAAATTCATGCTCTATTTCATGAATTCAATGAATTATTACCTCCTTCCCCCGACCCTGCCACGGAGATTGAACAACGCTCAAAGTTCTTCATGCTCGGAGCATTACACGGGCTTGTTGATAAATATTCACATATTCGTGATCAAATTTTGGGTTCCCCTGTTGTCCCCACCTTAACTTCAACATGCTCTACTCTTTTGCATGTACCAGAACAACCTAACACTGATACACCTGCTTCTGTTGATGATTCTTCTGCATTGGTATCTCATCGTGATGACCGGACTCGCCCTCGCAAACAGTGAAAAGGGCGTCCTAAGTGTGACCACTGTGGCAAGCTCGGTCACAAGATTGACAAGTGTTATGCATTACATGAGTGTGAACATTGTGGCAAGCCAGGTCACAAGATTGACCGGTGTTATGCATTGCATGGACGTCCTCCTCGCTCTGCTGCAGCTGTTCAAACCAACCTTTCCCCACCTTCCTCTACTGGGGATCCTCC
Organism: Vigna unguiculata; assembly: GCF_037176805.1. NCBI lineage: Eukaryota > Viridiplantae > Streptophyta > Magnoliopsida > Fabales > Fabaceae > Vigna > Vigna unguiculata. The sequence continues at coordinate 5,059,951 of NC_140798.1, forward strand.
TTCTGTTTCACCTGATACACCTGCTATGTTCAACAAATTTCTCAAATGGTATAAGGATCATGAGTCTTCTAGTTCCACTGCATCTATCGCTCACACAGGTACATCTTTTGTTGGTCTGACTCGATCTTCTTCTCTTGGTCTTTGGGTGTTTGATTCAGGAGCCACTAATCATATTACTGGTAACAAATCTTTGTTCTCTTCTTTATCCTCTCCTAATCATTTACCTTCTGTTACATTGGCTGATGGTTCTAGAGTCTCATCTCATGGTGTTGGCACTGTTAAACTTTTTCCTTCTTTAACCATTGATAATGTTCTTTATGTCCCTCGGTCTCCTTTTAACCTTGTTAGAATTATTACCTATTGTATCATTAACCCTATGTGTAGGGTGTTGAGTGTGGGAAATTACCTACTGTCGTATCTACTATTGCATGTAATCATGCCTAGTATCTTAGAGTAGTCTTTTCATATCTTTTCATATGTACTTGCTTACTTCATTATAAATAGAAGAGGAGGAGAGTGGTACTGTTGTCCACTACTCATATTTTAAAGTCTCAGTCTCAAGTTGGTATCAGAGCGGGTCGATCCCGCTCTGGTTTCTGTCTCATCTGGTCCGTCACCGTTGTCCGCGGTTGATCGCCGTTAGTCACCGCCGCTGTCCGCGGCTGTCTAAGTTCGGTTAACCTCGTTTCTGAACTACCCAACACTGTCAAACAACTTCTCAACACTGTCCGCCACTGTTTGCGTCCTCCGCCGCTGTCCGCCGCCGTCCACCGACGCAGTTCCGTCCGGAAACCACCGGATCTGAACCGCCTCTCCGCGCGACAGCCAACCCCGCCGGTCTCGCAGGCAGCGCCGTCGCCACGCGCCTCCACGCGTGTCTTCTCTGTTCGCTGCAGCCAGGCGCGTGCCGCCCACGCGCCGCCTTCCCGTCGCCTGTTCGTCGTCTCGCCACCTCCGTCGCCGTCGCCGGAGCCTCCTCTACCCGTTTTGACCATCAAATCTCTGTTCCGGTGAAGTTCAGTAGCACCTCTTGTGGAAATTGTCCCTTTTGAATTCGAAAATCGTCACTATTTCACTGTTTTCGTCACTGTTTCACTGTTTTCCGAGATCCTCTCTGTTTTTGTTTATTCTCTTGATCATATCATGGCCACTGGAGGAACTGGGAGTGCTATTTCATTCTCCGGAAGCCCCTGCATTACGTCCGAGAAACTAAATGGTCAAAATTACTTATCTTGGTCCGCTGCCGTCGAGATGTGGTTTCTCGGTCAAGGACACCACGAACACCTTGAGAAAGATGGCAGCCACGTACCTTCTGAAAAAGCTGAACAATGGAAACAAGCGGATTTCCAACTATGTGCTCTATTGTGGCAGTCGGTGGAACCACGACTTTTGATGTCCCTACGGGCCTTCAAAACTTGCCACTCGTTTTGGAAGCGAACTCAGAATATCTATGCAAATGATATTCAACGCCTCTATGATTCGGCGAACAAGTTGGCATCTATGAAGATGACTAACCATGATATGATGTCATTCATGAATGACGCTCAAGCTGCTGTGGAAGAACTTCGAATGTTCTTGGAAGTCGACTCTCTAGATGAAATGAAGAAAAAGCTTGACAAGTACTATATGGTAATGATCCTCCGCGCTATACACCAGACTTTAATCATATCCGAGATCAGCTTTTGACCTCTCATGAGGTTCCTTCCATGGAACCTTTGATCTCCCGCATGATACGTGTTCCAACTCTTCAAACTCTAGAAACTCTTGCTGTAATGGAACCATCTGTCATGGTTGCCACCCGAGGAAGAGGAGGTCGTGGAACTAGAGGAGGTGGACGTGGAGGTCGTGGGCGTCCTCAGTGTACGTATTGTAAAAGGATGGGTCATACCCAAGAAAACTGCTACACTTTACATGGATTTCCTGCCAAAACAGCCAATGTCTCCCAGGCAGAGACTACTGACTCCAAGTTCACTGAGGACGAGTATCAAGAGTACCTACGCCTCAAATCCAACAGCTTGGCACAATCATCTCAAGCTCCAAGTACATCAACTGTCTGCATCTCTCAATCCATGGAAGGTCACAATTCATGGGTAATTGACTCTGGTGCTTCTGATCACATTTCTGGTAATACCTCCTTGTTCTCAACCATTTCATTCCAAGAAAAATCTCATTTTATAACCCTCGCAAATGGTTCTAAAACATCCTCAAAGGGAGTCGGTCAAGCCATCTTATCTCCGTCCTTAAATCTAAAATCTGTCCTTTTTGTCCCTAATTGTCCTTTCAATTTAATTTCCTTAAGTCAGTTAACCAAAACATTGAATTGCTCTGTAACCTTCGATAACAAATCTTTTGTTATACAGGAGCGTGGCTCGGGGAGACGGATTGGAGAAGGATATGAAGCGGGCGGATTATACCATTTTGGATCTCGTCCACGTGTGTCATGTGTTGCAGCCCCCAACCTAAAATGTTACATGATCGGCTTGGTCACCCTCACCTGTCCAAGTTAAAGAAAATGTTTCCTGAACTTAGTCGTCTCCAGACTTTAGAATGTGAGTCATGTCAACTAGGAAAACATGTTAGATCTACCTTTCCTAAAAGATCTCAATCAAAGTGTACTTCTAGTTTTTCTGTCATCCATTCCGATATCTGGGGACCTAGTCGTGTCTCATCTTTTGGCTTTAGGTATTTTGTTACTTTCATTGATGAATATTCGAGATGTACTTGGGTTTATCTTATGAAAGATCGTTCTGAATTATTATCCCTCTTCACATCCTTTTTGAATGAAATCAAGAATCAATTTGGTCAAGTAATTAAAATCTTAAGAAGTGACAATGCCAAAGAGTATTTTTCGTCTGCTCTTTCTAATGTTGAGTTCCCATGGTATCCTGCACCAGTCTACTTGTCCTCATACGCCACAACAAAATGGTATAGCAGAAAGAAAAAATCGACACTTAGTTGAAACTGCTCGTACCCTTTTGCTTAGTGCCAACGTTCCTGTCCATCACTAGGGAGATGCCATCTTAACTGCAGGTTTTCTTATTAATCGAATGCCATCTTCCTCTCTCAATCATAAGGTTCCTTTCTACATTCTGTTTCCAGACAATCCTCTCTTTCACACTTCTCCTAGAGTTTTTGGTTGTGTATGTTTTGTTCATGACATGTCTCCCGGGTTAGACAAGCTTTCCGCTCGCTTTCTCAAATGTGTTTTCTTGGGCTATTCACGACTTCAAAAAGGGTATCGATGTTACTCTCCTGAAACCAAGAAATATTACATGTCTGCCAATGTTACATTTTTTGAACAGACCCCTTACTTCTCTCCATCTGTTCAAGATGTCCATGTCATACAGCAGGTCCTTCCTATTCCCGTGGTTGAGTACAATATTTCCAATGTCCCTGTCCCTCCAAGTCTCGACCAAAGTCCTCCTGAGCCATCATCTCCACCTATTGATTCTCTCCAACACAGGACGCCGACGAATAGTCCAGTTGTTCAAGAACATGGTGAATCCCTTACTTCAGATTCTTCTCCCTCGTCTCTTGATCCCACGACTCCTGGTGAAGGTGATTCAGGTTGGCCCATTGCTCTCAGAAAAGGTACTCGTTCCTCTCGAAATCCACATCCCATTTATAATTTTCTTAGCTATCACCGATTATCGCCTTCCTATTGTTCACTTTTATCCTCAGTGTCTTCTGTTGTTATTCCCAAAAATGTGAATGAAGCACTTGATCATCCTGGATGGCGACAAGCCATGATTGCAGAGATGCAGGCTCTTGAAAGCAATCATACTTGGGAGCTCGTGCCCCTCCCTTCGAGTAAGAAGGCTGTTGGTTGTCGATGGGTGTATGCAATTAAAGTTGGCCCCGATGGTCAGGTTGATCGACTCAAAGCCCGATTGGTTGCAAAAGGGTACACTCAGGTTTATGGCCTTGACTATTGTGACACCTTCTCTCCTGTGGCCAAGATGACTACTATTCGCCTCTTCTTTGCAATGGCAGCAATTCGTCACTGACCTCTTCATCAATTGGATATCAAAAATGCCTTCCTTCATGGTGATCTTGAGGAGGAAGTTTACATGGAGCAACCTCCTGGGTTTGTTGCTCAGGGGGAGTCTGGTATGGTATGCAAATTGCATCGATCTTTATATGGCCTCAAACAATCACCACGAGCTTGGTTTGGAAAATTCAGCTCCATTGTTCAGAAATTTGGGTTAAGACGCAGTGAGGCAGATCACTCAGTCTTTTACAAACATACCTCTCCTGGGAAATGTGTCTACCTAATAGTATATGTTGATGATATTGTTATTACAGGAAATGATACTACTGGAATATCTCAACTGAAGGAGCACTTGTGTAAACATTTTCAAACCAAGGATCTCGGAAGCCTCAAATACTTCTTGGGCATTGAAGTAGCTCAGTCAAAAGATGAAGTTGTAATCTCTCAAAGGAAATATGCTCTTGATATATTACAAGAAACAGGTATGATTGACTGCAGACCAGTAGAGAGTCCTATGGACCCAAATCAGAAGTTAACAACAGAAGAAGGCGAATTATTCTCCGATCCAGAGAGATATAGGAGGCTCGTTGGAAGGTTAATTTATCTCACTATTACGAGGCCTGATCTATCTTTCGCAGTTGGAATTGTTAGCCAGTTTATGCAGACTCCATGTCTTGGACATTGGAATGCCATCATCCGTATTTTAAGGTACCTCAAGAAGGCTCCAGGACAAGGTTTGCTATATGAAGATAAAGGAAATGTTCAAATCTCTGGGTACTGTGATGCTGATTGGGCAGGCTCTCCTATTGACAGACGCTCTACTACGGGATATTCTTGGAGGAAATGTTATCTCTTGGAAAAGTAAGAAGCAAAATGTAGTGGCTCGATCCACCGCTGAAGCTGAATATCGGGCAATGGCGTCTCTCACGTTTGAACTCATGGGTAAAGCAATTTCTTCGAGAGCTTAACTTCTGTGAAATTCAGACCATGAAGATGTATTGTGACAACCAGGCTGCTCTCCACATTGCATCAAATCCAGTGTTTCATGAGAGAACTAAACACATAGAAATTGACTGCCACTTTGTTCGAGAAAAATTGATGACCAAGGAAATTTGTACTGAGTTCGTTGGGTCAAATGACCAACTTGCAGATGTGTTGACCAAGTCATTAAGGGGACCTCGGATTGAGTTCATTTGTTCCAAGCTTGGTTCATACAATTTGTATGCTCCAGCTTGAGGGGGAGTGTTAGAATTATTACCTATTGTATCATTAACCCTATGTGTAGGGTGTTGAGTGTGGGAAACTACCTACTGTCGTATCTACTATTGCATGTAATCATGCCTAGTATCTTAGAGTAGTCTTTTCATATCTTTTCATATGTACTTGCTTACTTCATTATAAATAGAAGAGGAGGAGAGTGGTACTGTTGTCCACTACTCATATTTTAAAGTCTCAGTCTCAAGTAACCTGTTGTCCATCAGTCGTCTAACTCGTTCTCTTGATTGTGTTGTTTCTTTTACCCACAATTCTGTGTGTTTACAGGATCGGAGTTCAAAACAGGTGATTGGCACAGGATGTGAGTCTCATGGTCTTTATCATCTCCGTCCTTCTACACAAGTTGGTGTAGTTATGGAGTCTCCCTCTTTTCTTCATGCTCAGTTAGGTCATCCAAGCCTTGCTAAGTTACAACAGCTTGTCCCTGCCTTGTCCAAATTATCTCATTTTGTGTGTGAGTCATGCCAATTAGGCAAACATAGTCGTACTTCCTTTCCTCGTAGTGTCACACGTGGTGCTTCATCCCCTTTTGCATTGGTTCACTCTGACATTTGGGGTCTTAGCCGTGTTAAGTCTACTTTAGGTTTTCAATATTTTGTTACTTTCATTGATGATTATTCTAGATGTACTTGGTTATTTTTAATGAAACATCGTTCGGAATTATTTCATATCTTTCAATCTTTTTTTCATGAAATTAAAACTCAGTTCGGTGTTTCTATTCGAGTTTTGCGCAGTGATAATGGCCGTGAATATGTTTCTCATTCTTTTAAACAATTTATGGCTTCTCACGGTATTCTGCATCAAACTTCTTGTGCTTATACCCCTCAACAAAATGGTGTAGCTGAACGTAAAAATAGACATCTTATTGAAACCACTCGCACTCTTTTAATTCATGGAGCGGTTCCTGAACATTTTTGGGATGATGTTATTCTTACTGCATGTTATCTTATTAATCGCATGCCTTCTTCGGTTTTAAAGAATAACATACCTCATTCCATTTTATTTCCTCATGACCCTCTTCATCCCTTACCTCTAAGAGTTTTCGGGTCTACATGTTTGTTCATAATTTCAGTCCTGGTCTTGACAAGCTTTCTCCTAGATCACATAAGTGTGTTTTCTTAGGGTTTACAAGATCACAAAAAGGATACAAATGTTTTTCTCCTTTTCTTAATCGTTATTTTGTGTCTGCAGATGTCACCTTTGATGAGTTCTCCCTTTATTTTAAGAGTCAAACTTCACCTCTACCTCCATCTAGTTCTGACACCTCTTCTCATACCTTTAATGTTCCTCTTGTTTGTGACCCTCTTACTGTTTCTTCGTCACCATCGGTTCCTGCTCCACAGTCCGCTTCTCCACCACCTCTTCAGGTTTATAGTCGCCGAAACCGATCACAACTACCACCATGTGACTCCACTCAAGTGCCAACTGCTCTGTCTCCTCCGGCTCTGACACCTGAGTCTGACCTTCCCATTGCCCTCCGAAAAGGTATGCGTTCTACCCGTAATCCCTCTTCCCATTATATTGCTTTGAGTTATCATCGCTTGTCATTACCTTTTTATACATGTCTTTCCTCTCTTTCTTCTGTGACCATTCCAAAAACTGTTCGTGAAGCTTTAGCCCATCCTGGTTGGCGTCAGGCCATGACAGATGAACTAAATGCTCTTCATAACAGTGGAACTTGGGATCTAGTCCCGTTACCGTCTGGAAAATCTGTTGTTGGTTGCAGGTGGGTGTTTGCTATCAAAGTTGGACCTGATGGTACTATTGATCGCCTCAAAGCTCGTCTTGTGGCCAAAGGTTATATTCAAATTTTTGGTTTGGATTATGGTGATACTTTTTCCCCCGTGGCAAAGATGGCTTCTGTTCGTTTATTTATCGCCATGGCTGCTCTTCAACAATGGCCTCTTTATCAACTGGATGTTAAAAATGCTTTCCTCAATGGTGATTTGCAAGAAGAAATCTATATGGAGCAACCTCCAGGGTTTGTTGCTCAGGGGGAGTCTTCTGGGATGGTATGTCGTCTTCGCAAATCACTATATGGCCTAAAACAATCTCCTAGGGCCTGGTTTGGAAAGTTTAGCAATGTTGTTCAACAATTTGGTATGACTCGGTGTGAAACAGATCATTCTGTTTTTTATCAACACTTGAGTGCTGGATGTGTTTACTTGATAGTATATGTTGATGACATCGTTCTTACAGGGAGTAACAACCATGGCATCTCTCAGTTGAAACAACATATCTGTCATCATTTTCAGACAAAAGATCTTGGCAAACTCAGATATTTCTTGGGTATTGAGGTGGCACAGTCCAATGATGGTATTGTTATATCTCAAAGAAAGTATGCCATGGATATTTTGGAGGAAACTGGGTTGGTGAGTTCAAAGTCTGTTGATACACCCATGGATCCCAATACTAAACTTCTACCAAATCAGGGGAAGCCTATATCTGATCCTGAGCAGTATAGAAGATTAGTTGGAAAATTAAATTATCTTACCGTTACTCGTCCTGACATTTCTTTTGCAGTCAGTGTGGTAAGCCAATTTCTTAATTCTCCATGTGAAGATCATTGGAATGCAGTCATTCGAATCTTGAAGTATATTAAAAGATTTCCTGGAAAAGGATTGTTATATGGTTCTAATAACCATTCAAGAGTTGTTTGCTATTCAGATGCTGATTGGGCAGGATCTCCTTCTGATAGAAGATCTACATCTGGGTATTGTGTCTCCATTGGTGGTAACTTGATCTCGTGAAAAAGTAAGAAACAGAGTGTTGTAGCAAGATCCAGTGCAGAAGCAGAATATAGAGCTATGGCCTCAGCTGCCTGTGAACTTGTTTGGCTCAAGTAATTGCTTCAAGAGTTACAATTTGGAGATGTTACTCAAATGACACTTGTGTGTGACAATCAAGCTGTTCTTCATATTAGCTCTAATCCTGTCTTTCATGAGAGGACCAAACACATTGAGATTGATTGTCATTTCATTCGAGAAAAGGTTTTGTCTGGAGATATCAAGACTGAATTTGTTAACTCAAGTGATCAGTTAGCAGATATTTTTACTAAGTCTTTACGGGGACCTAGAATTGATTATATTTGTAACAAGCTTGGCACATACGATTTGTATGCTCCAGCTTGAGGGAGAGTGTTAGATATTGTTTGATATTATTAAGATATTGTTAGATATTGATAACCACAATATCAAACAATATCTTCTATTTAATCTTTTTATTTTCAGTTACTCTTTTTACTTGTACCTCTCTCTATTATAAATAGATTACCCTATGTGTGGTTTATACACAAGGAAGATTAATCTCAATCCCTATTTTCTTTATTCTCAACAGTAGTAAACAATTTTTGCCGGAAAAATGTCTGGTAAACCATACTGGTCAGAAAAATGATGGTGGTAAATAGTACTTATTAGAAAAATGTTGGTGGTGGTAAATACAACCCAGTAATATTTATGTACGTGCTCCCCATTTCTCCTCTATTCTTGTATACAACTGACCTTCGTCATTACTGGACTAGGCTTTTTGGGCCCTAACCCCTTTCCTTCCTGCCTCTTCTTACATATACTCTCCTAATAGGAGGTCTGTTACTAACAATACTCCCTCCCAAAAGTTTCACCTTGTTTTCAAGGTGAAAGTGGAAAAGTTTTATTAGAGTATCAAACGATTCCCTAGTAGCTTCAAGGTCAGGTAGATTTTTCCATTTTATTGGAACCTCAGCTCCTTCTTCGGAATTGTTACAAACTGCTATGACTTCTAGAGGTTCAATTTGCTGTTCCAGATCTTCTGATACCATTAAAGGCATAGGTTGGGTGTGATAGTAGAGCCGATAGCTTTCTTTAGGAGTGATATATGAAAAACTGGGCGAATTCTGCTTTCTTTAGGCAATTGTATTGTAATTTATAAGCAAGCTGTCTCACCTTCTTGATAATCTGATAAGGGCCACAAAGTTGCAGACTCAGCTTCTCATTCCTAAGGGGGATTTACCAGAAAAGTTGATTGGAGTGTTGTACAGTGCAGTTGACCAAGTTCAACTCTAAGGTGATTGAAATCGCATATTGACTATATGTACGACCGGAATGCTTATAAGGCTTGCACAATCCTTTATGGCTTGATTTTGTAGAGTTGAGTTACATTTATAAATCATAGAAGATTATTTGTCTTCAACTAAAAACATAAAAATCTGGTCCAGTGGAATATCAGAATCGAACTGTAAAAGAAGCAGAAGGTGCAAGTCAGTAACAGAGCATTGAGAGAGAAAGAATTGAGGAGAGAGACTCGGAGAGAAGTTGGTTCCCTCTTGCATAAAAATCCCTCATGTTGCGAAGGCTCCAATTTATTGCTTTTCCTTGTGACTCTTTTGCTAATTCTCAATTCCGCAGAATGTGGATCCATTCCACTTGGTGATTTTGTGTAACTAAGTTGACGCAAAGGTATTGTTATGTTTTTCATGTTCCCCATCATACGGTATGCTGCTCCCCTCATTTGTGAACGTGACACAAAAGAAGCCTGTTAATGGAAACTAGGCCCACATAAAGCTTATTTCCCAATGTGTCATGTTTCTCGGTGATTTTAAGACAAGAAATTTATTTCCGCGTTGTCCTGCTTTCAGCTATTTGTGGTGTATGCTATGGTGGTGTATATGGTGAATGTTGGGTTTGTCATTGGAAATGTTTTGTGATCCCGAATGAGCTCAGTTGAACTGTTTAAATGTTGTATTTGGTAGATTACTCAGGGCTTTAAATAGCGGTATAAAGCCGTTGCCGCTCCTTCCTGCTACAAGGGTTGCCATAGTGGAGCAGTTTAGTGTAGTAGCAGCACCAGAGTGGTTGTAATAGTACAGGGGAACTACTTTTTATTTTTAATGGTGAATGTGGTAGTTGAGTAATTTTTGTACAAACTAAATAAAAATTTTCTAAATAGCAGTTATTTGGCTCTAGTGTTTTTTGGGCTGGTTGTTAACGCCCTCTGGGATTTGAAACATTGGTTTATATTATTATATTATTATATTACTGTTGGAATGCAGAACTATTAACGATTCTGTTCGTATCCAATGGTGCATTGTATTCTGATTTATAAATCATATCCCTTGATGCATTGTTTTCTTAATTCTCATATATTATTGCAAATATAAATTGCAGTAGTAAATTAGAAAGCTTGTTACCCAAGGTAATCAGAAAGGACCGTGTGTGTACCTGAAGATATTAAAATTTCAAATCTTAGTAACTTTCTTTCTATTTGTCTTATTATAAAATATAAATGCTTTTCGCAGATCAGACATTGCTTGGAAAGATGCCAAATATGCTCAGATATGGGAATATCTCAGAGATGAATTTGAATTAACTCAGAGATTTGCAAGTCTTGATTTCAAGTTGAAATTTGTGGAGGTGTAACTTCTGGGCAACAATTGTTGTTTGATTCTCTTTCCCCACTTTCCCTTGACATTCTTTTCCTTTTTTATTTATATGTTTGCATTTTAACTATTTCCCCTTTTAATTTTGCAGCATAACATCCGTTTTCTGCAAGAAATTCTTCAAAATAGGAAATCCGATTTCCTTGAGTGGCTCATAATTGCGTTGATTGGTGCTGAAATCCTTTTGTCTCTCTATGACATTGTTCAACGGTCTGCCATGAAATTTTAGCCGCACTTTTTTTCTGTAAGGATTGTAGGATACTAGTTGTTGGCTTTACTCAGCTTTTAGATATTGGTGGCTCATGCTATAAAACATTCTGTCTCTTGTAAATAACAAATTGAAACTCTAAACTCAGTTCTTTAATTTAGTCAATTGTATAACTTCACGTGTGGAATAATATCACTCACTCCAATACTCTGCTTCAATGTCTCTTGTAATATAATTTTGTCAATTCAATCAATCAGAATTCAGGAAGTTGCCAATTTTGATGACCTATTCGTCCAAATGATATATTCATTGCCAATACATTTTTTATTTCGTAAAACCATACCAAATGAATCTCTTTCAACCCTTTGACCTGTAGTCCAAAATGGTAATGTAAGGTGTATATTTATAAAAAAAAAATTGTACTTTTTATTAAGCTCTTCATCATTAACTTATTAATTATATTAATAGTCATATTCACGTGAGCTTTATTGGTAGTTGTGTTCAAAATAATAATGGTTTGATATGCACACGAATTTGAAGACAGTTTCTTCCTACATCTTTATATAATATTTTTTTTCAATTTATCTTTTTAAAATAATACAATTTGAATGTTATTTTTTAACTTTCGGATCATGCAAATCCGAAAACTAAAGATGACTGAAATTTCTCTTTTAGCTTGATAGATAGTGAGAAGCAAGAAAAAACCGACCTAGGAATGTCTGATTACAGGTTAAAATAGATTAGCCCAAAACTTGAAACGTTAACTTTAGAGCAAACAAAATAAATTAAACTATTATTATTATTATTATTATTATTTATTTTAAATAAGGGCTACAAAATACAATATATAAAGATGAAAGTAAAAATACAATATAATCACGAGGGACTATATTACTACTATCCATGAAGCATAAGCCTAAGCAAAACAAAACCGCATAATTAATTTATCTTAAATGTTGTGTAATTTGTAGAGGGAAATGCGTTCATAAATTATCTTAAATACTTGCTCATTTAGGTGGTGTAACTTTTAAACTAATAATATTAGATTCTTATAAAATGTTTAACTACATTTTATCAATTAAACTAAAATTAAATTTTCATTTATAACCAATTTAATCACAAATTCTTGTGTTTTAATATAAGGTATAATTACTAATTTGGTACCCAAACTTTTTGGAAATATTCAATTTGGTACCCAAACTTTAGGAATGTTCAATTTGGTACCCAAATTTTAAACAGGTTTATTTTAATACCTTCTGTTAAACACTACTTAATGTCATTAGACTTCTATTGAGGTGACACTATGTATCAGAGACATGACAGAAATAAAGGTTATGCACGTGGATTTAGTGGTAAAAAACATTTTCGAAGTAAATAATAAAAATCAAAATGCGTGATTACCGAATTGGGAAAAAAAATTAGGACAGAGTGAAGTTCAAGTATAGAAGGAAAAATTAAGACAGAAACTATGTAAAATCTGAAAGTTGGATTTGAGAATTAGGGTTCGTAACAAATAATAACTCAATGGAGAAATATTACTAAAATGCTAATTATTGAAGACGTCAAATATCAGAAAATAATATAATAGACATTCAACAATTTTAAACTTTAGTTTCAGATTTCTTTAGAATTCAAACACTATCCAAACATCAAAACAGAGAATCAGTCATTATGTTTTTTGACGGTTAAATATTTTACATGATATTTTGTGTTCATCTTTCAAGCTACATCTTGGGGTATATTGGGGCTTTGTTTAGAAAAAAAAATGGAAATTTTCATATAAGTACAAAAGCTTCAGAGACACTAGTATGGGATATCTCCACATAGAAGTTTTCTGTGTACCAAAAATAGTATTAACAATTGAAACTCCTTGCTATATCCAATTCTAATAAAACTCAATTCATTGCTCCCAGTAAAGCATGAGAATTAAAAATTAGGATGTGCAGGCTTTAACACGGAAGTAAAATATTTTCCATTGCCCTTAAATAGGTAAAGCAAAAGGAAGAGCGCCTGTAATCTTGTTATAATCATGAGTGAAGATGATGTAACCAAATCATGCCTATCAAACAGCTTCCATCTATGGTATGCCCTAATGATCAAATCAATGATTATACCTTAATATAATTGTTTTTTGTTTTCAATAGTAGTCAAGGATTCGAATAAAGAAAGTACGCATTGACACCAAGAGATTATTACATCAGTGTAGTTGATGTATTCCCAACGATGTTCATATCTCAAACATAGCCTATCACACACAACCAGCAAATAAACTATTTTTATAGCAAAGAAAACCATGCAAAAAGAATCTTGAAGAACAACAACAGAATGTGAGTGGAGGTAAAACTATCCAACATGTTGGATATACGAATTGTTTGAGAGAGAATTTCCAGAAAAACTAATTTAAAAATAAGAAATTGATATTATCTCTAATCCAAAATTTAAAAGAAAAATATGAATTTTTTCATATGTTATTCAACTTGTTTATTTTTACGTTATAAAACTTAAACCCACTTTTAAAAAAAGAAAAGAAATGAACGTAAAATTCAATGAGGCTTAATTGAAGCCTAAAGTAGTTTAGCATATATATCACTAATAACATGACACATATAAGCATGCATATATTATCAAAAGTGGTCAAAATCATACGTACGTCATAAACAACATTAAAGGAAAGCACAATATTTATTCGAATTCAAGAAATCCAAACACTACTAAGAAGTTCATAAAAAGATAATGTAAAGAAGATTAAACACAGTTGTTGAAGATGTTGTTTGAAAACTAGGTTATGTTGTACACAAAACCTTGAAATCTTCTCAAGAAAACTGGGTTGGTGAAGATGGTCGAGAAGTTGGCGGGGATTTGTTTCCTTTGCGAAGATATTTTCTAGCCCAAGCATGCTTGCCATTAATGGAGAGCTTGACTTTGTTTGTGGTCTCAAGCAAATAATCAACCATATCAACTGCCCTTGACCGAATCACTACACGAGCATACAATGGCTGATCAGGTGGAACCACCTCTTGCATATACAGTTCTTCAACTATATCGCCATACCTTCTGATTCTCACAAACAAATGTTAAAAACATGTTACAACAATTACCCACATCACATATAGAGTCATCAATTTCTACTCAAGTTACCATAATATAGTTTTTTTTCTGAAGAAATTCAAATATTCATTGATTTCAATTTGTCCTGTACGGATGGACAAAATTCATTCAGTGTGATAAAATCATTAAATAACAATTAATTTTACGGGCTAAAAAAAATAGTCATTATTTTGATCAAGTTAGATAACATTTGTGGCCAATTTAGACATTAATTTCTTTTGGTAAGTAATGTTAGTGACTAATAATTTTTAGTTTATAAATTAGTATTTAAAATTAGTCACTATATAGTGACCAATTATTTTTAGTCTCTAAAATGATTTATATTTACCGAGTTTCCTGTAGTGCATATTATATATTGTGGATTTATAATAAAAGTTATAATTTTTTTACATCTTAAATAAGTCTGAAGAGTAAAAAAATTTAGGGTTTAGAATTTAAGGTTTAAGATTTAGGATTTAGGGTTTAGGGTTTTTGAGGGCTTTTGGAGAGTAAAGGTTATACCATCTATAAAATTCTTTGTATGGCAGACTATTCTAAATGAGGTGCCGACAATGATTAACTTAAGGCATAGAGGAGTCCTTTTAAACAATGTTAGTTGTGTTATGTGCGGTGAGCAAGACGAGACCATCAATCATCTCCTATTTACCTGTAAAGTAGCTACCAACATATGGAATATGTGTATAACAAATGGACGGGAACTTGGGGGTAAGTTATAACCAAATTCAAACACCTTTTGAGCATTTTCATCTTTTAGAGCTAAACCTCAAAGGTAATATGTTATGGAAAGGGGTGTGGATTGCTTTAGTGTAGACTTTATGGAATCATAGCAACAATATTGTTTTTAGGAATGGTGTACCAAATCTTAAAGAGATCTTTAGTTTGGCCCAAGTGAAGGTATGGGCATGATTGAAAAGTAAATGACAAATGTAAATTTTTCATTTTCTGATTTGAGTCTATGTCACATCTTGTGTTTAAGATCCATAGCTTAGAAACCCTTTATCCTTTTTGCTTTACTATGCTAGAGGCAATAATAAGCTATCTGTATAGGGTTTTCTAACTTATAGTATAGACTTTATGGTCTAGAGTGCTTGCTTTTTCCTAGCAGATGTGGTCTTCCGCTCTCTATCTATGGATTAATCACTCTATGTTTGGATGAGTTCTTTGTAGAGTAGGTGCAGGTAGAGATCTACCTGAGAATTCATTGAAACCACTTTATTCACTTGCATGTTCAATATGCAAGAGGAGTGGTTGTAACTTGTGACAAGTCGATATTATTTGCTTGACAGCTAAGTAAAGCATAAATGACTAAAAGAATACCCTATGTACTCACCTTACATATAGGTATAGGATAGTATTCATAACTCTTTGTGAAAATTTATAGAAAGATGAAAATGATCTTGGTAGCTAAAACTATATATGCTATATTTGTTGGTTTTGTAATTCATAAACTAGTTTTTTTTTTTTTTTCTGTGTAAAAGGGTTAAAGCACTCCAAATGCTTTATTATTAATATATCGTTTATTTGTCGATAAAGAAAACACCTTAAATAAATCTATATAATCCCTAATAATTTTTTTTTTTATCAATATCTACACTAGATAGCGTTTTCAAGGATAAACCAAATATAAGATTACAAAATTTGACCTAGATTCGACTCAAGGTATTAAATTAAGTGCATACTCTTCATTTATTATTTATGCTCAATTATTTGCATTAGTACGTTGTTAATGCAATGGATGATAATGATCACCTGTGTTGGAAGTAGCAGAAGTTGGGATCTTGTAATTGACTATATTTGACTAATTCATCATTAAATTAACCATTTCTCAATTAAACACTAATATGAAATTGTTATATATTATATTTTTTTTTTCATGGAGGATATAAAATGCTTGATTATATCACAAATACTTAGATATCATATTTTATTAACTTTTATAATACTTAATTAGCATGGATGATATATTAGATTTTTCCCCAATTCATTAGATATTATAATAGGGGTTTGCACCAATATCATTAATAATTAGTAGATATTATATTTTTTCAATATATTACAATAATATTTTTATTTCATTACAGTGGATTTTATGTTGTGAATTATCTTAAGTCACGACAATAAACTTGAGTTATAAATAATTTTTATTTTGCTTAAATTCGTTATATATAGATTCCAAATTGTCTGAAACCATTCATTAATAAAGTTTTGTTTGTTAACTGTGATTTCCTAACTCTACTTTAACACAGGTTAAGGATATAATCATAAAACAAAATAATACTATTAATAAAAATATTGAAATGTCAATGGTTGATGTAAGGACTAAAATGTGTGAACTATTACAATAATTCTAGTGAGCCTTACACATAATAAGACAATTACATACATAATCATTGTTCTATTTATTTAACATATATAATGATAATTAACCGTATTCTCATTGAAAATCAAATAATAGTTGTTCTGTTGTTAACTGTAGTTTCTATAACAATATATCATTTAAGAAATCTTTTACTATAGTTCAAAGGTTCAAATATATTTGAAATCAATTAGAATTTATTTTTTATCTTAAATTTTGATATATTTTATTGATAATATTTAAAAATAAATAGATATATATATATATAAATTCATTTTAACAAAACTATGTTAACATTTTTTTATATTTTAAATGATACTTTAGGTTGCTTTTGTGAACCGGTCTAAAACCAATTTAAATGTTACTTTGAAACATTGTATGAGATATCATACAAATTTAACGTAATTGATTATGATAACTATATGTATTTAGTTTTAAAATTTTGACACCAAATTTATATCAAAATTTGGGAAAAAACAGATTTTAATTTTGTAATAAAATTTGGGATAAAAACATATTTAATCGTGATTCAAACTCTTTCAAAGTAACACTGATCGATTTAAAGTTCCAAAAGCAATCCAAACTAATTAACTAAAATAAATTATAAACCATTGAATCCAAACCAAAGAGATGTATAATTTATAGAGTAAAGTACCTTGCAAAGAAAGCTCGAACTTCAGACTCCGAAATAGGGTAGCCCTTAGAGAATGTCATGAAGATAATCCTCTCATCAACAGGCACCTCCTGCATTTGATCACTGCTTGTAGAAGTAATACTAGTTTGATTCATCATGGCAACAAGCTCATTCAAATGTTGTTGGTTTGAAACATCATAACTCTGCACAGGAAGATAAGCATTGCCATTGGAACTTCCTTCACCCCATTGTGGTGGTGCTGCTAATGCAGCATTTTGAGACACAACAGCAACACCAGGAGGCACTGGAGTATGATACACCACATGTTTGACATAAGGACTTGCTCCATAAGCTTTTTCAAACTCCATCTTCTGTTCCCTCACACCCTTCGCATACTGCACTTCTTGCACTATGTCTGTGAAGGCTCTCACACAAACGTTGTCCAGCAACTTGGTGATTGCTCCAATGATAACCACACGGTTATGGTGGAAGTATTTGAAGGATGCGGAATGGTGCAAGATGCTTCTGATCAAAGGCAAGTTCTCGTCTTTGAAAGCAGCATCATCGTAAGGGAAATGGGAACTCTCGATGCACTTCAAAACCAACGTGGCCTCATCTGCAAGGCTATTGATCATGGGGTCAGACCATTGCAGCAAGTTCTTGATCATGCACATGTTCTTGCACTGTTTTTCAAGCCACATCAAGAAGGCCATCACATGGGTGGATTGGCTGGTGTCACGACGGAGCACCACCACCAAACGGGTGAAGAGAAGACGGTCGATGCTGTGGAAGTTGAAGAACTCTTCTCTGCTAACACTCACATTGGTTCCTAGGTCTTGACTTGGAAGGAAACAAGCCATTGCTTAGTGATATGATGAAGAACACAAATGAAAACTAGGTTATTGTTGTATACATAAAGGTGTTTGATGTATGAAAAATTTTGTATGTAATGAATTCAATTAATTAATCTCCTTTCTTTCTCTCTATTTATTTATTCCTTTATCAATGTATTCAAAAGAATACCTTATTCAGTTTCTTAATATACACCAGAATGATGCTTGTGTATAGAAGCATGATGGAGCCAGTAAAACCACTACTATATAATGTTTAAATTCTTTCCTAAAAGTATGTATTGATTATTTAACAAATTATCAATTCAATTAATAATTTAGATTCATTCATTTATTAAATGCATTAATATTTTTAATTTTCATACAAAGTAATATTTTTATTTAAATATAGAATGTTGTAAGTCATTTTCCATGTTATTGTTGTTTCATTTATTAGTTTCTTTTCTACTCTTAAACATTTTCAACTGTGCATTTAATTATAATTATATTAATTACATTCAATAATTTTAGTTTAGAATACATTTTAGTTTCTCATATTTAGGGATGTCAACGGGGGTAGGTAGGGTACGGGTAGTAGCTCTTCCGTACCCTACCCGCCGGGTAAATATCCGTCATGTACTTGTATTTATATTTGTGCGAGTATTCATTATACAGGTACCTGCATATTTTTTTAATATCTACCGGTACCCGCGGGTATTTACAAAAAAAAAATTTAATATTTGATAAAAAATTTAACCATAAATTCAAATAAAAATATAATGCATAACATTTATAAATGTCAAACAAAGTGTAAACAATGTTGAATACAGTTAACAAATAAATGAAGATTTTTTAAAATCAATTGATAACAAATAGCCCATTCAAAATCAATATATTAATGTTTTAATAATTTTTTTAATTTAAATTAGAATATAGCGGGTACAAGTATCCATAGGTGTGGATACTATGATACCAGTATTCGTCCCTTTAACATACGGGTATAAAAAATATTTGTACCCGTTACCCACAGATATCCATTTTTAATATCTATTTCTTATTCATTACGATTTTTATCCACGAATATCCACATGTATAGATTTTTTTGACATCATTACTCATATTATGTTAACATGTTTTATTTTTAGCATTTGTTTCGTTATTAAAAAAAATCACCATTTTTTTTACTTCGAAGTGTATGTGAAAGGTCAAATAGTAGTTATCTCGATTAGCACACTAAATGATATTATAACTTGGTTTTGGATGAATTCCATCAATTTAATACACGTAAATCAAAACAATTTTAATTAAATTCAATCAAGATCAAAACGATGAAAAATGTTAGTGGTTCTAGTATCGGATTTGTTATTTACACATCCAACAATAGCCCAAGTCGAATAATGATGTCATTTTTCTTTTCAATTATTATGCATGAAGTTTTCGTTGTATGATTATATAATTTTTGAGAGGCTTTGCTCTTTTATGTTAGCTTATTAGAATTAAAAATGTTAATATTTTTTGTGAAAAGAATTATGCGATTTTTTTAACAAATGTATACATTAGTTGAAATATGTGTAAGAATGGAGCTCGATAGTGTACTTCAAAATATTTTTCATTTTTAAAGATCTTTTCAAAGATCAAAACTTATAACTATAAGAAAATTTGAATTTA
This sequence comes from Vigna unguiculata, assembly GCF_037176805.1. Classification (NCBI taxonomy): domain Eukaryota; kingdom Viridiplantae; phylum Streptophyta; class Magnoliopsida; order Fabales; family Fabaceae; genus Vigna; species Vigna unguiculata. The sequence goes on from NC_140798.1 coordinate 5,079,434, forward strand.
TCTATTAATAATCGAGGATACGATATTTGTCGGGATCTTGACCAACATTGTTGGGAGAGCCATAATAACACGTCCAAAATGTATACATTTAATTATTGTCACTAATACAATAAAAATGAATATATAATTTAGAATAACTCTAACTAAAAAAAAATAAGACTAAAAATGAATATCTGTAAGAGTTGAATTTGTCTTGTTTTCATCTTCATGGGTAGTTTTCCTTTTATCACTTTCAAAAAATGAATTTATTATTTTATTCTTCATCAATATACCTATTTAAAAAAAAAGACTAAAAAATAATTTGTCATAATCTAATAAAAAACTGAGAGACGTAAATATAAAAAAAATATTCGATGATAATCAAACCACCCTTAAAATCTAGTTATAAAAAATACACAATACAATTTTTTTCTTCTATGTTCATAAAATAAAAAATTAATATACAAGCTCATTAAATAAATTATTAAACTAATATTTCACTATCATGTGATACAAAAGAGAATTACCTTCTTCTTTATTGTTTCGATAATGGAAGACAACAATTGAGATATGAGAGCAAAAATAATAGATTTTTTTTCTCTTCAGAAACAAAAGAAAGTAGGTGAGAATGAAAGATGAGAATAATTTGTGAGAAACTCAAGTCATATAATGGAATCAGAATTAAAATCTGGGTATAAAAAAACACAAAGTACAATACTTTTACTTCTATATTCATAAAATAAAAATTAATATAAAAGAGACTCATTAAATAAATTATTAAACTAATATTTCATTATCAAGTAAGATGAAAGAATTACCTCATTCTTTTTCTCCTCGAAAATGAAAGAGAACGAAGAGAAATAAGAGCAAAAGAATAGATATTTTTCTCTTCAAAAACAAAAAAAAAAACATGTGAGAACAAAAAATGAAAACAATTTATAAAAAGCTCAAGTTATAATAAAAAATAATAATAAAAACATCTTGATAAATCTTTTTATTCTTTATTCTTTGTTATGTTTGGTTTTATATTTTATTATTTATTAACATTGATTATTATGTTTATAAAAAAAATATTTGATTATCATCATTAATTTATAATATATTACTTGATATCTATAAGATAAAAAAATTCAAAATACCTAAAACATAAAAAACAAAATTCAAAAATTTTGGGGGCATGGCCCCTTTTACCACAAACATCCGGCAGTGTGTCCGGAATTGTGATGTAAGAAAATTATCAATAAATTTTTGTCCTTCGGTAAGCAGAATATTCTTGGTGATTTATTTAAGGGTTAGTTTATGAGTAAATTACCGACACGTTAACCTATTTGTAAAATTATCCACGGACAAATCTTTGGATAATGTTCTATTTTTTCAAAACTGAAATTTAAAGTTTCTAATTGTTTTTCGATTTTAAAAATTTTGTACTTCTATGCTATAATTAATACAAGTAATCCGTACTAAAAGTTTGATCATCATTAAAATAAGAAGTAGCAACAATTATATTAACTTAGATAATCCTTTTGAGATATAATAATAACTTACTATATCTCAGAAGAGATCATTATAAACACATAATATGAACATCTTATTCTGACATGGTTTGTTACATATTTCAAGCATGGAATGAGAATTAGTGGAACACTTTTCAGTGAGTGTGTCCAAAAGCTTGAAGATCCTTCCCAGTCAATCTGAAAAACTTGTATTCCTCCACCACCTCACCACCCATCTCTTCGTAAAACCTAATAGCATTAACATTCCAATCCAGCACAACCCAGTCTACCCTTCCGTAATTCCTTTTTACTGCTTCCTTTGCCACTGCACAAAACAACATTTTCCCAAATCCCATTCTCCTGTAACACTCCCTCACGTACAAGTTCTCCACGTAAAACCCTGCTTTTCCCAGAAAAGTAGAATAGTTTGGGAAAAACATCACAAACCCTACCACACTAACATCGTCCATGCTCTTGAACGTGTCGCGCTCGGGGTCCTCATAGGGGAGCCTCAGATTCACGAGTTCAGTGATGGGTTTGAAGAAAGGGTTGGAGTCAAAGGTTGAAACGGGGAAGGGGGTGGGAGAAGCTTCTAGAAGCAAGATGGTGAAGGACTGGAAGGGTTGGACGGTGGGGGAGAAGAGGGTGGCGGACAGGGAGGACTCGGTGGCGGAGAAGAGGTGGGTCAGGCGTTCGAAGACGGCCATTTGGTGGATGAGTTTGTGGATGTGGGGAATATCGGAGGGGGTGGCCAGGCGGATGCGCGTGAAGAGTTGGTAGCCCAACGGGGTGGTTTCCGGCGTCAGAGACGGCGGCGCTGCCGGGGCCATTGGTCTTGGTTCGGAGCAATGTAAAGTGGTGATGTTTTAGTTTAGGTGTGTGTCCATGTATGGACTAATATAAGACCGTGAAATGACATGTATTACTCCCATATTTCAAACGTGATAGTTTAACAAAGTTTTTTCTAACACAAATTACCAATTTAAGCAAAAAAGTATTATTTTATTATTTTATTTTAGTTAAAAAATATAAATATAATCCATTTTAATTCAATTTATAGTAACTTTTGTCAACTTTGTCAAATTTTTTTTCAAAACATAATTTTCCTATTTGAAAATTTGAAATTTGGTTTCGGAGTTGGCGGCGCCGCCGTGGCCATCTTAGTTCGGAGCAATGCATAGTGATGCTTTTTCAATTTAGTTGAGTGCATGTATGGGACTGATATATATATATAAGACAATAAAAGGACATGTGATAATACACAAACTTCCAATTTGTCATTCAACACTCATTTGAGACCATTAAAAAATGACATTTTTACTTTAAAATATAAAAGAAATTAGGATGAGTTAACTAAAAAAGAATAAATATTATTTTTTTTATTAGGTCTTGGAAAGAAATAACAAAAATGTGAAGGTGTGGACGGAAAATTCTCTATTATTCATATTGACAGACATTCTTGAATCTTACTTTCTGATAACACTTGTACTATTGGAAAAAATGTTAGTATCTAATTGTTTAAAAAATTATAATAATTATTATTATTATTTACTAGTTAAAACATATGCTCCGTAAGCATGGGTGTTGTCTTTTTTTTTCGTTATTATAAATAATTAATCAAGTTCTTAAAACGAACTAAATTTAAATAAGTCATTATTTAAAAGGATATGTATTTTGCGGGATTTGTATATCTCAGTTTGTGTTGGATTTGTAGTATGTCCTAATATATCTTTTTTAAAGATATGATTTCTTACAAACATCTCCCTCTTTCTTTAGGAAATGTCTGATATCTCAATCAAGCAAGTGGATACATTCCGATCAATAACTTGGTAAGTTTTAGATAAAGGTTTGATACATCTCACGACCAAAAAAACTAAAGTTGCTAGAAAGAACATCTCAGACAAGGACATGCTAACTTGGACAAGACAATATTATACATGATTAACTATGATAGTTTAAACAGAGTATTCACTAGAATTTATGAAGGGATATAAACGTTGTTAGAGATAATTAATGAGATCTTAATGAGATCCAAGTATATAAAAGGACTCCATATCACAAAAAATATATCTTAATCTTGATATGATATCATTATAAGGATCATATATGCTTCCTCTCCTTGACTTGAGCTCCTTTTGTAGACTATTCGAGTTTCATATATACGAACAAAATAAAACAATAAAATATTTATTTTAATTAAAAGTTGTTAAATTTAAAATAATATTCATTTAAAAGATAAAATTGGTTAATTAATTAATTAAACCAAAACAAAAAGTTAGATAAGCGATTCCAGCAAACTCACCCAAAGGAATAAAATCTTACGCTGACAATAGATTAGTGTTTGCATTACATAGGTCAAAAATTCGTCCTCCTCTGCAAGTTATGGCTTGGGAAACCAACTAACTATCAAAGTAATGTCAATGCAAAATTAATTGTTACACTAATATGATAAATATAATAATTACATTAATTTGAACACAAATCTAATAATGGAAACAATAGAAAAACACTTATGATCTATGTTGATATGTGAATAAAATTACAACATTCACATGTCTCCAAAATGACATATCGGAGGAAATTTCAACCTTCTCTTGAAGATAACATGTAAAGAAGTTTTAACTTTCACATCTTGTCTTTTCTTCCAATATTCATCATTTAGAAAATTATCATTCTAGGAGTTTTTAGAGCATTCTTGAATCTCCTATAATATTTATGATCTTCTAAAATTATACAAGTTACTTTGCTTCTAAATTTCTATGACATTCTTGAATTTCCTATGATATTTTATAATCTTCTAAAACTGTACAAGTTATTTATTTCTAAATTTTCTAGTCATTTTGTTCTCTCTCATTTAAACAAGGGAATGAGAAAAGCATTAAAAGATGGATATGTATAACATTTATGATGCCAAAACACATTGACAAAAAAATCATGCACCAGCCGGGAATCGAACCCGGGTCTGTACCGTGGCAGGATATTATTCTACCACTAGACCACTGGTGCTGTTGTTATAAAGTTTAACAATTTAAAAATATACTTCAGTGTCCTGTTTTTGACAGCCTCATGATTGTTCCTTGTATATGGACTAGTCACACACAGTGAATACACATGTCATTTTTTTTTATAACATTGTGTTAACAGAAATCATATGATTATTGTAATAATTTTGTATATTTATGAATAACTTCTTATAATAAAAATAAGGTAAATGTAGATTTTGGTTGTATGGAAGAAAAACATTATTAATGAGAAGCATATTATAATGTTTTTAAAGATAATAATAATCGTATAGTGCTGAATATATTATTTGTAAAATAGATAAGTTTAAATTTTTTTTGGATATTATATTATGAGACAAGATATTTCAGATGTTAATTCTTACTATATATAATTTCAAATTATCATATGCCAAGAAATCATCTATGGTGTAACACAACATGAAATTTTTTTCATAATACGCATCAAATTCATCTGTCGTCTTTTCATAAAATTTAAAATCATCAATCAAGGACTTCAAATAAATATCAATGTCATTTTTTAGTTGTCTAAGTCCAAAAATATCATAGACAACATAATGTATTTTCTCTTTCTGCACAATAAATAATAAAGATTATAAATCATCATCAAAACAGATAAATAATTATATTTCAAATATATGTATAAACTTACAAAGTACACATGATACTAAATTATGAAAAAAAATATTCCAAACATTTAATACAAACTATTAAAGTTTAATTATTTATACTAAATCACAAATAAAAACTAAAATTCACTCGATGTCTATCTACATCTAAAACTAAAATATCCACCAGATAGTAATTTATAGGTTAATCAATCTAATAAATATAAAATTATAGAAACATTCGACATCTAATAAATCTAAAATCAATAAAATAAAAATACATAACTAAAATTACAATACTACTCAAACACCTGATAAATCCAAATATAAAATAACAATATTTCTTATCTACATATTCACATATATTAAGATTAAAAAGAAAAACTAATTTTAATATATATTACATTGTAAAAATTTAAATAAAAATCAAATGCAAAAAAAGCAACTTAAAAGTGTTTCTCATACGATCAAGTTCGTTAATCCCTCCTCAACATTGCACACCAATGAAAATGACAAAATTATAAACAAAAATAAAAACAGAACACCATGAATTTCGAAACAGTAGAGACAAAAACTAACTTTAATGTGAAAAAAAAATCGGAGAGAACTAACCTTTGAGAGAAAACACAATATGAGAGTGAAGAAACCATGTTTTTGGACACAAAATGGAGCCAATGATGCACCTTCCTTCCGTCGTCGTCAACGCTGTTTGGGTGAGTTTTGGGAAGACGAAGAACTTCGTGGACAGAGAAGTGAGAAGACGCTATTTTGAGTTGTAAAAAACTAATAATTTATGTTTGACGTGATAGATTATATTTTATATGTTTTGGTTGTAGTTAATTGAGAAATTATAATTATATATATATATAATATTAGTTTCATATTTAAGATAATAGTATTATAGATTTTTATTTTATATTATGTTTAATTTTGTTATATTTTAACTCATACCGATATGACTATCTATATCTAGAGATAGACGTAAATTTTTATATTTTAACAACCTAATACTTCTATTACACCCTAATTAGACATAAATATTAAAATTTATGTTTCTTCCTAAAGTGTCGAACGTAAATTTTTAACAAATATTTATAAATATGCTACTAATCATTTTACGTCTAATCCATGGAAGTAAGACGTAAATACATAATCATTATAGTTATTTTTATGCCTATATATAAGATAATTGTTAAATAAAAGCATTACATTTTCAACTGTTATTTTAAACGTATTATCTATGATAATATATAAACTTGTGTGTCCATATTTTATAATATATTTTTACTTTTTATAATATAATTATTTATTAATTTTTTAAAAATTAATAGTTATTTTTACTTATTTTCTATAAAACTGTTTTTTTATTCATCAACAATTAATTTCTCTATTTTTTTCTCTTTATTTTTGATAAATATAAATTTATTTTATATATTAACTTAATAACATTATACTATTATCACCTATTAACATATTATCATTTATATTTAAAAAATACATACAAATAAATACAATAACATTTATGTTGACGCTAATCTTTTGTAAATGTTATAAAGTCTAAGAAAAACCCTGAAAGTGGAAAAAAAAAACAGATTGAATTAAACTTTTTTATTTAGTAGATATGTTATTTAATGTCTTTTTCATCTTTAACTTTTATTATTATTATTATTATTAAGATAATAATGTTTTGATTACTAAATTTTAATAAAAAAAAATCACAACATAAAATAACAATTTTTAACTAATCTTGAAATATTAAAAATTAAAAAAAATATTTAAAAGATAATATCTAAAATTATATAATAAAATTATTAAAATTGAGTACTCAAAAAAATCATTTTCTTTGTTATTAATTCTATTTTTTCATTTATTTCATCTGTGTTTGAAGTGCTTCAATGCCACTCAGATATCAATATCAGGGTCGGGGCACCGTACAGCAATGATATAAGTTTGTCAGTCAATTATTGCCGTAAATTCAATAAATTTAATACACATGTCACCAAATGGGCTCTTTATCTTCTTTTCAGACAAGAAATTAAAAGAAAATGAAAAACTATGTTTACGATAATTCCTTAATTGCCCCCATTGCATTGACCATGTACTCCCATTCATTTTAGGTGAATATGTTAATAAATTTTTACAAATGATTTTTCATTAAAAACATGATAATTAATTTTTAGAACCATTTTTATTGAAAAACAAAAAAAAGAAGTTGTACTTTTAGGGTCACTTACAATTGAAAAAGGTTCTATTTTTAATTACAACCAGTTTCTTTCTGCTCGTTTATAAAAATAGGATTCTTACACGCTTAAATACTAAAGTTAAAAGAGGTTTTGGGTATAGTCTAAATAAAAAATAATATGAAAATGTGCAAAACTTGAAGTGATAATTCTTTTATAATATGAAATATTTAATCACACAAAGAGAGATAACCATACATTATATTTTAACAAAAAATAGTTATATTTATGGAGAAGCAATAATCGTGAAATTACATAATACATATTCAATATGAACTCTATAATACGTAAATAATTCAAAATATATATTTTATGTGGTTATATCTATTGTGTATTGTTTGATGTGAAATTATTATATTTGAAATATAAATTTAAATAAAAAATAGTATTAAAAAATGATATAATAAAATGTAATATGAATATTATTAAATTTTAAAGTAAAATTTAAATCAAGTTCAATATAAAATACAAATTTAAATAAATTTAATCTTATTAAAAATATTTAATACAAATATAAGGATGATATTTATATAAAAATTAAATTTAATCTCAATTTAAAAATAAATGAAATTGTTCCATTTAAAAAATAATACAACCGAATTGTATTAAAAATAATAAATAAAAAAATTAAATTGAGAATCACATTATATTTTGCACTATAATAATAAGTGGATTCAACGTGATTATCATTGTCACAACATATCAATGCTCACTTGATAATAAAAGTTAGTTATTTTTTAAAATTGAAAAAAAAAATATGCAACACGTGAATTAACGTTGTTGGTGTAAAAAAAATTACAGTATATTCTAAAAATAAAAATCTAATTGATACAATCAAAATATAGGAATTACTCTAAATGTTTGAACAAATATAAGATTAATACCATATTTTAACCTAAAATAAATCAATATATTATATCCCCTGTTGCTCTTTTATATTTGAACAAATTCTTTGGTTTTAGTATGCAACCTGTTTTCGGATTCTTTCCAACGTCAATAATATATGATTATACGAACAATTTTGGCTAAATGAAAGAGGAGAAAAGAAAATAAAGAAGAATGCAGAAAAGCAAAAAGAAACAAGTAAACTCAAATTATGTTGATAATTAAATAAAGAAACAAATGATACAATTTTGCGTATAATTATTTAACAATCTTATTATAGTAGTACAATAATACAATTTAATTAATTTAGATATTTAATTTATTCTATTATTAAAATTATTTTTTAAGTGATTACATACAAAATCAGACTTTTTATAATTTTTATTTTAATTCCAAAGAATATATATATATATATATATATATATATATATATATATATATATATATATATATATATATATATATATATATATATATAATATGTCCAAATCGTTGATCATGCCGAAAAAGCAAAAGGTTGATGTGATGTGTAGAACATAACGGGACCATACAACAAATTATCATTCTTGCTTGATCACTCAAATGAAGATTTCTCTTAAAAAAAATTAATTGGCAGAGATATTTGAAACAAAAAGTATTATTTAGGTCAAATAATTCTATTTAAACTCCTAAATTTATTACGAATGTAAATTTCTTTTTCAGAGTAGTTAAATATAAATTTAAAATTACTTTCATAAATTTGATTTACACGCACTTGGTAATGCCCAACTCAAGGCTTACTAAGTATTAAATGCCAGATATAAAAACGATTTTCTTTTATCAAAACGAAATTATAATTAACTTCAAATTAATTTTCTACAAATTTACGGAAAAAAATTCTCTGATTATAATATATTATAATAATTAATCATACATATAATTTATCATTAAACAAGTTTAAAAAGAAAGGAGACATAAAGTCGATTTGTTTAAATTTAAAATAAACCACTTATTCAAGAAGTAAATTGAATTTTTTTCTATAAAAAACCAAAAGTACAAAATAAATAGAATCAACAAAATACATGGAAAGAATATGCTTATATTTATTTTAAAAACAAAACACAAGCAAACTCGCCCTAAAGAAGTTTTCTCAAGTACGAATTAAAAAATAACAAATAAACCGATGAATTAAAAGAAAATTGTGTACTATACTTTCAATTTTTTCAAATAATACGATAACTACATTTTTTTCAAAATTATATACTTTAAAAATAGTTAGGCACTAATAATACAACTTTTGATATGGTAACAGAACCGTTCCTGTCATTAGAGTATCACTCGAGGAATCCTGAATTCGACTTCAAAGATAAATAAATTATATATAGATTAAATACATGTAATATCTGGTTTCAGAAGAGAATGAAAAATGAATTTTTATAATTAAATTTTATTATTTTTTTATAACTTTAAAATGATATTTTTTAAGTGATTTTTTATCTTTTTATTTTTTATATTTTTTTATACTTCACAACTATTTAAAAAATGTTAGCTCAAAATAAAATAAAAATTATCAAAATTTATATTCTCCTTTAAAAACACATCAAAGTTATTAAACCTAGAAATCGGACCAAGACTCTTAAATTTTTTAACCGGACAATAGTTACCAATATTTTGTTAGTATTTATAGATAAAATATATTACTTAATACAATAAATATTAATATATTTTATTTTTATTACATAAAAAAATTATAATTTAGTACAAATTTTTATTTTATTAATTTTATTTAATTTTTTATGAGATAATTAAACACATGTTTATATTTAATAATTAATACATGTGTTTATTAAAAAATTAACATTAAAGTCTTTTGTTCCTTTACTTCTTGCTTTATAAATTTCAAATTCTTTTTACTTCTTTAAGATTAATTTCATATTAGATACTCCCCAATAAACACATAGAATAATGATTGAATATTAATTATTAATGAACTTTAAATCAATTTAAGATAAGAAAAACTATTATATTAAAAGTATGATTTGTAATTTTTTTTATTTTACTAAAACTGATATATATCAAAATTTATTACACTGAAGTAACTATTTATAGGTATATGAGTTAAAGTTAAATATATTTTTGGTCCCTTAGAAATTTTGGAACTAGTCAATTTTGAAATTTTAGACCAATTTAGTCTTTTATCTTTCCAAATGCATAGATTTAGTCTTTTTAATCAAATTTGTTAAATTTATTTGACATTTCAAACACGTTTCATAATAGCATTTGACTTAACATTAAAGTAAAAATGTGTCAAATAGTACAAATAACTCAAATACAATATTGAAATGCGTACAAAATATCAAATAAACCTACTAAAATTTGATTAAAATAACTAAATTTATATATCTCAAAAGATGAAGATTAAATTAATCCAAAATTTCAAAATTGACCGGTTCCTAAGTTAAAGTCAACAATCTAAAAATATATTTAACCGGACTTATGTATATCCTTTTATCCACATATATTACACGTATCCTTATTTCATTTGATAATTTACGTGTGTACGATGTTTATATTAAAAGTGAGATTCAATCTGTTTTATATATGTTGTTTTTCGGTGTGGATTTTATTAGGACGATAAAAAAAAAAAAAAAAAAAAGTAGAGTAAAAAAGGCATGATGTTATTAACTTCTGTGACAGAAAAACGTTATTAGGAAGAAAGAAGAAGGAGCAGGAAGGGTGTGAGTGCATGCAGTAGTGTTTCAGTGTCACAGAAAAGCAGGAGGATGGAGTCTAGATGAACTTGTTGAGGACGAACTTGGCGAGATCCAAGCCACCGGTGGTGATGCCATTGCCATCTGAGAGCTTGGAAGCAAAAGACCAAGAGAGAATGTCATGGGTTTCGGTTGAACCTGCAAGCAACCCTGTGGTGGCAGAGAACCCAATGATGACCGTCTCCGGAAGAACGCTCTTCAGGTCCACTCTCTCAGACACGATGTAGCTGGTTCTCCGGGAAGGGTGAACCAGAGAAGCCACCAAGAGCTGCGTGGAGGCGTCGTAGGTGATCAGAATCTCCGCGTTTTGCCCGTTCGCCAGACCCCACGACGCCCATCTGATAGACTCGATGGAGTTCACGTCGATGCCGATGTGACGGGGTTCCGGGTCCCACTTAGGGTTCGAGTAGGTGTCGAACTCCACAGCCACGGTCTGGGCGGAGCTGTCGTAGGTGGCGTTGTCGAAAAGACCAAGAAAACCGGCGTTGGATTTGGGCTCGGAGCCGACGGGTACGAGAGCGAATGCAAGCCCATCGGCGGAGTTTGATTTGTTGGGAGCATTGATGTTGAAAGTGAAGGAGGTGGCCCAGCTGGCGACTTTGCCGGTGGTGCTGTCCCAGATTTTGATGGGGGCGGAGTAGAAGGCGCGGCCCAGAGAGGCCGGCGTGGGTTTGCCGTTGCCTTTAACTTTGGTGAGTCGTATCCGGCCGGCGGTTGAGACGACGGCGTCACCTTGGAGGATAAGGTTGGATTGGTCGAAGGATTTGAAGTTAAAGGAGAAGTCGTCTGAGTATGCTTGGGTGAGAAGCAGCAGGAAGAGGGCTAGGGAGAGAGAGAGAACAGTGGAGAAGTTGGAGGAAGCCATGGCTGTAAGGTCTTACAGTGATGGATGTTGATGATGCATTAGGATGAGTCTGTGTTTGGTATTTATAGAACAAAAACGGGACTGTGTTTCCAGATTCACACAATTCAAACACTTTCAAACCACGCATTTACATTGTCTCCTGCTTTCTTATTATATTAGACATGTGTTTTGGAAACCAATATTATTAGATGAGTTTTCTTTTTTTTTTTTCAAAAAGTGGGTTAGTGTTACTATATGTATAATAATGTGGTAGACCGGGAGAAATTATAAATATTCATTTAGTTTTAATATACGGGTACACTTATTATATTCTTTTGAGAAGACGAAAAGAAAAAGAAATTATAAAACCTAATAAAAATAGAAATAAAATCAATATTATTATCAATATATTTTTTTATAATGATATTATCACTTTCATTTTTTATTTCTATCTTTTATTTTTTTTTTTATTTTTTGACGTGGTTCAATATAAATTATTAATTAATGTATTATTATATTTTTTTTGAAAAAAATAATAATTCACACCGAGTCATGTTAGAAAATAAAAAATAATGAAAATTAAAAAATCAAAATCAAAATATAATTTTTTACTTTTAATTAAGATTTATCATTTAATTTTTTCATTAATCAGTTGATGTGACTATTTATCTTCTTCTGTGTAATATTTTTATATGTTAATAGCAAGATTTTCTAGTTAATTCAAAATTATATGTGATTTTTATTGTTTTATTTTGAAAACATGTTAGATAACAAGATTATCGATCTTGCTTATGACGAATTGTCATTGTTATTATCATTAATGTAGGTGACCACCTGCATTTTTTGTTTCATTTCGAACATTCTCACAATCAAATTCTAAAATTAATTTATGCTAATAAATTGTTTGAAGGCACCTAAAATCAATTTTTAAAATCAATAAAAGATTATAGATTCACATCTAAATAGAAGTAACTTTTTTTAGCTTTTTTTATCGACCAAAATCCATTCTTATAAAACAGAGTTTAAAAAAAAAAAATAGTAAAAGTCAGTTGAGGTATGACATCAATTGCAACAATATTTTTTTTTTTTAAATATGTTTTTGTTCTTTAAGTTTCAATAAAATTTGGAATTAATTTATCTTCAAATATTTTAATTAATTTAGTCCTTTATTTTTAAAAATGTGTAAATTTAGTTTTTTTAACTAAATTTTGTTAAGTTTATCTAACATTTCAAGCGTATTTTATTATAGTATTTGAATTATTTACACAGTTTTACACATTTTCACTTTAATGTTAACTCAAATATTATCATAAAAAACGTTTAAAATGTCAGATAAACTTTACAAAAATTGGTAAGAAAGACTAAATTCACGTATTTCTAAAGATAAAAGACTAAATGGTATAAAGTTTTGAAGAATGACTAATTCCAAAATTTATTGAAACTTGAAGGAGCAAAAACATATTTAAATTTTTTTGTTAACCATAAAATCTCTCATTTCTTAACAAATATAAATAAGTAAACAAGACGAAACAATATAATGATCACATCATCTCGTCAATAAAAAAATTAAACAATAAAGACTCAATTGAAAATATAAAAATTATGAGTACTCAATATAAAATCAAAAGTTAATAAGGGTTCAATTGAAAACACCCAATTTTATAATATATTACTTTGAAACTTAGAATTATCTTGGTCTTTTCGATGAAGTTGAAGAAAGCACCCACTTTTAAAATATGTGACATTGAAAACACTAAATAGTTGATTAAGATGAAGTATATAAAAAAAAAAATAAAAAGTGAAAGAGAGTAAACTCTACTCAAGAGGAAGACATTGGTACAAGATTCAATTCAAGATTCTCTACGCTCTTTGAGTTTGAATGCTTAAACAACTAAATTCTCGAAAAATAATTGTAATAATATTTCTCTTGCCTAAAATCAATTAATTAGCGGTTTGAACATTGAATATCATGACTTGAACGATGGAGTTTCACTCGAAGCAAATCAATCCATCAAATTAAGTCAATTAGATCAAAATTTAAAAACAAAAAAATAGATCCAACTAATTTCAATTCTCTAAATGTAGTTAAACTTAACATTTAACATTAAAATTCAACATCAATAATTAATCCACATACAAAAATTACACTTGAAACAAAAATATGTCCTTCACGAATACTTTATCAACTCAAAACTAAATAAATAACAACCATCTTAGTTATCTAACCTAGGATTTACCATGATACATACTCTTCAAGCTAAACACTATGAAGAAATAGAAGAATGAATAATTTTTTAACTAATTTCCAGAAAACGTAATTCAAAAACTAAATACATAAACATAAAGTAGCAGAGGTTATATACATCCAATAGAAAATTTTAATCATTGCTATAACAGAACATAAAACAAGAATTTGATATTTGAAAAACAAAATTACTCAAACGAAAATTTGATCGGTTTAAATTGATTGAAACTTTATTACCTTCTAACACTCTATAACAAAAAAAGAAAAGAAAAATCACTATAATATATATATAATATGAATATATATAACAGTTGCGAATTTTCAGACAATATTTTGGGGTGCTAAAATTTTGGTTGAATTACTCTTTAATATATTTTTTCGTCTAAAAATATATGTTGACCTAGTGTTTTTTAGTTTCAATTTGATATCGATTTTATAAAAATTAATGCAATTTGATATTTTTCTTTAAATTTCTTGAAACGGAACAAGAATTTTTCATCAAAATTGATACTAGGATTATGTCAATTATACCAATAAAACACACCATCATTATTCACAACTTCAATTTTGATAAAAAATTATTGGTTCAATTCAAGAAATTTAAAGAAAAAAGGACAAAATTGCATCATTTATCAAAAGTTGACCAAATTGAGACTAAAAAAAAACTTGGAGGACCAACTTAATATTTTTGAACAAAAATAGGAACAAAAAGAGTAATCCTAAATTTTTTATATAAATTAGTCAAAAAATTATATTTACTTTTTCTATGATAATAAAAAATAATAAAATTACAATTATTGTTATTATTATAATTATAAAATTAAATATAAATAATTTTTATAATTTTAATATAATTAATTTTCATTTATAATGATTAAATTTTTAAAAATAAACAAATAAAAAATGGTTAAATTAAATAATAAATTAATTATTTTTATTTAAAAATAATTAAAATATAAAATTAAAAAATAAATGTGAAAATTCAGATATAAATATAAATATAAATATATAAAAATTTATTACAATATCAAATATATAAAATATATTAAAAATATTAAATTTGAAAAAAACAATTTAAAATCATATATTTACTTATATAAATGTAAAGAAAAAAACAATTGGAGAGACATGACCCCTTATCCAAACGAAGGTCCACCCATATATATATATATATATATATATATATATATATATATATATATATATATATATATATATATATATATATTTTATTTTTTTTATTTTTTTATTTTTTTTGCAGTTTACTTTAAATGGTAAACTTATTTTAATAACCGTATTTATTAAACTTAAGCTCACTTTTGATTCCTGTAATTTCTTGGATGTGATATTTCAGTCCTTGTGAAATCATAATCTCAGAGATTTGATGTTCCAATTTTTTTAAACTAAATAATTTTAATCAAATATTAGTATATTACATAATTGTTTACAGAAATTTTGGCAAGCTTTTAAATAATACTAATATTAATTATTCATTTCATAAAATATTAATAATGAACAATATGTTAACTTTTTTGAACAACTGAGTTATATATTAGCAGTCGATTAAAGTTATTTAATTTTAAAAGGTTAAATTTGTAATTTAAATTAAATTATGAGATGAATAATAAATTTAAGTCAGTTTATTATTTCTCCCCTTTTATTAAAACTTTTTCAGAAAGTGGTAGCATAGGGAACACCCTATAATTGTACTTTTCAAGGCCCCTTTTAATTACTGAAATAAATTGAATAATTGTTTAATAAAGAGAGTCACACGTAAGTTTTCATGGATAATGCAAATATATTAAAAATTAAAAAGTACGTCACATCTCTTTTATAAAGCTGTGGAGTTGGTAGCCACGTTCAAAACGAGGGGTCAGGATTTTTTTATCTTTAATAAATATCTAATAAGATAATGTGCATTTTTTTTTTCTAAAGTTGTATGCTTCTCTTGATTTTATGCCTGATTTATGAAAAATGTTTTCGAAACAATACTAGCAATTGCAATCACTAAAAATTGTAAACACTGTTATAATTAGTATCGGTAAATGATGATAATTTAGTTCTAGTAGGTATAAGTTGGAGATGATTTTTAATTTTTAAAATAACAAAAAATCTTATTCAACCTCTATATATATATATATATATAAGATTAGGATAACTACATTTATGTTAATGAAATTTATGAGATTATTTTGTCATTACTTTTAGAATTTAATTTAACCCTAACTAATGTAATTTAAAAACGATTAAGTATTAAGTTATACAATTTTTATAACCAAATTAAATTGTATTATAAATAGTGTTAGAAATGTAAAATTTAGAAATATGAATAATATATATATATATATATATATATATATATATATATATATATATATATATAATTTGAGGCTAAATTTATCTATTAAATCAATTTTAAAGGATTGAAATACATTAAGAGTCTACTTTTTTTAATATACAATCAAACATTTAAAATTTATCTCAGAAAGTGTTTCATTTTAAAGTTTTGAGATAATATTGTTAAAGTCTATTACCACATTCAAATTATTATTTATCTTGGAGTTTGGAATTTTTATCATGATTATGTATTTAAAAGATGTTTTAAAAAATGTTAGAAGACAAATGATATTTAAATTATTAACTTTATTCGAAATCTCATGTCATAATATATAAGTGAATGCAATTATCACTTTACAAGTCAATTTTGTGGGATTGAGTTAAGTTTAAAATTCACTTTTAACATAATATTGAAATCAGGTACTAATATCTTGTCTCGCGCACGAGATCAATATACCTCGGTGTGAAGGGATGTATTGGAAGTTCCACTAGAGATAAGGTCAATTCACAGTATATAAGTGGATGCTCCTCACCTTACAAGCCAGTTTTATTTAATAATATTTTTAAGTTATATATATATATATATATATATATATATATATATATATATTATTTTATCAAACTAATTCTTTAAGATAAAATTAAAACTGAACTTAAAAGTCAATTTTTATAAGAATATTTATACTATAAAAATATAATTATTTACTCTGATTTTAATATTCTTAAAACAAATGCACAATAAATTTTTAAGCTACACATGGTTACACGCGCTCATTTTTTTTTATGTGGAGATCCTCCGTAGTTTCTTTCTCAAATGCAGAAGATATGAATAGATTTGTTGTTTGCTTATTAAATCAATTTTATAGAGACGAAGTAGACTACTTTTATAGGTGGTTTCAAAATTAGTTAAAATTATTTTAATTAAATTTCTTTTCAATTTATTATGTTAACTACTGTCAAGTCTTCTCTATTTTTATATTTCGTAAATAAATAAATGTATTAAAAATTTCACGTTATTTAATGATATTTTTAAATTAATATATATATATATATATATATATATATTAATGTAATATTTGTCCTATTAAATTAGTTTTATAAGATAAAATTAAAATTAAACTTAAAAGTCCATTTATATAAGAATATTTAAATAAAAAGATAATTATTTCCTCTAATTTTTACATTCGTAAATCAAACGCACAAATAAATTTTAAAGCTACACATGATGACACGCACACATTTTTTTTTTATGTGGAGATCCTTCGTAGTTTCTTTTTCAAATGCAGAAGATATGGATAGATTTGATGTTTCCTTACACGAAAAGTTGTGGACGTTAGTTGGCCACGAGAAACACGTGGGATTTACGAATTTTTGTTTTTAACCGATAGTTATGAAATAAAAATAGTTTAATAACTAATTATTATAATTAATTATAATTATCATTAATTGTTATTTAAGTAACTAGGCTTGTTTGAAGAAGGATTAAAATGTTTTTTTCCATAAATAATTTGTTGACAAATAATCATATGTTACAAATTTGAAAGAATCATAATTTCAAGCCCTTTTTATTTGTATGAGTGTAAGTACGATAATTGGAGTTGAGATTGTGGATGGATATGTTCGTTTAAAGAGGGTGAGGAAACATACACAGATAATAAATATTTTGAAAATGTTTGGAGAAGTTAAAAATAAATTTGGTATTTTGTTTTATGTTATATTTTTTCTTTTATTAGACATAACTGTTGTTTGACAAAGTAATATAAATATGACTTAGTTAAACTGTTTATTTGCGGGGGAATTTCATAAATAATATATAAAGACTTTTGAATAGAGGTGGCAAAATGGGCCAGTTTGGTCCGGGCCCAGCTCGCTTGTGGTCCAGCAAAAACGGACTGGATAGGATTGGTCCGCCACTAATAAATGGGTTGGATATTGTAACCCGTTTCCTTTTAGGGCGGGCTGACCCGTCTTTTTTTATAATTTTTTTTTATTTTTTTAACTTTTTAAAAATTTTGTTTATAAATCTATTATATATAACTTTATTTATATAATATAAAAAAATATTATTTTTTAATTTTAAACATAAAAAAAAAAAAAATGGGTTGATGGATCAGGAGGAACTGACCCATTTTAGTCTGTTAAATTGGTGGGCTAAACGGGTAAGATTACAACGAGTTGACGGGTTAAAAATTTCAACCCGATCCGTCCTTTTCTTGACGGGCTGACGGACCTGACCCGCTTTAACATTCCTATTTTTGAAGAATAATATAAATTGAAATTAGACTATAAATTTAGAAAATAAGCTTAAAATAAAAATAATTGGTAACCTATTCTAGAGGTTGTTTTCACTAAAACATGACATCATATTTTGCATTACAATAAAAATAAATTTTGGAAGTAGAATTGCACTTTGTGGCGGATCATAGAAGATTACAGGAGGGTCGTGGTCCCCAAGATATTTTATTTATTTTAAAAAATATTTTCTTAAAATTTTTAAAATTGATTTTTATTTTTTTATGAAATATAATATTTCATATAAAAAATAATAAAATCAAAAATCAAAACATAATGAAGAATAATAAAATTTATTCAAATATTTTTTTGTTTTCTTCTATCTTAAGTTTGTCACATATTGTATTCATTTATTATTCTTGTATTTTTTTTTTGTTTTTTCTTTCTCTCGCTCTTAGTTCTCATTCGTTCTCTTCTAAGATAAAAAAATGTTACTCTCTCCCTTCTCTTAATAGGAAAATATTAGTTTGATATTTAGTTTTTATTTTCATCTTATGAGTTTTTTGTATATTTATTTTTTTATTAATATAAAAATAAAAGTTATGTATTATATGTTTTTTTATAACCATTTTTTAAATGTGACTTGATTATCATATTTTTTTAGTAATTAAGGCTCTCAATTTTTTATTAGATTTTGATAGATTATTTTTTAGCTTTAATTTTTTTTAAATAGATATATTGATGAAAAATAAAATAATAGATTCATTTTTTGTGAAGTGATAAAAGGGAAGATACCCTTGAAGATAAAAACAATAAAAATTTATTTCTTCACTTGTTTTCAATCATGATACTAGGAATTCAATTGTTGAATTAGAGAACCATTTCTTAAAATTTAAAGAATTATAAGTGGGAAGTTTCATATTAATTATTTTGAATTATAGACGAAATGTTTCATATTAATTATTTGAAACTTATTATAAAAAAATGTATTCAAATATGAGAATATTCAGGAAAAGAGATGAAATTAGAAAAACTAATTTAAAGTGAGTTTCATATCAAATACAATTTCAATACTATAATTTTTGTAAAGAAAAAACATACAAGAATTTCAATACTAAATTATATATATTTTTGTTATATTAGTAATAATAATAATTAAATATATAAAATTTAAGTATATTATTTTGGTCCTTTTAAACTTTTTGACTAAGATTCGTCATTGCATCCCAACTTGCACAATTAAAAATATTATATGAAGCTAGAACTAAAATAATTATAAAAAAAAAAACAAGTTTTATGCATATTCTAGAAAAAGAAAAACACATTTTCACTTTACATCTGATTTAGTTTAAAATTTACATAAAGTCAAACTTAAATCGTGATTGCATATGATATCAATTTTTTATATAAATTGAATTCATAAAATATAAATAAAAAAATACTCGTGATTTTTCATCTTACTTTTCTATATTTGAGGTGGTGATTATTGGATATTTGTAGCAACTTGAAAGTGAACATATGAGATGATTTATTTATCTTCCTTTCTTTTTTTCTTCAAATCTGGTACATGTCCATCATGTTTCTGTGTCGTGTGATTATGTCCTATAAAATCATAGCATTCAACAATTATGTTTTCTCTTCAACTCGCTGTGTACAACGTTATCTTCATTTACATCTTTTAACATTGGAGAGATTTTGTCAATACTAATTTGTCGATAAAGTTTTCAATTTTTACAGGAAAGAAAATGGTAACTTCCATGAAAAGGGCATACAGAAGAGAAATGAGAAAAAAGCGTCAACATGATACTTATCTTAGTAATGTAAACATGATTTAACAAAGTTATTAACAGAAGGAATTAACCAACCGATAAAAAGTTTAGATGCTTAAGTTTATGTTAAGTAATGAAAGTTTCCCATACTAAAATCATTTTTCAAATTAATCTTGTAAAGTTAAATTACACGTAAATTTTAATTTGTAACCCAACATTTATAAAATACAACCTATTTTAATAAATTAAATTTAAATTAAATTTTGAAATTCACTTTTTTAATTAAGAATTCAAATAAGAGTAATGAAAATGTTTTGATATATTCAATAAATATCATATTATTTAAAAATGGATTAAATATGTTTTTGGTCCTCAAGTTTAAGTAAAATTTGGAGTTAGTTCCTCTTCAAATTTTTTTACCAATTTAGTCCTTAATCTATAAAAATATGTGAATTTAGTCCTTTTAACCAAAATTTGTTAAATTTATCTGACGTTTCAAGCGCATTTTATGATAGTATTTAAATTATTTACACCTTTCGCTTCAAAGATAATTCAAATATTATCATAAAATGCACTTAAAATGTCAAATAAACTTAACAAAATTTGGTAAGAAGGACTAAATTCATGTATTTCTAAAAATGAAAGACTAAATTGGTATAAAGTTTCAAAGATAGACTAATTCCAAAATTCATTGAAACTTAAAAACCAAAAACATATTTAATCCTTAAAAATATATGTCAAGTACACTTTAAATACTCATTTTTTCTTCTCTTCATATTCAGATACATCCTTTAAAAATAAAATGTGACAGAACTATATAGTGGATAATATTTTGAATATCTAATTTTATATTTTATATTTTACGTTTTATTTGTTAAGACATATATATTAGATTATTTTCATAAAATACAAAATAAAATGAATATCTAATTTAATTTAAATTAAAAAGAAAAAGAAACTATAATCCATTAATATTTTTATGACAAATATATTTTTATTTTTATTCTATGTATATATAGAGATAATAGATTTGTGAAGATGTAGTAAAATGTGGTCTACATTCATTATTGTTAGATGGAGAGATGCAGCTAGCAGTAGCAGTAGGTAAAGCACCTCCATCATTGTGTTCAGGAAAAAGACGTGACTCTGTTCATGATTTTTCTTGAAAGTGCCAACACAATAGTAGTGGAATAATTCGTGGAATAATTTTTAATGTATGCGACAAAATTTTACTGTATGTTTTCAATACTTTTAAAATCATGTTTATTTTTCGGTTTATATAGTATTCAGTGGTCTTAGATTTAAAACAGTAGTTATTTTCTTTTTGACTTTTCGCTTCACATAAACTATTCTTTTATCATACTAAAATTAGGTTAAAAAAAATGTGTTGTATGGTTGTAACAATGTTTTGAAAAGAAATATGCTTTCTATTTCTATAATTTTCATTAAACTTAATTTTAGTTATTATACTTTTCAGTTGATGAATTAGTCCTCAGGCTAAATTAGTGTGAATTTAATTTTTCCTAATATATTTTTAAGATTAAATATATTTTTAGTCTATAAACTTTGACGTAGAATAGAAATTCGTTTTTATCTAAAATTTTGATACATTTTATTACTTAAATTTTTAAAAATAAATAAATATAGTCTTTTTAACTCAATTATATTAATTTTTTTTAACATGTTAAATACATTTATAGTTTATATTAAAGTGGAAACATATCAAATGGTGTAAACAACTTAAATATTAACTTAAAAAAAATTGAGACAAAAAATGTAACATCCAAATTTTAGCATCTTAAAACTAATAAAATAGGATGTTTTATCATAGTTTTAAAACAGATAATTCAGTGTACAAAATATATCAATATAATCTCACAAAAGATATGACTAATAAACCCTAAACCCTAAACCCTAAAATCTTAAATTTAACAAGAACATTTCACATAAATAACTTTAGACATACCATCAATTTCACAAACTCAACCTAAGGTAAAAAATTAAATTTAAATCCAGTCCAAGTACGGTCAAATCCATGATTAACCTAATCAATTGACATCAAATTCAACATGCGGACTAAACAAACAACGTCAAATCTCACTTACCTATTAACCTGCTTAAACAACTCTATAAATGTCATACACCTTATAAACACGTCAAACATCTCTAACTTCATATAATGCTCTATCTACACGAAACATCACAAAAATGATAAGGACATACCATTATGATCACTGATCAACAAAGACTCTGATAATTAAAACGTCGCATGCAAGCAGAAGAGAACATGCAACAAAAAACAAAAAAAGAATAAAAAGAGAACGGAAACTCAACTTACGCAAACGAAGAATTTGATCGGTCTAACTTGAAGAGCTCGCTGAGAGGATCAATCATACAATCTCGATTTTTCAATCAGACGATCAAAAAAATAAAACTCTTAAAGAGAAGTCAGAGAGCTCTAGAAAAGTGATTTCTAGAGAAATAATGTGTTTTAAAATAATGAAACTCTTTTATAATAATTCTATTTATATTAAAATCTTTTAATATTAAAATAATCGAGTCTCATTATTTTTAAATCACTATCACTCTTAAAATACCATTTCCTAGAATTTTACAAAAAAATAAATTAACATAATTAAATTAAAAATATTATATTAATTTATTCTTAAAATTTAAAAAAAGAAAATATATAAAATGAGAACAGAAAGTTTGACATCAATTTGAGAAAAAAAAAAATTTAACCCTATTTTTTATGTGTAAACATAATCATAGTCACGGTACATATAAATGACATAATTAGAATAACCATAATAATGATAATGTTACATGAAAGCACAATAAAGTAAAATGTCACCGAAAAATTAAGAAAAATATATATCTTTAACTAAATAAAAAATTAAACATATGTTATCTTTTAAAAAATGAATAAAAAAATGTTTCAAAATTGAGGAAAAATTATTTCCACTCAATCTTTAACAATATAATATATATATATATATATATATATATATATATATATATATATATATATATATATATATATATATATATATAACAAAAGCCACAAATTTCCAAAACAAAAAACAAAAATGTCTATTTTTTATCATTCTTTTATTTCTTCTCCTTTTATATAAAATAGTTTTATATTTTCTTTTTCACTGATCTTGTTTCCTTCTTAGTCTTCTTCCTTTTGGTTTTCCCCCTGAAGAATCATAGGTCATGGTGTATTTGTGATAAGATATGGTCCATATACATTTATGCACGAGACATTTCTTTTCTTGAAAAGTTAGCTATTTGTAATAATTATAATTTTTTATGATTTTATTTCAATGTGTCACGTCACACGAGTACCAAATTTATTTGTTATAATGCCTTACTCAAATATTACATACAAATACTCATAAATCCAAAAAAAAAAATCGAAGCATTAATTACATCACAAAAAAAAATCTATAAATTAATTTATAAAAATAGATAAAAAAATAATTAAAAAATACAGGTGGGTGTTTTTTTGAATGAACAATATATTAACATTATAAATATAGGTGAAAGCAATAATAAAGAAAAAGAAGTAGTTAGTAATTAGGATAATGTTAACAATTCCAATGTGAGTTGTTTCAATGGAAAGAAGTTTTTCAAAGTTGAAATAATCAAAATTTATTCAAGATCAACAATGTCCCAAGAAAGATTAGACGAATTAGTCCTATTATATCGTGAAAAATAAATGTTAAAAAAATAATTATGACAATTTAATAAATAATTTTGCATCAAAAAATTTAAAAAATAAATTTTAAATAAAGGCCTCATTTTTAAGTTTGTTTTAGGCCTCCGAAACTCTTGAGCCGCCCCTTGACTACACAATCTCCTTCTTCGTGTGTGTGTGTGTGTGTATATATATATATATATATATATATATATATATATATATTTCTTTGTTTTCTACATAGTATCAAAGTGTTGGGTCTCTACATGAACATTAAAATTTTTGAAAATTGTGAGATAATCACACTGATGTTTCATGAGATAGATCCAACTAAAATGAGTAAAATCATCAACGAAGAAGACAGTGGCAGATCTTGATAAAAAGAATTTGAAGGAACCAAAATAATATACTCAAATTATATATATTTAATTATTGTCACTAATATAACAAAACTATATATAATTTAGTATTGAAATCTTCTTGTATGTTCTTTCTTAAAAATATGATAATTTTGAGGTTGTATTTGATATAGAACCCATTTTAAATCAGTTTTTTCTAATTTCATCTCTTTTTTGCATATTCCCATATTTGAGAACGTTTTCTTAAAATAAGTTTTAAATAATTAATATGAAACTTTTCATCTATAATTCCAAAGAGTTAATGTGAAACTTCCCACTTATAATTTTTTTAATCTTAGAAAATGTTCCTCTAATTCAAGAATTGAATCGTTAGTATTATGCTTGAAAATAGATGAAGAAGTAAATTTGTATTGTTTTCATCTTCATGTATATCTTTCTTTTTATCACTTAAAAAAATGAATTTATTATTTTATTCTTCATCAACATGCCTATTTAAAAAAAATTAAGACTAAAGAATAATTTATCAAAACCTAATAAAAAATTAAGAGACGTAATTACTACAAAAAATCTATTATAATCAAGTCACATTTAAGAAATGGTTATGAAAAAACATATAGTACATAACTCTTCTTTATGTATTCATAAAAAAATAAATATACAAAAAACTCATAAGATGAAAAACAAAACTAAATATCAAACTAATATTTCCTATCAAGAGACAAAAGAAAGTTACCTTTCTCATCTTAAAAGAGAACACATGAGAAATGAGAGCGAGAAAAATGAATTTATGTCTAACTTTTTATCTATTTTCTTAAAACAAAAAACAAAAGAAGATATGCAAAAGTACTAAATGAATACAATATGTGAGAAACTTAAACAGAGAGAAAAGAAAAAATATCTCAATAAATTTTATTATTCTTTATTATATTTAATTTTTTATTTTATCATTTATTAACCTTAAATATTATATTTTATAAAAGAAATAAAAATCAATCTAATATTTTTTTTTAAATATATTTAAAAGAATTTGAAATATTTTAGGGGATGGGGCCTCTTATAAGCCTTCTAAGCTCCGCCATTGGAAAGAGACATAATATCTAGAACCTTTTTTATGGGTACAAGAGGAGGTCCCCACACATCAGAAGGCACGAGATCAAAAGGAGTAAGAGAAGAAGAAATACTTTGATTACAATGTAAAGCAAAAAATTTGGTCAGTTTACAACCACTACAATTAGAAATATCATGACTATCCAAAGTACCTAAGTCTCATGTAGATGCTAAAAATTTAAATGAGATGCAGAAACATGATTGAAGAAGACATATAGTCCACTTTGCCTATGACCTATCTCAATCACCTTTTAAGATGTGCGGTCTTGTACAAAACATTTAGATGGAGTTAAATACACATTATTTCCAAAATCACATATTTTTCCAACAAAGGCAAGATTCATAGTAAGACAAGGTATGTAGTAAACATCAAACAAAGACAAAAATGTTGTGGCAATGATACCAATACCAGATAATGGAACTGACTCGCTATTATCAATTGCAATTGACATGGATGAGTTAGTTGATAATGAAACAGAAGAAGGAAAATTATGTAACATATGATTAGTGGCACCTGAGTGAGTCAATGATCCATTTGTCAGAAGATATATATGTTGATGATGTACCTTGAGATTGCAAGGTTATGTTGGTCTGCAGTTGGGAATCAAGTCTAATTTCCTCTGCTAATAATTCATTAACAACATCATCAATAAAAGGTAGAGGGTTATGATGTAAAATTGAACCACACAAACTTTCAAAATAACTACGCAAGACCATAAGAAATTGAACCAAAAGTTATGATTCCCTAAGAGTAATATACGGTGCAAAAACACTCAATTCTACAAGCTCAGTCAAAGCAAGTTGATCCCATAGGATTGTCATGACAGAATAAAAGTCTCGAATGTTCATGTCATTTTGCTTCAACGAACGAATATATGTCTCAAGTTGACACTGTTCGAAAAAAATTAGATTGGGTATACAATCGACATAAGTGATCTCATACCCTCCTCTACAATATCAAATTTTGCTAATTGAGTAATAATCGAGTGTATGACAGAATTATTGACCCAAGTGATTATTTTAGAGTTATCAACTTTCCATACCTCTAAAGTAGTAGCATAATCATCGAATTTGGTGTCAATCAATTTTGCCTTAACACCTGAAATATAACACCGCATGGACTTTCTTCGAAGAAAGTTTTTCATAACATAACTCCAGTAGGAATAATTTTTATCATCCAATTACACACTAATAGACTGAAGAGAATCATCTTTACATGTCGTCATGACAAATCGAATACAAAATAGAAATGTGAACCACATAGTGGAAGCAACAAACAAAACATAATATAAACTCAATATTAGATGATTGCAAATACCTTAAAATGACATAAAAAAAACATGATGCAGAACCTCCAAAAACACCTCAAAGCAGAAAAGAGGCTTAGGGCTAAGGGTTTAGAAAAGAGAAACTACTGCAAGGACCTCTTCTCAATCATAAAATTTGCAAAATAGCTTAGGGCTTAGGGTTTAGGAAAGAGAAACTACTGCAAGAATCTCTTCTTAATCATGGATCGTTTGAGACTCTTGATGTCATGTAGAAAGTAAATAAATATATGAAGAAGGGGATTGTTTAGTATTGACTGTGTATAAAATATTACAAGAGATGTGTTATAGATACACATAAAGTTAACTCTAGAAGTCACAAGTAAATGGACCTAAAATATGTGTCTATACTAACATATAAAATGATGGAATATTGTGAAAGGTTGAGGTAAGTTTGTGAGGGATGAAGGTTGATTTTAGGACAAAAATACAGTTATTTTATGTGAAAGGTATAAAATTTGGTTGTAAGTGAATTCTTGGTTGTGTGGTAAGTTAAAAAGGGGTTATGTTGATTAGAGTTTATCTATGTGTGCTAAATTAGAATTAAAGAACCTTATTTGTTTTTATTTATCAATGAAGATGAATTTAACATATAAGAATGACATAAGTGTGAAAACTCAAATTTAAGATAAAAAAGACGGACACGAACAAAAAACAAGAACAAGAAAATGGAAAAGATAAAATTAAAAATTAAAAATTAAAAGAACGATTTATACAATTAACGGAAAATGTGATGTCATTTGAAGGAGTTCCAAAATAACTCTTCACAGAGTCGTCATCCAATAATGCAAGATAAGACTAATGTAAGAAAATAACCCTTTCTTTAAAGAACTTTAAGAAACTCTCACAATTCATTTAATATTCCAAAATTGTTTACTAACATAAGAATTGACTGTTTATAGCCTTATGCATATGAAATTCCTAAGCTAATGTGCCTTAAAGTCAAATGCAAATTTAAATATAAAAGCTTAAAAGCTTGGCCGAAAATTTAAAATAACCTAACAAGGAAAACTTTGATTTCAAAATTCAAAAAGACAATGACTAAAAGTCAAGGAGACTTGATTGTTTTACTAGTCTAATTACGTGTCTGCAATATTTGAGGGCATAGATTGTAAATTGGGTTAGGAGCAAAAGGGTATTGATAAACATAAGTGTGATTTAATTAGTTAGATAATACTCATTTTTGTTTGTGTCAGTTTGATACTCGTTTTTAGAAAGGTGTCAATCGAGTCCTAATTTTTGAAAAATTGTTTTAGTTAGATCCCTTTCAAATAAAAATTATTAACGTCGTTAACTTTATTTATGACTTTTACCACTAAATTCTAATATAAATATAAATATTTAATTTTATAAGTCATTCTAAATATTAATACTATTAACGGTGTTAATAATTTTTTTCTACAAAGAACCTAATTGAGATACCTTTTCAAAAGTTGAAACTCAATTAATGATTCTTTACAAATGAGTAATAAGCTGACACATCAAAAAATAAAAGTAAATATCATCCAACTAATCCAACTAATTAAACTTATAGAACGTCACCTTATAACATGCACTAAAGATCAAAGATTTTTACTGTCTTGATTTTTTATTTTATTTTTTTATTGCAGGTTTTGGTTCGTTATTGATTTAGGGAGGATGAGATGTTAAGGAGTGGTAAATGAATTTACTTTTGCATAATGCATGTCTTGAGTAAGAACCCCAATTATTCCAATGGAAGAAAGTTTTGGGAGAAATTTGTAAGAAAAATATGTCTATACATTGTTTTATGCCTTTTTGTAATTGGAAATGCCTTTGTTAAATGAGTAAACACAATGATTGTCTTTGGACATATATTCCATAGTAGATGAATGTGTTAAGTTTCAATCTTGTCAATTTTTTTTTATGTTTGTTCTCTTTTAAGAGGGTTGGGAAATCATATTGTCCCTATTAAAATATATATATTTTTTTGATAAAAAATACAATTATTACAAGAAAATGTTAACTTGAAAACTGATATTAATGTTTCTTGAAGATTTTCATAATGACCTTTTGACTTTAACGGATAGGTAGGTAAAAAAAATTAATTACCTTCTCTCTATATATTTTTCTCTTTATTTATTCACTCAGTAAGCCTCAGCCCCAATTTTTTAATGACCTTTTTTAATTTTCTTTTTAATTGTTTTTTTAATTTTCTAATTTTTTAATACATTATTATTATTATTTTAATTATTTTAAAAATTTTAATATATACTTTTTTTCTTTTTTAATTTTGTTTTCAATTATCTTTTTCATTTTTTTTAACTTTTCATACATTATCATTTTTTTAATTTTAAACTTTTTTTAAATGTTATATAAAAGAAATTAAAAGATAAATAAAAAAAACCAACATTAAAAAAGAAAAATAAAATAATATATATATATATAGATATTTTTAATTATTTTTGTTATTTTTATTTATTTATGTTTGATTTAATTTTTTTATACATATTTTTAATAATATATTATATAAAATTAAATTAAAATTGAACTAGAGTTAATTGAATTACACTTTTATGTTTATTCAAATTAATATTTAGAATATATATATATATATATATATATATATATATATATATATATAAATTAAAAACTAAAAAATAAAAGCTAATAAAAAATTTTAAAAAGTAAATGGATTTTGAAATTTGGGAGAAGAGTTGACCGAATTTCAAAATTCGGTGAGTTTCAGATATTATTGAAATGCGGTGAATTTCAAAATCGGATTTTGATCCGGTGAGTTCCTAAATCACTAAATTTTTTTATCGAAATTTCAAATACGGTGATTTCCTAAACTAGATTTCCAAATCCTGTGATTTCTTAAACTATATTTCAAAATTCGGTGACTAAATTTTTTTTTTGTAAGAAGAATGTTCGTTCGAGTTGGTTGAAATTGATTTTGGGGTGCGAGACTTTAAATAAATATACATCAAACATAGTAAATACATTTCATAAATAATAATTACTACTTACCTAATTTACATAACATTTTTTTCGTGTGAAGGGTATAATTGGTAGGGGAAAAGTTTGGAAGTGCAGAATAAATACTTGGAGGTGAAAAAGAAAATCTTCAACCTAAATATACGTGCCATCATTGTGTTGGAAACTTCTCCCTGCACCTCCAACAAATTTTCTACAACTCCGTTATTTTTCAATTTTCCCATAATACTCCTATCACTTTGAACAATAAAACTAATTACCCTTCTTTCTCTCCTCTCTCCTATCTATGTATTGCGCTACCTTCACTCCACATCACCCAAACTAATAAACTACCGGATTTTAAAATTCCATAAATAAATATGAAATTCGTTTCCCAATTAAAGTTGTATTGTATGTCTCATCAGGCCATCGACAACGCACAGTCCTCCGGTCCATCGAACAAGACTGGGAGGGGTTGCCTACAGGACCATCGGTCGAACGACCCCACAGATGAACTATAAAGTACCATCGGTCGATCGACCCCACAAATAAATCACACGTTACCCCAAAAGGGACCATCGGTCGATCGGTCTCACAGACGAATCACGCGTTACCTCGTAAAGGACCATCGGTCGATCGGTCCCACAGACGAACCACGCGTTACCTCGTAAAGAGCGTCGGTTGATCGGTCCCCAGGTCGATCACGCATCAACCCATGGAGATCCATCGATCGATCAGTCTCATAAGTGATTCGCGTAGTGCCTTACGTATGACCATCAGTCGGTTGGCCATATATATTAATTATTCACTTAGGTTGTTAAACTCAGAAGATAACCAGCCTAGTCAAGCGGCCATCGGTCGATCGGCCAAACGAGACCAGTCAGCTGGATTAATTAACATTAAACAAGTCAGTAATTTTGATTAGAGGATCATTGGGCCGTGATTAAGGAACCCTAATCACAGGCCCATACCACCAGAAACTATAAATAGGGCCCAAAGGTAGGTTGGTGAGGATCTTTTATTTGCATTTATTACTACAGTTATACCTATACACCGGTCGGTCTGATGACTTAAGCATCAGAGTCTTTTAGACAGGTACCCCGATCGAGCGAGGAGGAAGATTTCTTGGTGAAGAAGCTATCGCAGGTTGTGAAGAGAGGAGACTTAAAGAGGAAAGGAGTAAAATTGAAGTGGTTCTTAATAGACGCTTGGTCCCTACACCCGAAACAAAAGTCAAATTTGTTTTTAAATTAAAATTTTTAAATTAAAATCCACCAAATTTGAAAATTCGATAAAAAAATTACCAGATTTTGAAATTCAGTTAAGAAACTACTAGATTTCGAAATTCAGTTGAAGTATTACACAAATTTCCAAAATCGCTATTATATATACTAGTAAAAACACATACGTTATCGCGCTTGTGTGTTCGTATTTTTTAATTTTCATAAAAATTTGAATTAAGATTAATAAGAGATATAATTTAATTTTTAAAATAGTTGTTAAATGTAAAATTAGAAAAATAAAATAGGTACACAAAAGTAGCTTTAAAATAACTGTTAAGACAAAAAAAGCTTTTAAAATAACGGTTATAGATAAATTATTTTTAAAATAATAATTGAGAGTAAAAATGGAATAAGTGGACAAAAAAGAATACTTCTTTTATATATATATATATATATATATATATATATTATTTTTGTATTTTTTTAAATTTTGTTTTAGTTTTCTTTGAAATGTTTTAAATTTTATTTATTTATTTTATCGGATTTTAAAATTGGTGCATTTTAATTTAAGTATAGATTTTTTCTTTTGTGTACCATATTTCGAAATATGATATTTTTTAAAAAAGAATTTTATTATAATCGGGAAACAAATTTCATATTTTTATATTAGATTTCAAAATCCAATTGTTTATTCAAAGATGAATATTGTGGGAAAATTGAAAAAATTTTGAAGGTGCCTTGTCCTCCATTGTGCTTGGTGCTACCCTTCTTACAAAGACTATGTAGACACCTATGGGCCGAAGCAATCATTCAAGGGTTTTTCTTCCTTTATCCTTATAATTTCTAATTGCACTTCTATTATTTTCAAAATGACTATTTTATTTCCTTTAAAAGTGATTTTTAGATTATTTGTTTTTGAAATCTTTCAAATATGATTTTTGGAATAGAATTTTTTAGAACAGAATTTTCAGAATTCTTTTTAAATGCATAAAATGTATTCCAAAACAAGCTTTAATTCTGGAACAAGTTTTTCTATGAGTTCTCTCTTCTTCTTCTTCTTGCAATAGTATCATAGTAGTGTGATGCTGTGAGAGATGGTATTTTAAATTTTTTTGTTAGTATGAGGTGCAGGAAGAAAAAGCATCACTCAACCACTTAGGATTCAGCATGGTGAGCTTGGGTTTGGGCCTCGGTAATCATGGGCTGGTGACCCAACAAGTTTATATGTATGTAATGTTTTTAGTTTGGATGATGTGTTTGCTTGCCAGCTATCATCTATTACTTAGTAGAAAGAGAGTCCTAATAAGTTGGTTACTTAATATTTAAATGTAATTTTTTTATAATATTATGGATAACCATTGAACAACTTTGCTTCATTTTTTATTGTAAACAAACAAAAAATATTAATAGCATATTTTTCAATTAAGCTTATTGTTAGTAATGCATCTAGGGATGATGACCGGCAGAGGTACTGACGGTCTCTCCGTCTTATTCCGTATTTGTGAAAAATATATACCAATTTTTTTTTACGTATACAAAGATTCATTTTTTATGTGTAAATATTTATATATTCGTAGATATTTTTTATTTGGTTAAATTATTTTTTTTATCATTGTTTTTGTTAATAAGTGTCAAATTCATTTTTTAATTTTTTTTGTTTTAATTTGGTCTTAGTTTTTTTGAAAATGATTTATTTTGGTCATTGCTGTTAGTTTGACAAAACGAAGATAAAGTTAATATCACGTGTCAATTTTTTTTTTGTTTTTGATTTATTTATTTTTTTAATTTTAATTATTTTTTTATACATGTCACTTTATAGTTGTGCCACATGCCAAGAAATCACAATTAGGTCTTTATATTTGTTTTTAGTTTTAATTTAATCATAATTTTTGTAAAAAATAAAGCAATATTATTTCTTCTTATATTGAGACTCAACTTATTTTTTGTATAAATGATAGGGTGATATTCTCAATAATTTTAACATTTTTATCAAATATTTCTGAAAATATTTTTAAATTAAATTTAAAATTTATACAAAATACAAGTTTGAAATCATATTGTTAGAGTTTGAATGTAATTATTAAATCTAATGTGTAACGGAACACAAATCATGCAACCAAAAAAATACATGAATAAATGAATAGTAGAATTCTCAAGATTGAAGTATTAATTCTATATCAATTCACCCATGTAGGACCAGACCGAGACTTATTGACACATGGTATAACTATTGACACGTGGTACAACTATGAAGTGACATATGTAAACGAAAATTAAATTTAAAAAAATAAAAAAATCCAAAAATTCAAAAAATAAAAAATGACACATGACATTGACATTAACCCCGTTTGATCAAAACTAACGACAAAGATCAAATTAAATCATTTATAAAAAACACCAGAACCAAATTGAGACAAAAAAAAATTAGAGGACCAATTTGACACTTCTTGACAAAAAATAAAGACCAAAAAAGTAATTTAACCAAATAAAAATTATTTAGAGTATATATCAATATTTACACATAAAAAAAAAGAATATTTATAAATGATTTACACATAATTTGTAGGTTCCTAAAATTATACATGGCATGCAGCCCTAGATTACCGCAAATTTGAAAATATCGTCGTAGTTTTCTCTTCACCACATGCAAGAGCTACCTTTAATCCACACATATAAACAAAGCAAAGAAACCAAATATGGTTGAACTTCATAATTTAATTTACCTGCTTCAAAATCTTGCAGAAAAAAAGAAGAAGAAGAAGAAAGAAAGTATTAACAAGATTATGGTGATCTCAAAGAAAACAATAGGTGCGATGTTGATGTGCTTGGTGATTAGCATGGGCAGTGTTGAAAGGGCTGAAACTCTGTCAGATTGTGCCAAACAATGCATGCCTGTGTGTCTGAAAGAGAAGGGTGCTACCATTGCTGTGTGCGGCCCAGCTTGTGAGAAGTATTGTGAACAAATTTCTGGGAATAGCAAACTCAGAGCAAAACAACCATAGTGTTTCAGGATGTTTCTTAAATTCTTCAAATCCAAAATGTTTTTTCCCAGCTTTTCATCACACATTTCTTATCCTTTTTTTGGTTTATAAATTTTTCGAGAACACAACTCTCAAATTGATGAACCACTGCAAATTATTTTGCCAATTTCTGGTTTTTTTGGCCAACCAGACATTTTATAGAATTTGTTGCTGTCTAACTGGTGACATTGGATAATGTAATGGTTTAAGGATACTGTTAGGGAAAAAAAAATTTAAGGTATCAAATTGATCATTTATTCGCAGCATCCATCTAGGTTTCATTGTCCTTGTAGATAGATTAAACATCGGTTAACATTGTACTTTTAAGAAATTTGCGCTTAAAAAGAATAGATTAATACTAACTGAAGATATAATTAAATTAAGAACAAAAAATTAGTTAAAATTAACACAAATTTTTATGTATTAATAAAACAACTGTTTTTTCAATTAATCAAAAAATATAACAAGAATGAAATTTGTCATATAACTTTGTTATTTTATGAATGTCAATAAACTTATCGAACATGGTGTTTATAATTAGATGAAAATGGAAACTCTTTATATTACGGAGGTATAGAGTATTTATAGATAATATTTTGAAAAAAGGAAATTATATTAAAATTAAAATTACAATAGAAGCACATTAATATATTTTTTTTCGTTTTCTTTCAATCAATGTTAATTATATTTTTTCTTAATGTTACTCTCTCAAAAGGTTTATTTTTCAGTACACTCTCTATACTTCTTTGTGACAGTTCATTAAAGTTTTCTTACAGGAAATTATACCTTCTTAATTTTATAATTTATAATGTTTTAACACATTTTTTCCTCTGTATACTAGTTAAATTAAGAATATATATATATATATATATATATATATATATATATATATATATATATATATATAATTGAAGAAAAATTATATCATCTTCAAATTTAATAAATAAAAATATATAAATGCTTTTTTATAGAAGAAGAAATAAATAAGGTATCATTTACTGATATTTTAAATAAATGAAAACTGAAATTATTCTTCCGCTTCAAAAACTATTTATCAAATACAATATTA
This sequence comes from Vigna unguiculata, assembly GCF_037176805.1. Taxonomy (NCBI): domain Eukaryota; kingdom Viridiplantae; phylum Streptophyta; class Magnoliopsida; order Fabales; family Fabaceae; genus Vigna; species Vigna unguiculata. The sequence goes on from NC_140798.1 coordinate 5,114,576, forward strand.
GGTTAAGAGTAAAAATATAAATCATAAAAAAAAAGTTTTAAAAGAGTAACTAATGAATACATAGATTAAGACCACGAAAGATATATGAGAGTATAATGAGAGTTTTATATTTTGGTATTTGGGTTAATATTGGATCTCTGTATTTGTTTCTATTAATTATAATTAAAGACTTTTATGAACATTATTTTTTTATTAGTGAATTAGATGAAGTATTTATGGATAGGAGTAGTCTTAGGTCCATAATAAATACTTTGAAGATATGAATGTTGAATTAGTTTTAAAGGTAAATTTTGTTCTAACTCGCTCATTGGACCAAAACATTATTCACATATGGTACAAAGACAAACTAAAATATACCACATGGGTGAAAATGAAATAACAAGAATAAAAAAAAAATTATAAAACAATTCAAAAAAATTTAACAAACTAAAATAAAAAAAAATCTATAATAGAAACTAAAAAGACATTTAACACTTTAAATTGTGTTTCAAAAACATTTTTAGTAATGCTGAATAATAATTATTTGATAACAAATTTATTGTCTTGCAATTAATTCTGAAAAATTTCTGAAAGGGATGTGGATTGTTTGTTGAGTGTCGCATGTTTCCTTCCAACTTACGTAACTATACATTAATAATGCCAAAAGGAAAAAATAGAACAAAAAAGAAAGAGAATAAAGAAATTAGTAAATGACAACTTTAAAGACAGTCTGTATATGTTCCTGGATTAGGACATTTAAATGGCTTATATCCACAAACATATGTAACAACATTACAATATAAAGTTCCCACAACAATAATTCAATCATCAATTAATTCTGGATCAAATCATATTACATGTCCTTTTGTTTTCTTAGTATTTATGATTATCAAAACCATACAAAAATATGCTAAATCAACCAAGTTCAAAGGTCTTTAGTATCATCTCCTTCTATATACATCCACTCTCAATTATTATATTCATTCATAAATTGTAGGTTAAATAACTTTTCATACCAAAAAATTGATGCTATTAAATTTGTTATCTCCAGACAATTTCAATTTATTTTTTGAAATCAATAATAAATATGTTATTTTGGTTATAAATTTTGACTATACTCACTACACAAAAATTCTGGATTGATGATCAATTTTAGTGACAATAAATAATTAGTTACATTAGTGACAAATTTAGATATCAATTTATAAACTAAAAATAATTGGTAACTAAAATAGTTTCAAAAAAATATAATTAATCTATAAATTAGTAATTAAAATGATTTTTATTATAAATTGGTGTTTAAATTGATCACTAATATTAATTACCTAGATTTTGACTACCAGAAAAATTGATCTCTAAATTAATCTTTAATTAAGAAATTGGTTTTTAAATTTGTCTTTAAACTTTTTTTATTATAAAATTATGATTATTTGATAGTTTTATTATAGTGATTATTTTCAAACAATCAAGATGTTTATATATATATATATATATATATATATATATATATATATATATATATATATATATATATATATAATTAACTATTAATTTAAAAGTACATATTAGGAACGAATTAACATATTGATTGAATATTGAATATCATAAAAGTAATAAAAAGTATTTAAGCATATAAGATTTAATTAATTTTGGAAAAAAAAAGGAACTTTTTTATTATGATATTGCTATATCTACTCACAATTATTATTATTATCCTTATTAATAAATTTTGGAATAAATAGATTTTTATACCAACAAAAATCAGTCCTATTAAAATGGTTATTTCCAAAAGAATTTAACTTTATCTTGATACTCGATATTTAACTAATATGATATTATTTACATATAATCACATATACGCTCACATGTTATTATATATACTGGTAAAACTAATATTCCAAAACAACATTACCAAGAACCAGGTTTACTAAATGTTATAGATCAAAAACACTAAGATTTTGTTTGAATACATGAAATTTAATACGATGAATTTTAGAAAGAGGAGGAACTTATTGAGTTATGAGTGTTGAAGTATTCCCTATGTGCAAGGACCTATGACAGAGCTTAAAGGGAACATGATAAATGGAAGATCCCAGGCATAGGAGAAGTTAACAGTGTCAAAACCCTTCAAAGGATTTCCACTGATAAGAAGACAGTTATCACCTTCCATGGAAAGAATTGAAGGGTCAATACTTTCTGAGCTTTGAAACCCTTTGCATGATAACTTTATCTCACTCTGTTGGCAAGAACAATTGTTGATCACAGTAACGTTCCACTCTGGTTGCCCTCCTATTTCTCTACCAGTTCTTGCAGTGCCTATGTTGATGTTGTTCAAGGAACAGTCACAAGACCCTGATCAAAAAGTTTTAAGAATTATGCAGAAAGAGGAAATTAGAGAGAAGATCATGGTGAAATTGCAAAAGGGTTGAAGAAAAATTAAAACTTTGGAGAAGTGACAGAGCATATTACCTTTGATGATAAGGAAGAGGAAGATGATGGAAGTGAGGAACTTGAAGGTTGTTGTTGTTGGTGCTGATGATGTTCTTGTTGTTGCCATGTCTTTGGTGATTCACTCTTATGGATGGCTTTGGTTGTATGATTAAAAATGCCAAATGGTTCTTCTCTCTCTGTTTCAACCATTATAAAGCAAAATAAATGGGTTGGGCCTAATTGGTCAAACTTGCTTTTGATGAAGAATGGAAGATTGAGTTGAAATTTTGAGTGTGGATTAAATATTTAGACATGTTTGTAGGATTTTGATTAGGTGTTGGAAGGATTTAACTTGGAAGTAAAAATCCCTAAAAGTAGGGTGGTCATGGATTAGAGTGGAATCAAAAGTTCAATCTCAATCCAAATAATTAAATCTAAATTTATACTTTCTAGAAATAGAAATGATAGTTTGAGCTTTTGTATATCTATTTTTAAATAAATGGTTTGGATTTTGAATTTAAATTCATATTTTTAAAGTTAAACATATTTTTTGTCCTTCAAGTTTTATTTAAATTTATAGAATTAATTTTTTCTCGAAATTTTAGACCAATTTAGTCATTCGTATAATTCGTATATAGAAATGCATGAATTTTATCTTTTTAACCAAATTTTGTTAAATTTATTTGACGTTTTAATCATATTTCATGATAGTATTTTAATTATTTACACTGTTTGACATATTTTCGCTTCAATATTAATTAAAATATTTTTATAAAACGTGTCTAAAATATCAAATAAATTTAACAAAAGTAAGTTAAAAATACTAAATCACATATTTCTAAAGTTTGATGACTAAATTAGGTCAAAATTTTGTAAAAGAACTAATTTCAATTCTAAAGTTAAAAACCAAAAAAAGATTTAACTATTTTGTTAGGACACAAAATAGTTTGGATGTTTATAACTTATTTCGATGTAGATTTTAAAGTTGATATATTTTTCAAAGTTTGTGTTAAATTCAAAATAATTATATATTTTCAAAGAATAATTTTTAGATTGAAAATTTCGTGGAGTCATTCATATTTATTAAATGCATACAGTTAATTAATAATTTAAAAAATAATTCATTGTTTATATTAGATACATGTTTTCCGTATACATGTCCTGAATTTGAGTGTGTTTCGCTCGTTAATTAAAGTAAACAGTGTACTCTTTTAAAAGTTTAGCGTTGAAATGAGAGAAAAAAATGTTATGCATTTATAATCATTGAAAAAAAAAGGAAGCATAAATATAAAAGTACAAAATATGTTTGATTTTTTTTTCTTCTTATTTTCCCAGTATACCAAATAAATCCAATAAATGAAATTGTGTAAAAGTGAGTAATATATTTTTATATCTTTAATTAATATTTATTTTAATAAACTATGTTTATCTATCTATATAACATTTCATACTAAATATTACTATTTTTAATTTTTTTATCATGTACTATTATGTTGAACAAAATTTAGTAACCACTAAATATATTTACTATCCTTGATTTTAAATTATTTTAGATTTACAATTGAAAATAAAAATTCAATTATATAATCGATGTTAAATGTGACATCCCATTTTAATAGATTACCCTACTAAATAAAGTATCACACAGTTATAATAACGAGAAGCACTCAGATAAACAAACAAGATAGAAAAGTTAACTGTTACAGTCATCCAGAAGTATACTGTGAAAACAAATTTAGGCATACCACCATGCCATAGGCAACCTAATAGAAAGTTAACAGTTCTACAAAAGGCGATGCTCCTCTAGAGCATGAGGTTACAAAAGGCACTTAGGGCCATAGACCAACCCTGAGAATCACATAGACAGATACCCTAAGCTGCACCACTGCTACCACCGGGCCTACTCCTAGAATTTCCTCCATCTGCTCCCACCAAGGGTGATCATCGCAAAAGAGAAAACACCACAAACACAAAACAGAAATGCAAGGGTAAGCTAGTGTAATTTAATTTTTATCATGATACAACGAACAAATACTTAAATATACTTTAGCATGCAACACAACAGGCACAGAACATCATGTTATAGCAAACAAGCAGGACACTATGACTCAATTATCCGGATAAATATATCAAGATCGGATTCACTGGACGCTTGCACTTGTGGTGGCCTCTACTGCTCTGCAGAGCCATTGCCAATGGGTTTCACCCTACCACGCACAAGGTTAGCCGTTAAACGTCTAAGGCCATTATCCTGCCATAGACTAGGGCCTCCCGTTACTCTCACCACTTGGGTCAGCTTCCTCTACTTGAGACTCGCTGACCCTTTAGAGCTTCGGGATGCAATCCTTACTTGAATCCATATCTTAACATATACACTACACACCACCATGAAGTCTCCCCATGGGACTCATGGAATTACGCCTATCTCACAATCAGAATCATGTTTCTCATACAATTCCCCAGCTCATTTTGGTCATTTATCCAAATTCTCACGTCAAGTTACTACGAACCCACAATCCATGATAAATCACATACCAATCATGCCAATTAAACTCACAAAATTCAAACACCCAAGCATATTTATGTACATCTTATTTAGGAAGGATAACCTAACCAAGGCATGCAACAGACCATTCAAACAGCTAGGAAAACAGAGCACGCCTTCGCGAACTCGCTCAGGTGAGATGCTGTCCTCACAGAAACAGCGAATTCTCGCCCAGGCGAGACGCGCGACAGTGGAGGTTTCACGAGATCTCGCTCAGGCGAGGCCTTCTCGCCTGAGCGAGATTAGGCGTCGCTCAGAAACGAAAATGGCCGCCTAGGCGAGTCCTCGAGGCAGAACCTTAGGCAAAAGCCCTGTTATTCTCGCCTAGGCGAGACGAGCTCGCTTGGGCGAGATTAACAGGTCTCACCACTGTCAGCACACATGCAGTAGCGAAAATAGCCCAGATCAACACCCAAAAACACATGCAACTCAGTTTCATTCAATTAAACATGCTTCTCAAGCTTTTAAACATGGAACACACCAACAAGACACCCAACAACAAAATGAACGGTTAAATCTAGTTTCCCTTACCTCTATATTGAGCACCAAAAGCAAACCGATCTGAACTAAGGGGTACTACAACCCCAGGAATGAGCTGAAACATGGCAAAAGGGACAAAACGAAGTCAAGAAACTTAACCCCAACTTGACCCACACGTCTTAAATGGAGTGAAGAGGAGAAGGAACGGACCAGGAGCTCTAAAGCTCAGCTTACCTGGAAAAAGGGGGAGTTTTGCTAACTTGAAGACGTAAAGATGGTGTGCCCTAGCAGAGCACCTTGCTTGAGATGAAGAGAGGGAACAGAAGCTGGTTTCTGAAAATGGAATAGAAATGAAGGGGTTAGGGGTCCTACTGAAGGGCTGGCCTTGGGCCTACGAAGAGGCCAGACCCAAACACACACATAAGACTGAAAAATGGGGTTTACATTAAACAAATTTATAAATATTAAAACTATATTTTTTAGAAGACTGTGCATTTGAATTTGAATTTATAAAAATTCAAACCAGCCTTTTAAAAAAAATATAAATTTAGATTTAGTTTCTATTCGAATGATTTAAATATATAATGGAGTGAATTATTTGAGTAATAGAGTATATCTAATTCTGTGGATTTAAATCCCTACCCAATAAATTTTCATTGCATTTGAAGTTCATTTTAGAAATTAGAACATTTTTTAAAAGATACTACAATAGAATAGGACTTGTAATTGAAAAATATAGTCTAATCAAAGAGCTGGTTTAAAAATGGATGGAATTGATAGATACAGGTCATAGGTCATGCTGTTTCAAATTGGTTCACAAATTTTATGAATATTTTAAATATATATATATATATATATATATATATATATATATATATAATTTAAGACATGGAGATATTGCTTCTTATTTTCTAACTAAGAGATTTGTGATCTTAAGAGAAGGAGGAAAGATTGAAAGTGAGAATTCTTCTTCACTTTCTCCTTCTAGTTCATGCTCTTATTCACTTTAAACATGAGTGTGTTATTCCATGAAAACTTATCAATGGTTAGGTTTATGTTTGGTCAAATCCAAACAAAATTTGATGAATCAAATTGAGAAATGTTTTTTCATACAAGTGGGTAATCAATAAGAAAATGTGTTCTCTCATCAATCATGAAAGAAGTTGCATTAATAAGATATGTATAAGAGTATAAGAATATGGTTTAACTACCATTTCTCAATAGAAAATACAAAGATGAGATTTTGTGTACTATGTCCATTAAATCTACACATATTAAAGAAGTTTAAGCATTAGATACTCCTCATGCTTAATCATATTAGAAAAATAATAAGCATTTCTAAAATAACTTTAAAGTAGTTAATGAAAACAAGATATATAAGGACGATTTACGTTCTAGGTAAATAGTATCTTGAATAATTCATATTCTCATATATTACAATGTAGTGGATAACTATTGACTTGAGCGTCAGAGTGCTTGTAAGTATTTGTCCCTAGTTGGTTCAACTCAAGGATCTGGAACATCTCAAACAAAAGAATGAAGAACATTTCGAACAGAGAAGCAAATAACATCTTAGATCACACAACACTATATTATAGGATTACTCGTTTTCATACAAGAACCTTTAGTATTTTACATATAACCGAGATGATATCGGTTGGGATCTACACGTATAGGGTTATACACACCTCAACATAGATCATGTTACCATTCATAAGAAGTCAACATCATGCTAAGAAGCCAACATCATGGTAAACTAACATGGTTGGCATCATGTCTAACCTAGTACAACCTAGGAATTGTGTTTTTGTTTCGTCAGTTACATAAGTCATTTAGGTATATAAAGTAGTTAATGGATGACACTTTCTTCACAATGTCATTAACACTCAAGTAGCCAATTCAAATCACGACTTCAATTAAATTATTTTAAATAGAAGTCGCCAATGTGTGCCATGACTTCAGTTCAATATGTTCTTAGGCAAAGTCGTCAACTTGTGGCATGACTTTAGTTCAACTTGATTTCAAGCATAAGTCCTCAATTATTGGTATAATTTCAATTCAACATGATTTTTAACAAAAGTCATCTAACCCTATGACGACTTCTTTGATTTATTTTTGACCAAACTCGTTAATTCTAAGAAGACTTTATCTTTTAGCTTTAACTTAATATATGAGATTAATATTAATCTCATAAAATTTGCCTTTCACGAGAAGTACTTCAATATTATTAAAAAATTATCTTTTTCTTTCACAACTTCTTTAAAATGAACTCATACACACCAAGACGAGTTTTCATTATCTTATAATACATTCTATAATTTAGTTATAAAAATAGACACAATATTTCACTCTTTTTATATATATATATATATATATATATATATATATATATATATATATATATATATATATATATATATATATATATATATATATCCTTCGTCCAAAAGAAAAACTTCATAAAAAAGGAATTTTGATTGGCACACCTCACACTCCTATGAAGACATCTTTTAAATAAAATCATCTTCATTAACACACTAGAAGCATAACGAAGTTCCATTTCCCTATCCTTTATCTAGTTTACTCTGCATTTAAATAACATCACGGGTCCATTAAAATTAGGTGATTAGGTACTCTTTAATTACTTATTCTTCTTTATATGTAAGTCTAAACATATCAAAATTTAAAAGCTCTCTCGTTAGGTACATAAGAAAATCGGAAAGAGATAAAGAAAAATGATAGATCTCACTCCAAAAACAATACTTATTTTCTATTTTTAAAGAAAATCATACAAAAAAGAGCAAAAATTTAATAAATACAATTGCACCCTTTTGCGATTGCAACAAATTTAAACAAAAACTATTATATTTCATTTCTATTTCAAAATATTTATGTTGCTTTATAAACATATTATTATAATTTTTTTCTTTCACTTTTTTTATCAAAAAATTAAATTAAATACTTTCTCCCGTCACTTTCTTTTCCTTTTACCCTTTTTTTCACAAACCATATGGTACCTTCATTCAATTTATGGAACCACACATAACATATATGGAGGACTTCATTATTTGTTTTAGGTACCAACTTTAAAAATTTTGAATCTTATCGAAGGAAAAAGAAAATCAAACTTAACCACTAAGCAATCTTTTTGAGTTTGGCACTTTTCATTTGCTTTCGTTATATGATCACACGTACATTTGCCTCTCATACTTTTCTTCTTATATATATATATATATATATATATATGATCAATATAAAGCTATGTTCGAGTTCTTTCTTTGCGTTTATACCTAACTTTTTTTTAATAATGCTATCAATAAATATTCATTAGACTAATGATTGATTATCATCGAAGAAAACTAACTTTCTAGTTTCGTTTCTCACTTATCACAAGATTTGAACTTGAAAATTTGATTAATCATTTCTCTTAAACTATAATATTTTTAAAACTTGTTGTGTCATATATCCTATATTAAATATTTAATTTATTTTAATTTTTAACTTTCATTTTCTTTTTTTTTTGAAATTACCTACATCATTAATTTTATTTGAATTTTGAATCTTAATACATTCTACCAAATTAAGTATATGTATTTTTCACTTTATTATCATTGAAATTTAATATATTATAATTTAAATTTGATTTTTTTCACCATATCATTATACTATATTTATCACTAAAACAAATAATTTAATTGCAGAAAAATTTCACAAGTTTCTCAACGAATTAAAAAAAATGGATGGCATGGGATGCATATTTGAGTTGCATTAGGTGGTTAAGATGATTGCTACAATCTTTCCCTACAATTCAATCGATTGCCTTACTCTGTGACTTTTATTTTTTTACTAATTTTTTGGTTGAACACTTACTACTAGATCAAAAGTTAAACTTTATAGTCAAGTTACAACTTTTTCTAGTTAGTGTAACAACTCAAACACCGTGATTCAATTATGAATTGACCCACCTTACCTACATCATAGGTTAATTGAAGCACAATATTAATCCTCAAATGGACCAATTTTGCATCAAAGACACTGAGAATTATTCAATTATTATGTTGTTATTGTGTTTACAAATGGTCAAATCATATAGTGTGTTTGTTATCAATGTGTACCCTAAATTGTTTCGAATATTGTAAAATTGTACCTTCCATTACTTGATGGAATAAATGTACACTCTAGACCTTTTTGTTGACATAAAATTGAAGAATTTTACCATCATCAAGTTCAACTCATAAATCAATATCTACGGATGTCAAAATGAGTCAATCTGACTCACTTGGGTTGAGTCACCACGGGTTGAGCAAAAAAGGATTAACTCAATCCAACTCACTTTTTGGCTCATGGGTTAGAACCCATTTTGACATCCCTATCAATATCTAATTAAGCATGATACTATTGAAATATCAACAAATATCCATGTATGTTAAATATTATCTTATAAGTCTCAATTTATTTTTAATACAATTCATGAATTGTCCAATAAATTTAAAATATCTACAGAAGAAACTATGACATTAATAAACCCATCTGTTGCAACCTCCTCCACAAATGTCACTCCAATACTTCTATTAAAGCAATAATTTACTTCTACCAAAACAATACTTTACTTCAGAGAACATATCCACCAAGCCAAAATAATGGAAAATCTAAATGGTTTCACTCTAAATGAAAAATGTTGCAACAACAAACTCCCAATTCAACAAAAATTGTCAACTATTTTACATCATAACAAAAGTACTACAATATGAAAATTGTAAATAAATCATGAAAAACAACTATTGATGTTTGATTCAATTATTAATCAAAACTCAATACTAATCAAATTCACACTAATGTCATACATAATATTAATCATTGAAAATGACTTAACTTCTTTAGTTAAGTTTTAGTTAAGTGTGTAAATTGAAAAATCATGTGATGACATTGAAACTTTTGCTTAACCTAAATATTTATTGAAGAAATTATTCATGACTTACATAACAATACTTACATTGACACAAGATTCATGCTTAACTTAATTTTATTTTTCCCATTTTAAATAAATTTATCACTGGTACAAAAAGAGTCTTTCACGATGTCAATTAATGACAGTTAAGAAACCATAATTGTCAAATGAAATACGATGAAAATTTTGTAATCAAAGTTAAATTTTCAATGACTGTTATGTTGTACCTGTCATTAAAAGTGGAGTAGAAAGGATACAACGATGATTATAAATTAGAACTATCATTAAAAGCCCAATAGAAGGGATATAAGGACATCTTCAAAAAGAATCGTCGTTAAATGTCATGCAATTCTTCATATTCCATTTTCCCTTCGCGCGTTGCATGTGTTCTTCACTCCTCTTGCCTTTTTCACCTTCTTCATTCTCATTGTGGTCCTCCGTTCTTTGACCCTTTGCATTATTGTCGCTCGAGACTTCATAGTTTCTATACACTTCAATCGTTTTTGTTGCGCTGGTCTCCTCTTTGTGGCAATTGTCTTGTCGTTCTCGTCGTCAGTGGCTCGTTGCCCATTGTTTGTCGTTGTCGTTGCAATCCTCCCTCTTTAGGATTCTTGCCTCCGCGGTCTTGCAAAGTCCATCGCTCGTGCCTTTGCCGGTTCTGCCACCTCTGGTTGTATCCTATGATGGTTTGTGGTTCTCTTTTCATTGGTGCCTCCGTTTTGGGACTTATTCTCCCTCTCTGGTGCCACTCTCCATCCTGACGGTCTTATCTCCTCACGATTCTTCATTCCTCGTGCTTGCATCATGTTGCTAACGATCTCCTTTTCGGGTTAGATATTTTCATTTTTCATAATTTTTAAAATTTAATTAGCATTTCTTATTTGTAAACTAAATATTATTTAATTTTAAAATGTAATTTATTCAATATTTAGATTATGTTATCATGATTTAGAAATATTTGCTTGGTTCAAACGTGTTGGTATTAAGTTAAGGTGTCTGACCCTCGACAAATTTTTTTGGAACTTATTCCTTATTTTTTTTCTTTAATAAGTCTCTACTTACTTTAAACAAATAATAGATCGGTAAGTTTATTTTAAGAAATTTCTGCTACTACGTTAATCTTATACAATGTCATATTTTCTAATATAAAATGTTCTTATTTTATCGCTTATAGTAGATATAATATATTGAGTGTAGACCAAGAGTAACATCTCAAAAGTTCATGTAGGTATACTTTAAGATATTTATATTGTTTCATTTATTTACTTTGTATTATTATTTAATTGATCCGATCATCTTTACTATGAGCATAGTTCAATAAACAAACCCAATGTTATAGGTGTGTCTACTATATCGTACTATAATGATCGTAAAATTGTCATATTATAAGTCTATGTTAACCATAGTTGAAAGATCAATATACAGTTGTTTATGTTCCTATTCTGCATTACCTTAAACAACACAAATTAGTACCTATTTTATTTAAACCACGTTTTCTATTATTTGTTTTATCAGTCACAAATACATAATTGAAATATTTAGCTCTTTCTATTCTTCCTTACTTTCTCCTTTCTAAAATAATTATTCGTTTACAAATTTTAATTATTGTAATATACATATATATATATATATATATATATATATATATATATATATATATATATCAATACTTCAGTTCAGAATTCTTCTATGGTAATGAATCAATGATTCCTGTTACTTGTAACGACTTGCTACAGTTAGGGATGGTAACGGGTCGGGTCGGGCACGGATAGTGCATACCCGTAACCCGACCCGCCAAAAAAAAAATCCATCCGCTACCCGTCTGTTTATTCGTCGGGTATCCGCTTAAAAAATATTTGCGGATATTTTTAAAATTTACAGGTACCCGTGGATACCCGATACCCGCAAATATTTAAAAAAAATATATATATATATTTTATAAATTATTTAATATAAAATTATAAAAATAAAATATAAATAAAATTAATTTAAATCAAATTTAAATTATAATTAAATTTGACATAATAAAATATACTGTTAGTTTTAATTTTAATTAAATTTAACTTAATAAAATATAAATTAAATTTTAATTTTAATTTTTTTGCGGGTAACGAGTACCTGCGAGTACGAATAATATAATATCCGTACCCGATCCGTTTATAAGCGGGTATTAAAATACCCGCTACCTACTACCCGCGGGTACTAACTATCTATCGCGAATTTTATCTACGGATATCTACAAACACAAATATTTGCGGTAATAAAAATGAAAGAGTTCTGGTCCAATAATCTATCCACCAAGTTATACCCAACTTTTAATTAAACTTTGAAATAAATAGTTAAGATTCAATTTTCAAGCACGTGAAATAATAACTCGTATACAACTAAATGACAAATTAATGTTTTTAAAATGTTAAGTTAATCCTTAAAAAATATAACTAAATTACATTGAAAAATGTGTAATAACCATTTGTCATATTTTTTTTCCTCTGATATCTAAAAGGTGAAACTCTTTTCTCCTTTTTAGTGGACTTAGAGACAAATTTAATGTAACATTCAAATTTTAGCATTTTAAAACTAGTAAAGTAGGATGTTTTATTTTAGTGTTCAAAATAGATAAACTAATGTATAAAACATATTAATACAGTCTTACAAATGATAGGATTATATAAATATATAAATTATACAAATCAAATATTTCTAGCTTTAAACACAGACTAATCACTTACAATAGATTTCCACCGAGACTTTCCTCCAACCAACCTAAAGATGACTTCTCATCCTCCAGAGGTGCCTCTGAAACCCCAACCACAGTTATTCCCACCGAATAGATGAACATCGCAAAAGAAAGACAAACAACATAAGACATAAACACAGAAGAAGGATAAACTAATATGCAAAAAGTTTAAAAGATCAAATAATTCATATATATATATATATATATATATATATATATACACACACACACACACACAAAGTATTATCAATCATACTACATTTCATCACTTTATTTCATATGAAGACTTAAAGCTACAACTCAATTATCCGGATACAAGCATTGATGTCGATTTCTGGTAAGTTGTGCACTTGTGGTGACATCCAATGCTCTATAGAGCGGTAGACAGTACCACACAAGGTAAGTCCATTAACACCTTTGGTAAAGGTAAAACTCTTAGGCTAAGACCTCATACTCCTCTCTCGACATGTCCCATCTTCTCTATTTGAGAAATTGATGGTCATTAGAGCATTATGATAACTTTCCAACTGAACTCAGACATCAATGCTTACACTATAATTATCACCACTAATTCTCCTCGAATTAATATGCTCATATACTCATTCCTCATTCCTCAATCAATAATTTAAATAACATTCACAACAATTCAAATCATACTCAATTGACCAAATAAGGAATAATTCAAGTTATGACCTGCTCACCCAGCGAGTAATACTCACCCAACCACTACCCCATGCTTGCCTACCGAGTAGTACTCGCCTAGGTACTGTCCCAGGTTTGGAAATTCCTAACTTGGAAATTCGCCCAGTGAGAATTACTCGTCCAACAACTGCCCAAGTCTAGAAGTCCCTGACTTAGCAATTCGCCCAGCGAGAATTACTCGCCCAACGAGTTTGCGAATCTGCATAATTCTACATATCAGTATTCTGCAACCCATTCACCCAACAAGTTTGCAAAATTACATAGAATCTTATTTTTGCATAATTATACCTACTCGAGCCAGTCAAACAACACCATAACCTTTGCAAAGACAATTTAAGCATCATACATCCATTCTATCATACATATCCACATCAATTGCACTCAGATACACACATAGCACAACAGTTAGTCTTGTTTAGTTGGTAAAAAAAACATAATCCTCATAACTTACACATATACACATCATTTAATAGTACAGATAAAACAACCAATCACATGTCACAATACAAACATACAATTTCAATTTCAACATGCTTGTAACTTAAAAATAATGCAATTATCTTCCCTTACCTGATATCCTGCTTGAACAGCTCTATGAACGTCAAATACCTCTAACTCCACAAGATACTTTATCTACACATAGAAATATCATAAGAACGATCATGACATACCGTTATGATCACTGATCAATAGAGACTCATACTGATGAATAAAACGAGCATGCAAGCGAAAAAGAGCTCACATGCAAGTGAAAATAGAAATAGACCAAAAAGAGAGTGGAAGTTCAACTTACGCGAATAAAGAAACTGATCGATCGTCGAGAGGATCAATCCTACGGTCTTGGTTCTTCAATTAGACAACCAGAAAGACAAAACTCACAAAGAGAAGTCAGAAAGATTTAGAAAAGTGGTTCCTAGAGAGGTTATGTGTTTTAAAATAACGAAATTCTTTTATAACAATTCTATTTATGATAAAAACCTTCTAATATTAAAATAATGTCACTATTTTTAAACTACTGTCACTCTTAAAATATCATTTTCTAAGATTTTACACTCAATATCCATATGATCTGATTAAGATAGTAATGAATTTGGAGGTTTCTTCCTACACCTCCATACTCTTTTTTTCTACAACTCCCCATGGGCGATGAGGTTTCTAAACTTCCGATAATAATTCTTTTTCATCAACAAATTTTTAATCATCAATTTGTTTTGTAAAATACTTTTGGGAGAAAAGTTAATAAATTTTTATAAATATAATTAAGGTTGTTCTTTATTTAAATTTAAAATTGTATTTAAAAGTATATAATACATTTAATTATTTCTAACATGAAACTTAATTGAATTAATGAATAGCACATGGTATATACAAGATGTAGTTTATTTTATGTGATTTTGTGCTTTTTCATATTTTGTTTATTGTTTTTTTCAGTTATTATTGAAATTATAAATTCTTTTATTTTTTGATTATGCCTGTTTGATAAATTGTAAACTACATGTCAGATCTTGTCAGATTACTTCACTACCTACCTCTTAGACCACTTTTTCCTTCCTACATGTTAAATTACAAACTTTCTTTCTATACATTACTTTTAAAAACATAAATAATTTAAATTATGTTAGATAAAAAAACTTTTTTTTAGTCAATTTCAAAATCGTTATCAAACTAATTTGTAAAAATTAATTAACATTTAAAAAAATAATAATAATTTGCAATTTAATTCCGATCTAATGATTTGTATTAAAATTGGATTTTTGAAAATCAGATATATCCTATGTAATAATTTTGGAAATGTTTATGTTCGATCCAGAGCACTTCTGATTCTGATGTAAAAATAATGTTACCTTGTAAAAGTAAAATAAAAAATAAAAAAATCTAAGATTAAATAAGTGTTTTTCTGATTTTGTTATTAAATAAAGTGATTTGACCTACTTATATTGACCTACTTTAATTAATCCAAATCAATTTAATTTATTTATATTGACCTACTTTGTATGAACAATAGTTACTTGTTTACATTTCTAGGATTTGAAAACTAATAATGATGTGATTTTGAATCTGAAATAGACAGTATAAAAAATTCCTTTTGGTAGTGAAACAGACTATATAACTAAATATATTTTAATTATTATATATATGGATAAATATATTTTTTGTCCTTTTAAGTTAGTTTAAATAAAAAATGCGTAAATTTAATTTTTTAGTAAAATTTTGTTAAATTTATTTGACGTTTTAAGTATATTTCATAATAATATTTGAATTGTTTATCCTGTTTGATACATTTTTCTCAACTCAAATATTATTATAAAATGTATTTAAAATATCAAATAAATTTAACAAAATTTGATAAAAAAATTAAATCCATGTATTTACAAAGATAAAAGATTAAATTTGTATATAATTTTTAAAAGAGATTAATTTTAAATTCACTGAAATTTAAGCATCCAAAACATATTTAACCATATATTTAACCATATAATATATATATATATATTTTAAAAAATCACGCCAATTCTTCTTGTTGTAAAACAATGATTGGTGTTACTTATAAGGTTTAATTACTCGGATCATACCCATTTTGTTTCGAAAATTTCAAAATGATACCCACTTTGAACTTTGTCTCAATTTAGTATCCAATTTTGATTATTGCATCAATCTAGCCTCCGTTAAGTCTTCACAAACAGCGTTAACTACCTTGTCACGTGTTAGCCTCTAGATTTTTTAATTTTTTTTAATTTTTTTTAATTTTTTTTTAATTTTTTTTAATTGGCAAGGTATCGCCACGTGTCAAGGTACTTGGCAAATGTCATTGTCTTCATTTCAACTTAGTCCGCACATGTGTCTATTTGTTTCAATTTAGTACCCATATATGTTTATTTGTTTCAATTTAGTACCCAATTTATTTGTTTGAATTTTATTTAAATATTTTTTTAAATGGAGAAATATTGTATCTCTTTTAAGACAAAATTTATTATTTATATAAATGTTATATCGATATTTGTTACTAAAAATAAGTTATAAAATTAAGTATTGAAATTTATATTAAAGTTAATGGTAAAAGTCATGAATAACATAAGTCATTTTTTAATAACAAATATAAATATAACATTTATATAAATAATAAATTTGGTCTTAAGAGAGACATAATATTTTTCTATTTTGTAAAAAAATATTCAGACAAAATTAAAACAAATAAATTGGATACTAAATTGAAATCAATAAATATATATGAGTACTAAATTGAAACAAATAGACACATGTGGGGACTAAGTTGAAATGAAGACAATGACAATTGTCAGGTACCTTGACACGTGGTTGGGGAAGTAAATAAAGGGTAAATAGCGTAAGTAATAAGAAGGGCGAGCAGGATAAAGAAGGGCTAGACAGATATTGAATAAGAGAAGAAATAGAGGTATGCCAGTTTCCTTCTTGCTTTTGTCGGGGGTTTTGGCAGAATTGGGTTCGACTCCCATAGCCCCGCGGCATTCCCCCTGACCTCGAGATAAAATGAAAAAACGGACGATAAACTGATTGTTAAGGGTACCATTATTTCATTAGTAACGTAATTTTTATTCTATAAGAATGGGCTTCGATTCCTTTTGTCACATCAAGGATTTGACACGTGGCAAAAAAAAATTTATAAAAAAATTAAAAAAAATTAAAAATAAAAAAAAAATTAAATAAAAAATTAAAAAAAAATTAAAAAAAATTAAAAATCCAGAAGCTGACACGTGACAAGGTAGTTAACACCGTTTGTGAGGACTTAACTGAAAGTCCTACATTGATACAATAATCAAAATTGAGTACTAAATTGAGACAAAATTCAAAATGGATACCATTTTGAAATTTTCGAACTAAAAAAGGTATGATCCGAATATTTAAGCCTACTTATAATTACTTGTCATAGTATATTATTAGGTAACAATAAATAAATAAATAATGCTGATATAAATAATCTATCCAATAAATTATCCCCACCTTTTAATCAAATTTTAAAGTAAATAGTTAGATTCAATTTTCAAGCATGTAAAATAATAACACCAAGGATCTCTCTGTTTTTACATATTTATGGTAGGAGATGATGAAAAGGATAATCAAAACGCAAATAAGTCTTTCGTTTCTATCAACCAATTTTTACTGAAGGCTTAATTCATATTTTGGTCATGTGATTAAGATGTATGGTTCATTTTGGTCCCTTAATTTTGTGAGGTTCAATTTAGTCCTTCAGTTTTTTAAAACAGTTTAATTTAGTCATTTCCGTTATCTTTGGTTAAACGACGTCAGAATAGTGCAGCTGTGTCACTTTGGAATAAAAACGTGACAGGTTTTTTGATAGCTGGAGGGAGAATTGGTCAACCCTAATTTCACAATTCATCTTCTTTATGCAGGAGTTCTTCAACATTTGGTGTACAATGTCGAGGGGACACTCTTCTTCTTCTTCGTAGTGTAATTCACAGATAATGCAAAATCCAAGCTTATCCAGTCATGGTGGTGACTTTTCTTCTCACAGTGGTGGCTTTTCCTCTCACAATGGAGCACCATATTACAACTGTGGGCAGCAAACACTTCCTCTTCAAATCCACAACCAAGACGACAATGAACACTTCACCTTCGAATCTTTCTTCTTCGTTTGGTTTTTTTCGGGATTGATTATGCTTCTCCACCAAACCTCCCAATTTGATCTTCAATTCCCTATTTTCAAAGAACCCTAACCCTAATAAATTTACCCCTTTCAAAACAAAGTTAATTTTTTTAACTCAAGTCCACGTCACCCAATCTCAATACTGCCACCTAATGAATAGATGGCACAATATCACATTAAAACAATTTGCCGTTAATTTTTTTAACGATATTAACGTTGATGACTAAATTGAACATCTTTACAAAATCGAAGGACTAAATTAAACCTCAAAAAACTTAGAGGACCAAAATGAACCACGCACGCATCATAATTAGAGGAGGACCAAAAGATGAATTAAACCTTTACTGAAACAATGAAGAGATTTAAGTGAAAAATTAACTCATTCATCACTCAGTTACAATTGAAATATCCCAAAACACTAACACTTCAGAAATAAAAGTATAGAAAAGCAAAACAACATTCAGCATAAGCATCATCTCACTCCAAATCATCTTCATAACCAGACAATAACATCATTAATTACATCATGTTATTAACATTATCTGTTAGAACAAAGGAGAAATTCAACTTCTATAACCCATCACAGGGCCTTCCAAGACCAAAATCATCAACTTCTAGAACATGATCAAACACTTTCATCTCAACATAACAACTCAAAGTAACACAATCACGATTCAAACTCTGAAATGAAAAAAGAAGAAGATAACAGTCGTTTCTAACCCAGTAAAACCTTCCCTAAAACCCAGATTGTGATTATTACAGAAGAGAGCGAAAGAAAGAGAAAAAAGAAAAGAGTGAAAAATTCTAATCAGCACCTCCATAAGCCTGAAGAGCCTCCCCAGTTAGCCTGCAAATCCTCCACTCGTTCAAGAGATCGGCACCCATCTCTTCGTAAAACCTGATGGCATTCACATTCCAATCGAGCACCACCCACTCCACCCTCCCATACCCCATCTTCACCGCCTGTTTCGCCACCGCCGACAGAAGCATTCTCCCAAACCCCTTTCTCCTGTAACACTCCCTCACGAACAAGTCCTCCACGTAAAACCCTGGCTTCGCAAGAAAGGTAGAGTAGTTCGGGAAAAACAACACAAACCCCACAACCGTCACGTCATCCGAGGTCTTGAACGTGTCTCGCTCGGGGTCCTCAATGGGGAGACTCAGATTCACGAACTTGGTGATTGGTGTGAAGAAAGGGTTAGAGTCCGCGGTTGAAACGGCGAAGGGTTTGGGAGAAGCTTCCAGAAGGAAGACGGTGAATGAGTGGAAGGGCTGGGCGGTTGCGGAGAAAAGGGTGGCGGCGAGAGAAGACTCTGTGGCCGAGAAGAGGTGAGTTAGGCGTTCGAAGACTGCCATCTGGTGGATCAGTTTGTGGATGTGGGGAACGTCGAGGAGAGTGGCCAGACGAATGCGCGTGAAGAGAGGAGTGGTTTCCGGTAACGATGTGGCGGGCTCCGGAGCCGGAGTTGGGGCCGGAGGCGGCGCTGCTGCGGCCATTGGTTGAGGTTCGGTGGAAAAACTGAAGAAAGGGTTTTTGGTTTTTGATGGTAACCGTGCGAGAGTTCTAGATAGTGTGGATTTTGGTTAGATGGATGAAGAGCTTTTGTTTTTGTAATGATAACCTTTCAGAAAATGGAATATATTTTTTTATAAATTAAATTTAAATAAAAAATTATATGAAAGAAATTCTGTAAACTAATTCATATTCTACTCAAAAAAAATATACGTAAAACGTTATGTGATCATTTAAAAAAATGTATAATATACACTTTTGTCGAAGATAAAAGTTTTATTGGTTTAACTATGTTTTTTTTTTATGCTTAAATCATAACACGATTTTTATTTTAGTTATTAAGAAATGCATGTATTGAAATTTTTTTATCAATGTTATTTATTTTATTTGCCAAACGGTTATCTTTAGAATATTTACAGTTAATTAATCCAAATCAATTTAATTTATTTATATTACCTATGTTGATATAAACAATAGTTACTTACATTTCTAGGATTTGAATTTGAAATAGAGAAGATAAAATGTATATACATACATATTAATAGTTGAAATTTGGAGATCCTAACTAAATTACACGACGACACAACATATTCGAGTAGTTTCACTATTGTTCTCTTTTGTTTATATCTATCCTTTCTTGTGTTTCAAAAGGTTGATTGGTTATGAAGCAAGAATAATTGTTGTTTATAGAACCGCTTCCACGTGTCTCTTGCTACCTTATTCTCTGTTTTCTTTTTTCTCTTCTGGTTGAATCATCATCATCACTGTCACAAATTTTAGAATGTTTATAATTTATATCCACATTTTCTTTTTCACATTCCCTTTATCATATTTTTATTTTAGTTTTATAACAAATTTTTAGGCGAAGTGTATTTTTTCCCGATAAAATTTAAATAATTAATTTCTAGCTTCCGAAACTGTGTTTTTTTCTATACAAAAGTAAGATAGGTCGAATTTTATCTCAATTGATGACTTCTTTTAAGTAATGGCTTCTATGATAATTGGTATAATATATTTACTAAACTATAGTCAACATTAATTTTGTAAAATCTTAAAGAATGATATTTTAGAAGGCACACTAGTCTAAAAATAATGAAATTTGATTATTTTAATATTAAAATTTTTTAATATAGATAGAATTATTATAAAAAAGTTTTATTATTTTAAAACATACTATCTCTCTATTTCTTTAAGAATTCTGTTTTGTCTTTTTGGTCGTCTCATTGAAGAATCGAGATTGTAGAATTGATCATCTCGACGAGCTCTTCAATTTGGACGGTAAGTTTTCCATCCACAGAAATTAAGTTTTCACCCTCTTTCTGGTCTATTTCTTTTTCTATTGCATGTGAGTCCTTTTCCATTTGCACGTGTCATTTTAATCGTCAGTATGAGTATTTATTAATCAGTGATCATAACGGTAAGTCCTGATCATTCTTGTGATGTTTATATGTATAGATAGAGCATCCTATGAAGTTAAAGGCGGTTGACGTTTACAGAGTTGTTTAAGCAGGATATCCGATAAGGGAAGCTAATTATTTTTAAGTTACAAACATGTTAGAATTATAGATTATATTGTTATACTATGATTGATTGTTTTATCTAAATTGTTAAATGATTTGTGATATGTGATTGACATCTACAAAGGTTCTTGTGTTGTTTGGATTGGCTTGAGTATGCATAATTATGCATAAATCAAATTCTGCATAATTTTGCAAACTCGCTTAGTTGTTGGATGAGTTTTTGAGTCAGAAGCTCACTGATTTGGGAGTCGGTGGGCGAGCAATTCTCGTTGGGCGAATTTCAAGTCAGGGGCTCACTAACTTAGGAATTCGCTAGGCGAGCATTATTCGTTGGGCGAATTATAGGAAGATGTTTCCTCTAGACTCCCAATGATACACTCGTTGGGTGAGCAATCTCGTCGCTGGTCGAAAGTGAACTATTTGCCCAAAGAATATGTGTTCGTTGAGCGACTAGATCATAACCTTAGTAGTTGTTAATTGGCTTGTTTTAGAAGCTTTGTAATATGAGATTGTCTATATGAGGCTGAGTTGAGATTGGTTGATACTAATTCAAGGAGAAATATTGGTGGTGGTTGTAGTGTAAGCATTGATGTGGGTTCGGTTGGAAGTTATCTTAACGCTCTAATGACCATCAATTTCTCAAGTAGAGAAAGATGGGCATGTGATGAGAGGAGCAAGATATGAGTTTTACCTTACCCAAATGTGTCAATATACTAACCTTGTGTGATACTGTTTACCGCTCTGTAGAACACTGTATGCCACAAGTACACAACTTTCCAGAACTCGACATCAAGTACAAATCATAATAACACTACAGTTATTATTATTAATATTATAATGCGTTGTCTTAAAATACACAAGTAAAAATGAACATTTATTTAATAATATTAAAAAAATAATTTTGATGATTAAATTTAAAAAGGTAAATTTTGATACATATTAATTTTCATAAAATATTGCATTACCAATATTTTTAGTTAAAAAAATCAAATCTCTAATAAATATATATATATATATATATATATATATATATATATATATATATAATTATTTTTCACAAAATACCACTACAAGAATAAGCTGAATTACTCACGGATAATTATCTACAGAAAAAAGTTAGTCTGTAAATACTTATTACATACGGGATTTTTCACTGATTTTAATAATATTAATAAAAAATAGGAAAATTTGATGCATAATAAAGTTATTTACGATAATAGGGAGCATGGAAAAAAAATTCTTGGATAAGACTAATTAATCCATGGATAAAATAAACCTAAAATAAATTAAATTAAAAACAAAAAAAATAATATTCTTCTCCTAAAATCTATCCAAATTTCGTAAAATTTCTATTCAAACTCATTGCCTCCAAATATCTTGAAACCTAGCTCCCACTCTCCCAAAATCTCTAAATCTCTCAAAAATTTTGACAATGAACCCTAAATCTACAAAAAATGGGAGAATCTTGAATGGGGAGAACTATTTTTTTTTTTTGTTTTCGCAGTGCACAAGTGTTGTTGTGTGATTCTTTTGTCACAACAAAGTAAAAGGAAAAAGGGTCCTTCTCACATAAGTGCTACACCTCTTTTCCCTATTTGGTTTTTCACAACAGTGGGTGAATGATTTTTTGTTTTAGTTGTAAAGGATTGAAATATTTTATGTTTTAGCTATAAAGGAAGATTCTTGGTTTGAAAACTTTGATACTCCTTTGTAATTAACAGGTGAAAAGGTGGGAGAAGTAAAAGTTGTTATTAAGGTGAAAGTTGTTGTTGTGTTGCTGAAGTAAAGGTTGTTCCGCGTTATCAGTTTCGATTGCAAATAAAGGTTGCTCTGCGTTAAACAGACAGTGCAATCATTGCTTTGTGTTGTCCTCCTTATGCTTCCCATTGATGCTCGAAGTGCATTTGAAAAACAACTAGAACAACATCCTAGACAAAACCAAGAGCAACAACCACCACCCAACCAAGAACACAATGAGCATGCACAACACAAAGATGAAGATCATGATTATGCTAATTATTAGGATGGATATTTGACTTCATTTTGATTATGTTTAAACTTTGTTTACAATATATTTGGATGGATCTTTTATGTTAACTTTTGAATCTTAGATTGTGTTTCAATTTCATTTGCAATTTGGATGATGTTTTAGATTGATTGCATTTTGACATGTTATCTTTCATTTTAAATTTTATTATGTTTGATTTGGATAGTGTTTGAAATTAATTTTTAATTGTCTAATGATTGAACAATATTGTATTCAATAATATTTGAATATTAAAATGATTGTAATGATTAATGCATTATTTAGGTTTTTGAATAAATCCATATTAATCATCCACAGGTTTAAAATAGTCAATAATTTTACCTAATAAAATTTAGTAGTGGGAGATTACCCACAAACTGTCTGCAATGGAAATGGATAAAGATCTGTTAGCATTATTTACAAAAGTTAAATTGTAAAAAATTATCCACGAAAGATTATCGTATGTATTACCCACAGAATTTGAGTGGTGGGTAATTACTCACGGACTATGCTCCGTATGTATTACTCACGGACTAACATTTTTCCCGGACTAAAAATTCATCAAAATTTATATATGCTACTATTACATACGGATTTAGAGTCATCGGTAATTCATAAATAATTTCTAATTATCTACGGACTTTTGTCATTATCCACAAATTTGTGTGACATATGTAATTCCTATTTTTTTAGTATACCTTACTATTGTGTGTTATTCCTGTTATCATGTTAACTCTTAATTAGTCCCAAAATTTTACATTTCTCTTTTTCATCCACTAACTTATAATAATCAATATTTTTTTTCATCAAATAGTGATTATCCTATTAATCCAGATAATTAAAGAAACTTAAAAGATATTTTACCTTTA
Source organism: Vigna unguiculata (assembly GCF_037176805.1). NCBI lineage: Eukaryota > Viridiplantae > Streptophyta > Magnoliopsida > Fabales > Fabaceae > Vigna > Vigna unguiculata. The sequence goes on from NC_140798.1 coordinate 5,138,967, forward strand.
TAAACAAACATATACAGAAAAGAAAACTGTACCATACACAATAAAGAAACTTAACCTAAAACGTTCAATTTATTAAGTATTAAACATAAAAATAAAAGTTATTGGATCCTCAACAAAAATTATTATACGTTAAGAAAACTACAGGTTGACAATAGAAAGAGTTAAATAGAATGTGATACTCTTAAGATAGACCATTTAACATTTAAACAAAATAATTCATATTACTTTACTTACAACTCAGTTATGGGTAATTCTTCTTAATTTTTTTTAAAAGAATTTCACTAATTTAAAATTTAATTATAAATAAAAACATATATTATTTTTAGTTACCACTGCTCATCTTTCTCGTAAAAAACAATTGATACTCGAACTTAAAACAATATATTTTCTAATACTTAATATCACAATCACAAATAATATATGATATAATTTGATGTTGTCTTAATACTAAGAACATAAGGTTGTAAATATTATAATAAGAAAATAACGCAAGATAATATTTGATAAAGTTTGTAACACACTCACTTAAAATCCATAGTTTTAAGTATAAATATTTAGATATTTCAATCGTTACCTAAATTTAAATTTCCTTATTTATAAGAAACCACTTTAAACATTCAGCAAAACAAATACAAACTTACTCATTATATTTACCTTTATGTAAATAAATTTTAAATTACAAAAAGTATATAAATTATAAAAGTAAGAAAAATTATGAGTTACAATAATATTACCAAATAAAATATGAAAAGAAAATGCTAAAAATATTTAAAAAGAATGAATAATTAATTAAAATATTAGAACAAAAATAAAAAAAGAAAAATTGGAATTACAAAATTATGAAAAAATAAAATTAAGATATAAAAAAAGAGATGCTAAAAATGTTTAAAAATAATGAATAATTAATCAAATTATTAGAAAAAATAAAACTATACAAAATTATGAACATATAAAACAATATATAAGTTGTATCAAAATACTTTGAAAATATATTTGTACCTCCATTTAAAATGGAGATTAAAAGTTGTAAATTAGTAAAAAGTAACTAAATTATAAATGAAAAAAAAATGTAAGTTATGATAACATTATGAAATAAAATTTAAATAATTTAAAGTAAAATTTTTTATTTTTATTTTAATTTTAATAAAAACAAAATTCAGTAGACTTAAAAATAATCCTATATTAAAATGTTCATTTACATAATAACATCATTATATTTATTAATATTCTGTAATTTAATACGCAAGTTTACAATATAATTCAATTATTCCGTAAAACGTGCGTATAACAAAATCTATACTATAGTTTAGTGAATCTAAATAATAGGTTCGAATACGGATATATACGCATAGTATGTAGAGACACATGCATTAAATAATCCACACAGATACAAATCTGAATACTGTTTTGAGGGAAAATCGTAATATCAAAAATTTAAATTCTAATTATATTCCTTCTATCTTTATAAACCTTCATTGAGAAAAAAAAGAAAAGAAAAGATCATAAAGCCATTCCTCAGTGATTAATTTCTATAAGCATTTGAAGTATTCCAAGTTGCTTGTGTACTTCAAAATGAATCCCTGCACTGTCTCTGTTGTATCTGTTGTAAAGTAGGAGTTTGCATCAGATTTGTAAAGTAATTTCACTCCTACAGTAAGAATCCTCATCTTGAAGATCATCTCTTGTGTTTTCTTTGCCATTGTTTCTCAATGTCCTTTAGAATATCCAGCACACCCAGAATACCCAGAAGGGGAAGACCACCGGAAAACTTACCTCCACCTCCTCCATTACCACCATTTCCATCGTCGTCTCGAGGTGGCAAACCAGGTCCATTGTTATCGAGTTTAGGGGACTTCACTTTGTCTGCCATTTCAGATAATGAAATGAATTAGCATTTTATACTCATATGGATAATGAATCATTTATGACAAAGGGTGTACTGGCATCTATAGAACATCTTAGGATATATATATATATTACTGTATAAGAGTAAAATACAATAGATTATAAGCTATAAGGTTTTACTTCAAAACAAACACAGCAGAAGAAAAACTGAAGAAGATCAGCACAACAGTCCAAAAAGTCTACTAGGAAACCCTTCTGCAACCTTTTTCCATAAATAAATAAATAAGAACACCCACAACTCTCTTCCTTTACCTTTCAGCAAAGAAGATAGCTTTGAAGCTTATAAAAGAAGTACATTTTTAAGCCTTCTAAATCCCTTAGACACTCCGAAATGTACTAGTTTGCCATAATAATCTAGTTTAGCCTTCTGCTCCTCGTACAATACATATTTGGAACGAAAGCTACCTTTTACCTCTTGACCAAAGCAAGAATTTGAAAATATATGCCGTAATTCTTAAATTATCTCAGTCCTCACCTTCACTCCTAATATAACCTAACAGTTTCACGTTATTTTAGTTATGTGGAAATTACACAGATGGATGTGCATGGGAAGAAAAGAAAAACGAAGATTACACATATAATCAAATGGTAGTGGCCAACACATTGAGAGGTTATTACCAGGTGTTATAGTCATTGACCGAGAATTGCGTGTTAGGGTCTGGGATGCACTTGCAGCTGCCGCAGCACATTTAGTATTCTGTTCACAATAAACAATCAGAGTCGTTAAAGATTTAAGCCCAGCATCAAGACTTGAACTGAAACTAGCGACAAAAATAACAATCCAAAAATCTTCTTTGATGTAAATCTCAAACTTTTTGTATTAGGATGAGAAATTCAAGATTTCAAATGATTTGAAATGCATAAGATTTGGGTCGCTTTGAGTTAAGTTTCCTTAATTTTCTAAATATTTTGTTTGGATGAATCAATTGAACTTTTTTTGAAGATTTCAAATTATTAATTTGTACAAGAAAATTTACTTTTCACTTTAAGTATTTCTTTAAAACACATATTTAAAAATTAAAATTTCAACATTAAAACTTAATATTAAGTAAAATTAGCTAATTTCTTAAATACTTGACAACATTTAATGATTTCAAAATACATTTAACTTAAATATTTAATAATTCAAAAATACAAATATTGTTGAGTGTTACATCCCTTATGATATATATATATATATAGAGAGAGAGAGAGGAGAAAGAAGTGATAGAGAAGGGAGAGGCAGTGAGTACCAACAATTTCAAGTTTTTATTTCAAATTCTATAATTTCAAGTATTTAGAAATGCTTCCACAAATTATTAGAATTTTAATTTTTTTAAAAATCATTATTTCAAAGAAAAATATTTCCAGACAAATAAAACCAAATTCCCACATAAGTTAAATTGCTGACTTAAATTTCCTCATCAAAGCATAGCATGAAAGATAAATTATTAACATGTATGAATAAATCAACACCATTTTTTGAAAACCTTACCAGACTAGAAAGTTCAAGTGGGAATCATTAACATAAAAAATAAAACAGAGCATCTCAAAACAGGTCGACAACCCAAAACTGGTTTGTATGCTGCAAACAGTTCGTACATTTTAGTTTCTCAATTTTTTATTTTAATTTAAATTAAAATAGTCTTAAGATAGAGATATAAAAAGCGTACTTAAAATTTTTACGTAAGTATACATTATTTAGTGAATTATTACTAATTTTTATTTTATTAAACATATAATCTAGTCATTTTTATTAATTTAAAATATTTAAAATCACCATTTCTCATTATTTTATTTTATTACCACAATATTGTATAATATTAAAAATCTAAATATAATTACTACTAGTTCTCTAATAACTATTACTACCGGTTTTACCACAATTAAAGCAGTTCAATCACCAGAATTATTGATCAACACAAAACACTAAGAATAAATAAACTTAATAAACAACTTAACCGACAACCAAGGGGAGTACCGAAATCACCTGTTACCCAATGCCTATCCATTTCCTTATCCCTCCAGTAGAAAAAAAAAACATCACAAAAACAAATCTTTAAATTCTCTCTTAATTAACAAGTTCTTTTGTTTCTCTGTTTTGATGTTACTTTTGAATTACAGGCAAGGAAACAGATGAGGACACGTGAATTTATTCTAGAAGGGGATGTGATATAGGATACACAATCAGAAAAAGGACTCAAAGGTGCAAGAGCAGATGTAGGAGTAGGAGGATGTTCCAAGTAATTGTTGGAAGAGAGGAGGATGGAGAATCGTATTTCAAAAGGGTGATTATTTACATGTCGGTACTGCATCATCTAGCGAAGGAGGTAGCAAAGATATATCAACACCCTCATTGTAGTGGAATGAAGGGGATACAAAGTGAATTTGTTCAGGATTTTTGTTTTTTCTGTGAAGTGGGTTGAACAATTCTGTTTTGGGGGTTAGTATCCCACTTGTTGGATATCTTGGGCAGAAACATTCTGAGATTCAGGGGTGCAAATAGAGAAAAAAATCAAGGTGAGTAGGGACCTGCAGTGACGAAAAATCAACGAGCTCCAACATAGAAAAACTTAAAAGTGGCTTGTTGGTGCGGTTTGGTGGTTTGAAAATAGAAAACCCCTTCAAAAATCTCTCTAAATTGCAACAAGGAGGGTCTTTTAATGACTCAAATACCTGTTCAGCAGCTCTCTCTTAATTGACATTTTTTTGTTTCTATGCTTTGGTGTTATGTTTGAATAGGGGTAGCGGGAAGGAGACATAGAAGGGGGTGATATGATTCTAGAAGGGGATGTAGGAAGGATAGTAGACTGAAGGGTAATAAGCTCAATGAGGGCTTGCATGTGTATGTGAGAAGATGGAAAGATGGGAAAAACGTACAGAGGGAATTTCAACTAATGAGAACAAGGAAGTAGGGGATTTAATTAAAGAATAGAAGCATAAAGATTAGAGAACTAGCTGCATTTGAACGGAAAGGATCCTGACAAGATAAGATAGAGAGGGCTCTTTATATGAATGGTTTCGTGGGTTATGGGGAGGTACTAGTACAACAGAATTCTGGGCAAGATTAGAGGTCTCCTGTATTTTCAAGAGGGTTTCCTCTCTTGTAAGGAGCCAAACTCCTATTGTTGGATAGATAATATTCATAGATTACCAGTGTTCTATCTGAACCTCACAAACTTTTCAGTTCTGACTAATTCTACTTTGCAAACAATACAGAGCATTGGATCCTCTTTACAACTACATTAAGATATACCATGCATAAAACAAACAAATAACAGATAACAAGAACCAATAGAGAAAGTGAATAAGAATAACTTACCAAAGCAGCTGCACGTCTAGTATATGATGAACTCTGCACTGTAGCAGTTTTAAGTTCTCCTTTTCTGACGTTATATGGTAAGGGTTTCAGCCCAACAATGTTTGGTCCATTACGCTTAACATCAGCTTCAGGCTGACTTCTAATACCAACTGCATGTAAAAAAGAACAATAACTTATTCCATGATTCAATCAACTTCTAAGACACTAAAGTCATGGCTTTATGTTGCTAGAAGTGAGCACTATCAAGATGTATACAATCGTAGTACCTGGTAAAAGTAGAGGTGAAAAGCCAACACTACTTGCCATAGTGATCCACTGCTTATGACCAAATGTTATCTGTTTGCATGATGAGGCAGATAACAAATTATCAGTTTCAAACAGAATATATACGATGAGCTGAGGGGTAAATGTCAAACAGGAGATGGAAAAATAAGTGCTCATAGTTGTACTTTAATTCATTCTACATCAGTGTACATATAGGCCATTTTTGAACTAATTTCTGGCAAGAATTCAGTTTAATTCACCATTGAATTATCAATGAATTATAGTGTTTTCCATCATTTGAGAAGTTGCACATAACAAGCTGTAAGAGAATATAATCCAAAATATAGTGATAAATTACAATGTAGTTTTCTAGATAAGGAGGGAAAGTTGATACTTCAAATACAATAAAAGCTACAAAAGTTTCAGTTACAGAAAAACATTTCTTTCTAGGAATTTAAATGCATCTGTTATGGTATGATGAAATAGCCCAAGAGACCCAGCAGCTAACTTTAAATAGGAAATATTGAATGAAAAACGCCAAGTCATAAAACCAAGACCTGTCCTCAAAGATTTGGCATCCAGTTGAGCACTAGACATCAAAATTAACAAACAGGAATACAGAACATTTGGACATTCATTACCAAGCTATTTCGTGTTTGTAGGATGATAAAACATTAAGAAGATAGAAGTTGAAAAAGATTACTCCAGACCAAATTTTATCAAAATATTGAATTGTCAAATTTCAATATACAACCCTAAACAAGGTAAATTGAACAAACAAAAGGGGAGTGGTGGCTATTGATTGTAGTCTCCTGTCTACAATTTTTATATGACATCAGTTTTGAATTTGACTTGACCTAATAGTTAACATAGAAAAGACCCATAGAGGTCAAAACCAGAAAGAGATAAAGTGGAAACAAAACTGAACCCGAAACTGAAACATAATCATAATAAGAAATAGGCACTGTGACCTGCTTAAACAAATTGAAATCGATCTCAAATATTTTTGTTTTCATAACTCTTAAGAAAAATGAATTTAAACCTAACTTAATCTCACAAGAACCGACTTGTAAGGTGAAATTTGCCCTCGTGTCAAGGGTTGGACTTCTCAAGCACGAACCTAGGGGGAAATCAATAGCAAGTGACATATTAGGCCCAACAAACTTGACTAAGATAAACTTTGAATGGTTGTGATACCATCTTAAGAAATGAACTTTAAGTCTAACATTGCATGAAATCAGTTTATAAGGTGATGTTTGCATTCACTTATATATTATAATTTGACCATATCTTCTGAAGATGTGGGATATCCAACAATGTTAGACTAAATAAATAATTGTTACTTTTTACAGCTGTTAACTTTTATAGCTGTCAGCTATTATTAACATTATTCCTAAGATTCAACAAATTGTTAACTCTCAGATCTTACCAATTATGATGGGATTTGAAAATTTTGCAGAACTCATTATAATTTCTAGCAATTTGAATTAAATTTTAACCAAAAATGAATTACAGTTGAGGATCAAATTCTAAAAATTCCAGAATTAGGGTGTGTTCGGGAGACATTTATCAATTTTATTAAATATTCTCTAATGTGGTAATTTTTTAAATGAAAGATTAACACAATCTTAATATCCAAATCTTTTGTTTATCTTTCCAAACATCAAACATCTCTGAATTAAAAAAAATACAAAATTTGTCCTCCCCTCCCTTCCCCTCCAAAGTCCAAAATCTCACCCCCAAACATTCCCCAAGGAAAGGATACTACAAGAGCATTATTAATCTTGATGATATTTTTCATTATTGATGTAGCAGTAAGCATGTGGCGCAATAAACTACAACTAAATTATATGTAAAACATAAAATTTTGGTTGCAAACATAGAAGCAAAATACACTGACGCAAGCCACAACAAACATAAGCAAAACGCATTTCAAAACAGCGGTCCCCAATACCATTATTGTGAGAAATTGACACAGACAATTCAAAACTCACCCTGCTCGAACAACGAACACAAACCAACAAACACAAACCCTTGGCAGCAAGAAGCAAAGAATTTCCCGAAGTCAAACAGAATTGAACCACCAAAGATAAGGATATAAGAAATAAACACACCTCATAAACAATTACAAAAATCACCAATAACACATAAGAAGGGCACAACATCATACAGACAAGGGAAACATAACTAATAATCAACCTTTCCTGGATAAGAATAAATCAAAGTGTAAATATAGTGCATAAGATTATTCTTCTTCTATTGCCTTATCATCAAGATATCATATGAAGGAATTAAGTCAATTGATTCAGGTTAAAACCGATTCTTTAGATAATGGAATAAAGTAATCCATGACAAAGAAAACAAAAGTGCGCAATTAAAACCAACATTTCAAGAAACATGCATAGGGTGTGATTGCAAGGGAGAGAAGAGAAGATTACATTCGTACGAGAGAGATGATTGTGTTGTGTTGTGGCTAGAGTTACCTTTCCTTTTGCTGTGTTTTGGGGTTCAAAAATGGAGAATGAATTTCATTGGGAAAGAAACTGGGTTAGGTATGAGATGTTTCTAGAACAAAAATAACCCATATAAATGATGTAATGATGTTATTTTAATATTTTCATTATATTGATGAATAAAAGTAGAGAATGTATCAAATTATAAACTATAAATCACAATTATATATATGTTTAAAAATATTTATTTGCTATAAATTTCAACTATATGGAGACCATTTTTTTTATTTAAAAATTGATATGAATTTAAATGCTATGATGTGATAATTGTTCAATAACTCAGTTAAAAAAAGCTACCTTAACTTATTGAAGGAAATTTAAATTTTCAAATCATATTTTATAAAAATTTAAGTTAATTTTATTTTGAAATATAAATTTTAGAATTATTAAATGGTATTATATGCTTAAATATTTGATTAATGATTGTGCAGTGTCAAACTTTTACACTATCAATAAAATAAATTATCAATCACTAATATAAGATTGTGATTATAAAAGTTTAAAAAATGATCATACATTATTGTGTGATTAAATGGTAGAGAAAAAATCTTATAGATATTTACTCATGCTTTTGTTTATAAGTGTGCACTTTATTGGATAAGTAGCTAATTTAGATAAATTTAAAATGCAAAAGAGATTACCTTATTTTTCTTTGTTTGAAAAACCAATTACTAAGTTGAAAAAAAAAAATGAAAAAAACTTTTACTTTCTGTAATTTTATAATTTTAATTTAGGTTTAATTTTATTATAAATTTATATATTTTCAATTAAATCTTTATTATTTTTATTATATAAAATAATTTAAACTTTTATAACTTTTAAATGAAATTTAATTATTTTATTTTATTTAATTAGCCTACGTGGTTAATTCAATATTTGACTTTGTTTTTTGATATATTATATAAAAAAAATTGAGTTTTATGATTAATATAAAATACTATTATAATTAATATACATAATTTTATTATTTTAATTATATATATATATATATATATTAAATATCATATGTTTTAATTAGTATAGACATAATGAAAAAACCACATTATTTAATTAATAAAGTTAAATAATTAAAAATACTAAAAACCATAACAAGTATTTAATAAATAAATTTTGAAATAAAAAATTTGTTACATATACTTAAATTTATAAAAAAACTAAAAATATAATTAAATTTTTAATTTAAAATTAATTTTATACAATTAAATATTTGATGAAACAAATATATTAAAAGCTTGAAGAAAAGTTTATCCTAATAAGACCTAAACCTCATTACAAAGGTTCATAGTGATACACCTAGGACATGTAAGATCTCTATAGAGTTTTCTTTAGCAGTTAAAATTATAATTAATTTAGATTTTAAAATAATTATGATGATTAAAAGTAACATTATATAATAGTTATCTATACTATTATATTATATAAAAGATATATTTTTTATAAATGTCATTTTTTTTAATTCTTACGTTACATTTTTTTACTTTTATCAACAAAAACATTTCCATTGTTTAACATTAATACAAAATATAATTAGATAATGTTAATGATTTAGAACTGGATATGATTCTTGTATAATATTATTACATCTTATAATCTGTTAAAAGCACAATTATTTCTGAATAGTAATTTATTAAACTTATTGCTTTAAAAGATTTTTCTCAAAACTATACTACCATGTTAGATATTTTGAAACCTAAATAAACTGATTTTGAAAAGTGAGAGAAATGGTGATATAAACCAAATTCAAAGCCTCCTTCACTATTTGTTGTGTTTGACCAAGTAACAGCGATATTCTCTCCGTTCCCGTCAGGCCGTTCCGTTGTCCTTCTCTGCAATGTCACACCATCTTCGCACTCTTCAACTTCCACCACTCTCCCCGAAAATCCCAACGACCAATCCACATTCTTTCTCCCTCCATTGCTTCCGCTCCGGCTTCAGGTTTGGCTTCCATTCTTCCGTCTCCTGCGGATGCGCGCGCCAAACCTCTCCGGTTCGGTTCAGTCATCAAGCGTCCTTGCAAGAGGAAGGAAAACCTGTTTCCCTTTACCTTCAACCTGTCTCAAGCGAAACTCACTTTGATCTTCTCCTCGATCAGGCTCAAAGGCTCCACCAAGCTGTCGTTGTGGTTTGGTAGGTTCCTTCTTCCTTAAGACTCTTTTGACTTTTCTTCAAATTTTTAATATGTTTTTTTTAGATGAGTCTTTCCTTATCAACTTGAGAAAAATATGAAAGAAAAAAAGAATTTGACTTATCTTAACTTCTGGATAGATTAATTTGTAGGCATTGTCTTGTGTAGTTTTTCTTAAATTTTTACATTTTAACATGTAATTTTAGATTTTGATGAAGGGAATTGCATTTTCTTGTTTATAAAGTATAGTTTTCTGTTACTGAAAAAAAAAGTAAAAAAAGAAGGAAAAAAAAGGAAAATGATGAAGTAACTCCAAAATATGATTTTTTTTTTCCATTTTGGTTGATACTTGAGAAGTAAAAAGCTTAAAATAACAGTATATCAAAATTAAATTATTGTTATTGTTATTCATGACTTTTTGGACTCTTGTTTCCTTTTTGAAACTTCTGATATTTCAAGTTTCAGGCTAGGAGCTTTGTAGGGAAACAGAAGTATTTGTCAATCTTATTTAGAGAGAGATTTGATCTAAAGGGAAGATAACAAGATATATGAATATGTATGGGGTGATGTGCTCTTGAGTCTGGCCTATTGTAATTGTGGGCCTTACAGAAACATTTTCTAGAAGTAATTGAGCATCACTCTATCTATTTAGTTTTTTTTTTTTTTTTGTTTAAGTGAACACATTAATCAAACTAAATTTTGGTAATCAAACCATGGTTATACTTACAGGTTTGTGTAGTTAAAATTATCATTAGTAATAGCAATTTTTTTGTCTGAACAAAAGCAATCTTAATAATTGAGAATTTAACTTGCTAAAAATCAACTAGTGACGCTCTTGGATGGGGGAGGCTATGTAATAATCAGGCACCAGCTTGTCTGTTTGATGAATGTTAGCAGTGCCATTGTTTAATCACAAGATTTAGTCTTTTATTAGTGGGCGAAGGGCGTCTTTGAATGTGTTTCTCCATAAAAGCTTTTAGAAGAGAAAAAGATAAAATTGGCTTCTCTATAAGTTAAAATTAAATTATGCACAAGTTCAAAGTAAAAATTTGGAGAAGTTACATGAGAGAGCTAATCAGCTGATGCATAAACTAATCTTAACTTGACAAGTCAAGTTCATTTTTGTTTTTCTTATTTTAATTTCCTAGAAGTTTTTATGGAAAGATCGTCCAAACAGGTCTAAAATCCAAGTAGTTTTTACTAAATGATACAGGATGCCAGTTCTATTTAATGGATCCTGTACGAATTTCTTCTAATATTAGCCAGTTTCATGGAAAAAGTGTGCCAATGGTAATCTGAGTTTTAGTTCTGAGTTTTATGTATAGTATTATACATTACATAAAATATAAACTTATTTGTTTCATTTGTCTGATTAGTGAATATTTATTTTACAATTATGGCCTTTGAGGTGAGATTCCTTGGTTTGTAGGATGGCAAATTGGTGCAGAAAATGTATATACTTAAAACCAAAATTGGAAAAGTTGGCAGCAGAATATTATCCAAGGTGAGATTACATTTGTTTTCCTCTATCGCGCAAAACTAGAATAATTTCTGAGCATATGTTCATTTATATGTGTGCTTAACCTAATGGAATCAGACTATGATACATTGACCAGTGTCAGGGAGTTTTCTTTTATAATCCTTACCGTGGACTGAAAATTTTCTCTGGTATTATTTAATGTACTATAGTCTATAAAAGTCCATCTTGAAACATAAATCTCTGTTTTGAACAAGAGTCTTTGAGAGAAACTGTGTCATGTTTGCATGCAATCCAGCTTATTTACCTACAAGTGCTTTAACTACAAGTCTTAGTCAAGGACTTGTGTAGTTGATTTACATTCGAAGATGTGCTAAATATGCTAATGATCTAGATTAGTATTTTAAAGCTGAAGCTTATTAAGCTTGCAACATATTAAAGGAAATATGAACACAACAGAATATGGGGTTTCATCCAAATTCCTGGTTTCACATCCATTGATACTTTCCTGTTTTATTGGTAGATTCAAATTTTGACTATAATAATCCAATAATGCTGAGATATGCGGAGTAATTTTTTTTTTTAAATAGGAAACTAGGAAAGTTCTAAATTAATGAGTGTGTATGTTTGTTTTCTAAATTTTAAGTAATGTAGTAAGGGAGAGTTTGCAACTTTGTCTGCTGAAGTTGTAATAGCAGAGGAAAAAGGTATAAAACTTCATGCTTTCAAAAGTTTGAGAAAGGGTTTGCAGCTTTTTTCTTTTAATAAATTGTGCTGTATATGTGATGTGTTTATAATGCTTTACCTTATTGTACTAATTATCAATAAGCGTAGAATGGGATGTGACATTCTCCGAAAACTGAAACCAAATGAGGCTGAAATCTTAAAAGAGCCCAGGCCCTCTCAACTAACGAGGTCAGGCTAATTTCATTCTCATGGAATAATAAGATTTTGTTGATGTCCTTGGCAGATAACTATTAGAGATCTTTGACTATTACTCTCCTCATTCCTCAACCTTTGTCCAGCTTTCTTCTTGGCATACTATCAATCCTATCATGTACGGATCGAGAATGACCCAGACTTCTTAACCATTCTCTCCAGTTATCACCTCAATCCCAACCCAGTCATTTCAGAACTGGATTTCATACAAGTAACACACGGTGTACTAGTGCTCAAAGTGTTTCAATCTACACCTATTTGAGAGCAGAATAGAGATCAATCCAATAACTTCAACTGACACTTGAAATCATTAAAGAAGCACTGTATTTTCCGTAACTCTTTTTGAAACCATTTCTGACAGCTAACCACAACTAAACAACAAAGTACAAATCCCCTGATAATTTTTTAGAATATCTGCGAAGAAAAATGGCAAAGGTACATCTGAACCACTTTCATCGAAGACACAACAACTATATCTCCCAAGCCATGAAACTACAATAACATAATTACGATCTGCCACATCTCTACAGTAAAATATACCAAAATCTGAACCACCAACTGTCAGATTCAACTAGCTGATAAATGTCACCAGCTACATTATTAGGCTTGGGCAGCTAGCCCTCTCTACCATCAAGCTCTATCATTACCAACCGGGTCATGACATATCTAAAATGTAACAGAAGCACTTAACCTGAAAGGAACATGGGATTGCACAGGACTGGTTTTGATTTAGAAACAAAATGAAAACCTAAGATACAATAGACAATGGAATTCCATGTGAACTTAGTACGGACAATAGATACAGCTCATGGTCGATGGTAATGCTCAAATAGTGTCTTGAAATAGAGTAATTGAGAAGCTATGTATATTGTGTATAAATGGTCCATTTTATGCTACCTGTGCTTTAAGCTAAAAATCTAGAAATGTTAACTGCAGATCAAATTGACAGCTATAACTGCAACATCATTGTAGCTGCTTGAGATTTTGAGATGTGTTTAGTATGATAATGATTGAAAGATACTCATAAGCTACTGAATCTAGGTTGATGCACAAGATGTTAATGTATTACTGAGCTATTTGTATTTTAGAGCATAGAGATGATACCTTGCATGTGTAATTGTTTGGTTATGTTATGATATTATGATAAGGCTTATCAACTCATTAATCTAGGATTTGTTTATGTGGATGTCATGCAGATTGCAGTTCTACACTGTTGATGTTAATACAGTTTCACACAAACTTGTTGCTCGTGCAGGTGTGACTGTGAGTTTCTCGTAGCTTCCCCTTATGTTCTTTCTCTTTCAATTGTATGTATTAAAAATTGTCTGATTTTTTTACATCTTGAATTTATCAATGTCTTTCCATGAACAGATGTTGCCATGTGGGTACTTCATGTCTGCCTGTTAGAAAAACCTATATAGAAACTTGTTGGATAAATATGTTTAGTTTCCATAATTTTCTTTAAATTATGCCTTTACATCATATGCATTCGTGCTTGGCGAAATTGTTCTGGTATCTTTAATTAATATATGTTTTGGAGAAGACCAATCAAACTCCTGGAAAGAAGAGTTGATCATGTGGATCAAGGAAAATGCTATAGAATTTTTCTGTAAAAGGCCTTTGTCTAAATGAACTTTCTGAAAACATGGCAGGACAATGCTGTATTTTGAATTTTGATCCATGTCCCACTTAATGGGAAAGGCTTTTGTTGTGATTATTTTTGTTTGTTCTTTGAATTTTTTACTCAGGAGCACCTGAGGAAAATGTGTGGTTTTTTGAACCTCTCACTAGCAAGATATGATAATTACAATATACCTCTGCCTGATTAGTCTAACAATTGATATGCAACCATTATATTCGTTTCAACTAAATTTGCTATGTAGACATTTTATCTTGATACTTATTAGATTCCATTTTTCATGTATTCATATGTCGTCGGCTCTCAATTACTGCAGAAAATGCCAACCATACAAGTAAGCACATTTTTGTTTGATTTGATTAATTTATTATATTCTTCTCTGTCAGTGATTTAAATGAATGTTGTTGCAGCTTTGGAAGGACGGCAAGAAACAAGCTGAAGTTATTGGTGGCCATAATAAAGCACATATAGTAGTAAGTGAGGTTCAGGAGATGATTGAGAATGAGTGACAAGTTTTAGTGCAGTGGACTTATTTTCCGCTATTTTGATCTATTTTATCAAATGGTTTTACATTACTGCATTTTTTTTTACCAGTCCGTGTATAAAATAAAAAAAATATTATGTTGCCATTTTTTCTTTTTTATTTACCTAAAACCATTACTTTTAAAGTATCTTACTTACGTTAAAAGGTGTTCAAATCCTTATAGTTGAGGTAATGTGAGATATCTCCTGATATTCGGATCTTTGTCTTATTGAATGAGATTTAAAATTTTATAGTTTCCTCTTCTAAAGTTTTTTTTCCCTTCTTTCTTACGTTAAAAACATTTGAGGTGTATGAGATGAGGATAAGTGGTCTGTTGTCAAATATTTGATGTATACCTCAATACGAAAGATGAAAGTTAGAGCTGGTTAAGCTATTATTACATCGCGAGCTCTAAAAACAATTGTCAAATTAGGACTGTTCATGTGAAGACCCTGTTCAAATGTAACAAGATTGCATGGAGATGGATTTCTTGGTGACCATCACCTTCAAATGCACAAAAAGGTACCCTGTGCTATCTTTTTCTGTTTTGAATGTTAAGCACACAATGATCATAGTCACTTTAATTTCTCATTTACTTCCACTTGACCATCTTATTTCCTTCTTACTTTTTTCTCCCGTGTATATCAAAACTTATAGTTTTCCATTCCGTTAAGTGACATGGTTGTTAAGTCTACATTGCAGTCGCTAGTGGCGCATCTCGGGTTTAGGCCAAAGGACAAGTTGGAATTTGACATGTGGGTACTGTTTATGGAAACCACAGAAGTTTTTTCCCCTCTTATAGCTGCATGGCATCCAAGAACTAACATTCAAAGCCCCAACCAAGTCAATGAATGACACGACCAATTGAGTCGTGTGTGGAGTGGAGTTGCAACAAACTTTGAACCAAGCCACAATTTTCCTTCCACAGGGTCACAAATCTTACCACCAAACTCATCCTGCTAAACAACTTTATACCTTAGTGTCAGCTTCAGCACTATTGATCTGAAGTACTCAAATCTCTCTGACCTGGAATAAATGACCTTTCTTTGGGTTTCTCTCTCTTTATTGTATGACTTTGTAATGGCTTCTCACCAGCATGACGTGGCCTGAAGAAAGTTAGTGCAATATGGCTACTTATTTCTTCAATTCATTGAAAGTCCAAGTTACAATTCTAATTAGGCTATCAAGTTTTTCCTTCGGAAGTCTAACCTTGGTTTAGACGAGGAATTTTCAACAATTTTAAAAAATTGAAATACATAAAATTTGAATTACTTGCAACTGAATTTTCTCATTTTTTTAAATAGTTTGTTTGGATTGAATAATTAAAATATCTTATATTACAATTTTTTTTTGGATAAAGCAATTTAATTTATATTTTTGAGGCAAACTCAACTCATTCTGAATCCTACTTAAGTTAGTTCGACCTTCGATCCGGACTTGCTAGATTTGACATTTAGTTTGAGTTGACAATTTGGCTTGATCTTTAGTCCTGGTTACTCAACTCTTCTTTTAACTTAGGTTCAATTTGGGTTAACTTAACTTTTGATTTGAATTGACTCGAGTTGACTTTCGACTCCTAATGACTTTGCTTGACCTTCGGTCGAGGTTGACTCAGCTTGACCTCTAACCCAAGTCGACTCTACTTAACTTTCGACTTAGGGCAACTTTGTTCAACCATCGACCTAGATCGACTCAATACAACTTTCAGTCCATACTAACTCGACTTAACCTTTTGTCTGGATAACTCATTATTGTCTTCCATAATAGTAATTATGTGACTAAATTTTTCTTTAAAAACAATACCTTAGAAGTAACACATGGCCATTTTGTTCTTGCTAAATACAATTATAACACTTGTGTCAAATATTTTATTTATATGAACTAATTTAATTAAGAAATTTCCATGAAATAATAAATAATGTAAGTTTGACCAAATATTTTCACTTGATTAAATTTTAAAAGAAATATTCAGTAAACAAATACAATAAAACAAATAAGTTTATCTTCCACGATAATCTCTACAGGAAAACTAAGATATATATATATATATATATATATATATATATATATATATATATATATATATATATATATATATATATATCACACTAGTAGAGTTTGTACATGGTAAGAAGTTTGACCTTATTTGCTTACAAATGAGTAAAGGAATGCTAAAGACCCTTACAAGAAGTGACACATGTGATTGGGACATATGAAAGTTACAACCTTTGTAATTAAGTGTATAAACTTGCGAAGTACCGAAATTATCAGTTAGTTAAGTAGATGTATGTATCTTCGTATCTCTATTCACCTTTCTATTGGACTCATGAAACTTGTATACATTTCTACAGACTTCTAAAACATTCTAGATCCTTCTTAAAATTTTTACAAATTATTTTGCTTCCTAATTTCTTCAAACCTTTTAAGTTTTCTCCATATGTTACTTCTTGATGGTTGCCAATTCTTAATATTCTTTTCTTCAAACATTTTATAGTGCTTAATGTCCACATGAATTAGTGATCTATATCTTAAGAAGGATATCCCCAACCTCATTTCAAATCACCAAAAATTTATACAAAATGCATACTCATGGGAGTGTAGTGTTTGGATGGAACAAAATTCGACCCAGTGTATTGCATTTGACATATTATATAACTTTATGACGATATTTAAGAATGCACAACTCAATAAAATATGTTTCTAATATGGGTAAATTTAATATTTTTACATCAAATTTTGTACAATAATTTTCATTAATTTATGACATTACTTTTTTTTTTTCATCACAACTTATGGAGCAATTGAGCCTAACTTTAATTATTATTACAAACATAATAAGTAATAAGGGTTGAAAAATGAAGAATCAACAAATGATTGAATAGCATTCGTGAACAAGTCGATACTTGCATGAGATGACGGATTACACCGGGACACGTGACAATCAACCTAGTGATATATATATATATAACTTAAATATATTTTTAATTTTTAAACAATTTAGTTCTCAAATTTTAAAAACGAATAAATATAATTCTCTTATTCCAATAACATTATTTTCTTTTATGTGTTAAAAATATTTTAGAGTGACATTTGGATCGAAATGTGTCAAAAATGATGTAAACAGTTTAAAATAATCAAAAACATAATTTAGTATGTAAAAAAATTCACATAGTTAAATTAGAAAGAAATAATATATATATATATATATATATATATATATATATATATATATATATATATATATATATATATAAACAAGGCTTAAATATACATTTGGTCCATATTTTTGTTCTTTTTATTCAATTTAATCTTTATTTTTGTTTTGTGTTCAATCATTTTCGTAAAATTTTGGTAAATTTGATCATTTTCACTAACGGTGTTTAAATGGTTAACGTTTTTTAACAATACATGTCACGTGTCAGTTCCTGCTTTTTTCTTTAATTTTGTAATTTTTTTAATTTCAAAAAAATTGTCCACGTGTCAAGTTACAATTGTGCCACGTGTCAATGTTAGTGCTGCATGTTAATGTGTGGTTGTATTATTTGTATTTGTTCAATTTAGTATCAATATTCGTTATTTTTATTTAATTCAGTCCCTATATTCGTTATTTTTATTTAATTTAGTCCCAAATTTTGTTAAAATGGAACAATTTAATTTTTTAAAATTGACATTATTATTAGTTATTTTTTAAATTTAATTATAAATTATAATATTTAATTATAAATTGAATATAATTTTTAGATTCAATTGTTAAATAAAATATAATTATTTAAATATTATTAAAATTTTAAAAATCTATATTAACATTTTTAAAATTGACATTTAAATCTAAAATATTTAATATTTTTATTGTATTTTAGATATTAAAATCTAAAATATTTTATATTTAAATGTTAATTTTTCAAATATTAGTTTACTTTTCTAAAATATTTTTAATATCAATTTTAAAAGTATTTTAGAATATAAATATTAGAAAAAAATATAATAATTATATTCTTATAATATTTTAAATAATTATATTCTATTTAGCAATTAAATATAAAAATTTTATTCAATTTATAATTAAGTTTAATAATTTATAATTGAATTTAAAAAATTATAAATTCAAATGTCAATTTGTAAGGCCCAGTTTTTCTGCCCTAACATTTTAAGGGTTGCCTTACAACTGTTGGGCCTAAAGGCTGGCCCAAAGGATAAAACCATTCCTAGCTGCCCTAACTCACATTTTCCACTCATTTCAGAGAACCTAGAACTGCAGCCGTCAACCTCTCTGCTAAGGTTTGCTTCCACTGTTACGTTGAGCTAAGAGAACTCGTTGCTCCACGTAAGTATCCCTTTCTAGTTCATGCTGGTTCCCTTTTAATCATCTTTCGTATTTCCAATTAGGATCCTTTGTTAACCTCATCTACTGGTTCTATTCCACCTTTATTTCAGTCTCGTAGTTCATCCCTATAGTTGCTGTGCTCATAGTCGTGTCGTTAGGGTCCTTACTAAACTTTTTCCAGGTACGGGGAAGTTAGAGTTTTGGGTCTTGAATGATTTTTTTCTAGCTGATTTAGAGTTTATTGGGTGTTGTATGAACTATATGATTGTGATGAATGTGTGAACGACCTTGTACTGTTATTTAGGTGCGAGCATGTGACTGTTGCAGGAGAAACAGTGGCGAGATCTGTTACTCTCGCCCAGGCGAGACTTGCAGGAGCAAACCAGGGGTTTCACAAACCCTCGCTTAGGCAGAGAGCTCTGGTTTTGAGCGAGGCACTGTCTTGCTCAAGTGAGAGTCACTCGCCTAAGCGAAGAGGAGTGAAAACTTTGGGACGCTACTGTGGTTTAGCCCAAGCGAGGGACCTCAGTTTTGGGCGTGGGGTTGTCTCGCTCAGGCGAGGCAAGGCTCGCCTAAGCGAGCCTGCGAGAACTCCCAGCACCTGTCGCGATCTCACCTAAGTGAGGGTCTACCGCCTAAGCGAGAGCACCCCTCTCTCCTGAGCAATAGCTCTTGGCTTGAGCGATATCCGCTGCAGGTTGGATGGTTTTCTTCAATTGGTAATTGGATTGTTGGTTTATGATGTATTTTGTATGATGTATGAACTCTGTGAAATGAAATGCATGGTATGTTTCGTATTATAAATTGGATAGACGTGATTGAGGGATCTTGGCATGCGAAATTAATGAGTGGGTTGGAAATCAAAGAGGCGTGGTATTGGTATGAGGTGAGGCCCTATATTCATGGAGGGGTAATAACCAGTGGTATAGATTCGACATGTGATACGAATGAGGATTGATTTTCAGAGGTTGGTATGAAATCATAAGCATGATTAGTGTGCTCTCTTATTATTGAATTATGATTGGTCCGTGTCAGTGTGTAATTCCTTGGAGTCTCTAGGTGAGGCTTTCGGGGTCACGCTTCAGTGGTCGGGACGTAATTCCATGGTCCCTGTTAGTGGGTGTTCATGGTGGTGCCCCATCTATATGGTCTGGTAAGGATTCAAGGTAAGGTTGCATCTTGACACTCTAAGGAGTCAGTTAGTCTCACTTAGAACAGACTGACTCCTGTGGTGAGAGTAGCAGGAGGCTTGTAATACATTAAGGGCTAACCTTGTGGTGAGGGAAATTGATTCATTGTAACACTTGTAACACATAACTTGGGGGTGAGCAGCTCGGGGGTGAGCAGAGGTATCCACCACAAGTGCAAGCATCCGTTGAAAATCCGACCAGACTATATGTATCCGGATGAGTCGAGTCAGTGTCTAGTGTATTGTTTGAAAAGTTATAACATGTTTGGATGATATATGAAATGCTTGGATTGTGTATTGGCATATAACTACTTGATGAATTGTTTTACTCTAGCTTACCCTGTTTGTTGTCTGGTTGTCTTGTATGTGGCTCTTCTCTTTTGCGATGATCATCAATTTATTGATGGGAGCAGATGTGCGAGGTCCTCGCGGTCAACAGGGGAATGGTGACTCTGCTGCTTAGCCATCTGGGCTGGATTTTCTTTTTCTCCGAGCTTTCTTTTACGGCCACGACCCATGTATTGGCTGTCCTTTAAACTTCCAGTTCGTTTCAGTTAAATTTCTGTATCTGCTTAGTTCGATATCGTTGTATGCCTTGATTCATCGTACGACGTTTAGTGGAAACTTTAAGACTGCGCTACTTTATTATTTTATTGTGACATTTCCTTTAATTACGACTATTAATTAAATGGGGTGTTAAACAATTTTAGAAAAAATATTAATATAATTTGTATAAAAGATATTAAATTTAGTATAAATTTGATAGGGACAAAATTGATTTATTTTAACAAAAATTGGGATTAAATTAAACAAAAATAACAAATATAGAGACTAAATTGAACAAAAAAAATAATACTACCACAAACTGACACGTGGCACAATTGTGACTTGACACATGGATAATTTTTTTGAAATTAAAAAAATTTAAAAGAAATTTAAAAAAATTTAAAAAATATCAGAAAAACCAGGAGCTGACACATGACATACTGTTCAAAAACGTTAACTATTTAAATACAGTTAGTGAAAATGACCAAATTGAATAAAATTTGACGAAAATGAAAACCTAATTGAAGACAAAACGAAAATGAGGATCAAATTGAATAAAAACAACAAAAGTAGGAACTAATGTGTATTTAAGTATATTTAAGTCTATAAACAGAAATCATAAAAAAAAAATCTATTATCACATACTTAATACAATGAAAAATTCAACAATTTTTAAACTTCAACTTTAAATCATTAAATAAATATTAAACTTTATTACATGTATCATGATTTTATAATTATATCATCAATAATTTTTTCCCTTTTACTAATTTCTATACAATATCTCTAACATTAATAATATTGAATATTTACCTTTAAATGAAACTATTAAAATAAATGACGTAAAAACTGCACAAACCCATTAAAATTGAGGACATTTTAACTTAAAAAAAACCAACAACTTTTCTTCTTCACATATTTCATTAAAACTTTAATTTATTAATATGAAGGAATTATCGAATTTTATATTAATAATTAAAAATGTACTATTCTAGTATTTCACATATATATTATCAAAAATGTCATTAATTAATTAATCTAATAATAAAATTAATAATTTAATTTAAATTCTTATTAGTATATACTTAAATCAATAATATCATTTAATAATATTCAACAAACATTTAAGTAAATAATTTCAACTTTATAATTTACTTTACAATAATTTTCGCTAGTATTCTAAATTCATACTAAGACTGTTATAAAGTATGATTTAAAGTAGTCATTGTTCTCAACATTGCAATTCACTGCATAATAATTTAAACAACATTTTAAAAGTTAACCTTAAATATCTTTATTTATTTCTATGTTGGCACAATTTTAAAACAATTACTAATTGTTAAATCATTATTACTGATAGTTATATTTTATAATATTTTAAATCACATTCAAAAGTTATAATTAAATATAATTAATCATTAATTATAAACTCTTAATTCTTATTAAAAAATATTATATTATATTAATTAATTAATAACTTTAACACCGTTTTCTAAAGTTACATTAGATATATTAATTATTAAATAAACTATCCAATTTCGTTTCTTAAATTAAAATTAACAACCAATAAACCTTAAATGAAGAAGTGAATAAAATAGAATTCAATTTTGAAATATTCGTATTTCGACCAATTTTCCCAATATCAACAGAGAAGTGGAAGGTAAGAAAGTACTCCTAGAAGACCCATTTCTCAACCCAAATTTTAAAAGGTTTATTCAAGAACAGAATTTTGACCCGTTTTCTAGTGCTGATTGGGGAGATTGAAAAAATAATATTCTTAGAAATATTTGTATAATTTCTTAAGAAAAAAATGTAGAGAGACAGTGAAAAATTTCTCTGAAATTCTCATTTTTTTCCTCGTATTTTTTTAGCCACAATTTTTTTTTGTCAACTCAAAAGAGGGCTAATATCACCAAAATTCGGAACCCTCACAAAAAACACCCACAACAAACCATCTTTTTTGTCTTTTTTGGGACTGTTTGGGAGAACCCGAGAACCCCATTTGCGTTTTTTTTTTTTGAACTATTTTTCCTCTACCATTCTTGCATCACTCAGTTGTTAGCTTGTCGAAACAGAGACAGAAGAACTCTACATTATTACATACGCACAGAAGTTTCATCAAGTAGACAGACAATCTACTGAAACTTCTGTATTGTTTTTGTGCTCCAAATTTTTCGTCAGTGAATACCATTCATTTTTCATAAGATTTTATAATTTCATTTTTCTGTTTTACCTTCGAGAAAAACCAGGCCAAGGTGGTGTTTCTCTCTTGGAGGAGGTTTTTACTTTAACGCCAGAATCTGAAACAACAACAACATGCTACGTTTGTTGAAATAATATTAATAATAATAATAGTTAGACTTGTGCGTCTGTTTCTGATTTTGTGGTGTTACCGTGAACCTCCATCCCCTCTTAATCCAACTTTTATCCATTGCCTAGCCCCGAATCAAAACCCAACCTTTGCCTCAACGCAACACCAAAAATATTATTTTCTTACACAAAAAAATAGAAGAAAAAAAAAACGTAGCTTTTAGCTTTGGGTATCGACTGTCGACCACCCAAATTGAACCCTTATAATCCGTTTTCTCACAAGGGGAAGGACAACAATCTAGTACTTTTCTAGGTTGCATCGAGGCCCTTGTTGTTTTTCATTGATCAGTGACAATTGGCATTAAAAAAATTGGATTTTGATTTGTGGGTGGTTGGTGGATTTGGTTTTCCCTCGATCTATTGATCCGGGGTTGTGGCTTTTGGGTTTTTGATGTTGAGAATGAATAAAGGGTCACTTGATTACTGGAGGAATTACTTTGGAGCTGCGAACTCTGACATATTTGGCATCATTGACCATGCGATCATGGTGGCTGCTTCTGATTGCCCCGAGGAGTTCAGGATGAGGAGGGATGGGATTGCAGAGAGGTTGTTTTCTTGCAGACTGAGTCGATGTTTGGGGTGTGAGCGGGTGGAATTGGCTGTCCCAGTGGATGATGACGGTGGTGAAAGTGGTGGTGCTTGTAAGAATGGATTTGAAGGGACTGGTGCTGAGTTTGAGTCTGAAGCAGGCGCAAGTAAAGAGAGCAAGGTCAATAGTGCCAGCGTTGATGATCCTGGAGTGATGAACACGAACCGAGTTAGCAATTACAGCTATGGGGAAGCTGAGGCGTTGACTGATGAGATTGAAGAAGAGTCACAATATGTCGAAGAGGTGTTCAGGATCAAGGATGTTTTGCTTAACTGTGAAGAAGAGGTATGGTATTTATTTTAGCGCATTGTTTGGTTTTTGTGTGTCCAGATTACCTCTCTACCAACTCCACCCGTACCTTCTTTGTTTACTTCTGCATCAATAGTTGTTTTTTGTGTTGCAATTTGTTTTTTGTTTGAGTTTTAATGAAGAATAAGTTTCTCTTTGTGAGAAGGGTTCTGGTTAGTTATAGTTACAGTTATGGTCATTACAACTTTTGATGTTCGATAAGTCTTGCTACAACCACAGTGGCCGTTTTCTAAAGGCCTTGTCATAGGATATAAGTGGGTTTTATTGGATGGCAGTGGAGTTCTTAAATGAAAGATTAAATTGGTTTGTGTCCTGCGGTCCCCTGATTCATGGTTTTATATTTCATGTTGCAACAGTCTGATTCAGTTTTGTTTGATTCATTGAGGAGGCTTCAGCTGATGGAACTCACAGTGGATCTTTTGAAGGTTTGATTTGAGTCATCTCTTGCTCATTCATTAAGACTGCCATTTTTCTTTCCTTCTGTTTGTTTTGCAGATGTGTTTTTCTCCTCCCATTCTCTGAAAAATTAATTTTTCCAGGCAACTGAGATTGGAAAGGCCGTCAATCCTCTTCGAAAGCATGGATCAAGTGACATTTGTCAACTGGCGCGGACTCTTATCGAGTATGAGTTGGTTTTTCTTTGATAGTTTTGTTTCATATGTATATCCTCAGTATCTATAAATGATAAATGGGTTTTTATCTTCTCCTGCATGGATTGATGTTTGTAACTAGTTTCCTTCCTCGCCAATTAGTGGTTTGTTACTCTTTGTGATATTATTTATGAACTTTAGTAAAGGTCAATGAGTTCATTCACTACTGTTTTTCTAATCCATTCATCTCACTGTCATGAATAGTTGTAGTACATGGCGCATTATAGTAGAGTGGTCTTTGGATTCTAGGAGATTCAAATAGTGGAGGGATTTTCCATAATGGCCATTGTTCTTTGTTCAATATAACAAAAATATCAGCTTTTTTACGCACAATATAAGCTTCAAAAACCCATTTTAACCCCCAAAACAATGTTATTAGTTTTTTTATTTGGATAAAATTGCGATTTCTCATCCATTTTCTAATATGCATGTTTTTCACTAGAAATCACAATAGGATTTGAAACCCTTCTTCCCTGATCATTCCACACAAGCTTGGTTTTATTTTTACTTTTGTTCCTATAGAACCAATATTTTCTAGTGTTTCTTTCTAGTTTCTTTAAGCTTCCTAATTAAATTTGGTAAATTTTATCTACTTAGTTATGTTCTCTTTCTATTAACTTTATCATCATCTTTCATATTTTGAATTCATTACCATGTTCTTATGGCCCATAGATGATTTTTTTTATTTTTTTATTTCATTACTATGTTTTCATTGCTCAGTTAAATGGTGATCGTGTGTATAAACTGTGGCATTTTACTGTTTATCATGCGTGACATTTTTAGTTTTGTTTTTCTGTTTCATGTCATCTGATATAGGATTTTTAGATTTTGTTTCTACGTGCCACTATTCCAGATTGATACCCATCTTCTGCTAATTAGACTAATGCATCGAGTCTGTGATCATGGTCATTGGTGAATACTTAATACTTTTACGGGTCCTAAAATTGTACTTGTACAGGTTGCTTGGTCAATCATGTCTCATATTTGCTCAAATGTGATGCTTATCAAATGCAAAAGTGTCCAACCACCATGTTATACTTCCACATCCTATGCAATTTAGCTGCACTTCTTTTTCTCTCTCTGCATTCTGCTTTTTTAATGACAAAATGGGTTGGTAAACGGAAACTGTTGGGTTTCTTTTTTGTGCTTTAGCATGGAGACTGTTCTAGTTATATGTTTGATGCAGATCTGAATGTAGGTGCATGACTCATGACTGATTTCAGTTCAATTATCAGTCTGCATGCTCAAACATCTCACGTTCTTAAAAATCTTCTGTTACATATTCATGCTAGTGTAGTAGTTTTGCATGAGATACAAGCTTTACATTCTAAACATTGTTATTGAATTGTAGAGGCTGGAAGGAAATGGTGGATGAGTGGGTCAAGGCTACCACAGCTATTGCAGGTATAAACATTTTATCTGCTTTCATGTGGAAGTGATCCTTAAAATCTTCTCTTCTTTCTAATTTTGAAATAAATTCATACTTATAGGTTCAGAAGGTACTCCAGATTCAGTAAATCCATCTGTTATTGATGATGAAGAAGGTCTTCCATCACCTCCTATGGATGAAGGGGCTCTATTTGCCCCTCCAACTGGTTCTATGGAACTCTCCCAGGTACTTACTTCAATGTCCTTCCTCTACCTTTCTTGTATTAATGCTTTGCAGTGTTTGATAGTTAAAATCTAACTTCAACTTCACTTGGTTGGATGTCACATAATTTGATGATGCAAAGTTCTTTGATGGCATGGATGATGATGGAAGTGAGTTGACTTCACAATTTCTTAATGCTAGTCTAGCTAGCTTTTTCTCTACGGTTCTTTGTTTGAATTCCCCACTTCTGAGATTGATGATTATGCTTTTGGTTTGCTATTTCAGATCCTCGACATAGTGGGGAATTCACCAAAAACCGTGATCATGGAAGAAGTCCAACTCTGAAGAGGAGACCTCAGGCATCAAATGAGGCAAACATTATTGCCAAGGAGGGTAAGGGTCAGCAAGCAAAGAAAAATGAGGTTGCTGTGAGGCCGAATAAACCAGTTATCGGTGATTCTGGTCCTGGCAGACCACCAAAGTCAACCATGCAGAAGAAAGGCTCTGTTGAGCCAAAGGTGCAACAAAATACAGTGAAGAATACTATCCCAAAAAATCCTCATGTTCGTCAGCTAGATGTAAGGAAAATTTTTCTTAGGTCATCAAGTTTGTAGATTGAATATTGTTTGAATTTCATTTCTTGTGTATCAGAAACCCAGGTGTTCGGATGATGCTTCAGTCCAAGTGAAGTTAGAAGCCAGTAAGAGGAAACTTCAGGAGCGGTATCAACAAGTTGAAAATGGTTTGTCTTTTCTATTCCAAAATCTATGTCTATTTTTCTTTCAAAGTATAATTTTTAGATTCTAGATCTCTTGAAGTTTGCTGATAATAAAGTTAAATCGAGCAACCTAGTGCACACTAGGCTCCCCACCTAACGGTACTGTCCTAGAGAGACTGTTTAAAAGACTTGAACTTATAACCTAAAAGAGTCAAGGCATGATCTTAGCTTTTAAGAGTGGTACGTTGGTTGAAGTACAAACTTGTATATAACCAGTGACTTTTGTAAGAGATTATGTGTATTTGCACTGGGAGGGATATCCCTTTGTTAGATTTGGAAATTTCAATACCCCAAAAAGTACTTCAAGGAGCCAAGAATTTTCAACTTGAATAGAGATTGAAGATGAATTTGTACCTCAACAACACATTTAGAATTTAGACAAGATGATGTCATCAATGTAAACTAGAAGCACAACCAAGGAAGCATCAGTTCCATATGGGAATAAAGAATAGTCATTCTTTGATTGAAGAAAACCATGATTCAACAAAGAGGAAGAGAATTTTGATTGAAGTCCATAAAGAAATTTAATCATCCTGCAAACAAGATTCTTATTAGTTGTATGATAACCAGAAGGTAATTCCTCAAAAAAAGCTCACCAGTGAGAAAAGCCTTGTAGATGTCCAGATGGAGTAAACTCCTGTTCCATGCAGCAGCAGCAACAAGAGGAAATGTATCTGAAAATTCAATCCCAACATATAGCCACCAAACAGGCTTTCTATCTGTCTATAGTGCCATCAGTGTTGTATTTACTTCATTCCTAGCCTATCTCTATCCCATAAAAGATACAACTTGGTGAAAAATTGAGGTTCATAAGTGAATGAGATTTGGTTAATGAAGATTTTGTAAAGGGGTTGAAGTTTTGTATAAGAACAAAAATTATGAATTGGATAATATTGTGAACATATTTTACATAAGCAGGGGTTCTGGTAATTCAAGCAGATTGAGGGGTACATGGAATGAAGAATTATTTGGATTAGAGTTTTCTGGGTGAGGCAGATGGATTGTTGGTTAGGAGGATGAAGTGGAAGAGTAAGAGGCATTGGATTTGGAATCATCCATGGTAACCATGGAGAACCAAGACAAATATCTATAAAGAAGAAAAATGTCAGAAACCAGAACATTGTTACCATATTGAGAATGATAATAAAGTTTTCATTGATTGAAAAGAAAGAGTACAAACTTATATAAACAGAATAACAAACTTTCACTTAATATACTCCTGATAGTATAGTCTTAAATGTTAGATTTGGTAGATGAAGCTTCCAAAACTTAGAGCTTGATTTGATTACTAAATATACTGATGAAAGTGCTTGTTGATTCTGATTTTCAGCTAAGAGGCAGAGGACAGTACAGGTTATGGAGTTGCATGACCTCCCAAAGCAAGGTATTGGCCACCGGAATCCGCATGTGAAACCCGGAAATCACAAGAAGCAATGGGGTCATGGACGAAGATAGAACAGTTAATTGTTAATTTGAATGCATTTTCATGCTTCCAGAATCTGGACAAGAACTCCCTTTGCCAGCCATTATTGAAGCTTCATCATCTCTTGACCATACAAAAACTATAATTCAGTTCACCATTCTTACCTGTATAGAGCTGTTCTGATGGGAAGAGCAGTAACCTCTGAGTCACTGTTTCATTTCCTAAGCAAAAAAAGGTTGAATATACATAGAATTTTGTTGATCCAAGATTGGATTTGGAAGAGGATTCTTGAGCAATGTGGTTCTTAATTGGGTATCCGTAGGTTCCATCTTCATGATTGGTCATTTAATTTTGGACATTTTTCTTGTCACAAAACATTCATCAGGTCTTGCCTTGGGGTCTCAACTTTTCAGCTCCATTGTCACAGATTCAAGAGTTCTTCAGAATAAACAACAGCATTTAAGTATCATTTTTTTTTATTATTAAAAGCCTTTTCAACCTTTCTTGCATGCTGTGTGTTAACTAGCATTTGAATTTAACTTTCAAGAAAATGCTCAGAGTGTGTGATGCCACAGGATATAGTGTACTGGATTACCAAGAAAAATGCTGCAACTCTACTTGGCTCTGAATATTGATTTTGAATCTGCTCTACATAACTTTTCTATCTTTCTTTATCAATTTAACTCAATTGTTGAAAATTTAAATGTTTTTTTAATAAAAGAAAAATATGTATTATTAATTCAATTAAACATTTAAAAAGATCATAGCAAATTATATTGACACCCCCTCTCTTCAAGAAATATTACACTCTATCACCAGTTTTTGACCCTACAAAAGACTCTAAAATTTGTATTCTTCTTAGTTAGGGGACCCTAAAGTCTATATGTAAAGAAAACCATGTAAAATTTGAAAACAATAGCAACTTAAGGATATTTTGTAAAACTGATATTAAATACTTGGTTCAATTACTTTTTCTCTCTTTGTCTAAAAATGTTAAATTGATTTTCAATTTTTTTAAGTTTCAATTTGATCCCAATTTTTGAAAAATTGATGCAATGTGATTATTTTTGATAAATTTTTTTAAACGGATCAAAGATTTTTCCATAAAATTAAAGTTTTTAATAATGATGATTTGATTTATTGATGTAATTAACATAAATCATTGATTAGCTTCAAGAAATCTAATAAAAAAGACCAAATTGGATTAATTTTTTTAAAAATCGGAATCAAATTAAAACTTAAAAAAATTGGAGAATCAAATTGATATTTCTAGATAAAAATATGAACCAAAAGAGTAATTAAATCTAAATAATATGAATGAATCCATAGAAAAAGAAAAAAAGTATAATACAATTTTTTTTTTTCGCGTACAATACATTATGCATTTTGAAAAGAAAATATTATTTACCAATTCAGCTCCACATGGCTTAATTTAAAAATAAAAATACATTACATTATACTTTTTAATCCTTTAACTTTTCTATTTGATTTACTAAGATATTTTTTATTTGGGAAATTTTATTTAATCATTATATTTTTAAAATGAATAAAATTGAAAATTTACACTTCATTTTTATCGAGTTTAAAATTAAAAATATTACTTTGAGTAAAAGTTTACTTTTTATTAATTTTGGTTTTAATATGTTTTTTTTTTATTTATTACTATGCACTGGTCAGCGGTTGCAAAAAGAGAGAAATTGGAAAAGTTTAAAGCGTTTTTCTTAAGATTTTAAACTGCCATAAATTTGTTTATATTCTCTAAGTATCATGATCTTATAAACAATTATTAGTGTTTAGAAGAACCATTTTGATTAATATAAAATAATAAAAAAATAAATTGAAACTTTAAAAGATAAGAGATTGAAAATATAAATGTTACACTTAAATAAAAGCCTAGAGGTATAATTGAACTTAAAAAACAACTCATGAAATTTATGCGACAAAAGAGAGAGAGTTAGATTATAAAATATTAAACGCATAAAGAGTATGCATGCATTAGTTTCATTGTTTTATATTTAAGGGACATAAAATTATAATAATCATGCTTTGAGGAATAAAACTATATGAGAGTTGTAATCATAATTGAATATTTCACGATACCAAACATAAAAGGAGGAAAAAGAAAATATGAACTATAAACTTGCAAATTGCGTCGTATAATGTTGACTATCTTCAGTGCACCCGGCAAAGTTGTATTTGTTTTTGCCTTCTAGCTTTCTCTTTTTATTATTTTTATTTTTCTCTTGTGATGTTAAATCATTTTAAATTTCATAATTATTTATATAATTGATAGGAACATTCCATGTAAAGGTATTCCATATAATGATTATTAGATTATAAATATACTAATGTTTTTTTAAATTATTTTAGAGATATTAAAATAATTTCTCTCTCTCTTAATTTCATTAAAGACAAAAAGGGTATTTTGACAAATAAATTGAGTACATACGGCAGTGGAGACCAAACTTTTGAAAACACGTTAAAAACCTTTTATGATACATCTACGATGAATTTGAATATAACATTAAATAGGCGTGATAAAGGTGTTAGAAAATAAGAATACACATTTGGATATATATATATATATATATATATATATATATATATATATATATATATATTGTATTCAGTATAGTGGTTAACTTGACCCATAACTCATGATCTATGGATTAGCTTTAACTCACTTTTGAACAAGTTCGTTTTTAGAACTTTTCCAATTGAGGGGTCAAAAAATATCAACCTCCAAAGTCCACTCTAAAGTGGTTTAACGTCAAGATTAAGGTGAATTTAGTTACAATACAAGACTTTAATTAATTTTTAAAAATAATACTTTCAGTTTGAGTTGTATATCGAGTCAGATTGTCTCAAGCTGAAGTCAACATGGACCAAAGGTTAAGATAGGCTGACATAGACTGAAGGTCGAAACAAGCCGTTTCGGATGACAATTTGAGGCGATCACTCTCGGACCGAGGGTGGAAACCTAGGCCAAAGGTCAAGAAGGGTAAAAAATCAAGACGGGTCGAATCGAATCGAAGGTCGAAAAAGGTCAATTCAAACCGAAGGTTGGGACAGTCTGACTAAGGCTAAAGGTCAAGACTAGTCGGTTCGAATCAATGGTCAAGATGAGTTAGCCCAAATCGAAGGTCAAGATGATCCAGCCCCGACTGATGGACAAGATCGGGTCAAAGGTCAACACAAGTCAACCAGTGTCTCGGGCGGTCTCGAGCCATAGGTGGAGATAGACCGACCTAGGTTAAAGCTCAAGATTGGCTGACCTGGACTGAAGGTCATGACAAGCCAATTAGGGATGATAGTCGAGACAAGATGATTATGGCCAAAGGTTGAGACAAGTTAGTTCAGGTTGAAGGTCGAGACTGGCCAACCTGGCTCATACCAAAGGTCAAGATGGGTGTGCTCAAGTCGAAGGTTATAATGGGCCGACCTAGGTTGAAGGTCAATACAAACCCTAACAAAAATTAGGTCGAGTTTGGTAGAGTTTGCTCCAATAGTAATTTGGTTGAGTCGCCCCCCTACTAAAATTCGGTTAAGTCAGTAGAGTCGACCTTAACCCTCATCAAAATTCAGTCGATTAAGCCTCAATTGAATTTTGACCGAGTCGACCCGATAGAAAATTGACTAAATTTTTCCGAGTCAACCTCGACCTCCTAGTCCATTGAGTTCGCCTCATCCAAAATTTGGTCGAGGTGGCCCTTGTCGAAGGCCGAATTCAACTAAGTTAGCCCCACCGTTAGAGAGGGGTGGGTCCAAGCCGAAGCTCGAGACGAGTCGAAGCTCAAGACTACCCAAATTGGTTGAATGGTTCAGACGGATCGGTCGGAGTCGAAGGTCGAGATAGTTGGCCTGGGTGGAAGGTCAAGACTGGTGCGACTCGGGTCGAAGATTGAGATTGGTCGGTTCGACTTAGGCCGAAGGTCAACACAGACTGACCATGGTTGAAGTTCGAGACAAATCGGCCTAGATCGAAGGTCGAGATTGACCGACTCAAATTGAAGGTCGACCCATGTTGGTTTGGGTAAATGTTAAGTCTAGGGATGTCAACGAGACGGGTAGTGTACATGTGGTAGCTCCTTCGTATCCTACCTGCTGGATAAATATATGCCCCGTACCCATACTCATACCGTGCGGGTATCCGTTATGCAGGTACTTGCATATTTTTTAATATCCATGGGTACCCGCGAGTATCTATAAAAGAAAATTTTAACAACATATTTTAACCATAAATTTAAATAAAAGTACAATGCATAACATTCATAAATTTCAAAAAAAGTGCAAATAACTCATTTAAATATTGTTGAATAGGAGTTTACAAAGAAATGATTTTTTTTAAACCAATTAATAAAAAATAACCCATTCAAAATCAATGTGTTAATGTTTTAATCATGTTTTTTTTTTAATTTAAATTAGAGTATAACGAATATGGTATCACGGAAACGGATACTATGATACTCGTAACCGTCCCATTAACATACGTGTATAAAAAATACATGTACCTGTTACCTGCGAGTATCTATTCACAATATTCATTTCCTACTTATTACAGGTATTATCCGCGAATACCTGTATGAATTTTTTTGACATCTCTAATTAAGAGATATTTAAACTAAAAGTCGAGATGGAATAATCTTAACAAAATGTCTAATACTATATTTTAAAAAGTTAATATTTGAACAAAAGACGTTTGGATAAATAAATTCAACATTTAGCTGAAAAAGCCTATACATTCAATCTCCCATTGATATTTCCATTTCAATATGTAAGAACCTATAAATTTATTATTTTATTTTATTTTAGTTTATAAAATAAAAAATTAATATATAGTTTAATATAACTTTGTTTATTTTTAATTTTTAAAATCTTTTTTTAGTGTAGATTCCATTACTTTTATTTATATATATATATATATATATATATATATATATATACTTAAATGAGTGAGGTTTGATAAGTTGGTCAAGGTGGTGCAGTGTAACAATTTATTTAAACTCGTTCTCATAAATTTATTTGGTTGGTTAAGATGGTTCATCCATCCTGCACTTCATATCTTAAAAAAGGGGAAAATTGATTGAGTGTTTAGAGTCAGAGCTTTTAATGTACATATGAACTCCTCCGTATTGGTGCAATCCGTTTTTCAAGAAAACTAAATCAAAATTTCAAAGAATATATAATTTCTCGGATATTGATGATTTGTTAGGCAATGGTCGAATTCATGTTCTTTTTAGGGATATCGGTCTTTTGCTAGGTAATGATCGAATTCAGATTCTTCTTAGAGATATCGACCATATGTTAGGAACTAGTTGAATTCAGATTCTTTTTGAAAATATATTGGTCCTCTACTAGACAATGGTCGAATCTAGTTCTCTTTTCGGGTAAGGACTTCGTACTTGTGAATGGTCGAATCCAAATTTTCTCTTTTGGATTGGGATCCTCTACATGTAACGGTCAAGTCTGTCTTTAAATCTCTTTTCTCTTACTTTTTCTATATCTCCTTTTGAAACTCAGACGAAATCAATGTTTTTATCTTTACTTATCCTTTACTTCAATAATATAAAAATGTTACATTTTCATATTATTTAGTAAAATATAAGTAAAGATGGACAACTGTCAACACCTAATTTCATCTGAATAAATTTATTTTTTGTCAAAAAATAAAGAATATAAAAAAAATTTAGTTAATGGTAAAAAAAATGAAATAATTTTCTTTAGATTTACAAACTTTAATTTTAACATAAATAAAAGGAAAATAAAATGAAGGAAGAGCCCATTTTTTTTAATTATCACACCCTTCTCTTCTCAAGAGTCCAAAAATTTTATACATATCTTCACATCTACTCATTGTTATTTACACTCCTCACATGACATGTCACCAAAAGATATTTTTAAATCTCTGTTTATAGAGAAGAGTATAATTTTAATTATAAAAATTAAAATCAATATCTTTGACACTGTTATGTTTTATTTGATTATAGTGATGTGTTGTTATCATGACCAATTTCTTTTTTATAGTTTTCATTATCAATAAGGTCATAATTACATTGGTATTTCAACGTGTGTAGTCTATCATATGAGAGGAGATAAAAAAAATTATACACTTCTCCTATTCTTTCCTATGTACACATACACATTTCCTTCTTTTTTTTTGAAAAAAAAAAAACTCTACAAAGAGGTAAAAAAAAACAGAAACAGTAGACAGTAAAGGGAGAAAATGTTATTGTAATGTAGAGAGAGTTAGTCCCATTGTTTTTTCTATTCTCAATTTTTATTATATTTTGTTTTAATATTGTACGCGTTTTTGTTTTTTATATCTCATTGTCTTTTGTTTTAGGATATTATTTTTTACGGTTCATAAATATCTTATACTAAAAATCATAAAAATATATAACTTTTTAATTTCTTTTAGTATCTGTCTGGTCGCTCGAGTCGTGTAACATCCATTTTCAAATTTTTTTTTTCTAAAAAATATAAAAAATATATAAATAATTAAAAATAAAAAATAATTTTTTTTATTTATATTTAGTATTTGTTTAGTCGCTCATGTCACGTGATATCCACTTCTAAATAATTAAAAATATCTAAAAACGTATAAACGTTTTCAAAATTATAAAAAAAAAATTTAAATCAACAATTTTGTAAATGATTCGATTAGAACTAATCATTCCTATGTATGTATAGATTTAATATTCTTAATATTTAGCTTTATAACTTTTTTTTCTTTCTAATATTAGGCTTAACATGAAATCAATTCACAATTTCAATATATTTTACTTTCTATGTTAACAGAACCTTTATATATTTTATTTCTCATATTTAAATATTTGTATTATTTTTAATATTTTGATTTATTATTTATTTTTTCACATGAAAATGAATTTAAATATTTAATAACATAAACACTTTATTTATCAGATAATATTATTTATCAGATAATATAAAAGAAGTTATCTCATTTATTCTTTTATTCTTAATTTTTATTTTATTTGAAGAACTTATTTTGTTTCGAATCATTTGAATAATATATTCTACTAAGAAAAAGAGAGTTTATCTTTCTCCAACAATGAAAGTTAAAAATACAGTATTGCAGATTTGAAGTACAATTAGCTAATATCCTCAAAAGACCTTGAAAAGTTGAAAGGTTTAGAAATGTAAACAAGTTAATTGGTGTTATTAATGTAAACACGACTTTGACTTAAGAAGAAGAAGGGTTAGAGATCTAGTTTTCTGTTGTTTTTAGTTCCGCTTTATGTGTTCTGTTTTTCAGTACCTGCTATATTTATGTGTTAGAGATTTAGTTCCGCTTTATTTATGTGTTCTCTATTGGCATCAACTTTTCTATTGTGATAAGAAAGATTTGGACATGGATAATTTTTCTTTGACAAACACCGAGTGGACAGACACGTCTTTGAAAGATGCACACAATCTGGACAAGAAAAATTATTGTTGTGCACTTATTTTTTTGTTAGAGAAAGAACAAATTGAAAAATAACGTAATAAATGACATGAACATTTCTCCATCAGCAAAAACTGTTGAAAAACCAACGAATTCTATATATTCTCCCTTCATCAAACCTCTTAGCTCAGAAACACTATAGAATCACATGCTCTTAGTCACAAACACAACAAACAATCTCTCTTCTTCAGACATGCAAAGCTTTGATTTTACTATTGCTTTCCTCGTAATTGCATTTGCAGGCCATTCATCATTTGGCTGCATTGAAGAAGAGAGACAAGCACTTCTCATTATCAAAGAAAGCTTCAGAGATCCATCATCAAGGCTTTCCTCTTGGAAAGGAAGTGATTGTTGCCAATGGAAAGGTGTAGGTTGCAGCAATATTTCAGGACATGTTGTGGAGCTTGATCTTAGGAACCCTTGTTCTCCACCGTTGTACCAAAGATATCCTCCACAAAATTGTCCCTTTTATGAAAACGTGCTTGAAGCTCAACATGTTCATCCTTCAATATTTCAGCTTAAATATCTAACCCTTTTAGACTTGAGTGGAAACAGATTTTCTAATACTTCCATCCCAATCTTCATTCAATCTTTGGAGCATCTCCAAACCCTTTCTCTCGCTGACTCTCTATTTTCTGGGAGGATCCCACATGTTCTTGGGAACCTCACAAAATTGAACTATCTTGATCTTAGTCTCAATTTTCTTCTCTATGTCGATGACTCTCACTGGATTTCCAAACTTTCGTCACTCCAGTATCTTTACCTGAGTCAGGTGAATCTTGGTAAGGCACAAAATTTGTTGCAGGTGCTCAGCATGCTTCCTTCTTTGTCCGAAATAGAGTTGGCGAAGTGCAGACTGAATGAGTTGTTCCCTCATCAACTCGTTATTAGAGCCACAAATTTTTCCAGAGCACAGGTCTTAAATCTTGCTGAAAATGAACTTGAAGATCATATGCTGGATGTTTTTCAGAACCTGACTTCTGTTACATACATGGACCTTTCTGACAACTACTTAACCTCCACTCCATTATGGTTGAGTAGCTGTACCAAACTTAGCACGCTATTGCTTAAAAATAATGCTTTCAATGGCTCATTTCCTCCTTTGCAAGATATGAGCTCTTTGACCGAGCTTCATCTTTCAGATAACAATTTTGATTCTGTTCCATCGTGGTTAGCCAGGTTGAAGGGTCTTAAAGTCCTGAATCTTCAACGAAATAATCTAAGTCATATTCAGGGATCTCTAGCATCTATTCTTGGAAACTGTTGTGACCTGAAGGAATTGTACATGTCAGGCAACAAGATTCAAGGAGATGCACTTGGAGACAGTATACCATCCGGATGCATCAGCTATGACTTAGAGCGATTGTATATGAAGAACAATGAACTTGATCGTTTCCCAGAATGGTTGAGTCTGTTTGTGAACCTACAATATCTTGATCTTTCTGAAAACAACATCATTGGTTCGATTCCTCGTGATATTGGTCAACTCAAAAAGTTGGTAACACTTTATATTCAAAGCAATAGGTTAAGTGGAAACATTCCATATAGTCTTGGTCAACTTCAAAACCTACGAAACTTAGACGTCAACCAAAATTATCTAGAGGGTGTGATTGCTGACATAAGATTGCCTAAGAGCCTTGTTTACTTGAACCTCACCAATAACCATATAACTGGGTCACTTCCCCAAGATATTGATCATAGGTTGCCAAATCTTACTCACTTGCTTCTTGGAAACAACCTTATAAGTGGTTCCATTCCTAACTCACTCTGCAAACTAGATTTGTACCACCTTGAGCTTTCAGAAAACATGCTATCAGGTCAAATTCCTAACTGTTGGACTGCTAGTCAAAAACAATTCACTGCTATGAATTTGGCATCCAACATATTATCAGGTGTTATTCCAAGCTCTTTTGGTAACCTACTCGGGTTGAAATGGTTTCACTTGAACAATAACACTCTTCATGGGAGTTTTCCGTCATCTTTGAGAAATTTGAAGAATCTTTTAATATTAGATATAGGAGAGAATCTTATGTCTGGGATCTTGCCTTCATGGATTGGAAACACTTTCTCCTCCTTGCAGATTCTTATACTAAGACAAAACAAGTTTAGTGGAACAATTCCTTCAGAACTATGCCAACTTTCTGCACTACAAATCATGGACCTCTCGAACAACAACTTGACGGGCTCGATCCCTCACTGTGTTGGAAATCTCACAGGAATGATTTTAGGAAAGAATTCTGTCACCCAATCGAGTAAGAACTTGACAGAGAAGTTGAAGGTTGAAAATAATGAATGGTATGAACAAGAGGTGAGACAGGTTGTGAAAGGAAGAGAACTTCAGTATACCAAAATTGTAAAACTGTTGTTCAACATGGACTTGTCAAACAACAATTTGAGTGGATCAATTCCTGAAGGAATAACATTGCTTTCTGCGTTACATGGCCTAAATCTATCACACAATCATCTTTCAGGACAAATCCCCAAAAGAATAGGGGACATGAAATCTCTAGAATCTCTTGACCTTTCTCATGACCAGCTTTCAGGAACAATTTCAGATAGCATATCTCGTTTAACTTCGCTGAGCCACTTAAATATGTCCTACAACAACCTCTCGGGACCGATTCCCAAAGGAACTCAATTGTCAACCCTAGATGATGATTTTATTTATGCTGGCAACCCTTTTCTCTGTGGAGCTCCATTGCCAAATGAGTGTTTTGTTGATGATTCCCAACATGACCATGAAGATGAAGATGACAATGAGGATAAACTGGAGGAAATCTGGTTTTACTTTGTCATAGCAATTGGCTATGCTATTGGATTTTTGGCTGTCATTGCAAGCTTATTCATGAGTACCAGTTTGAGACATGCACACAGCCAATGCATTGATGAGATGCTGAGAATAATAAAGTCCTTATAGTGCAGTTGGCAAGGTTTGAGATAAATATGTATAGGAAAACCTTTTTTTGGAGTCAGTTTTTATTCCTTTTGTGTCTGTTTAATGCCTTTGGATATCTTAAGTTTATTTTTGCTTCCTCGTTTGTAAAAGCACAATAATTTGAGATGTAGAATTTTCACTTTTATTATTCTATTCAAGTGCTAATAAACAAAAAAAAAAATATTCTATTCAACTTATCAAGAGATTCATGACGATAATTATCATGTATTTCTTGACAATGGTTGTATAATTAGCATATTGAATAAATAATTAATCTACTATTACAACACAATTGCGACGAGATGGCGAACAAAAAATAAAATAAAATAAATAATGGATTTAAGATAAAATAAAATTTTAGGATTCACTACTATAATTTCATCTGAAAATTATAGAAAACCATAAAAATAAAACATAAGGTCTGTAATACCGGATTTTGAGTCCGGAAGTCTATACGCACAGAGAAGGTGTACCTTTAAGTGTCCACCCAAAGGCGATACCCTTTAACTAAATATGCAAAACTAATGTGGATACTAAAATGCTTAAATTTCCCCGAAAAGAATAAAGATGAATGAACAAAAAATATTTTTTAGTTTATTGGGTTCGACAAGGATAAATCCTTGTTCATAGGTATTCTCATTAAAAATAAGAAATCAAAAGTTATGTAATTCTTTGAGAAATGTTAGTTTGAAAGTATTGATGTTTTTAATTTTTGAACATTTTATATTTATATTTTTATATTTTTGGGAAAGGAAGGGTATCGAGTACTAGGACAACACAAACGATTACATGAGTACTCACTTTTGAAGAATAAATTTTAATTATCATTTTTAAAAAGGAAATGTATTTTGAAATTATTTTAAAACGAGAAGGTATTAAGTAATAGGATGAAGCGAGCGGTTACACGAGTACTATACCTTAAAAAAAAAGACAAATTTTTTTTTTTTTTAGAAGAGACAGAATATCAAATACTAGGACGACTCGTCAGACAATTGGTTTCATACATGAACATTGGAGTCCATTGTGGAACCGAATTATATCTGTGAAGGAAAAGCTATATGGTGTCAACATGAAATATGATGATAAATATAAGAGAAGTTGGAAATTCCTCTACTAATATGGTCATTGTAATGGAAGTGCAAAAGGACTTTATTACCATCTCGACCTTGAAGTTCTTATCCTTTAGTTCTCGCTCTTGGAGTTTTCATCATTTACATCTTGATTTAAAGTTCTCATCATTATCATCTTGATATTGAAGTTCTTTGTTTTTTAAAGGTTTAATTAATCCCAAGGTACCCAGTTTGGTACTAGAGTGTCAAATTGGTACCCGCTTTTAAAAAAATATCAATTGCGTACCCAAATACGTTTAAGTGCATCAATTGGGTCCATACCGTTAAATTGTGAGAAACGGCGTTAAAAATGAGATGATGTGGCATTTGTGAACGGATACGTGTCAATTTAAAGAGTAGTTGTGGCTGAAAAAATAATTGTACAGTGACGTGGTGTGGTATATTTAAAAATCAGATTGTGTTGTGCCCTAATTGTAGAATTGGGTTTTCGCTATCATTGTGGTGGGGTTCTTCCTCTGCAGTTCTTCCTCTTCTCTTCTTTGTTCAATCATTTTGGTCTTCGTTCTTGATTGGAAGAGGTAATTTTTGGTGAATCTGCAATGTCTCGCAGTGAAGGCTGTTCGTGCTCTTCGTGGGGTTCGCAGAAGCAAAGTGTGTCCTCCACTGGTGGTTCGTATAGGGTGTTGGGTGAATGTCCTCTTTGCTTTTGTGGGGAGAACGCTGTGTTGAGAGTCGCTAAAACAGTCAGGAATGCCGGCAAACAATTTTGGGGGTGTCCTAAATATAAGGTCGGAGTAGATGTTTGATTTTAATTTAATTTTGATTGAATCTTTATTAATGTTTTTTATGTTCTCTGTTTTTGATTAATGTTTGATTCTTTGTTCTTGCAAACAGCGGAGTGGTGGGAATGAGGTATTTAAAGGGTGCAATTACTTCAAATGGCTGAATGAAGATAATGGAGATGAAAAAGATGCTACCATTGGGAGACAAAGGAGAAAGATTTACACTCTGGAAAAAGCAATTGCGATTTCTGATAGATGGGTTAAGATTTTAAGTGTAATAATAGTGTTTTTGCTTTTTGTTAATGTAATTTTAGTTTGTAAGTTAGTTCAAAAGAGTTGCTGAACTGTTGTTAGACTGACTGCTTCTGTAAGTATCAGTGGTGTAATGTTGTAATGAATTCTTAATGAACGAATTACAAGTTTGAGTGAACTGACTGTGTTCTGTTTATTTGCATTTAACATGATTTGATAATGAAGATAATCTGGAGATGAGAAAGCAAATAATATTAAAGTGGTTCATAATGCCATTTCAGTACATAATATTGTTCTTCAAAAGACCTGAATATGTAAATAATAGCACAAAAGCAAGCTGTTTCCAAAATAACACTACTACATTATAAGATAACAGCACTGAGTTTGTCAAAAAAAAGCCACTACATATTGATTTTCCAAAATAAAACAAGTGTTCCATAATTTCTTCATGGCTCTGTGATTGGTCCCCTCCTAAATGACAGTTTTTCTCTGAATGTGGTTGTTGTTGTTGGTTGAGGCACTTGAGTCTGTTCGCATGCAGAATTTTGGGTTGCTTGAGGCACTTCACTCTGTTGGCATGAAGGATTTTGGGTTGGCTGATTTGTTGATGTTGGCATAACTGGTTCAGATGCAGTAATCTGAATTTGTTGACCACCACTGGTATCAGTTGCCTGAGTTGGCTGATTTGCTTGTGTTTCTTCAGCAGTTGGAGTTGGTTGCTGCTGTGGTGGAGGTGCCTGCGGACAAGTATTTCTTTTGTGTCCAAGTGCTCTGCAAATGGCACATCTTTTACGGGTTCCACCTTGCCTGACTTGGGTGTCATCCTTCCTCAGCTCCCAAGACTTCAGCCTTCATTTCTTTTTTGGTCTTCCAGGCAACACTCTTTTAGCAGGAGGTAACACATCAGCATAAGATGTCATCTCCCACAGATGAGGTCCATTAACAGGATATATGAGGGACAAATAGGTCTCCTCGTATGTTGACTTCAAAAACCAGTGTGGGAGGTAATCCTCTGCATTCAAATTCAGAAATCGGATGACAGTGATTGCGTGACAGTAGGGAATTGATGTTATTGCCCACTTCCTGCAGCTACACTCCTGTTTATCTAAATCCACCACATATTTCTCCCCAATCATAGCAGTATGGCTAACCTCAAATAGTTGTTGTCCAGACCAGCTGCATTGAATACAAGATATAATTAAAAAACAGCCAGAAGACATTCATATTTAATGAAACATTATTACAATTAGGTGCATCAAATACATTTACCTTGGTAACCAATATTTGGTCTTTTGTGCTTCCTTGTCCAGTCTGTCTTGAATTTTTGGGCAAATTGAACCATGAAATGCATTTACCTTCTTTCTATTGGAAGCCCATCTCTGCATCAGATACATTCGAATTTCTTCCATCATGGTTATGATGGGTTTACTCCTGGAATCTACTATAGTGCTATTGAAACCCTCAGACATGTTGTTCACAACAGTGTCAAACGCAGGTCTTGATGTAAATCTGGACCTGGACCAGAATTTGATTGCAGGGAAGAAACCATTTTAATTTGAAATCAGTTTAAATCCAAAACAGTACTTATAAAAAAATATTTAAAAACATGCCTTGGGGGAATCTGTATGAGATGCTTAAAAGCATCAACATTCAACTCTTTAATCTCCCTCATCACAGCCTCCCATGCTTGTGGGTGTGTGGCATATGCTGCTTTTCGGAGTAGTCTCTTCAGATTTTTTCTAGGGAATTTTTTGCGGAAGTTGGCATATATATGACGTACACAGAATCTTTGGTCCACACCAGGCAACAGTTCTTGCAATGCTGGAAGCAGTCCTTGTAATTTTTAGAGCATAACAATTGATTGGTCAAATATTAAGGAATCACAATTAAACATCAAATACCACATGGATATAGTTACTTACTTTTTGTTGGTCTGACATGAAAGTGATCTTAGAACAAATTTCAGCTCCTCCTAGGTCTTCTATCATCAAATCAAGAAACCATGTCCATGTTTCCTTGTTCTCTACTTCTACCACAGCGTATGCCAATGGAAGCATTTGGTCATTTCCATCTCTGCCCACAGTTGTTAACAGTTCTCCTCCATATCTTCCCTTCAAAAAACAACCATCTACACCAATAATAGGCCTACAACAGAAGAAGCTATCTTTACAAGCCTTGAGGCATACATATAGTCGTTTGAAAATTGGATTGCCCTCATTCTCATCAACATGGACTTTGACAGTGGAACCTGGATTTGACCTTAACAACTCATGTGCATAGTCATAAACACGTTTATATTGTTCTTGGAATGACCCATCAATGTTCTTGTATGCCATACTCTTAGCCCTAAAGGCCATTGATCTTGAAACACCAATGTTCCATTTTCTCTCAATTTTGTTTTTCAAATTAGTCAACTTCATATTTGGGTTCTCTTTTAGTGATTTTTCCAGCCTTTCACATAACCACTTTGAAGTCATCAAACGCACATTGAATTCCCTACTACATGTGTGATTGTTGATAATTCTCCTTAACTGCCATGTACTTTGTGCTGCTTTATAAGCATAATATGCATACCACTTGCATTTACCCTTCGCACCCAAACACTTCACACAAATTCTCCTTTTGTCATTTCTAAAAATTTTTAACTTTCTCCCACTTTGGACACCATAAGTTCTAATAGCGTCAGTGAATTCTTCCTTATCAATAAAGTACGTCCCAACTTCCCAATTATAGTCTTCCATACTTTTGGACATGGAGAATATCCCAAAGTTACCATACCTATCTCTATCATCATCACTTGCATCACTATTTCCACAACTATCTAAAGTCTCGGACTCCCATTCCCTATCAGACAACCCCCTATCAAACACATTTTCACCCTTTGGGTCACTTCCTCCTTCAATAGTAACATCAAACAAATCATCCTCCAATTCCTCGGTTTCAATTCTAACATCAAACAACTCATCCTCACCCATTACTTCCTCTTCAGAATTAGTCCAACTCCTCACTTCATAATCATCATCACCCTCATAGTCTGTTTCCTCACTCTCCACAGCATGTTCTTCATCACGCTCAACCTCCACTTCACCCTCATTCTCAATTGCACCACCCACTTCAGCAGGTTCTTCATCATGCTCAACCTCCACTTCACCCTCATTCTCAGTTGCACCACCCACTTCAGCAGGTTGGTCATCATGCTCAACCTCCACTTCACCCTCACCCTTATCTGCAAGAGCTTCACCAACTTCCACCCCAACATGTTCTACATCAACTGCAGCCTCCATATCACCCTCACCTTCACCTGCAGCTTCCACCTCAACTGCAGCTTCCACCTCAACCCCACCCACCACAGCAGGTTCTTCATCACCCCGAGTCTCCACATCAACCTCACCCTCAACTGCACCATCCACACCAACTTCTGTCTCAGTCCCACCCTCTATCATATGTACTACTACAGGCTCACAGACGAAGTGCACCACATATAGGTGCACT
This sequence comes from Vigna unguiculata, assembly GCF_037176805.1. Taxonomy (NCBI): domain Eukaryota; kingdom Viridiplantae; phylum Streptophyta; class Magnoliopsida; order Fabales; family Fabaceae; genus Vigna; species Vigna unguiculata. The sequence goes on from NC_140798.1 coordinate 5,183,418, forward strand.
TGACCATTTAGTGTGGCGATGTTCACCATGTGACATGCACCTCTATCATCGCTCAGTAATTCCAGCCTTCCATCCAATACAACACCTCCACCTACTGAATACCACAATTCTTTGACATTGATGTATCCCATTTCCCTCAAAATGGACATAATCTCAAAGTAACTCCATCTGTCTGAGTCACATGACAAAATATTACTCTCTCCAACGTATTTCAGTGACCCATCGTTAACAAACCTTCCCCCATGGTGAAAAACAACTTCGAAATTTTCTTCCATATGAAGTACTATATTCCTATCTATATATCCCTGTCACATATGAAAATGCCCAAACAATCAAAAAGAAATTACAAACCATTCCATCCAACACACAAAGACAGCGACAAAATGAACAAAGGGGGACCACACAGTAAACACAACACCGTCACCGTCACCGTCACATGTAATGGGGGACCAAATGAATAAAGAAATCTGAAAGTGGGGGACCAACACCGGCACCGCAATACAAATAACAACAACACAAGAATAAAAGCACACAAAACAATAAATACATTGAACAAAACCCCAAAAATTACCACAATGTCAGACAAAACTAAAAACCCTAAATGGCAGTGAATGCCTGCGCGAGTGGTTCGTCTACTGAATGGCAGGAACACATACCTTTCTTCCACCGCTAAACCCACGTCGCTGTCAAGGATGCTTCCGATCATGTACTGATTGCCAGTGAAAGCAAGCGCGAATCGATTCGCCGGTATCGTCTTCTCCCCTCTTTTGTTCTTCGAACTACACCAGTAACTTTACCAAAATTCCTTTTTAATTTTTTGCCTTCTACAATTAATTTTTACCATAACGTTAAATTACTTCTCCCACCAACAATATCCACGTCACTAATTCTCTGATGGCCACGTGTTATTTTCTTGCTTCTCAGACCAACTTAAATCAGTCAACGTTAACCACTGTAATGGCGTCTAAATTATTGGACCCAATTGATGCACATAAACGTATTTGGGTACGCAATTGATACTTTTTTAAAAGCGGGTACCAATTTGACACTCTAGTACCAAACTGGATACCTTGCGATTAATTAAACCTTTTTTAAAAGTAATAAATATTGAAATTAAGAGGATCATTCAATTTTCTGGAAGAGAATATACAAATAATTAAACATGAATCATATAAGTTTCTTAATAATATAAAATAAAAATTATATATTTTTATCTTTTTTCAAAAAATTTCTTACAAAATTATTAGTAAAAAAGAATTTACTTACAAATTTAATTTTGGAGGAAAACTTAGTTTAATTTTTTTTTTCAAAAAATTACTTGTAAATTTAAAATAGATAAGAAAATTATTCACGAAATTTAAATTTATAGAAAAAGTACCTGTTGTCTATTAAATTAAATTTTTTAAGAAAATTTGTTACAAATCTTTTTTGCAAGAAAATTTGTTACATATATTTTTTTATAAAAATTTTGTAATAAAATTTTGTAATTTTTAAGTTTTATAATATTATTTATGAAAAAATTACCAATCAAAGTTTATAAAAAAAAATATGAAATATATTTCTTGTAAATTTTTGTAAAAAATATAAAAAAAAATTTCTACCAAATATGAAAAATTCTAATAATATTCTACATTATTTTTTACCTAACTATACATACATATCTACATAATATATATAATTTCACGAAATTTAAAACATAAATTCTAAAAGGAGTCCATACGTTTTGTTTTGTTTAAGTAATGATTTATTGATATTTTACTTTAACACTTCTCTCCCGAAGATTAATAGTGTAAAGTTGAACACCATAAGGACAATTCTTCCCCAACTCATGTATATGTTAAATATATTCTGTTACTCTTCTGCACAAATTTATAGACATGAATCAAGTTTGACACTCATGAGATACACATTACAGAACTTTTCAAAAATCCTATTAGAGAGGTTTTCAGATTAACTACGGAAACAAAAAGGAAATACAGTACTAGATTAACTACAAAAAGATAATGCAAGGATAAAGACAAATATTTTACGAGGTTAAATATTTTTTAGTCTTTGAAATTAGTCAATTTTGAAATTTTTGACTAATTTAGTCTTTTATCTCTCAAAATACGTAGATTTAATTCTTTTAATCAAATTTTGTTAAGTTTATTTAATATTTTAAATGCGTTGCATAAAAGTATTTGACTTAACTTTAAAATAAAAATATGTCAAACAGTATAAACAACTCAAACAGAATCATCAAATGCGTACGAAACATCAAATAAATATAACAAAATTATTAGATAAAAATATTAAATTTACGTATTTCGAAAAAATTTAAGAACTACATTGATTCAAAATTTTAAAATTAATTAATTCTAAAATTGACTGAAAGTGAAAATTAAGGGACCAAAGTATATTTAACCATAATTATAAATGCATTATGTCAAAATGAAAAAAATAATAATAATGTAATGACAATGAGCCTTTTCAATTATTATTGTATACGTGTGGTGATTCGCTTGAAGAAGCTGGTCCACACACGATTCAAAAAAAAAGCAGGTACAGAATGAATGAAGATTTAATGTTTTCAGTCCTTTCTCACACATTTTTTGTCGTTGATTTGTGTGGAAGGGGAGAGTGATGGATATGAAGATATCATACATAGCGAAACTTGTTCTGCTCCTTGCACTAACCCTTTCGATGCTTACCGTTGGTAGAACCCAAAATACTAGCACTTCATCCGCCAGATCCTCCCGGAACAGAGAATCCTGGAACAGGACACCCATCATGACCTTATTTTCCTGTTCTTGCACCACCACCAGCAGTGGCACCACCAAAACCTTGCAAAATATTATCTTTTTTCTTTACCCACCTACAAAATTACGGTATTTCCACCACTATTCTATTTCTCTCTGTATTTTACTTCTTATTTCTTGCAATGATAGATGTTGATTTAGGGATCTTTCAATGACTATGAGAAGCTCAGATGATAAGAAATAAATGAAAATTAAGTTAATTATTGTATGTTTATTAGTATCATTTACTATGTTTTGTCTTTTGTTTCCTCTGATTTTCTTTGAGGTCCTTTTAGAGAATACACTCATGACGGCTTCAAAAATTTTTAACTTTAGTTGAAGATAAAAGAATAAATCTGATTGTGCTATTTTAATTCCCCAATTCTTGTCTTGAAACTCCATTAAAAATTTTAGACCTGATAATGCTAGAGAACTTGCCTTGACTGATCTGTTTTCAAAAAGGCGTATTATTCATCAATTTTCTTGTATTGAACGACCACAGCTAAATAGTTTGGTCAAAAGGAAATATTTTGACATTCTTAACATTGTTACAGCTTTAATGTTTTATTCTAATGTTCCTTTAAAGTTCTGGGGTGAATGTGTTAAAACTGTTGTGTTTCTTATGAATAGAACTCCTAGGATAGTTTTAAACTCTAAATCTCCTTTTGGAATCTTGTACAATAAGATACCCAAGTATGCTGATTTTAGAGTTTTTGGTTGTTTGTGGTATGCTTTTACCTTATGATCTAAATGTTCCAATAGAATTGTTATCCCTCCTAAATATCTCAGTGATTATCATTGCTATAATATTACTCATTCTTCCATCAAAGATTATCACATGCAAAATTATCTTGACTATTCAAAATTATCTAACTCCTACAGACATTATATTTGTCAAATTTCTCAACATTTTGAACCACAAAGTTAAACGCAAGCTATGAAATTTACATCTTGGTAAGCTATGAAATTTGCGCCTTGACAACAACCTATTTCAATTTTTTTTTTACCGAAAGAGTTCCGTACTTTTTCAAAATCAAATTTAACTTTTATATAAATGTTGTAATAATATTTTTATTAAAATTGATATTTTTGACAAGATTAAGTTTATTTAAATTTATATTTTATATTGGACTTTATTTTCAATTTTTGTTTTAAAATTTGAAATAAATATATTTATCTTAAATAGTTACAAAACTATTTTAAAATTTTACATTTGAATTTATAAAGTCGTCATGTTAAACCAACTCTAATATTTATATAGAGATCGTTGATAGATAAATATTTGAAAAAAAAAAGTTCAATATAAAATATAAATTTTAATTAATTTAATCTTGTTAAAAATATCAAATTTAATAAATATATTATTGTAACATTTATATACAAGTTAAATTTGGTCTCAATTTAAAGAAGAATGGGATTGCTCTAGTTAAAAACAAAATTGAAGCTAAATTAAGACAAAATAACAAATACATGGATTAAATTCATATTTTTCACATGACACTTGTCTTAACAGTAACACGTACGTTGCAAGACCCCTCATTTGGCATATGACAATTTAAAAAAAAAATTAAAAAATTGAAAATAAATATTAAAATAAAATACGAGCTGACATGTAAATTGTTAACTATAATAACAAAAATGACTAAATTACAACACATTTCCAAAACTGAGAACCAAATTGAGATTAAAAAATTTTGACTGCAAAATTGATATTTTTGAACAAAATCAAGGACCAACCAAGTTTAAACCTTAAAATTATTATAGTTGTTGACCAAGTCCAAGACTCTATGATAATTGATTTTTGTACAAATATTTTAGATGAATGAAAATTGTAATCATCTAGTAATTCCAAAGTTCAACATGATAATTAATAATTTTTAATATTATAATAAAAGAATTTTTAATTCGTAATTTTGTTTTAAAAAAAATGATTTACATGTGGAAATATGAACTGCCAAATAATAAAGCTAATGAGGGGATGAAAAGTGAAACGATATTTTGAAAAGCAAAAAGGGAAGCTGAACCCTAAACTGTTAAAAAAACATTAGAAAACACACAATGAGGTGCAAGCAGTGAAAAAAGGGGTTCAATAGTTAATTAATGGTCTATCCAAATAAGCAACAAATGGAGGTACAGAAAAAATAAAAGAGGGTGCAAAGTAAAATGAGAAAAACCCAAGAAAAAGAAGGTGTGGGAGGAAATCGGGGGGTGCAGAATGTTAGCCCAGTCCCACTTTTATCTTTCTGTTCAAAATCGGAACTCTGCTTTCTCCATATTAATGAAAGATGGTATGCAATTGTATAAATACCTGGATTCAAGCATTCTGTAATTCATGTGTTGTATCACCAAAAAGAAAACAAAAAAACTGCAAATTGGAAAAACGAAACCAAAGATGTTGCTAAATTATAGGGATCATAATACAATACTTATCAATGCATTGAAGAAAAAAAAAAAAAACTTAGCTAGAGGTACAAGTATTTGCTCAAAATGACAATAATAATGCTCAAATATTACTGGCAAAGGTACAAATTAATACATAATATAACAAAGTATCTTGGTCGACTACTGTTGCTTAACTACAATTTTTGCCACAAGCGATCTAGGGCACTGTCTGCCACAAAATGGTATTCAAAGTCAGTTCTATTGCACTGCATTAATTTTATTACCTTCAGAGCAACAACAATGAAACAATAAAAGTGATGTACTACTTGTTCAAATATATGTGATGATATTATTTTTTGTTCAAATAATAAGTCTACGTATGAAAAGTTTGTTGCAGCTAGTGAATTTGAAATGTTAATATTCTAATAACTATTGTAATTGTCATTAGTGCAACAAAGAGCTTTAATGACGATTTTTTTCGCCATTATACTCGAATTCTACAATTAAAGCATATTTAGACAAAGTAAAAAAGGGACATTTAGGCTTCATCTCCTAACCGAAACCTATACTGCAAGAATAGACTTTGGTTTGTAGACAACCGAACCATAGCACGATTAAAAAAATAAAAAGTAAAAGTAATAGGTTTCAATAAAACGCGAGCAAGAATGAGAGTGAAAACGAAAGCAAGAGCGAGAAAGACAAAGACGACCGCTCAAATGTGAACCAACAATCAATATAACAACAATGTTGTGACATCCCAAACACAACAAACCAAGACTAACACAAACTTGCAATGTTGCGACGCCCTAACACGAAAAGATGACGATGGCAACCAAGATGCAACAGTGACACTAAAATGAGAAGAAAAACAACGTTAAGAGAAGGAAGAGAAAAATAAGAACGAAAGGAATAGATAAACGAGAATTTGAGAAGGGAAAAAACGATAATGAAGACAAAAATGAACCTCAACGAAAGTTATAATGGAGAAAAACGCGAAATTGCAGCTACGAAGGAGAAGAATGCAGGGACACAATGCAAAAACAAAAAAACCTATCGCAAGTTGTAAAAATTCACAATTTTATCATATGTAGATAGGTATAGACTTCGGTTATAGATTAAACTAAAGCCAATACCCTGATTACATCAGTATAAACTTCAATTCTTTCAAATAATCAGAGCATATACCCTTGTAGTTAGGGTATAGGCTTTAGTTTAACCTAGGACCGAAGTCTTTACTTTAACACTCAGAATATAGTCTTTAAAAAATGCAGTGACATTTTTGAAATTATTTGTACAACTATAGGTTTCGATTATTAAGTTTTGTAAATATATTTTTAACTAAATTAATTTCAAAAAAAAAATATATGTGACATAATTATAAAAATTATATATTTTATATATTTTTCATAAATATATTTTTTAAAATCTAATAATATTTTTTTTAATAATTATAATAAAAACTTAATATTTTATCTTTTTATCATGAGAAAAGAAAAAGCAAAGACATATAGTGATAATAGTTTTTTTATTTTTTATCATCATAAAGAACAAAGTGGATTGTGTTATGCAAATACAAAGTATACACATGGAGACAAAATCTTTTACTTGAAGATCAATGACAAATCTTACTTGCTAAAGACAAATATTAAATGAACTAGATAAATTATAATGAATAAAAACGGCAGATAACTAATTTAGTTTTTAAAAATACTACACGTTCTCACTCTTTCACTCAGAAGCGAAATATTTATTTTAGTTCCTAAAGAAAAAGTTATACAATTATATTTGTTTGCTAATTTTTTTAAAATTACTTTATCTTAAAAGAATATTTTTAATGACCAAATTTGACGAAAATTAAATAACTAATATAATATCACCAATTTAATTTTTTTTAAAATATTTAATTAATAAACAAAATTAGATTTTTCTTTTTCAATGAATAAATTATTTACTCACAAAAAAAACTCCCCCAAAATAGAATTAGAATCTATCCTCTTTTTTTTTTCTTTTTTACATCAATCTACTATATTACTAGTCCTATTATATCATTCTTTTCATCTCAATTTTTTCTCTTAGGAGATTCAATCTTTTTAAAGCTCAAATAACCCCTGCTTTTCTAACCTAAACAAAATACAAAGAAGTAATTTAACATTATTAACTGGCTGAATAATCGAAATTTTGAAAAATAGCCGTTGGGGATTGTCGTAATGAAACTTCCAACGGCTACTTTCTCATGAGAAGAAAAAGAAAAACTATCCGTTACCCTTTCAGAACTCATAAAACTCCACAACCTTCCTTCTACGGTTCATCACACATCCTTTCTATTATCGTCCTTCACTCATTCTCTTCTCCCTCTCGTTTCGCTTGCACATATCAAAATCAATTATTCCATTGTTCCATTATCTATCCAAAGTTCTGAAAATGAACGATCTAATGACCAAGTCCTTCACCAGCTACGTGGATCTGAAGAAAGCTGCGATGAAAGACGTTGATTTGGAAGCGGGTATGGCTGGTCCTCCCGGTGTGGAACTCACCTCTTCCATAACCCACTTGGACACTGACATGGGTCTCTTCTTGGAAGAAGCTGAGAAGGTGAAGACTGAAATGGGGTCCCTCAGAGACATCCTCGGAAACTTGCAGCAGGCCAACGAGGAGAGCAAGTCTCTGCACAAGGCTGAGGAGCTCAAGGCGCTAAGGACCAGGATCAACGCCGACATTGTTGCGGTCCTAAAGAAGGCCAGGGCGATCCGGACCCAGCTGGAGGAAATGGACCGGGCCAACGCCGCCAACCGGAGGCTCTCCGGTCTCAAGGACGGCACGCCGGCGATCTACCGGACCCGGATCGCCGTAACCAATGGGCTGAGGAAGAAGCTGAAGGAACTGATGATGGAGTTTCAGGGGTTGAGGCAGAGGATGATGAGCGAGTACAAGGATACTGTGGGGAGAAGGTAATAATCTACACACCTTCTATATATCTATATTCATGTTTGCTTTTGAATTTGTGGAAGTTATGAGAAATTACTATTGAATAATTCTCCTATTTCTTCAGTCCACTGCATACCAGATATCGATGCCGATACCAGATATAGAAGGTGTATAATATAAGCCTTGATGGAGAAAAATGGGAATGCTTTCTTCTTATGAATGATTCAAATAAAGAATAAAGTTGATTATGTTCTCATCTACAATTTATGAATCCAATAATTTATAATTTATACTTGCAGAACTGTAGTTATATATTTGTTTTGTTGTATGAATTTGTTTTATGTATGTGAGGTGTTTGATAAAATGTTGGTTTTTGTAAAATCTGATACATCTGTGCATTTGAGACTTAATTTGTGTGACATGTTGTACATTTTGTAAAATCCATCAGGTACTTCACAGTGACTGGGGAGTACCCAGATGAAGAGGTGATTGAGAAGATCATTGCAAATGGGAATGAGGAAGAGGTTTTGGGGAAGGCGATTCAGGAACATGGGAGAGGGAAGGTTCTGGAAACTGTGGTGGAGATTCAGGACAGACACGATGCTGCTAAGGAAGTGGAGAAGAGTTTGCTGGAGCTGCACCAGGTGTTTCTGGACATGGCTGTGATGGTTGAGGCACAGGGTGAGAAAATGGATGACATTGAGCATCACGTGTTGCACGCTTCGCACTATGTTAAGGATGGGACTAAGAATTTGCAGACTGCAAAGCATTACCAGAAGAATAGCAGGAAGTGGATGTGTATTGGGATCATATTGCTGCTCATTCTTATTCTCGTTATTGTTATTCCTGTTGCCACCAGTTTAAGCAGTTCTTGAGTGTTTTTGGTTATTCGCAGTTTGAATGATGATTCTTCTTGATTCGTCAGTTTTATTTTGTAAAGTTTGTTCGCTTTATTAATATGTATGATTCATCTATTTTTTTAGCAGAAGTTAAGGTTTACGATTTTTCATTAGAAAGTTGTAAACTGCTGCATCTTTAATTATAGTAGTGTACTGAATTACCAAGGAAAATGCTGCAACTCTACTTGGCTCTAAATATTTGATTTTGAATCTGCTACATACCTTTTCTATCTTTCTTTATCAATTGAACTCAATTGTTGAAAATTTAAATGTCTTTTAATAAAGGAAAAATATGTATTTTTAGTTCAATTAAACATTTAAAAAGATCATAGCAAATTATATTGTCACCCCTTCTATTCAAGAAATATTACACTCTATCACCCTACTAAAGACTCTAAAATTTGTATTCTTGCTAGTTAGGGGACCCTAAAGAAAACCATGTAAAATTTGAAAACAAGAGCAACTTAAGGATATTTAAAGCTGATATTAATTACTATGAGTGAATCCATAGAAAAAGAAAAAGTATAATACAAGGCCTTTTTTTTCGCATATAAAAGAATTAAGGACTCGATCAAGTACAATACATTATTTATCAATTCATCTCCACATGACTCAAAATTTCAAATATAAATACATTACATTATACTTTTTGATCCTTTAACTTTTCTATTTGATTTACTAAGATATTTTGTATGAGATTAAATAGGCATGATAAAGGTGTTAGAAAATAAGAATACACATTTGACAAATATTATGTGTGTATAGCAGAAGGAGCTGAGATATGATACATGGGCAAGCTAGTATCAAAAGCTTGCAAACTATATTATCTTATTTAGATACCCACCTTTGCAATTAGGATATTTCCAACATTACTGCATTTCCCTTTTTTACCTTTTGTAAGCATTTTTCAACAAATATTTTAAACGTGTGAAAGTCTTTATATTAGTGTATAAAATCTTTTTTTTTTATGTTATTTAAAGTGTTGTCTTATTTATGTAAGCAGTCTTCTGTAAGGTACATGAGTTTTGGGTAGTAGAATTTTTTTTTTTTTTATTTTTACCAACACACAACCTACTTAGAGGTGTTTTTATTTTTGTTTAAACATACATGTAAATCAAATATAAAACATTATACCTAATTTGTTTTAATTTAGTTGAAACATAAAAAAACTGAACCAGACTAAATCAATTTTTACAATTTGTTTTGGATTCATGTTACAATTTTATTGTATACTTTATCATTGGTGCAAATATTCGGTTTTTTTTTTTTCACTTTTGAATAAGTTCTATTTTAGGAGTTCTTCGATTGAGGGGACAAAAAAAACTCTAGTCCCCAAAGTTCAATTTCAACTGGTTTAGAGTCAAAGCTAAGGTGAGTTTAGGCTCACTACAAAACTTTAATTAACTCTTAAAAATAATACATTCAGTTTAGCTCATATATCAAGTTGGGTTGTCTTGAGCCGAAGACTAACATGGACCAAAGGCCAAGCCAAGCCAATCTAAGTCAAAGATTGAGACAAGTTGTTTCGGATGACAATTTGAGATGATCACTCTTAGATCGAGTATTGAGATGGGTTGACCTGGGTCAAAGGTCAAGAATGGTAAAAAATCGAGTCAGGTCGAACCGAAGGTCAGGATGATCTGACCAGGACTAAAGGTCGAAACCAGTTGGTTCGGGTCAAAGGTCGAGACAAGCTAGTTCGGACTAAAGATCAAGATGGTCCAACCCTCGCTAACGGACAAGATCGGGTAGAAGGTCGACACAAGTCGACCGAGGTCTCAAGTAGTCTCGAGCTGAAGGTCAAGATAGGCTGATCCAGGTTGAAGGACAAGACGGGCCAACCTGGGCCAAAGGTCCAGACGGGTCGACCATGGAAGATAGTCGAGACAGGTCAGTTATGGTCAAAGGTCAAGACAAGTTGGTTCAAGCTGAAGGTCGAGACTGACCAATCCGGCACAGACCAAAGGTTAAGATAGGTGGGCTCAGGTCAAAGGTTAAGACAGACTAACTTGAACTGAAATTCGAGATTGATTGTCTCAAATTGAAAGTCGACACATGTTAATTTGGCTAAAGGTTGAAGTAGAACTATTTAGACCAAAAGTTGAGATATAATAGTCTTAACCAAATGTCTAATGTATTTTAAAAAGCTAATATTTCGACAAAAGACCTTTATAAAAATAAATTCACCATTTTTCTACAAAAACCTATAAATTCAATCTCCCATTGAAATTTCCATTTCAATATATAAGAATCTATAATTTTTTTATTTTATTTTATTTTAGTTTATAAAGAAAAAAAAATTAATATATACTTTTTACCATAACTTTGTGTATTTTTTATTGTTAAAATGCTTTTTTTTAGTGTAGATTCCATTACTTTTATATATATCCTCACATTTTTTATTTTAGTTTTTTAATAAAAAAAATTATTTTTTTGAATTTTTAAAATTATTTTTACCACGTGTCACGTCAGTATCATGTCACATATCAAGTCAGTATGGTAATATATGTCAAGTCATTATCTGAATCTCAATTTAGTACTTATATTTGTTATTTTAATTCATTTTCAATCCCAATTTGTTTTAAAAAAATTCAATTTCATCCTTCCAAATTCAGATTAAATTTAATATTTATATAAATATTATATTTTTATTAAATATTTTAACAATATTAAGTTTAATTAAATTTAAACTTTACATTAATTTGTTTTAAAATATGTTGCAGGAGCTCTCCATGCTTCCTTCTTTGTAAGAAATAGATCTGGCGAAGTGCAGACTAAATTAGTTGTTCCCTTGTAACTCGTTAGAGCCACAAAATTTTCGAGAGTAGAGATCTTAAATCTTGTTGAGAATGAACTTGAATATCACATGGTGCATGCTTTTAGAACCTGACTTCCGTTTCCTACAACAACTTACTTTCCACTCCACTCTGGTTGAGTAGTTGTACCAGACTTAGCACACTCTTGCTTAATAGTTGGATTTGGTTTCAAATAGGTTTTGTAATAATATTTGATTTAATATTAAAAAAAATGTGTTAAACAATATAAACAACTCAAATATAATCTTAACATAATCAAATAAATTTAACAAAATTTGATTAAAGTAATTAAATTCACATATTTTAAAAGATGAAGGATTAATTGATCCAAAATTTTAAAATTAACTAATTCTAAAATTCATTAAAAGTTAAGGAACAAAAACATAATTAACCTTAATAATAATAATAATAATAATAATAATAATAATAATAATAATAATAATAATAATAATAATAATAATAATAATGCTTTCTTTCACTCATCTCCTCCTTCACAAGATTTGAACTCCTTGACCGTGCTTGATCTTTCGGATAATAATTTTGATTCTGTTCCATCATGAGTAGCCGAATCGAAGGGTCTTGCAGTCTTGGGTCTTGATATAATTTTGATTCATATTCAATATGCTAAAAAATTAAGGTATTATTCATAATCTTGTGTACTCGATACGAAATAAAATTTTATATTTAATGAGTCTAATCTTTAATTGAAATTTAGCTTACTATTGAGTCTTTTCTTAAATTGAGTCTGGAAGCTCGTGAAAGTTTATGCAATTAATTAAGAGTTCTAGTTCCTAGTCTGTGTGAAAAGAAAAGAAGAATGTATTTGGATAAAAAAATTTTGTAATTTTTAGAAAATTTAGATATATTAAATTTAAATTATTTTTATTTTAAATGGTTTGATATTTTAAATGTTTTGTTTAGAATGGGGTTAACAAAAAAATTCAAGCAAGTCATAAAAGAAACAGAACATAACAAAAGCAAAAATCTACACACCTTCTATATATCTATATTCATGTTTGCTTTTGAATTTGTGGAAGTTATGAGAAATTACTATTGTATAATTCTCCTATTTCTTCTGTCCACTGCATACCAGATATCGATGCAGATACCAGATATAGAAAGTGTATAATATAAGCCTTGATGGAGAAAATTTGGAATGCTTTCTTCTCATGAATGATTCAAATAAAGAATAAAGTTGATTATGTTCTCATCTACAATTTATGAATCCAATAATTTATAATTTATACTTGCAGAACTGTAGTTATATATTTGTTTTGTTGTATGAATTTGTTTTATGTATGTGAGGTGTTTGATAAAATGTTGGTTTTTGTAAAATCTGATACATCTGTGCATTTGAGACTTAATTTGTGTGACATGTTGTACATTTTGTAAAATCCATCAGGTACTTCACAGTGACTGGGGAGTACCCAGATGAAGAGGTGATTGAGAAGATCATTGCAAATGGGAATGAGGAAGAGGTTTTGGGGAAGGCGATTCAGGAACATGGGAGAGGGAAGGTTCTGGAAACTGTGGTGGAGATTCAGGACAGACACGATGCTGCTAAGGAAGTGGAGAAGAGTTTGCTGGAGCTGCACCAGGTGTTTCTGGACATGGCTGTGATGGTTGAGGCACAGGGTGAGAAAATGGATGACATTGAGCATCACGTGTTGCACGCTTCGCACTATGTTAAGGATGGGACTAAGAATTTGCAGACTGCAAAGCATTACCAGAAGAATAGCAGGAAGTGGATGTGTATTGGGATCATATTGCTGCTCATTCTTATTCTCGTTATTGTTATTCCTGTTGCCACCAGTTTAAGCAGTTCTTGAGTGTTTTTGGTTATTCGCAGTTTGAATGATGATTCTTCTTGATTCGTCAGTTTTATTTTGTAAAGTTTGTTCGCTTTATTAATATGTATGATTCATCTATTTTTTTAGCAGAAGTTAAGGTTTACGATTTTTCATTAGAAAGTTGTAAACTGCTGCATCTTTAATTATAGTAGTGTACTGAATTACCAAGGAAAATGCTGCAACTCTACTTGGCTCTAAATATTTGATTTTGAATCTGCTACATACCTTTTCTATCTTTCTTTATCAATTGAACTCAATTGTTGAAAATTTAAATGTCTTTTAATAAAGGAAAAATATGTATTTTTAGTTCAATTAAACATTTAAAAAGATCATAGCAAATTATATTGTCACCCCTTCTATTCAAGAAATATTACACTCTATCACCCTACTAAAGACTCTAAAATTTGTATTCTTGCTAGTTAGGGGACCCTAAAGAAAACCATGTAAAATTTGAAAACAAGAGCAACTTAAGGATATTTAAAGCTGATATTGATTACTATGAGTGAATCCATAGAAAAAGAAAAAGTACAATACATTATGCATTTTGAAAAGAAAATATTATTTATCAATTCATCTCCACATGACTCAAAATTTCAAATATAAATACATTACATTATACTTTTTAATCCTTTAACTTTTCTATTTGATTTACTAAGATATTTTGTATGAGATTAAATAGGCATGATAAAGGTGTTAGAAAATAAGAATACACATTTGACAAATATTATGTGTGTATAGCAGAAGGAGCTATGACAAGCTAGTTTTGTTCCTTGCACTCACTCTTTCAGTGCTTGTCCATGGTTATGGTGTTGACTTTCTCAACCGTCGCCGCCGCTAAAATCACCGGCACCGTTAATCTCTGCGACCACCTTCCAAGGTTACAAAGATTGTACCAAGGTTACAAGGTCTCGTCACGAAAACATAACCATCATGTTGTCTACTATCAAAAGCTTGCAAACTATTATCTTATTTAGATACCCACCTTTGCAATTAGGGTATTTCCAACATTACTGCATTTCCCTATTTTACCTTTTGTGAGCATTTTTCAACAAATATTTTAAACGTGTGAAAGTCTTTATGTTAGTGTATAAAATCATTTTTTTTTATGTTATTTAAAGTGCTGTCTTATTTATGTAAGCAGTCTTCTGTAAGGTACATGAGTTTTGGGTAGCAGAATTTTATTTTTTTATTTTTACCAACACACAACCTACTTAGAGGTGTTTTTATTTTTGTTTAAACATACATGTAAATCAAATAAAAAACATTATACCTAATTTGTTTTTATTTAGTTGAAATATAAAAAAACTAAACCAAACTAAATCAATTTTTACAATTTGTTTTGGATTCATGTTACAATTTTATTGTATACTTTATCATTGCTGCAAATATTCGTTTTTTTTCACCTTTGTTCACTTTTGAATAAGTTCTATTTTAGAGTTCTTCGATTGAGGGAACAAAAAAAACTCCAGTCCCCAAAGTTTACTTTCAAGTGGTTTAGAGTCAAAGCTAAAGTGAGTTTAGCCTCACTACAAAACTTTAATTAACTCTTAAAAATAATACATTCAGTTTAGGTTATATATCAAGTTGGACTGTCTTGAGCCGAAGACCAACATGGACCAAAGGTCAAGCCAGGCCGACTGTTCTTATGGGACCGAGTTGTACTTCACAAGTCTCGCGTACTATCTCGATGGTCGGATGCCGAGTGAGTCTTCTGTCTTCTGAGGGAGGGGAGCCACGGTCGCGATGCAGGTGTGCCTGCAAAAGACACTTCGATGCCAAAGTCAGTGCTGAATGATGTCAGTAGTTACAGAGAATATTTAATGCGTAATCAATGCATAGGGTAGTGTGCTATTTATACCTTTTTTTACCTGTGGGTCCTACCTGGGATGAGCTTTTGGCCCAATATTCCCTTCTTGGCTATTCTTGGATCCAGTGCTGAGGGGGAAATTACCAGGAGATCCCTCAAGGGTAGGCGGTATTCAGCACTCGGTCGTGAGAATGTCTGCGGATGGTTTGATTTCATCTTATTGATCGAGATGGTTACGTCATAGGTTTGGATTGTCCTGGGTAGGGGTACTCGTGGTGCAGGATAGGCGGCTTAGGGAATTTGTTGCCGTGAAAACCTCTTGTCCGTGATGGGGATGTCTTGGAAAAGGATGCGGCTTCAGAGGTTCGATGGTGACTGCCTGGGGGAGGAGGGGCATTCTTTAGAACAAGGTATGTGGTCCGTAGTGTGTTTGGTGGTCGCATACTATGGGAGGGGATGTCTATCGAGAAGTGTGAAGAAGAGGTAGCCGACACAGGGTGTGTGGTGGTTGGGTTCACTGAGGTTGCATGCTCAGAGGCCGAGGCCGAGGCCGTGTACTTTGGGTACGGTTGGGACACCGACCTAGGCCAAAGGTCGAGACAGACTGTTTCGGATGACAATTTGAGACGACCACTCTTGGATCGAGCGTCGAGATGGGTTGACTTAGGCCAAAGGTCAAGAAGGGTCAAAAATCGAGTCGAGTGGAACCGAAGATCAGGACGATCTGACCAAGACTGAAGGTCGAGACCAGTTGGTTCGGGCCAAAGGTCGAGACAGGCCAGTCCGAGTTGAAGATCAAGATGGTCCGACCCTGGCAAACGTACAAGATCGGGTAGAAGGTCGACACAAGTCGATCAGGATCTTGGGTAGTCTCGAGCTGAAGGTCGAAATAGGTCGACCGAGGTTGAAGGATCGAAAGTCAAGACGAGCCGACCATGGAAGATAGTCGAGACAGGACGGTTATGGTCAAAGGTCAAGACATGTTGGTTCAAGTTGAAGGTCGAGATTGACCAATCCGGCTCAGACCAAAGTTAAGATGGGTGGGCTCAGGTCAAAGGTTAAGATGGACTGACCTGAAATTCGAGATAGATCAACTTAGATCGACCTAGACCAAAGGTTGAGATTGATCGACTCAAACTGAAAGTTGACCCATGTTGATTTGGCTAAAAGTTGAAATAGAACTATTCAGACCAAAAGTTGAGACGTAATAGTCTTGAGCAAATGTCTAATAATGTATTTTAAAAAGTTAATATTTCGACGACCTTTGTATAAATAAATTCACCATTTTTCTACAAAAACCTATAAATTCAATCTCCCATTGAAATTTCCATTTCAATATATAAGAATCTATAAATTATTTATTTTATTTTAGTTTAGTTTATAAAGAAAAAAAATAATATATAATTTTTACCATAAGTTTGTGTATTTTTTTATTGTTAAAATACCTTTTTTAGTGTAGATTCCATTACTTTTATATATATCCTCAAATTTTTAACTTTTTAATTTTTTTAATAAAATTTTTAATTTTTTTTTTAATTTTTTTTTAATTTTTTTTTAAATTTTGTCACATGTTACCTCAGTATCATATCTCATGTCAAGTCAGGATGGTCATATTTGTCAAGTCATTATCTGAATCTCAATTAGATACTTATAATTTGTTATTTTAATTTATTTTCAATCCCAATTTGTTTTAAAGAAAATCAATTTCATCCTTCTAAATTCAAACTAAATTTAACATTTATATAAATATTATATTTTTATTAAAATTGATATTTTTATTAAATATTTTAATAATATTAAGTTTAATTAAATTTAAACTTTACATTAATTTGTTTTAAAATATGTTGCAGGAGCTCTCCATGCTTCCTTCTTTGTAAGAGATAGATCTGGCGAAGTGCAGACTAAATTAGTTGTTCCCTCGTAACTCGTTAGAGCCACAAATTTTTCCAGAGTACAGATCTTAAATCTTGTTGAGAATGAACTTGAATATCACATGGTGCACGCTTTTCAGAACCTGACTTCCGTTTCCTACAACAACTTACTTTACACTCCATTCTGGTTGAGTAGTTGTACCAGACTTGGCACACTCTTGCTTAATATTTGGATTTAATATTTCAAATACATTTTATAATAATATTTAATTTAATATTAGAAAAAATTATTAAACAATGTAAATAATTCAAATACAATTTTAATACGAGTAAGAAGCATTAAATAAATTTAACAAAATTTGATTAAAATAACTAAATTTATATATTTTATATTTTAAAAAATGAAAGATTAAATTGGTCTAAAATTTTGAAATGGACTAATTCTAAAATTCATTAAAAGTTAAGGGATAAAATCATAATTAACCTTAATAATAATAATGCTTTCTTTGACTCATTTCCTCCTTCACAAGATTTGAACTCCTTGACCGTCCTTGATCTCTCGGATAATAATTTTGATTCTGTTCCATCATGAGTAGCCGAATCGAAGGGTCTTGCAGTCTTGGGTCTTGATATAATTTTGATTCATATTCAATATGTTAAAAAAATTAAGGTATTATTCATAATCTTGTGTACTCGATACGAAATAAAATTTTATATTTAATGAGTCTAATCTTTAATTGAAATTTAGCTTACTATTGAGTCTTTTCTTAAATTGAGTCCGGAAGCTCGTGAAGTTTACGCAATTAATTAAGAGTTCTAGTTCCTAGTCTGTGTGAAAAGAAAAGAAGAATGTATTTGGATAAGAAATTTTTGTAATTTTTAGAAAATTTAAATATATTAAATTTAAATTATTTTTATTTTAAATTGTTTGATATTTTAAATGTTTTGTTTAGAATGGGGTTAACAAAAAAATTCAAGCAAGTCATAAAAGAAACAGAACATAACAAAAGCAAAAATCTAAAACCGGTGTTCAACATGGACTTGTCAAATAATAAAAATTTGAGTGAAACTATTTCCAAATAAATAACATTGCTCTCTGCAGAACTAAAATCTTTTGACATCTATCATAACTAACTTTCAGGCACAGTGTCAGATAGCATATCAAGTTTAACTTTGCTTAGAACAGTAAATTTTTTATTCAACAACTTTCAAGACCAAATCTCAAGGTAAAACATCTTTCTGTTAGAGGAAGATTTTCTCCATTTCTATACTTTTAGGAAAATAAATGAAATGGAAATGTTAACAGATTTATTTCCTCATAAGCACAGTAATGAAAGAAATAGAGAGGGTCTTTTCTTATCTCTGGAACTGTCACATAGCTTTCTTGCTTCCAGAATAAGACCCTAAAAATGTGGAGGATGTGAAAGAACAGAACAACTTCTAACAAGAATGAGTCATAAAAGAGTGTAGTTTTCTACAAAAACTTGTCACTTTTGATTTCTTAAGTAACACTGTTGAGTGAATGATAGACAAAATTGATACTCTTTATTGAGTTACCTATTGTGCTTACACATTCCTACCCATCTAATTTAGTACACATGTTGAACTGTTTCAGTGTGAGTTAACTGCAAAATTAGAAGCATTTATGTGGTATTTTACATTTGGCATGCTTATCATGCCGAGCATCAATGGCATCAATGATTGAATCCATATGCTATGTGTTCAAACATCACTACAAATATAACCTCATCTGTTCAGGTTAAAAAAAAAAGTAGAATCCAGTGTTTGGCTGAATCCTTGAGCTCAAGGCAAAGTGACAAACAAAATACAATAAAGCATATAAATATTACTCTCGAGTAGTAGCATAACAAATACAGGCTTCTCATGTTTCTGAAACATGGTAGGAAACAAATACAGAAAACTAAAACTCTCAAAGGCCAAAAACATGAGATTTATTATAAATTAACACATAGACAGAGAGAGTGAGAGAGTAGTTCACATAATACAAAGGCTTCCTTCATATGAGGAAGAACCACTATTAATGATTATCCATTCAATGTTACAACCAGTACACAAGATTCAATGATGGCTGTCTAAGTGATCAATAACCCTAACACCTCTATGAATGTGTTAATATCAATTCGTGTGTTGAAAAACCTAATCTTGTCACAAGATATCTGAACAACATACAAAAAAGAGAGAAGAGATGAAAGAGATACAGCAGCCAGAAAAACTAACTCTTACAAAGGATAGGTTATTGGTACATGTTGGCAAAACTCAGACATAAGTGACGATCTCTATGATCCCCCCAACCTCCCCAGCCTTTAAACCCTGCTTTATAACCAGGCTGATTCTCATACGTGTGGACATTCCAACCTAATTCAATGTTAGAAACTGTGTCAGGCTGTTCTACATTAATGTTCACCATGCCATTGTCCATGCAAGCCTTATTCTCCCCCTGACCCTGATGCAAGCCACATCTCCCAAAATGAACAGCACTGGTCCTAGGACCTCGTAATGAGTAAACAGGACTACCAAATGAAGGATAAACAGTTGCCCACATTGTGATATCCCAATTGTAGTCATCAAAGAAACAAAACTCTCTAGCCTTATTGTGTATTTTCTTCCAAACAGTTCTATTGAAAGAGTAACCTACATTTCCCATTCTCTCAGCTATCAAAGTTGCCCACCCTTCACCTCTAGAGTTCACATCAGAAGGTGCTAAATTAGCAGCATAACAATCAGGACATTTCTTAGGCTTCAACGAAGTTAGAACCTGCAAGTTGCGATAGGCATTGGGAAATATGAAGTGGTCTTCTTCAATGAAAAGAACATGACCAGAATGATCCCTCGTTTCTCTCAATCCATCCCACACTGTGTTCATCATCCACCACCAATGATGCTTCAGCGATACAATCTTTGGCGAGCGGTGGTTTCCATACTGATCAGGATTCCCCTTGCAATGCTTTTCTGTGGGATCATCCTTATCTTTGCAGTCATCAGCCGAAACCCCAGGAAAACTATCAGAAAACAAATGGGGTGAATAGGGTGCATATATCTGTTTAACTTGACAAAATCTGATACCATCAATGATCTTGTTCATATCCTCAAAGTATCCATCATGACTAACAATTAGTAAAGTCTCACCAATCCCCACCACATGCGAGAGGCTCTCAACAACTACCTTCAGATACTGAGGCCGATTGTGAACATACAGAACAACAATGATATGATCCTTTGCAAGAGTTGGATACAAATCCAAGTTTCTTGGAGGCAACCTATTCATCTTTTCCAATCTAAGTGACAAGTCACTCTGTTGGGGGAGATCATGCCACTTTTCAAACTTCAAGTCATGATGGTATGCATCAACACTGTCAGTATCATGAGTCACAATTGTTGTCGATGTTGAATTTGATGAAAGAAGAAAAATCAGAAGCAAAACCCCACATAAAGTAACAAACACCACAGATAACAGCCGGCACAAAGCCACATCTCTAAGCCTAAGGCGAGGTTTCTTGGTAGCAGCCATAATAGTAGAACTAACCATACAGTGGCAAGACGCAAGGCATCAGAGGGACTCTAAATTCATTCACAAATTACATCAAACATGATCTATACAAACAAATTGACCACAAGATACGAGCTACTGATAAAAAAATAGATACATCAGAAGAGAGAGAAAGAGTTTTGAGAGCCCAAAACCTATATTGATGGCTTTGATGTAGAGATTGATGCAGCCATGGTGAGAAACCAAAACCACTCCTACTTGGAGCTAAAGAACAAAACTTTGCGCTTCGTCGTGGAAATAGAATCAGACACACAAAGCAAGGTTGTGATGGTAAAAATAAGCAAGACCCTTTTGGGTATGGGATCAAAAGTGGAGTGGCGAAAGAAGGACCGTGGAATTGGGGTGCAGAAAATATGAGAAAGGTGAAGACTTGGAAGAGGAAAAGAAAAAGGTTTTATTTTTAATAAAAAAAACGTATAAAACACGACAGAAAGAGAGGTTTGAACTGCAGGCACAGCTATGGGAAAACCAAAGATTTGTGTCCATTGGATCGGGTCGGGTATGACGGCTTTGTAAAGCAATTGAGTTAAGGGAAAATAACAATTTAATGCTAATTAGATGAAACAAGTAAATTTTCAGTCATCAACAATTCATGGTTCCTACTTACTTTTAGTAGGTGTTTTAATGATTTATCATAAGTTATCCTAAAATACTTTGTAATTATAGTATTATTGAAATTAATAAATAATATTTATTTTGATAATTATTTTTTATATTGATTTTTCTTCTAAATTTAATAATATTTTTTATTTAATAATTATCATAATTTCTATCTATTTATTTTTTATTTATTATTATCATAAAAAAAGAATAGATTCACATTTCCAATAGTTAATATAAAAGCCATTGTTATTTTATTTTTCCTTCTTTATTTATGATTTTTTTTCTTTTGTGAATTTTGCGCCTTTCTCTTTTTTACATAGTATTTTTTTTTTTACTCCTTTCAAATTCCCATTTTATATTCGTTCTTAGAGTAAGTTATTATGGTACATTTTTACTTCTTCCTCCTACCAAACTTTGTTTTGTGTTTTTTATGTTTTCGCCTTTATTAAAAGAAATATAACTTGTATAGTCTCACTTTTACTTTTAGTCCTCAATTCTTTCATTTCTTCATTCTTTCTATGATTTTAATAGTGGATTCATTGTTTAATTTTAGTGTATTCCACAAACTGAGTGGAAGAAATATACTTGATAAAATTTATTAAGTATTTGGCTAATAACTATTAATTTATTAAGTATTTAGTTAATAAATATTAATATATAAATTATTTAACAAATAACATATTAATCTATAAACTGTTTATTGAATAAATATTGACTTATTAATTTTGTAACTATCTTCTTCCTTGTGGCATCACAATTTTTCTTGTAACTTTAAACTTTAATCCTTAAACTTTTAGACAATTATGTTAAATTTTGGTTTCGTTTTGCCTTTTCTATTTATAATTATATTTGTTAGATTACATCAATAATTTTATATAATATGCCACTTTCATTGTTGATTTCATAAGTCTATATAAAATATAGTATTTATAGCATGGAAATTTTAAAAATTATAATATTTCTATTATATTAATATGAGTTTATAAAAATATTTCTATTATATTTCATAAGTCATATTTTCTGATTTCTTAATTAT
Source organism: Vigna unguiculata (assembly GCF_037176805.1). Lineage (NCBI taxonomy): Eukaryota > Viridiplantae > Streptophyta > Magnoliopsida > Fabales > Fabaceae > Vigna > Vigna unguiculata. The sequence goes on from NC_140798.1 coordinate 5,205,952, forward strand.
TAATCATAGTATAATTCGTTAGTAACTCTAACCCTTTTTAATATAGTTAACGAAGTTGTTTCTCACACTATTTTTTTTTAATCTAATGTAGTTAAAACTGAAAAGCTTATCTAAGAATTAAACATCTTTTATATGCACTTATATAAATATAGACAAACTTCAATGAAAAATCGTTGATTAAATAATTTTATGTTTTGAACTAAGTAAATAGTGAATTTTTTTTTACAAACTCTTTCACATCTTTATTACTATCTCTAAACCACATCTATTTTATTTCCCAACTGTCTCATTTTAGTGTAGATTTAGTTTAATTATTTTTTTTGTTTGAAAAAATATAAATTTCTATTTAGAAAAAAATGAAAAGAATATTTAAAATTATAAAAATATATAAATTTTATTTAGAAAAATCTTTTATTTATAAAAAATATATAAAATACAAAATATAAAATATAAAAAATATATTTTTTTTTAAATGAAATTTATAAAAAAAAATAGAAAAGTATTAAAATTTATTATATATTTAGAAAAAAATTTAAAATAGAAATTTAAAAATGTAGCAAAATATATAATTTTTAATGGAAATTCATTAAATTTTGAAAATAGAAAAACTATAGAAATTTATTTAGGAAATTTTATTTTAGAAGAAATTTAAAAATAGAAATTTAAAAATATAACAATATAATATATTTAAAATAAATTTGATTATTTTTATTATATTTAAATATGTAAATGTAAAGAAATATTTTCAAGAATTTAGTGTTTTTGTATTTAATTATTTAAATGTGAAAATGTTTTTTCTTTTATTTTACTTTTTTAGTTTTTTTATTATTATTTTTTTCGTAAAACAATGAGAATTCTTTCTTTCAACATTGCACATTGTGCACATATTTAGAGAGATAACATGACTTTGCTTATAGGTCAAAATTTTATCTTATGAGGATCCAATTCTTATTTTCAATGTGCTATTTGGCAGTAAAAAAACTAGTCAAAGTTTAGTTCTCAATTATCCAAATTTTGAACTGGATATTTAAATGTTTTTTGTTATTCAAATTATTTAGGAAAATAAAAAAAAATTAACAATACTCAAACTTCTTAAAATTAAAAAATAAAATAAAATAAAAATGGCATAGAAAAGCTCCATCTTCTATTTTTATAATTGTTTTCTAAATAATTTTTTTTAATAATTTTTAATAATTTTTCTATTTTATAAATTTTATAAATTTCAATTAAAAGTTTTCATATTTTGTTTCATTTTTAAATTTCTGTTTTTATTTTTTCTTTCTTATTAAAACTTCTATTAAAACAAAATATTTTTATTTTTATTGTGGGAACTTAGAAAATTACTCTAAAAAAAGTGATTGTGTTTAAAATAATGATATCTTAGTATTATTTTAATAATAAACCGCTTATATATAAATAAAAATTTCATAAAAGCATTTCATTATTTAGAAAACACTATCTCTAAAACTCTGTTATCTAAATTCTCTCTTACTTCTATTTGAAATATCTCACTATACTCTCACCCTTTTTAAGATCGGAGACCGCCAGAGTGATCACTACGGTGAGATCTTCAAGTCTATCCGATTAGAACCTTGAATTGACTAAGTAATAATTTTGCTTTTTTCTCGATCTTCTCTTGAAAACCTTGCATGTGATCTAATTGTATCGCATGTGAGATTTGAGTATCTTGTAAAAATCTCTACTGATCAGTGGCTCTAATGATGTTCTCTGATTGTGTTTCTGCTAATTCTAGATTGAATTGTGAGCATCGATAATAGAAGAGGATTTTAGGTTTTTGTCGTAATCGTATGCTAGTCAATCAGATAAGGGAAGGAAGTTGATAATTGACTTTATTTAGAGGGTTCAATGAATATAATTGTGTATAATTAGAATTGACTGCTTGATTTGCTGTGAATTTGTGAACTGGTTGATGTTCTGTATAAGTTGAAATGTGAATGCATTGTATGATTTGAGGTTGAATTGAGAAAAATGGACACTTGAGTCATAAATCTAATTGGTATCATCTCCCTTTGTTTAAGAACTATTTTGGAACAAAATAAACTTGCAATGGATGTGCCAATTAGGGTCATGAAACCAAACCAAAATTTGTGTTGTTTTACTGGTGTGACGTTAAGCCTCAGAACCAACACTGAGCGTTGAAAAATGTAAGAAGAATGGCGTTGAGCGCTGGCCGAGCGGTGCCCCAGTGCGGGGACCTCTGCAGGTCTGGAACAAAATTTATGTTACTAAGACATTTTTATGGCCTTCCTCTAGAATTATCTAAACCATCCCATCCTTCAACACATAAACACGCACTGAACTTCATCACCCCATCCATCCTCATCTCAAAATCCTTTGTCTGATCCATTCCTACCAATTCCTTTGTACGCCTCATATTTGAATTTGTCAACTTCTTATCTTTGATCATTCCAAGAAAATCATAAGTGATGATCAATTGACTATAACTAATGAAATTATCACCTAATTTCACATTCAACTTCATATCCTTGAAGTGCTCCACCAGCCCCAACTCTTTTATCATAAAGGATGAGATTTGAATTTTTTTTCTACTCAATGCATAAACCACTACATTGGCTTTTCCTAGGTGATATTGTAGATGATAGATATAGTCTTTTAGGAACTTCATCCACCTACGATATCTTGTATATATCTCCTTTTGATTAAAGACGTATTTCAAACTTTTATGGTCACTAAATGCTTGAATTTATGCACCATAGAGATAATGTCTCCATATCTTCAAGGCAAACATCACTTCGACCAACTCCAAGTCACGAGTAGGATAATTCTTCTCATGAATCTTCAGTTACCTTGAAGCACATGCCACCACTATTTTCTCTTATATAAGCACACAACTCAATCCCTAATAAGAAGCATCATAATAAACCTCGAAAAGATTTTCGTGGTTCGGGAATGATTAATACAACACATTGGTCAACCTCATTTTTAGTTCTATAAAACTCTGCTCATACATGTGTGTCCAAATGAGCGACTGCTCAAGTTAGTTGCATTGTTGCAATCATTGAAAAACCTTCTATAAACCTTCTATAAATTCCAGAAACCATTCACCCTAAACAAGCGACTAGTATTTGGAAAGAAAGAAAATGGTTGTTTCTATTTTTACCGTTTTTTTCTCTTCACACCCAAGTCTTTTTTTTATCATATTGAAATTAGTTTTAAAAATGTGTGTACCTTTTCATTTTAAAACTAATTTCTAGAGTGCAAACAAAAAAAAAAAAAACTAAAGTTAAGGAAAATATCCAAAGAAACAAAAAATTGAGTTCCATAAGATTTTTATTCATTAACCCACCTTACAAACCACTTTTGAAAATTAAACTCCACAATTTGATAAATGTGAAAAAAACAATTCTTTCAAAATATAATTTCTGAAATGGGCTACCGAAGAAACTGGGCTAACGGAAAATTTCAGTCCACTAACACATAACTTGTATGGCTACAAAACTACCCTTTCACTTGAATAACAAAATGGCAATTGCTTTATGTACCCCATCAATTCTACCTGCATATACATAATAATATGAAAAGACTAAAGCATCATCTACCATTGCACCACACCACTGCCACCACTCCACTCACTTCCACCGTCACCACCGCTTGAAAATAAGGAGAACGCTTACAGAGGAAAAAGAAAAAGATACAAAAAATAACTTGTTCCAGAAAGTTATTTTCGAGACATATTTTTATATTTCAGGAAGCTCCTTTCGGAACATATTTTATGTGAAGTTTTCTGAAAAGTTCATTTTGGAAAACATTATATGAAATTTGGAAAGTTAATTCTGAAAAATCTATTTCGATTTCTTTTTTCAAAATATATTTCATGAATTTCGAAAATTCTATTCAGAAAATTGTGATTCTGGAAATATGATTTTGGAAATTATTTCCAAAATTTTTGGAAAACTTATTCCAAAATATATATATTACAAAAATTATTTTTTTAGACGACAAAATATTTTGTGGGGGAGCATAAAGAAATTGTTGGGTGCGAGAATTAATTCTTGATCACGGAATAATGAATTCATTAAGTTCAATTGAAGGTCTTAATGGTAATTCTGCTCTATCTCTTCTTCAATAATTGTTCTGTAACTACAAAATTTAAGTTTTCATTATTACAAGGAAAAGCTTTGTGGAAAGCTGATATTAAACCTTTTAGGAAAGTTTTAATTATGTACTCAGTCTCTCATAAATCAGAGAATAATTAAGTTTTTTTATTAAAAATTTATAAAATTTTATGGTTTACTGCATAATATGATAATTATTTTACACTATCATGCTTAAGTATCATCATATCATATTTTATTACTAGATGTTTTAACGAGGATATATCTTAAGGATTTGTTGTATTTAATGAAAATTACTTTTAAAATAAATTAAAATTATAAGTTTAAAAAATATAAAAATATAAATTGTAAAATTAAATAATTAAAAAATATATAATTTTTTATATTTTTTATCTTTCAATTTTTTATTTTTTAATTTTAATTTATTTTAGGTATTATTTTCATTAAATACAATAAATCATTGATGGAGATCGTGCTCGTAAAGTCTTTAATAATAAAGTATTATATAACAATATCAAAGTCAAATAAGAGTATAAAATAACTGTTACATCATACAATTAATAATAAAATCAAATGATAAGAACTCAATTGAAAAGCTTTAAAATTTTAAAAAATCAACAATAAACCACACAAATCTAATACATACTCAATTAAAAAAGTTTTAAAATTTTGAGAAATCAATAGAGCACAATTGACTAGAGACTCAATTAAATTTATCCAAATTTAACAAAAACTCAAAACATAAAGTGAAGCATATTTCATATTAGATTTTAAATTGTTCCAAAAAATCATTTCATAACTATAAATCTCATTATAGATTCTTTTTGGCAATAAATAACCCAAAATAAATAATAATTAATTTCAAATTACACATTAATTTTTTTTTTATTCAGAAGATCTTTTTATAATGGTTTGGAGTATTTAATAGGAAATCTTTTAAAGACATTTCAGATAAACAAAAATTGAAAATGGGTAAGAATTTAAAAAGGTTATTTCTGTCATTTCAATATAATGGAAAGGTCTAAGAAATAGTTACTGAGGTGCAGATAGCAAAGTTTACCTTTTCGGCCCAGACGTTTATTTCATTGAAGAACAAAATAAAAGTAAAACGAAAAAGGTTACGTTTAAATTTTAATATTTGAAATATAATTGAAATGAGTTCAAATGAATTAGGGAAAAAATTTACCAACAGTATAGTTTATATTTTGTGGAAAAAATATTCTTGCTAAACATAAAAAAAACATATTGAAATTTATTTATTTTTAACTAAACATATCTTAACTTAAAATTGATAAAGTGGACTAAAACTAAAGGCTGACTTGGTGTGAATCTAGCAGAATAATTTAGTACTTCACGATGATGAAACTGGTTTAAAATTTTTCTCGAAAAAAATGCTCATATTTATTGTTTGTTAAAGTGAAAAATAAACATTGATTATGTAAAGAAAAAGAAACTTGAAAACAATAAATATATATTTCAAATTGTTTGGAATAATGATTCATTAAAGGAATGGAAACTATAAATTTGACCTTTCACTAGAAGTTGTTTTCCTTTGTAAGAGATAATGAGACTGATGAGTTTTCGAAGATATTCATCGAAAAAATTACATACATTAGTCCAATTTATAAGTCTTCTATTGTACAAGGTATTTATTTTTTTCATATCTATTAAATTTACATCTTATACTCGTACTTGAATTTCCAACGAAAGACAATATTATATTTATATATAAAGTACAATAATTTTTGTTGTTATTTACATTTTTACTCTTTTTTATTTATCTATAATATTTATGTTATTTGGGACAAATTTATTTTTTTCTTACACCACAATGTACATATTTACATATTCACCCTTTAACTATGCATAGAAAAAAGGTGGTGGGTGATAAAGCATTATTTTTGGTACTAATATTTTATTGCACCTTGAAAATTATACCTAAGTTTTATATAGAGAAGATATGATTAGGAAGCAAGGAATAAAAAAGGCATTTTTTGTGAAACAACATGAATGATTATTGATATTGATAGAAAAGAAACATAATATTAGTTTTGGAGGTAGCTAGGTTGAGCATATTTAATTATTTGGCATTTTGTGAAGCACATGGCATTCTCCATGATAACTTATTTGGTTGACCATTTCCTGAGCTTAGGTCTCAACCTTTGTTGTCGTATTCTTTTTCCCCAAACATTCATGTGATCACATGTGTCCCCATGTTTCACATCTCTTTCTCTCTCCCACCAGGGAACATTTTCACTCAATATTATACTCTTCATATGCTACTATTTCAGTTATTACAGTTATGGAGTTAGTTGCATCCAACCTTTTTTATTCTATCATCATCTCTTTATAATAATTCATCTGTCAGTCTTTTCTTATTTTTTAAACTTTTCCTCAGAGTTTAATTACATGAGTTAGATCTTCAAAACTCACTAGGGTTTAACTTGTTAATGAATAATTAGAAATAAAAGCAAGCATGAACAAACTATTTCGTATAATACTAAATAATTGATATATTTTCTCTTCAAAACTTTTTCTCACTTATAAAACTATTATATTCAAATTTTAAAAAATGTTGTTATAATATTATTTGTTCTTACTTGAGGCCACAATATTACACATCTTTGATTTTTCTAGGATAATATGCTGTTGGTATGATAATAATACTTGAGGCCACAATATTACACAATATTACACATCTTCCTTATTATATACAGTTGCTAAGAAGCAGACAAGGATTGGTCTCAATAACTAACTGCATGTTCCACATTCTAACTTCTGATTGCGTACAAGATCAAACGTATCATATCTAGATTCATTGAACTATCTGATTGCCAGTGAAATCCATTTTTAGATTCCCAACAAAAACTTCTTTCAACTTCTCCTTCTTTTTTTTTTTTAATTTATTTATTTATAACAACAAACCAAATCCATTAACCTTTCTTCAACCAAATTATGTATAACGTTTCATTTGACTTCACCCCTTCCTATTAATTACTCTCAAACAAACAATAATAATCTCACAGTACTCTTCATTTAATTAAAATTCATTTTGTCATAAGGAAAAATAATTGGTACATAAACTAAAAAAATAAAAAATAAAAACTGTATGGTATTGTTGGCGGTCTAACTCTAAGCCGTATTTTGTCTCTCTTGAAGCTTTACAAGCACTTATTATTTTAAAAAAATTAATGTGAGTAATTTTCTAAAAGAAACGAGAAACTAACCTCAGATGAGATTTCCTTTATTAATTAATTAGCCAAAATGATAAAGGTTACCAGTGATTTTTATATATCGGTGTTGGAAATCTAAGTATGAGTATAAGTCTCATATTGAGTAAAAATAAGAAGTTAAACATCGTTTATAAAAATGAAGATCCATACATCCATAATTTAAGATTTTGAATTAAGAGTGATGTTATATCTCATGTTTTTATCCAAATATCAAACAATTGGTATTTTCGTGGAAAGCAAACTAATTACAAAATTGTAACTTTAAAAAAAATAGCTGAAAATATAATTTTTTTTTTTTATTTATTTATAAGTTAGGGAATCCAAGAAATAATTGAATTTTTTTACATTTAAAAATGACAAAACTAAGTGATATATAAAAGTAAAATCTAAAAATATAGAATTTTAAGATTTTAGACTGAAGTTAATATTAAATTTCTTGTATAACTTACTTTAATTCATTGATAATAATTTCCTCAATCTAATTTCCTAACAAAATACCAACAAGTAAAAACGTTAGGATCAGACAAATATATCCTATAAAATAATAACCCAACATTATATTGTTATGAAATATTGACAAGAAAAAAATTTCATACGAGAAAAAAATATATATATATATATATATATATATATATTATCCTTTTCATCTCTATTTTTTGTTTTTTTTTTTTAATTTTCACTCACTTACTTGTAACCAAACATTTTCACCCCTCTAAAAAAATAAAACATACAAGCATATTTTTAACTCTGTTATAATATTGATATTTATTTAAAATAAAACTGATCTCTCTATATATTAAAAATTAGAGACTTGTAATTTGCCCTGATGAGAGAAATGGTCATATTTTTACGTAGACTATCCGTTATGGGAGCTTCATTAAATAATTTTATTTATTTTTATTTAATGAGAGTTATAAAATTTACATAATAATGAAGATTGAATATATACAAAACATGTTATCATCCCCCGCGTTTTCTTATAAAGCATGTTTAATTTAATCTTAATATTGTAACATTATCAATTAAGATTTTTTTATTCATATATATATATATATATATATATATATATATATATAAAATATTTGTTGAACAATTAGATATATCATGTGATATATCCATTTAGCGGCTAATTAAATCTCCTTCAAGAAAACGTAGTTGACCATTATCAATAAGTATTTTTCAAACACATGTTTTACTCCTACAAAAATCGTATATAAGATTCTAGTCAAGGTACCAACTTGTTTAATTATTAATTAATTTGATAATTTTTAGTTATAGTTTTTATATAATAATGAAAATAGTTAATACTATTTTTTTTTTCATAAAACAAGTCGTGTCTCGTGACTATAAGTGTGAACCAAACGCATGGGAATAACCAATAGAATATTAATATTAAACAATTACATTGCTACAAAACTTTCAGCTAAGAAAAAACCCATTAAAAAAGAACTCTATGATGTTCAAAATAATAAAGAAATGAATATATTTGAAATAATTAAAGATATAGAACAAACATCTTAAACCATTAATAATCTGTAGCACTCAAAATAAAATAAAATTAAAAACCTCTAAATTTAATATAGAAATTGAGTTTGCGGAAGAATAACCCCCAAATAATGTGAATTGAATATGGTCACAATTGGTTTCAAGTGCAATGGTGTCTGCGAGAAACTGAAGATTCTAACTGAACCAAAAAAATTGGGGTTTCTTTGTACAAGTTGGTTTTTTTTTTTTTTTTTCAGTATCTACTTTAATAGGGGTCAATTTTGAACCCATCTAGAGCATTTAACTTCCTTCAAGATTTTTTTTTTATGATAACAAAAGCTAAATGATATTATATATAATCATGTTCATGAACTTGTTAATGTAGATTTTGTGCTAATTTTAAATCATATAATCAATAATTAATATTAAAGTTAGTGTTTCAAGTTAAATTTTCATCGGTATAATTGTCAATAGAAAGATTATTATAAGAGATATTAATTGTTTCCGTGATAAAAAAAAAAGTAAACAAATCATATTTAACTAAGAAAAATGTTTATAATTATTAATTACAACTTTATTTCATAATGATAAACACCAAATCCAAATCTAAGTTATCACAAACTATTTGTACTTTAAGAGTTTTTTTTTTTTTTTTTAGAAATCACCTAGTAAAATTTCATAACAACACTCTTGTATATTACTTGAAAGCATCATTTGACTTTTTTTTTTCTTTTTTAAATGGATAAGTGAAAACACACGCAGTATCGCACCTTGAGTTATTAAAAATAAAAATAAAAAATATATAATTAATTTTTAAAATAGTTATTAAATATAAAATTAAAAAAAATAAAATATATATAAAAAGAAACTTTAAAATAATTGTTAAGACAAAAAAATTAAAAATAAATTATTTATAAAATAATTAATTTTTAAAATAATAACTAATAGTAAAATTGAAATAAATAAATATGAACACCAAAAAATATTATCTTTATATATTATTATAGATAAATCATCAACTAAATTCTTATAATGGTAGAGATTAAAGGAGATAATAAGTCAGAATGGATACATATAACACTTATATGCTACTTATTATATCTAAGAAAATATTTTTTGAGTATCAATTTTGTTATTCGTAGGGTATGGAGAAAAAATATTTATTGATATTTTATATTTATAGATACTTGTGGATATTTTTATATATATTTTTTATTTTGAGTAGTTATTAAAAATAAATTTCTAAAATATAAACTTAAATAAAAATTAATAATTTTGAAATAGAATTAAAATCAAATTATTCACTAAAATATTAATACAAATAAATTTAATTTTCCTAATAAATAATTTTAAATGAGTCATCAAAATATAAATTTTAAGAAAATAATTTTTTTAAATATAACTTCAATTTCATAAATTTAAATAAAAAAATATGAAACTAAATTTTAAACAAAATTTTTAATAATTAATATTAAATAACATTCACTAACAAAAACTTATTATAAGTAACGGACATCCAAGTGTAGAATACTAATATAAGAGAAGGAGAATGCTAACCAGTGTCCTAAGGACACTAGCTAAGAAAAATTAATTTGCATTAATTTCTTCATTTTTACAGTTTAAATAATTAAATACATTAATTAAGATATTATAAATGCATATAAAATATTTTATAAAGATTTATTTACCCTTTTAAATTTGTAGATAATAACATCCAGAAGAATGATTTTGGAATTTTTAAGTCTCTACTAAAATAAAATAAAAAAATAATCTTTGGTGGCACTTAATAGTCTCTCAAGATGAAAGTTTCAAATGTGATCTCAAGGTGAAAGTTTCAAATGTGAATACTGTAAACCTTTGAAAAATATGTCTTTTTAAGTTTTACAAAAAAATTAATACTATAGTTGTTTTTTTATAAATTTTTTAGATATTTAATACTATTTTTTTGCTGGTTGTTATGTTAATTTAAACTTCCTTATATTTAATTATATTTAATTTTTAACAACTTTAAAACATAGTTATTTTATTATTTTTTAATTTTTATTGGTGAACATTAAATAAAATATGAAACTCACATGTACAATATTTATGGACAACTTTATCTTTTAAATAAAATAAAATTACATTAATAGTGATTAAGTCAGATTTAATTTAATATTATATTTATCTATGTATTTTTTATAAAATTCAATGCATATTAATTATCTTAACCAATATTCTTAGGACATTGGTTAGCAAGACTCTATAATTATTAATACAATTTACTTTATTTGTAAGACAAAAATGTCTATAAGTATTATAAAATTTAATGTCTATCAAATTTAATTTTTGTCCGTTATTAATATTTTTCGATAAAATTTTATAATTAACTTTTTCATTCATCCCTCGATTTAACTTTCTATTTTATTTTAATTACGTAAAAATTATAACATTTTGCATCATGGAAAACACTGTACAAATACTTTTACAAACACACCATTACCGGTGAAATAATCATAATCACCTCCGATACTAAAATAAATCAAAACAAAAGATTTTTTTTTTTGAATAATGATAAATAGAGAGAAATTTCTATATTATTGAATATAAAATTAGTTTGTTAAAATTATATCATTTAATGATTTTTATATTATTTAATATGATATTTTCATTAGTCATTTTTTTTTATAAAATTATTGTATAGAGTTCTAAATTTAATTTGAATTTTATTGTACTATAATATTTCTTTAAATCAAGACATATAATATTCATATTTAAATATAATTTTATTTAACTAATTATATCTTTTTATTATTTTATTATTTAATTTTTTATACATTAAATAAATTATCAATAAAAATTATATAATGTTTATAAATATTTTTATCTATAAATAAAGTAAAATTACATTAAAATTAAATCATAATTTATTTAATATTAATATACTGAAAAACTGACTACCATTTCCCTTGATCCCGACGTTATATACTCTTAAAAACTAAAACTGATAAAATTGGTTCAACTAGTCAAATCAAAGAAACTAAAGTTGAACTTAAAAGAATACCAACTTTAATAGAATGGAAAAAAAAAATCAATAGTTTTGAGGGATTAAATATCCATGAGTTGCTTGTGTAGGCATGAACCTCTGCTACAAAACAATTTAAGGTCAAAACCTAAAGAACCACCAAAGCTAATAAAATAATATTCTACTTTATAGACTGTATCTCGAGATCAATCATCACATGACCATATTTAGTTATGTTTTTCAGTATCTGATATATTGTGGTCAAAGGCACCAAAAACATGTACAAAGATTCGGAACGCAATTCTTTTAAAATTTCTAAATAAACTGAACTAAAAAACAAATGCTATTTTTCCTCATTGTAGATGTTCATTTTTCTTTTCTCAATGATTTATACTATTAATTAATTGTTAAGATGACCCAAATTAAAAGAACTTGGCAACCCCATTTATTATTCTAAATTAATTATCTTAACCGACCTCAAAAACAGTATCAAATATCATAGAAAACTGTGTTAATTATCATTGCATCTCAATTAGAGATGGCAAATAAACCCGTCCCCGTGGGTATTGTCCGAACCCGTCCCCGTTTTGACGGGGAATCCCCGCATTGACTGGGTATGGGTATGGGGAATCCCCGACTTTCTCAGTTGGGTATGGGGATGGGTATGGGGATGTACATATACCCGCCATAATACCCGTCCCCGCCATATCTTCATTCTCGTTTAAATTATTAAAATATTCACAATTAATCAAGTAACCCATATATATATATATATATATATATATATATATATATATATATTCTATTTTTTATTTCTTTTAATTATTTCATTTGTCATTAAACTCATTCTCATCTCCAATATATTTTTTATCTTATCATAACCTTTATGTAATTATGTTAAAATAATGTATGTTAATAAAAAAAATTATGCCTTACATTTGAATATTTATATTATTTTTTAATATTTTTATTTATTATAAATTTTCCTTTCACATGAGAATGTTTATACTCTCAATTTAAGGTAATATAAAAAAAATTCTTTACTTATTATTATTATTATTATTATTAATTTTTGTTTAATTTGAAGAACTCTTTTGTTTCATTAAAGTAATTTTCGTTATTTTTCAACCATTAAGTATATATGTTGATATTTGAAAAGTTTTCTTAATTCTCTGAGATATTTTTCGTCTTATCATACCTTAGTTATACATTTGATTTCCTTTGTGTGATTTTTTTCGATAGTCTCTCAAATTATTTCTAAAACACACATTTTTTAGTTTTTTAATATTTTTATTTATTGTTTTTATTTTCATCATGTAGAATAATATATCATAATGTAATTGTTTCACTTTAAATTCTGTTTGAAGTGGTTAAAATTATATATATATATATATATATATATATAATGATATTTAGGAATAGTATATGATAATTCACTACAAGAAAAAATGAAATGGTGACTAATTTAGTCAGTAACCCATATCAGTCATTATTTTTCGTCATTGGTGGTAGTAGTTGATTTATTGTCTAAATTAGTGACTGATTCAATGATCGAATCGGTACTTGATTTAGTGACCAATTTAATTACTAATTTATTTGTAATTTAATGATAAATTTTTTGGTCACTAATGATATTTCTATTTATTTTTAACCACTTCAAACATAATTTAATAATTAGTTCTCTAAGGTTTTTTTCATTTTATCATACCTTAATTATACATTTGATTTCCTTTGTGCGATTTCTTTCGATAGTCTCTCAAATTATTTCTAAAACACACATTTGTTAGTTTTTTAATATTTTTATTTGTTGTTTATTTTCATCATGTAGAATAAAATATTTGATATATTCTATCTAATTATTTGTTATTTTATAACTCACTATTAATCATACTGTAATTTTTTTTACTTTAATTGTATAAATAACTTTTATTTACTACAATATAAAAATTTAATGTAATTTCTATGAATATTTTTTTGTCACTATGCAACATATATTGAAGTTCAAAAGATACAAAATCTATGTCAAAATTTTATTATTATGTTTATTATTTGTTTTTTGTGTTATTTTGATCAAGTGATGTATTATAACTTTTTATTAGTGTATAAAAAAGAGATTCATTATAATTTAAAAAATTGAAGTAAACAAATATTTAAAATATATTTTAATTTGAATATTTGTTCTTTGTGTCATTTTGATCAAGTGATATATTATAACTTTTATTAGTGTATAAAAAAGAGATTCATTAGAATTTAAAAAATTGAAGTAAACAAACATTTAAAATATATTTTAATTTGAATATTTGTTTTCCTTTTATACTTTTTTGAAATATTTTTTAATTTTATCAACTAAGTTCATTAATGTTGTAGTTTGCAAATTTAATAAATGTTTTGGTTCACATGAAATTTTATTTGGTATTCTAATATAAAATATAAACAATTATAATTTATTTTAATGTATTTGGCATCGAAGAAAATCCTCCTAATATTGAATATTTCATAATATTATGTTTTCTTTACCGTAATTTTTTTTCTTTTATAAAAATTAATATTGAAGTAGTTAGAACATGGGTACGGGTATGGGTACGAGATTATACCCGTTACCCGGTGGGGATGGGGATGGGAAAAAAGTTTGATACCCGTTGGGTTTGGGTATGGGGATGGGGATGAATTTTTTATGCGGGGATGGGTATGGGATAGTGAAACCCGTCCCCGCCCCGCCCCGTTGCCATCCCTAATCTCAATAATGAAGCAGAAGGAAGAGCTACCTACAAATGTTCCTTCATCTTTTCCCCACATCACAATCATCGCCTTCCTTATTTATTCAAAACTAAAATAAATCATCTTTAAAAGTATGTATAATTTAATTTTTCTAATGAATTTTGGTATTCTTTTCAACTATATTTTTAAAATATATTGATTTTGATATTTTAAAACATATTTTCAGAGATCCTACATTAACAAAAAAGTAAGACAAATTTATAATATATAAATGAGTATAAATTTTATATTACATACTCATGTTGTAAGTTTGAATTAAACTTAAAAACTTTAATTTTAAAGATAATATAAGAGTCATACGATTCCTTTCATACCAAAATTTGTTATTTATTGAACTTATCTTACCATTCACTATTAAACTATTATCGAACACTACTAATATTTAGTATCACACTGTCTTATATGTATTGACTTGGAGTTATGTTTAGTGATAGAACTTTTTAAGAATTGATGAAATCTTAGATCCCAATAAATATATATATATATATATATATATATATATATATATATATTAATATATTAAAGTTAGTATATTTTGAAATCTTAATATAAGAATAACATAAAAGAAAATTCTACACTGGAGTTGTATAATAAAGAAAAAGGAAAAAATGATTGGAACAATCCTCTCCTATGTGAACAAAATAATTATAGGTAAATAATTTGATCATAATATGGTGAGGAAGTGTTTGAGTGAGTGATCACATGCAAGTTGTGATGTAGGTCTTACCTTATATTTAAAAGGGAAACTTTGGTTCTTTGCCAAATACTTTATTTCTTACAAAATTGATTAAAAGCAGCCATTGATGCATTGCATATGCAAAAGCACAAAGCGAATGTGCAAATGGCGATCAAAACTTATGTTGCAAGGTCATGTTGGTTCAGTCAAAGCTTTTTGAACACGATTCTTGGATTTCTTAGTTTACACTAGAGTTTATATACATGTGTTGTATCAATTTTTTTATTTATTATGTGTTCTTATTTTAATTAGTTAAAATTTAATATTTATAATAATTTTAAATTTATGTTTTTAATTATATGCATACTAAATACTTACATTCTAACTGGACTAGTAGAGTGCTAGAAGCTAGTTTTGTTCATCTAGTTGAAATTTCCTTCTACTATGTTTTAGCTTGTTTGTTTTTTCTTCTTCCTTTGGCTATGTTTTAGTTTTCTTTACATCGTATGATTTTTTTTTATTGCGACTTTAAAATATTACTAAAGATAGAATAGAAAAATGATTTGTGTACTTCCCATTATTATTATTATAATATAAAATCATTTTTTTATGTACCTGAATATAAAAAAATGAAATTTAATTACTTTAATATTATTGTTTTAAGAGTACTTTTGGTTGAAATCTGTACACCATCTTCAACAAATATTATTGAAGATTTTTTTTATGAAACAAAACAATTAAAGAAACTTAATTAATTTTTTTAATAAATGTAAAACTAAGTGCTTTACTTAATATGAGAAGCAGTAGTTTTCTTAGTTATAACTATTTTGGTAATGCTTTCGTTAATGTTCTTAAAATAGTTATAGTTGGAGACCGACACTTATTAAAAGCCTATATAGACGTAAAATTAAATCGAAAAATGACAAAGAAGAAAAATATATAAAAAAAAAAACGAAGTTTCAAGAGAGTTTTTAAGGAAGGAGACTTAAAGAAGTTGAAGAAAAGCAAGTTGTAAATTTCAGATATTAAAAAATATTTTAATAACATACAAAAATACTCTAAAATTAAAAGAATGGATTTTTAGGGACATGATGATTTACATGTGGAAAGTCAACAGAAAATAGGGTGTTCATCACACCCAATCACATCCATGTAAGTGAATTTTATTGTTTTGTATATTCATTATCTTTTTGTTTGGTCGAAATTCATCTTATAGAACACGAGTGTGATTTTGATGCTTGATTGATTTTGTTGTGTCTAATTTTTTATTGTTTTAGGTTTATCTTACTAAAAAAAAAACTTTTAATGTTTGTTATTTTAAGTTTTTGACATCGGTAGAAGGTATAACATTATAAAGAGACGTTAAATTGACGTATATTATATTTGAATAGATGTTAATTGACGTCTATTACATTTGTAACAAATGTTAATTGACGTCTATTACATTTTAACATTTATTACATTTGCATCAGATGTACGTTTATTACATTTGTAACAAATGTTAATAGATGTTAATTGACGTTTGTGTCTGTGTAGGGACAACAGATGTCAATTTGTGTTTTTTATTTTATTTTGCATCAATATTTTCCTTCACTGAAACTACTATGAAAAATCAATATATACAATTCAATAATACACCACAAAAATTTATAATAATTTCTAAGTACTCCGAGTATCTCAAATAAAACTATAAAGTATGAAAAAAATTGTGAAAAATATTACAAAAAGAAAAACTTAGAATTTCTAACCAATTTGAAGTTTTTCACTCCAAATCTTCACAAACTCTGAATTTGTAACTAACATCTCCAACCTGAACACTCAACATTTTAATATAAAAAACAAAAAATTGAGTAAAAACGCAAAAATGCAACCTTTAAGATACATGAATGAAAAAACCAAACTTAATGCGAGATGCAATATGGGAGAATGAAAGTTTGAATCCAAACCTGCATTGAGGGACAAGCTGTTGTAACTTGGCAAGGCTTGGATGACCTAACTGAGCATGAATAAGAGAGGGAGACTCCATAACTACACCAACGTGTGTAGAGGGACGGAGATGATAAAGACCATGAGACTCATATCCTGTGCCAACTACTCTGTCTCCTCCGGCTCTGACACCTGAGTCTGACCTTCCCATTGCCCTCCGAAAAGGTATGCGTTCTACCCGTAATCTCTCTCCCCATTATATAAAAATAAAATGAAGTAACAAGATGAAGTAAAATGGATTGAAAAACTTCCTCCTACAAATTTGTTACTGTCGCTAATAAAAATAAAAAGATACTTAATTTGATTTTCATTGATTCCTAACATGATACATATATAAAATTTATATTTTTATTTCTTCAAATTTAAGGCAAACTATTTTTTATCCTCTAAATTTATAGAAGTTAGTTTTAATCTCTTAACCTAAAAGGCATATGTGTACGGTTTTTGATAATAAAAAAATGTAAACTCAAAATGGATTGTTATATAAACCATTTATAATTTGTTGGTCATTATATGAAATTTCTATAAATATTGAGGAGAGAGGTTGAAATATATAATTATAGAGAATACAGTTTAAATTTACTTGCACTATTCCTAATTTATACAAAACTAAAATCATTATAGGAAAAAAAAAGATATAATTTTCAATCTTATTAACATGCACTATTCCAAATATGCAACTTCGTTTGAGCTATGCTCCCTACCATTAAGGCATCAAACGCGTACTCAACAACCACACGAGTCTGGTTACCAAACACGATTTTATTTTTCAGTTTTCAGTGATCAATTCCAATTATAAAATCTCTTATTATTGTCATAATGAATCAATAAAACAAAAGTGGAATTTTATTATGTCAATATTTTCATGAAATGATAGCCACTAAGGCATGTTGTAGAAAAAAATCAAGTTAGACCCACTTAGAAGGTGTTTCGGGTGTAGGGACCAAGCATTTACTAATACCGATCTAATTTTATTTTTTTCTCCTCGATTCCTCCTCTCCAAGTAATCTGCTGAAACTTTCTCTCCACGCAATCTTTTTCCTTGCTCGATCGGTTGAACAGACGATCGGTGTACCTGTCTAACAGGCTCTGATGCTTAAGTCAGTTGATGGACCGATCGATCGATAATCGTAACTGTTGTAATAAATGCGAATTAAAGATCCTCACCAATCTACCTTTGGGCCCTATTTATGGTTTTCGGTATGGGCCTATAATTAGGACTCCTTAATCACGACCCAATGATCCCTTAATTGCGATTGTTGACTTGTTTAATTTTAATTAATTTGGCTGACTGGTCCATGTTTTCCGTTTGGCCGATCGACCGAGGGTCGCTTGGTCAGGCGGGTAATCTTTTATGAGTTAGCAGCTTTAAGCAATGAAACATATTTAATGTGTCTGGCCGATCGACCGATGGTCCTTTTTATGAGCAAGTACATGAAACGTATTTAATGTGTGTGGCCGATCGACCGATGGTCCTTTTTATGGGCAAGTACCTTAACCAGTGAAATGTGTTTTATCTGTATGGTCGATCAACCGATGATCCCCTATATGGATCCACGTGTTTCATGTGTGTGGCCGATCGACCGATGATCCCCTTTATGGGTCCATGTGTTTCATCTGTGTGGCCGATCGACCGATGATCCCCTTTATGGGTCCACGTGTTTCATTTGTGTGGTCGATCGACCGATGATCCCCTTTATGGGTCCACATGTTTCATCTGTGTGGCCGATCGACCGATGGTCTATTTCGTATGCAAGCCCTCCCAACCTTGTTCGATGGACCAGTGGGATGCGCGACGCCGATGGTCTAATGGGCCATACAGTACAAAAGGGAAGTGAGAAATTTGAGTACAGTGGAGTGTGGATTTAGAATCCTTGTAGTCTATTCTTGTCGCATGTCCTACTTCAATTAGAGATGTCAAATAAATTTGACTATGTGGGTATTGTCCGAACTCGTTTCCGTTTTGACGGGAAATCTCCATATTGATTGGGTGTGGGGAATTCTCGACTTTTTCAATTTTCTATATATATATATATATATATATATATATATGTATATATATATATATATATATATATATATATATATATATATATATATATATTCTATTTTCTATTTCTTCTAATTATTTGGTTTGTCATGAAACTCATTCGCATTTCCAATATATTTTTCATCTTATCATAACCTTTATGTAATTATGTTAAAATGATATATGTGAATTTAAAAAATTTTATGTCTCAGATTTGAATATTTTTATTTATTGTATATTTTTCTTTCACATGAGAATGTTTAATACTCTCAATTTAAGTGTTTAATAACATAAACTTTTATTTACTAGGTAATATAAAAAAATTATTTACTTATTGTTATTAAATTTTGTTTCATTTGAAGAACTTTTGTTTTGTTAAAAAAAATTTTGTTATTTCTCAATCATTGAGTATATATGTTCATATTTGAAAAGTTTTCTTAGATCTTTAAGGTATTTTTTATTTTATCATACCCTTAATTATACTTTTGTTTACTTTTGTGCGATTTCTTTCGATAGTCTCTCAAATTGTTTCTAAGACACACATTTGTTAATTTTTTAATATTTTTATTTGTTGTTTATTTTCATCATGTACAATATTATTTCGATATATTTTATCTAATTATTTTTTATTTTCTAACTCATTATCAATCGTACTGTAACTTTTTACTATAATTATATAAATACATTTTATTTACTATAATATAAAAATTTAATATAATTGTCATGAATATTTTTTATCACCACCCAACATACATTGAAGTTCAAAAGATACAAAATCTATGTTAAAATTTTATTAGGTTTAATTACTCAGATCATACCCATTTTGGTTCAAAAATTTCAAAATGGTACCCACTTTGAACTTTGTCTCAATTTAGTACCCAATTTTGATTATTGCATCAATGTAGTACCCTCCGTTAAGTATTCACAAACGGCGTTAACTACCTTGCCACGTGTCAGTCTCTAGATTTTTTAATTTTTTTAAATTTTTTTTAAATTTTTTTTTAATTGGCAAGGTATCGCCACGTGTCAAGGTACTTGGCAAGTGTCATTGTCTTCATTTCAACTTAGTCCCCACATGTGTCTATTTGTTTCAATTTAGTACCCATATATGTTTATTTGTTTCAATTTAGTACTCAATTTATTTGTTTGAATTTTATTCAAATATTTTTTTTAAATGGAGAAATATTGTATCTCTTTTAAGACAAAATTTATTATTTATATAAATGTTATATTGATATTTGTTACTAAAAATGAGTTATAAAATTAAGTATTGAAATTTATATTAAAGTTAATGGTAAAAGTCATGAATAACATATTTGTAAGTCATTTTTAATAACAAATATAAATATAACATTTATATAAATAATAAATTTGGTCTTAAGGGAGACATAATATTTCTCTATTTTGTAAAAAAATATTCAGACAAAATTAAAACAAATAAATTGGGTACTAAATTGAAACCAATAAATATATATGGGTACTAAATTGAAACAAATAGACACATGTGGGGACTAAGTTGAAATGAAGACAATGACACTTGTCAGGTACCTTAACACGTGGCGATACCTTGCCATGTGTCACATCAAGGATTTGACACGTGGCAAAAAAAATTTTTGAAAAAAAATTAAAAAAAAATAAAAAATCCAGAGGCTGACACGTGGCAAGGTAGTTAACATCGTTTGTGAGGACTTAACGGAGGGTACTACATTGATGCAATAATCAAAATTGGATACTAAATTGAGACAAAGTTCAAAGTGAGTACCATTTTGAAATTTTCGAACCAAAATGGATATGATCCGAGTAATTAAGTCATTTTATTATTATGTTTATTATTTGTTCTTTGCGTCATTTTGATTAAGTGATGTATTATAACTTTTATTAGTGTATAAAAATAGATTCATTAGAGTTTTAAAAATTGAATTAAACAAACATTTAAAATATATTTTAATTTGAATATTTATTTTCCTTTTATATTTTTTTAAAAATATTTTTAAATTGTATCAACTAGGTTTTTGCAGTTTGCAAATTTAATAAATATTTTGGTTCTAATGAAATTTTATTTGATATTCTAATATAAAATGTAAACAATTATAATTTATTTCAAAGTATTTGATATCGAAGAAACAACCATCCTCCTGTATTTGATAATATTATATTTCTTTTACCGTAAATTTTTATTATTTTATAAAAATTAATATTGAAGTAGTAAGAAAACAGGTATGAGATTATACCCGTTACCCGGTGAAAATGAGGATGAGATAAAAGTTTGATAGCCGTTGGATTTAGAATATGGATGCGAATGAATTTTTTCTACAGAAATGAGTATGAGACAGCGAAACCCGTCCTGTCCCGCCTCGTTGCCATCCCTAACTTAAATCAATAAATTAATATGATTTTATATTTTTGTTTAGTTAATTAAATACTTTGTTTATACTAATTCAAGCATTAAAATAATATTAAGATTCTGAAATTTCTAACACATTCTTTCACACTAAAACATAAACATTGTGCATTTATACTTATATGACCGTGTGTTGTTAGAAATATCGAAAATAGAAATTGAGGACATCTTAATAACAAATGATATAATTAATATGTTTAAATTTTGATTAGAATAAACTCTTATATCATATTATTAATATAATAACTTTTAAACTCAAGTTAATCTCATGATTAAAGCAATTTGCAATGGATAAAATTGTTAAGTATAACACACAAGTGGAGAGCATAGATAACATTGTTTTGCACATCCCTATTATTTTACTCTTTAGAATGCATCATTTTAGAATATTTTATGAGAACATTTTTTACATCCCTAATAACAAGATGATTCAAATTATACTCTCTAGAATGCACCGTTTTAGAATATTTTATTATAAAATTAAGAAGATTTTTTCTTCGTGTTTTTCACTTAAGCTAATTCAAATAGTCCATGGTATTGAGATTTCCATAGGTCGCTGTTGGTTATGGAGAAAACAAACTCCTCATAAATTGTTTTCTTATAATTTCATTCAATTATTACTTATTGAAAAAACATTTTGGTAAAAAAAAAAACAACTATCAATAAATTAATAAACAATTACTTGTTGAAACCTTTTCTTTTTCCTTTTACTTTATGCCTTTGAATGAAGAATCGATATCTTACTTTTCTTCATCAACAAAAGATTCAGGTTTCAATTTTATTTCACATGAAACACTTTTTTAATTTGGCCAATCTTTTCAAAATCAAAAGAAGCACTTATTCTTTTAGCTAAAAAATACCTTTCATGAATTTCATAACACAACCAATCATGGTCACAATTTATATGATTCAATCATTATGGATAGCATCTACAAAATATTAAAAGAAAAATCATATATATAGTATAACGTGCAACTTATATCTATACGCAGAATACTTTGCAATGAGTTTTATAAATGAATTGCACTATTTTATTTTCACAATTATTAGAATTGACTTTAGCAAAATTTGTTGTTATTCACTCATTGAAACAATGATTTGTTTCAATCAATTGATTGTTTGATACTTTCAAAGCAATTTTATAAGTTGTCACGATAGAAGATATTCAACAATAAATCAAACATGGAGAAACACTTCTCAACAATGGCTTTAGTAAGTATATATTTCACACTAAATAATAATAAATAAAAAAAAAACTTCCTATCTGTTCTGAAATAAAGATATTCTTCTCCTAATTTTATTATTTATTCTTTAAATTTATTTATTTAATAACTATTTTTAATTAAAATATTCTTAACTATTTTAGTTCGTAAATGATAAATATCATGAAATTGTATTATTGTTCTCCTTCCTATGAAAATCGAAAATTAAAGAGTTTAATTTTAAAAATTAAACTCTACTAATATTATTAAGGAAATTATATAAGGAACATTTTGAAAAAAAAATAATTAGAAAAATTAATGGTGTTGATTAAAATAACCAACTTTCTTAGGAAATGTAAAATAATTATAAGTGTCTTATATTCAAATATGAAGACAGTATATATATATATATATATATATATATATATATATATATATATATATATATATATATATATTGGAAATTATGAAAGTGCAATAACGCTCTAAAAGACTTGGAAAATCCATTTCTATGCATCCTACTAAAAGAAATCATCTTTTACTAATTCTTTTTAAGATTGAATTTATGAATCAACCCTTGACCTATATTTATAAAATTATTTACCAGTTCGATAGTAAATAAAATAATATTAATAAATATGAATTGTAATTTTATTCTTTATATATTAAAAATAAAAATAAACTTAATTTTATATTTTTTTATCATTTAAAATACATATAAAAGTTTAAATAAACTATATTATTATAGTTAAATAGAAATTTCATCTATATCCATCCATATTTATTTACAATGTTTAAAAAAATAAAATAATTAAATAATTAACATTTTAACTTTCTTATATTTTAAGAAAAATGTCAAAATGATATTTATTAAGTATTTTTCTTTTACCAAATATCAACTCGTTTGGCTAGATTTGAAGTTCTTTTTATTGGTTATCCTTCAAACTGATTTTGTTGCTTAGTTAAATCAATCACCTCATCAGTTCATTGATTTTTCGATTTGTCTACACAAATTCAACCTCGTCCTCAATCCGTTCTCATTTGTAAGAAAAAAAAAACTGAATTCACCTACTTTAAATTGATAAGTTTATTGCATTAAATATTTTCCTTAATAATTGCTAAATTGCCCTCGTTAATATTTTACCCATTCCTCAACATTCGTCCTAAGATGAATGATAATTTCTCATTCAAATATAAGAAACAAATGGTTAAATTTAGTAGAATTAAATAGAACCAAAATTTGAATTTTGTAAATCCCATAAATGCGTTATTATTTCAAAAGTACCTTTATCTTTAAATTTATTTATGAAAGTAATAATATTAAATAAGTTTAACTACCATTTACTTAATGGATAATAATAAGTAGTTAGTTTTATTTTTGGTTAAATTACTCTTTTGGTCCCTCTATTTGTCATAAAATTTTATTATGGTCCTCAAGTTTTTCGTTGTCTCAATTTGGTCCTCATTTTCTTAAAAATGACTCAATTTGGTCATCACCATTAACTTTGACCAAACGATGTTAAAGTTAATGTCACATGTCAATTTCTGGTTTTTTATTTTTTTTAATTTAATTTTAATTTTATTTTTAATTTTATTCTTTTAATTTTTTATTTTTGACACGTGTCACTTCCCATTTGTGCCACGTGTCAAAGTGACTCAATTTGGTCCCTATATTTGTTTTTAGTTTCAATTTAGTCTCAATTTTTGTAAAAAGGAAGCAATATTATCCTTCCTTAAATTGTTACTAAATTTATTTTTTCATAAATTTTATGATGATATTCTTACTAAAATTAATATTTTTATTAAATATTTCTATAAATATTTTAAATTAACTTTAAATTCTACACAAAACATTAGACTTTCATTTTGTTTTGAACTTGAAATTTAGTTCCTAAACTTATGTGTGACAAGTTATTTGATTTTTAATTTTTACTAAGTTTGTATAATATGATAAACTTGATGCCTTTATATATGATGCCAAAATTGTTAACTTTTGAAATTAAGTTTGGGGTTTAACTTTGTTTAATAATAAAACTAAAAAACAATTATTTAAAAATATTTCTACAAATATTTAATAAAAACGTCAATTTTATTCAGAATACCATCATAAGTTGTATACAAAGATTAAATTGAGTCTCAATCTAAGGAGGACAATATTGCTTCATTTTTACAAAAAAATAGGACTAAATTGAAGCTAAAAACAAATATAGGGACCAAATTGAGTCACTTTGACATGTGGCACAACTGTGAAGTGACACGTGTAAAAAATTAAAAAAATTAAAAAAAATTAAAATAAAAAAACCCAGAAATTGACACATGATGCTGACTTAACACCGTCTGGTCAAAGTTAACGGTGATGACCAAATTGAGTCATTTTTAAGAAAATGAGGACCAAATTGAGACAACGAAAAACTTGAAGGCTAAAATGAAATTTCATGACAAATAGAGGGATCAAAAGAGTAATTTAACCTTTTATTTATATTAAGTTTATAACTATATAGTTTTAAGTATTCGTTATATCCTAAATAATAAGATTTATTTCAAGATAGATCATAATATACTTATCATCACATGGTTAAAATCGCGATTTAAATCGTAAAATTGTAAGATTCTATGATTTTATATAGTTTTTTTGAGTCAAATCTCACGCGCATAATCGTAATACGGTAGGATTGTCAAACAAAATTGTAAAATTGTTTAAATCATTTTTTTTTCGATTGCACTATTTATTCATATTCTTTGGTGAATAATTAAAATTTTACATGGTTATACGTTTTTTGTCAATTACACAACAATCTTTCAGCTATTTAAATTAAATATTAATACAATTAAAATATATTTCTTAATAAAAAATTAATATAATTAAAATCCAGTTGCAACACACAACAACACTTTTCAATCAAAATTTAATACAATTATAATTTTACAATTTTGCTGTCACAATTTTGTATAGACTCAAAATATAATAACGTTTAATATTTATTACTTATAACATAACGTTAGTATTTATTACTTCTCGTGTAAAGAAACATAACAAAGAAACATAATAACGTTACTATTTATTATTTCTTGTATAAAAAAATTTATATTAATGCTATTTATGAATACTAATATCAAATTGCTTCTTTTGATTTATTTTCTCTCTGTTATTTTATTTTAAATATTTTTGTAGTTTCATATTTTATTATAGTAATTATTTTCATACATATTATTTAAAATTTGAAAAAATAAAATTGGATTAATTTCTACTCATAATAAAATTGAATAATCATTTTCATATATATATATATATATATATATATATATTATAAAAAGTGAAATCTATTCTTCATATATGATTTCACGATTTATGATTATATGAACTTTTAACAATCCTAATGATCCTAATGGTAATATCGATTCTAATTACCTTGTCGCCACAATAATAAAATCTACAAATAAGTTTTTTTAATTAATATAAAGGCAATAATTATTCTTATAATTGAGTCTAGAAGAAGGAATAGGTTAAGATTTAGTTAGACAAGTACAATGAAACATATTGGGAAAAAAGTGTGACAACAAAGATCTACTCATAGCGTGGTTCTCTATGATAATGAAAACTGAAGTTTAGAAGATCAAGGTTCCATGCACGTGAGGTCGGTTCCTTGTTATGGATGATCCTATCTAACCCTAACCCTATTCTCAATACAACACCACTAATTTCTCAATCTTAGTATGAAAACGAGGTGTGTTTCACAGAGTCTTCTTTGGTAGGATAAACCAATAGTGGTGGTTTCAATGTGTAAAACGAACAAGGTACAATGGAATGAACCCAAATTCCCATAAGTTTTCATTGGTGTACGAGAGAGTTTCAATTTCAATGGCAGCGTGTGAATCTAGGAGTCCATGTTCAACTAGTTTTCACATGTGTACGCCACGGTTACCCTTCACATTCTCGCCTCCATTAGGAGTTTGTGCATTGATCATAACAAGTGGATATTTTCTTGTGCTTTGTAATTACTCAACCATAATTTTTGTTTGCTGTGGATGTAGTTTGGACATGTTAGCCAATGCCCTTTTTTTTTTTTTTTTGGGACAAATGGTGATGAATGTGTTGATTATATTGGTTAACGTGTATTTGGATAAAAAAATTTGTAATTTCTAAGATAATCTTTCGTAATCAATTTTGATCGATGTTATTTTTTTTTTATCAAAGTTCTTCAAAAAAATTTCATTTTATATTTTTTAAGATTTTTTCATAGTCAATTTTGAGATGAATTTGAAACTTATCTTATTTTGATTTTATTGAATTTCTATATAAATCATCACGGTTTAACTTGTTTTACACTTTCCAATATTAATAGAGTCAAAGTAGAAAAATAAAGAAAATGAATGAATTTCAAGCAACACTAGTGTAGCTGAGTAACAGATTGAGACTTGAGTTGAAAAAGCAAATCCATTGAAGAGGGAAACCTCAAGCACTAAACCTGAGGCTAAGCCATTGAAACTCCTTCTTTAGGAAGTTATCTCAGGAGTTGCAACACTATAACATGAGGCCTGAGCCATAAAAGAATCCCAGTTAGGAAGCAAACCTCTACAGCTAGAGGCACAAGTGCATTGTCCTGGACAATTTATAAAAACAGAGTTACACCCCAATTTAGACGGACTTTGAGAAGGGTTCTTTTGAGAGACTCTTATTGAGCTTTTGTAGACATTTTCCTTGTGCTTAATGAACATTATTTGAAGGTAAAAAAGAGATGATGAATCTTCAATATATCATATTGTTTCCATCTATTGTGCGGAGCTAAATCTCTTCAAGTGTTGAAGCAAGAATGTAACCCTTTGAAACACTCTTGTGTTGGTACTGTTATATTTACCAAAGTATGCTTTCATTACATGTTTATGAATTAGTTTATATTTGTTGTTGAATGAACTGGTCACTTATCTTATTTCACTAGCTTGGGATTAAGTGAAAATTGGTTTCAAGTTGTGGTCACACTGATTCTCATTATGTTTTTTTATGCTAGGAATAAATCTAAGGCTCTGGTCGGTAATAGAGTCTTGATCTTAGTGTAGGTGATTCATTCAAGCAAAACATTGAGGAATTATACTGAAATTTGATGATCCTAGACTTTGGGGACCATGAATGGACCTAGAGTTATATTTAAAGAGAACTCCCAGAATATGGATGACATCTTTGTAAATGATGATTGAATATCGATACAAAGAATGACAAAGTGGTAAAATCTAGCTTCAACACATCTTTTTAACTTTGAACTCAACCTTTATTCAAATATGTTTTTAATCCAATTTTATTAATTACTTTAAATCAACGTTATCTTTCATAAGTAAATCTTTATTCTCATATTTTCTATGCAAACCAAGCATTGTTTCATTCAAATCAAATTAATTTAGACCATGTATGTTCTACCAAATCCCTGTGGATATGATACTTGTTGTATTACAAAATATTTAGTATACTTGTTGGAAATATTGATTGCATTGGACCATTAATAAAGTGCAACTTCCTTAAGACTAAAATTGTGCAATTACATAACGAATTCACTTTCCCTTTTAACACTGTCGTCCTCCTCCCCACTGGTGCAAGCCTCTTTGGTGATTCATTAATCTGAAGGGAAAACCAGATTAAACATTGATGAGGGCACGTGAAGTTCCTTGTCTTGAACATGGATTGGTGTTAGAATTCAATTTTTCATACATTCAACATTTCCTTCCACCATCATAGGTGTGTTGCAGTCGTGGGCCAATTGAGTGCCTAAGTCTTCTTCCATTTTCCAGTTTTCTTTTAAATTTTGTGAGACAATTGAGTTACCCCTACATAGACTTTAACTTCATCTCATTTAAAATTTAGGATTCCAACTACTGGAATGTGTTTCTAATATAACTAGAATTTTTTTTAAATAATTTAACCAGCATAGACATTGATATGACTTTTGATATTGTATCAGTTTAACATGATTTAAATTTTTGTGTCAGTAAATCGTATTTTTGAATACGAATTTAAGGGATCAGGTCTCCTATTTATAGATAATTTGTTTCGTATTGATATATGTCTAGCACTTTGTCCTCTTTAAAATTTTTGTCTATTTTATAGTTAGCATCTTACATTAAACTATATTTTTGTCTTAAAATTGTTTCACACTCGACAACTTTATTAGACATACAAAAACATATTATTATTAAAATATTAGTACTTGCATATTATTTTCATATTAAATGTTATTTTTATCATATAAAACTTATGTATGCCTTAACAATCTTTTATTACTTTATTATGACAAATAATATTAATTTTGTATCGGAAATAAATTATACATTTGTCTAACTATTGTTTCTTTGAAAAAAATTCTTGGAAGTTAAGTTATGCCGAATGACTGATGTTGTTATTTGATACTTAAGTATTAACGTTCTTGTAATAACTTCCACATTCTTTGACTAAAATGTACAAATCATGTTGTATCTAATCTAGTAACATAAATATATAAATAACTACTAAAATTTACTTAGTACTACTGTGTTATAAATTTCAAAAAAGATATACTTTCATGTTGACATTATGATATTGATTTTTTTTGTATAAGTTAAACGTGTAGAATTTTATAAATAATAAAAAGAAAGATAAAATCAAAATTTCCTCGTAGTCTAATATGTAAGAATGACAATGCAAACCGATCTGTTCCATTTTGGTTTGTCTCGCAGTTGGCTTGCAAAAAAATAGTTGGTCGGTCTGTCCTGCATAAGAAATACAACTAATTTCTTTTGTCCGCCTCACATAATGTTTGGTCCGCGGGTTTGTGGACCGGATTGTGACCCACATAAGATTTTAATAACTTTATTTTTATTTAATTAAATTAATAGAAATAATAATTTTTATAAGTTCATTTCTTAAAATAAGTAATATTCACAATTATATAATTTTAAATTTTTAAGTATAGATCTATTAAAAATAAAAATGATTTTAAATTAGACTAAAAGAAGAAAAAATGTAAAAGAGGAAGTTACTTCTAGATGAACTAGATAATGTAAACTATGCAGATCAAATGCAAATCAATTCGTCGTTGACCCGCATAGTGAGCCTAAGCAGACCACCAAATTAAAATACTCAACATGTTCTATATTTTTTTCTTGTAGGCCGACCCACATTGTTATCCTTACTACCATGTGATATTTAATAGGTCATTTGATAAGAAAAAATATATAAGAAAAGAAAGTAAAAACAATTATTTTCTCACATTATTTATATAAAATAAATAAATAAATATATAAAACGAAATAAATACTTTAATGAAAAGATATTATAACAATAATATTTATATCTATTTTTGTCCCAGAAGAAATTCTCTTTGTTTTTCTCTAATTTAGAAAGATTGCAAGACATGTGTGTTTTACGTATTATTTTATCTCCTTTCAAAGTAGAAAACTACTAAATAAAGGAAAGAAAGTAAATCTTATCCTTTCTCGAAAAAGTGCACAAATGATTCTTTCACGTGAATTTGAAATAATTAGAAATTCTTGGGTTTGAAATAAATAAACAAATAAAGTAAAAAAGAACAATAATAGAAAAAAAAAACTACCTGAAGTTCTTTGGGGACAGTGAGAACTGAGGCTTTCTTCATTCGATTTTGATTACAAACCTTGTCGCTTTAATGAGTCTCACTATACATTCCATATTGGAACTTGGAAAGTTATTAGATAATCATTTTGAAGTCTCTAGAAAAATGGGCAAAACAAAAATTTGGAATAATTCATCAAAGAAGGTGAAGAATTTTTGGTAATGGATAGTACTCTCATGTCACTAAAAACTTCAATCTATTTGCAAGGTGTCACTACAAAATAGAACTATCAAATTTGTTTGTTCCATCAATTCAAGTGATAAACCCTAACATGTTGATAACTTTTGTGGCATCAACATTATGATATACTAATGTGTGATCACCATCATGTGTATATTTATGTGACATATATACCCCAATTGAAGCTTCCAAATTTCTCTTCATTCATTTCCCTTAACCACAAAAACAGGCAAAATAATACTTGACCAAGAACTTGCTAGAGTACATATATAATACATCTAAATATTCCCAAAAATAAGAAAAAGCCACCATGATGAACAATCCCTTTCAACATGAAAATTTATGAAGGGTAACCCTAAATCAACTATTAATTGCCCCAACTTTTCACCAAGTACAAACATGTGGCAGTTGCTTAAATGATGCACTACTTGTTGAATCTTGAAAATTGACAAGTTGACCTTGGAGATGGAGATGGATTAGGTTGAAATCTTGTGTTGATTAGCATTTGACAAGGATTACTAGAATGTTCCTTTTAATCTAGTTAGGTTTTATTGTACTTCTCTTTATTCAAAATTTTAAAAATTAACCCTTTTAAATATGTTATAAGTTAATAGACATGTATCCCCAACTTTATTTGTAACTAGTTTTTATTAAAAATAGGGTTAAATATGTTTTTGGTCCTTAATTTTCACTAAATTTTGAAATTAGTCAATTTCAAAATTTTGGAGCAATTTAGTCTTTCATCTTTTGAAATACGTGAATTTAGTTCTTTTAATCAAATTTTGTTAATTTAATTTGACATTTCAAACGCGTTTTATAATAGTATTTGACTTAACATTAAAGCAAAAATGTGTAAAACAATATAAACAACTCAAATATAATCTTAAAATGCATATGAAATATCAAATAAACCTAACAAAATTTGATTAAAAGGACTAAATCCACGTATTTCGAAATATGAAGGACTGAATTAGTCAAAATTTTTAAAATGAACTAATTCTAAAATTTACTAGGGACCAAAATATATTTAACCCTTAAAAATAATATTAAAAAAGAGGCTAGTAAAATTTTGATTCTCAAACACTTTTTTTTTATTTCTTAGTGTTTCTCGTGCTTATAAACTATAATTAGCTTTTTATACAAATATTTATCATGTTTGAATGTATTTATTTTATTTAATATTTATTTTATAAGGATAAAATAATAAGTGATTTGGCAATCAATAAGCAATAACAGAAGACTGAAATTTTAAAATCAATAGAAAAGAATTATAAAAATTGATAGTATCTAGTTCCTGACACAGAGTAAAATGCACATGCTAATATCCACAGACATCTGAACTATGAAGAAAAAAAAAATTATGACCTAAAACTATGACCCTTTTAACCTGTGGGTTCATATGGGTTTGCTTTCCTCTTCCAATAATAAATTGATATTTTGCATGTACAGTTATCTACCCTTTTTAAGCTAAACAATCAAATCAATCATATTATGAATAGATTAACTTTAAAAAATAAAATATTAGTTGTAATAAACAAGAATGAGACCCACAACCATATCATTTGAGAATCCCCATAAAAGTGTACCTTTATATTCATCATAACAGATAGAATGAAATGACATAAAGTAGTGTTAACTATTATTGTTCAAATGATTTAAAATTAAATTAATCCAATTCATATTATTTAACTAAATTTAACTAAAAACAATTGTACTTTCCCTTCGTCTAAATATATATTTCTCAATTCTCAACTTAAACGCAATAAAATTAATGTATGGGTTAAATATGTTTTTGGTCCCTCAAGTTTTAGTGAATTTTGGAATCAGTCCTTCATCAAATTTTTATACCAATTTAGTCCTTCATCTTTCAAAATGCATGAATTTAGTCCTTTTAATCAAATTTTGTTAAGTTTATCTTATATTTTAAGCACATTTCAGGATAGTATTTAAATTAACATTGAAGAAAAAATGTGTCAAACAGTGTAAATAATTTAAATACTATCATGAAATGCGCTTGAAACGTCAAATAAACTTAACAAAATTTGGTTAAAAGGACTAAATTCACGCATTTTGAAAGATGAAGGACTAAATTGGTCAAAAGTTTTGATGAGGGACTAATTCCAAATTTCGCTAAAACTTGAGGGACCAAAAACATATTTAACCCTTAATGTATCATATATAAATTTCTTTAACTTTCATCTGTCCAATTCCATGCACGACGATTTCAACTCATGTTCAAACATTAAGATATTACAAACGAAAAAGAAAAACAAAGCAATTTAACTTAAAACAAAAGATATATTTGGTTTAATTAGTCAAATAATATCCACATTTATATTCATTTAGATGTGTCAGTTTGGTATTCATTTTTAAAAATGTGTCAATTGAATCTCAATTTTTGAAAAATGGATTTTGAACAAAAGTGAATACCACACTGACACATTTTTTCAAAATAAGTACAAAACTAACACTTATGAATAAAAGCAGATACATTTGACTAATTAAACCGATATATTTTTATTTAAAATAGTATACATTTTATTAAGCGGTAAATAAAATAGGGATACAACTATATATACACTACTATTATACAAAATTATTTTATTGTGTAGAGTTTAATCTCATTCCTCAATGATTAGATATCTCCATACACATGCTCCTCTGAACTCTCCACCCCTTTCCCTATTTATACCCTTCATGCTTCCCTTCACCCTCTTCACTCCTCAATTCAACTACAAATCTCTCTCTTTTCTCTCTATCTCTCTCTCTATCTCTTCACACAAATCCTTCATCAAAAGTCAATTTCATCACCCTCTATCACCATCAATCAACTCAACATAATCTTCACCTCTAAACAACACTCTTTCACACACATCAAAGGTTGTCTCAAGCCAACAACAACAAAAAAAAAAATGCATGACATTTGTCTGAACATGCCACCAATGGTTCAGAACTTTGACCCTGAGGATCTCTTCTCAAGGCGTTGCATTTGGGTGAACGGACCCGTGATAGTAGGTGCTGGTCCTTCGGGTCTTGCAGTGGCTGCAGGACTCAAAGACCAAGGTGTTCCATTCATAATCCTGGAGAGAGCAAACTGCATTGCTTCTCTCTGGCAAAACCGCACCTACGATCGCCTCAAGCTTCACCTCCCCAAACAGTTCTGCCAGCTTCCGAACTTCCCTTTCCCTGAGGACTTCCCCGAGTACCCCACAAAGTTTCAGTTCATAAGCTACCTTGAGTCCTACGCCACCCACTTCAACATAGCCCCACAGTTCAATGAAACAGTGCAGTCTGCCAAGTACGATGAGACCTTTGGCCTGTGGAGGGTCAAGACCATCAGCAGAAGGAAAGGACCCTCCTCGGTTTCTGCTGCTGAGTGTGAGGTTGAGTACATTTGCCGGTGGCTTGTGGTTGCCACCGGCGAAAACTCTGAGAAGGTGGTGCCGGAGTTTGAAGGGTTGGGAGAGTTCGGTGGCCGTGTCATGCATGCTTGTGAGTATAAATCCGGAGAGGGTTTTGCAGGACAGAAAGTGCTTGTTGTTGGGTGCGGGAATTCCGGCATGGAGGTCTCACTTGATCTGTGTAACCACAATGCAAAACCTTCAATGGTGGTTCGAAGCTCGGTGAGTGCTAAAAACTCTCAGCATTTTACAGTAGTTGAGTATGTGTTTTAAGTGTATTATTTAAGGTTTGTTTTGTTTGATGATTTATGTATCAGGTTCATGTTTTGCCAAAAGAGGTTTTTGGGAAATCTACTTTTGAAGTTGCTGTGATGTTGATGAAGAGGCTACCTCTGTGGATGGTTGATAAGATACTGCTGATTCTGGCACGTTTGATTTTGGGGAATGTTGAAAAGTATGGTCTGAAAAGGCCTTCGGTGGGTCCTTTGGAATTCAAGCACACTGCAGGGAAGACCCCTGTGTTGGACATTGGGGCCCTTCAGAAAATTAGATCTGGCAAAATCAAAGTGGTTCCTGGAATCAGAAGGTTCTTGCAAGGGAAAGTTGAACTTGTTGATGGCCAAGTTCTTCAGATTGATTCTGTGGTTCTTGCCACTGGTTATCACAGCAATGTACCATCATGGTTGAAGGTTAGTCCTTCATACTTTCTCCTGCATTTGGGTTTAACCCCTGCACTTTCTCTCTCTCTATAAAACCAAAAACCATGTTAGATTGCTAGTTTTGGCAGCTGGTTTTTGTTTTTCTTTTCTTTATACAAGTAAAACACATGTTTCTTCCACTATTCACTCACTGTGCTTTCTTTTTTTAGTTCAATAATATGATTTTCAAAGTAATCACTACAAAAAATAACACTACATAGTAACTTTCAAAGTAAACACTGCAAAAGGGTAAAACTTTTTTTCTGTTGTACCCTTTATGAGCGAGCCCCCCACAGAGGGTTCTGGCCCTATTGAAAGACCAGGGAAGGTGTGTGTCTGTGTGTGGGGAGAATCAATTTCAATGAATTCTGAAAATGCTCCAAATTTGTAGGCATCTATGTAGGTACATGGTTGCTTAGTACATTTGTAGACATTATTATGATGTTTCTGTTCTAGGGACAAACAACATAAATGCAGATGATGATAATGCAGTGAGTTGCATGAGTTTTTGACTCTGTGTAAGTTATATCTAAAATGCAATGTTTATGTGTGGTGGTTGATTTGATCAGGAAAATGAGTTCTTTTCCAATGATGGAACTCCAAGAAACCCTTTTCCAAATGGGTGGAAAGGAAAAGGTGGTCTTTATGCAGTTGGATTCACAAGGAGAGGCCTTTCTGGTGCTTCTTTGGATGCAATTAATGTGGCTCATGACATTGCCAAAAGCTGGAAAGAAGAAACAAAACAGAAGAGGAAAACTGTGGCTGCACGCCACAGGAGATGCATATCACACTTCTGAACAAGACACTCACTTTCATCACAATCATTTTGAGGATGTTTTGTTTCTTTCTCATAACTTACAAACATAGTACAGTCCCAATACCAGTTTAACTATGTTTTCAGTCACTAAAGTTTAGTGTGAATTCGGTTTTGGTTTTTCAAATTCTAATATAAAATAAAAAAATAATCATTTTAGTTTCTTTAAGTTAATGTATAGGAGTATATTGAAAAATTAATAGCTAAAATGTTTTGAGATACCAAAACCGAATTTATTTTAAACTTTAGAAACTCAATGCACAGTTAAACTTTGAGAAAATTAGTGTGTGATCTCCTACAAATAAGCTTTGTTTCTTTCTCTTCTTTAGGAAAAAAAAAATATGTAAAAAAAAAAAATTTAGCCCTCTCCTTAAGGAAACCCACTATGTGAAAATAATTTGGCTATTTTTGTAGAAAGGAAGATGAGGCTTGTTTGCTTCTTTTTTGCTTAATGTAATTGTTTATTGTATTTTAGTTGTAAGGAATATTGATTCATACTTGATTAATGTTGAATTACAAGATTTATGTTTAATTAATAAAGTCAAAGCCCTTTCTCTCTCCTCATAATATGGTTTCTTCTCTAGGTCAAAGTCATTCATTCACAAGACATGTTAATGGGCTTCTGTCCTACAACATAGGCCCAATGAATATTTGACATCTTTCAAAGCACGTGGACAGATATCCTAATGTCAAAAGAAAATTAGTTAATTTGAGAGATGCTTTGAGATAGGAATGAAATTGAAAAAAAAAACTCAAATAAATTGACTCTTCTGCATCATATAGTAAGATTTTTAATTGTTAATGCTTCTATATTTAAGGGAGATTCATGTGGTCAATGGAGAAAGAGAGAGAAATACCTCATTCACTATGGAGATTTACAATGTGCCATAATATTTAAAGAAACAAACTTTGACATTATTTTTTTTTATCAAGGATATAAAAAAAAATACTAAAAAAATTAAATGGTAAATATAAGATCCTGTTTTAGTGAAAATTTTTAAACTAAAATTACTACTCTATATGCCCATCTTTTCCAATAGATCGATATATGAAGTTCGCTTTCAAATATGTGAAAAGAGGTATATAACAGAAATGAGGTGCGAGAAATAAGTAGAAAGAGATATAAAAGCAAGTATTTAAGTTTTAAGATAAAGAAACAAAAACAAAAACAAAATATGCAACTCAATGATTGAAATGAGTATAAAGGTGTATAAGAGAAATGTCAATAACTAGGGGCGCACCCAACTAAAACTGGGGGTGGACATTTATACTCCGATAATTTAAAAAGAAAAACTAAATATATTCTTTTTTTTATAAATTAAATACATTTTTTATTTTTAAATTAATATAAAAATTTGTAATTTAAATTATAAGATATTTAAATTTCTTTTCATTTTATGAGAGTAATATAGTTATCTTTTTAACAAACCAAATATAGAATCTTTTCATAACAAAGTTTTATAGTAGACTATAAAATAACTTTCTTATTTTATAAATTTTGTATATTTTTGTCAAACAAGATTTGATCTGACACTTTATTGTCCAGAATAACAGAAGTAGCGAGATTGATAATGCGCATTGTGTTGTGTATAAGATTTCACTCCAGAAATGTTTAGATAATTTAATATCTTAGAGCATACATCTCACCTTCTCAAGTAATTAACTAAATCTCACCTTCTCAAGTAATGTTTTTCTCTCATTAAATCATTCATATGAGGAATTTTAGGAACGATCTTCTCATATGCAATACCAAGTTATTTACAATAAACATCAAAAGATTCATGATACTCAATACCATTATCAATACGGATACATTTCAACACTTACATTGAGTCATTTTACAAAAAATAAGGACTTAATTGAGCAAAAAATAAATATAAGAACCAAAACAAATCAAAAGTCTAAACATAGAGACCAAATTACTAATTAAGTTTATTTTTTTCTATTTCCACCCTATGTTAAACATCATTATGAACGTTGACATCACATGAAAATTTAGTATTATAAAAAAGAAAAAAATGAATACAAAGGATGGAGACTACACCAAACATGATAAAAATTGAAACATAGGCAAATTATACCTATTATGAATATATATATATATATATATATATATATATATATATATGGATATAAAACATTAAACCACTTTTATTGTTATCTATGAATAAAAGGAACATTAGTTAACTTTTCGATACAATAATTTTTCTTATAAAAAATATGACACCTTTGAACTTTATATGCTCACAAAAATGTAAGTACTAACATTATCTCCCTAGAAGACTAAAAAAATATTATTTGTTGATCCAAGAAATTATGACAAACTAAGGTAAAATCATTCTCCAACTTAAATTTTCAAAATATATTAATATTTTATTATAATATTAATTAATATTTTTTTTTATAATATAATATGTTATTAAAAAATCAAGTGTCAAATGTTTGATATTTATGAATAATAATGTCAAACAAACTTTTTCCGTAACATATATGAAAGGTGGGGAAAGTTAATCTCAAGTGACCAAAATATTTTAATTAAATTATTGTGAAAAACCTATTTGATTTATTTCTCCACTCTTGTATATATATATACTCCCTTATACATACATAGAAAGAGATTCAAATGCATGAGAGAGAATAAAAAAATAGGAATAATTCACACAATTTATTAAATTATAATTGAATGATAAAAAAAATAAACTATTACTATGAATTGTTGAAAGTTCCACGTCGACTAAAGATAAGACAATTTTATAATATATAAGTGGGGTGCAAACCTCACCTTACATGCCGATTTTGTAGGGTTGAGTTAGGTTTAAAATCCATTTCTAACATAGTATCAGAGCCATGACTTAAAAAGTCTATCCTAGAGAAATTTCTTGGACATTTTATTCCACATGCTATCGGTCACACACAAGATATATATACCTCGGCCTGAGAGATTGTACTCTTTTATTTTTTTCGATGCTATTTATCTTAATAAAGATATGACAAATCATAATTTTTTCTAATTTCTTTGACATGTTTTACTTTATCTCTCATTCTTTTTTAAATCCTTATATTTCCTAAGTTAGTGCATCATAAATTTGGCATAGACATATGTTTCGGGTATAGGACCAAACAACTATTTCTAACACTCGAATTATCCTTATGTCCCTTTGTCTGATGTTCTCCTCAACTAGCTTGTTCAATTCTTTCTCCTATTTGGTGTCTTTTCTCCTCCCGCTCGGCTGATCGAGTGATCGGGATACCTGTCTAAAAGACTTCGATACTTAAGTTAGTTCAAGTTCGATCGAAAGATAGTAATAAATGCTGTAATAAATGCGAGTTCAAAGTCCTTACCAACTTACCTTGGGCCTCTATTTATAGTTTTTGGTATGGGCCCGTGATTAAGGTTTATTAATCATGACCCAATTGCTTTTCAAACTTGATTAGTGACTTGTATGACTTTAATTCACTTTTCACTAACTGGTCCAGTTTTGGTGTGGCCGCCCGACCAGAGGGTTGTGCGTCCTGTCGGACATCTTCATAGATGAGGATGTCTCCACAGAGGTGGAGACAAAGTTTAAATGGAAATGAACATGGGGGCCGTTTGGTTGTGAGCTCCCTTAAATCACTCGGAAGATATTGCCACATCAACCTCCCAAGGAAAAGTCCTCCTATAGCGAGCGGCCTACGATCGCTTGTCCTTGATCTATCTTACCGATGGTTTGACAATAAGTCATACAGTACAAATTAACATTCTTTTTATATATAATTTGACAAGTTTCGTTGTGTGATATACAACTCTATCAACTATTACGTACAGAAAGACAACTTGCATGGCCTTCAATGGCTACCTTACCTTATCAACAAAAAAAATGGCTACTTTTAAGAAAAACCACAAGCCGACAAAGACTTTATCGAAACCCATTATTTTAAATTATATCATTTTCATGTTTATTTGAAATACAATTTGTTATTTTTCTTTATTCATTTCAATTTATATTTTATTTTTATATTTTTCTTAAATATATACAAGTAATTTTTTATGCTTCTTTTTCTTTCCCACTAAACACTATCTTGGTGACAAGGAAAAGAAGATAAATGTAAAAAAGGATTCCATTGACTAATAGTCTGAAAGAAGATAAATGCAACATTTTCTTCTCGCTAATCTGAAGAAAATGTGAGAAATGTGTTAAACTAGAATGTAAAATTTATACGGAATAAAAATAAATAAATTGAACAATATATATTTTTTCATCATATTTAAAAAAAAATTGCTTTCATTTACTTGTAATTTTACAAAAATATAACATTAATTACTTTTTTTATTATACTAATTTTAAATAATTTATATATGTATTATTGTGTGTGTGGAAAGAGAAAAAGAGTAAAATAGAAATTTCATAAGATTTTTATTTGAATGAAAAAGTTATTGAATTTCTTAATTCCAATAAAACAACCTTAATCTTTTTGTTTGTAAGTCTTGAAAGAAGGGATGCCCAGAAAGAAAGCGAAAAAAGAAGGAAGAATTGAGAGCTGATTTGAAAGAGAAGAAAAAAAAGAAAAATTTACTTTCAACTAAAAATAGGGTTAAATATGTTTTTGTCCTTTAACTTTCAGTAAATTTTAGAATTAGTCCATTTTGAAACTTTGGACCAATTTAGTCTTTCATCTTTCAAAATACGTGGATTTAATCTTTTTAATCAAATTTTTTTAGATTTATTTGATGTTTCGTACGCATTTCAGAATTGTATTTGAGTTGTTTATACTTATTGACACATTTTTACTTTAATGTTAAGTTAAATACTATTATGAAACGCGCTTAAAATGTTAAATAAACTTAAAAAATTTTGATTAAAAGGACTAAATCCACGTATTTCGAAAGATGAAGGACTAAATTGGTCCAAAGTTTCAAAATGGACTAATTTCAAAATTTACTGAAAGTTAAGGGACTAAAAATATATTTAACCCTTAAAAATAAGTAAGAAAATGAATTAATACACTTATATTAACATACTAAAATTATTTTTAATAAATTTAAAACGTTAAAATTAGTGTTTATATGTATATTTTGAAGGCATGATAGATAAAGAACATAAAATATCTAACAAAAAAAATCTAAATTCGAGTTTCATGTAGTGGAGGTATTTTTCTTATTTTTCTATCTTGCATTTCATAATTTTTCTTCTACTTTTCTCAAAGAGAAGCATAAGTGAGTCTAAAATGGATTCGAAAATGATTATTTTAGAAATATTTGGAAGGTACTTAGTTAGGAGAGACAGAAGATCTGAAAGCATAATTTGGCAAAGTAAGAGTGTGATGTGAAGTGTGTCATCTATTCCGTACTTAGAGATTCCATAATCATCGTTTCTACTTCAACCAATCAATTCATCTATCTCTCACCGTCTCATCTCCTTTTACACATTTTCATATTTCTTGTGTAGGGTCAAACTAGATTTAAAATTTTTGAAGGGAACAAATATATTAAAATATAAAAAATAATTTTTATTTGTATATTATTTTATAAATGTAAAATAAAAAAATTGGGGTCCAAGTACATTAAGATTACATTAAGCTTCTTCATTGAAGTGAAGTGAAACAAAAAAGAATGAAAGAGAGAAGTGAAATGAAACAAAGAGAAATGGAGAGGAAAAGATGAATATAGAGTGACAAAATAAATAGGAGTGAAAGAAAATGCTACTTGTTATACTAATGGCCCATACTAGATCGATTGTTTCAAACCCTAATGTAATATGTAGAGTCTATTGCATCTTTTGTAAAAAGAATAATCGTAATAGTAAGATACTATATGCAACTAATATAATATTGTCATAACAAAATGTCACTAAACTTGATTTTATATTGTATTATGAAAAACCAAATACTATATTTAGTTTTTTTGTATTGATTGATAAAGAGATAAATGGACCAAGTGGGAGAATGTTGAAAATTTTCTAAATATATGATATGTGAGGATAATACGAGATATTCACATGGTCAA
This sequence comes from Vigna unguiculata, assembly GCF_037176805.1. Classification (NCBI taxonomy): domain Eukaryota; kingdom Viridiplantae; phylum Streptophyta; class Magnoliopsida; order Fabales; family Fabaceae; genus Vigna; species Vigna unguiculata. The sequence goes on from NC_140798.1 coordinate 5,247,535, forward strand.
CTATTTCTATAAATATGGTCCATTTGCCAATTATTTTTATAATTGTTGCGTAAATGTTGATTGTAATTCATTGACAATAATTTATTGTGACAACTACTATGTGATGACCAGAGAACTCTATACATTTTATAGGTTTGTGTTTTGGGTCATTAAATCTCCTCTTTTCTATTGTATACTATACCATTAACATTAAAGGATATAGAGCAAGGGTTTGAAACAAAAAAAAAATATTAAAAGATTTTTATGAAAGTGATAATGACTGAATATTAGTCCTTATTTTTTCGCATTAGTTTTACACTATATTCATAAAAAATAATATATAAAGACTCATGAGATAAAAAATAATAATGTTAACTATTAAACTAATATTTCATTACTAAGTGAGATAAGAGAGTTACATTTTTTTATTGTTCAAGGATGGACGAGAACATATGAAGAATAAGAGCAAAAATAATTAGTTTGATTCTAACTTCTTCTGAAAAAAAACCCAATGAAAGTGAGAAATGAGTACATTTTCTAACAAACTCAAAAGACAATGAAAAAAATATCTTAATAAATATTTTTGTTCTTTACTATAATTGATTTTATATTTTATTATTTATTATCGTTGAATGTTATGCTTTATAAAAGAAGTAAAAAGACATCTAATTTAATTTTTATCAATTTATAATATATATTACATTTAATTTTCATCGATTTCCAATACTACATATAATTTAAAATTTTCAAAAAACTTTAAAAAAATTCTAATATATAAATTTAAAAGATTTCAAAAAAAAAAATGGGGGTGTCATGGCACCATAGTCCCTTAGAAGATCTGCCATTACTAGTAAACATGGCAAATCTTCACCAAAATTTTTTAGGGAGCCAAAATAATATATTCAAAATTTATATATTTAATAATATTGTGACTAATTCAATAAAAATGAATACATAATCTAGTATAACTATAACTATCAAAGAAATTACATATATTTAAAGGAATGTATATCATTTTTTTCATATTTTTGAACTCATGGTAATTGAATCATAATAAAATTTTCAGTTAACTTTTTTCGATGCAAATAACCATATTATCTGCAAAATATTCCTCTTTCATTTTATTAACGTGCGTTTGATTTAAAAAGTCTTCACAATCTTTCATCTCATTATTATGCAATGAGCAACTATATTATCATGTTTTCATCTTTACCAACAATTTCTCTATTTTATAAAATAAATTTATTCTTTTGTTTTTCATCAATATACCTATTTAAGAAATAAGTTTAAAACTAAAAAATAATTTATCATAATCTAATAAAAAGTTGAGAAACATAATTACTAAAAAAAACAATGATAATCAAGTTACAATTAAAAATTGACTATGGAAGATCACATAGTATATTGTTTCTTCTTCTATATATTAATAAAAAATGAATATACAAAAAGATCATGAGATAAAACTAATGCTAAATGTTAAACAAATAGTTCTCTATCAAGTGAGACAAGAGAAACTTACACTTTTTATTTATTTATTAATGAAAGAGAAGATATGAAAAAATGAGGACAAAAATGATGAGTTTTTGTCTAACTTTTGTTTAGTAAAAAAAAAATACGGATGAGAGAAGAATACAACATATGATAAACTTAAAAGACAATGGTAGAGAAAATAAAAAATATCTTAATAATTTTTTTCTTTATATATTTGATTTTATGTTTTATTATTTATTATTGTATTTTATAAAATCAATAAAATAAATACTTAATTTAATTTTATTATTTTTTAATATAATATTATTTAATTTAAAAAGATAAATACGATTTAAAAAATTTAAACATTTATATAATTAAAAAAAATTAAATATAAAATAAAGTAAACAAAATTAAAAAAATTTGGGGAGGGGGGTCGTGGCCCCCGCCTGCCCTTCTGACCTCTGCCACTACTAGTAAATGATATTGAACACTTAAATTGACAGTGTTAAACTATCGCATGTGAAAAGAAAATATACAATAAGTAAAAATATTAAAAAAAATGTTAGAAATATTCAAATGTGAGAAATAAAAAAACATTTAACTGACATACATCAATTGAACATAATTGCATAAATGTTGTGATAAGAAGAAAAATATCTTAAAGATGCGAATACATTTCATGATAAATCAAATAATTAGAAGAAATAAAAAATAGAAAGTGTGTGTGTATATATATATATAAAGTTACTAATAGACTATGAGTATTTTAATAAATTAAACGGAAGCAGAGATCAAACGTAGATGATTATTATGGTGGGTATGAGGACGAGACAAACATTACATCCACATCTTCAAATCCATACCTTTTTAATACGGAAATTCTCCGTTAAAATGAGGATGAGTTTGAACAATATCTATTGGGGTGAGTTTATTTTCCTTTCCTAAAATTGGTTGTTCACATTTGGGATGGCAATTCATAACCTTATAAATCAATATTACATGTAATAATTTAACATTTTCAATTGAAAATTGAATAATAACAAAACTATTTTTCCAAAAATAGTATAAAAATAATTATTATGGAATTAAATAATCCCTTATCCAAGAAAACTTAAAATGTACACGCATATGTTGCTAATCTAGACAACCAAAAATCTCACATCAAATAAAGATAAGACAAATTTAAAAAATATAAATAGATGCAAATATTCTCTTATAAGCTGGTTTTTATGAGTTATGTTTAAAATTCACTTTTTTTAACATGATACCAAAGTCATTTGAAGTCTATCCTAATGAGATTTGTTGGACCTATTGTTAAGACTTTGGCAAGTGTACCAAGTCGCGCAAGTAGTAACCGGTAAGATCGGGATATCGTTTCCCAAGAGACTCGTGTATACTAAATATTTGCGTAAGTAGTGACTAATTTAAACTAATGAATAAATTCATAATTTGGGGTTTTGTATGAAATTAAATTTTGCATAAATAATTAAAATTGAACTTTGGAAGTTAAAGGCACTTAGTGAATGAAAAAGATTAGAAATGAAATGACTTGATATTGCCGGGGTTAGAATTCACCAACTATGCTCTCATGCAACTACAATTTAACATCCTCTTCATTAATATACTAATGTCAACCAACAATTTTACTCAAACCCTAATTCCTTAATGGATTGAGCCTAAATTTCCCTATTAAAAGTCAATTCCTTGAACTCTTAATAAGCAAATTTTGCTTTATGCACTAAGGTTTAAGACAACCAATGGGTCAAGCCTCATTCCTAGGTACAAGCTCCATTGAGTTTTCTTATTTCAAATCTAGGTTTCAAAAGATATTTCCACACCCAATGAACCAAAAATCATGCAATAGATGGCTAAATCAATGCAAGCATTAAGTGAAGAAACAAGAAGATTAGCAATTAATGAAAGATTCATGTATATAATCAAAACATTTGCATTTACACAAGAGTTTTGTGGCTACATCTAACCCCAACAAAAAATGGGTTTAGCTCTCCATTGTCATGGAGAGCTCAAGCTTGCAAATGAAAGAGATGGAAGAGAAAGAGATACAAAGAGGGAGATGGAGCTGTTCCCACAAGCCCTAGCACTCCTCTAAGCTCTCCAAATGTTTTCTTCGTGCCTCCAAAATGCCAAAGATCCGTTTCCCCTCGCGAAAACAGAAAAAAAGGGGCAAACTTGACACATCAACGAAAACTGCCGCCTGGCGGAAGCCTCTCACCACCAGGCGCAAGCCACCAAACAGTGCTGAACTTTGCATGTACCGCTCGGCGGTCTCCAGATGCCGTCAGGCGGTGAGCTGTTGGAAGGGTGATTTTCGCCTGGCTGGCGCCTGGCGCTTGGCACTGGAAGAAGGTGTCGCTTGGCGGTGTCTTTGTGGCGCTAGGCGATTACTGTTTCTTCCACATTTAGTGTCTTTTTGCCTTCTTCTTGCTACTCATGATCACTCACTTGTTTGGATTTTTGGAACAAAGCTTCCCATCTACAAAAAGGACACAAAAATGGGGATTAATGGTATATTTAGATTAATGTAACCCAAAATGTATTTATTTACAAAAGTAAGGTAAAATTGAGGATTAAGTAGGTTAAAAGTTTTGGAAGAGATGATTTTTCTAATAAAATATAGCTTGGATAATGGTAAAAATTAACATTATCACCTATATCATCCACTATCACTACAAGAAAATTCTTTAGCAATGACCAATTTTGGTGACAAAATAATTAGTCACTATAGTGATCAATTTAGGTACCAATTTATAAACTAAAAATTATTGGCAACTTAAATAGTTTCAAAAAATAATAAATGGTCTAAGCATTGATAACTAAAATAGTTTCTATTATGAATTAGTTACTAACATTAGCTACCAACATTTTGAGAACCAAAAGAATGGGTTTTTAATTAGGAAATTGGTCTTTTAACATTTTTTTGTCACTAAAATTGATCATTGTTTAAAAGTTTTCTTGTAACATCCATTTAATAGTCCTAAACTACTAAACACAATATTATATATCGATAATACAAAGTAGATAGTGAAACGAGTATATATATATATATATATATATATATATATATATATATATATATATAACATTTAAAGAATCATCTCATAAGTAACTGTAGAAATATACTTATGCGTGTGTGTGTGTGTGTGTGTATACACACATAAAGCACTCAAAGAAGAGTTAAGAGTTTTATGACTTTTTAACAAAACACAGGCTGCACCTATGCCATGCCACTCTATTCAGTGGACTCACTACTGACCATGAGAGGAGTATCCTCATCCTCACCTGCATTCTCTTCTTCTCACACAATTAAGTGATCATTGCAAAAGAGATAACACAAGATACATATGCAGACAAAAGGGTATGCTAATGTAAACAAGGTTAAACATTTAAGTTCAAAAGCAATCACATTCACTAGTAAAACACACCAACATACATATGCATAAAGAACAAATGACTTTAGACTCAATTATCCGGATATATGCATTAAACATCATACTCATGGTGATGCACACTTATGCTGGTTCCCAAACTCTACAAAATTTAGCCTCAAAGGGTTATCACCCAATCACTCACAAGGTAAGCCCCATTCGCGCCTAGGACTTGATCAAGTCTAGTGGCTAGGACCTCCTTCATCTCTTCACAACATAACTTACTCTACTCTATTTGTGTGTGGAAAGTTATTTGAGAAAGGATATCACCATAAAGAATCTTTATGCCAATGCATACACTTAATGCTTCCACCTAGAATTTCTCCTTGAAATTCTATAATCCACATCTCATTCCAAACTCTCAGAAACAACAGAAAATATATTTATCTTGATCAATTAGGTGCAGAAAATTACTCATAAGAACACACACAACAGACCCATCTTCTCATTGTGCGAAACACACATTTCGACCAATGACTAGATTTTTCTCCCAGTGAGTGTTTCACTGGGAGTCCAGGGAATTAAATCCCTAATAACTCGCCCAACAATAGATGCTCTCCCAGTGAAAGCCAAATTAAGGATATCCTTGCTTTGAAAGTTGCCCAACGATAATTACTCACCCAACGACTCCCAAATCAGTGATATCCTTGATTCATAATTCACCCACCGTGTATTTGCTTACCAGCGAGTCTGTAGAATTCTGCAGAACAATAATTATGCAGAATTATACAGTCTCAACCAACCCATATAGCTAGAGGATCGTCACGAATATCAATTTGTATACAAAAATCTTATTTTATCATCAACATCAGTGCAATTTGAACTAATAGAACAAATTAGTTTCATAACATTTCTAAGTAATTCACATTACAATTAACATATCAATTCATACACACAAATCAACACAAAACCACTCAATTTCACAAGCCAAAAATCAAATTCAATCATGTAATCCATCAATTAAAAAAATTCACATGTTCTAAGCAATCTAATTAGCTTCCCTTACCTACAGATGGCTTAGAGACCTAAAGAGTATCAAATTCCCCTTTACCCCACCAAGCTCACAACTCAACCTAATAGCAACATAAACACGATCAGGGAACATCATCAAAACCACTTATCAACGAAGATTCACAAGGAAAACTTAGAAGTCACATGCGATTCACAATTGATCACTTGTAGACATAAGAACAATTAACCAAGAAAATAGCAGAAAAACAACTTATTCAATCTAGAAAATTGATCGGACAAACATGGAGATATCGCTGCAGTGATCACTCTAGCGATCTCCGATCTTCAAAAAGATGAACGTACGGTGAAAGACTTTAGAGAGAAGGAAGAGAGTTCTATAAAGACGTTTCTAGAGAGATTAAGTGTTTTCTAAGTAATGAGATCATTTTATAAAAATTCTATTTATTTTGAAAAAAAAATTATTATTAAAATAATAATAGGATCTCATTATTTAAAACACTGTCACTCTTAAAATAAGATTTTCTAGGTTCTCATATTTCTTTTAGTGTATTGGATTGCTACATACTACTACTAATTTGTTTAGTCTAATCTTTGATATGTATATGAAGAGAGTGTATTGGAAATTACATATCGATTACAAATATAAAAAATTTAAAATATATAAGTAGATACAAACCTTATCTTATAAATCTTATTTATAGAATTGAATCTAACTTAAAATTCACTCTTAAGTATTGTCAAAATATATATATATATATATATATATATATATATATATATATATATATATATATATATATATATATATATATATATATATATATATATATATATATATATATATAACTTCCGGTGTGAGTCACAACTATTGAAATTATTATCAAACATAAATAATATCTATAATGTGGCTGGCAATTAGTTGTTATTCTCAGAGTGACTTAGGTTGTGGTTGAGATAAACCTGTTATTCTGAATGACAATGACATTGTCCAGAAAAGATAAATTCTTATTTCAACAAAACATAATGCAAAGGTCACTGCTACACATGTATATATTTATGCCAACAACTCTATCATGTATGAGAAGAATTTTAAAAATGCATGGTGAATTATTTTTATTCTTGCAATGATTGTTGAGACCATGTTGATTCCATTAATTTTCCACATATGGATTCTCAATAATTGGGACAGACTATATTTTATCAAGAAATACACTTCTTTTCTTGTCTTTTTCCTACAGTTAAAAGAGGTCAAGTATTCTATTGTTAAACATGGAAAGGTTTATTTTTAGAACTATTTTTCGAAGTTCTATCTTAATAAGATTTTTTTTAATTTGTATTTGTAGATTTGCAGAACTCCAATACTAATGCTAATTAAACAACCGATTAATATTTAATTTTTTAAATGTTAGTTATAACCCGAGTTTGCGTTTGAAAAAATGTGGTAGGTACAATAGTCAATATCTTGATTCTTTCTTTCATATATGTTGTGACAAAAAGAAATATAGATTAGATATTTGTTCATCAAAATATAATGTTACTAAGGTTCAAGAGAGGAAACTAAATTAACTTGAAAATTTCCACTGTCCAAGTGATGAGGGATAGAAATCTTACTTGATTCATGATTAGTTTTTTTATTCTTGAAAGTGATTTTCTTTCATTTATGTTTTTTTATTTGCTAGTTAAAAAATTAGATTTAATTATACCAGAGAATGTAGCGGATATAATTTTCCCTAACTTGCAAGAATCTATGAGGAGCAATAATCAAAGAGCAGCAATAATAAATCACCAAAAGCACAAATAAAGACACCAAGATTTTTAACGTGGAAAACCCCTCAAATCAAGGGTAAAAACCACGAGTCGTCCAGACCAAAGAAATAGCTTCAATATGATCAACAAGAGTACAAAAGAGTCTCAATCAATAGCACAAATTAGTGCCAACACCCAACCAAATAACAAAGCAACAAAGCTTTCAAATAGAGAAGAACAAGAGGGGAAAACCTCTACAAATCACTGCTGCAGTGCAAAATTAATATCTCCCAACTCAGACCTCGTATCAAAGATCCGACCGGTCAGAATGAAGAGCAATGAGTTTCGAACCTGCTGTAAAAATTTCAGCCCGATCCAACGGTGAACGAATCCGCAGTGCCGATTCTACTGTGACAGCTCTGTGAAAAACGTGAACAGAATTTTCCCTCTACCTCTCCCTCTATGCGTTAGGGCTTTCAGTGTGTTCTGACTCTATTGTTCTGCCTCTCTCTTTATTTTATAGCCTCCTCTCCACTAGGTTAAGTGAGACATGGGCTTCTCAAATTTTGGACCTTTTCTCCACATAGGAAGAGAGCCCAATACCCAACAAATCTCCCCCTCACAACTATGTGGAGAGAACCGCCAAACCAGCGATCTCACAACAAGCTTCAAACTTCCCTCTTGGCAATGCTTTAGTCATCATATCAGCACCATTATCATCTGTATGAACCTTTTCCAACTCCAACAACTTAGCATCCAAAGCATCACGTATCCAATGATACCTCACATCAATATGTTTGGATCTAGAATGAAAGGTTGGATTCTTACCAAGATGGATAGCACTTTGGCTATCAACGAACAATGAATACTTATCTTGCCTAAAACCAAGCTCCTGCAAGAATTTCTTCAACCATAACAGCTCCTTGCATGCTTCAGTAATAGCAATGAACTCTGCCTCTGTAGTAGACAACGCTACACACCTCTGTAGTCTTGATTGCCAAGCCACAGCTCCTCCTGCAAACTTTATCAAATAGCCCGAAGTGGACTTTCTGGAATCAATATCCCCAGCCATATCTGAGTCTGAGTAACCCATCAAAGTAGGTTTATCACCTCCAAAACAAAGCTTCATATCAACTGTACCATAAAGATACCTCAAAATCCATTTCACAGCATTCCAATGTTCTCTACCTGGGTTTGACAAAAATCGACTAACTGTACCAACAGCATGTGCAATATCTGGTCTTGTACACACCATTGCATACATCAAACTGCCCACCACAGATGCATAAGGAACTCTACTCATATTGGTCTTCTCAATTTCATTTGAAGGACTCTGTTTAACACTCAGTTTAAAATGAGTAGCAAGAGGAGTACTCATAGCTTTAGCATTTTCCATCTGGAATCTCTGCAACACCTTCCTAATGTATTGCTCTTGTGATAGATAAATCTTCTTTTCTCTCCTATCACGTGAGATATGTATGCCAAGAATCCTTTTAGCAGCTCCTAAGTCTTTCATGGCAAAAGACTCGCCAAGTGTCTTCTTTAACCTGTCAATTTTGGAAATATCTTTTCCAACAATAAGCATGTCATCAACATATAATAACAGGATAATAAAGTCATCATTAGAAAAACTTTTAACAAAGACACAATGATCAGAAGTAGTCTTCTTGTAACCTTGCTCACACATAAAAGACTCAAACTTCTTATACCACTGCCTTGGGGCCTGCTTCAAACCGTATAGACTCTTCCTTAGTCTACACACATAATCTTCCTTGCCTTCAACAAGAAAACCATCAGGTTGTTTCATGTACATCTCTTCCTCCAAATTACCATGAAGGAAAGCTGTCTTCACATCCATCTGCTCAACCTCCAAATCAAGAGTAGCAGCTAAACTTAGCACAGTTCTGATGGATGACATTTTCACCACAGGTGAGAAAATCTCATTGAAATCAACACCCTTTTTCTGTCTGAAACCTTTCACCACTAATCTGGCCTTGTACCTTGGAAGCGTAGAATTTGAATCTTGTTTCACCCTGAAAATCCACCTAGTTTCCAATGCCCTTTTGCCCTTAGGCAATTTCATCAAGTCGTAAGTGTGATTATCATGCAAAGATTTCATCTCATCTTGCATTGCATCCAGCCACTGTTTCTTCTCTTCACTATCCAAAGCCTCTTCAAAACACTCAGGTTCTCCACCGTCAGTCAAGGTTATGTATTCATCACAAGAATACCTTGAAGAAGGTTGTTTCTGTCTATTAGACCTCCTGAGTTGGACTTGAGATGATTCAGGTATATCACCAAGATCGTCATCATCATCATGTTCCTCTTGAGCATCATCAATTGGAACCTCTACTCCACTTCCAAACTGTTGATCATCAACATCACCATGTTGCTCATTGTCTTGAGCTTCCGTTTCAACATTCTCCAAATTGTGAGCGGGCAACCTCATCGGATTACCATCAGTGAGATTACTATCTTTCTCGGGTGTGGTCTTCTCCACCTTATCAATGTCTTTAATGGTCTGGTCTTCCATGAATTGTATATCACGGCTTCTAACAAGCTTCTTCTCAATAGGATCATAAAACCTGTAGCCAAATTCATCCTCACCATAGCCAATAAAGATACATTGCCTTGTCTTTTTATCTAACTTGGATCTTTCATCCTTAGGAACATGAACAAATGCCCTGCAACCAAAGACACGCAAATGATCATAGCTAATATTTTTACCAAACCAAATTTTGTTTGGCACCTCAGTATTCAAAGCAACTGCGGGACTGAGATTAATAATATGCACAGCTGCAAGCAATGCCTCTCCCCAAAAGTGCTTAGGCAACTTTGCTTCTGAAAGCATACATTTAACCCTTTCAACCAAGGTCCTGTTCATCCTCTCCGCTAGACCATTCAACTGAGGAGTTTTAGGAGGAGTCTTCTCGTGTCTAATGCCATGCTGCCTGCAATAAACATCAAAAGGTCCACGGTACTCACCACCATTATCACTACGGATGCATTTCAGCTTCTTGCCTGATTGTCTCTCAACCATAGCATGAAATTCCTTGAACTTTTCAAGTACTTGACCTTTCCGCTGAAGAGCATAGACCCATAGCTTCCTGGAACAATCATCAATAAAAGTAACAAAGTAAAGTGCACCACTAAATGATTTTACCTTTAATGGGCCGCAAACATCAGAATGCACCAATTCAAGCAATTATGACTTCCTTGAGGGTGGATGCTTCTTAAAAGATACTCTGGTTTGTTTACCAGCCATGCAATGAGAACATTTCTCCAATTCTGCATTTCTCAATCCCATAAGCACATCCTTTTTAGCTAAGCAGTTAAGCCCTTTCTCACTTATATGACCAAGCCTCCGGTGCCACAAAGATGCCTCCATATACATAGCATTCACACTGTCTTTAGCAACCAAAGCTTTAGTCCAGTACAATTTAGATTGTTTCTCCCCTCTGGCTATAACCAAGTTACCTTTAGTGAGCTTCCATTTACTAGAACCAAAGTGATTGTCATAACCACAATCATCAAGCAACTGCACAGAGATTAAATTAAAACGAACATCTGGAGCATGTTTGACTCCTTTAAGCAACAACTGCACTCCCATGTTGGTTTGCAGGCAAACATCACCAACACCAATCACTTTAGACTCACCATGATTACCCATCTTCAACACTCCAAAATCACCAGAAGTGTAAGATGTGAAGAACTCCTTCCTAGGTGTAACATGCAGTGTAGCACCACTATCAATAATCCACATGCTCTCATCAGATACAAGATTGATGGACTCAAAGTCACGAAGAAGAACAAGATCACCATCTGTAGCAGTAGTGACACGATCATCATCATCATGGTCATTCTCTCTCTGCTTGCCCTTCTTGTCTTTGTTCTCCTTTTTCCACTTAAAACAGTATTTCTGAATGTGCCCAGTTTTATGACAAAAATGGCACTCTAAATTCTTGTATCTTGACTTGGACTTGCTCCTACTCTTCTCTCTACCACCTTTATGTTCCTTTTTCTGACTTCTCCCCCTAGCTTCTGTAACAAGCATCTCAGACTGAGATGAAGAACCATGTGCCTTCCTTCTCATCTCTTCATTAAGAGCACCGCTTTTTGCCATCTGAAAAGAAACAACACCATTCGAGGCAGAGTTCGTAATTGAAACCCGAAATACCTCCCAAGACTCTGGTAGAGTATTAAGCAACCATAATCCCATAACTTCGTCATCAAACTTTATGCCCATTCCTGACAATTGATCTAGAAGCCCTTGAAACTCATTTAAGTGATCAGAAATAGAAGAATTCTCCCTGTACCTCAAATTCATCAAGCAATTTAACAAATACAATTTATTATTGCCCGACTTAGAAGCATACAAAGACTCAATCTTCTCCCACAAAGCTCTGACATGTGTCTCATTAGCAATATGATTATAAACATTATCTTCAACATATTGTCGAATAAAACCACATACCTGTTGGTGCTCAAAGTCCCATTCTTCTTCAGACATAGAATCTGGCTTCTGTGTAGTAAAGACCGGAAGATGCAATTTCTTGACAAATAATAAATCTTTCATCTTGCCCTTCCATAAATGATAATTTGTACCATTCAAAGCAACCATCTTTGCATTTGCCTCCATCATTCAAGCAAGTAAATATAGCCCAACCAAGAGCTCTGATACCACCCTGATGGGGAAAACAATAACAAACAATATACCAGAGAATGCAGCGGATATAATTTCCCCTAACTTGCAAGAATCTATGAGGAGCAATAATCAAAGAGCAGCAATAATAAATCACCAAAAGCACAAATAAAGACACCAAGATTTTTAACGTGGAAAACCCCTCAAATCAAGGGTAAAAACCACGAGTCGTCCAGACCAAAGAAATAGCTTCAATATGATCAACAAGAGTACAAAAGAGTCTCAATCAATAGCACAAATTAGTGCCAACACCCAACCAAATAACAAAGCAACAAAGCTTTCAAATAGAGAAGAACAAGAGGGGAAAACCTCTACAAATCACTGCTGCAGTGCAAAATTAATATCTCCCAACTCAGACCTCGTATCAAAGATCCGACCGGTCAGAATGAAGAGCAATGAGTTCCAAACCTGCTGTAAAAATTTCAGCCCGATCCAACGGTGAACGAATCCGCAGTGCCGATTCTACTGTGACAGCTCTGTGAAAAACGTAAACAGAATTTTCCCTCTACCTCTCCCTCTATGCGTTAGGACTTTCAGTGTGTTCTGACTCTATTGTTCTGCCTCTCTCTTTATTTTATAGCCTCCTCTCCACTAGGTTAAGTGAGACATGGGCTTCTCAAATTTTGGGCATTTTCTTCACATAGGAAGGGAGCCCAATACCCAACAATTAACTTGAAAATTTCCACTGTCCAAGTGATGAGGGATAGAAATCTTACTTGATTCATGATTAGTTTTTTTATTCTTGAAAGTGATTTTCTTTCATTTATGTTTTTTTATTTGCTAGTTAAAAAATTAGATTTAATTATATTTCTACTTTTCTAAATTTAGTAAATTCGTTTTCTTCTCTAAATTAATTTTTAAAAGTATTTTTTGAACTTCGTCAACAATATCTCTTAGGAAAAATAGTTTGACGGTGCTTCTCAACCGTTTAAACTTCATCTACTCAAGTTTACAAATGTTGTTTTGTAAAAGGTTTTCTTAAAATCTTAAATGTACAATTCAATAGTTTCTTTTTTATGTATTTGTTATGTTTTCACAATCAATATTTATCATGTCATAGAAGAACATTTGATTACTCAAAGAGCATCCCTCACACGATCACCAATGTTCCTATAGAAAGATTGTGCCTAATGGAAAGACAAGATGAAGATGTGATTAGGTCAACGTTCTATCAACCATGGTCTATAATAACAAGAAAATACATTACTATCAAAATGTTATAAGAGAACAGGATATAAGATAAATTTGACGGAATATAATTGAATAACAAAGCATTATACATTCTTATATGTGCTTTGTCAAAAATTAAATATAAAAAAGTTTGTAGGTTGAAAACCGATATGAGTCTTTCACCATGAGAGATGGTGAGATCATAAATAATATGTTTGAGATAACACACTTTTTTATGGTTGGAAGTTTTAGGGCAAAATTTCTCTAAAGAATATATCAACCTAAAGCTACTCGATAACATGTCAAAGATCACTATTATTGAAAAATGTCTTTGACAATGCATTTTTCTTATCAGAGTTGCATTCAATAAGGAAAATACATATTTTACAAAAAAACTTAGTAATATGTGCATCTAACTTAAACTTCATTACATGAACCTTGTTTTTACGAAAAGTTTTCATAAAATCTTAAACACATGATTTAATCATCTATTTTTGTATATTTAAAATTTTTCAAACCCAAATAATAGATATATTTCTACACTAATTCTAAATTGATATAGAATTGGTATTAGAATAGATGATTGTAGTAGTGTAACTAAAATAGATGGAAAGAGATGATATGGTAGATCTGTCTGGGCCACGCAAATCACAGAAAAGAGTCCACATTTTGGGCCACAAGGATATCATCAAATTACTAATTCATCAAGTCACTTCTTTGCCTCCCAAACTGACAAAACATTTAATCATCGGAAATGTCAAACATGATCAAATCTACACTCTTCATAAACATATATATCACAAAAACTTTTATACATCAATTTGCTACCACTCAACTGGATTTTAACCTAGTATCACTTATGTACCCATTTAACCAAAATATTACGTCAATTTAATCACTCACTCCTTTTGATGGTTATGTAATTTTCACATACGACTCTCAGTTGAGACCTTTAACTGAAAAAAATGAATTATTTAACCATGTTTCGTTTATATTTATAAATATATTGATAATTGATTCTTCATATCACAAGGTTGATGATGATTATGAAGATTTCACGTGACTTTTTAATGATTATGTAGTATTTGAATGTATTACTGTTGACATATTGGTTTAGATATAATTGTATTATTTAACCAAAATATTAAACTAATTTAATCAGTATGTTGTGGTAAAAAGATAAACAAATCATTAGTGTAATTTCGACTTTTTAAATTGTCATATATACTTCGGTTATTGTATAAACGAAACATATTAAGATACAATAACATTTTCATAATTTAAACCAATTTTTATGTCTCAATTATCAGTCCAACCGGATATAATATATTTTATGTCTCGGTTATAATTACAACCGAGGAAGATTGTTTCAAAATTTTCAAACTTCGCACCGTTTTTAAACCTGGTTAATATGTTGTGGTCAATTATAGAATGAATGTACAACGCATAAACGTTCTATTGTCCATAAAAAAAAAATGAAAAATGAAGGTGTGTATGTTTATAATTTTTCTAAAATCTATAATCCCATAGTTCATTCAAATTACCTCAAAAGATAAATTTCATTTGAGACAGAATAACATAATTATTTAGGGAGTTGATTTCGAAAGTATATGTATAAAATAGGTTCTTTACCATTTTGAACATTGAAAACTAATGTCACACAAAGAGGAAAGAACAAGTTTTGGCTGTGCACATTTGAAGAGTGTATCAGATTCACCAAGCAAACACACTTCTACTTCTAAACCAACCATTTTTTTTTCTATTTCGTTTGTGTGGCTTGAAATTTAAGAGATTGTATTGAAATTCTAGTAAAATGACTTATCTTCTATACTGTAATTTAATTTAATGATATCATACATCCAAGATTTGTAAACCATGGTGTTAAGAAATGAAGTTTAGATTTAATTCAATACTACGAAACTAACTTATAAAGTAAAGTTTGCACAAGTATATATATATATATATATATATATATATATATATATATATATATATATATATATATATATATATATATATATATATATATATATATATATATATATATATATATATATATATATATATATATATATATATATATATATATATATATATATCCTTTTAATGGATGATCCGATAACACATAAAATAATAGATCCAACAGATAACAAAATGTACTAAGATAGGCTTTAATTCATGACTGGGATTTAATAAGTGAACTTTATGTCTAACTCAACCCCACAAAATCGTCACAGAATCAGCTTGTAAGGTAAGGTTGGCCTTATCACTACTAAATGTGAGACTTTCACATACACACCCCCCCCCCCTACATCTATCATGTCGAGGTATATATATCTTCTCGTACATGAGACTAGATATTAATGGATAGTCCGATAGGAGGTAAGGCAATAGACCCAACAAATAACAATTTTTTATAGAATAAACTCTAACTCATTACTTTGATAACATGTTAAGAAGTGAACTTTATACTTAATTCAATTCATCAAACCGACTTCTAAGGTAAGATTTGTTTTGACCGTAAATGATCTTATTACTAATAATTGTGCGACTTTCAAGACATTATATGATTAAATTTATGTTGAGAATGAGACATCTGAAAATAATTTGTGTGGAATGTGTTGGTCCACACATTTCAAACCAAATAAATAGCAAGTCCTGAAAAGGAAGACAACCCATGATAGAGAGTTCCTATGCACACACACATATCCATTTTCATTTGAATGGCCCCATTTGGATGCTTCTCACATAGAATTGCAAGTGGGATAATCCAAATCTATGGGAAGAAAATACACCCATTTTCAATGTAGTAGTTATTTTATTGTACTACTAACAATAATTTTATTTCAAGTAGTTATTTTCAACGTAAAAGTAATATTGAAATTATCCTATTAAATAATTTTATTATCAGTGGTTGATTCAATGTAGTAGTTATTTTATTATCTCAATTTCATTCTCATTAATTGGTTAAAAACTGTTTTTTTGTGGTCGTGGCATGAAAAGATAGAATTTACCTATTTTTATACAAATAAGATAAATAAGAAATAAGAAAATTCTGATAATGTTCAATATTTAATGTGAATTATATATATATATATATATATATATATATATATATATATATATATATATCATAATCTTAAATTCAGGATAATTAGATGATTATCAAGGTATAATAATAATAATAATAATAATAATATACGTGCGTAGGAAATTATCCTTTTTAAATTGGATTTTTTTGAAATAGTTACTAATATATTTTTAAATTTCGTACACTTTTCCTTTCTAAAAATTAAAATTATATAAACAAAAACTATATTTAATACATTTTTAAACATATTTTTATTTTCTAAATTGTGAAAAAAAAAAGTATACATGATTTTGTTTTTCAATAAATCGCAGAGAAGGTGACAAATGAATGGTAACATTAAAAAATTCACTACAATTATTATATTTATTATAAGCATATTATATAGTATATTATTAAAATATTATGTCATTTTATGTGAATATTATAATATAGAGAGGTTATACCAAACCAGCCTTAATGCTAAGTTGTTTAAATTATTTTATATTGTGCGTGGTTCAAGAAATTAGTGGTGATCTGTTAGCGGCCCAATATCGTATAGAACAGAATTTTCAAAATAATTACCATGTTAGAAGTGGGCTTTAAAGCCTAACTCAATCCCACAAAACCGATTTGTAAAGTGAGGATTGCACCTACTTATATATTATGAATTGACCTTATCTCTAGTCGATGCAAGACTTCCAACAATACTCGAAGATATTTTCAAATTATGCATATCATTTATATTATTATATTTGATGCTATGTTTTCCTTCCCTCTTTTCTTAAACAAATTGACAATTCGATGTAATATATAGATTCATAGTTCAAAAGTTTTGAAATTGATTTTAGCAATAATATTGATTACTTTCTCCCAAAAACAATTTGTTCAAATTTAAATCAACAGCCGACAACAGCTATAATTTGAATGAGTTTGATTATAAAGAAAAGAAATGCAGAAGAGAAAGATATTCTTAAGATGCTCTCATTGCTTAGCCACACGATGCCTTATCATTTCATACATCACCTACATATATCATTTTATACACTTTTCTACTTTATCTAAAACATTTTTATTACATGTTATAATATATAAAATAATAATACTTTCATTAAGTGAGTTTTAAATATATGACTGTTAACTGTATTTATTTGAATTTACATGTTAATTAATATATATATATATATATATATATATATATATATATATATATATATATATATATATATATATATATGTATATATTAAAGTTTATAAAAAGGATAATGGATCCTTTGCACGTATATTGTTACCATTTATGGTATCATGATGCAAGCACAATTATCCACTTGCACGTGTTATGCCTCCATGTCCATGCATTGTACATCATGTCTTATGTGTAACTCCAAAACAAACACTTTTACGTTCTTCTAAGTACACAAACTTTATTATTTCTATGTTGCCAGGATTTAATCCCTAGACACCATTTTCCTTCATATATTCAACAAATATTGTTATAATGTTATTGAAATTTTCTTAGAAAGGGTGACAAGAAAAAAAAACATTACATCATACTCAAATAGAACTACAGTTAGGAATCCAAGTATGAGTCTAAGTTTCACATTGGTCAGAAATGAAAAAATAGAAAACTATATAAGGATAAAAACTCATAAACTCATTGTCTTAAGGTTTTTGGTTGAGAATGATATCAATGTCTTATGTGGTTGGGCTCAAATATCATCGGTGTTGTATCTCCCAGTGAAACCTCCTCTTTCGCTGGTGTCAATATCTTATGTGGTTGGACTCATGTCTCATTACTAATACTTGTGTTAATGGAACAATGAATCCAACATTGACGATAGGGAAAATTATATTCATACTCTCTCAAGTGTTTAAAAAAATTTATTCAATAATTTACTTTTTTTTGACTTATAAGAACCCCTCTTAACTTATATGTCAATACCTATAATACTATTCGACACGTGTATCTCCACATTTCTATTTGTAAAATAAAATAAAATTTTAAAAAGTCAAATATAAATAAATTTTTTAGAATAAATTGAAGATTTTTGCTGATTATAGTTTTAGTTGAAAGGTTATACAGTTGATTTTAGTTAAAAGATAATGTATAGTTATTATTTTTGTTAAATAATAAAATTATTTTAATGTAACAGAGAGTAAAATTGTGTGGTAAAAAATGACAGAAAAGGCATTTGCAAAAAAAAGTTGTTCTCCCTTTATAATGATATAGATTTAATAAAGAGTGCATTTTTCTACTTAATAATGGCAAATACAGTTATATAAAATCGTATGTACCGGTATAAATTATCTTTGGGTTAATATCTCCCTTAATTTCTTTTACAGACATATATAAATAGGAAGAAGAATAATAAAAAAGAAATTCAATATAATTTCAATGATATGAGTCAGGATAATATTAATATCTATTGGTTAAAACAAGTTTAAAGGAATGTCTAATTGAGATTCTCCTTTTATCTTAGAAAATAATCACTTATTTTTTATTCCATAAAAAAATAAAATATAAACTACTTTTTAGTTCCTTTTTAACTTCAAAATTTTAAATAGTTTACATTTCTAATTATATGTCATATGCAAAGTTTAAGATAATATTAATTATTATTTTAAATTAATGTGCGTGTATCAATATAGAAGTGAAAATGAAAACCTCAACTATTTTTTTAAAATTTAAAAAATATAGGATTAAATATATTTTTGGGTCCCTTAACTTTAAATAAATTTTGAAATTAGTCCATTTCGAAACTTTGATCTAATTTAATGTTTTGTCTTTCAAGATACGTAGATTTACTCCTTTTAATCAAATTTTGTTAGGTTTATTTGATGTTTGTATACATTTCAGAATTGTATTTTAATTGTTTATATTATTTGACACATTTTTACTTTAATGTTTAAATATTATTATGAGACAACTTAAAATGTCAAATAAACTTAACAAAATTTAATTAAAAGAACTAAATCCACGTATTTCGAGAGTTGAAGGACTAAATTGATCTAAAGTTTCAAAATTGACTAATTTTAAAATTCACTCAAAGTTAAGGAAAAAAAAACATATTTATCTCAAAAATATATTATATTTCTTAACTTCTACACACCAACTTTACATAAAAAAATAGTGTATATATAGGAGTAACAACATAAAAACATAGGAGTATTAACCTTTTAAAACTTTAATCATTTCAACAGAAGCTCCAGATTTAAATGAATGAAACCAACCTGAGTAAACTAACCCTTTCATGATGATCCTTCTCTTAAGCAAAGATTGTTTCCAATGATAACATATTTTTTAGACTAAAAAATTCAAATGGTTTAAATTGGTAAAATAATTATTAACATTGCTTGAAAAGCACTGATTTACAATCTGTGATTTAGGAACAAAACATTTTAGAATTTGGAGTTATAAGTTTGATATGATGCCACAAAAAGTAACAAAGAAAAAACTGTTCTCAATACTCTATCCTGATCTTTGTATGAACTCAGTGCTGTTCAAACTGCAAATCACTTCTTTAGCCAAATATAGAGTATGTTATGATCTGGTGATCATTTTCATGAATTCAATGTTATGAGCTTTGAAGTTATCCATGACAGTGTCAGAATCACTTGTTAGAAATCATCTTCTCAATTTGACCGTTCTGGTTGTAAAGATCCACAATTTTCTTAGCATATGTGGGCATGTGCCTATCAGCCCTGCAAACATTACATTTCAACAATATAAACAAACTTCATATCCATAAATTATCCTAACTTCAAAGGATTAAGGAAAAAGAATCTCAGAATCTGTACAAATCAATTCCGTGTGATCAAAATTAGAGAAAAAAATCTAAAAAATACAGTCAAATCATTATGATCAATTCATACTAATTATGTTAATTAAGTTTAATGAATACTCTACATACCTTTCCTTGCCCCACAAACGATTCACGTGTAGATAGTTGCGAATGGTGTGATAATCAAGTGAATAACGTGCAAATTCAAGACCCTTAGGACCAATCTGAACATAAAAGCCAAAGCCAAAAACTTTGTTATGTCATGCATAATATACAAGTATAAATGGATAATTTGCTATGAATCTTTTACCAGGTTTAGTATAAAAGCCAGAATATTTCCAACAAATTTTGGGGCAGGTTGAGAAGGACCTCTTCCTGATCAACAATTTCAAAGAAAGAAGTAATCAACTCTGAAAGTATATACAGTAGTACTGATAAAAACAGAGAAGAGAAACTCTAAGCCTAAGATAATGTAATAACTGTCATATTCTATGTTAATTATATAGATGAATCCATAAAATCCATTTTTATCACAAAGCACATGTTATATACCTAACTTAGCTTCATCATCAGCCTTAACAGTCTCCATGACAAATGGTCGCCTATCCCCCTGAATCAAATGGAAAAAATCATACTCTTCTTTATTATAAAATAAAAATAATATGCTTATATGGAAAAGTATTTACAGAACTAATTGTTGGACTAATCTCTAGTAAGTTCTCCACAAGACTCAACATCTCTCTTCCACGCTCATTCCTGTCATATCAACAGAAAAATTGTTACGAAAAGATTAACCTATTCATACAAAGACCTCAAAATTCTTTTAACAAACTTCCTTCCTTCAATAGGTTGGATTCGTTACGAGACTCAGATACCATTGTTATGAAACGGTTAACCCACTCATACAAGACTCCAAAATTCCTTTAACAAAAATATATAAGGCTCAACCCTTCAAAAAAGGTAATGCATGAGTTGGCAAATAAACATTTCTGAAATATGAAGAACATATATGGATAAAATGGTATTGTGAAAAAAAGTAAAAAAAAAGAAAGAGACACTTGCATATTTTAGTCCATCGAGTTACCTGACTGTAACATATTGTGGATGTTGTGGCATACTGATTCCAGAATATTTTGGCACGCCCATATATCCAACCACCATGTCCTGAAAATTATTTTTCTATTCTTGATTCAAAGTTTCTTAATATGAAAAAGGATGCACAAACAGTGTGAACATCAAGCAAAACAAGCCTAATGAGGATATATCACATGGCAAAATTGGCAATAAACAATACTTCTTCATATTTCACACTCACATAAAATAGAAAGTAAATGGAAGTTTTTTTTTCTTGGAGCTTCTAGTTATATATTAACAAGATCAATTGCATGTGTATCAAGCATGAAAAATTGATTCTTACAACAGGATGAAAAAAGCATGTGATTTTTTAAGAATGAAGAGATATTCTTTTCAAGTCTATCCTACAATATAAATAAATAAATAAATGCTTAGATAAAATATAAGATCCAATCAATAAGTTGTCATAAGTAAGCTCATTGTTAGACTATATTGTCATCTTAAAATACAATTTCAGATCAAATTTAAGGCAATAAAAGGGAACTTGTAATCAAGAGTACAAAAGTAGTCACATATGTAATCCTTAATACAAACCGAATATTTAATCAAGTTTATTATGGCTTAGTATAAGATGGCAAGTTATTATGTCTTAATATTTAAGGAATAATTAACCAAAACCAATTTTGACATAATATTTTACAAACAAGAAAAAAGTTGAAACATTTTAGCATCATGGGAAGTGATTAAACAATATATGGTGAAAGAATTTGGTACGTAGACAACTTTATAAACACTTAGAAGATATTAACATAATCCTCCTAAGTTAAATTAAAATACAACTTTATAAACACTTAGAAGATATTAACATAATCCTCCTAAGTTAAATTAAAATATGTTTGTCAAAAAGACAACATGGTGAAGCAGATAAGGCAGACTTACAGCTAAAGCATTTGTATAGTCAAAACAGCTGCAAGGAAAAAAAAGTTTGACAACTTAGTGCAACATATAATGAAAGAATAAATAAGAAATTGAAGTATAAACAAAATATTGATTCCTGTATATAAATTTCATGCCATCATATTACGCAAAGTAAAATAAGAATTACCTGTAACAAGATGGGGCAATAACATCCACCAAATCATTTGCTGGCAGACAGAAATAAGGAACCTGTATGGGATAAACTTTTAAACTGAACAAAGTTTCATGCTTCAGAAACACAATGAACAAAGTACAATAAAGGGATATTATATACCTCTTCTATATGACCATCCAAATGCTTCAAGTGAACCTGCCAGAATGTTTGAAAAAGCAACTTAGGAACATAAAATAAATTGTAATACACAAAGATGTTATGATAAAGCACTGTTCTAAATAAATCAATTGGTGGTTCTTACAATCATAAATTATCAATTTATTTTCCATTTCAAAACCAAAACGTTTATTTGTCCATAACTGCTCTAAACCAGAAAGGACTTTTATGCAGAAAACCTTGTAATCTTGCATAAACTCATAATGTAGAACTGTTTCTGGTGATTCACTCGCAGCTTTTAGAAACTTATCCAGCCCTTCCCTAGTACCGTTGTCCACTGCAGAAAGAGCGCAAGAATTTACAAAATTAAACAGATGCATTAAGAAATAACTGATATTTCTGATTTTATAAATATTAAACTAATGATTTAAAGGGATATATAGCAAAACACTAGACCTTTTCCATACCACAATTTGTGCCTAAAACATAGAGCTTATCCAAATTTAAGTGATGCTCCACAGATCTTAATGCTGCAATCGAAGAAATTATTCTGCATTACAACATTACAAGTCACAATGGAGAAAATGATGAAAAACTGCAAAAAGTAAATCTTTGTAGTAGTGATACCTTGCACCTGGCAACCTACACCGCAGAAAAGAAGACGTTTGACACCAGCAGCCTATCATAATGATAATTCAGAAAGAATAACTATGAATATAAAAGCTTTCCTCTGAAGAATACAACCGATAAATTTTATAACAGCTGAAATTAAGGAACCAAATAAGCTATATGTAAAGTTTATCATGGGCAGTTCAAAGGTTGGCTTTTATTTGTATCACACAACATCTCACGGAACTTTCTCAAAGTTAAAATTTTCTTTTATATATCTAAGGCACTCTTGAATAAACAACTAGTTTAGAGATCTCTCTCATATAAGAGGCAGAAATATAGGTTGCCACCGTTCAAAGCAAAGAATAAATTTTTGAAGAACCAGATGCTCTTGGGCAATTTTGTTGCAAGTCTCTGATCGACTAAAGATAAGACAATTTCATAGTATATAAGTGGGTGCAAACCTCAGCTTAGACTTAAAGTCTACTTCTTAACATGGTATCAGAGTCATTGGTTAAAGCCTATCCTAGCAAGATTTGTGTTTCTATTGGGCCGCTATCGGACCACCCATTAATGTCTAGCCCCACGCACCAGATGTATACACCTCGGCGTGAGGGGATGTGTTGGAAGTCTCACATCAATTAGAGATAAGACAATTTCATAATATATAAGTGGGTGCAAACCTCAGCTTACAAACGGTTGTGTGAGGTTAAGTTAGACTTAAAGTTTACTTCTTAACAATGTCAAATAAACAAGAACAAAGAGAACAGTAAAACCACAAAGGAGAAATCGAATACCCGTCTTGAAATTAAATGTAATGGTCTCAAAACACTAGAATGGATTCAATTATCTCCAAAGCCAAGGTGCATAAAATGAGGAAAATATACTGAATCTCACAAAGAAGATTCTTAATACTTTCCTCATTTGTATCTCTCAATATCTCTTATATTTTGAAGAACAAAAATCAAAATGCCCTTGCTTCTCATTCCCATATATTGTTTAGCATTATGTTCTCAACATTCGACATTCCCTAGTACTGCAATCCCATTCATTTACTAGCCTAGATGATGGCTTTTCATATTAATAGATAAGTTGATTTTCTAAATAATTTAGTACAATACGCAACAGAAAATTGTATAAAAGATTTATTCAACTTAGATCATGAAAAATTCTTTCCCAATAAGATATTTTGCACACCTCAACAAGAGCCAGGGTATTGAGGTTAGGTGATAACGTTGGCTTGACACCTTTAGCAGCCAACACTTCTTCAGGTGTCCTACAAGAAATTTGAAGAAATAAACAGTGTTTTAGAAAGAAAACTACTTAATATCATGATAGGACATTAAGAAAATGCAGACCTTGCTAAAACAGGTCTTGGACCGAATCTGTCATCGGGATCACTATAATAAAACAAAGTTACATCAAAGGCATTAACAGAGAAAATGTCAGTTTCAGCAATAAAAAATTTAGCATCTTATTTACCCATCTAGAATTGAAATTATGTTCTATCACCTTTGTACACAAATGACAGCCTCGACCATGCCTGATGTAAGCATCTCTATTGCGATGGTTGTTACTATACCAGTCCATTGAGCTCCTATAAACAGAAAGAATTTTATATGTAAAACTTAGTCAAGAAACCTGGTCTAAATCAGTGGGAAATAAACAGAACTTTTGTTAATATGCAAATGCCAAATAAGGAGAATTTTTTATATATGTCCATATCAATGTGTTAAACAGTGTTCTTTTCATCTTTTTTTTATTTTTGTGGAAATCGGTTAATATATATAAAGAATAAACATCCTCATGAGTCATAACTTCTTGGCTTTCCACAGAAGCATAAAATATAGAATCAGCATTCAAATTGGTCTCCAAATTATGCAATCATTTAGACCCTTTGTTTAATTTACATTACGATTCAGTTCGTCAATTAGTCAAATTTGTTTCACATGACTTTATTTACTATATATGATAAGGTCAATGACATTATGAGAAAGAATCTTCTGTTCGAAGACCCTCAAAACTGACAACACCAAACTCAGAAGAATGCATAAGTAACAAAGACACCAAAATGAGAAAGAATCTTCTGTTCCCAACTTAGAAAAAATACCTTCCACAGGGAGAAGTTTCCGAGCATATAAAAGTTCCTCATATACCCCTAAGTAGGTCTCATCCATGTTATCAGTTTTCCTTCCTCTACCATGAACAACGGGTTCCAGTCTCTGAAAGGGAAAACAATAAGCAACTTTAGTTAGGCAAAATATTTTTACAAGACTAAAACAAAGGGTGGCACCTAGCTTATGCATTGCAGATATATAAGCAACAGAGGAAAGAAAGAGACTTACTTCAATCCTGGACATTCCATCTCCCAAGAAAGCACATGCATTCTTGACATGGGCAATGTAATATGTATCACACAACCCACAACGACTGTCCCAAAAGAACAATAACAATAACAAAACCAAACCATGAGAACTAATCACATGGAAAGTTATGTGGCAACTACAACATGTTCCATAACTTAATGAATAAAAGAGTTCATGGTTATGCACTCTCAATGTAATAGTCTGTTAACAGAAATCTATGACTTTAAAGATAATTATAGTATAAGTCAATCATTTTTCATTATACAAAAATGATTTATGCTTGAATTATGTGTAAACTTCTTTACTCTTTCAAATACATACCCTTTTTCTATTCTGAATAGAAATGGGGATAACTAACACATTCACACAAACACAAAGTATGTAAGTATATACCTGCAATGATCTTTTGCTGGGTAGATGCCACCTGGTGGGATAGGTTTGGACTTTTTCCTCCAATCCTTTCTCAAAGAACTATCTGTATCTGATTCCCAAAATGGAAGTAAAGGAAACAAGAGATGGGTGAGAAGAGAATGAGATAAAGTATATTAGAGAAATTCAAGGGTTGTTGTGAGGATGAAACCTTTGGACGAAGAAGAACAAATGGAGAGGGAAATTGGTAGAGAGGAGAGGTTGGCATGGAGAGATAAGATAGACATAGCTGAGTTGAAGTGGAAGAACTGAGATTTGATTAGTGACAAAGGTGACTTAGATTGTGCATTGTTGTAGCTTCTGCTCCACTAGTTCATAATGATGTGGCCCCAACATGCCACGTACAAACAAATATCTAACAATTTTTCTTCATTTTATTTTATTTTTTTGTAGTAATACTTAGTATATTTTAAGATATTTTTTTTTTTTTAGTAATACTTAATATATTTTAAGATGATTGTAGTTTGAGTATTTTGTTTTTTCTAATAGAAGTAACAATAAATTTTATTTATTTAAATAATTTTATATTTTTAATAAATGCATTATTTACAAATATTGACATAATTCATCTAAATATAATTAAAATATTATTGAAAACTAAGACAGAAAATTTAAAATTATTTCCAAAACTTTAAACTTCAGTTGTTTTCAAATGGGGAAGTATATATTATATGAAAATTGAAAGATTTAGAAAGTATAATTTAATTATTTTCATTTTTCCAATCGGTGCTATAAAAATATTTAGTTAAACATATCCGTGTCCTGACAGTGATTGGAGAGGGCGCACATTTGCGTATACGTAAAGATTTCTATTACTTAGAAAAAAGGATTTTCTTTTTCATTTCTTTAGTGTGTTACACTCTTTTATGGATATTTTCATTTTTCCTAATTTACAATGTAGGTTTTTGTTAGTATTTATTTTATTTTGGCCTCTCTTTTTTTTCTAATTTTAGTTTCTAGATTAAAAAAATGCAATTCTGTTCTAATTTTAAATTTTACATATACTTATTTTATTATTCGGATTCACATTCATTTAAGATGCTATTAAAAAAATATTTTAAATAATAAAAAATAAATATGAAATTGTGATAGCAAATAATCTACAGGACTTCGTTATGTAAAAATATCCTCTAAAATCTCAAACGAATACTCCTCCCTGATAATGATAATAATCTTAAAAAATAACTATAATAGCGTACAGTTAAATCTTGTTATTTTATTTTTTAACAATTGATTAATTCTTTAATGGCTTTCACTTCAGTTGGTGGGCGGAGACTGGAAAGACAATTCGGAAAGCTTTCCGGAACTACAAAATAATAAAGCGAAATTTCTCTTCACACTTTTTAAAAGAACATTTCTGGAATAAATTGTAAATTGCTTCTGGGAGTTTTATTTCATGATGAATATGAAATATTCTAACAAGTAATCGGAGATACTAAAAATGAATTCCAATTCTACGTTCTTCTGGTGCCTTTCGTCAATGTTGATTAGAAAATAGAAATTTTCAGGTACCTTCTCTCATACACTCGTAGGCACTTTATTAAAATTGTTTAAAATCCCGAATTTGAATTAGTCTCCTTGAAACAAGGAGAATACCCTAAAATTGGAGTACTTCAACAATTTTCACTCAATCAGCAGAGTTTTAGAAAGAAAAAAAAAAAGTAAGAAAATCTGTAACATTCCTCATTTCAATGCTTGAGTTTTGAAGGTAATTAATTAGACAATCCAACTGAAACTGTTGAAGCAATAACTAGTAAATGAAGTTCACTGTATATACTAAGGAAATATAATGTTCATAAGTGAGGTGAAGCACTGAAAATACAGACTCCAATTACATGTCAATATAATAATCTTCTGTTTGCACTTCTATCTAGCATATACATTCAACAAATGTTCTCACATCTCATTTTTCTCTAACAACTCATCTGTCTCTCTCACTAAGCTTCTTAGTACAGTCTCTTTCATACCCCAACTATTATACCCACAAAATTTGTCAATCAAAGAGATAAAACGGCACAACAGATTTTATTACCATCTTCCAAAATAATTGCAGCCAGTTCACCACCGATCAATAAGCAGCAGCTCAGAGAAAGTCAACTCTTTTCAAGAATTTGTTGTATAATTCACTCAAAATTTACAGATCGCGACCTCCACCCTGTTGAGGAGGTTACAAGAACAAAAAGCAACTCGGTAGACTTTTGTCGACATGTTACTCATGGATCTGGGGTTGTTGAAATGTGCTGATTCCTTTTACCTTGGTGGCAACTGGGAAACAGCTTCATGATTCATCCAAACAGTTGAGTAAGACTTTGGTGACAACGAATACAAGTCCGATGTAAATCCCATCAAAGAAGTTTGCTGGTTCTCCTTTTTGAAGGTCCTCCAGGAAACAGCTTCATAATCCATCCCAACACCCTTTCCACAACCTAGTACCACAAAATCACATCAATTCCTTTTTCTTCATTTTCAAGTTTTCTAATCTCTATAATCTTAACTGCTTCATATGGTTCCAGCACAAACCCACTACTTCTAACTAACAACATAAACCAGGTCTCTAATGTTTCATATAGATATCTGCACTACTCGCAAGTAGTGAAGCTTTCAGTTATAAAATAGTATTCTGGGATTCGTCATCAAAACCTCAAAATAAAAACGATGATGTATAAATTACGTTGCACACTAGACATGCAGACGATATGATCACATGACCAAACTACAGTAAAAATTAGCATAGGTTACCTCGTCACCCTCATCTGCATATGGGATGTTCTCATACACACTGCGGGAATCTGGTTGCTTAGTAGAAATATTTTCATGGACCATGCTTTGAGCAGTCAAAAGCTCTAATCTTTGTGTCTGGACCTCAAGTTTTCGGGACAACTCCTTGTTTATTTCCTTCAACCAGGAAAAGAAACAACATATATTACCAGGTTAGACTAAGACAACCAAAATAACAAAACAGACCACAATGTGACAAACTAAGGCAAGGAAATTTTCTATAATTTAACTAACTTTAGAGAAGCAGCTCCCACATTTTTATTAGTGTTGCAAATATATTCCTAAATCTGTAATTTGAATTTAAATAATTTAGATTTCACGAATTATTATGTTTCACATTCTAAGGATGTCGTTTATCCTTTTGATTTAGGACGCTAGCAGTTCAACTATAAGATTACAAGTATTTAAGTAAAATAACGAGCTATTCCGCGTATAACATCTCCTATTTTAAAATTATTTTTTCTACATTTAATACAATGCATTCTAATTGAAGTACCTTCATCCTGGAACACTCAGATGATTCCAATGTCAAGACTCTTATCAATTCTTCTTTCTCTAATGACAGCTACACATAAAAAGGTAGACAGGTTAATGTGGGCTTGTTTGATAACAGTTTCACACTACTCTAGAAAAATATGGAAAGCAATACGGATGGCAAAAGAAATTCTCTAAATAGTAAACAGAAAAGAGGCGCGGTATATGCCACCCACCGAATTCTCAACAGACCGAACCCTACCTCAGAAATAAGTGCATTAATGTTCTCAATCATTCTCATTTGATCATGAGGAATATTAACAGAAGAAACGCCAAGAGATGAGCGTCTAGTTTCAGGAACTAAGGACGATGAACTAGAGGCCTCAGCAGCATTATCATTGATTTCGGGGTTAGAAGAGTTAGAAGCTGGGTCTTCACTTGCTGCATTAAATATAGATATATAAACATAACGATATACTAATCCAGTAAAATACTAAAAGCAATAGCAAGTACTTTAATCAGTATCAGTTGCTAATCAGTATCAGTTGCCAGCCAGTCATGACTCATGACTCAAACAAAAATCCTTGAATGAAGACGAGCATATGATCCAAAAGAAATCGTTATTAATCTTTCGTGACTTTAACCAAAAAGAGCAAATACCAACAAATGTTACATTCACCGTAAAAATATAAGAAAGAACACATGATTATATATGCTGGAAAAATCGGATACCAGATCTTGGTTACGTTACCCGTGTATTAGATATTCTTGCAATAAGGGAAAAGCGGGATGGGTGGGGAGTGCTGATATTATTATCATTTTAGTAAACTACTGTTGAGAAAAGACTAGTTGTATCAGCTGTCAGAAAAATAGTCTTGTACAGCTTATGTAGTCTGAAAAGTCTTTACATAGGTGCAGGTTCTCCTAGTCTCAACTGATCGTCCTATCATCCATAATATATATTTATATATTAAAGTACACTTAGTGCAACAATAAGTAAGACCAGTCACTTTTAATTTGGAACATGTTTTACTTTACGTTAACAGTCCAAATTTAGCACTTAAAATGCGACTTACGATGAAGGACGAGAGCTTTGTCATACTTGTTTGCCGCTAATGCCACCCAGCTCACCACACCGGCTAATGTCATATCTCATAGTAGCACATGACCACAATTTAGCATTTTATAATGTTAACTAAATGTTGAAATCATGTCTCTTTCACTAATTGATGCTTTTTTAAAATACTCTAATTTATGGTGTTCATGCCTAATATGATATGATTCTGAACACTGTTTATTTCTAGTTTTTGTAAATAATTTATAACACAAGAAATGTATTTTTGGAAGTTCTTATTATTGAAATAATGTAACTTCGTGCAGAACTTGTCTTGCTTAATGATAACATATATTTGATAACATTTCTAGTTAATGTTATGCATACAGATACAGGAACTTCCTTTGAAGAGGCTATACCGCCAAATTCTTCAAGTGTTGAAGAATTTAATATCAAACCCTGTGTTGGGATGGTTAAGAGTGTGGATAGGATCAGAGCGAGATGGTGGCACTGTGGCGCCACAGCAACAGTTTGCTGCACTTGCGACAGTGCAATGAAGCCATACTGAAGTTGTTCTCTTGTGGTCAGTCCCCTGAAGTAAAATGCTCGGAGAGTTTTATGATAGGGGACAACTGGTTTAAGATGAGAAGACAAAAGCTTACTTGTGAAAGATGGGTCACGTGATGAGTTTTAGTTATTTAATCTAAACCATTGATTTGAAATCAAATAAATAGTCCAAATTAAGAGCAACATTCTAAATTTACTCCAAGAGTAGGTGGATCCCTCCCCTCTATACATACATATATATGTATGCATATTGCTGCTGAGCATAGATATTCACTCAAGTCTTTCCAGCAAACTCTAAATCTTCAAGTATAATAACATAATAAAATAAAATGAACCTAAGCTAAGTATATTACATCAAATATTCACATGATTGCCTACGTAAGAACTTTTATAGACCTTACACTTTTTTCTGTTTTAAGCATATTTTATTAGTGGGTACTAAGCATTTCATTCTCTTATTCCTACTTAAGAATAAGGGAACAAAGAAAAAGGCTTCAGTTGAAGATTAGTATGCAAAATTGCCCAATTGATGCCGAATACACAGCATATGTAAATTGAAAACCATAAAGAATACCAAAAACAGACAAAAGTAATAGCGCTAACTAAGGCAAACAAACCTAAATCCTCTGTGGATGTAGAAATATCCCTTTTACTAGTTTGACTCTCGATAGACTTTCCAGTCGTTGAAACCTTTCGCATCTTAGAAAGCAGCAGCTTCTTTTCTGTATCAGGGTAACAGCAAAGAAAGAACACGGGTTTCTGAGTTCACAATATTTCAACTTAAACAAAATTTGTTTGCATTTGATTCGTATTAAGAGGTTGCAATGAATGGTTTACTAGGATTTTTTTACCACATCTCCAATATTTTTGTCTTCATAAGGAAAAGACAAGTAATTCAAAAGGACAAAATGAATTAATCACATGATATACACCAATAAAAAGAAAAGGTCCAACAGATAAATTCACTTAACTCTAATATATCCAGAAAAAGATAAACAGTTAAAAGAGATAAGCATAAAAATAATTCTGCAATATGCACTATGATAGATTTCCTAACAGAAAAAACAATAAATGTAAAAACCATCAACAATTTAAGTCCAGAAAATATCAAAGTAGGCATGCGTTAAGACTTCCATGCAAAAGATAGTATTTGTTTCAGAAACAACAGCTCAAGAAAATAAAAAAATACACATAGAGTTATAGATATCAGACTTGACAATGTCGCAAAGTTAAAACTAAGGATAAACGGTTTTTTTGATAGGTAACCACCAAGTGAACCTAACTACGGACAATAGTAATTGTGTAACATTTGTCTCTACAAGCACATAAGATCAGCATTATTTTCAATAATATAAAACCTAAAGACTAAAAGCAAAGTACTCAGATTATTGGAATTTGGATAATGAATATTATCTGTTTGTATGACTGTAAGCTAGAGAGAGGCGTCATATCTACAATCCAAAAACATTTGTTTTCTATTTTCTATTCTCATTGTCAGTTTATAAGCTTCAAATAATTATAGGCGCCAACATTAAACAAAATCCGGATGGCCAATAATAAATAAAAGTTAAACTTCAAATAAAACATCAAAATTCGTCAAATTGAAATGAAGAATAAAAAACAGCTAAAGTCCGATTACCTTCTTGTAGAGCATCAATAGTGGACTGCAAATCATGGCGGTCTTTATCTAGGCTAGAAATTTTCTTTCTGCAATATTTATTATGAACAGTTATTGCCCTAGATGAAACAAGAAAAATATTTTAAAATGCCTAAGAAACAACAAAATAAAAAGGATATGAGGAGCTGACATAAAGTCAAATTCCATCAGAATGAGGTCAATTATATTTAAACTAAAAAATGTAGAAAAAGGTATCTATACAATAAAAGCTTCAATGTCTGGCTGCCAACCCAATGTTAGATTAGTGCCAAAAACAAAATTAAATTCAGTGAAAGGTAATTTCAATTGTATTTTCTCAACCACCAAAAATTAAATGTGGGTGATTCTCCCAAATAATTCCATAAAATTCTCTTAAAACACTAGGAAATTACATTTTCATATTTTACCAGAAAAAGTAAGAACTTCCAGGAAAAGAAATCTCCATGCAAGAAACATAAGCATGGGAGGGAAAACCAAGTATGAGATTTCTTTTGCTTATTTCTTCAGAAATAAAGCCCACTCCAGTAACTCTGCACCAATTACCCAAACATGCATGAAATGTGGTGTAAGAACAGATTTCTTAAAGGCTTAGGCAGAAAATGAAGGATAAGGAATGGCGTCGCTTTTTTTTCTTTCATTCTTTGGCTCTAACTAACATCCTAGCGCCACTTCAGCTATTCACCAATGACCTCAAATTTCTTTAACTAACTATGCTTTGAGCTTGTCCAATGATTTAAAATATTCAGAGATACGACAAAATACCATCAAATTTGGATATCAAAAACCACAATTGCAAGATTAAATATAAGACCAGACTTCCTAACACAAATACCCTTCATATTAGTGCTATCTTTTTGGCAGGAATCAATGATTGAATATTCAACAAATAAAAATCTTGCCATCTATAGTTCATTTGAAGGATATTTAAAACCTCAAAAGTACCTGTATGAAGAAATTTCAGCTTGTGCATTTTGCAACTGCTTCTCCAGCTTTAGCTCACTGGATCTTAGTCTGAGTGCCTGACACGTTTGTTGAACACAACAGATTAAAGCTATAATCTAATATATTTTTTATATCTATACACAAAAAACTACCTACATGAGTTAAATTGGAACATTGACATTTGCACCCCATGATTTAGGGGATAGACATTACATAACCACTCTGCACACATTGAAATATGGATGTTGAACTCTTTTTAAACAAGTGAACCGTTTAGCACTTCAAGCCCGGACAGTGCACTGGTCCACTTTACTTGTATTGAAAGTTAATTTAATTATAAATTCTAAAAAATGGAGTTACCCTTCCGTTATAAAGGCTTCTTAACAAATCAGATATCAGTTCTCCTAAAAACATTCAATTTTTCAGAGGAAGTTCATCAATGGCTTTACATCTCTGTTGTCTAAGATACAAATATTCGTAGTTATATTATATGTAAATTTTTCCACAGTACAAAATCAATTTTTTTCTGATATGTGCTACAAATAATCCAAGCTATTATACTTTTCTCTTTTGAAGTCTCCATAAAAAAATTATTGGATCATTAAACTCAGACCCTTCCTAGGATAAGATGAAGGGTTGACACTGAACATGAGTTCAAAACATAAAACAAGAATGAACCTCTAATATAAATTTATATTCAAAGAATAAGGAACATACGTAGATAGCAAAATGCAAAATAGAATCTTCAAAACTTGTATGAAATTACTTTTAAAGTTCAATTATGTGTGCGTATATTAGTTTAAGAATCATATATATATTAGACATATATATAAGTTTAAAAATTACAAATTTACTTAAAATTAAAAACATATTCATCATTAGCAATAAAAAATAATCTTAAAAAAAAACAACTCAAAAACAACAAAGAAAGGGAAAGAAACAAAAAGGAAGAACAGACTGCACAGACAACACAAAAGCAGCAGAAAATTGAACAGGGATGGGGCTGCAACACATCTGGGTTGGCTCGAGATTGTGATTGATGGCGTCACCAAGGAGTTTTATCCAAGCACAGAGAAAAGATGCATTTTTCCAGCTTGTGCACACAAAAATAGGGCATTTGGCTCCTTTGACTGAATGAAAAGGGGACAAAGTCGTCTGATTAATTGAGTGGCAACAAAACACATTTTATAACATGGCAAACAGTCCAAAGGAGTTTTTACCCCACTGTTATAAATTAAGATTGAAACTTTCACAAATGAACATCATTTCTAGAACCGAGGTAAGTACCCAAATACCCAATTGCTAGAACAGAATCCACCAGCGTGCACAACCAATATTGTGCAAAACCAAGCTGGTGCACAACAAACACCCTCACTAAAAAGTAGTGGTGTTGTTGTGTTGCAAGCAATTCCAATGTCAGTATCAGGTCAGCTTGGCTCTTCTTGGAATTAAAAAATTTCCCATGCTATTTCAACTGGTTCCTAGAATAGTTTGGGTCTCTAGATTCTACGGAATTTCCACAATGGGATACATGCCT
The DNA here is from genome assembly GCF_037176805.1 of Vigna unguiculata. Lineage (NCBI taxonomy): Eukaryota > Viridiplantae > Streptophyta > Magnoliopsida > Fabales > Fabaceae > Vigna > Vigna unguiculata. Next base: position 5,282,608 of record NC_140798.1, read on the forward strand.
ACAACAAAAAGGTTTTTGATCAAGAACATTCCACCCACATACATGTTATCCTTCGGTATGTTAAGAGAATTTTGAATATGTCGTGTATCTAACGATAGAAGCATAATGAGAAAGTCAAAATAGTTAACTTATTAGTTTCATTGATATGATTCATTTCATGATAATTCCTTCAACAAATCATTAGAAGATATATCAATAACACTATTTCTTAATTTATCATTTCTATCTGTTTTGCATAACCTTTTAGTCATCAATTAATTTCAGATGACAGTAGAGTAGTTAATCAAATATCAGAAAATGCCAACATGATGAAGATTAAAAAATTTCAAAATAAGTGAAGTTAACAACAGGATTTCAGATAAAATATGGGAGAAATTATATTTTATCCTGAAAAGAACAAAAGGCAAACATACCAAGAAAAATCAGTACCTTCTCCTCTAAACCAATAACTTCAGATGCTAATAATTTTGCACGCTCATCAGCTGCATTACATTCTAGTTGAGCATTTGTATATTCACTCTTGAAAGCCTCAAGCTCAGCCTGTTGACACGAAACCAGTCTATTTTCAACCAAAGACAATCAACAATAATGTGGCAGAAGTTAAACCAAGCTTAATGCCCTAAAACCTTTAGCTCCAAAATAGGACCACAACAATCTTAGATTTCGGGAAAAACACCACACTGCAAAAATCATTGAAGACACTTAAAAAAGAATATACGAGAAAAAGAGCTCGAGGGATTTTAACTTAGATCTTTTTACTGATTCAGATTTATATATTGGATTGGTAGCTTAAACAGGCTTTTGCAGAAATTAAGGAAAGATGACAAAACAAGAAAAGCCCCTAGGATACTACTAGGTTTCAAATAGATACAGTGCAGCAATTCTTGCTTGAAAGACAATATAAACTATTCTAACACTCCCTTCAAGCTATATACAAATTGTATGTTCCAAGCTTACACCGCAATAGTTCTTGCTGGAAATATAATATAAACCACTCTAACACTCCCTTCAAATTAGAGCATAAAAATTGTGCGTTCCAAGCTTGGAACATATAAATTAAATCCAAGCTCCTCTCAAGGAATTTGTCACTACATTTCAGCCAAAAGTTTGAATAATATGATTAAAGTTTCCAAACCAAGCATGTGAAGATTACTTGAGACCATAGATGCAAATCAATTCAAACTCCCTTTAAAAGCAACAAAACTATCCTGTAGGTTACTCCATGTAGATATCCTCCTCAAAATCACCATGAAGGAAAGAATTCTTAATATCCAATTGATGAAGACACCAATGCCTAAGAGTTACAATAGCATAGAAGAGCGGAACAATAGTCATTTTAGCTACATGAGAAAAAGTACAAATGTGATCCAGACCATATATCTGAGTATAGCCTCTGGCCACCATTTGAGCTTGCAAGCGATCAACCTCACCATTTAGCTAACATTAATGGCATAAACGTATCTCCAACCAATTGGCTTCTTCCCAAGTGACAAAAGAACTAATCCCCATGTATGACTATGTTCAAGAATTTGCCACTTGTTGCCAATGTTGATAAGTGATGATAGGAAACTACAATGACTTTAGAGGGTTTGAAGTAGCATAGGAACTTGGAGAGTTATCATGAGCAGGAAAAAACAAGGGTTCAACCACTGTCGGAATGGGAGAGACATGTTGGATAGAATCAACTTTGTGAAGAGAAGGGAAGAAAGATGTCTCTTCAACAAAAAAGTGAAACTTGCAGGCACATAGTACCTTTTTGTTTCAGAAGAATAACAACAATACCATTTTTGAAGACAATAATATCCTAGGATGACACATTTGATGGCTCTTGCCTATAGTTTGTCAAGATCTAGAGACAAGTCATGTATAAAACAAACCAAATACATGAGGAGTATCATGAAAAAGAGATTCATTTGGAAACATAGAAGCATAATGAATTTTATCATCAAGGGACAAAGAAGACCTTCTATTGATAAGAAAACAAGTTGTAAAAATAGCATCACTCATTGATGAACTAGTATATTACTACCAAGTAATACGGTATGTACAGCTTCAACCAAGCATATATTTTTTCTCTCTTATATACCATTTTGTTGAAGTGTTACCAGAAACATGTTCAGGAGCACCTAAGTTAATTATCCATGGATTTTGACTTTCCATGTATTGTGAGATGTAGATTGTGGACAAACAAGGGTGTGTAGAAGTTTGTGCTCGGCTATCGGATTTTAACCTCCAATATTCTTCACCAAAAAACTTTGATTCGTCTCTTTAAGATTTGCAGATATTTGATGTCTTCTTAGGAAAGCCATGCAACATGTAACAATTGTCATGAGTATGATACATTCTATTACAATAAGAGCATCGATGACATCCTCAGCCACCATGCCCTCCTCAATTGCCACTAACTCACTTCCATGATTAGAGACTATGGGAGAAGCTTTAGCATACTCATGAGGATTTCTAAATTTTAAAATAAGAACACAATAAGAGTAGAAATGTTGTTAAGTTCTTCATTGATGAGACTTCTTGACTGGTTAGGATTTGATCCCGAATATGATCAAAATCTTGATTCATTGCACGAAGAGTATTCACAATATGTAACTTACCCAACTTTAACTTGATTTCTTCCAATGAGTTAGCTACTAAGAACATTTTTAGTTCCTCAATAAAAAGTAATAAAAGATGTTATATCATGATCCATTTAAGATATTCCAAATTATGAGCAGACTCATAAAATCTCTAAATGTCATTTGCAAAGATGTTTTGAACATGCTTCCCAGAGGATTTATATGTTTTGGGTGTTCTTAGGGTTCCACTGTATTCAATCACAGATTGCCACAATAGTGTACAAAGTTGGAACCTCAACTTCTTCCATTGTTCAACATTTGATGATGCCACACTCTTTTTTTTTTCCAAGTGATCATGAAAACCTTAGCAAAGAAACCAAAGTTCAACAGAAGCAAACCAAGATAAAAAAATTTAACATTCAGCTTTTCCAAAATAATTTTTGGAGACCAAGAAAAGAGTGCCAAGTCCAGCAGATAAATGTTCCACAGCTGTAGTAGAAACCCCGAAAAAAAAACACTTAGAAAACAAAGGAGAACTTGCTTATTGTTAAAGAAAACCTACACATGAACAATTCGAAAAGCTAAGGTAAGGGTTGGAACAATGACAGAAGAAGTTGACAAAACTCATGGAGGCAGCACAACGGTGTTCCAGTTAGGAATGCTGTGAGTGAGCAAGACACCTCTGACTGAGCTGCATAGAGAAACAGTATGTGATGGAACATGAGGGAGAACAAGTCTTTATGACCAATCAGGTTGGGCTTCCCTCACAGAGGCATTTCAGATCACTCTACTGCTTAAATCAAAGGCAGCAGGGGAAAACACTTTCTCACTGGACAAGACAGGCAGATCGGGACTGACCTGCTCTAATACCAACTTAAAAAACAATATACGAGAGAACGAGCTTGAGAATTCTTAACTTAGATCTCTCTCTACTGCTTCAGATTCATATATTGACAAGGATCAGTGGCTGACAACAAAAGCTTAAGGAAAGAAAAAAAAATCCCGAGGATAATCGAAAAAAAAAAAAAAAACCAAGGATACATACAGAACAACACAACAACTTTTGTTTAGAAGATAATATACATTATTCTAACAATGACCATATATGTAGATTTGAAAAATGCAAACAGGAACCCAATATCAGTATTTTACAGATAAACTGCACAAGATTAAAAACAGACAAAGTGTTGTTACATACAAACCATGATTGGCACCAATGGTGCTTTTTCAACAAATCGCCATATATAGCAGGTTTTAAATGTTGGCAACAATGTGAGCGACACCCATGGCATAAAAGGGTGGAAAAGGCTTTAAAAAGGCCATCTGTTCTGACCTATACTTGGTCTAAAATAGGATTTAAAACCTAAAACATTAGGGAACAGTCACAAACTTTTTCTTACTACCTTCATAACCCATAAGCATCCAAACATTTAGTCAAATACTCTTAAAAGCTTTATCAATGCCCCACCCCGGGGGCAGGCAACCTCTGTCCTCCTTTCTTAGAAATCTTTCAGGAACAACTTTCAGGGCCTTTTTGGTTTTTTATTTCTTTATGGGAATATTTTTATTTTTCATTATTTATATTAATTATTTATCTTCTTTAGATAATAATTCTTTTCAATTCTGTTTTTTTAATATTTATACCTCTTTTTAACTCTTCCTTCTAAATTATGTTTTATCCAATTCTTTTTAAAGTCTATGCTTCTTTTTCTTATATTTATACTGCTTTATAATTATTTGCTTTCAATAATTATACTGCCAATTTTTTCAATTCTGCTTTGTTAGCTTATTCTTTAAATATTCTTTATTCAGTTTATTCCATATAGCTTTCTTAATGTGTAATATACACACACAAACATGTGCTAATTTTATTTGGTCTGCCATGGCTTCCACCATAAGCCGCCATGCCATCAATTATTAACAATACTGATAATCACATATACTTAATAAATAAGAAAAAAGATTGTGGAAAGCGCTGAAAAAGATTGTATAAACAAAAGGTAATTGATGATCATGAACAACTTTTGTTGTTTTAGCACATTTCCTAAATTTGTGGCTACCCAAATAAGCCTTAGTGGTGCACCATTTCAGGAAACCAAGGATATAAAGTGAAATGGAAGGGTATCAAGAAAGTGAAAACAGCTATCGTGTTTACCAAATTATATCATTCATAATCCAGACAAATTGATACAAAGAGCCATCCAATTAATCCAACCATAAACTTTCTACTTACTGAAGACATGGGAAGGAATCACAATGAGCTCAATAAGAAGCTCAATTCAACAAGCTCTGTGCGCATCGCTTAATTAGATGCTTGATTATCTTTGCATCAAGTTTTATATGAGGCTAAGTATACTATTTCAATCAAGCTTAAGCCCCCTAATATTGCAGTTCAAAAGACTATGAGCAACTTGATTGATATATAAAATATTTTTTAATATTTAACTTATAATAACTACAACATTGTAATAATAATTAAATTTATAAAAATATTTCCAATATATGATCTAGTAATATAAATATAAGCAAGTGCGCAAATGAATTTGCAAAGCTACCAGCACAGCCAAAAAATTATGCAACTAAATGGCAAAAAGGTAGTGTTGATACAAACCAGTTGGGCTTTGATATCTTCTTGTAACTTCTCCATATCTGATTTTAATTGGTTGACAACACTTCTCTACAAAAACAAGGAAACAAAAAATTGTTGTGACTGCTTCATATCCTTACAAACAACTATCTTACCACAAGTAAACTTGATGCACCAAGTTAAATTCAAAATACGGTAAGAAACTAACCCGCCGACTAAAAAAACTACACCAGCCTAATTAAGTTCCTTTATACACCCACAATTGAAAGACCAAAAAGCAAGAGACATTTACACTACAACAACTAATTAAGTTCCTTCACACACACAATCACAGGCCAAAATTTTCAGATGTTTGATCTAATATAAAAGGAGTACAGTACAAGTGCCTCCAATTACTGGAAACCTGTTGCTCTTCATATTAAATTATTAAAATTAAATAGCACCAAAAGAAATATCATAATATGCGCAATGACCGGTAGTTCTGAAACACCGAGGCATGTTTTATAACTATAGTAACTAATAAAGTTGTCACTTACCAGTAGTTTAGGTTTTAAGAGAAAAATAGATTAGAAAACAACGTCAAAGAAATTAAAAACAGCAACAGTGTCAAACTTGAATATTCCTCAAAATTATATACTGCAATACATGGGCAAACCTGTTGATTATAATTATCGGTTAGAGTTGAATTTTCAGCAGCTAGTGACTCGGCTAAAACTTGAGAAGCCTCAAGAGCACGTTGCAAGGAAAACTTCTCTTTTGTTAGATCTTCAATATACTGCAAAATAAAAAGAGAACAAAAATATAAACAAATATAACCTTTATTTTTTCCCATATAATAATAAAGGAGTGGAAAATTAAGATGTCTATAACATGAGTGCATTTTCACTGGAATAATTTCAATACCGACTAAAAAAATTACAATTTACAAATTCAGTTAAAGCATCACAATTACAAACTTTTGCAAGTTGAGAGACATAGAAAAGACCTACAGACCAAACAAATATGCAAAGCAGAATGTACGAGTACCCACAGAAGAAAGAATAAACTAAAGCACAAAAGATAAGATACAAATAAATTGAGCTTCTAATGCTGCTTGTACAACCAATATGCATCATTTCATTGTTGCAAGTTCATCACTCAGATAAAATACCTTTAGACCCACAAACCAAAGAAAGAATCAACTCATAGTTGACATATCAAAAGTAGAACCCTACACTAGTAAATAGTGAGGTTACACCCCTAGTGTATGACAGATACAAGACCAATTAATAAAATAATAAGTTATAATATCAGACACAAGACAGCACTAGAGTTTGCTGTCCCAGAGACAAAAGTCTCCAACCAAAGTATTCTCTGACCACAAACTCAAAATAACTTCACACTGGGTAATTACAAAACCTACTATCAGATGGAAAGACCACGTACAATAGGGTTATTTTGAACATATAACTATCACTTAAAGTTTCTAGTACAAACTGTTTTCTAAAGCAGTTATTTGCAACACCTAAATGTCATCCTGAAGTTTCTAACAGAGAACTGTTTTATAATCAATTTGCCACTACATGACAATTTAGCTTCTAACACTCATAATAATTAAACTACCTCCAATCCGTTAATGGAACTAACTTGGATATAGTTACCACAAATAACAGACTAATAACTAATATCCTGCTGCTTGAATGGATGAACCAATATGATGGATGATTTCTATCCACATTCCATTGGTATAAACTAGACAAACATAAATATCACAATCACGTACGGAAATATCTTAGTTCTAACCTACTGACATTTCTTTCACAATTTAAGCACAAAATCATAAAAATTTCTCCAACTCTAATAAAAAGTAGGCACATGTTAGCTCATATTTAGCATATCAAACATATTCCCATCAACCAGATGCTTGTACAAACAGACATTTGTAGCTGGTAAATTAAGCAGAAAACAATAAACAGAACAAAATCACTTTTTTTATACTAACTCATCAAAAAAAGCATCAACAAAGTAAAGCAGTAATCCATCATATAACAGGCTCCAAGAAAGTAATATCATGACTATAACTAGCACAAATCACCTGTTCTAAAGCAGCAAAGTCTTCATTTTTTGAAGATGAGTAATATGCATTCTTCTCCATGCCATTTTCCTTAGCACTTAACAGAGTACCAAGATTATCATTATCAACAACAGAAGGGGCTAAATGCTCAAGTGAACTATGAACATTCTCAGTCTTAAAATTTGGGAAAAGCGGCACACTTTTAGACTCTTCCAGTGGCTTAGGGAAATAAGTAGAGCCTGGTATATCATTGCTGCTTGATTCTAAATGATTGGACACAGAGGAACTTTGCTCTGATTGAAGAAATGGAGAGCCCAAAGAAGTCCTGGAGACATTTAGAGAATCAAGAAAAGATGGGCGTGACCTCCTAGAACTAGATTCCACTGGCAATGGAAGTATTTGTGTATTATAAGAGGAACTTCTTGCTTCGAAACCTGTGGAATGAAATTTTGGCATAGTTGCACCATGAAGACTAGGCAGATTATTATCAGAGCTACTAAACTTGGAGCTGAAAGACTCACTGAAACCTGAAATAAAACATATATTATGCACAACTATGTCGGCAAAGAGCACTATGTGATTGTCAGGTTGTATGCATGAAAAAGGTAAACAAGAAACAAATTACAAAAATTTGAAACTATAAAAGCAAAATGAAAAGTAAACTATTACCTCCAGAAAGCGAATTATGTGAGTAGCCACTATCTAAAGTGCTAGAATTTGTCAGCTTGATTTGCTGTAGAGCATCAACAGAGTTTTGAGGTATGCTTTTTGAAGGAAAATGTGAAGTGAGATTATCAGTAACCGCATAATCCTTCAACGAGCTGTTACTCTTGTTTGACTGGTCATCATTCATCCCATGTAAACTAAATTGACTAGCATTACTATCAAATTCTTGACTTTCTTGCGGGTGTAGAGGAACACTTTGGTGGTTTGTTGCCCCTGATGGAATTCCATACATATCATTCACATTATTTGTCACATTGTTTTGTCTAAAATCTGTAGATGCAATAACTAAAGCATTATATCTATTATATTCATCAGTATTGGAATTTGCCTCCACCAAATTTGTAGGAGGTGTACTAAGATCATTCCTCACAAAAGAAGTTTTACCAACCAAAGACCCTTGATTACTACTTTGGCTAAACAAATTCTGAGTCTTGTCATTACCAATCCCCAAAGTTGAACTGTCAGTAACAGCTCCTCCCACACCATCAGATGTCGTAACTCCATCAAACTGGTTAATGCGTACATTTTCAACTTCAGAAGATTGTTTTTTATTCAAGTTATCATCAGAATTGTGAACTTGGCTAGAGTTTGAAGTCTTCTTGGCTCGCTCTGCAGCTTTCTTTTTACGAAACTCCTCCAGCTGCAAGACCCAAAAATCCAAAATATTTGAGATTGACAAAATGAAAAGCACAAAAGAGAATAGTTTTTCAGAAGTAGTACAAACTACAAAGTAGCACAACACAGTAACTTAGAACTAATAATGAAATGAGTAATCAAATTGCATTGAAAATATATGGAATCTATAGATCATTCATCTGTGTCTTCCTGTTGAGCTTAGGCGTGATGTATTTCTTGACAAGGTCTCAAAGCCTCTAATGATCATGCAATCTACAGTTTGTTCCTTGTAACCTAGCCCAATTCATTTAATTACAAGTTAAATTTCAACACAGACTAAGGTAGACCTATGAATTGCCAACACTTCAAGCCCAGAGGGCTATTGCTTAAGGCAAGGTGTCAAATATAAAAAAGCATATTCATAAATCTTCACCAAACAATTGTAAGTAGAGATACTGGGTTCTTGACAAAAAGGGTACATTATGCAGAACTATCACAGTGACATGCCCACTATAGAACCTTTAAGTAAAAGTTAGAAACAAAGAACGCCCCTTTTCATTCAAAGAACCTTAATGTAATTAACTGAGAATTCTGAGATTAAGAGAAGTAATGAACACTTCTATAGTATGACAGCTGATTTCAATAACATTCCAAAAGGAAATTATATTCTAAACCTAATAAACGACTGAATCACTTCAGAATAACTACATAAAGGGACTAGAATTAGATTAACTAAATCAAGATTTACTGAGATATACGTTACAAATCATGCAAAGTCCAACATTTAAGACAACATAAAAACATAACTTGAGGCATTTAGCACCTAAAGGAAAATCTTCTTTAGACATATGAAAAACAGTTATTAATCCCAAGTAGCTGCACAGAATGGCCAACCTACCTAATCTGTTATGGCAGGAAGACCACTATTATGGAATTCCAGATATAATTTAAATAGTTTATACTACATGTGTGTGTGTGTGTGTGTATATATATATATATATAGATGCTCAAGAATAAAAATATCCATAAATAAAAGAGCAAAATCCCAAGAATTCACGTCTTAAGAAGTTCTGTCTTTGGGCCAACATAGTGGTTGCCATGGCCATGACACCACAAGGCTGCTGTAGTCTGCTATTGACTACTCTGGAAGTAAAAGGCATCATTCATGGAAAATTTATCAATATACAATATTACTATTAGGTAAATGGCTTCCCTGGTTGTATGATAAACTAACAAGTTTATTCTTTTACATGGTAAATTTATCACTCCCCAAATGCTCATGATAAATTATTATATGCTTGAATTATTTATGACTACTGAAGATTATTTTAAAATAGGACTCTTCAAAAAGGGAACCGGGAAGAAGGATCAGTATGATGCAAATCCTGGTTGTATGATGCAAATCAAACCCAAGAGTCGATGCAAAATAAGCTGATGGTAAAAGAAACAGACCTGGCCACCAATGAAACTAGCTAGTACATATCAAGTAGTCAAGTCCTAAACAAAAAGCATAAGTGTGACGGAGATTAATGCAATAATGTATGAGTAACATACAAAAGGAAGGATAACTAAATCCCAAGAAGGGAGAAAAAGTGACTCTCACAAGATTATTCTCACTATCCCCAAAAGGTATAATTATTGATTTGGTACCCCAATTTTTTGAGTTTATTCAATTTGGTCCCCGAATTTTTAGAAGATTCAATTTGATACCCTTGTTTTTGAAAGTGGATCAGTTTAGTAACTCCCGTTATATTCCAGTTAACACTGTTTGTATAATGATGAGTTGTCTCTGTGCAACAAATTAAAAGACTAATTTTAATACCATCCTGAATACACTTGATCAAGGAAACATCAATAGAGACTAAAATGATGTTAAGTACACCCAACAAACAAGCCAACCCGATTAACAACTTCACCCACGTTTCCATTGTGCAATGACAACTCACCACTATACAAACAGCGTTAACTAGATTATAACCGGAGGTACTAAACTGAACCACTTTAAAAAATAAGGGTACCAAATTAAACCTTCCAAAAACTCGGGGACCAAATTGAACCTTCCAAAAATTCGGGAACCAAATCGATCCAACTCAAAAAATTGGGGGACCAAATCAACAATTATACCATCCCCAAAACAAACGATAGCAACCACGGTTTTAAGGAAATGGCCTACCACCACAGCTTTGGCTGTAATGTCATGGTTTTTGGTTGGAATATCCACCACCACAATAGCAGCCACATTTGTCTAGAATTTCCACCAATATCAAGTCACATGACTGAACCATGACTATAATTTAAAACCGTAGCAGCCTAAAAAATATCATAAGCTTTGTAAACCCAAAAAACGGATCCTCAAGCAAGAAGCTACTAGATCACCAAGCTCCATCCAACAGACCCTCCTCTTGCATATACTCAGAAACAACCACCCTCGTTATTTCCTGCCCCTCAACTACCTTGAAAGACTGACAAGTAATGCGTCATTGAAGATCACAAATTCCAGTTCCTTTCAGCTCCCCTCCAATCATTTCACTATTCCCTTCCCCTTACCATCCCAATCACAATCAGTACAATAATCCAAGAGCTACAAAACGTTCATGACAAGCAAAAATAAAAAAACTGCATCCAAGTCGAACCACAAAAATTAAAACCCTATACCGAACCACCCACATTACTCCCACGTGCACAAATGCGCAACATTATAGCAACGGAAACACGGAATTAAGCAAATCAACAACACATTTCTCAATCTCAATCTCCAACAAGTCCACAATCAGGACAAAAACGAAACAGCAAACCCAAATCAACCAAACAAACAAATCCATACCCTTTTCTTGCCAGCTTCAAGATGTTCTTGCTTCCGCGACGACGCGGAGGAGTTAGGCAGCACCTGAGCCGATGCCATTAAAGAACCAAGAACAAACGATCTATAACGAAAAAGAAAAACGCACAAATTCAAAACCTCAACGCGCAAATCGCCATCACCCTCGCAATGGATCCGAATCAAGCAGCCCCAAACCCTAGCATCAGAAGGAATTTCCCAGATCGCGGAACTGATGAACAATAACGGTGTAATGAAAGGAATTCATAAAAATGGGAAAATAATTTGAAAATTTGAGAAAAGAAAGTTTGGGAGGAACAAAGGAATCGAAATTGCGTGCGGTGTATTGCGTTTCGCGGAGGGTGTCCGATCTGATCGGAGAGAGAGATTTGGGTCTCTCTCTTGGTTTTGGATTTGGATTTTCTTTGTATTTTTGGCTTTATATTTTTGTTTTTTTTTTTTTGGCTCTGGTTTGCAACGTTTTTATTATTTGAGAAGATGGAGGCAGGTGATGGAGGGTTTGAACTAATTTGGGTGCGTCGCTGGGAATCACCAAAAGAGGACATGTGTCCATGCCATTTCACTCAATCCATTTTTCTAATGTAAGAGGAAAATTGTTTATATTTTTTAATTCATAAAAATAATTGTTGAAATAAATAATGGGTTTAATATAATATATTTTACTTTTAATATAATAATAAAAAATCAATACAAAAGTTTTAATTTTATTTTAAATAATTAAAATAATTAAAGTAATACGTAATGTGTTCATTTATTTCAAATATTAAAAAAAAAAATACATTAAAATAAATATTTATTATATTAAAAAGGAATGACATAAATACTTATTTATGATTATTTAATTAAATATTTTAAAAATAGTTTTATAAATGGTTTTATTCATGAAATATGGTTAAACTTTAAGAATGTTTTTAAGATGTAATTTACCAAAACTATTTAAAGAAAATGTTTCATTGTTATTTTAATAGGAAAATCTAATTTAATTTGTAAACTTAGCTTTGTATTTTAAATTTGCCATAATTACGTTTTGAATTATCGATAAATTCAAAAATTATCAATTAAGTCCTTATTAAATTTTGATAATTTATTAAGTTCTCAAAATTTTAAAGTTAAGTTTCTGTAATTAGATTTTACCGTTAATTGTGTGGCAATTACTATTTACTTAAATGTTGTTATATAATAGTTAATTACTTGTCAAAGATTTATTGAATTTAACGAAAATTATTCTTAAAAATGAATTAAAATTAAAAATTAAAATATAAAAAGTATATTATGTAACGTCCCATTTAATTATTAAACGAAATTAAAGGAAACGTCACGTGATAACAGCATAACAACGCAGTCCTAGGGTTCTCAACCTCACCCCTACAAAATTAGGCACACCACGATGCCAGCTGTCAACACCCAATTTCGTCCGGGTAACAATGATAAAATAAAATAATTAATTAATTAATTAATTAAAGTTCAATTGAGAAGAATAAATAAATAAATAATTAAGAAAAGAAAAAATATGTTTTGGTTTGAGAAAAATAATTATCTATTTATTTTATTATTATTATTATTTTATATATTTTATTTTTGTTTTGTTTTATTTATTTATTTGTTTATTTGGGCTTATTATTTTGATTATTACTTTTTTTTTCTTTCTATTATTACAGCTCCTTTTTTGTTTTACGGTCTCTCATCCTAGTTTAATAAAAAAATAGTTTAATAAAAAAAATATAAAAAGAAAAAAAAAGGAAAAAAACATAGAGAAGGGAAAGGGGAAAGAAAAAGGTAACGTAAAGCCTCTCTTTTGTCATACCCAAGCATGCTATACTATCATGGTTTTGTATTGGGAAAGGTATGTGGCATGGTCATGATGGCTGAAGGAGCAGGAAGCAACATCTGCTCTCAGTCTGGTCCCAAATTTCAAAATTGGAAGGTGCAGAGGGTTACATAATAAAAAGGGGAATATTCATGAGAGGAGGGGTTTTTTTTGAATTACTACAGAGAGGGGAGAGGGCACTAGAAATCAGTGAGGGAGAGAAGGAGTCAAATTTGGAAACGGAAACAAAGCTGTGAGTGCATTAAGTTTTATTTTCACGGGAAGTGTTATTAACTCCTCTTTAGTTTATGTTACCGTGACTTGATGTTGTTGTTGATGTTCATGGGTGTATGAATTAGAGCTTATGTTAATTTGATATTGATGTTCATAAATGTATGGATGGTTTGAAATGAACATGGTTATTCTTTTGTTTATTCCCATTGCAACAATAAAGACCAGAGCACAATTTCTTTTATTTTATTTTTATTTTATCTGTTAAGATATGTTCTTGTTTCGATGTTACTGTTGTCCGAGTGAATGCTGGAAAATAACCTCATCCTCAATCTCAATCTGTCTCGCCACATCATCTTTCTCTCATCACCTTCACCTGCAAGACTGCCAAAAACAACCAGAATCACATTCATTTGTCATCATCACTGTCACATACTCGTTTTCACCAACACACAACTAGCACACGAACGAGCCAACATCTGTCTTGACTCACCTTCAAGTTCATCCACCTGCACAAAAATCAGAATCACAGCCCTCACCCATGCAATCCAATACTGCATCGGATCAAAACCTCATTCTAGTCTCATTTTCTCCGATCAGTCGCATCCAATCATAGCACAGAGATAGGCAAAGGAGTAGAAACCATCGCCGGCGGCGAGGCCGCCGGCGGTTCGGAGCTTTGAACCGAAATCGCAGCGACCCTGGGTGTCGCGAGAGCAGCGCGAGTCGAGTCTGAGAGAGGGAGAGTGAAGGTCGAGCGTCTCGGGGTTCTCGCCGTCAACGTCTGTGGTGGACGCCGCTGCCGAGAACGAGAGCGACGTCTCCGGCGTCGATTGACGCCGCCGGCAAGCTGGCCGTATGTTGGCGCAGAGGTACCTCACGCGAGGCGGATCGAATAACGACGTCGTCGCCGGCGGGGCTTGCGACGGTGGTCGGCATCGTCACCGGTGAGTCAGGCGGTGCAGGCGCGGTCCCAGAGGTCAGAGGTCGGAGTCGTGGTGGTGTCAAGGAGAAGCGGCTGCCATGTGAGGGGAGGAACCCTTTTGTTAGGGTTTTCTGGAAAAAAAGGGGAGCTGCAGGCTTTGAGTTACCACACGCACCCCCTCTTTTACCTTAACCACACCTTTCTCTTTTCTTTTCTTCGTGTACACCCCTTTTTTAATTCTTACACCTCTGTTTTGCGTTTCCTTAACACATTCCTTTATTTATTGCACGCACCCCACATGTTACTTCACGCACCTCTCACATGTGATACTCCTGCACCCCATGCCTTTGTCTTTTGTTTTTGAGTTTGTTGTTGTATTTGCTTTGTGCACCCCACCAATTACTCGTGCACCCTTACTTTTTTGTTTTCCACTTTTATCCATCTTAAATATTTTCATCCTTTTATAAATTTACTTATTTATTTATTTATTTTTATTTATTTTATTTAAAAAAAAAGAAAACAATTATATTTGAACATTATAAAAATTAAAATATAGAAAAAATCAAAAAAATGGTTCTCTTTCATTTTTATTGTGTCTGTCTGACCACCCGCGTCGTGTGACACTTTCTTCCAAATAATTTAAAAAAATACTAAAATAATTTTCTTTCCCTTTTTGTGTCTGCCCGATCGCTCGCATCGTATGACACATGTTTTCAAATAATTCAAAAACACCAAAAAATATATAAAATTTCAAAATACAAAAACATCAACGTTTTTAAACAAGATATCTTTTTAAGAACTACGTAACCCTGATTTCTCATTTTTAATGAGAATACGTAGGACCAAGGTCAATTCTTGTCGGGCCCAAAAAACAAAAAAAATTATTTTTGTTTCTTTTTAGTTTTTTTTGTCTTATTATTTTTTGGGAAAAGTTAATATTTTGAAAACCACATCAACTTTGCATTTTTTAATTAAAGGTACCGCCCTTGGGCGGGCGCGATAGGGTGCTAACACCTTCCCTACGTGTAACCGACTCCCGAATCCAAAATATGGTTTTTCGCAGACTTGTCTTATCTTTATGGTTTTCCATAGTTTTCCAGAATAACTATGGTGGCGACTCCTAAATCTTTTTTAAACCCATTTCTTTTTTCGATTCGCCCTCCCCTCGCGATTCCGGTTGCGACACCAACAAAAGCAGGATAGTTGTTTAACTAAAAGTTTACAATCTAATAACCACGAATACAGGGGCCATAGCCCTAAAGAAACATGAAAGAAAGACGTTCAAGATCTAGCCCAGGTAGCTAAGTAGCGGAGTCGTCATTCCCTGGTTGACCACGAGAGCCTCGCCCATCTGCTCGCATCAACCAAGTTGATGATCATCGCAAGAAAGAACAGCCACATACATCACAACCATGCAACAAAACGGGTAAGCTAGAGCCAACAACATATTCAACATGCAATCAAATATATTTTTATCATCTCATCCACATAGCAACCAAACATGTTATGACTCTTCATTCAATACATTACGACTCGACTCGACTCATCCGGATACGTATAACTCAGTCGGATTCAGCGGATGCTTGCACTTGTGGTGGATACCTCTGCTCGACCCTGAGCTGCTCGATCCTGAGCCATGTGTTACCAGTGTTACGATGAATCAAAATCTCTCCCACCACAAGGTTAGCCCTTAATGAGTTTCAGGCCTCCTGCTACTCCCACCACCAGAGTCAGTCCGCTCTAAGTGAGACTAACTGGCTCCTCGGAGCGTCAGGATGCAACCTTACCTTGAATCCTTACCTAGTTATACAGATGGGGCACCACCATGAACACCCACTAACAGGGGCCATGGAATTACGTCCCGACCACTGAAGCGCGACCCCGGAGGTCTCGCCTAGAGACCCCAAGGAATTTACACGCTGACACGGACCAACACTCATAATTCAGAAATAAGAGAATATTAAAATCATATTTACATTTCCATACCAACCCCTGAGATTAATTCCTCATACGCGTCAGATTTCGAATCCATACCTCTGATCATCACCACCCCATGAATCTAGGGTCTCATCTCATATTAATCACGTATTCCTTTAGTTCCAACCCATTCATTCATTTCACATGTCAATATCATACCCGACCCGTCATACGTCGTTTATAACTCATGCCAAACATGCAAAATATTCTATTATATACATGTCCATCATCACACAATCATACTCAACCAAGATAGATCACTCGGGAACCATCAAACATCTGAATCACAGCATTGTCTCGCCCAGCATCTCGCTCAGGCTGAGGGCTCTCGCTCAGGCGAGCCTCCCCCTCGCCTAGGCGAGAGCACAAAAACGGGAGCATGAGCAACGCGGGATCTCGCTTAAGCGAGATCCCTCTCGCCTGGGCGAGTTGCCTGCTCGCTCAAAAGTTGAGCGAGTCGCCTGGGCGACTTTTCGTGCAATAGCCCTAGGCGAGCTCCCTGTTTCATCTCGCGTAGGCGAGATTGACTCGCTTGGGCGAGATTAACAGGTCTCGCCACTGTTCTTCACTACAACAACCATGTATATCGAACCAACCAAGCATACAACGCATTTAATCACACCAAAACGAAGGATTTATCCATGCAATCAGTAACTCACTCAAGAACAGCCAAGACAACACCAAAAGACTGAAACCCTAACTTCCCGTACCTGGAAATGGGTTCGTACAGACCTCGGCACTGGACTCCGGAGCACAGCAGCTCGAGTGACGGACCTAAGAAGTGGAGTAGAAATCGTTAGTTGAGCTCTTGGGACGAACTGGTTCGAGACAAGGACAAACCCTAGCAGAGCTCTAGTGCGGAAGGCGACGGCTGCTGATTTCTGCAAGAGTGAAAGTGAGTGTGGAATTAGGGTAGACCTAAGAACTTTATGCGTTGGGCCGGCCTTAGGCCCACTTACAATGGCAGCCCACTAATCTTTAGGGCAGAAAAAAAAAATAAAGGGGCCTTACATTCTCCCCAACAAGAAAATTTTCGACCTCGAAAATAAAGACTCACCAGGCAAACAAATGTGGATGTGATTTTCTCATGTCCTCCTCTAATTCCCAAGTTGAGTCGCCCGTTCTCCGATCCTAGATAACTTTAACAAGACTCACGGTCTTCCCACGACGTTCTTCAACCTTGTTATCCTCAAGAGCGATGGGTGGTACTTCCACTGTGAGATCCTCCTTGATTTGTATATCCTCAGCCTCCAACACGTGGGCCGGGTCGAATACATACTTCCTCAGCTGTGACACATGAAACACCGGATGAAGGTTCGCCAACTGTGGGGGTAAAGCTATCTCATAGGCCACCGGACCGATCCTCCTCGTGATCTGATATGGGCCTAGGAATTTGGGCGAAAGCTTCCTTGAGCGGAGAGCCCTTCCCACTCCCGTGGTTCGGGTCACCCTCAAGAATACATGACAGCCCACTAATCTTTAGGGCAGAAAAAAAAAATAAAGGGGCCTTACATATTAAATTATAAAATATAAAATTAAATAACAATAAAATTATAAAATTATTAAATATAAATTATAATTTAAGTTTCATAAGTTTTTTATTTTTTTAATTGTCTAATTTTATTGTTAATATTTTTTATATTTTATAATTAATTCATTATAAATTTAAAAACTATAAAATTTTATAATTATAAAAATCTAAAATTACCAAATTATAGAATACAAAAATATTATTTGTAAAATTAGATAATTAAAAAATTGTGAAAATTAAATTGTGAAATTATATTTTTAATTTTATATTTCATAATGTTATTATTACCTAGTTTTATATTTATAGTTATATAAAAAATTCTTTTAATTTTATATTTTTTTAATTTTTTAATTTTAATTTGTTTTAAAAATATTTTTTGTTAAATACAGACAATATTTTAAAGAGATCTTTATTATTAAAATCTTTTAGTTAGAGATGGCAAATAAATCTGTTATCGTGATATTGTCCGAACTTGTCCTCATTTTAAGAGAATTTTCGTATTGACTGAGTATGGGTATAAAAAATCCCTAACTTTTTCAATTAGGTATGGAGATGTGTACACATCCCCGTCATAATACTCGTTCTCATTTAAATTAATAAAATATTTACAATTAATTAAGTAACCATATATATATATATATACTTTTATTTTTTATTTCTTCTAAATATCTGGTTTGTCATGATACTCATTCGCATCGCATCTCTAATATATTTTTCATTTTATCATAACATTTATTTAATTATGTTAAAATGACGTATAATACTCGTTTCCGTTTAAATTAATAAAATAATCACAATCAATTGAGTAATATATATATATATATATATATATATATTCTATTTTTAATTTCTTCTAATTATCTGGTTTGTCATGATACTCATTTGCATCTCTAATATATTTTTCATTTTATCATAACATTTATGTAATTATGTTAAAATGATGTATGTCAATTAAAAAAAAATTATGTCTCACGTTTGAATATTTCTATTATTTTTTAATATTTTTATTTATTAATATTTTTCTTTCACGTGATAATGTTTAATACTCTCAATTTAAATGTTTAATAGCATAAACATTTCATTTACTAAGTAATATAAAAAAAAATATTTACTTATTATTATTCATTTTTGTTTTATTTGAAGAACTATTTTTTTGTTTCCATAAAACAATTTTATTTATTTATACCATTGAGTATGTATGTTAATATTTGAAAAGTTTTCGTAGATCTCTAAGGTGGTTTTCATCTTATCATACCCTTAATTATACATTTTGATTTCCTTTTGTGCAATTTCTTTCAATAGTCTCTCAAATTGTTTCTAAGACACACATTTGTTAATTTTTTAATATTTTTATTTGTTGTTTATTTTCATCATAATGTAGAATACTATTTTGATATATTTTATCTATTTATTTTTTATTTTTTAACTCATTATCAATTATACTGTAATTTTTTTACTATAACTGTATAAATAATTTTTATTTACTATAATATAAAAATTTAATGTAATTGACATGAATATTTTTTTATCACTATCAAACATATATTGGAGTTCAAAAGGTACAAATATCTATGTCAAAATTTTATTATTATGTTTGTTATTTGTTCCTTACGTTATTTTGATCAAGTGATGTATTATAATCTTTATTAGTGTACAAAAAAGATTCATTACAATTTA
Source organism: Vigna unguiculata (assembly GCF_037176805.1). NCBI lineage: Eukaryota > Viridiplantae > Streptophyta > Magnoliopsida > Fabales > Fabaceae > Vigna > Vigna unguiculata. The sequence goes on from NC_140798.1 coordinate 5,302,143, forward strand.
AAAAATTAAAGTAAACAAACATTTTAAATATATTTTAATTTGCATATTTGTTTTCCTTTATATTTTTTTAAAAATAGTTTTAAATTTTATCAAGTAGGTTTCATTAATGTTTGCAAATTTAATAAATATTTTGGTTCTTATGAAATTTATTTGGTATTCTAATTTAAAATGTAAACAATTTTAATTTATTTCAAAGTATTTGATATCGAAGAAACAATCATCCTTCTAATATTGAATATTTGTTAATTTATATCTCTTTTACCGTAATTTTTTTATATTTTATCAAAATTAATTAAAATTAATATTGAAGTAGTAAGAAACGGGTACGAGCATGGGTACAAGATTATACTTGTTCTCTGGTAAGGATGAGATGAGACAAAAATTTGATACCTATTACCCGATAAGGATGGAAATGAAACAAAAATTTGATATCCGTTGGATTTGGACATAAGGATGAAGATCAATTTTTTCTACAAGACATAGGTATGGAATAACAAAATTCATCATTGTCCCGCCCTTGTCATCTTTACTTTTAGTATTATGTGGTGTCATTTAAATAAAACGAAAAATTAATTTAATTATCATGTTATACTATTAAAACTAGTATCTAACTCAATGAAAAAGTTTTAGTATTATAAAGACTCAATAAATCACACAAAAGAAGTGATAGATAAAAACTAAATCGCAAATTTTCAAATTCATTGAAAACTCAAAACATAATTAATTCTTTAAATTTGTAATAAATCATTCATTTTAGGGAAACTCAACCTATTATGTAACATGTCTGGTGTTAATTTTATTTTCTTATCGGTGATACTCTAAATTAATTTGAGAAAATAATTTATCTATATCTACAGTGTTGACAAACAAATATATTCAATCTATATATTATAAAAATATAAAAGTAATTAATCGAATGAAATTCATTCCTTCATTTATAATACCCTTATTTATCTTTGATAAAAAAACAACTTTTTTTTAAAAAACTAAAGTTATAGCTGTAAACTAATAAATATATACATTAAAAAAATTAAGTTAAGCGAGAGTAACACTATATTTGTATTTTTTGAATGTCTTTTAATGAAATGAATAACTAACATATGAGTTAAAGTAACATAAAATGAACACTTAGGATGAATAACTTTTTATCTTTATTCTCTCTTTTTTACAATTTTTGTTATGATAATAAAAAATTATAAAATTATTATTATAAAATTAAAATAATTTTTATAACTTTTAATGTAAATAGTTTTAATATATTTTGTAAACAGTTTTATAATTACAAAATTGTCAAGTTTAAAAAAACAATCAAATAAAAAATGGTTAAATTTAAATAAATTATCATTAAAACTGATAAAATAATTATTTTCATTTAAAAATATTTATTTAAAGAGTAAAATTAAAAAACAAAGATAGACACAAAAAATAAAAATCCCCATATATAGATTAGTGTACAGATTAATAACATTGATTATCAATTAATGCATTTTTCTAAACGTATATACTTATTACTAGGTTTGTCTCTTTTTTTTCTTTCTATGAACAATTCATTGAAAGTATCTACTAATTCTTAAAACTCTCCTACATGACATAATAATGTTTTATGACATGATTTCATCCTTACAATTTAACTTGTAAGAAACTTCTCACCAATAGTATAAATCCCTAACTCACTTACCCTATTATTTATTAAAATTAATATTCATTTTTTTTTGTTTACTATTTTTGTTAAAGACTGATAAGTGCCAAAATTCAGTAAAGATTCATACAAAAGTTTGACACTTATGCTTTTAACTTGTGTTCATTTTATTTTGATTCTCCTGATTTAAGTAAAATGAGCTTTAGTCACATTCCAATTTTTTGTTCAAAAGAAGTCATTTGTTCCCTGTTTTTTGTAAATTTCAGGTAAAGTAGAGTAGAAAGAGGAAAAAACTTAAAAGGAGCAAAGGAGAAAGCAAGAAACAGGAAAATTAGGGAAGAAATTATGCCAAGGGCTCTCAAACCAAAACAATCCCGCTCAACCAAGTTTCAACCAGGAACAATTTTCAAATTAAATTTAAACTTCAGTGACCAAAACCATATTTTTTTTTTACTTTTCGTGAAAAGTGTTGGCTAGACCGATGTTAGTTTTTTTTTTATAAAAAAATAAATAAATAACATGTGACATGCCATTTGTTATTTTTAACACCTTCCAAAAACTGAGACTAAAAACAATGATTTTGAAAGTACATGGACCAAACAATGATCATGTTTCGACTAGGGACCATTTACAAATTTAGGTCAAACTTGAACGAACAAAACATATTTTTTTCCTTCAAAATTCGTACTAAAGTTTGGGGCCAACTTGTCACGTACACAACCACTCATATACAAGATGACGAGGACATGAATGACACTTTCGACATGATACAGGCCACCTCAACTGTTACATCTATTGAAATTTGCACCACCTACAACTCGGGTACCAGACCTTCTAAACCAAATTCTTTAACACATTTTGATGCACATCATCCACAACCAAACATCGAAGCCACACAAGAACCATTTGACCTTAACACTACCTACCTAGGGGAATGAGGAAATGATATATAGTCATATACGGAACTACTAATTTGTCTTTTTACCTCAAATATTTTTCAATCACCTGCACATCACAACACCCAAAGGTTCTCTCCTCAAACTACCGTAGAAGTTGAAAACCTATGCCTACCTACAACGTCCTTAGATCCGTTTAGTGAAAATGATGACAAAATACTTTTTGATCAACTTAATGACCATGACCAAAACTTAAATGTCCACCCTATACAACAACAACACACGTATACATATGTCCCCTACAAAATGTTGCATGACAACTTTGAGCACGATGTTGGTACACTTACCCAAGGAATGGGCTTCCAAACTATGGAACAATTGCTAGATGCTTTAAACATGTACCATATAACAAACCATTGCACCTATAAAATCACACACTCAAACACAACGAGGTTGAGTGTGCAATGTGTACAATAGGTGTGTTCTTGAAAATATCAAACAATATTACGTGCAAGGGACCAAGTATGGGAAATCATAAAGGTTGAAGGTGTGCACACATGTGCCACATAACTCCTAACATAAGACCACAACACCTCAACTAAAGAATAATTTCCCAACATGTAAGATAAATGGTGGACTCAAACTCGTTCACACCAATTGCAACAATAATTTCTTCCATCCATACCTCTATGGTGTATAACACAACCTATAAAAAGACATGGTTGGCGAAACAACAAGCAATTGAAGATGTGTACGAAAATTGGAAACAATCGTACAACTGATTGTCTTTGCCTACTACAAGCCATGTAAACTTATTTGCCTGAGTTTGTATACAAGTTGAAAACGAGTTCAATTACACATGGGGAGGAGGTCCTATAAAACCAATAACACTTTGGAAGAGTTTTTTGGACATTCAAATCATGCATTGATGTCTTCCCATATTGCAAACCAATAGTGCAAGTTGCGAAACCTTCTTATAGGGGCACCTTGTAGTAGCTGTTGCACAAGATGGGAGAAACAACATTTCCCCCCATTGCATTTGCTATAGTAGAGGGTGAAACGACTCAAACTTTTTTTTCCTTCAAAACCTTAGGAAGCATTTTATGCCTCAACAAAATTTATGCTTAATATCGGACCGCCACAACTCAATCAGTGCAATATTCAACAAACTGAGTAGTGGCTGGACTGAAAGGAATTGCGTGTCAATGTTTTGTATTCGACACATTGTACAAAATTTTACAAAAAGATTTAAGAGTATAACTCTGAAAAAAGATCTCATCAACATGGGTAAGTTATTACATGTAAAAATTTGTCTTTTTCATTTTTTTGGCTGTTAATTATTCACCTCATTATTGGTAACTAATTTGTTTTTAAAATTATATTTGTAGCGTACACACTGACCAAGCCACGCTACAACTACTACTACAACATCACTAGGGAAGACAACCCATAAGCAGCATCATGGGTTAACAAAATTCCAAGGGAGGAGTGTTGTCTTGCATACGATCAAGGAAGAAGGTGGGGTAATGTAACAACAAATCTAGCTAAAGTAATAAATTATGTCCTGAAGAAGACAAGAAATTTGTCAATTTCTTCCACAATATTGGCCACGTACACTAGGTGCAACACCTACTTCATGAAAAGAGGCAGACAAATAACTGCAATGGTGAGTGCCAATCATATGTACTTTGAATATGTGACCAACTTCCTACAAGATGTGGACTCTAAGTCAAACACACACATGGTCGTTGAATTTGATAAAAATACCACAAGATTCAAAGTAGAGAAGATGGTAAATCCCAGAGAAGTACGTCCATTAGAAAAATTTGTAGTCAGGTTAGATGAAAGGTGGTGTGATTGTGGAAAGTTTCAAAAAGTTCATCTACCCTGTTCTCATGTTATTTCAGCTTGCAAACATGCACATCACAACTTCAGCATGTACATTAGTCCCCATTATAGGTTGGATGTCATCATGAAAGTATATGACAATTTGTTTGGCGAGTTAAGGCATGAAAAATATTGACCACCATACCAAGGGCCATAGGTATGGTCTCATCGTGCCACAAAAAGAAGCGAGATATGTCATACTAAATCAAGTATAATTAAGACTACGATGGACATTAGAGAAGGAAGACAATAAAGAAAGTTGTTATTGTAGAACATAATGACACACAAGAAATCATTTTTCTAACAACCCTGGACTTAGATGATCCACATCCAACCACTAAATTTATGTTTTACCATTATTTGCATTCAATAAATTTAGCATTGATTCAATTCAATGGTGCATTTTTAATTATTTTTCACAAATTTGCAATGATTGTTTTTTTTACTTCTTTCCCGTAAATGTATTTTATTAAATATACTTATACCATTTTTTGTAATTTGTTATTTCTTTTTTAATTTTTTTTACTACAACTATATTCAATGTAATGATAAATTTTTTATTTGTACCAAAATTTAATAAATGTGGTCCATATTCATTCCCTTCATTTTCAAAACAATATGTTTAAGATTTTTTAATCAAACTATATTCTGGAATTTATTTGTTTTCAAAAAACATTTCTGCATTCAAAATTACTACAATCTTGTCATATAAAAAAACAAAGTATATAAATTAAATTATTTTTCTAACCTTTTAATATACAATTTTTATAAATTACCAAAAATTAAAAATAAAAAATTTCAATATTTATACAATAATTATTTTTACTTTTGTTACTTATATTATAATTTGTACAATTTTATTTCCAAACATCAATTAAAATAAAATAATATTACACAAATAAAAAATAAACTTTTAAAATAAATTTACATTTATTTTTCTAAATAACACCTAAAATAATTAACATACAATACTAAATATATTTTAAATTTTTTAACATCTTTCTCCATCGTTTAAAAAAAAAAAACAGAAAAAAATACCCAAATACAGAATTCGGTTCCTGAAAACCAAATTCAGACCGAGAAAAAAAAAAAAAAAGAAGCCAATACTGCACAAAATTTGGATCCCTGGACCGAATTTCCAGCATGACTCCAAAACTGTGCTGCTATGTAAAATTTGTATTCAATATCCTATGTAAGTAAAATTAGATGAGAACGGTGGTATTTGCGTAAAAAAAATAAAATCTTTCATAACTAACATAATATTTGACATTTTTAAAAATCATGAAATATGATGACTAAAATATGTGATTTTTCTTAACGAATAATATATTAATCATCTAAACAAACAAAAAGAGTATAAATTAACAATAAAATGTATAAATAACTTTTTCTTATTAAATTCACTAAGTAAAAAAAGTATTCACTTTTAAGATATATATATAGAGAGAGAATTATAAAACAATTATCTTTTAAAATAGTACAAATTAAAATAAAAATCAATGTTAGAACTTTAAATAAACAAGCATATATGAATTAAAATATTATAAATAAATATAATAACAAAATATAAATTAATATAAATGATAAATAAAATAAAATAAACAAATAAAACAAATGAGTAACTAAAAAAAATATAAGACCTAAGTAAATAAATAAAATTAATGATAACAGGGTGACAGGACACCTAACACTTCTTAAAACTCGTTTAGTGTTTAGAGTTTGCATTTTATATATATATATATATATATATATATATATATATATATATATATATATATATATATATATATATATATATATATATATATATATATATATATATATATACTCTTAATTTAGATTGTCCAAAACTGGAATGTATAAGATTAAATTTTTCTTTTTTGACTACATACATTTTCTCGTTTTGAGAAGATAAATTTCAGTAGTTAGAACGGATCTTTTCTAAACTGGTCAATCTTTAAAATTTTCAAAGAAATAAAATTAAGGTAGTAGATATAACCATATTGTTAATAAAAGTACTATCATCAAAACTAATTCTTATTATTTCTAAGTTATTCTTTTTCTCTTCTATCTATCATATTTGATTCCAAATCTTATTCAAAATATTTAATTTTAGTTTCACTCCTACTAATGATGGTCATTAAATTAATATTTATTCAATTTAAGGTTTTCTTCTTTTTAATAATATTAAAAAAATTTAATGAAAAAATGCGATACGAATCGTGTTACATCTCATTTTCATTCATTTTTAACGGCAAGAACCAATAACACCTTGCACCATTGTTTTTCACTTAAATATAAGATCATGTTTTGCAAACTATAAAATTAAGAAAGAACATTACCTTCAAATTTCTTATTTTAATTTTCACTGTAGAGTAAGTTTAAGTTGAAATAATTAACCAAGCACTGCTTAAAACAAACATAATTTCAACTAGTAGTTCGAAAGTGATAGAGAACATAACTACAATCAAAATAGCAGAAATATTATCCGTAAATCTTCGATTAATGTGAGAATTACAAGTAAACTAGTATGTATCCTAACACCGGTACCTAGTACCTAAATTAGTTAAAATATAGAAAAAACTAATAAAATAGAACACAAACCGAAATTATAAAATATTTTTTTTCTAAATTTGAGCAAACTAATATATTTCAAACAAAATAAACATATCGTATAAAGTTGGTTTCAATTTAAAAATTATTTTAGATTTAATCATTCAAGCTTTATTGAGTAATTTTCTTCTTATCTTTTTTTAATTAATTCAAATACGTAGAATTATCTACAAATATAAATTAAAAAATCAGCACACACACACAAACACGTTGAATTTTTTAAGATATTCTCCAATTTTTACGCATATACATTTAGTTTTTGCCTATTCAACGTAAGCTCTTTTATTGATATTGTTTCAATATAAAAAGACACTACAACATATTTATGGTATATAATTTTTTTTCTGTTTTAACTTTAATAATATTTAAATTACAAGAGAATAATTTATAATAAATATCATCGATGTAAAAAATAAAGAAAACAAAAGATAAAAAAGAAACTAAGATCCTGGAACGCTCACGTAGAATAAAAAAAAGGTAACTACTCAAAATCTCTTTACAATCGACTAATCTTCTCATAATTAAAAAAAATGATATGCCTTTATAATATTTGATCCTATGTAATAAAAACAATTTAACTGAGAAAAATAATTGCAAATGACAAGTAGCAAAATAACGTTTTCATAGTAGATTGCTATAGGTAAAAAAATAAGTTACATGGGTAATATTCATCATTCAAACGCCATCTAATTTCATGGACAACTTGATTCTAAATCATGTGATTGAACTTCTGCACGTGCTTGGGTATAAAATTTTAGACTAAATATCTACGAAGCTTCTTCATTAAATTTAATTTATCTGTAGGGAATACCTGTGATGCTAGTAAATATAACGGAACCAAATGTGTTGTTTTCTACATCCCTAATTTTTGCCTCTACCCTTTTCACCTTTTCTTTTGAAAACTTGCCAATATCAGAGACCTACAACATATGATATGATTCAAGGCTCTCACTTCGATTCTGATTCCTCAAAACAATCAGCCTCAAACTTCTAATCACACATATTTCAGTGTCCAGAGTTAGGCACCGCTTCTTTATAGTAGTGTCGCCATTCCGTGCTCACTTAATCACTTAAAACTAATGACTAAGGAAATATGAAACAAGGAACATAAAATTTTTCCAAATAGTTGGAATTAACCCTTCTTTCCTCCAATTAAGTTTGTGCTTTATTGTTCTAGAAATCAGAGCTAAGATGGGAGCATTCTCTAATCCCCTACATCATTGGCAAAGCTGTTTAAAAACTGTTAAAAATTTCACCATTTCTCTCTTTTTGGGTTTGAGAGTTCTTCTTCTTCCCAAAGTTACGAAAAAAGTGCACAGTTTGTAATGCCAAGGATGTGCATTCTTATACTGACATACATCTGATATTAAGTGCTATTGTCAACATGAAGAACAAATTCAAAATGCATTCTTGTTTTAAAATTTCGCAAAGAAGTCACAAATATTCCAGATACAAATTTATTTTAGAGACTGGACAAAAGTACCAGAATGCTACGAACATGCAAGAAGCAGCACAAATTCGGATGGAGATGGCTGAAAAAACATCACCAGATATCAGGACGCAACTCACCACTTGCTGGGGGCACCCATCTCCCAGAATTGTACACACTTTCACCAACCTTCCAACCAGGCACATCCTTCATCACTTCTGCCTCATACTCGAGGTATTTATGCCACTCTTTAACAAATCTAGAGAAGGAAACAAAAAATAATGGAGATTTAAATTGCTAGCACAACAGTAGCTGTCTATGTGACGATACAAAATTGGTGAAAGAGTCTCAAATACCTCTCATCCTCCTCAGCCTGTAGCACAGGGAGTATGGATCGGCGGGCAGAATACTTTTCTTCCTTCAGTGCCCTATAGGAAGTGAAACATTATACATCAGTTTTAGTTTTTGAGTAGGAACTGAAAGCAAACCTACGTGGTCTGGTTCTTCCTTGAACGGATATATATATATATATATATATATATATATATATATATATATATATATATATATATATATATATATTATTTTGCAGAATCACATCCCCCAATAGCCAAAACCAATCATAAACGAAGAATAAAAAACAGTGAAATCAGAGACTCACGGTGAGAAGGAAATATCCAAGAATATGCACAAAAATACATTTCTTTTCATGGACAAAATCTAGGAGTAATAAAGTAGGCTCTTTTGATACTTTTTTCAAATCAAAATTGGGGATCACCTCACCTCTCGTTACTAATCAGAAACTCCAATTTTATAAGAAAAATAACACCAAGAGCACTAAAAGAGTTGTCTTTTGTCTAAATCCTTTTTCCAAAAAAAAGACGCAAGAGAAACAATATTCCAATAAAAAATTAACTTACACAGGAAAATACAGACTGCTTTGTTTTTCTACTTTCCAGACAAATTTTGAATCGATCCAACCCATTTTCTTAAGAATAATTAATAAGAGTGTAAATTTTTTTTATGGTCAACTGGAACAACCCTTCAAAAGGGAAAAGCATTTTCAATTTTCCTGAATACAATGTTCTCACCTGAAAATATTTCTTGTGCGAGTACTTTTATGTATTCATTTAGTTCAAGAAGCTTATCTCGACTGAAGACATTTTCCACGGTCAAACTATTTTTGGTAAAAATGAATCCTTGATTATTTAATTCTAACTAGATTGAATAAATCATTTTTCGAATACATGGCTTGCATATAAGTTATAATCAACCGGATTGTTAAGAAAATACAAGGTGGAAATCAAGGAAACAACCAAATCACAGAGGAATCAAACAAACCAAAAATGTTTGGTTAGGGTCATTAGTTAACAGAATATTCATTCAAATATATTAAAGAAATGCACATTCCAAGGTATCCAGTTTGATATCAAGGAAAGATGCAAATTCCAGTAGTAACATTTAACAACTCGACATCATAATTAAACATACAAGTCAGAACAACGAAAAATCTCTCCCTTTATGATTCATAAATTAACAATTGTTCTCAATGTCCCTGAGGCCCATCATTGCTGCCTCCGCATTTGCAATCATGTGGTTTTTACTCTCAAAGTCAAAGTTCCGCTTGCTCATGTACTACATCTTGTAGATGTGGAAAGAAAAACAACTATTGGCAATATCCATGAAGCAATGGAGAAGACCAAGGAAACAACTATGAAGTCTTTCAATAACAATGAAAGTAAATACAATGATGCTACCAATGGCCTCTATCTATAGTTCTTCTATTCCAACGCGAAATTGGAATGTGATTTGGAGGTTACCATGGGTTGTATGATTAAATCAAGAGGCTGGGGTGAAGTAAAGATGTGCAACATTTAACTAAGGTTTTCGTTTATAAAAGTGGAATTGGACTATTTGGTGGTGACTTTGCCAAAGAATCAAGGAAGACCAAAGCTTATGGTGAGACACTTAAACACTTTCATAGAAGTTATTCCTGGTGTTCTAAATTGCTTTACGAAAAGCACTAAAACTTTAAACACCTATTAATTTAAACTATTAGGTCAGGTAGTATCCCAAGTCGCCTTGTTGTAAAAAAAAAAGATAACAGCCACAAGTAATAAAAAAAAATAATAATATAATGAAATCAGAGATAATAACTACAAGACTAAAGTCAATACAAAATCGAATCACTGCTCATACAGAATGAAAAACGTCAATTGCAAGGATGGTCCTCAACAACGAGGCAATTAGTTGACATAATTTCACTCAAATTCAACTACAGTGAATAAATCTAGATTCCTAGCAAAGAAGCAGATTCCTAGAGTAATAATCCAACGCCACAATTAAATCTACAAGTCAAATGATTCATAATAGTCTCGAATAACAGATCACAAGCTCAAAACGCTCAATTAAATCCCAGAATTTGTCGACAACACTTCAAATTGTAAGATTTAAAAATATAAATTTCTGTATTAATATACGCTGTTAAAGAATCACGGGCAAATAAAAAAAGACAGAACAACAGCCAACAATAACTGAATACTAGAATTGAGAATATGTAATTGGCAATAGGATGCACAATTATAAAATGACACAAAAACACTAAAAAGGTTTTGTTTGGACTAGTTTATCCATTAACACCAGTAGAAGGAGAAACTAAACAAGTTTCTCTCAAAAGCTAAACTTTGATCATGATACGGCAAACATTCTAAACAAGCCAAATAGTTCAGGCATCTATTCAAATATAAACACAAATAGGAGAAGGAATCACAAAAGTAACGACAAATAAAATTAACGAAATAATATTACGAAATTAGAATGAGGAAACCTAAGATGATTTCTTGATTACATTAAAAAACAGGTGAATACAGAATGGAATTCACTCCTGATACAGAATGTAAAAACTTCAATTGCTAGAAAGATTTCGAAAATAGAGAATTAAATCAAAAAGAAGAAAAAAACGATGGAAAAGAGAAGAGAAGAACCTTCGGATCTTGTTGCCCTGGCCGACCTGGTACATGCCCCAAGAGAATGTTCCGAAGGCAGCGAGGAAGATGGCGACGGCGCTTGGGCCCTTGTTAGGGATGCGGCGAGCGAACCGGACCGGTGCGAACCCGCCCGGCGGTGGACCGTCCTGGAGAACCGGCATGTCCTTCACGCTCACCATCCCTGGCTTGTTCCTTATATGGGCCTCCGTCATCTTTTTCCGATCTCCTCTCTTCGGACGCTCCTTGTGTGGAATATAAGAAACAGTAATAACAATCAACAATTGAGTTCACGCACTCGCACTTGCTTTGTCTCTCTTCTCTCTGTTGTTTCAGTGTGTGTAAAGGGGAACTGAAACGGATTCGGGTTTTACATTCGGGTCCGAATCTGAAGTGGATAGTCTTACAACGTATTCCATTTTGTTGGACCTTATCCCAGCCCACAACGTACAATAGGCCCACTTCTTCCATTTGGAGAGATTCTTCCTGCACCTCCACAATTTTAGCCTGCACCCTTATATACTTCAAAATTCTAATTTTATTTTCTAGTTTAAGATTTTCATTTTAAATTTCGAAATGCAGGAAGGAAAAACCTTCTTGCTTTATGAGTCTTCAGGAATTTTTTCTATTGCGGATACTCTGTAATTCTTTAAAATTTATTAAAAAATAAAATAATTGGAAAAATATTTTTTAACTATTTTCTCATCTGATCGATAAAATATCAATTTTATATTCATATTAAAAATCAAATCCTTCCTTTATAATTACTATTGCACTTCAACTTACATGTCACTGTTGAAAATTTAATGCATGATTTATATACTTACAAACACAGGTTCTTCAAAAATTATAAAAAAAAAACAAATAAATAAAGTCATGCATTAAAGTTTGACTTGCTTATGGGTATTTTTTTTTTAAATTCTGTTTATTTTGATAATTATATTACTATTAGATATAAGAGAAACTAGACAGTGTGTTTGATTAAGTGAAAAAAAAAAACTATATTTAATTTCATATATACTTGTTTCCAAATTTTTAACATTTTTATGACATATTTGTTTCACATTCTTTACTTTTTATTTTTAAAAATGAAGATTTCAAAATGTATATTTTAACTATTTTTGCAGAAGAATCGTAAAATACTTATATGTTATATGTTTTATTAAGGAAAATTGAATATATATATATATATATATATATATATATATATATATATATATATATATATATATATATATATATATATATAAAAGGTTCCATAGTCATATATAAAAATCTTCTCTTCCAATATATATTTTTTTCTAATCTACCTAATGTTATTTGTTATATTGACATTCATAAGCGTGAAACATCTTTAGATTATGATCTGATTTAATCTGATGTAGGAACCTTCTTAAAAAAATTCATCTTATTACATAGTATATTGATTAAAAGAATTTATTGTATTGTGTTATTGTTATATTTCATATCGTTAGAATATAATATAAAATTAAGCGGTCATCAATCTTTTTATTTATATTACAAATTTTAAGATAATTATAATTATAATTTCAAACTGAATCCAATGTTCATATATTTTTTTATGTGCAATATATTATATATAAGAAAAACTTTTACAATAACTTTGTAACTATATTGGATAATAAAGAGTTAACTTAAGAAATTAAAATTATATTTCATATTTTGTTTATAATTTAATTTATTTCTCACTTTAATATGTTATGTATTGTTTTTTAAAAAGAGAAATATTTCTTTTAGTGGAAATGAGTTTTACAACCACTTCATTTTTCATATTTATTCCCAAGTTGGTATTGAATTCTAGGATCATGTATATTTTTTTTATCAATAATGATTATTTGAAGACAAAAGATGAAAAATCATTTATCATATTAAAATATTTTCAAAATCAACATTTTAAATATCATTATTATTTTTATTAGTATACTTTTGAATTAATGTGAAAAATGATTAACCTGTGTTTTGTGCCATGCAAACATACAAACACTGGTGTTTTTTTTTTTTTTAATATTTCAGTTTAATTATTCAAAAAAATAAAATAAAATCATGAACTATGAAGATGGTGTGGGGGTTGGTGGCTTAAACCCTAGTACAAGAAGCCGCTTCTTCCAGACCCTCCTCTTTATTCTCATAAACCCCACGCACACTCTCCATTTCTCACTTTGCCTTTGCACTAGGTGCTCCATTGCTGCATTTTCTTTACTTTCTCTCTTAATTTTTCATATTCCCATCATGTATCGCTTTGCTTCTAGCCTCGCCTCCAAAGCAAGGTCACCCTCTTATCCACTCTTGCTTCTGTTTGTTCTTTTTTATTCCTGTGTTGTTTGGAAGTCAAAATGTTCCTTTGGGTCACAGAAAATCTTGCAAAATGGATCAAAATTTGATTTTTTTTAATCATTACCTCACTGGGTATTGTGTGTTTGATTCTTACATGTTGGGTGCTACGTTGTGGGTTTGGAGGCTAACACTTGATTGGGATTGATTGGGTTTTTTTGACTTTGAATTGCTGTTTCTTTGGTTGCAGAATTGCTAGGAGTGGCAGCAAACAGGTGGAATTCTAGTTCTTTAATGACACTTTTTTATAGTATTGTAACGCTGGCATTTGAAATTTGAGATTTTATTTTTGGAGATTTGTGTGAGTGAATCCTTAGTCTTTTCTGTTTTGTTTGTCTGTTCTCTTTTGCTGCATGATTTAGGTTGGAAGTACGTTGAGCTGGAGGCGAAATTATGCGGCTAAGGACATTAAATTTGGTGTGGAGGCTCGGGCTCTGATGCTTAAGGGTGTTGAAGAACTTGCAGATGCTGTCAAAGTAACCATGGGTCCCAAGGTAACCGAGGGGATTGTTTGATTGCTTCTTGAGTTTGTTGTTTTCTTAAAATCATTGTTGATGGGGGAGTGTTAATATTTGTGAAGGAGGTAGAGTAAGGGGTAAGTGTAGAAGGATTGTCACTTATGTATTATTGTGGCTGCAATCTCATTTGTTTAAGAAGTCAACTTTTTGCTTTCGAGGGACAAAACCAGTATTTTACAAAAGAATGAACGACATTAATGCTAGTCTGTTTTGAGGTATTGCCATTGTTCAATAGTTGATTAATGTTGAATTTATTCTCTTTAAGGGGCGTAATGTGGTAATTGAGCAAAGTTTCGGTGGCCCTAAAGTAACTAAAGATGGAGTAACTGTTGCAAAGAGCATTGAATTCAATGATAAAGTGAAGAATATCGGTGCCAGTCTCGTAAAGCAGGTTGCTAATGCTACTAATGATGTGGCTGGTGATGGTAAGCTGATATATCTAACGCTTTTATTATTTAGTAATTTCAATTTTACCATGACTGAATAATGAGGGAGCATTTTAATTGTTTTGCAGGAACCACATGTGCCACGGTCCTTACACGAGCCATATTTACCGAGGGCTGCAAATCAGTTGCAGCTGGAATGAATGCAATGGACCTGAGGCGTGGTATAAGTATGGCTGTTGACGCTGTTGTAACAAACTTGAAAAGCAGAGCTCGCATGATTAGCACATCCGAAGAAATAGCACAGGTTTGTGGAACCTCTTTGTTAGAATCTTTCCTTGCACATTGCAGGGGATGCTAATATGGACTTAAGTTTTGAATTTGAATTGTCAGGTTGGTACAATATCTGCTAATGGAGAGCGAGAAATTGGTGAGCTGATTGCCAAAGCTATGGAGAAAGTTGGCAAAGAGGGAGTTATCACCATTTCAGTAAGTTCTAATCTGATCATGCTATTTATTGGTGTTTTATATGCCTGTTTTACTTGTAGAAAGATTTTTATTTTTATTTTTATTTTTATTTTTGCTGTTTTACTTTTCTCTGTGGAAATAAGTGAGCGTTGTTTAGTTGTTTTGAATTTTTACTCCTTTCATATTTTTAGCTTATTATAAGCCTTGATCATGGAACTATTTCAGGATGGCAAAACTTTATATAATGAGTTGGAAGTTGTTGAAGGAATGAAGCTTGACAGGGGCTACATATCTCCTTATTTCATAACAAATGATAAGAACCAGAAATGTGTATGTTCTTTCTTATCTATGTAATTCACAACATTAGACTATTTATGGCAGTTTTTGATATCCCTTGCTCATGAATCTTTGTTTTATATATACTTACCATGCATGTCTTGTTCCTGTAGGAACTTGAGGATCCCCTCATTCTAATCCATGAGAAGAAAATCTCAAGTATAAATGCTGTAGTTAAAGTTTTAGAGTTAGCTTTGAAGGTGAGAAGTGCCATTCCCTTTCTTTTGCATCTGACTTTTAAAATATTGATATTGGCTGTTGACACCTACTCTCTTTTCCAGAGACAAAGACCATTATTGATTGTTGCTGAGGATGTTGAAAGTGATGCACTTGCAACACTTATTCTAAATAAGCTTCGGGCTGGAATTAAGGTTTGTATTGCCTGCTTGGCTGTAGGTTCCTAAAACTTTGTATTGTTAATTTTGTGGAGTTGAGCTTATATATGAAGCTTTGCTTGTAGGTATGTGCAATTAAAGCCCCTGGTTTTGGTGAAAATAGGAAGTCCGGTCTTCAAGATCTTGCAGTTCTAACAGGAGGAGCAGTAAGTTTACTGTTTTGAGGTTACTGCTGCATTAAAATTTATTTTGTTAACTTACTAATGATACCTTTTCTGTATCCCAATAGCTTATCACTGAAGAACTTGGCTTGAAGCTTGAAAAAGTGGATTTGGATATGCTTGGCACTTGCAAAAAAGTAAGAATTTAGCTTTATTTGTAAAACATTTGAAGGCACTGTAGAACTTTTAATGTTGTTTACTGGTTCTGGTTGAGGATGTTGAATTTCCTGTAGCAACTCTCTTGTTTGATATTGGAATATATTTTTGTTGTGTTCTCTGTTCTTATGATGGAAGTACATAGGGTTAGTATGGGCAACTCACTTAGGTTCTCATTGTTGCAGATAACAATTTCTAAGGATGACACTGTCATTCTTGATGGAGCTGGTGACAAGAAAGCAATTGAGGAAAGATGCGAACAGGTTTGACTGAGTTTATTTATAGATTTGGTTTCCCCATTATACATGTATTCTATGTTCCGTCAACATGTCAGATTTAATGCCACATCTGATTTGTTTGTGATGACTTTTTTTGACAAACAGATTAGGTCAGCAATTGAAAATAGCACCTCAGATTATGACAAGGAAAAATTACAAGAAAGATTAGCCAAGCTTTCTGGTGGTGTTGCAGTGCTCAAGGTATACCTACTTTTTTCATTTTGTTTTAATGGTTTGTCCGTTGTGAAAATCCCACTGAGGTTCTACGTTGACAAGAGTAACATTTGAGAAATAACTTACTACAGATTGGAGGAGCCAGCGAAGCTGAAGTTGGTGAAAAGAAGGATAGAGTGACAGATGCCTTGAATGCAACTAAGGCTGCTGTTGAAGAGGGCATAGTACCTGGTAAAATATCAGTGCATACAGTTGATTAGTTTTACAATCATGAATCAGATCTGACCTCAATTTGTTCTGATACTTCAGGTGGCGGTGTTGCTCTTCTATATGCATCAAAAGAGTTGGATAAACTTCAAACTGCTAACTTTGATCAGAAGATTGGCGTCCAGATTATCCAAAACGCTTTAAAGGTTTGTTTTTTGAATTGCTCTTCTGCTCCTCATATTACATTTTTGATTCTGACACTTGTGCAAGCAAAACTTGCTCCAAGATTTTTTTCTCATCCTAGTGTTCATTCTACTGTATGAGTTTATATTCCTAAGATCCATGTTGTTAAAGACTTTTAACTGAAATTGCTAATATGGGTTGTCATTCTATATTGCTTGTCCCCAAATATAATGCAGACACCTGTGCTCACAATTGCATCAAATGCGGGAGTTGAGGGTGCGGTTGTTGTTGGTAAACTATTGGAACAAGGTGATAATGATCTAGGATATGATGCTGCCAAGGGTTAGTGTTCTTTTATTTCATTTTCCCTGGTTGTGTTTTCATTCCTCGTCAGCAGAGAGACTGATTTTGCTGATGCATTTTTATTTTTGTTTTTCTGTTCCGTAATTAGGCGAGTATGTGGATATGGTTAAATCCGGAATCATTGACCCATTGAAGGTGATTAGGACAGCCTTGGTTGATGCAGCAAGGTAGGATATTCTGTAATTTTATGTTGATATTGATGCATTTTAACTATTTGTTTGTGATGTACTTGGTTATAACTTCTAGATTTATATTGATACATTTCTACTCTGGGTTTTTAAAATGGTGTCATGTGTACTTTTTTGTTGTTATGTAGATTGCTTAATGTTTATGACCCTTTTTCTGCAGTGTATCATCTTTGATGACAACAACTGAAGCTGTCGTGTCTGAACTTCCTAAGGATGATAAAGATACCCCAGCTATGGCCGGTGGAATGGGTGGCATGGGTTATTAACCGGCTTCGATTGATTTGATCGCACCTGAAGACAAAGAATTGGTGCTGATTACAACCTTTTTTTAGCTGAATTATTTGTGAAGGCATCACTGTAATCATAGTGAGAGAACGAGATGTAGGTAAGTAAAATTGACTGCAATAATTCAAATTAAAAGACATTTATTTGTAACAATTTTTACCTCCCAAATCAAGGTATTGTTCCGGGAAAGTTGTTTGTTTAAGGTATTCTTGATCTTCCGATCGATCATATTTAGCACCAATATCCGAAACTGGAAACAATCGTCATAATTTATCTTTTATCCGACCTAGCTATAGTTTTTACAATGTAACGATTTGACATAAGTACCTCGATGAATCATGGTCATCTGAACGAAAAGTAGAACTAAGTTTGTTTCCCATCTGGTTACGGTTTTCACTTTTATTGTCTCCTGATGATCGAGATGTGCTTTATTCTGTTTAGTTTGGATTTTATCATTAGTGCAGAATTCCATGACCTGGGGAACAGTAAAGGAACAGATAGGTCTGAAATATGTGCCAAACCAATTCTTAATACATTGACATACACCATACATATAAGTCATTGGAAATGAACTGTTTCAAAATTTCCCTAATAAATAACACCCTTCTAGAGATATTCAGATATACACACGCTGTATCGTTTTTTAAGCTTATTCTTATTCTTCTCTCAGCCTCATTTGCCTCTACGCCGATTTTTTGTTGTTGCGCAATTTGAACAGTACCATTTTCCTTTTGGTTGCTCTTTCAGACCAACACAACCGAAATGAAACCACTCTATTTTGCACTGTAAATTTAAATAGATCAAGGAAATGATGTGTAAGCATTGTAGGTAAAATGGACAAAAAATGTATTTGGAAAAAATAAACACCTACGTTGGGGTTATCACATGCAACCATTGCTCCATAGCTAACTTGATTACAAAAGCAGTATGTGGGTTCATTTGGATCAACAGGTAAATCTAAATCCATGCCAGTTGGCTTTGCTGTGGTCTGTGCTTCTGTTGCCGCCGCTGTGACCAATGTGGTTTGGCGTGTTCTGGAGAGTTAATTCAAAATATGCATCAGCTTGTAACTTTTTTGTAAGCTCTTCGTAATCGGAAAACAGGAGAACAAAAAGAGAAAGCTAAAATTATTATTACCACTCGTCATTATATTAAATGTTTTAGGGAAAATGCTGTTTTGAGAGTAAAATGAAATCTGCTGCTGTTGATCATTTCCGATATTGATTAGATATTAGGAATTATAAAAATAAATTCCGATATTTTATTACATCATAAAGATTTTTCATTATGAAAAACATTTCTGAAAATAAATTTGGCTTCCAAAATAAGTAGTATTTTGAGGATCTAGAACTTTCATATACTTGGTACTTAGGATTAATTGAGGTTCAACTACATATAGAGATGCTATGATTGATGACAGTAAGGTATCCGGACAGCGATGTACAAGCACATAACAACAAGGAAGTATAGCATAATGTCAAATGTCGTGAAAGTATTAAATGAAGAAAAGGCATATAAACATGGGATGATAGCAGGAGAACATCATACATTTCTTACAGCAAAATTGACATCTGCCTATTCATTAACTTCTCTGACTCGATGCTTTTAGGTATCACAAATTGAATTCAAGTAACAAAAACATTCTATTCTTCACCAAGCGTAAAGTAGAGACTGGGAGCAGGTACAGGCACTGTTGCTAATAATTAAGAAAAAATATATTTAGTATCATGGCACTAAGCATCTTCCCTGTCAAGAGTACGTTCAAAAAAGGGAAGAAGGTTATTGTTTTCAATGTGGCCACTGGCAAGCCATTTGGGATTCTATTTTAGGGGGGAGAAAGATAATTCAAAGGTCTTGAATTCATGAAACCAAATTCAGTGCTGATCAGCAAGGAGTAGTTTCCTTATTTTAGGCCTTGAGGACAAGGTGGTTTACCGGGAGTCATTGATAGGACCAAATCTGATTCAGGCCCTTATAATTTGCAATAGGAAGTTATTTTTGCATCAATTTCGGATTAGGCAGTTATAGGTTATTATGACGTGACAGTTATAAGTTATTTTATATTAATTTGGGTACAGACATTAGAGGAACTGAGGTATGATATTGTTAGGTGGAAACCCCGAATTTGTACTCGAGAAGTAATTCTGGAGTTCAGCACAAAACAGTACCATAAAGGCAGGATTCTTATTTAGGAAATGCATGTGTGACAGTCAAAAAGCAAAAAGGATAATTTATAAGCTATTACAAAATCGATTAAAATGATTTCTAGAAGAGTTACATACTTTTTTCGCCCTCCTCTACCAGTCCCACTTTCATTACCCCTTCCAGATTTTGTATTACCCTCTGGTCCTGAAGCAGGCACTCCAGCTATTGCAGCATTTTCTCTTTCTGTCATTAATCATATAAAATTAGGTTTTATTAACAAATAGAATTAGTTTGTCATCAAACACCATATACTTCAACTATATCACATAAAAAGACTATTAATAACATTTACAATACAGATTATGAGCTGCACAAAAAAGGTAGGAAGTGCAGTACCACGTCGAAGCTCCTCATCAAACTTTTTAAGATACTGATCAAGGTATTGTATGTGTGTGTCTACCTGCAACAAAATGATGAATATGTAATTACTAAATTCATGAAATTAAAGTACGAAACCAGTTTCCACTAACTTCACTGCAAATTTATCCCAATATCTATTCCTGAACTGGATTTCTCTTACCAAACGATAATACTTGCATATATAACTCTTTACCCAACTCCCAAGATCTTAAGCCAAATGAAGTGTGTAATAAAAGGAAAATAATATACACAAACCATGTTTGTATAACTGTTTCACAGGCAATGAACACTTGAGTGTAACTAAAATCTTTGACAACCCAGAAAAGAAAAAAGAAACTAGTAAAGAAACAAAAATACAGATAGCAGGGTTGCATAAATACAATCTTTTGATCTAGTTATATCACAGTAGGTATTACAAAAAGAACGCAATATCAAAGTCCAGGCTGATATATTCAAAGACAAGCATTAACGAAGGTCTTAAAAATGAACATAACAAGAGAAATGTGGACTACCAAATCATATGCCTGGACAGCCAAGGCTACTTTTTCATCAGCAACCCTGATACTATGCTTTTGCTCATCAAGCGCTTCATCAGAGAATCTAATAACTGAAGTATCAGGTGTAATGTTTCCAGACCTAACTCCCCGCCTAATATCTTCAATTTCATGTTCACAACGCTGTTCATTTTGCCTTTGAATATCTGTTTACACACATCACAATGCTTATGTTGAGTGGAAAAAGACCTCAGATGTGATATGATAAGAGTAGAAACAGACACACACAACTACGCTTTTCTTCTTTTTCCTTTATCAATACAAGAATGGGCATTGTAGATATTGATCATAAATATGAAAAATAGTACTCTGTATCTTTAATTTAATATCTAATACGTAATCATATTTATGAGTAATCACCAGCAAGATCATGAACATATAACATATTGTAAATGTAGAGTGCGAACTTTAAGCTTATCGCAACCTCACAAATAGGTTTGCAACCCACTTGTATACTACATTTTTTATTTTGTCTTTAGTCAATATAAGATCTCCAACACACCCGCTCATGCTGAGGACTAAATATCCCAAAGGATTAGATATTTGTGAGTGGTGTAATAGCAAGTAACAGAATAAGTCTAACAAACTTTATTAGCATATGTTGCGAAACCATCCTATAAATTGGATTTTAAACCTAATCCAACTTCAGAAAAATTGACTTGCAAAATAAGATTTGCACTACTTATACACTATAATTTGGTCATTTCTTTAGTTGACGTGAGTTCTCTAACAATAACATTGATTGGACCATAAGGTCTTCAAAATTCCAAACACAAACTTATCATAATGGACTGAAATTACCATTGGAAGTTAAAAATTCTAGTCTAACCAATGTTTAACATTATAATTGTAGCATTTCGCTCAGCATTATAGTGGCACCACTTTGATCGGTACAGAACCTTGCCCGGAACTCTGTTGAAAGCTTTATTCACACAACATTCCCTTCTCTCTCATACCATCTATTTTGAGACAAACCACTAAAAAACTCCAATCCTTTCTGTTGTTGTTTCCAGCCACTCCCACTTCTCAATTTTGCATGCACTCTGTTATGTCAATTGTGTGCTCATCCTCTACTTCTTTCAGTTCTCACAAAAGTTCTACTAAAGGTCTGTATCCTCCCTCTGCCCCTGTTCTGTTGCACACCCTTCTTTTTTATTTGTCTCTTGTTCTGTTCTGCCACTCGCCCCTTTTGTTCTTTGTTTGGGTTCTATTTTGAATGTCTTTTTTATAATCAGTCACTCTTTAAGCAGCTGTAGCATCACCCACTAGGAGGCTTATACTTGTAAATTTCTTTATTTCAGTTCTTATTGATTTGTGTATTTAGCTTAAGAATGTAGCTTCTGATTATTAATTATAAATATATTTTTCATCATGCATATATTTTGTTATTTTAGCATTTATATGTATTTAATGTAATTATTCAGCCTGTATCTACAATCCTCATAATAGTGATTATCCCACTATCTGCTATCACACTATCATGCTATAATCACTATGTGCTACTATCTCCGAATAATAACTATGCTTCCAGATTTGTCTATGCAAGGATTCATATACTATACCAAATGATTGATATCAACCTAGTATCCCGCTTACTTTAGCAAGAGAGAATGTGCAACAATGATCTCGAAAACAAGTTTTTGAATCCTGGTGACCACATTCCACGGTTTACTGAAATCAACTATGTACGGATGACAATACAAATTCTTTGGGAAATTCAACCATCATCTGATATCTAAATAAAAATAAGAAAATGATGTTAGTTACTATTAGTTCATAGCTACTTGGTAAAAGCAAATTGATGTTAATTCTGACAAGAGTGCACTGCATAAATTCTATGATCTCTCAGTTTCTCTCTTCTTTCTCTGTATCTTCTATATTCTTCTGTTCTACTCTTCTTCTTGTCCCTTTTCTCGCCATGTTTTCCAAAGGGTCCCTAAAGCTCAATCTTGCTCTTAGGTACTAGAGGCCCTATAGGATTCTGGAAAATGTAGGTCCAGTTTCCTACAGTTACATCTTTCCAAAAACTCAAATAAACCCAACATTTCATCACTCCTAATGCAAGTGATGTCAATACCCTTTGGAAATGGTAGGTCCAGATGCCTACAAGTTACAGCCATGCATAGTGTCTTCTTCCTGAAAAGATCCCAACAA
The DNA here is from genome assembly GCF_037176805.1 of Vigna unguiculata. NCBI lineage: Eukaryota > Viridiplantae > Streptophyta > Magnoliopsida > Fabales > Fabaceae > Vigna > Vigna unguiculata. The sequence continues at coordinate 5,325,311 of NC_140798.1, forward strand.
ACATATGAAAAGGAAGAAGATTCTTATCATCACAATATTTGGTGCTCTAGTGTGGTTTTGCTTGAAGAGGAGGCTACATGTATTCATCTATTCAAGTTTCAGCAGCAATTCCCAATGTTTGAGATGTTCAACCTTTGAGGACAAAATCTTCATTTTGGGATATTGATATGTGAAGATAAATAAGAAAATTATATTAATGAATTATGTTTGATAGCTGCTCACAAATAAGGTAGGATGTTTTGTGCTTTTGTTTCTCTCCTCTTGCCCAATATCCTCTCTATTCTTTTATCTTTCCTCCACTTCTAGTTATGTCTCTCAATTTCATTATATTTCCCTCCTAAGTTCTATATTTTTATCGGTCAATAATCACATCCTAATAGACAAGTGCATTCAGTCTCAGGTACATAGAATGACATAAAAGCCACCAACCTACGTAGCATTGCTTGAAAATAGAGTTTTTACTTGTCATCATGGGATAAAGGGAAAGAAAGAGTAAATAGTCATATTATCTCCCATTCAATCACAATTATCAAGTATGACATGTTTATTGATTTTTACAACTACTTCACCATTTGTACTTGGCATGATTTGATTTCTCATTGTTTCTCATTGTTTAAGTGTGAATCGATTTTTTCGTTCACTGCCAGCACATTAAAATTAAACTAAAGAAGAAAAAAATGCAGACTCTTTAATAAGCACATACATGAGAAGTGCATAAATAAATAGAATTATAACACTACAATTACCCTGTAAGCTCTTATCCAAGTCACGTAACAACGCATACTTCTTTTGAAGTATAACAGGCAGTGAATCCAAATCTACAGAAGAACACAGAACAAAAGACGTTTGTTGTTGCGAAATTGAAAGCACAAACACAATCAAACCCTAAAAATCCAAAAGAGAAATGGTGAGAGATAGAGGAAGGAATTACTGGCTTGAAATTCCTCAAGGAACGACATTAGGGTTTGCAACAGGGCTGAGGGGATAACTTCAATTTTAGTTTAAGATGAAAAAAATATTAAATGTAAATTCTGCCTCACTCTTTTGAGTCACGACTTTTAAGAATCTTCATTATTTTAATTTTAAGGATTGGATTTATACATTCAATTGTTGCAATTAATTAAATTAATTCCAAATATTGGTTAGGTAATTATTGTAAGAATTAACATTTTAATTATATAGAAATAAAAATACATCCATGATATTCGTATTTGTGTTTAGTTTTTTTTCTTCTTATAATAAAAATGTAATTATTATAATTATAAAAATATGAATATAAATAATTGTTATAATTTTATTCTAGGTAATTTTTATTTATTTTATGGATATTTTTTACTATAAATACTTATTTTAACTTGAAAAAAAGTTACATTAAAAAAAAGTTTTTTTTTTTTAATTTAAGATATAAATTTAAAAAAAATAGTGAAACAAATAAAAAACAAATTACTATGTACATGAAAAGAAAATTTAAGAATGATGTAGATAACTAACCAAAACATATAAACCTATAATGAACTCATATTTATATTTTTATTATACTTGGTAAAAGCATATTGTATATTCACAATTTTTTTATTCCTTAAAAATATATATAATTCTATTATTTCTATGACTAATTAATTAATAAAAAGAGATAATACAATTTAATGTGTATATGTATAGTTTTATAAAAAATAGTATTTTAAAAAATATGTAATCATTTTTTTTTGAAAGAAAAATTATTTAATTATCTTGAAATAAGAAAAGTATACAATTATTATTTTATAAAATGAAATGAAATTATTTTTATTTATTAAAGAATAAAATCATCCAATTTCAGGAAGATAAAAAGAAGTTACCAAATGATTTTCTTTACATATTGTGTAGGTCAAAATAATATAAATTTAAGAATTAATATAATTTTATAATTTATATATTTTTACTATTTTTATAAATAATTAATTAAAAATATAAAAGTAATATAATTTAAAAACATATATATTTTTATAAAAACAGTATTGAAAAATTATATAGAAAAAGTTGATTAATTAGTAAAAATTATCTAAAAATAATTTAGTCAATGCTATTATTTTCTTGTATGAGGATATAATTGATAATGATTCGTTATTTAATAAAGACAATAATGTTTTTGATGATAAGTATGGAAAATACTATAACATAATTTTTATTAAAATATGGTTATAGTTATTTATAAATTGTTATATTTTGTATTTTTGTCTCTATACTTTTTAATTTTAATCCTAATAATTTGTTGTTGTTGTTTAGTTTAGATAGTATTCTGAATACTAATATTTTATCATAGATAACAAAATATTATGGACGAGAAATATTTGTCAGGAATTGAATATAAAATTACATAATTTAGATAATCAAAATATACTAAATACTACAAATTATTACAAGATTTTCTTAAAATTAGATTAATTTTTAAATACATTCTAGTAAAAATAGATTTGATACAATGTTTATGTTTTATATGTTGAATCAAAAGTGAAAGACAAGTATCTTTTATAATTGATTTTCCATATACGTAATAGATTTTGACAGACAAATCTTCTGTATTCTTATACATGTATAAGTATTACTGGGTAAATATTATTTTTAACTTATTTTTATCATTATATTTAGAGTAAATAAAATTAATATATATATATATATATATATATATTAATTTTGTCTCATATTCCGATTAATTTTTTTCAAAGATAATAATTATAATAATATAATACATGACACATGTATCATTTTTTTTAGTCATTACACATTATCCATTAAATTCTTATAGATTAATTATCATTATTAATTTAATGAGAAAAATTAGATTAACTCGATTTAACAAAAAAATATATGATGGAATTGAAAAATAAAAATAATAAAAATAAAAATAAAAAGTGTTATATATAACTATTCTTTCTCTATTAAAATATTAAGATTTATTGCTTTTTTTTTATTATTGTCAAATATGAGTTAAAGTTATAATTTAATAAAGAAAAATAAAATGACTTAAAGTTATAATTTTAGTAAAAATAGGTAAAAATAATAACACATAAGAAAAGATTAATGATTTCATCTTCACCTTCTTCCTTCTTATTTCTTAAATTAATCAAAATACTTGCTACCTTTGGACTTTTTACTTTTCATAAACATATTTTTGAAATTAATTCTTATCAACTCTCACCAAACATACTTTGGGTGGTTTCACAAATAAACTCCTCAGTTGCAAGTTTTCTGACTCATACCTAACTTCAACATATATTCAAATTCTTTACAAATAAGTTAATTGTGTTGAAGAATTACGGCAAAGTATACAGCAAGGAAACTTAAAGTTTTTATGCAAATAAAAAAAATATACAGACTTAATTGAGGTTTCTACAATTATTTTGATTTTTTTTTTCATTTTGAATAAATTAGAGTTTTATCATGTATGTTCATGTCATTCAAACTAAATTCATAGTTAAAAAAAAAAGTATAAAATAGTTAATAAATTAAAACATAAACTAATTTATACAATTTTTATTTAAATTATTCTCAACTTTGAGATCTAGAAAAGAGGATAAAAAGTGGTATATATATTTTTCTAAAAATGATGATCGATTATTTTTTTACTAAAATATTGAATTATAAATAATTTTATAATAATCGAGTTTCATTTTATAAAATTATTTTTTTCTCTTAAAAATTTTTTTAGAACATCTTCTATCTTTTTTCTAGGTTTCTGATCAAATCGTTAATTCTTTTGATAATAAAAAAACTACTAGTGAAATCACTGTAGAGAGTTCTTCATATTTGTTTGATTAGAATTGAAAATATGACGAGTTCATTTTTATTTTATTTTAGAGATATCTTAGCATTTTGAGGTACATTTGGCTAGGATGACCATGTATTGATAGAAAAAACGTGTCATCATGAAGAACATCATCATCTTTTACCTTCGAGAATCACTTTACCTATAGAGAGAAATAAGATTAACATAAGAAACATAAAAATATAACATGGAAACTCCAAAATTAGATAAAATGTCTAATGACAACTAGAGAATAATAATATCTGAAAATTTGTACAACACATAAACAACTTTTTCATGTCATTTGACCCCAAGTGCACCCACACCCCTTAAAGCAAGAATTTAACTATATCTCACAACACTATACTACAAGAGTATAAGAAAAGTCAAATACAAGCTTAAAATATTTTTTACAAGGACTAGAAACACCATAAACACAGAGTCCATTATATAACTATTATCCCCACTCTCTTGCTTATATCCTAGGTGATTTAAGACTTTTTAAGATGCATTATTTTCATCAGCCCAACATGCATGTGCCTTAAATATGCGCAAAGTGAATCTATGCTGAATTTTGATCCTAGTGATAGACTTAGTTATTTGATATGATGTTTGTGTAGGTAGTTAGAGGATTTGTGTGATTTAGAGCTTTAGGAGTACCTATAGAGAAATAGGGAGTTTCTATAATAGGCAAGGGTAGCTAGTTTGAAATTAAATTATACTCATGATTGATGAATCATGAATGATATGGTGATGATTTGTGATGAATTGGATGTGTGAAATTTGTTTTAGAATAATAAATTGCATGTATAAAGTGCCTTGATGAATTGATTGCCTAACAAGTGATTTTTGAGTTGTTTGTCTTGATGGTACATGTGAATTAGTTGTGTGACTTTATTGAATTTGTTTAAGGTTGTTTGATAAGTAAATTATGCATGTTTCTAGGGGAAATGATTAAAAAGCTTTGACAAATTGGTCAGGAATACATTGTTAGTAGAATTGAACTACATAATTATGCAAACTCACTAGACGAGCATATGGCTCGATGCTCACTAAACAAGAATGCATAATTTGCTAGTCAGAGAGCTCGAACGTTTTGATTCATAGAGCGAGTCATTCTCCGTTGGGCGAGCTTATCAAAAGCAATCCCATTGGGTATACTCGGTGAGTGAGTCAAAGCTTGATTGGGCGAGTCTAAAATTGCTGAAAACATTAGAGCAAGGTATGCACTTGCCTTGCTGAGCGCAAGAGTCTCACTATGACTCTCTCGTTGAGTGAGCATGTATGCCGCTGAACGAGAAGGTTTTAAGCAAAATCGGAAAGCATCAAGGTAGCCTTCTTATTGGGCGAGCAGTATGGTCACTAGGCGAGTTCCTTTTAGGGAACACTCGCTAAGTGAGACATGTTTTCGTTGAGTGAGAATATACTAATATGAAATTATATAAATAGTTTAAATATGGTAGTTTTTGTTATGATTGATATGAATTGAATGGAAGGAGGAAGTAGTGATTCCTAGGGTGGGAATACTGTCATGGTTGTATCATGTAGTGAATTTATAATAGAGACTGAAATGAGATGATTTTGACTCTACTAGTGGTCAGATTCATTGATATGGGTAAACTTACTAGTGGTCAGATTCATTGATATGGGTAAACTTTGGCTGAGAATTTTAAGTCCATTGAGCTTAAGCCCTAAAAGCCCCAACATCACACAATATCAAGTTTTAAAAGAGTTATCAACTTGTGTAACCTATTGGTAAGTGCACAAAATCAATTGTAAATCGAATAAAGAGTTATTGTATTTATAAGGATTTAACAAGTATATTGGTAGTTTATTTTTAGGATTTTTGTATGAAAATATTGATAGTAGTATATATTATATAAATTAAGTGAAATGGAGGCCATGCTTGATTTTCATCACATGTTCTACTACACCAGTAGTGATTTTGTCTATACTATACAAATTAATCAATGTCTTGGAAGTACTCTAAGGTAGATGTAGGCCCATTCCTGCAGCCTATAACTAAGAACTTCAAATCCAATGTGATTCCTCTAGTCCTAGTTTAATGAATTCTTGTTGTAATATTAATTAATTAATTTGTATAAAATAATAAAAAATTACGGTAAAGAAAACATAATATCATCAAATATTCAATATTAAGAGGATAGTTATTTCTTCGATATCAAATATTTAGAAAAAAATTATAATTGTATGCATTTCAAACTAGAATACCAAATAAAATTAAATGAAAACCAAAACACTTATTAAATTTGTAAACATAAATGGAACCTAGTTGATAAAATTTAAAAAAATATGAAAGAAAACAAATATTCAAATTAAAATATATTTTAAATGTATGTTTACTTCACTCTTTTAAATTCTAATGAATATCTTTTTGTATACAATAATAAAAGTTATAATACATCATTTGATCAAAATCACGCAAAGAAAAAATATTATACTAATTGTAATAAAATTTTAACGTACATCTTGTATCTTTTGAACTTCCATATATGTTGGATGATGATAAAAAAATGATGTCAATTACATTAATTTTTAATATTATAGTAAATAAAATTTATTTATAAAATTATAGTGACAAAGTTACAACATGATTGATAATGAGTTAGAAAATAAAAAATAATTACATAAAATATATCAAAATAGTATTCTACATGATAAAAATAAACAAAAAATTATTAAATGTGTGTCTTACAAACAATTTGAGAGACTATTGAATGAAATCACACAAAAGAAAACAAATGTATAATTAATGGTATTATAAGATGAAAAATATCAACACAGTCAATCGTTGAGAAATAACAAAAATTGTTTTAGCAAAACAAAAAAATTCTTTAAATGAATCACAAATTAATAATAATTTAGTAAAGAAGATAAATCATTTATATTACCTAGTAAATGAAATATTTATGCTATTAAACAATTAAATTGAGAGTATTAAACATTCCATGTGAAAGGAAAATATATAATAAATAAAGATATTAAAAAAGAATAGAAATATTCATATGTGAGACATAAAAAATATTTAATTGACATACATCATTTGAACATAATTGCATAAAGATTACGATGAGATGAAATATATATTGGAGACGCGAATGAATTTCATGACAAACCAAACAATTTGAAGAAATAAAAAATAAAAAGTTTGTAGTAATATATCTATAACTATATATAATATCTATATATTTCTTAATTCCAATTTTACCCTTTATAATATAATTATTTGTTAAATTTTTAAAAATTAACAATTATGTTTACATGTTTTCTATAAAACTATATATTTTCTCTCATTTGTTTTTTTTCCTATTCATCAACAATTATTTTCTCATTCATTTCATTTTGTTTTTAATAAATATAAAATGTGTTTTGCATATTAACTTAATAACATTTTAATATCACCATCTATTAATATAATATCATGCATATTTAAAAAAATACATACACACAAGCACGATAGCACCTGTGTTTACGCTAGTATATATATATATATATATATATATATATATATATATATATATATATATATATATATATATAAGGTTATTAGTTAACTGTGAATATTTTAATAATTTAAATGGAGACATGTTTATTTACCATCCCTATTCTTAGTTGGAACATGTTATAAAATAAAATGGTTAAATATGTTTTTGGTCCCTTAACTCTCAGTAAATTTTGGAATTAGTCCATTTCAAAACTTTGGACCAATTTAGCCTTTTATCTTTCGAAATACGTGAATTTAGTCATTTTAATCAAATTTTGTTAAGTTTATTTGACATTTCAAGCGCGTTTTATAATAGTATTTGATTTAACATTAAAACAAAAATGTGTCAAATAGTATAAACAATTCAAATACAATCCTTAACTACATACGAAACATCAAATAAACCTAACAAAATTTGATTAAAAAGACTAAATCCACTTATTTCAAAAGATGAAGAACTAAATTGATCAAAAGTTTTGAAATGAACTAATTCCAAGATTTACTGAAAGTTAAGTGATCAATAACATATTTAATCCTAAAATAAAACTAGTAATAGATAGAAGAAGAGAAGGGAGAATAATGAATGAAGAGTAACCTTTATGTGGATGTCATCACTAATACAAAGGGTCCTATTCATCACTTAAAATTTTAGAACTTGATAGCTTTTCTTTTACACTTTTAATATAATTTTCATTTTTAACTTAATGAATATTTAAACACCTTATAAATTTATAAATGTTGATACCCAAGTAAAAGTTAAACCTTTAAATTCTTTTAAAAAATAAGTGATCTTATTATATATATCGACATCATAAGTAGATATACTCTTTCATGTGCCTATATGTGGATAAAATCAATCTGATATAATACATCTTAAAACTTACATAAAATTTGATTAAAGTTTTTATTTGTTTTGGAAGCTTAAGAACTTAAGTAAATATAAATGAAATTTAGCACGCGAAAGATACATTCAACGGTTACTAATCCCTAATGAATACGCGTTAGGGCGTGTTTGGATTGGGTCCACCTATTTTTCTCAATCATATAGGGAATGCTACAAAAGGTCTTCATGTGGCTACCCATTTTTGTCTTCACCTTCTTTGTCTATATTCCAATTTCTATTTTTAATGTCCAAAACTCTTTTAATTCAAACTAACCTTTTCCCATCTCATTTTTCTCCAATCTTTTTAACAATCATGCATGTGCCACATTTCCATCTAGATCATAACTTCAAACTTTCAAATAATTCAACAATTTAGTATTTAAATATTAAAGGAATAGTTAATAAAAAAATTGGTTTAATCCATATAAAAAAGTATAAATTAATTTGTTACACATTTCATGATGTCTAAAAACATAACAAGATTGTATAATATAAATAAATACAAACATCTACTTATCAAATTGATTTTACAAAAATAAGTTAAATTAAGATTTCTTTTCAAGATTTTTAAGAAATAAGTCTAATTCTAGACAAATGTAGTTAAGATATATTTTGAATGATTGTGATATGATACTAAAGAGTAGATTTTAAGTCTAATTTACCTTAACAAAATTTATTTATAAAGTAAATTTTTATCTGAATATATCTTAGCTCTACTATATGTAGAATCTTCAACAAAAATGAGTTAACTATCACCCTTCTTTTGTATTAAAGAGCTAAAAAGGAATTTTTATTCTTTTATAGACAAATTTATTGATAATTTTTGAATGTAAATACTAAAAGAAAATGATCATATAGTTTTATTCATATATTAATCATCTTAGTGTATAAGTCATATAAACTTTGGTTGCAATTTTAACAACTATACAAATAAGGTGTATATCCATATTATTAGGATATTAAATATAGATTCCTGAAATCTGTTTAGTACAAAAATGATTAGATGATCATATATTACCATGATCCCAAATAATCTGCACATATGACATATAATTAAATGTTATTATTAACTTTGATCATAAATAAAAAATTTCAATACATGTCACATAAAATTGCTGGCTATAACTACATGACATGTAATTGAATGTTCTTAACTTTTATCATAAACTAAATAGGTGTATTGGTTGGGACCATAGCAGGGTCATAGTTCTAAACCACCCAATAATTTCTTGTTTTAGCTGCTATCAAGTTTAAAACACAGCAATTGAGTGAGTCTTATAATAAAAGTTTGAGCTAGCATAAGAACTTCATCAAACAGCTGGCGTTTTCTACTTGTAGAAGGTACTTAGATTTCTTAAACATTATATTTCTTGGGAGCAGTGATTTTTTTTTAAGGAAAAAATAATGCAACTTTAGTCATTCTTACTTGTTTCTTGTTACTATTTCTTAGTGAGTGATTTTAGACATGAAAATGAATTAAAATTATGTGACTTTTTCCGTTATATTTTTTTGCTGGTTTTATTTTTTTCTGCAAACTTGTATAAAATAATATCATGGAAAGCAGAGGAAACTTCTACACAAGTGAGCTGCACCAAAATGTGAAGATTTACTAGAATATTGATGCAGAAGTCAAAAAGAAAAGACAAAAGAAATATTTGATGTGTAAAAGTATGACAACATGTCAAATGAGGACACCAACAAAATTGCTTCAATGAAGCCATTGCAACGGGTGTGAAAACACAAGTTTCAAGATACTACTCATCACTCACCTTTCTTCTGTCTTCAAATACACTTCTCAACCTGCTGCTTCTGTTTTCTGTAGCTCAAACTTTGCATTTTCTTTTAACAAGTAGGATCAACAACACCCTTTGTCTATTTCTCCATTTCTGGTGTTGTCTTGCTTCTGAGATTGCACTCTTAAGCAAAATAAGGTGAGAACTTTGTAGTTGGTTCATGCAATAACAGGCATTTCCTGCATTTAGTTCATAACTTTTACTCCATGATCTTCTTGAAATCAGAGTTTTTTCTTTTTTCCTTGAGTTAACTATTGAAAATGTTTCTTGTGTGAGCATCATTAAGTTGGCTTTGTTCTTCTTTAGTAGTTTGTAAGATGAGCATTTTTGTTGGGTGTTTCCTTCTTTTGAGCACACTTCACTATCTTTTAACTTAAATCTAGTGTCTAGTGCAACATTTGGCTAATGTTTTACCACACATTTTGATAGTTGGGAAAATTTGAAACAATGTTGTATGTGACATTGCCATTGTTTGATAAGTGTTGTTGATGGTGGTTGATCAAGTTTTTTGGTTTGGTTGTAGAATTATGAGTGCCTCTGAAGTGACAACTGAAGCAACAGCAGCACATGCTAATCTGAGGGATTCACAGAGTGTGCTTCAGGTACAGGTGATTGCTTCTTTGGAGTTAAACAGGGTTGATTATGCAGAGGGAAGAAAGAAATCACTGAGAGCTCGCTATTATTTTGGCATTATATTCTTGATAATTAATTTTATTGCCTGGTTTTTCCGTGACTATGGACAAGGTGTTCTGCCATTTATTCTTCGTAAGTCAATTTTCTATCTATCCATTTCCATTCTCCAGTCTAGTCTCAGGCTATCAGAAATTTTGTACATTAACCTATAACATATATTGATGTTGGGTTTCAAATACGAGTCTAAGTCTTACCAGTACAAATGAGAAAGTTGAATACAATATACAATAGAAAACTCATAAACCAATAAGGTTTTGATGGAAAACAGTTTTAATCCTTTATATGAACTCACCTCTCATTTGTGTTATGTCACCGTAATGAATTCTTTTTTCGATAGATTCGTCAGTGGTATCAGAGCCGTGTTTAAATAGTTACTTCAAAGTTGATCAGGAGGGTCATGGAAATGATTTTATATCTCCCAGAAAAATCTTAAAATAAACACACTTGTTGCAAAACGTTATGTACTCCAATTTATTAATGATGAAGATTTATCCATTAATCATTTTTCATGAACCTGGAGATCTTGAAAGTGAAAGATGTTAGGGTCATTTTGTCACTCATTGTTGTTGTTGATACTGTTGTAATTTGTACAGATATGAAAGCTTGTGGAAAAGAAGGAGAAGAATGTATTCATGCACTGGGAGTTCTTCGCGTGAGTTTAGGATGCTATGTATCTTTCAGTTATCAGAGTTTCTGCTCCCTCACCAATCATTATATACTGCTACTACTGTATCTCTGGATATAACCCTCTAAACGAAGAAATTTTTATTCATTAACTTACTATGTAGTAATCTAGTATCTTCTGCCAACAGAACATGCTACAATGATGATTTATAACAAGAACTATCTTCCTTAACAATGAAATAGATATTTTTCTCAGTTATGTTTCTCACAACAGTCAAAACAAGAAAATTACATGAAAGTTGGAATTTATGGCATTCTGGCTACTGGGAAGTGAAGTTTATTATACTGCTTGTATCAATGGCACTCCCATTCTTTTTCCCTTCAGAACTTGTTCAAATATATGGTAAGTTTCTTGCTTTTTCATAATTTTGATTGTCACACATTACTAACAACAATGCTTCTAAACTGGGGTTATCATTCAAGTAGCTTTGAGTACAATATAATTTTTCAGAAAGGATAATTCCTCTCTTTCTTTACCTTTTCCTTGAACATCATTGATAATGTTCCGAATAATCTAGGAGTAGAAATGACAAAGTTAAATACCATACCACGAAAAAGGTGGTGTTAATTCTTTATGTTGATTGGGATCATGTCACATATTTATATAATCTCTCTCCTAATGAATCTCAAAAGAAAACAAAAATTCCATCATATAAGAATGTTAACATATTCACAATCTTGCAGGTGAGGTAGCTCGTATTGGTGCAGGGTAAGCTTCAAATCTTTCACTTTTTCTCTTACCAATACAAGGTTGTTATTTACATGCATGTGGTTGTTCATGTTCACACAGAGTTTTTCTTCTTCTACAACTTGTGAGTGTCATCCAATTTATCATTTGGTGGAATAATTACTGGATTCCAGATGAAGAAAGGATGCAGAGGTAGCTAGCTACACACTATTATTGTTGCAAAAATTCATAGCAAAACTTCAAAAATCAATTTTTACATGTTTTCAAATAAGAGATATATATAATGTATATAATAGTGTTTTTGTGACAGGTGGTCCTTTGGAGTTTTGATGTCAACATTGTTTTATGTTGTCTCTATATGTGGAATTGTGTATCTGTACAAAACATATGCTCCAAGAGCTTCATGTTCTCTCAATCTATTTTTCATCACATGGACAGCAATTCTACTAGCTGCAATTATGGTTGTTTCCTTACATTCAAAGGTACACTGCTACTGCAATTTCTCACAGTCTGCATTAGCAGAAAAAGTCTCTCACTTTTCATGTTTCTAATTTCTTTCTTTATCCCTCAGAGAATATATATTAGTTGGGTTAAAACATGTTTTTAATGTTTATATATACAATGAGATTTTTTTTTTCTGACAGAGCGACCTAATATTTTGATTTCCATTAAAATAATTGAAACATATGGCTTATCATTTATATGTTGAATTATTACAGGTTAATAGAGGTCTTTTATCTTCAGGGATTATGGCTTCTTACATTGTTTTTCTTTGTTGGTGTGCATTGAGAAGGTAAACATTCTGAATAGCATTTTTTCACATCAAAATGTGGTTCTTATTTGGAGTGTAATATACTCATATGTGTGGCTGATTCCATAATCATCATTACTTTGATTCTTCTAAAAAGGGTTCAATTTGATTATGTATGTGGTAGCTTGATTCAGTGTGAACTTGAAATCATGTATTATATTTGGAAATTCCTTCTAGAGATGGTATACTTATAGATCTCCATCATGGAGTTTCAGTGAGCCTGCAAATGCAACATGTCAGACAAAGAATCAAGACAAAGGAAACACCGATTGGATAACTATAATTGTAAGTTTTTTCAGTCTATCTTCGTTAAATTTATAAACCAGGTTAAATTAATTTTACAGCATATGTTATTTTCTTAACAGGGCTTCCTTATTGCCATATTTGCAATAGTGATAGCAGCTTTTTCCACAGGCATTGATTCCAAATCCTTTCGGGTATTTTAAGGACTTCTGAACTTAATCTCCATTCTTTGATCTAACAAGACAACTCAAGCACGTTGCTTGCAAGTTGAATGATGTTTTTTTTTTTTTTTTTCCCACATATTGAAGTGTTTTTTGTGTGGTCATTTTCAGTTTTCAGAAGAGATAGTTGAAGAGGAAGATGATATTCCTTACAGTTATGGATTTTTTCATTTGGTATTCTCCTTAGGAGCAATGTACTTTGCAATGTTATTCATCAGTTGGGATCTGAATAACTCAGCCAGAAAGTGAGGAACCTAATTTATCTTATAATACTCATCGTACAATGATGTTTTGACTACTAAATTTTGATAACTTTCTCTTACAACATGATGTGTCATCTTTTAAGTGGTTTTGGAATATTGAGAATGAGAAAATAGAAAAATGAAGAACCATTTAGAAGATGTCACCTAAGATTATAAGAGAAAATTGTCAAAATTTAGTAGTCAAAAAATCATTTTCCATACCGGTTATATGACTCTTAATTGATTATATCTTCTTTCACTTTTATGAATGATGCACCAGGTGGAGCATTGATGTTGGCTGGATGAGTGCATGGGTCAGAGTTATCAATGAGTGGTTTGCTGCAACAATTTACAGTAAGTGCTTTACTGCAACAAAAAAGTCTTTTCCAAAATTTCAATACATTCATTCATGTTAAGAACACAATAAAAATATCAATTTTTCTCATAAAAATTATAAATTTCTGTACAATTTTTCACATATTTTCCAATTCCCATATTAATTGTTTTCTTTTTATTTGATGGTAACAGTATGGATGCTGATTTCACCAATTGTGAGACAAAACAAAGTCATGGGTAATGATAGAACTGTGCAGGAGACAGTTGACTCGGTTATGCCATGATTAACAAACACAAAATCATCAACATTCTTACAAGAAAAATGAAAATTCTTCCCTTTTAAATTTTTCTGTTCCTTAGTATATTTTACTCTTCAACCCACTTTTTCTTTAATGGTTGAAAGGCAAAAAAGTGGAAAATGAAATAAAATGATAAAATATTTTGCTTTACGTGGTAGACCTGATTGAAATACATTTTCAAATGTAATATATAATCATGGTTCTGATATCTCACTTTGTTCTTATAGCCACATTATTTAAATTCAAATCATGGTTAGTAAGGTTATATGATATGATCTGATGTAATGTTATAGAAGTTGTGATTGGTTTAGCTGTTGTGGACCACAGAACTAATGGTTTAGTTGGCAGCAATTTGTGTTAAGTGTTTGTTGACTTCATTATTTAAATTTACATCAGGATTATGTTAAGAAAAATGGTTGACAACTTCTGATATAAATTCTCCCAACAATTATGCTTTTATATAGATTATAAATAAAAGCTATTTATTTACTTGGTAACGATATGTATGGAACTTTTTTTACTTGTAAGTAAAAGTTTTAAAGCATAAATAACTTTTGGATCGAAATATATAACTGGTATTTGTTTTGAATACACAGCTGAATAATAAATTATAAAATTGAATAATAACTTTTGGATCAAAATATATAACTGTTATTTATTTATTTATTTATTAGCTCTTACAATATCTAAATTATTTTAAAGTTGTTGTTTTGGTTACTCAACTTAATTTTTATCATAACCGCTATTGATGACATAAGTATCAGGAGAAACTAAATACATATCATTTCTCACTATTTCGGATAAAATTAAATACATATCATTTCTCAGTATTTCAGATAATTAACAATTATTTCAATTTATAAATGCGTAAAATGATCATACTAAAAATATTCAAATTTCCTACTAAAAATATTTATATGTCCTGTAAATTTTGTTTTAAAAGTTTTTTGGTAGAAAATACTTACAAATTTTATTGTGAAAAAAAATTTACAAGAAATTACTACCAATTCTTTTGTAAAATATTTTGTATAAAATACTTTTCGCAACAAATTTTGTAAAAAATACTGACAAATTTTATAATCTTGTAAGAAATAATTACTCACGAAGGAATTATTTGTCAATTAAGGTTCTTAGAAAAAATGACAAGAAAAAATATTTTCTTGCAAATATTTTAACAGATTTGCAAAAAAAAATTCCATGTAATATGAAAATGGATAATATCATATATTTAAAATAAAAATTTTAATTTCTTAATCATCCAACTTAAAAAAAAAAAAATAGTACTAAAAAATAACCCAGTTTACTGGGAATGGAGTCATTTGAGTGAAGTTTAAATTTATCTGACGATTAAAGTTGCAGATCATATACATATATTGATGAAGGGCTTCAACTCGTATAATATATTGTGCATAAAAAAGTTTAAAATATTGTTTATGAATGGCCTATTACAACGTATAAATTAACCATCAACTCACAATTTTTAAAGCCTAAAACATTGAAGTTTCCGTGCGTAAAAGAAAACACTTACAAGAAGAAAAAAACTCCATAATTACTTTACAATGAGTTTTTCTTTTCAAGGTTCATTAGGAAAGATAATATATAAATGTGTCAGAGTCTAACCCATTACGAAACATTGAGTTTACGAGTTTTTTTTTATACAATGTTTAACTTTGACATTTTTATTCAACGTAGAAAATCACTCAAAAGTGCAACCAAACTAAAATTGGTTCATCCAAATTTGCTAAGGCACAACTAATCTGTCATAGCATTAACAACTTCATTACCACCATTTCTCACAACTAATCCAACACAAACACACAATACATTGATTCCTTAGTACTATTTAAGACCAAGAGTTGAATTCCATTTCCCTCAATCCAAAATAACCGATCTATTCTCCTAAAACAAACAAATTAAGCACAAAAACATGTCTTTGGGATCATCCACAGCAGTTTTCTGTGTTGCAATGCTGTTTCCCTTTGCACTTATGGCTGTGCCAATAAGCATGGCAGGCACAGAACCTGTGATGGAGTTGTACATGCATGACATTCTTGGGGGCAGTAACCCTACAGCACGTCCTGTGACAGGGCTGCTAGGCAGCATATATGGTGGCCAAGTGCCCTTTGCCACCCCAGTAGGGTTCAAAACCCCACAGGGTGCAATTCCCATTCCCAATGCAAATGGTGCCATTCCCACAGTGAATGGAGTCACTGGCATTCCACTAGGCACTGGCTTGGCTGGCACTTTCTTTGCACCAAACAACAACAACAATAACCAAAACAATGCACAATTGGAACTAGGACCTGATGGATTAGGGCTTGGTTTTGGCACAGTAACTGTGATTGATGATGTGTTGACATCTCAACCTGAGTTGGGATCACAACTGGTTGGGAAGGCTCAAGGGGTGTATGTGGCTAGTTCAGCAGATGGGAGCAGACAGATGATGGCATTCACAGCAGTTTTTGAAGGAGGGGAGTATGGTGATAGCTTGAACTTTTATGGCTTGTATAAGATAGGAAGCACCATGTCAAGATTGTCTGTGATAGGAGGCACAGGGAAGTTCAAGAGTGCAAGAGGGTTTGCTGAACTGAGATCTCTTATCCCACCAGGACAAGTTTCCACTGATGGTGCTGAGACACTTCTCAGAATCACTGTTCATTTGAATTGAACTACTGAACTATGGTGATGTGATGTGGATGCATTTGTGATCAGTGTTGGTCTTGTGTTTTTGTCAATGTATTTGGTTGACTATGGATCATAGTATGATTGATTAATGGGATGACTTAATGATCAATATTAAATCTTATTTTGGAATGGCAAACAACTTGAAAGCTAGTGGCACAGGTCACCAGATTGTAACATTGAATGAAACCAAGGTGTATTATTTAAAATGAAAAAAAATTAATCAAGTTTTAATTAGGCTATGATATGATAATCAAAACTTTGTTTACTTTGCATATGTTTAGTTCATATCATTTCCTTCTTATTATTTTAGTTAACTTCATATTCTTCATTGAGATGCACATCTTTGATGCATGAGACTTTTCCTTCTCCTTTTACTTTGAAGATGGGTTGAGATGTTGGCGTTCTTAAATTAAACCATGTAATATGATAGAAAAATTATAGAGTGTGAATAATAGTTTCTTCTTCTAGAAATGTATAGTTCGACCAATTTCCAAATGACATATATTTAAGTTTATAAACTTAAGGTAAAATAATTAATAACTTTCATAGAGATAAATGAATTAGGGAAGTTAAAAAATCTAAACTGAACTAAAAAAAAGAGAGTAGGCAATTGAACTAAACCAAACTAAATAATAAAAAAATTGAACTATTTTCTGTTGAAAAGTGAACTAAACTATTTTTTAGTTCACTTTTTTAAAATTAAACTTAAAAAAACAATTCAGTACATTATTTAGACTAATATAAGAATTACAAAAGTGTCTGCATGGTATATACTATCTGTTATTGTGATTAAATCCAATAATTATATTGTTCTATACCATAAAAATGACTATAGTTATTTTATTAATGGAGGGAAGATGTGGTGTAACTAGAATGCCATCTGAAATAGGTTTTGGTGGTCCTTACATAAGGAAAACTAACTCCATAGAAGTTGAAATTTTGAAGGAAACCAGTCAATGACGTCCTTTTGTTCCCTAAACCAACAATAAACATGATTAATTTACATGAAAATAATTCACCTTTTTTGTTTGAACCAAAAATCTAATGAGTAGTTTTTATTGTTAATTGGTCAACAATCATTTAGGGGGAGTACACAGGTTAACTTCTATTGATTAGGATATAACGTGGCCAGTTCAGGGGAGGATGGTAGTGTTGGTATTTGAAGCTTGATTTCTGAATAAGCACTGCATCTTCATCTAAAGATGAACTCGCCTGCCTGATAACTAGACCTGTCAATTTGGTTCAGTCCAGAGACTGGACCTTGACACATGTGGGTTGAGACCAAAAAAATCCACAAAACTAAAAAGTCTTCCATTGAAAAGGTCTATAGAATCAAAATGTCCACAAAAACTATGCGGGTCAAGAGTAGCTCATAAACTTTTTTTCCTAAACATATAAAAATATTAATTTTTTCAAATATATTATTGGAATTCTGATCCAGATCAATTCGTCTCGACCTTTTGTCTGGATCGACCAGTCTTGGATCGATGGTTATTTTCTTACATTCAGAGGTACAGTGCTACTGGTATTTCTAACAGTTTTCGTTAGCAGGAAAAATCTCTGACTTTTCATGTTTCTAATTTGTTTTGGTCCCTGAGATGATATAAGTTGGGCTTAAATATGTTTTTAATCTTTATACATAGAATTAGATTTTTTTTTTTTGTAACAGAAAGCTATCCTAATATTTTAATTTACATTAAAGTAATTAAAATATATGGTTTGTCATTTTTATGTTTAATTACTACAGGTTAACAGGGAGGTTTGTGACACAGCACATTCTTATTTTTCTTCCATGGAAACCCACACAATGAACCTCATAGCACAGGCACTTTCTTTCGTTACATCTAAACTATGCCATTGAACACAAATGTTGACTCATTTGGTTGAGTATAAGGCACAACTAATCTACTTCCCTGTTAAGCTCAACAACTTCATTATCACCTATGTCTCAACCACTCCAACACACTGTGTGTTCCCTCCTATATAACACTAAGCCATGCATTGTACTCCACATCCTCTCATAAAACTCATTACCATATAGAAGAAATGGCATCTACCTATGAAACACTTGGAAAAAAGATGGCTATGGGATCATTAACTGCAGCTTACCTTGGAATTTTGCTTGCCTGTGCAGATTTGGCCATAACTGTTGCAGCAGTTGACCCCATTGCAGCCACTGGGAAAGAACATGTTATTGAGCTATACATGCACGACATTCTGGGGGGCAGTAACCCAACAGCTCGACCAGTGACAGGGTTGCTGGGAAGCATATACAGTGGTCAGATACCCTTTGCAACGCCAGTAGGATTCAACACCCCTCAAGGTGCGATTCCCATCCCCAATGCCAACGGTGCTAACCCCACTGTCAATGGAGTTTTTGGTATTCCATTAGGAACTGGATTGGCTGGTACTTCATTTGCACCAAACTCAGGTAACAATAACAATAACAACCAAAACCTTGCCCAGCTGCAGTTAGGACCTGATGGACTGGGACTAGGGTTTGGTACAATTACTGTCATTGATGATATGCTAACCTCTCAACCTGAAGAGGGGTCCCAACTAGTTGGGAAGGCTCAAGGAGTATATGTGGCAAGTTCAGCTGATGGGACTAGACAGATGATGGCTTTTACAGCCCTGTTTGAAGGAGGGGAATATGGTGATAGCTTGAACTTTTATGGCCTGTATAAAATAGGAAGCACAATGTCAAGAATATCTGTGCTAGGGGGCACAGGGAAGTTCAAGAATGCAAGGGGTTTTGCAGAATTGAGAGCTCTTATCCCACCGGGACAGATTTCCACTGATGGTGCAGAAACGCTGCTGAGGATCACTATCTATTTGAAATACTAAAACTGGGTGCTGTTTGATCACTGATGACTGAGATTGGTCTTTTATATTGTCAGTTTGATACCGTTTGCAGAATGTATTTCAAATCTTAGTTGTGTTCCCAAGAAAAGATATGCTGATTTGCTTCTTTTTTTTTTTTTTTACAGAAAATGATACACTGTGGCGTTTTAAGTATTTCTGGTCGAGTTTTTATTTTTTAATACTAGTTGTAGCAATAAATGCCTCAAACTCAGTCAATGGCAGTTTACAAGTAAAACTAAAAAAATGAAGCAAATCAGTAATAAGCTATCACTGTGTTCTAAAGGCATTAGCTATTGTATTGTGTCAACATAAGCTGCAAAGAAAAAAAAGAAAAGCATGATGAAAGATAATCAAGAAAAATTCAGACAATGAAAGAGAGTTACTGCATATGAATCGTGAAATGGAAGAAAATGTCACTTATTAGTTCATATATGCATACACTAGTCTACCAATGCAAATGTTACCAATTGGCATGCAGGATCTTCATATTTTCAAGACAGACTGGTGATATTAACATGAGAATGCAAGGCAGCTTCATCAAGTCCATAGAGTGCATCGATCAAGTGCATTCGCAACGATGCTGGACCTTTGGCCATCTTCATTCCTAGCTCAGCAGCAACGCCAAATACTGCTAATGCTGACACTGCCGCATCCAAAGCATGGGTTTTGTCAACAGCAACAAAGGCAGCAATCAGTGCAGTGACTGAACACCCAGTTGCTGTTACTTTCTGCATCATGGCCACCCCATTGTGAGCACCAACAACTCGATTTCCATCCGTCACAATGTCGGTGGCTCCTGACACTGCAACTATGGCACCACTTGTCCGAGCTAAGAGCTTTGCTGCTTCAACTGCAGTCGTTGACTCGTGAACACTGTCCACACCCTTGACAATGGAGCTATATTACATAGCGTAATAACAAATTTTCTCAGATTTAAGGGAGACAAAGATCAATCCCTTGACATCATTAACTATGTATTAACACCGGACAAAGCAAATTTACCCATACCTGAGTTGTAAAAATTCAACTACTATATTTTCTTTTTTATACCATCAGGGAACAGAAATAACCAATGGTGCCAATGTTTTTTGAGACCAAAATGATGTTTTATTCCCACAAAAAGGTTATTAGATAATCTATGAGATACAGCCTATTAGAAATGCTGCCTGCACTAGTAAATTATCTCGTTCAGTACCCTCGTGATCCAATTGTGGCTTCTAAACCCCAGAAATAATCACCGAGAAGAAACAATCACGCTCAAAACAAATCCCACGAACCCTTTCACCAGTTCCATTTTACATAAATCAAGTGGTTATTTAGACGATTTGAAAATAAAGAACAATTATAATACATAATATTTGTAAAAGAAAAGAGTAGAATATTATGTATATGCTTACTTTTGTATATTTTTTCTAAATAATGAAGGAGTTTAATATGTTTGTTAATTCAAATGACAAAATTTGGGCCAACAAAATTAGTCAATTTTTTTGTCTTTATAAATTCCAAAAATAAAATTGAAAATATAAAAATATAGTTTAGTTTTCATGTACTGTAGTGTAAAAATTAACCATATAAACCAATAACAAATTACATAAATTATAAAAAGCTACACACTATTTTTTTTTTATGAAAATTAGTTTATACTTCAATGAGGCAAAACCATTATCATTGACTACTTAAAATCCATGGAAACAATATTTTTTATCGGTTAAAAGTGTAAACATAGGACTCGTAAGCATAAAACAAGTTTACACTAATTAGAGAATCTTTAACAAAACCATGAATATCCTTTTAAGATTCGATATCTTAAATGTTTTCTAATTCGAGCAATTTATACAAAGAGTTTCTTAGAAATGAGTTTTATATTTTCTATAGAATCAAATTTTAATTTTTTTAAAATTGAAGTACAAGTAAAAATGTATGAACTACTTAATCTTCATGAAACAAACTTATATATCGATTACTCAAATATGATATATCATTCTGTGAGTGTCGATAACTCGTTAAGGTTCAATATATGATGATAAAAAGCGAGTTTCTTAAATGAATAACATTTTAATATTGAATAAGATAAAATATCGAACTGATCTATTAAAATATTTTTTTATTACAATTATTTCCATTAACAATTTTGTTCTTTTAAAATTAAAATGTTATGATAAATATACAAAATATGTTTAAATTAATTGACCAACCGACTCATAAGGGCTCAAAATAATGGTTTCAATTAAGTTAAAACATTTTTTTAGTTATTATTCAAATTAAGTTGACTCATTTGTACACTCGTGATAAGTCACATAAGTCACATACGTATTAAGTCGTATCTCTTTTTTAAAAATAATTTGTCATTTTAAATTTAAAAATATTTCCTTGTCTCCAGATTTAAAAGAATTTTAAATTTTCTATTTTGAAAATAATTGACCGGTAGTTAAAAATTTGTAATTGTTTGAAATGTTTTTATTTGTTATTTTTTTCCTCGTTTTTCTCCTTTCCTTGTAATCAGTGTGGCTTGAGTGAGTATTACCACATTAACGTTGTTTCATTTAGGGGGTGGCAAGATGGTCGGCCGGTTTTGGTCCAACACGGACCGGTTCAGTTCGCATTTTTTTTTTGTTTTAAATTTTTGTTTGTAAAATTTGTTTATGTATATAAATTTATTTAAATAATATAAAAATTTTATTTTTAAGGTATAATTACTCGTATAGTACCCAGTTTGGGGCTAATGTGTCAAATAGGTATCCGGTTTTAAAAAAGTGTCAATTGCATCCTAACCTTTTGAAAAAGTGCTCAATTAGGTCTCTTTCAGACAGAGTTGACTAACGCCGTTAGTCAACTGTCACGTGTCAGTATGTGATTTTTTTGGTTTTTTTTTTAATTTTTTTAAAATTTTAAAATTTCTTATTAAAAATTTTTTGAAAAAAAAAATCCCATGTGTCAAGTCTCTGTGTGTGACACGTGGCATTGTTAGTGTCACATGGCATTGCAATGCCAAGTGTCAGTATGACTATCAGATGTCATTATGTTGATTTCGATTTAGTCTTCATATATGTTTTTTTGTTTTAATTTAGTACCTACTTATGTTTTTTCTGATTTAATTTTGACCTAATATTTTTTAATAATTAAAATCCATTTTTTATAAAACTAAAAGTAATTAAATATAAAAATTTTACAAAAATCAAGTATTTGATATTTATATTAAAGTTTAGGGATAAAAGTCATTTTATTAACTCATTTTTAATAAAAAAAATTAGTATAACATTCATACCTATAGAAATTTTGGTTTAAAATTAGTAAAAGATAATATTGTTCTATTTTAGAAAAAAAAATAAAAATTAACAAAACATGATACTTAATAAAAAAGTAATTAATAAAGTAATATGTTGTTTTTAATAAAATATATTAGTATAACATTTATACAAATAATAAATTTGGTCTGAAATTGAGAGAAACAATATAAATATTAGTACTCAATTTTGTAAAAATATTTATACTTAATTATTTTTAATTTTATAAAAAATGGATTACAAAAATATTTTAATTATTTAAAAAAATTGGGACAAAATTGAATCAGATACACGTACTTAGGTACTAAATTGAAACAAAAAGACATATATGGAGACTAAATCGAAATCAACACAATGACATCTGATAGTGACACTGACACGTGGCATTGCGATGTCATGTGGCACTGACAATGCCACGCACATGGACTTGACACGTGACATTTTTATTTTTCTTTCAAAAATTAAAAAAAACGGTTAAAAAATTTTAAAAAATTAAAAAAAAAAATCACAGACTGACACGTGGCACGTTGACTAACGACGTTAGTCAACTCCGTTTAAAAGGAACCTAATTGAAGCACTTCTTCAAAAGTTGGGATGCAATTTACAATTTTTTAAAACCGAGTACCTATTTGACACACTAACCCCCAAATTGGATACTATAGGAGTAATTATACCTTTTTCTAATTATTTTTTATTTTTAAATATAAAAAAATTTTAGAAATGAAAATAATAATAATTTACTGTTATTTATTATTATAGGTTTAATTATGTCTTTGGTCCCCATTTTGGAGTCAAAATCTCAAAATGGTACCCAAATTTTTAAAAGTCTCGAGTTGGTCCCTTTTTTTGTTAAAACGTCTCACGTTTGCCCTTTCCGTTAAGTCAAGGTTGACGCCGTTAGAGGGAGTGTCACGTGTCAGTTCCTCGATTTTTTGAATTTTTTTTTTTGAATTATTTTTAAAAAATCAAAAAATTGTCACGTGTCAAGCTGTCATTGTGCCACGTGACAGTGACAGAGTGATGTGGCAGTGACAGTGACACGTGTCAGTAAACGCTAGGTGTCATTTCCTTAGTCTCAATTTAGTCCATTTATTTTAATTTATCTCAATTTAGTCCCAATTTTTGTAAAAAATAGCAACTTTGTTCCTCTTCAAATTGAAACAAAAATTAATTTATATAAATGTTATACAAATATTTTTATTAAATTTGATATTTTTATTCAATTTAATATTTTATTATATATTTTTAACATAACTAAGTTTATTTAAAATTATGTTTCAAATTCAACTTTACTTCAAATTGTTTCCAAATTTTAAATTTATATGTGTTTTATTGTTACATGAACTAGTTAATTTATAAATTTTTTTCTATTAACATTATTTTCTATTAACAACTTTTAAACCATTTTAAATAAAGTTCAATATAAATCCATGCTTTAAAAAATTTGGTTAAAAGTAATATAAATTTCTTATATAAACCATTTTAAATAAAGTTCAATGTAAAATATCAATTAAATGAATTTAATTTGATTAAAAATATTTACCTGAAATATCAATTTTGAGGAAAATGTTTGTGTACATTTATATAAAAATTAAATTTGATTTCAATTTGGAAAGGGACAAAATTGCTAATTTTTACAAAAATTTTGGAGTAAATTGAGACAAATTAAAATAAAGGGACCATATTGAGACTAAGGAAATGATACCTGGCGTAATACTGACACGTGTCACTGTCACATCACTTTGTCACTGCCACGTGGCATGATGACAGCTTGACAAGTGACAATTTTTTGATTTTTTTTAAAAAATTCAAAATAATAAAAAATTCAAAAATAAAAATAAAAAAAATTCAAAAAATCGAGGAACTGACACGTAACATTTCCTCTAACAGCGTCGACTTTAACAAAAAAGGGACCAACTTAAAATTTTTAAAAATTTGAGTACCATTTTAAAATTTTGACCCCAAAATGAGGACCACAGACATAATTAAACCATTATTATATTAAGAAATGAAATTGTTGTATTGATTGATTACCTTGGAAGCGCTAGAGTTGGGTTCCGCGGAATCGAGTGAGAGCGCGATGATCTCAGAGGCGTTTCCTCTGACGACGGTGGGCTTGAGACGGAGCAGTTCCCGGCAGGCTTCGAAGCGGAAGGCAGAGGCGTTGGCGGCGACGGGGTCCAGGACCCAGGGCGTGCGGTGCGTGTTGCAGATTTGGGCGGCGGTGGTCATGGCGGGAAGCCAGGAGGGGGAGAGAGTGCCGACGTTGACGTAGAGGGCGTGGACGCCGGGTGTGAAATCACGGAGCTCCTCGACGGCGTGGAGCATGGCGGGGGAGGCGCCGGCGGAAAGGAGCGTGTTGGCGACGATGTCCATGGAGACGAAGTTGGTGATGCATTGGATGAGAGGGGTTTGAGCACGAACCAGAGATAGAAGATGCCATGCCGTGGAACCCCACTGGGTTTGATTCGAGTCCATAGACAAAGATAGAGAAGGTGTGTGGAAGAATACAAGAAAACAGAGAAACAAAATGTGAATACCTAGTTTTTTCTTAAATCAACTAAAAGTACAAGACTCGTGATTGATAAAAAAAGAAAATAATAAATATTTAATTAAATCTTTTAACCCAGTGTTAATTAAAAAATTTCGTTCTGTAAGAGATATTATACTTTTGAATGATAAAAAATTAATAAAAAAGATATTTTAAGTATTAATATGTGAGATCAATTACAAAATTTAAAAATTAAAGTATACACACCCTCTTAACACCATGAAGAGTGTTTATCGAAAAATAACTTTTGCTTTACCTTTAGTTTCTTTCTACAATGTTTTCTACATTTTAGACAATTTTTTCATTAAAACTACTCTCTAACTATATATATATATATATATATATATATATATATATATATATATATATCATTGATCAAATATTAAATCTACATAAAAATAAAAATAAATGAAAAAGATATCATAAGGAAAGGCAAGTTAAAATAAAGGGGTCAGCAAAACAAGTGATTATGCAGTTTTAACTTAACTACAGAAGTTACCACATATCACAAAGCCTCCAACAGATGCAGACCCATTTAGTTAGAAACATACCTACATATATTACATATATCACTGCCATAGATAGTTACCATCCTAAAGAGTTCTGAACACAACCAGAAACTCCACAAGTGTTTGATTAAAACGTTAACCCTCTTAAGGTCACGAACTTTTCTTGTATCTCAGCTACACGTCGGACGTTGCTGGCTTTCTTCATATCCCATTTTGATTTCTGGGACATTCCAGACTGAATCTCATGAACAAGGGTTGAGATTGAGTTGGCAACGTTTGATAGCTCAGAAGTGATCTTATCTTTATCCTTCTGCATGGTTTCAAGGGCACCGGATATCCTGTTCCGTTTTGCTTGAAGTTGCTGAATTTCATCATCAATTTCTTTGATAGATAAAGCACTTATGTCCATTTCAGCTTCTGTCTCAGACAGTTTTTCTTTCAAATCGTTGTACTCGTTTTTGAGACTGGGAATTTTGAGTTTCTTTGCCTCTAGCTCAGCCATGGCTTTGTCTGCCTCTTCAATGCTCCCCATGGCCTCAAGGAAGGTTTCACCAGCCAAGGGAACTTGTTCCACCAATTTTAACTTAAACAGATGATCAACAGTGAGATTGGGATCTTCACGAATCTGCGATGCAAGTGTAGCAACTTCTGCAACATCATTGCTTTTGATCAATGAAGCGAAATCTAGAGCAAGAAGGGAAGAAAGCTTCTTCTTGCAAGACTCTATTGTTTCAATATCCAATGCAGTAGCATTAGTAGGGTGATCTGATGCTGCCGTTTCAATAACAGGTATATCAAGCATGTCCTCCAAGTTATCAAGATAAGCATCAAAATCTGCAACTTGTAGAGGTGTTACAAGGGAGCCGACAGGAACTAGGGCGGAGCTTTTCTTAGTCGGGCGACCCCTACTTTTAGCCGGACCGCCACTTCTTTTAGCCGGGCCGCCGCTACTTTTTGTTTTCCGGTTCGACTTTCTTCGGGTGCCAGTATCATCATCTTGTACTGTCTCCGGTGAGTGTAAGGTTAGAAGGCCATATACATCACAATAAGAGAAACACATAAGATAGAGGGGCAACAAAAGTTGCAAAGGTACGAGTTAGAAGTCAAGTTACTACGTAGCAGATAAGAGGACAATGACTTAGTTCACAAACTTCAGACCAAAAAGATTCTTGCTTTGCTCCTTTCTAGCAAATAAGAAGCTCCCAAATCATCTCATCAATGTGAAAAACAACTGACCCACCAAACAATAAGAAAAAACAGAGGAAATATACAAAACATGAGCCATCACTGGCCTCCTAGTACTCACCCTCACACAAGGAGAAGCGTGAAGGAAGAAAGAAGAAAGTCCACCAAGAAATAATAAAAGTCGTGAACCATTTTGGTGGGAGTAAGTAAATGTTGAACAATGTAGGGGCTCGTGATAATCATGGAGGAAAAGTATCAACTATGACTAAGTAAACTGAGACAAACAGAAGGGCTTTTTTATGCAGGAAAAAAATTGAAATACTTAAACTACAGCCAATAGAAACAATACCAAAATAAGAACAATTGAAAAAACCAGGAAAAGCTGAATGAGAAAATAACAGCGTAGGGTTGAAAAAGAAAATTGTGAAACTGTTTTGGCTAACCTTTTGTGGGGGTTTGAGCAGCTGAAGGAATCTGCCAGGTAAACAAAGCGAAGAATGCTTCAGGTTCCATGTTAGGAAAATTTGATTGAAGATATCTCTGGATAGCAGTCTTGCTTGAAAACTCTATCCTGCGAGAACCCTTCTGAAGAGATGGTGGAGGGATAAGGTATCTATCGGTAAAATATCCAACCTTGGAACTCCTTGCCGCCACTTTCCAGCCCCATACATCACCAGCATTAGGCCACCCTTCAGGTGCATATGGCAAACCTTGACCAGAAGAGTGAGGTGGCACAGGTTGAAGATCAGAGGTTTTATCCTTTGCCACATCCTTATAAGCATTGCTGCCAATTGCAGACTCATTCTTCAAGGATTCTTTTTCATCCTTAAAACTGCAATAACAAAACACAATGTCGACTGCTTAAGAGTCCATTGAAAGAGTGATTTACAAAATAACTCAATTGAAATAAGCACGACCCTTACAACAAGACTGTTTTTCAATGCCCAACATTCTTGTATAAAAGCACAAAAATTTTCAAACATGATGGTAACCATTACGTCCACTATAAGACCTTCACTGAATCTTCACATAACACAGAACTTGACATGAACAACCCAATTCCGGTCAACAACTGAGAAATCAACAAATAATCAAGAACTATGAAGAAATGTGACTCAAGAGGTTTTGCTTGAATAAACTTCATAAGTTTGTGCACAAATTAGAGATCATCTTTTACTAAAATATGTCAATTAATTAACGTATACATAAACTAATTTAAAGAAACATGCTCATTTTTTTTTCTTAATTATTTCGCCTAAAAATATTTATGAAACCAAACAAACTGTTAATTTGAGTAAGTATGAATTCAAAAGTATAAGAGTTTTTGAGAATTATGTTAGAAAAACAAAAACTATATTTTCAGTAAAGATCTCTTGACTTCTTCTAATTTGCATGCAGCTCCTTCGGGTCTCTTATATTAGTTTTTTTCTTTTCTTCCTAAAAGCTGATGTTAAGCTTTATAAAATGAATGTTTAACTTCCTTCGAAGGTTAAAAAAAAAAAAAAAAACTTTTCATTCTTTTCCTTCTGGGCTTGTTTGGACAAGTTTACAGAAGTCCTCCCAACTCCCAAGAGAGAGAAATAAGAAATGAAATGAATTTCATGGGAAAGTTAAATTAAATCATGCAGAAGTTAAATAAAAAAAAACATATCACATCTAATGCATTTTTTTCTGATTTTCCCCTCCTATAATTCTTCTTCCAGAAGTTTAACAACTGTTTCTGGATCATAACACATATATTCAAACATAATATAAATAAAAAGCCATGCATGGCTTCTCTCATCATAGTCTATTCAACCAAGTTCATATTTCAAAACTGAACACATTCTTTAGCAGTAAGAGAAACCAGAGCAAGCAACCCAAAATGAAAAAGATGATATTTTTCTAACAAGAGACTGAAATGAATGACAAATTAACAAGTGTGGGAGTGCAAAAGAGAAACTAAGTAAAAGAGGAAACAAAGAGTGAAAAAGAGTGAAAAATAACCTAGTTGGAGTGACAGGTTCAGTGTCTGAGAGATCCATAGATGAAGGAGGAAAAAGGTCGCCAATTAATTGAGACAAATATGCGAAAATTGGAAATGTCAGAACTAAAAGAAATTGGAGGGCACACAGCGGAACAATGAAAGGAAAAAGTACCACAAAGGTTGCCGGAGACAGTGTTACTGAGTTTCAAGACTATGAGCCATTTGAGAATGAAAAAGAATGTTTCAGGAATCAATGTTATGTAGAGAAGGGATTAAGAGCATCTCGAGGATTTTTTAAATATTTTTAATTATATAATTAAATTACAAAATTAAAATAAAAGTACAAGAAATTATAAAAATATGATTTTTATTAGATTTTATTATTGGAATAAATTTATCAGAACATCTTAACATGTGTACCATCTGATATAGGAAGAAGAGGATATAGGAAGAAGTGGGTGTCATGATGAACAAATGTGACTCATTTATAAAAATGTCACTTCAATTTGAATCGTAGTTAAAAATTCTATAATCACATTTGATTAATCACTTATTGAATTAATGGATTAATTCATTTATAATTTATTTGTTATAATAATAAAATCAAAAGTGTTTCTTTGATCTTATCAGGTAAAAATTAAATATCAAAAGTATATAATTTGATAAATAAATAAATTAAATATTCAAATATTACATAACAACATTTAAATATTTAAAAATATTAAATTTTGTGAATTTATATAAAAAATAATAAATAATTATAATAAATAAATAAATAATGTAAAAAAGGTTAATAGTGTTGTTATTGATAGATTGTGAATCAACTTACCTTCAATCTAATTTAAACTCATTTAACTAATCAGTTAAATGAACCGAATTTAATTGGATCCATATTTAAAAAAGAATGAAATTTACTTCACTCGTTACATGATGAAATCCATTTTTATGCTTTTAATAAAAAGATACCCAAAATGCTATAAATTAATTTATGCTCAACTCTTATCTTATTTTTGTTTTCTTGTGTAAACAAAATTATCTTATTTTTGTTTTTTCTGTGTAAACAACATTATGCTCAAGACTTATCCCTCTATGTATCTATGTAGTATTATTGATTTTCCCGCGAGAAAGATTTTATTGAATTAAGTATATTTTTAGTTTATGAATTTTTATTTAAAATTGAAATTTATTAATTTCTCAAAATTTGAAAATAAATAAATATAGTTTTTTAATCTAAAGACATTAACCAAATAGATTATATTAATTTATTTTTAAAAATTAAGATTACAATCTATCAAATGTTGCACAAACAAATTTCAAATTTAATAAAAATTAAAAATATATTTAATTTTTTCATTATTTTTTATTATTATTATTTAGAATGAGTATGGTAAATTCAACATAATATATAAATATGGGTATAAAAAACATTAATACTATTTCCAGGTCTAGTGGGTGAATTTTTATAATCTAAGATATATTATTTTTTATTTTTAGTTTGTTTAAAAAAATAATTACAATTATAATATACAAAATTTATTATTATAATTCTATAAAAAATATCACTTTTAGTTATTAAAAATCATTTAAATTATTTGAATTTTCTTTTCTTTTCCTTTCTGAAAATAAATTGATAGAGTTTACAATTTTTTTCTTCAAATACTATGGAAAATAAATATTAATAAGTAAATTGTCAAAAACTGTTATTTATATATTCAGAAGACTTTTAATAAAATAGATTTTGTAAAATTAAAGGTTTATCAAAGTACATAATTTATGTGTATAATAAAAAAGATAATTGAAATTTTGTTTTATACTTGTTAATTTCAATTTTTAGGGTTTTTTAAATATATATTTTTTATCCATCTTATTTATATACTGAATATATTAATATACTTATATATTTTAAATTTAGAAAAAAGTAATATATTTTTTAAGAAATTAAGATTACTTCTTTGTTAATTTGTTTACACAAATTAAAAAAAAAATCTCGATGTTTATATCTAAATAGTTTATTTCAATTTGGTTTGTCTTGGGTTGATTATGGTTTAATTTGGTTTCGGTTGATTTTGAAGTACCAAACTGTAAATTAAATTAAACTGTTCAGTTTTGAAAAACGATATGTTAGCAATAAAAGATTTTGAGTTTTAAGCATTTCGGTTTTTTAAATGGTTCTATTCTGAACACCCCAAGCTATTATTTCATATCAGTTTGTAAGGGTTACTTTGATAAAGATTGCGTTTCAACTAATTTGTGGTTGAGGTGTTAATGTAGAGGTTGAATGAAGTAATTTAAAAAGATATTTTATTTGTTTGAAGAATTTAATTTTTTTTACGATAAAATAGTTTATTTTGAGAAATAATTAGGAAGAAATTAAAATTCAAAAAATTTTAAAAATATTGCAAGTGAATAAAATAGAAGAAACTCAATTCTTATAAAAAAAATAAGAAATTTGAATTTATCATATTTTTAAACTTTCTCATTCCACTCATGAAAATTAAGTCGAGTTGACTAAAATTAAAGAGTTGGTATAGTCGACTTAAGCAGAAGGCTCAATTGAGTCTACTTATATTGAAGGTCGAGTTGAGTCGGATCATAGAACGAATCAGGTTGATTGTCAAGACAAGTGGTCAAAACCGAAGTTCGAGTTAAGTAGGCCAAGATTGAAGGTCTTGCCTAGGGATGACAAAAAAAATTGTATCGTGGATAAAATATGTAACAAATACTAAATGGATATCTACGACTAATGAGTACGGATATTTAATTACTCGTTTACTAATGGAGCGGGTAGAGGTACTATGGTATTCAACCCATGGATATCCGCTACTCGCTCATAAGTTTTTTTTTTAGGAAATGATTATTAGTAAGTTTTATTTGTGTATATATATATATATATATATATTCGTGAATATTCAAGGATACCTATGAATATTTTTTTTCATGGATATTCGACGAGTAATGAGATGCGTAACAGAGTGAGTTTATTACATCCCCAGTATTAGCATGTTGGCCCAGACTGTAGGTCTTGTCGAGTCGATCAGGTCGAAGGTCAAAATGAGTCGGCCTGAAAAAGTCGATGCGAGTCATCCGACTAAAAGTTGTGTTGGAAAAAATTCCAAGAACCGTTTTATTAATAGAGAATAAAATAAACACATAGACAACTCTCTTATGCCTTTGACCCCAAGTACCCACACTCTCCAAAGCAATAATTTAACTCAAACCTCATAACACTCTTATTACAAGAGTATAAGAAATAAGAATAAGAAGAGTCAAATACAAGCTTGAAGTGTCTTTGACTCAGGGCAAAGAACATCTTAGACTTATAGCCCATTATATAGTCACTAACACTCACTCCATTGATTATCCTAGGTGATGTGAGACATAGAACTGAAGCACAATTCATCTCGGAATGAATGTTTAGTTAATTCGACTTGGAGTGAAGGTCAAAATGATTTAACTTAGATCGAAGGTTGAACTAATTTGACTTAGATTAAATGTCAAGTTGATTCGACCAAGGTCAAGCTGATTCAACCTTATCCATATAGTTTAAGCTAATGATTCTCACTAGAAAAATCAAAGATAAAAAACTCAACTCCAAATTATCATAACTTTAGGTAGCTACACATAGTTTCATAAGAAACACATTTTTCATTTCTCTTTCACTTTTAGTATTTATGTAAATGTGAAAACATAAGTGGCTAAGCTTCCCAAAATAATATGTATTTCCTCAATAAAGAAATGTTTAAATTAAATATGTGTATTGTTGAATTAACTACATAATTAAATTATTTGATGGAGGGAGAGCGGATGAAACGAAAAATATCAGTAAAATCTATATGTGTATCATATCATTATTATATTGTTTATAATTCTTTATAAGGTTTGGTGGGCATTTTTTTTCTTCCACATATTAATTTATTTAGTTATTTAATTATTTTATTTTAACTTGAGAATTTCTGATTTAATTTGAACTTTTTTATTAGATCTTAGAACCTTTTGTTTATGTGAGGTAATTTTGGAAATGCAATGGTTGAATTTCGTCTTGATCTTAAGATTGAGAAGATGTTTAAAAGTAAAAATACTCCAAAAAAAGACAAACAGATAGCATGCAGGCCACGCCAACCACACCTGAATCTGACGGTAGATAATCCAGGACTGACCATATCATAAACTCATAAACCGTGAACTATTCCGAATAATTAAATTTAGAGTAAAATATGTTTTTTATTTCTTAATTTTCAATTAATTTTAAAATTAGTTTATTTTAAAATTTTAGATTAATTTAGTCTTTCATCTTTCAAAAGATGTGGATTTAATCATTTTAATCAAATTTTGTTAAGTTTATTTGATATTTCAAGCGTATTTCATAATAATATTTGACTTAACATTAAAACAAAAATGTGTCAAACAATATAAACAATTTAAATGCAATCCTGAAACGTGTATAAAACATCAAATAAACCTAACAAAAAGTTTATTAAAAAGACTAAATTCACGTATTTCAAAAGATGAATAATTAAATTAGTTCAAAATTTCGAAATTGACTAATTTTAAAATTAACTGAAAGTTAAGGGACTAAAAGAAACTGAAGAACTAACTTCACATTTTTGAACGAAATTAAAAATCAAAAGAGTAATTTCAAAATATTTATATAAACCGCTAAAAATATAGTATTTACTTTTTTCAAGATAAAAAAAAGTAATAAGATTATAATTATTGTTATCATTAAAATTATAAAATAAATACAAATAATTTTTATAATTTTGTTATAATTAATTTTCATTTATGATGGTTAAGTTTTAAATAATAACAGTCAAATAAAAAAAATGGTTAAATTAAATCATTGATAACTTAAAAGATAATGTTAATAAAATAATTAGTTTTATTTTTTTAAAATATTAAAAAGGTAAAATTGAGAACGTGAAAAACAAGAAAAAGAATAGAAATATATTAAATATATATTTTAAAAAAAATTAAAATATCAAATATATTAAAAATATTAATTTTAAAATATATATTTTAAATTATATATTAATTAAATTATGTAGATATGAAAATTTTGGAACCATGACCTCCCTATATTTCTTCAAAGGTTGGTCAATTGACCATAACTATAGGATTTGTTATAATTATTTTTATGTTCTTTTGTTTTTAAATTTTATCATTAAATTAAAATTTGTTTCTTTCTCAAATTTGTAATTTAGTTTGATATTTAAATTTTAAAATAAATAGACATAGTTTTTTTAATCCAAATCATACATTTTTTAAATTTAACATGTAGAATAAATTTAATTTTATTGAATTAAAAAATTATATCTATTATTTTTAAAATTTGAAGATGATAATATATCAAAATTGAAAACATAAAGAAATTTAAATTTTACATCAAAGTTTAAAAAGCATAAATATAGTTAATCATTTAAATAATAATTAATTTTAAATGCATTTAATTTACATTATAAAAAAAAAAAAAACTCTTTCACCGTAATACATTCTAAGAAAAGAAAGACTCAACCAGTAAGAATAAAAAGAAAAATGAAATGAATATTTTGAACTACTCCAACCTAATTTCAAAGTTTGACATATACATGACATGAGGATACAATAAACACCATTGTTAGATACCAAATCACACATATGATATCATCCTAATTTTAATTTCAATAGTAATTTAAGGAATAAAATATCCTAATTTTGCTACTAAATAGTCAATAGAATTAAGAGAGTACGTTCAGAATAATTTCGAGAACAAAGAAACATACTTTTATGACATGTTATTATTTTCCATCAATTTTATCCACTTCTGATTGATTTTTAATTATATTTTTTATCACTTTTAACTTATTATGAAAATAATAAAAGAAGGTTTTCTATTTTTTTTAACATTTTACATTTTTATGCATTAATTAAACAAGTAGTGAACTTTCATTAACTGTTAATCTGTTATCACCATTTAAATGAAATTATTCGATCAATTTTTTTTTAAATACAATTTTTCCACATTCTTTTTTTTCAAAATTAAAATGCAAAGAACATGATATTGGAAAACACACATAATACAAATATAAATAATCTTGTCCTTTCTCAGTTCTCAAGTAAATACATAGTTAAACTACAAATATTCATAATTGAATCCTGTCCTCACAACTTTAAAAACATCCTCACAATTTTAAAAACATATATCTAAAGAGAGAGAAAAATTGTAATAAATTGTTATCTTTGTGCAATTTGAAAATACCAATGTATTAATATCAATCTTTGTTAAATCTAATAATATACAATAGGGTTATTGTAATCAGTGGTCTAAATGCACAGTTTAAGACGCAGTTAATTTTGTAAAAATTTATAGATAACTGTAATGTTAATGAATCATAACTTTACTAATTATGAGTATACTTTTATTTTATTTAAATGATAAAAATACCCATGAGTATTATTTATTTTATAATTAATAATTTATTTAATACAAAAAAATAGTAATTAAATAATAAGATAACTGTAAATTAAAATATATTTGAACACAGAAAATTAAATTAACAGAAAAATAAAATATCATTTGTTTTTCAATAAAGAAATAATTAACATAATATTGTATATTAAAAAAAAACTATTTTATGTTCTCTGTTAATTTTTGTGTGTTTATTTATATTTTAATTTTTAATAATATCATAATATAGTTATTGTATTATTTAATTATTTTTTATTTTTTTATCAACTAAATTATCAATTATAAAATACATAACTCTCATGAAAAATTTTGTTTTTTAAAGTACATTAATAATTATTAAAATTATGATTTATTTATTGTTATTCAAAATTCAATGTTCATTGATTATGTCCTTAGGATACTTATAAGCATTATCCTATATAGTATCCATTAAAAACATCGTCCAAGAATCCATGAATGGAGTTGTTTTCAAGTTAAGGTACCCTTCAATTAAAATTGTAATGGATCTTTGAAGTTAAAATTAATTATTTTATACAAATTTTCTTACATACAAATTAATTTTAACTTATATGATTTTTTCATTTTATTTTTTAATTTTATTATGATTTTTTTTTTCCATCTAAATAGACCATGTCCTTAACAAAAAGGTAAAGAGAATCAGAAAGTTATAGAATTAGGAATTAGGAAACAAAGCAAAGAACCAATCCAAAACCCACACTTAGAAGCAAACATACATCTGAGAAAAAACACACACAACTGAACCATTTCATTTCATCACACCAGAAAAACACAGATGCTGGAAAAAAAAAACACAACTGAATCAACCAACAACATTTGATTTCATAACATTAAATTCCACAACACTACTGAACCAACCAACCTTTGATAATATCAAAGGTGAAGAAAGGGGAGAGATCTCACCAGAAGAACCCAAAAAGCAACCATTTTTACACACCCCACATAGAAGAACCAGAAAATGCAAAACCCAACTTCACCGCCACCACCACAACCACCGTCGTCGTCATCATCGTCGTTTTCCTCCACCTTCTTCAACCTAAGAGATCCAAAGCCCAAACCCACCCTCATCCTCCTCTACACCTTCCTTTTCCTCTCTCTACTCTCCCTCACACTCATCCTCTACCTCTCCCATTCCACCATCCACACCCACTCAGGACCCGACCCGTTTCTCCACCCGACCCATGCCCACCGTCTCGTCTTTGACCCCCACAAACCCTCTCCCCCTCCGCCGCCCGCCGTCGCCTACCTCATCTCCGGCTCCCGGGGCGACGCCGCACGGATCCTCCGCCTCCTGGATGCAACCTACCACCCTCTCAACGTCTACCTCCTCCACCTCGACGCCTCCGCCCCTCATGCAGAGCGCGAGCTCGTGGCCGTCACCGTGCAGTCCAACCCCATCTTCAAGGCCGCGCAGAACGTTCACGTCGTGGGGAAGCCCGATTTCTCCTACCCCAAAGGGTCCTCCCCTGTCTCGCTGCGCCTCCACGCAGCCTCCGTCTTGCTCCGCCTCTCGCGGGACTGGGACTGGTTCGTTAGCCTCAGCGCCGATGCTTATCCTCTTGTTACGCAAGATGGTATGGGTTGTGAATGAATTCGGGTGAAATGCCATTTTGGTCCCAAAGATTTGGATGTGGTGGTGGTGGTAGTTTTGAAAGAGGAAAGTGTGTATGGATTTTGTTGTCTTTGGAGACTACTTAGATGTTGAGATTAGATGATTGTATTGTATTGATAGATTTTTTTAATTTTGAGGCGAGGAAATTAGTCTTTTGGAACAATGTGACTGAGGACATGTTTAGTTAGGAGGTAAAAGTGCTTTCGAGAGCTTCTCTTCTGGAAACATAGAGTTGGATTGGTTTAGTTGTTTTTAGGGACTGAATTGGTGTTTGAATGTAGAGCTATAGGGGATTATGGATCGACTTTTTTAGTCTCGAGAGGTGAAAATGGCGTTTTTCAGATTTTGGAGCTTTTGGACTAATGTGATTGCCATTATATCTTTGAGTAAGCAGTGATTGTAAAGTCTAATTCAACCACAAATTGTGTATGTGAGAAGTTTGTTCACTTTCATAATAACTATATAGTAGAGTCGTGCTGACAATGCCATATTACTGTTACTTCTTGGTAATGAAAGATTTATAGTCTGTTGTAGTCTTTGAAAGATGGAATCATGATTTTAACATGTGAAAAGATTAGAATGTGAATCAATTTACTAATTTGGAGTGTTGAAATTGATGTTGAAACAAAGGATTATAATGATTGAAATTTTCATTTTTCAGGGATGAAAATGATGATTTTTGTCTTTAAGGAGCTAAAATAATGTTTTGCTGTTCTTATATGTTGCCTAAAACAATATGTTTGATATTTTGATGATGAATCTTTTGTGGTGTGTCAGATCTTCTCCACATTTTGTCGTTTCTGCCTAAGGATATGAACTTTGTGAATCATTCAAGCTATATCGGATGGAAAGAGTAAGTTTGTGTTCTTGTGTGATTTTGTTGTTGTTATTGTTTGTTCAACATTGTAACTGTAGTGATTAGCGGTTGATGTTATACGGTGATGCAAGAATGAAATTTGTTTCCCATGTGTTTTGGTGATGTAGAGCAAGGAAATTGAAACCTATTATTGTTGATCCGGGACTGTATCTATCCGAAGGGACTGAAATGTTTTATGCTACTCAGAAGAGAGAACTTCCTAGTGCTTACTGCGTGTTCACAGGTATTAATGTGTTTTAGAGCAATGTATTTGAGTCTCTGCATATTTTTGGCTTTTCATTTTATTTAGTTAGTGTGCCAGTAACAGCAAGAGTGGAAAAGAGCTGTAGTGGTAATATACTGATGATGAATACTTGACATTCATGAGAAAAGAAGAAAACATGAACATCAAATGTTTTTACTTTTAAGGACAAAATTGGATTGTATGTATTCAGGAGAAGATGAGAAAATTGTTTGATTTTAATTTTGCTCTAAGGCACATCTTTCTGGATGGAATCATGGGACTGCACTCATATGTTCCTTACTATTCCAGAGTGTCAATTTATTATAGAAGACATAAAAAGTTGGAAACAAAGTAGAAACAAAAAAATAATGTTATCTGAGATGAGACATTCTTTTGTCTAGTTGCTGGGTTAACATCTTTAGGTGCAGGTTCATCTTTTTCTATCTTAAGTCGCCGTTTCATGGAGTTCTGCATCTTGGGAGAAGACAACCTCCCAAGGATTCTACTGATGTATTTTGCAAACACACCTTCATCCTTGTCCAACTATTTCCCCACAGTTCTCTGCAATTCTCGGCAGTTTAACAGGACAGTCATAAACCAAAACTTATTATATGGTGTCCAAGACAGCCATAGAAATGATCTTCGACCACTTAACTCCACAGATTTTGATGACATGATTCGGAGTGGAGCCATCTTTGCTGAAAAGTTCCACAAAGACGATCCGGTGCTCGATCTCATCGACCAAAATCTTCTGGGTCGAACACCTAGATCAGTTGTTCCTGGTGGATGGTGCTTAGGTGAGGCTGGGAACAACACTTGTTTAACTTGGGGTGATGCCAAGATCTTAAGACCTGGTGCAGGTTCTCAACGGCTCGAGAAGGCGATCGTTGAATTGCTGGCAAATGGCATTTTCCGGTCACGCCAGTGCATATACGAATGAACCTGACTCCAACCTGACATCTTAACACTACTAGAATGGTTTCTGTGCCTTGTCTGTTGAAACTCTATGGTCAGGGTATGGAGTTTTTTGGGTGGTTCTTTACACAAGATAGGTATGTGTATTGTATGGGTATGCATTATGTTAGCATGATTAAAATTTTTGCTTTTCTATGATTTAACATGAATGCCAATATAGCATGTACCTTCACATTTGGTTGCTGGATATAGTACACAAAAATTCCAAGTTACTTGCAACTAAATCTTAGATGGATTATTCAAAAGCTTTAGAACATGCATATGAGAGTACCACACCTTACATTAAAATATACTATATTGTTAAGAGGTGGACTTTAAACCTAATTTAATTCTACATTGTGTATTTTTCTTTTATCGATTGATTTAAATTTTGAAACAAAAATAAATAAAATTTGTAGAGTATTTTTTATTTAAACTAGCAATGTCATTAATCTATAACTATATATAAAGGGGATTCCCTCTTTTGTGTCCACATTTCATAATTCCAATTTTACCCTTTACAATTTAATTATTTATTAAATTTTTAAAAATTAATGGTTAATTTTACAAGTTTTTATAAAACTATTTATTTATCTCATTTTTCTTTTTTCTCATACTATTCATTAACAATTATTTTTTTCATATTTTCTCCATATATTTTACTTTAATTTTTATAAATATACTTTTATTTTGTTCATTAACTTAATAACATTACAATATCATCAATTATAAATATAATTCGAAAAATGCGTACACGCAGGCGCGATAGCGCCTGTGTTTACACTAGTATTATTAAAGTAAATATATTAATTCTTTATAAATTAACAGAACTCATCTAAAAAATACACTATGTGAATACCATATATTTGTAAAACTAAATTGAATAAATAAATTCAATTATTTTATGAATTTACAAAAATAAATTTTAGTTATTGTTTTAAATAAGTAAAATTTTCAAATGGTTAAGTTGCATTTATATATAAAATTGATTGTGTTTAAAATAATTTATATTATCAAAATAAGTTTCACATGTTTTTTTTTTAATAAAAGGATCATTAAAAGAAAAATATGCCAAAATCCAAAAGCTTTCAAAACAAATAAATCATAAAACATTGGAATAAACAAGCAAGATAAATTTATGTCATGTATCCAATATGTTTAAACCTAATTACCTTAACCATTGTTGTACCAGTTTGAATTGTTCTATAATAATTTAGATAAAATTAAAGACCAGTTTGAATATTTTCAAGAAGCAGGACATATAACAACGGTTATTGACAATGTATCAAGTAAAATATGTAGAGAGGAGAGATGCACGCAAGTTGATTGCAAGCCATAGTAGATTGCCACGGTAACATTACTTGTGACTATATTTCTATTTCCTCACCCAATTATAGATTGTGCATGAAACATAGATAACACATTTACATTCCTATAATTCACAAAAACCCTAAAACCGAACATCCATAATATCCTAACAAGTGACAACTAAAATATATTCAGTACAAAAGCTTACATTTCTAACACGAGAAGAGTTGTTTTGATTGACAGTTTTGAATCTGTGATGTAGTTTTATTAATACAACAAATCAGCACATTCCTACTATTTTTATTAATACAACAAATAAGCACAACCCCACAAAAGGTAGTCTCCAGAAAGAATTGCACAAGTTTCTCTTCGCACCTCACTCTAATGCCACATTTTATGCTTCTTATTCTCTAACAATGTGAGCAATTTGCTCCTGATGTCTGATAAACAAATTTAACAAAGTTAAAATATGAGCTTTTCTCTGTTCTCTCAGCAATCTTTCTGTGTTATGAGCATGTCTTATTCCTTCCAACTCCATAAATGATAGATTACACACCCCAAAGGTGTAAGCATAGACAACAATGAATCAGAAAACTCCAAAAAAGGTGGCCACAGCAAAAATTAGAAACAGCCCTCCACCCAAGTAACCAACCTGATGAAAGTAAATTGCAATATTAGATATTTAACTACAAATTCAAGCATTCCATGTTCAATCAAGTTATGATTTGTACCAGTTTTTCAGAAATGTAGTTAGCAAGGAATGCTCCTCCAAGAATGGCAATAGTTGTCGCGACTAGGTGTCCAGCAATGGCTCCACTTGCCACACCCCAAGGAGACTGAAACAAATAACAAATTACTGAAGTTAATATATATATATATATATATATATATATATATATATATATATATATATATATATATATATATAATCAAGAGAGGATTACCGAGAGATACAATACCAGTTAGATATGAGCCTATCTCACATATAAGGAATTAATACCACCTCAAACCCAAAA
Source organism: Vigna unguiculata (assembly GCF_037176805.1). NCBI lineage: Eukaryota > Viridiplantae > Streptophyta > Magnoliopsida > Fabales > Fabaceae > Vigna > Vigna unguiculata. Next base: position 5,366,991 of record NC_140798.1, read on the forward strand.
TCTTAAGGCAATGAGTTTATAAATCTTTATCCTTATTCAATGAAGGACTTAAACTCACACTTAAATTTCCAACAAAATATATATATATATATATATATATATATATATATATATACACACACACACACACATATATAAAGCAGAAAGTGTTATGAGTCATCACAGAATTTAAAAGTGCACCTGAGCAGCTCCTAGTGCAATAGTAGCAAGCATAGAGCGATCTCCCCATTCCTACATAGTCCCAGTAACTAAATTAAAATTCATGCTGGATAACAGAATTGCTTCCACAAATTAAGTGTGATTAATGACTACCTATACAGACTCAGAATTCAGGAGTATAAAATAACAAGTAATTTCAGGCTGTCTGTATTCATGGAGATCAGGGGGAACATTTTGAGCAAATGCAACATACAGTAAGATTTTCACAATGCATCAACACAATTGTTTCATTATAGTGGTGATTTTACAATCAGAAATTTATGCTAAATTATTCCTTGATAAAACAGGAAAAAGTGGAGCCTTACAGCAAAAAATACGAGGCTGAATGACTTCCATATAATCTCTAGAGGATTTGAAAGTTTTTTTGATACCTGAAGATAATTCAGAAAGAAATGTTAAAGGGTATAAATGACAGTTGAATTGCAAAATTGAAGGTAGAATAGTGTTGGCCATGCATGGGTTTCTAACCTTCTCTTTCACAAGCTCCTCTGCTTCAGCGAGTTCATCAAGTTCAGGACTGCTGTTATCACCCTTCTTAGCCACATCAGATGGAAGATCCCATGCATCTTTTATTGCTTTTAGGCCGAAAAACAAAAGAAGGGTTACTGCTGCATATTCTCCAATTGGCACGGCTGTAGGTAGACCACATAAAGCACAAACATCAGTTACTAGCATAACAAATTATCTATATCAACTCTCTGCCAGGGTGAAAAGATAATTAAATACTACAGAACAGAGATTACATGAAACTGAAAGTGTTGGATTAAAGTAGGACAAAGACGAAGTAAAATTATGAAAAACATACTTCAGATATTTCTATTTGATGTAAAAAGTGCGGTTAATAAAAACAGAGAGATACACTGAAAAAACCCAAAAGCTACTTATTGCAGATCAATTAAATTTAAGCTCTTTTGTCCTGGAACTCCAGAAGGACCAACATGGCAGGTCAGTTTATATCAATGTTGAAGAAGGTAATTGTAACTTGCTTCCAGTCTCAGACTTAAAACAACTTCCTATTAATATTCGTAAGAACAAAAAAATTGATTATTTTCTATTGGTGTAATGTTCTCAATGGCTAATTCTACATACATTCCTAATGCCTGTGAAAGAAATTAACTGAGCCCAATCTCAAAAGCTGGTTCAAGATGAGAGGACTACCCAAGCCTTATAGGGAATAATAACATTTAAAATTAGGAAGTTAATTACATTTGGTACTGACTTCTGTACATCAAAACAGATTTAAAACAAGAGACAAATCTGTGGATATAATTGGAGAAGTTAAAGCAAGCCATAGTGTGAAAAAGAAAATAATGACAAAAACCACTAACTGGTTCTTATTAAACTATAAAGCTTATGAAAATTTTCAGAAAAGCATAAGATACAATATATAGTGATTTTCTTACTCCATTTCATACACAATATCTATTCATTAGCAAACTTTAATCTATGTTTATCAAACAGATTACACTAAACCAGTAATTCAAAACAGAATGCATTGCCTAAAATGCTGAGTCAAGTTCCTTCACTATATGGACATGCTAAAATATGGTAAATCTGAAAAGTCAAAGAAATACCATATGCTACAACTTACTTGTCTGAAACTGAGCAGGCACTGATTGAAAGATTCGGCCAATTACAACAGACAGGACTGACATGAGTCCAAGAGCACCCATTGAACCCAATAGGACCTGGTCAATACATAACATCTCAGTTAAAATAAATGTTTCGAAATGCTAATTACACTGCTTGATAATCAATTAATTAGAACTACAAACTTTGAATACCACTAGATTATAGATTAAACAAATGCTATTTCAATACCGAATTGACAAACAAATTAGTGTACACAAGTTAAGAAATCGAATTGGAGTAAATTTGTTTGTCTAGCCTTTTACAATAAAACAGTAAAGACATATGTAATAATATACCAGAAACAGAAGAATTTGTTGAACAGAGAGGAAAAATAAACCAGAGAGAAGAATAATTCCAATTCTAAAAATTAGGAGTATATAAGCCAAGAAATTAAAACAATAACAAAGAAAACTAGACAATATTACATCAATGATGGATTGGATTGCAATAAAGAAGTCAGAAGGCTCACCAATCCCTTCTCAAATTGCATTGCCAAGAGTGCAGCAATAAAGAATGTCTGGTCAAAGGAATAAATGCCAACTTTAGGTTCATGAATACATACAGGGGTAACAAATGTTTAATAAAAGACTAGAACACTACTAAACCTGCACTTGTCATGGTTATAGAAATCCATAGGGTAAAAAGCAATGAAACAGTTTCAATGCAATAATGATAAAAATTCTAAACAAAGTTGATGCAGGAGAGGGAAAACTTAGTGAAATCCATTTGGACAAACAAATATATCTATTGAATAAGATTTTGTTATTTGGTTAAGTTTGTAGCATTACAAAACTAAAAACACAAAAAACATTCCACGCATGACTAATAAAAAAACAAAAATATGTTACCAAATATTAGTCTATGAACATTAAGATAGATATGATATCTGCTCATCCGGGTATATGAAAAACTTAAACTATTCATATACTTGCTCATTTTGTTTTAATTTGTCAGCTATAGAACCAGAAATTCCTTTTCATAGGAGGGAAAAGTGCCTAAGTGGCATCCGTGAAGAATATTTGGATAGAACCAATGGCAAATACAGAAAATGTTGTCAATGGGAACAAAAATATAATTTATAATATTTTCACAAATTTAAAATATCACGAGCATTGTGCACAGCATGACAAAATGAGCTCAAGAACAATGAGATATGGAGTGCAACACTGGTTGCGAAAACACATCTACTGAGAGCGAATGAACACAAAACACACAAAGCAAGATAGAAGGTGAATTAATGTCTTGTATTCTGACAAGCACAAGTCACAATAGTAAGAGTCCATTCCATGTCTAAAACACAATATATATTTTATATCTTACAAAAATATTATTTTTTGATTCGTTATCAAAATCATAATATTCTCTAGCTTTATACTCTAAAAAAGTATACTGAGTTACTACAAATATGAATAAATAAGATAATAATTATTTAACAAAAAATATTAATTCATTTAAATAAATAAGTATTTCATCTTAAAAAGTAGAAAAGTTTGACCATCTCTATTAATTAACTTCAGTTCTCTTTTTCAATTCCTTTTGCTTCATATTCATTTAATATTTTTCCACCTTTTTATTCAATAAAAAAATTAGATTAAAAAAACATCGTAAATACAAAACAATAATAATAATAAAAATACCTTCAATATTTTTCAACTAATTAATAAAAGCCATTTTGAATAGTTATAAGAAAATTGTAATATTAAAATGAATAAAATCTAAAACAAATTGAATAATATCTCAAAAAAATAGCTTTTATCTATAACATCAATAAAGATTTTCTCCTATGTATACAAATTCTTACCATTTTATTATTAAAAAGTAACCATTTTTTTAAACTAAAATAACTACCTATAATAAAAAAAACCTACAAACTAAATAAAAACTACCTACAATACATTTATAAAAAATATTTATAGTTATTTTATAACATTAATAAAGGGAATTATATATATTTATTATTATAATTGCCTTTTATGAATTTTTTTATAAGTTAATTATATTTTTTATTTTAATGATAAGAAACATCATTGGTTAGTCATTTTCCCAAAATAGTCTAACTCAATTGAGACCTACTTGAGTATCAAAAACCTTGTTGATAATGTACTAGTTTGTTTATTCTCTACTTTTATTGTTCAACCAACAGGGCTAGACCTCTTTGATAGAAATAACAGCAAATGGAACCATAACTATTTTCTCAAATTTATGTCAGAGTGATAGAAGCAAGTAAAATATTGATATCACGTGTAATAAACAATTGCTTTCTTATTTTAGGTTCCTCTGGTAGATTTGAAGTGTCATGACGGTTAGCTGAATGGAGTTGCTAAACTGTATTTTAAAACTAAATTTTTTTAAAGAGAACATTTCCGATTTGAAATCAGTTCAAAATTAATTTTGTTTTGAAATAATCTTTTTATTTTATTTTATTTTTTGAGAAAAAAAAAAAACTGGTTTAAAAACTACTTTTTGGTTTGAAACTGGTTTTGAAGAAAAAACTAATTCTGAAACCCTGTCTCAACCAAACTATTATTTTAGGTTTGAAACTGGTTTTAAAATATCCAAATTGGTGGTTTGAAAAAAAAATGCATTTGGATTTAAAATCCAATTATTTAGAGCATATTTGGAAAAGTCTTTGGCATGAGTTATATTGGAAATTGAAAAACCATATTGAACATCTAAGAAATAATAATTTGCCACATACGAACAATAGGGAAGTTAATGTAAACAAAAAGAACCAAGAGAAAGTCTAAACAGTAATAGTTAAATACCTTGTCTCCAATCTCAGAAACAAATATTAATGTAAATGCAGCAGTGAATCCTGACTTTGCAATTGCTGCTAAAATTGATGAAGGTCCTCCTTTGACAAAGGCAATTAGTGAAAATACAAAAGCACATCCCAACAGCACAAAAGCTATAGAGAGAGGATAAGGGATCTGAGTAGGAGGTTTCACACTGCCAACCCATAAAATATATATACATTAGAATTATCATAGAGTCATGAACAACCACAGTAATAGTATGCTTAAAAAAAGCAACCGAAAAGATTTCAGTGACATGTTAATTCACACAACAAAACTAAACAATGGATTTAGACTCTAACGTCAATCTGCTAAAATAAATTGGAGAATTTTTCCCTTTGAATGCAACCACATGCTTGATTTAAATAACTAATCTTTTAAATGGTGATATGAATACTGCCAATTTTCTCTTCAAACTTTTACTTAATTTAGTACAAATCTTTTAAATCTGATCTGCAAGAGGAATACATTTCACACCTTAATAGATTCGTCAGGCTAAGTCGGTATGAGAAATCGGTAAGTGTTATACTGCACAGAGGAATGCAATTCCCTCAAAAAAATAGTAGCACAAATCCAAACTTTTCATTTGATCTAATATGAAGCAGAGGATCATCTAAGATTGTTAGAACAAAAGTAACGTAAAATGGCCATGCTTGAGTATCAGACTGATAACAAATAATTAGGGTGGAGAAAGAATGTGGTGGAGAGGAACCAGGTTTATTGACCAAAAGCTCATGTTACCAACTTCAGACTTTATGTTAGGAGTTAGGATTGTGGCTGGCAACCTTGTCCATAAAAAACCTCAACAGTAAGTCTCTAATATCAAGTACATAAATAAAAAGACCTGAAGCATGTAATTCCACACACACCTCAATCATAAATATATATGTGATCTGTATAGCAAGTTTACAGCCTAATTTCACATATAGAAGCTGAGATTTCAAGGGAGAACACAATCATAAAAGCAAATGAACATTACACCACTGAAAGTTCTAAAACTAAAATTACATTGTGATAAGTTCCTAGAGCTACCCTTCATCTTATGGTGTGATGGTCTATATGGCCATCTGTTGCATAGCAAATGAAATCAATCAAGTGGAACAGTGGAACTCACACTTTAGAAGAACTGTCTTCTACGGAATTCTTTTCAAAGACATTGTGGCCATCTTTCTCATTACTGCTTCCATAATCTCCGGGTTCAACACCACTAATATTGGATGCTAGGGCTCGAATTGTGCAACGGGCAAAGCTCAACCCTGATTTCTGTCTGCGTCTTACTATATATAATTCAGGCATAATGTCACTCCCTAAGCCAACAAACATAAGTACAAACAGTATAATCTGCGTAAAAAGCTCTAGGTAGCTAACCTGATAAAAGTTAGAGAGCACAAAATCCACTCATAAGATTTGATTCAGACTTCAAGGATTAGAATTAAGGTAAACGTAGGAATACAACTACAACTACAACTACTTTCACTGAGCATTAATCTCACCAATTTCACTACCAAAGGTAATAGCATTGAAGACAAGGCAACATCACTTCAAACTACAACATAAAAAGTAAAAACCACAGCATAAAACCTTAAATTTGTTATCATAATTACTTGGAAAAACATTATTTTCTTATGAAACGCCCAAAGGAAGAAAATCTTGGAACTGACCCACCAAATTGGACTTGACCCATCTAAGCAAATTCTGTTCATTGTCACATGAAGAAAACCCATTCAACAAGTACCACCAAAAAAGATCGAATAATTGATAAAAATGAAAACTTTTGAAATGGGGTGTAAGAAAAGAAGTTAGATGTTGGTTAGAACTTACATGGGTATAGCGTGGTGGTTCTGGTGAAATGAGAAGAGGAAGGCAACGCATCCACCACTGCCAAGGAAGGAGGAGGCTTTCCCCTCGAAAGCAAAGGGGCATGAGGACCTAACCCTCTCATATTTTCTGTGAAAGTGATTCTACAGTTTCATTTCTGGGTTCTGCAAAACTCAGAAACTTTGAAGGAAACAAGTTGAGGTAAGGCTGGTACAAGAAAGAGAGTTCTTGAAGGTTGACACGTATGCAACGGGGAGAGAAATTATGGATGAAGTAGCCACGCATTCATTCATGCTTGTGCAATGCACACGATTTATTGTGTAATTATTTAATACTTTATTGTAGTAATGAATTTTGGAGTGTATAAAATCTTGATTAATTGTATTAAATTAGAATGATAATAATAATATTAAAAAATAATAAGGATAAAAAATATTATTGAATATTTTTTAGAATTAATTGATATATAATATATTCTGCTTTTTAAATAAATTTAATAAATAAATTATTTGGATAAAATCATTATATATTAGTTATCATAATGCTTTATAATTTTTATCCTGGTATTGTATTTAAATTATCTATATTTACTAATGAAAATATGTGCGTATGTATATGTGTTTATTTCTTCTAATTTTAAAAATAGATATAAATAATGTTTTATATTTTTTATTTATTTTATAAATAATTTTTTTATTAAAGATATTTATTTTATTTTAAAAATGATTAGTTTAAAAAAATTAAATAAAAAAAAATTATAATTTAATAAATCATAAAAATAGTAAAATAATTATTTTAATTTAAAAATAATTATTTATTATAAGGTAAAATTGAAAATAGTAATATGGAGAACAAAATGGAATATCCTTTATAAATAGATATAGATTATTTATAAAATGTACTTTATCATACAATTATTTCAAATATGTAATCATTGAGTCAATCAAAACAAATAATTTAAATCTACAAGAAGCAACACTTTATAATCTTATCCAAAGAATAAGTGTGAAGATCTATAAAATTGTGTTTTAAGAGTGACTATGTTTCTACTCTTTTGAAGATCAAACACACTAGGATTGCTCCTTGCAACAAGTTAATCAAGATCAACCGATAAATTTTTTTGTTTGAGGTAAGTTCGTTGTTGCCTCTTTTGTGGTTCATGGTGTCTTAGTCTACATGCGTGTTGGATCACTTAGGTGCATGGGTTTAACTTTTTTCTTTGATGGAGTTCACCTACAATAACAATAACAACTATCATACAAGTATAGGTATGACCCAATATGAAACTTTATATGATAGAAGATGCAGAACTCCTCTATGTTGGTATCAAGATGGAGAGATAATCGTAGTGGTTGTTGAAGCAGACTCGAGTATCTTGCTTATTACTTTCCCAACTTTTTAAACAAAATTTGGAAGAAATATAAACAAGTTATAATATTATATTGAAATATAAATATTATGTGAACAAAATTAATATTTTAGGATTAAATATGTTTTTAGTTCCTAAGTTTGGACGCGAGATTGAAATTGGTCCTTATCCTAAACTTTGATACATGGATATAATACGTTTAACCCAATGATGTTAATTTTTTTGGACATGTTAAATGGTGTTACCTGCTGACCTTGAATTGGGATCATGTCAAACAACTCAAATGCTCATCTGGAATGTGACACGTCAAACAAAATCTAATGTTGTTGGATTAAAACAATTATATCTATCCATTTTAAAAGTTTAGAAACCAAAATGTATTAAAGTTTAAGGCATAAACGAATTTCAATTTTATATCAAAACTTAGGGACTAAAAACGTATTTAACCATATATTTTATTTATTTTTTATATCTTTTGCACATTTTAGGTCAAATTCAAACAGGTCTATAAACACAATTAATATAATTTTAGAGACAATACTTACTTAATTCTTATATTCATCCTTATACTCTTATTCTTTCTTATGATCTTATTGATTTAAGCATCGGAGATTTTTCTTTTGGTAGATTTCATCTTCTAAGGATGAATTTGAAGGAGAGTGAATATATAAATTTAAGGGGATAGAAAGAGAATTATGGTGTTGTTTGTTTTAAGAGTTTATGGATGATTTGATAGATGCAATAGAAAAAAAAAATGTTTTAATAAATTAAAACATAAGATTCAACTTTACCTTTATTGTTAAAACTAATGTAAAATAAAATCTATATAGATAAAGTTAATTTAAAATAAAATTTGGATAATTAACTTCTAAATAAAAAATATGATAGATGTTATTATTATTACTAAACTTATTATTAGGCTTAATTATGTTTTAAGCCTTTGATAAATTTGGAAACTTTCATATGAGTGTTTAATAAATTTTTGTGCTCTATTGAATACTCAATAAAATTAGTTTTTTTTTTCAATTGAGTTCCCACTATTAACCTTTTCTATTAATAGGATGATGTGACTGTTAAGAGAGTGACATGATTATTATCTTGTCATGTCATTTTGCTGATATGTCACCACATGTCATTTTATTATTTTAAAATTTTTTTAATTTATAATTTTATAGCTTATGATTTTATAATTGTTTAATTTATATTTTATTATTTTAATTCAAAATTGTATAATTATAAATTTATGATTTTATTATTTGAACAAAAATCGAAAAGATATCATAATTTTATATTTTATAATACTATAATAATTTTATTTTTGAGAAATTCTTATAACTTCTATCTTGGGAGAGACAACTTATTGTAATGTGTATGGAGAACAATGTTTTGGAAGTTAATTTTATATTCTTGTATTGTTGGAAATTGAACACCATTAAGGCAAATTGTAAGACCCTAGAAAATGGCGTTTTAAAAGTGATAGTGGTTTAAAAATAGTGAGACTCGATTATTTTAATATTAAAAGGTTTTAGTATAAATAAAATTGTTATAAACGAGTTTCATTATTTTAAAACACACCATCTCTCTAGAAACCACTTTTCTAGAGTTCTCTGACTTCTCTCTAGAGGTTCTGTCTCTCTGGTCGTCTGATTGAAGAACCGAGACTGTAGGATTGATCCTCTCGGCGAGCTCTTCAAATTGGACCGATCAGTTTCTCTGTTCGCGTAAGTTCAGTTTTCGCTCTTTTTTTTAGTCTTTTTCTGTTTTTTGTTGCATGCAGGCCCTCTTCCGCTTTCATGCGACGTTTTAATCATCAGTATGAGTCTCTGCTGATTAGTGATCATAACGGTATGTCCTGATCATTCTTGTGATGTTTCTATGTGTAGATAGAGCATCCTGTGGAGTTAGAGGTGTTGACGTTTTTAAGGCGTCGACGTTTATAAAGTTGTCTAAACATGATAACAGGTAAGGGAAGCTAACTGTTTTACTTGAATTTCATCTAGAAATCACTCTGATGACTTTGAATTGCATGATTGATTATTGTATCAGTGCTTGAATTGCGTAATTGAGTGTATGCTTGGATTGTGCTAGATTTCTTTGTTGTTGCATGTGAGAACAGATTGGGAATCTGGTATTTTTGCCTAAGCGAGCAGCTCTCGCCTGAGCGAAAACACCAGAAACTCATCCCCTATTTCTGCGCGAGATCTCGCCTAGGCGAGCCAGTCTCGCTTGAGCGAGAGTCACTCTCGTCTAAGCGAGACAACTTAGCCTGAGCGAGAATTCGCCCAGAGTTTGGGTTGTTCTCTGTTTTGAGCCTCGCTCAGGCGAGAATGACTCGCCTAAGCGAGAGAGCCTTTTTGCCTATGCGGGACCTTCTAGCTTGGGCGAGAACCCCTGCAGTTGAGTGTTATTTCTTTGTTTCTAATGGATGAAGCTATGTTTGAATGTTAAAATATGAACTTAGTTATGATATGCATGAATTGTTATGACTGGTAATATGTGTGGTGAAATTGCATGAAGTTGGAATATGAGAAGAAGTGGTTGAATTAGGATATCAAGGGAAATTCTAAGAGGAATGTTTTAGTGTATGTAAGGACATAAGGACTCAGTTTTGGTTGGTATCCTGACGCTCCTAGTAACCATTAAGACTCATGTAGAATATGATGGATTATGTCGGGAGGAGTAGCAGGAGGTCCTGGTCTATGGACCCGATCCGCCATAGAGGTGATGGGACTTACCTTGGGAGTGGTTGGGTGATAACCCTTTGTGTCCAAACTCTGCAGAGTTTGGGAACCGTCGTAGGTGCAAGCCACCAAGAGATCCGATGTCGCTTACATAATCCGGATATTGAGTCTAGAGTCATGTAAATGTGTTGTGGTGGTCTATATGATTCTGGTGATAATGAGAAAGATTGCATGGTTTCTGTTTATAATTGAACTGCATGATTCCTTAATCAGATTAGCTTACCCTTGCTTTTTGTGTTCCTGTCTTGTGTTGTATGTTTCCTTTTGCGATGATCACCTATTCGGTGGGAGCAGATATGGTTGCAGTGTCAAAGGCACTTCTGGAGGATGAAGAGCCATCATGTTAGTGTTAAAGAGGAGGTTTCTAGTGGGAGCTTTAGCAGTGGTCGGTAGTACAGAGTTTATTAGTTTAGTTTAAGTGTATAAGTGATATATTTTTATAGTCATACCTTTTGTAAGACTGTATTGATATATTGGGTACACTGGATTATCTGTTTTGGAACTATGATGAAACTCCCTATTTTTATTAGTTTTAAGCTGCTGAACTTGGGATGTTACACAAATGCTGATAACTAATAATAAATACTTTAAGAAAATATTAGTTTGGAGAAATTTTTTTATTTTATTTGACATGTGAGAAAATATAATTGTCATGTTTAAATTTTTAAATAATATTTTCGAAAAACAACAACTTTAAACATATTTACATTTAGGTTAGTCTATAGTTGTTATCATGGTAGCACATAAACTTAAAATTAAAATTTGTAGTTAAAATAAAAGTACTAATGCATAACAATATCACGTAATTAATAATTTCTTCAATAAAACTAATACATTACTTTTTATATCCATAAAATTCATACAAACTTTCTCAAATAACACTTTTATTTAACCAAATAGATTTTTAATTAGTTTTGAGAGAAAAAATATTGCCTTTAAACCCTTGAACAATTATAATTTTATTTTTTAATTCAAAATTGAATAATTATAAAATTATGATTTTATATTGTTTGAATAAAATTTGAAAATACATCATAATTTTCGTCCTCGTGGGTATTGTCCGAACCTGTCCCCGTTTTGACGGAGAATTCCCGCATTGACTAGGTATGGGTATGGGGAATCCCCGACCTTTTCAATTGGGTATGGAGATGGGTATGGAGATGTACATATCTCCGCCATATTACCCGTTCCCGTTTAAATTACTAAAATATTCCTAATTAATTAAATAGCCATATATATATATATATATATATATATATATATATATATATATATATTCTAATTATTTGGTTTGTCATGAAACTCATTGGCATTTCAATTATATTTTTCATCTTATCATAACCTTTATGTAATTATGTTAAAAATATGTATGTTAATTAAAAAATTTTATGTCTCACATTTGAATATTTCTATTATTTTTTAATATTTTTATTTAATGTATATTTTTCTTTCACATGAAAATGTTTAATACTCTCAATTTAAGTATTTAATAGCACAAACATTTTATTTACTAGGTAATATAAAAAAATCGTTTACTTATTATTCTTATTATTAGTTTTTGTTTCATTTGAATAACTTTTTTATTTCACTAAAACATTTTTTGTTATTTCTCAACCACTGAGTATATATCTTGATATTTGAAAAGTTTTCTTAAATCTCTAAGATATTTTTCAACTTATCATCTCCTTAATTATACATTTGTTTTTGTGCGATTTCTTTCAATAGTCTCTCAAATTGTTTGTAAACATTTGTTAATTTGTTAATATTTTTATTTCTTGTTTATTTTCATTATGTAGAATACTATTTCAATATATTTTATTTAATTATTTTTTATTTTTTAACTCATTATCAATCATACTGTAATTTTTTCACTATAATTGTATAAATAACTTTTATTTACTACAATATAAAAGATTTAGTGTAATTGTCATTAATATTTTTTTATCACCATCCAACATAATTGAAGTTCAAAAGATACAAAATCTATGTTAAAATTTTATTATTATGATTATTATTTGTTCTTTGTATCATTTTGATTAAGTAATGTATTATAACTTTTATTAGTGTATAAAAAAGAGATTCATTAGAATTTAAATGATTCAAGTAAACAAACATTTAAAATATATTTTAATTTAAATATTTGTTTTTCTTTTATATATTTTTTTAAAATATTCTTAAATTTTATCAACTAGGTTTCATTAATGTTTGCAAATTTAATAAATGTGTTGTTCTCATGAAATTTTATTTGGTACTATAATCTAAAATGTAAAAAATTATAATTTATTTTAAACTTTTATTTTGATTATTATTTGTTCTTTGTATCATTTTGATCAAATGATGTATTATAACTTTTATTAGTGTATAAAAAAGATATTCATTAGAATTAAAAAGATTGAAGTAAACAAACATTTAAAATATATTTTAATTTGAATATTTGTTTTTCGTTTATATTTTTTAAAAAATATTTTTAAATATTATCAACTAGGTTTCATTAATGTTTGTAAATTTAATAAATGTGTTGGTTCTCATGAAATTTTATTTGGTATTATAATCTAAAATGTAAACAATTATAATTTATTTTAAACTTTTATTATGATTATTATTTGTTCTTTGTATCATTTTGATCAAATGATATATTATAACTTTTATTAGTGTATAAAAAAAAAGATTTATTAGAATTTAAAAGATTGAAGTAAACAAACATTTAAAATATCAATTATGTTCTTTGTATCATTTTGATCAAATGATGTATTATAACTTTTATTAGTGTATAAAAAAGAGATTTATTAGAATTTAAAAGATTGAAGTAAACAAACATTTAAAATATATTTTAAAATATAGTATTTGAGTTAACATTAAAGCAAGAATGTGTCAAACAATGTAAATAATTTAAATACTATCATGAAATGCGTTTGAAACGTCAGATAAACTTAACAAAATTTGGTTTAAAGGATTAAATTCACGCATTTTGAAAGATGAAGGACTAAATTGGTCAAAAGTTTTGATGAGGGACTAATTTTAAATTTCGCTGAAACTTGAGGGACCAAAAACATATTTAACCCTTTACATAATTAACGAAAGTCATATAAATTTCTACTCTTTTTATAGAAAAATAAAATTACACACATTAATAATTCATAAATAAATTCCTTTTATCTAATTACACATGAATCTTTATTAATAGTGTTTTAAAATATACACTGAATCTTTCGAAGGACTCTTACAAAATTAATAAAAGATATAAAGGATTTTATTTTTTAAGTAATATTTAAAACAAAAATTAATATTTCAGAAATAAACTTATTTTATACAATTACGCATGAATCTTCGTCAATGACAAAATTTTAAAAGATTCATTGACCTTTTAAAGGATACATTGACTTTTACAAAAAAAAAAGTATTTTTCAATTGATATTTAAAAGTTACCCATTAATACCCCAAATCAAGTTATTATGAATAACAACAATCTACAAAATATAAATGATAGCATTTAAGTTTTTCATTAAATATATGTAAGAAATTATATTCGATTATATTGGTAAACTATTATTATGAAAATATAGTTTCAAGTTGACTAGTCGAATATGATCAATTTTAATTCTTATATATAGAAACAAAAATTTACACAGATTGATAGATCATATAAAGTATTAAGCGAAAATCACAAAAATACGAAAAATGTCTCATTATTCACTAATCTCCATGATTTTGACGAAAGTTCTACTTGCAGCCACAATTGTTCTCCTAGTTTCATCTGGTATATTTAAGAACATATACTTATCTCTTCATTCATTTTAACTTATAATTTTTGTTAATAATTTTATCAAACACAGTTCACTTTTATCAATTTTTGTGAATATAATTATTCTTTAAAACTTTAAACCAATTTAGTTCTCATATTTAAATATGTATAGATTTAATCATTTTAATTAAATTAAATTTTATTAAATTTATATAATATTTTAAATATATTTTATAATAGTATTTGAATTATTTATCTTATTTAATATATTTTTCGTTTTGATGTTAACTCAAATATTATTATAAAACGTTTTTTAAATCTCAAAATTTGAATAACACGCGGGTGATAGCAGCAAACAGTTCTGTCGCGGAACATGCACTCAGTTTCCTGAGTGTGATGCTCACTGCAAATTTGTTGGGTACGAGAGAGGAACATGCGTTCCATTTCCAACAAAAGGGAAAATTAGATGTTGTTGCTCTCAAGATGTTTGATAATTCTTTTACTTCACATTTTTCTGTATCTCCTTCAATAATATTTCTCTCTCTGTTTAAAATAAAAGGCATTACTTGCTCAATGAATTCACTATGAAATTTTATTTCATTTCTTAAGCAAATTACATGTAGTAAATCTCTACTCATGATAATAAGGATTAAATGTATCTTTTATATACTCAAGCCATTTTCAAAATTTATTTCATCCCTAAACTATACAGATTTTCCTTTCGTATTTTATTAAAGTGACACAAAGCATCATTCATAGCTTCACATGTTATTTATTAGAAAGATGTTTTATCTGACTTTCATGAAATATAAAAGTAAAGTATAAATAAATTTAATTTAAGAACAAAACACAATTTTAAAAATAATTTGAGGATGAAAAACATGTATAATTTTAATAAAAATCCCTTAGTACAACTTACGATAATGTTTGATCAAGTAATATGATGAAGTTCTCAAATATTGGGTTAACATTTTTCTTTACTTCACACTGTTATTGTTATTTTTACTCTTTGGTATGTTAAAAGTAGACAGGAATATAGATTTATTCAGCGTTAATAATTTTTAACTTTTGAAATTGTTGGAATTTTATATTAATATACAAGTAAAAAGATGTATTTTATAAAAGGATTAAATATATTTTTATTTAGTCCTTAAATTTTGATGTGAAATTAAAATTTGTTATTGTCCCAAATTTTTATAGGGTTTGATTCCTAAATTTAAGAAATGAATAGATATAATTCTCCTAATCCAACTGAGTTAAATTTTGTTGACGTGTCAAATTACGTTTTAGACTGACATTTGAGTTGTTTACAATATTTGATATGTGTTCAACTTTAATGGCAGTCTGTCCTTCAACACGTAAAAAATGTAACATCCATAAATCAATAAATAATATATTACTTTATTTATAAGCATTTTAGTATGTATTTATAATTAATATATATATATATATATATATATATATATATAATATACATATTATTAAAAATAATAATATATCTATTATAATAAATTATGAACATATAAATGTAAAGATTATAAATATCCAAAATATATAAATAATTGAATATTTTATAAGAAATATATTAAATATTTTAGAATGTTAATAAGAAAGAATATTTTTATTATAATAATAGAAGAAACGTAAATAAAATGAATGGGTGTGATATAAAAATATTCAAAAGTTATTTATAACAAAATATATATAAATAAATTTAATTAGTATATATATATATATATATATATATATATATATATATATATATATATATATATATATATATATATATATATATATATATATATATATATATATATATATATATGGAACGTCTAGAAACACATGTATTAAAGTCACGTAAGCATGGAAAGAATAACAATAAATGCACGTCTATCTGAAGATGAAATATCATGAATGAATATTTAGTTAGTCATGTAATTGGCACAGTGTTGGAAAAAATTTAGTTCAAATAAAACTAACACTAATCATTACTTAAAGTAGTATAAATAGGTGGTGATGGAATGCAGGGGGAGAGAAGAAAAATAAAACATAAACAGAAGAAGAGAGTCGGGGTGTGTGAGAAGAAAGAGAGAAGAAAGAAAGAGGAAAAAATTTTATATATCATCAAAGTCTCCGCACAACCTTGATACAATTCTCACAATAACTAAGGTAAGGGAAGGAGACATCTATCATTTTTTTTACTTTAATTATTTTTATCTGTTCATAATTAGTTTTTTATCTCTATAAGTGAGGTGTCTCTAACCTCATTCTAATTTATATTTAGTTATCGTTCCTATTTATTTATTTATATTCATCTCCAGTTATGTACTGGTCCTATTTACTCAATTTATATTTACTCTCATTTACTTATTTATATTTATCTCCAGTTACGTACTTGTCCTTTTTATTTATTTATATTTATTTTAATTATTCATTATCCTATCTATTTATTAATTTATATAATTATATGGTTTAATATTGAAATAAAATTTATGATAAATAAAGATTTGATTATTGTAGTTGGAGGTATGACCTTGGGAATTTAAACGAGTTAGTATTACTCAAGATGAGATGTTCTTGAGTTACTTTGTTGGCCATGAGCTCATTTATCCCGACTAGTCACTACAAAATTAATCTTTATAAAAGTATAATAAAAATTCAATTTTATGGATTTGAGAGAATTTTCATTTTATTTTATTATGATATGCTGTATTTTTTTATGTGATATTTGTCTCACTTCCCTATTTTATGATTGTGTGTGCAAAAAATTAAAATTTTATAACCTTATCATAGATGATTGCTCCCAACATGTCTGATCCCTCCTTCGCCGACATTGTGGCTATTTTTCGGGGGAATGCATGGCAGATCAATGTAGTAAATAATTCTGTAACATTTCAGGAACGGGAAACTCTACTATTACTTTTCTTTTTGCTCCAAACGCACCGATTGTCATCGAAGGACAAATCAGAGTTACCTTCTATTTACCCGCAACAGTCCAACTGAATCCTATCCATAATATTTTCCCTCCACCTGTTTGAAACCAGTACATGAGGGAGAAACTATAAATAAACAAACAATTTTTCCTCTTCTAGTGTAATAAATATAAGATGTACTAAATGATATGGATATGAGATGCATACAATATTGTAAATGTATATATGTTAATATTTTAAGTATAATTAGATATCATTGTATAATTTTGTCTCTAAATTTTATAAGTATATTTTAGAAAATAATAATAATAAATAAATAAATATAATTTTTTTTTGTCACAAAAAACACTAATATCATTGGGTTAAAAAAAGTTATATTCATTTATTATTAAAATTTTGAGACCAAAATATATCAAAGTTTATAATAGAGACGAATTTCAATTTCACGTCAAAATTTAGGAACTACAAACATATTTAACCTTTTATAGAACTTCTATATTTCAAATAGTAAGTTTAATTGTGTGGTTACATCCACTTAACAATCCAAAAGTTATAAATCCAACGATGTTGTCATTGCATGGTATCTTTAATTCTTACTAATTCCTTACACTATTACTTTTTTCTTATAGTTTCTAACAATGAGCATCGACACAAATTTATTTTATTACTTTCATGGTGTCACAATCACTAAAAAAAAATATTATTGGTAATGAATCCATCAATAAAATTCATCAGCAAAATCTTTTGATAATTTGGAGTTTTTACTACCAATAAATATTTTCGTTGGTAAATTTCGTCTGTGAAATTGGTTTCAAAGTTATTGCTTAACTTTGACCATATTGTAGTAAAATTCGCCAATAATGATTTCTTTTAAATCTGTCAGTAGTTTAATATTTTTTAAATTCATTGATGAATCTATTAGTAATTATATTTTGAAAATTCATTAATAAAATTATCAATTTTTTTAAATCCATTGGTAATTCCATTGATAAATTTGTTGGTAAAATGATTACTAATTTTTCTAATGAGCCTAATGAAACATTGATTGTAATTACATAAAAGTGTGTAAGAAGAAGAGAAAAATGAGAAGGAGGAGGAGAGAGAAGAAGAGGAGGTTGTAGTGATAATGTGTCAATAATTACCACCAAAAAATATTTACTAACGGATAATTATCAACATATTTAAACTATAGATAATAGTCACATTTTTTATTGTCGGTAATTACAGACAAACTTTTAGTTATTGGTAATTATTGACAAATTTTTCTTTCAATAAGTAAAATTTATTAATGACTATTATATAAAAAAAGAATTTGGTCATCAGTAAATCGTCAGTAATTTTGTTTTATTAACAAATTATTATGATTATCAATAGTTTTTGACCATCAATAGTATTAGATTTTTTTTCAGTAAATATTGTACATAAAACATGTTATACTGTTTTTATTCTAGAAACTAAGTTGTATAATAATTTAAATTTGGCTTAGTTATTCGCTTAGTCTTCATTTTAGTTGAAAATTTTCTAGTTGAATCCTGCTTAATTTTCTGTTTCAATTAAGTTATATTTTTTTTAAAAATGATCTCAATTAGGTTTTATCGAAGAAACAGTTATTAACTGCCATATCACTTGTCAGTATGTTTTTTATTTATTTATTTTTATTATTTTGAAAAAACAGTTATTAATGACAACATTATAAAATATGCAAAGTTTCAAAGGATTGACATATAAAAGTTAATAAGAGAACTCTCGTTAACTTTTATAAACAGTTACTAATGACAATATTATAAAATATGCAAGATTACTTTTATAAAATTTACACGACTAATCGTGTAAATTTTTATTTTTCAATTAATATTTAAATCTTGCACATTAATATTCCTTATGTGAACTTATTTTGTATAATTACACGTAATAATAATTTTGTTCTTTGGGTATAGAGACAATAATAATTTTATTTGATGATGCGTTTTTTTCCAAATTAACATCAGGTTCATGTACTTTTGGTTTTGATAATTTTTTGTTAATTGAAATTTTGAATAACCCGTGAACATGTAGGAGTGACGAGCAACAAAGCAATATGCAAAGGAACATGCACCGAATTTCCTGATTGCAATGGTCACTGCAAATTATTAGGGTATGACTTCGGCAAATGCATTCCATTTCCACTTACAAAGGGAGCTAATTGTTGTTGTTCCTAACATTATGTTCTAACCAAACAATTTATTCCTTCGATAAGTTCTACTATTCAAAATAAAGCATTCTCTACTATATCCTTCATTTTGTTCTAGTTTTTCTTTTTTTAAATGTTGTTCGGATTTCATCTTCCAAATAATAGTATCACATCATTCACTATTTCAAGATCAAAATGATACTACCTACGAAAATCAACCGTGATAAGAGTTTTATAAAGTAAAAAAATAAATAAATTGAGTGTCAAACAAA
Source organism: Vigna unguiculata (assembly GCF_037176805.1). Classification (NCBI taxonomy): domain Eukaryota; kingdom Viridiplantae; phylum Streptophyta; class Magnoliopsida; order Fabales; family Fabaceae; genus Vigna; species Vigna unguiculata. The sequence continues at coordinate 5,386,682 of NC_140798.1, forward strand.
AAAATTATTTACAAATTAATATTTAAGATTTTTGGTTAAAAATAATGTCGTGACTGTTAATTTATAACTTATATTATGTCAAAATTTTCTATATCTCTTCTCGGAAGAAATTGACAAAAATCAAACAAATCTTTTATCTATGTGGGAAAATCTTAATTCCTTTCACTCACATGAAAAATAATTAATATGATCAATTATTTTATGACTCTAATTAATAAAGACAAATTTAAACGACATTCAATCTATTACTCAAACTTTCATATCTAATACTTTTTAGGTGATTGAAGTTCTCAAAAACTTAAAACTTCAAAATATTTCTAAAGAGTTTGAGAATTTAAAAATTAGAACCAACAAACAATTTTTAAAGTAAAACCTTGAGCTTGGTACATTCAACACAAAAATGTGTAAATAGAAAAAGAGTTTGTTGCATCAACTTAAAGCTTAGAACACAAATTTTTATAAATTAAAGAAAGAATTTTTTTTTTTTTTTTGTATTATGAAAGTATTGGAGTAGAGATTTGCATCTTGTAATCTTTGAATCTTAATTTTAATAGTGAAAATTTAACTAAGGTTGTCAGATAACTAGATGTAGATTCCTAAAAAATTGAATTTGTTGTCTCTTAATTTTTTTTATTATCTCTCATCATTTATTTTCTAGTATTTTTGAATCGCGACGATTGTAAAGTTAGTGTATCCTAATTGAACATTTCCTGCATATTTTATTAATTGATTAAGAAAGCTTTTGAAAAATATATTTGAAAGATAAAAAAAATACCAAATTTACAAAATAATTAATTCATCCCTCTTGGTGGAAAGATATTGGCCACAATATTTTTAACAAAAATATATAAATTTGAAGTAGAGATCTCATTGTATATTAAGAGACATTGAATAACTTCCCAATGCATCTCCTTATATATTATGTGTTGGCAAAACACAATTAAAAATAAAAATTGATAAAACACAATTAAAAAGTAGGGTTAAATATGTTTTTAGTCTCTAAAGTTTCAGTGAAATTTAGAATTAGTCCCTCTTCAAAATTTTAGACCAATTTAGTTCTTCATCTTTAAAAATACATGAATTTAGTCCTTTTAACCAAATTTTATTAAGTTTATCTTATGTTTCAAGCGCATTTCAGGATAGTATTTAAATTGTTTACACTGTTTGACACATTTTCACTTCAATGTTAAATCAAATATTATCATAAAATGCATTTAAAATGTCAAATAAACTTAACAAAATTTGGTAAGAAGTGTAAATTATTTTGTAGTTTCCATGCAATACTACTTCATTATAGAAAACTACTATAGGATCTTAAGATTCATGATTCTCACATCTTCATGCACATAATCACACGTTTACGCACATAAACACACATTCATGTACATAAATCATAACATAATTTGTAATAGGATACTAACCTTGATCCATGAGAGATCTAATAATAATATGTTCTTCAATCTCTGTTCTTCAACCTCCTTTTCCCAATCTATCTCTTTGTCTTCTTTACTCCTCTCACACTCTCTTTCTTGATGGCTTATTGCGAGAGAACCTTATAACCAGAGACAGAACCCTAATATCCTTTTATAAGCCAACGTCCATCAAGTTGGACTGAGCTTTATTTTATTTTATTATGATTTCCCATAATAACCAAAAGGTCCTTATATTTTATTAAATCACAATTGGACCATCATAATATTTCAAATGAGTCACATAATAGAATTAATTCGTCAATTAATTCTAACATTCTCCCACTTGACTCATACGATGTCATAACATTATGTGATTTAACACAAAAACATAATGCGCCTTAAAGGACCTTACATGAATTGGTTCAATCATTATTCACAATCAACGATACAGAAATAATAAGAGTCATGGCGGTCACACATCATTCACTCGACATGATTCTTTCTATGTACTACTGTATCATCCATTTCTCCTTAATATGACTTTAGCATGAGAAATCCTTAATGAGTTCAACCATAATGCCATATGTTTTTCAATAATAACATAACATAATTTGTTTTCTTCGTCATAATTTGCATGCATAAACATAAAGAAGAAAACACAACTTTAGAAACTTATACATTAAAGAGCTCAAAGAGCTCAGAGTGTCACATAAACATTAATAACTTTAACATTCAACATTTAACATTCAATAGTAGACATAATGTCCATATTCTTTTTACATGGCCATCGTACAGTTGGGTGGTAACCCTTTTGTCAAAGGGTCAACAATCATAAGATTTGTGCTAATATGTTCTATTGACACTCTATGTTTCTGAACTTCTTCTTCAACGATAAAGTATTTCAATTTCATAAGCTTAACACCTTTGGAATAACTGTCGTTCTTAGAAGAGAAGACTGTTGTGGAATTATCACAATAAATTTTCAGCGGCTTGGCAATATTGTTGACTACTCCAAGTCTTGAAATAAAGTTCCGCAACCAATTAGCCTGAACTGTAACCTCAAAGCATGCCACAAATTCAGCTTCCATGGTGGATGCAACAATGACAGACTGCTTCACACTTTCCATGAAATTGTTCCTCCGGCTAAAAGATACACATAACCAAATGTAGACTTTCTTGTATCCATACAACCGACAAAGTTTGAATCTGTATAAACTATCACCTCAAGATAATCATATTTTCCATAAGTAAGCATGTGATTCTTTGTTCCTTGTAGGTATCTTAAAACTTTCTTTTCAGCTTTCCAATGTTCCAGTCCTGGATTACTCTAGTATCTACCAAGGATACCAACCGCAAAACTAATATTTGGCCTCGTACATGTTTGGGCATACATCAAACTCCCAACAACAGATGCATAAGGGATATCTTCCATCTGTTTTCCATTCCAAATCATTCTTTGGACATTACATGAGACTAAACTTGTCTCCTTTCTATATTGGAACGGGAGATGCTGAACATTTATCCATTCTGAATCTCTCTAAAACTTTATTAATGTATGCGTTCTGAGACAAACCTAACAGTCCTTGTGATCTATCAAGAAATATTTTTATTCCTATCACATAGTATGCCTCACCCATATCTTTCATTTCAAAGTTATTAGAGAGAAACATCTTAGTCTCACTTAATAGACCAAGATCATCAGTCGTAAGCAATATATCATCAACATACAAAATCAAAAATATAAACTTGCTCCCACTAACCTTCATATATATACACCGATCAATAGTGTTTTCCTTAAATCCAAAGGACACAATAGTATCATTGAACTTAAGATATTATTGTCGAGAAGGTTGCTTAAGTCCGTATATTGATCTCTTAAGTTTATACACCATGTATTCATTTCCTTCTCTGGTGAATCCCACTGGTTGGCCCATATAAACATCCTCTTCTAAATCATTATTCAGAAAGACAATTTTAACATTCATTTGATGCAACTCAAGATCATAATGAGCTACTAATGCCATGATAATTCTAAGAGAATCTTTTTCTAAAAACAGGCAAAAAAGTTTCCTTATAATTAATACCATCTTTCTGAGTAAAATCTTTGGCAACAAGTCGGGCCTTGTAACATTCAATATTACCTTGAGAGTCACGCTTAGTCTAAAGACCCATTTACACCCAACTCTCTTGCATCTTTCAGGAAATTCCACAAGGTCCCGTATGTCATTCTGTGCCACTGATTTAAGCTCATCTTTCATGGCATTTAATCACTTATCAGAATTATCACCATTAATGGCTTTTGAAAATGAAAATGGATCATTATCAATACTTAAGTCATTTATGACTCTTGTAGATAAACCACATAGTTATTCGAAATAGCAGATTTTCTATCTCTATGAGATCTTCTTAATACTACTTCTTATGGTTGTTCTACTATCAGCTTATTGTTAACGCTAGGATCATTAATTTGTTGTTCTTCTTGATTGTTGTGAGTTTCTACAACATGTAGAACAACAACTCTTGATAAAGAAGTACTAGCTATAGGAACTTGTACTTTAACTTCCTTAATCACCACATTTCGTGAAGTTTCACTCCCACTAGTTTCATGGCTTCATCTTGTGATATTATTGAATTGTGTTACCAATTAACGTTAATATTTTTATTATATGAATAATGTATTTTTAATTTACAATAATGTGTATGAGTAGATAGACATGTCCATAACGCAATAAATCATCAATAAAAGTGATGAAATACTTCTCTTTATTGAAGGAATTTACATCAAACGTACCACATATATCGATGTGTATGACTTCTAGAAGCTGAATGCTTCTTGTGGCTCCTTTCTTTATGTGTTTTGTTTGTTTGCCTTTAATACAATCCCGTCACACACATTTAGATCAGTAAAATCCAAATCCGGAAGGATTTCATTCTTTACTAATCTTTGCATTCTTTCTTTGGAAGTATATCCCAAACGCTTATGCCACAAGCAAGCAAATCTTTCATACAGTAAACTACGTTTAGTGCCAACATTGTGATGTAAGGTCATAAGAGTTTCAGCATATAAATTATCCAAATTCAATTTATATAAACCATCATAAAGTGTACCAGATCCAATCATACAAGTACACTTAAACAAATTGAAACAACCATTTCCAAACGTAAAATACTATCCAACAATATCAAACTTAGACAAAGAAATTAAATTTCTAATGATACTAGGTACATAAAAGTATCCATAAGGTCTAAGTGATATCCAATGTCGAGGATTAGACGATAAGTCCTGACAGCTTCCATTGAAATTTTCTCTTTATTGCCCATGAAGACGAACTTCTCATTTGAGTTTATGGTTCGGGTTGAAAAAAAAATCCCTACATCACATTAGAAACATGAATCGTACATCCAAAATCCATCCACCAAGCATTATAGGGAACTTCAATTAAGTTTGGTTCAAAACATATGTGAGCATTATGCTCACCTTTCTTTTCGAACCAAGCTCTACGCTTTATGCAGTCCTTCTGGAAATGTCCAGAATTTCCGCAGAAATGACATTTGCCATTTTTTCTTCTGGATTTTGGTTGAGGACTCGTCAATCTTTAATGGTCCTTTACCCTTTCCATGTTTCTTTGCAACTTTCTCTCAAGCTCCTTGATTCTTCGCATAATGAACACCCGAGAGAATTTTCATCCACTTCCATTCGTAGAGACTTAAGTCTTGCTACGATATTTGTCATCTCAATGACGTGCTCGTGCATAGTACGCAAACTATCAAACTTCATGGTGGTCAACGTGCTCATTAATATCCCAGTAAGGGACTTATCAGCAGTTTGGGAGCGCTCTTCCCCAAATTTTTTAAACTCTTTTCACATTATCAATTTTGGGAAGAGCAACCTTAATGTTGCTTGCTATGCTCATTCGCATAAACATTTACATAAAATCTAGTCAGGGAAATTCGACCCATTGAAAACTAGAACAAACATATAAAGATACCAGAATAAAGATTTCAATTATCACATGCCTAACATTAATGCTTTGAGTTATAAAAACTAAACTAAATACAGATTCAGACATAAATAACCATTCTATGCATACTAATGTTCTCCTTTGGGAGATCCACTAATACACAAACATAAACATAATGATGATGATCATATTATATAACATTAGTGATAACTAAAATATGCATCAACTAGAATCACCTACTACCTTTGGGTATATAAATAAAACTAGTGACACATACAAAATTATCTACCATCATGCTCATTAATTATAAGAACAATTAATCAACCTTTGGACGATCCTGAAATGTCTTATAATAATGAACTTCAATTAACCCATAAATCAATTATTCATAATTTAGCATCCATACCATGGGTAATTGAAATAAAATCATTAATAATTTGAAATAAAAAAAAAAAACTTAAAATTTTGGCCACTTTGGTGACTAACAAAATTTATCATACTTGATCTCAAATAAATAAATATACATTTAATTGCTATAAATCATACATAGCATTCTCATTAATTTTTAATTTAATAATAACAAAACATACACATTATTGTAAATTAAAAATACATTATTCATATAATAAAAATATTAACGTTAATTGTTAACACAATTCAATAATATCACCACACTTGATCTGTAACACCTCATTTAATTAAGTATGTAAAATTAAAGGAATGTTACGGGAAAGATAACATAAAAGCACGGTCTGGGAGTTTTAAACTCAACTCCATACAACCCATGGCACACCACGATGCCCGAAAGAAACCAGAGGGAAAAGTTAACCAGAGTGCATAAATCTAAGGACGAACAGATACATGGGTCGTAACCCTAAATAAACTCATGCAGACATAAAAACCAGTCCACGCGGACTATGCAGCGGAATCTCCATCTCTTTGCTGACCTCTGGAACATCGCCCATCTGCTCCCATCAATCAAATTGATGATCATCGCAACAGAAAAAGCCACACCACAGAACATACAACAAACAACAGAAAGGGTAAGCTAGAGTCACTCAACATTTATCTCATACAGTTAAATATACCTTCCCATCCAATATTAATATAACACCCAAGCATGTTAAGACTTTTACATCAATACACTACGACTCGACTCGACTCATCCGAATACGTATAACTTGGTCGGATTCAGCGGATGCTTGCACTTGTGGTGGATACCTCTGCTCAACCCCGAGCTACTCAACCCGAGTTGTGTCTTACAAGTGTTACAATGAATCGAATTTCCCTCACCACAAGGTTAGCCCTTACTGAATTTCAGGCCTCCTACTACTCTCACCACAAGAGTCAGTTCGCTCTAAGTGAGACTAACTGGCTCCTTAGAGTGTCAGGATGCAACCTTAACTTGAATCCTTACCTAGTTATACCGATGGGGCACCACCATGAACACCCACTAACAGGGGCCATGGAATTACGTCCCGACCACTGAAGCGCGACCCTGAAAGTCTCACCTAGAGACCCCAAGGAATTGTGCACTGACACGGACTAACATACATAAACAACCAAGAAAGTATACATACGTTGCACATGAGATTTCAAACCAAAACCCATGACAAGATCCCATTTCTCATATGTTGAATCATTACCAACTCGTTATTCCCAATCATGAGTAAGGCGTTTCTCCATATAACATAACCATGCCACTGGTTTACCAACCATCAAGATTTATTGTTACTCATACCAAAATTGTCACTCCAATTTCATGAATCATCTCATACAATTATCATGTTCCCGTCACGTCAAAACTCATAACTCACAACTCATGTGCCATACCATTTATACAGGCCATCCAGTTCATAAATTTAAAGATAAAACTCATACAAGCATGTTGTTCACTTTTTAAAATCCAAGAGACATCCAGACCAACCCATTTCTCGCCCAGCATCTCACTCATGCAGAAAGGTCTCGCCCAGGCGAGGAGGACCCTCGCTCAGGCGAGCTCCCTTCGCCTAGGCGAGAGCTCAACTTCCAGCATGAGAACCCTACGCGCGTTCTCGCTTAGGCGAGACCCTCCTCGCCTAAGCAAGATGTTCGCTCGCCCAAAACGTATAGTGGGTCGCCTGGGCGACCCCTCGTGAGGAAATACTTAGGCGAGCCCCTATAACTCTCGCCTAGGCGAAACAGGTTCGCCTGGGCGAGTCTATCAAACTCCGCCACTGTTCCTCTCTGCCATCAGCACAGTTTCATACCCAAACAACAAATCAGCTCATACCATACACTCACAGTCACATATAAGCACGAAAATCACGGAATAACATCAAAGCAACCATTTTTATACCGAACAATAGGGTTCTAGCTTCCCTTACCTGGGATTAAGCTAGCAAAAGACCCGACACAAGCTTGACCCTAAACAGCGGAACGCAGTCCTCAAGAGGCGACTCCAAGAGCTGGGAACCATGACCAACAGCGGAAACATTAGTTACTTAGGGTGACAGTGGGGGAAAACAGACACAAACAGAAGGAGCACTTACGTAGGAAGGAAAACGGGTTCGAACTGGCGTGCTCACGATGGTCCCCAAACCCTAGCAGAGGTAGAAGACGACTGCGGCTCTAATGCAAGGATAACAATTTTCTGAAAATGCGAAGAAGTGAAATGTTTAGGGCAGACCTGTTGGCAAAAAGAAGGAAGTCAAGTGATTTTGAATGATGATCAAGCACTAATGAAGACAAAGTGTTCAATTATGCAAATGTTATCTTGTAAAATAAAATAAGTGTATTGTAGAATAGTTTAATTAAACTTAGAATCAGCAGCATGGCATTCGTCTTTCTAGAAGGTTTCTTATTTTTAGAAAAACTACAGTGATAATCGATTATCACTATTGATAATCGATTATCCTTGGCAGTTGGAACATAACGGCTCAATTCTTAACCTAATTTTCGAAAACTCTATTTAAGGAACTGCAGTTCAACTTCAAACATACCTTTTTAAGATTCAGAGTTCTTTGGTTGTGACTGCAAAGTGTGGCTCTGTGAGATTCTTAAAGAAAGCTTGAAAAACCTAGTGTGAGTGAGCGATAACTTTTTCTAAGTGAGTTCTTAAAAGATTGAGTGTTGTGCTGTTGCTAGGAAAGCTGGTCATCCTCTGTGAGATTCAGGGGGAGTTTTGTTCATCTCTTGTGGTTGTTCAAGAGAGGTGTTTTCTAATCTTTTCTCTCATATAATCTGTTGTAATTTTGATTATTATAGTGATTGAGTTAATCTCCTTGTTTAAGAGATTAACAACTAGACGTAGGGTCTTTTGATCCGAACCAGTATAAATATCAGTGTGCATTCTCTTCCCTTAAACTCCTTATTTATCTGCACTTGCATTTAAAGTAACTATTACTTTAAGTTAATTAATTAAATTTTGAGAAAAATTTTAAAACCTGTCAAGAATTTTAAAAATCCAATTCACCCCCCCTCTTGATTTTTTACCATTGTTTAGTCATTCCGCTGCGCGATACCAACAATTGGTATCAGAGCATGCTTTGATAGTCATTCAAATTTTTCGAAAATGGTAGGGTCAAATCAAACTTTTGTTGAAGGTGCGTCTATCAATAGACCTCCACTTTTCACGGGTGAAAACTATCCGTTTTGGAAAGTCAGAATGCAAATATTTTTAGAATCAGTTGATAGGGGTATTTGGGATGCTGTTTTGAATGGACCATTTGTGCCTGTTAACATTGTTAATGAAGTGCAAGAACCAAAGCCTTTTGCTCAATGGACTGCTGATGAAAACAGGCGAGCTCAATATGACGTTAAAGCCAGAAACATTATATCATTTGCTCTAACTCTTGATGAGTTCTACAGAATTTCTGTTTGCACCAGTGCACGTGAGATGTGGGAAATCCTTCGAGTGACTCATGAAGGAACTGACGATGTTAAACGAGCTAGAAAGAACTCCTTGATACAAGAATATGAGATGTTTCGAATGCAGCAGGGAGAAACCATCTACGATGTGCAGAAGCGGTTCACACACATTGTCAACCATCTCAATGGGTTAGGTAAAACATTTGATATTGATGAACTTAACATAAAAATTCTTAAATCTTTGAATAGGGCTTAGCAGCCAAAGGTGACGGCTATCACGGAGTCACAGAATCTTGCAATAATGACCATGGCTGCTCTGTTTGGAAAACTGAGAGAGCACGAGCTTGAGCTGGGAAGACTGAATGATGAAGAAGATCAAGGAAGAAAGAAAAATATTGCATTCAAAACCGAGGTTGTCAAAGGCAAAAAGCAAAAAGAGGAAGAAGATTCTGATGATGATGAGAATCTCAGTCTAATGATAAAGAAGTTCACAAAGTTCATGAAGTCCAAAGGAAGAAATCAATTCAAGAGTAATAAGAAGGAGAATCAAGGAAGCTCCTCAAACTTTAAATGCTATGGATGTGGAGAAACTGGTCATGTAAAAGCAGACTGCCCAAATTCAAAAAGGAGTGATGAAAAGAAAAGCAAGAAATATTATAAGAAAAAGGCATACATAGCGTGGGAAGATAATGCCTCAAGTTCATCCAACTCTGAAGGATCCGATGAGGAAGAGACAAACTTTTGCTTAATGGCCAATAGTGATCACTCTGACAGTGAGGTAAGCTCCTCTGACAATGAAAATGATTATGATTCTCTTTATGATGCTTTTCAAGAATTGCTTGCTAAATCCAGTAAATTAGATATTGCTCACAAAAAATTAAAAAAAGGATTTTAAAGAATTACAAGACAATCTTGAAAAATCTCTAGAAGAAGAAAATGTTTTGAAAAGTAAAATCTTAAGTTTAGAAAATAGAGAAATTGAGGCAGTTGAATGTGAATCTTGCAAAAGCTATATGTTTGAGTTAATGATTTTAGAAAAACAACTTAAAGATGCTTTAGAAAATAAATCTTTTGAAAAACATGCTTTTGAGAAGAAGAATCTAAGTAGAAATAAATATGTTCCTAAAAATAAAAGGACTCGTAGAGTGTGGGTAGAAAAAGGAACTGCTCACTATAGAAATACTTGTTTAGCTACTTGTTTTTATTGCATGAAAAAGGAGCATACATCAAATAAATGCAATATTAAACACTATGATGTTCCAAATGGGAAGTATACTTGGATTCCTATTGCTAGATAATTTTTATATCTCTCTAACCCCAAGGACCCAATAAAGTTAATGGGGACCTAAAGAAATTATTTTTTCCTATTTTGTAGTTAACTTCCAAAGCTAGAAAATCATTGTGGTACCTTGACAGTGGATGCTCAAGACACATGACGGGTGATAAAAGGAAGATCAAGAATCTCAAAAGAAAGGATCAAGGATTTGTTACATATGGAGATAACAACAAAGGGAAAATAATTGGAATTGGAGATGTTGGTGGAGGAGATACCTTGGAGATCAAGGATGTGCTACTTGTAGAAGGACTGAAGCACAATCTTCTCAGTATTAGTCAACTATGCGACAAAGGTCTCAAAGTTATCTTTGAAAGTGATTACTGCACTATCCACCAAAAGGATTATAATGAAATTGCTTTGAAAGATTGAACCAAAGAATGTTCAAGAAGCTCTTCAAGATGATCAATGGTGCATTGCAATGCAAGAAAAGCTCAATCAATTTGAAAGAAATAAAGTATGGGAGTTGATTCCAAGAGATGAATCACTTCAAGTGATTGGAACAAGATGGGTTTTAGAAATAAGATGGATGAAGATGAAAATATTACTAAGAACAAAGCTAGGCTTGTGGCAAAGGGATATCAACAAGAAGAAGGTATAGACTGTGATGAAACATACGCCCCTGTTGCAAGGTTAGAAGCTATACGCTTACTTCTTGCTTATGTCTCTATTATGAAATTTAAATTATATCAAATGGATGTCAAAAGTGCTTTCCTAAATGGTTTTATCAAAGAAGATGTGTACGTTGAACAACCACCTGGTTTTGAGGATTACAAATTTCCAAATCATATTTATAAATTGAAAAAGGCACTTTACGGTTTGAAACAAGCACCTAGATCTTGGTATGAACGCTTAAGCACATTTTTGCTCGAAAATGATTTTGAAAGAGGTAAAATAGACTCAACTTTGTTTATTAAAAGAGTAGATAAACACATTTTATTGGTTCAACTGTATGTTGACGATATAATTTTTGGATCAACTGATAAATCTCTATGTGAAGGTTTTGCAAGCATAATGCAGGGTGAGTTTGAAATGTCAATGATGGGAGAATTAAACTTCTTCCTTGGTTTGCAAATTAAACAAATGGATGAAGGGACATTCATATCTCAATCTAAATATTGTAAGGAAATACTTAAAAAATTTGAAATGGATAGTGCTAAAGCAGCAAGTACTCTTATGGCAACTTCCTACTATTTGGATAAAGATGAATCAGGTATTGAGGTAAATCAAACCATGTTTAGAGGTATGATAGGATCTCTTTTATATCTTACTGCAAGTAGACATGATATTATGCAATCTGTATGCGTTTGTGCTAGATATCAAGTTAATCCTAAGGAATCACATCTTATAGCAGTAAAAAGAATCTTAAAATATCTTAAAGGAACTATATCTTTTGGACTTTGGTATCCTTCTGGGGCATCACTTAGTTTAATAGGGTACTCTGATGCTGATTATGGTGGATGTAAAATAGATAGAAAAAGTACTAGTGGTACTTGTCATCTCTTAGGAAGCTCATTAGTTTCTTGGCACTCCAAAAAACAAGCCTGTGTGGCTTTGTCAACTACAGAGGCTGAATACATTGTTGCTGGCAATTGTTGTGCTCAAATCCTATGGATGAAGCAACAATTAGAGGATTACAGTATCTATCTAAATCATATACCTCTAAAATGCGACAATACTAGTGCCATAAACTTAACTAAGAATCCTATAATGCATTCTAGGACAAAACACATAGAAATTAGACACCACTTCTTAAGGGATCACATAAGTAAAGGAAATTGTGTGATAGACTATGTAGACACCAAGCATCAATTGGCAGACATCTTCACAAAGCCTTTAGCCAAAGATAGATTTTATGAGCTTAGGAGAGATTTAGGAATATTAGAAGTCTCTTGAAAGAGCAATAATCTTCATTTTTCATATTTTCGTAAATCAACGCTCAATAATCGATTATCACTCATGATAATCGATTATCTTCTCCCAAAATAAGTTCTAAATTCCTGGAATAATCGATTTTCAAGCAGAATAATCGATTATCATGACCCTGATCAAAATAATCAAAATCGTTATGGAATAATCGATTATTACTTACAATAATCGATTATCTGCTCATACAAATCATTTCTGGAAATCATATTATGAAACAATAATCGATTATCACTCAGGATAATCGATTATTGCACGACGTATGTAAAAATTTTCGAAAAAATAGCCGTTGTAACGGCTAGATTTGCTTTGATTTTCGCATTTTAGCCGTTGGGAGCCTACTCTTTATAAATTCTGAGTCCAAATTTCAACTATTCACGCAGAAACAAACTCCTCTCATCATTTACCCCCTTTTTCTTTTCAAACAAAACCCTAAACGTGTCATCCTTTGCTCTTGCAATCAGCACCATGGCAGAATCATCTCGCAGAAAGATCCCAACACGTAGACGAACTGCTCCATGTCCAACTCAACCTTCCATCAGATTAGCATCCATTGAAGGTTGGATCTCTGATGAAGATCGAAGAGATGAATTCGTTCACAGCTGCAGGTTTTGAGTTTCCTGCTCTCTTTAATTTTCAAGGCATCAGACCATTTGTGGAAATGCATGGAAACTACTATCCTGATCTTGTATGAGTGTTCTACTATAATCTCAAGATCAGAGATGAAGTTGCTTTATCAAAGGTGAAGGGAGTGGATATTATCATCGACAATGATATTTGGGAAAATGTGGCTAAATTTCCCATCAATGATGCTGCAGAATCAATTCTCCATGGGATTGATGGCTTCAATCGAATCTTGGCCTATCAATCTTTCTTACGCAACCCAGCACAAGATGTTGGGAGACAATTATTGGTTGGAGGACTAAAAATGGATGAAAGACTCATCCATTACTTAATTGTCTGGATTTTGTGTCCTAGAGGAACCAATCATGCTCAGTGCTCAGAGGCTGACCTTCTCATCATGTATGTGATTCTAAATCGTGTTCCGATAAAATGGTCTAGTTTAATCCTAGACATTATGCTCAAAGCAAAGAGGTACCCACAATATCCTCTCCCATATTCCCTCTTAATTTCAAGGATTTGCGAATACAAAGGAGTTGATACCACCGGGGAGCTTTGTCAAAGTACCTTACGTGCAAATGAAATTGCTGAAAGTTCTCTCAAACAGCTAAAACTTGTTCCTCTTGGTGATACTTATGTCCATCGAGATGATATGCCCAACTATGACGTTGAAGATGAAGAACTTCCTCCTACTGATCCCATACCTCCTGCTACACAAAATGTTGGCTCTTCAAGTGGTGCTGGCTCATCTTTCTCTATAGAAGACAACATAGCCAACATGAACAAACGACTAGAAGAATTATTTCTTCTGTCTAACTCTCGTCATGAAGAAGTTGTCGGACTCATTAGGGGGATTGATACTAGAATTTCCAACTTAGAACATAGGTTTGATGAGGAATTCACTCATGATGATGACATGAGTGCAGAATTTTAGGGGGAGAATTTCTAAAAAAAAAAAGTGTTTTACCACTGCTTGTAGTCTCTTTTCATTTCTGAATCAATAAATGATTAAGTATCATTTCATTATTTCAAGCATTATTTCATTTTGGGGGAGCTCTACCCTTTTCTCATATGATCAAAAAGGGGGAGAATAAGTTTAAATGATAAAGACACATTATTTTATTTTAACCATTCTCTTTGCAAGTCTCTAAATTGCAGGTAGCAACAAGTCCTTAAACATATTTTTGATCATCATCAAAAAGGGGGAGATTGTTGGCAAAAAGAAGGAAGTCAAGTGATTTTGAATGATGATCAAGCACTAATGAAGACAAAGTGTTCAATTATGCAAATGTTATCTTGTAAAATAAAATAAGTGTATTGTAGAATAGTTTAATTAAACTTAGAATCAGCAGCATGGCATTCGTCTTTTTAGAAGGTTTCTTATTTTTAGAAAAACTACAGTGATAATCGATTATCACTATTGATAATCGATTATCCTTGGCAGTTGGAACATAACGGCTCAATTCTTAACCTAATTTTCGAAAACTCTATTTAAGGAACTGCAGTTCAACTTCAAACATACCTTTTTAAGATTCAGAGTTCTTTGGCTGTGACTGCAAAGTGTGGCTCTGTGAGATTCTTAAAGAAAGCTTGAAAAACCTAGTGTGAGTGAGCGGTAACTTTTTCTAAGTGAGTTCTTAGAAGATTGAGTGCTGTGCTGTTGCTAGGAAAGCTGGTCATCCTCTGTGAGATTCAGGGGGAGTTTTGTTCATCTCTTGTGGTTGTTCAAGAGAGGTGTTTTCTAATCTTTTCTCTCATATAATCTGTTGTAATTTTGATTATTATAGTGATTGAGTTAATCTCCTTGTTTAAGAGATTAACAACTAGACGTAGGGTCTTTTGATCCGAACCAGTATAAATATCAGTGTGCATTCTCTTCCCTTAAACTCCTTATTTATCTGCACTTGCATTTAAAGTAACTATTACTTTAAGTTAATTAATTAAATTTTGAGAAAAATTTTAAAACCTGTCAAGAATTTTAAAAATCCAATTCACCCCCCCTCTTGATTTTTTACCATTGTTTAGTCATTCCGCTGCGCGATACCAACAAGACCTAATGACTTTATCTGTTGGGCCGGCCTTAGGCCCACTTACAAGGGCAGCCCACTAACTTTTAAGGCAGAAATAAAAAGGGGGCCTTACATGATCCATGAAAAACAAACCATTAATCCAACAATAATTGATTCATGGAATTTGCAATTCAAACATTCAATTTCTTTAATTCAAGAATTTCTCATAATAATTCAAGCCTTTTATTTTGCAATTAAAGCACAACGGAAACAAACATTACAATTGCACATTAAATATTTGTTTGATCCATCATTAAACTTGATGCCCATGGAGGACACGTAACCAACAGAATCTTTCATCATCATGCCATTGAATTCAATTAAAGCATAAAAGAAAAACATTAAAGAAACATAACAATGCAATTCTTCAATTAACAATATATCCCTAAAACTTATAACTTATACTTAGGATTCATACAATTGGAAAAAATATAAATTTCAAAATCCCTAAATAGGGTGTTTATCTTAATGTAAAAAAAAAGCCTAAAAACGTAAGTAGAGTTTATAATATCATAAATCCCTAAATCATAATTAGGGTTTATTATAGCATAAAATTCCTAATTCATAATTAGGATTAATACTTTCATAAAATCCCTAAATTCATAATTAGGGTTTATAATAATTTCAGGAGAACACAGTTTGGGAGAAAACATCATAATTGGAGAATCATAGATCTAATAACACATGCTCTGATACCACATGTAAATTATTTTGTAGTTTCCATGCAATACTACTTCATTATAGAAAACTACTATAGGATCTTAAGATTCATGATTCTCACATCTTCATGCACATAATCACACCATAATAACACATTTACGCACATAAACATAAACATACATTCATGTACATAAATCATAACATAATATGTAATAGGATACTAACCTTGATCCATGAGAGATCTAATAATAATGCGTTCTTCAATCTCTGTTCTTCAACCTCCTTTTCCAATCTATCAATTTGTCTTTGTTACTCCTCTCACACTCTCTTTCTTGATGGCTTATTGTGAGAGAACCTTATAACTAGGGACAGAACCCTAATATCCTTTTATAAGTCAACGTCCATCAAGTTGGCCTGAGCTTTATTTTATTTTATTATAACTTCCCATAATAACTAAGAGGTCCTTATATTTTATTAAATCACAATTGGACCATCATAATATTTCAAATGAGTCACATAATAGAATTAATTCGTCAATTAATTCTAATAAGAAGGACTAAATCTATGCATTTTAAAAGATAAAAGACTAAATTGGTATAAAGTTTCAAAGAGGGATTAATTTCAAAATTCATTAAAACTTGAGTGACAAAAACATATTTAACCCTTGAAAGTAAAAAAAGGTATGCACTTTTTAATATTGTTTACATAAGGTTCTAGTTTTTTTTTTCTCTCTCTATTATTAAAGTAGTGTAAAATTTCAAAGTTTGAATTAATTTCTTTAATCATCTTGAGCAGAAAAACTGTTTTATAAGAAAATTAATTGATTAAGTGAATAATCAATTATATCAAGGTAGACCAGTATTTTTAATTTTTTATGATATAAAATAATTGATTAAACTAATTAGTTTAGAATACATTCTTATTCTTCAAAGTTAGGCATCTAATTGATTAAACTTTGCAAAACTGTTTTGAATATAATCTTTTAAGTTGAAATATTAGAGATTATTTCAAGTTCTTTTAAAAAGCATAAATTTTTTAAAATAATTGATTAAGTTAAACTATAATTAATTAAAAATATTTTGAAGGTCTGAATTAATGAACGGACAAATTAACTCCTATATTTATTGATCATTGATTATTATATTTAGTTCAAAATTTATTTAAGAAATAAAAAAGTCTCTCTCATATTTAAAAACATATTTTTTATACATTTTAAAGTTACAAAGCATTATTCTCGGCAAGAAAGTTTTTCACATTTAGTTTCTCTGCAAAATCCATCTTTATTTTGTAAGAGCATAATAAAGGGAAGAATAATCAAGCTATAGGTTGTTTATTGTATAAGGTGATCTATTTTCGTATTTTTTTTTTCTTGTAATTTGAATTTGAAATTTCTTGGACCGGTGTGGTGGTGTAATTGATTGTTTTTGTCTGGTTATGATTATGTAAGTGTTTTTTGTAATTAAATATTTTAAGATTTTATTGAAAAATTAAGTTTGGTTTGTCAAAATAATTAAATGTAAATTTGGAAGTATTGAACTATTAATTTCTGGTTAAAATATTTTTTTTCCCAATTTTCGTAGTTTTTTCAAATAAGTTCTAATTTTGGTTTTGTGTTCAAATAGGTTCCAATTTTCGTCACTTCGTGATTTTTTCTAATTTTTTTTAATTTTTTTTAAATGTCCACATGTCAACCCAGTAGCGTGTCACGTGTCAAAATCAATGTTTTAAATTCAATTTGGTCCCTATATTTGTTATTTTTGTTCAATTAGGTCCCAATTTTTGTTAACATTAACCAATTTGGTCCCTCTCCAAATTAAAACCAAATTTAATTTTTATATTAAAATTCAAATTTTTTATTAAATATTTTTATATAATATATTAAAATTCACATCATTATAACTTTGATATAAAAATTAAATTTGGTCACATCTTCGATAGGGACCAAATTGGTTATTGTTAACAAAAATTGGGACCTAATTGAACAAATATAACAAATATAGGGACCAAATTAAATATAGAATATTGACTTTGACACATGACACACTACTGGGTTGACACGTGGACATTTAAAAAAATTCAAAATAAAATAAAATAAAAAATTCAAAAAAACCACAAAGTGACGCGTGACACGCTTCTGTGTTGACATGTGTACATTTAAAAAAAATTAAAAAAAATTAAAAAAAAAAATTAAAAAAATTAAAAAAACCACAAAGTGACACGTGGCAGTCACTGTTCATGGCCGTTAATGATTTAAACGGTGTTAGCAAAAAAGGACCCAATTGAACAAAATTGACGAAAATTGAGACAAAAAAGATATTTTAACCTTAATTTTTTTACTTTACAAGAATTCATCTAGTGAAATTCCTAAATAATTTTTTTTGGCCACCATCGTTGCTTGTTCATCAAGTTAACCTTCCCAAATCCTTATAATACTTTAACGAAGTGAATATCTTTAGCTGGCGAGGTCATCTTCACCCAATGAATGGACAACATAAAAAATGTGTTTGCTTTTGGAGAATTATTATCGGCAAGAATGGATAAAGAGTGACATGTACTTTTGATTTCAGAAATTTACATGAATTTGTAGAGATAAATTTAAGAGAGGAAATCCTTTCTCAAATGAGAATTTTTGTGTGAATCATAAGTGTATTTACAAAAATATCTCTTCGTCATTTAAATATATAATAATATATAAAAAGATATTTTTTTATATATTTTTTATTATTTTAGTTTTACTTTTAATTATTATTTCAAAAATTAATTATTTTATAAATGATTTAATTTTAACTGTTATTTTAAAAATATTTTTATTTTTAATAATTATTTAAATTTTTTATGTACATATTTTATTTTTTTTAATTTTTAATTTTATAATTATTTTAAAAATTAATTACATATTTTTTATTAATTTAAATTTAAATTTATATGAAAAAAAAAATGCGAACTAAGACAACATCTATGTTTCCATTAGTATTAATGACCATAATAACAATCACCCTGATTTTGTTCTTTTTTTTTTCTTTCTAAAACTAATTGTCCATATTTTATTTTAAATTATTTTTAACTAATTAGGTTTTATTTTATATTAATTTTAACATAAGAGTAAAATTATAATATTTTTTTTACAAAAATGAATAATTTTTATATTTTTTTATGTTGCAAATAGCTTTTTGCTATAAATAATTATTTAATTTTAAAAATTATTATTTAGATTTATGAAAGTAGTTACCAAAAAGTATAAAATTAAAGTATAATTTATTTACTATGAATAATTATTTAAGTTAAAAAATATAATTTATTAAACATGTAAAATCAGAACAAAAATTGGTTATGCCAAAATAGTGATTTTTTTTTTATTAATTACTATTTAAAATATATGCATTCACTTTTTTTATAATAATAAAATATAATAAAAAATTGATTTAATTTGAAAATAACTATTATATAAACGTAGAATAGGTAACCAAGATGTAAACATTAAAGATATGAATTATCTTTTATTGTAAGTAGATTTTATTTATTTTGTAGGAATTTTTAATTATTGATACTTATTTTAGTTTTAAAAAATAGTTAAATTAAAAAAATATCAAATCAAGAAAAAAAATAATTAAAGTTTAAAAAATGGTAGGTTGTAAAATAATAAATATATAATTTAATTTTAAGAAAATGTTATATAAAGGGTAAAATATGAGACAAAATATAAACACTAATAAAGATAGGTGATCTTTATAATTATTGGAAACAAATATGTGTAGTGCATGTATATGCTTTTTAATCATAATTATTAAAAGTAATGTATATGTAAAATAAATAGTTTTTATAATTTTATTCTAGATCGTTAGTTAAATTTTAAAAAGTAATCATACAATTTAAAAAGTAAAATAATAAATCGATTGATATTAATGAAAGTAAGTGTAATTTCACTACAGACATATAATTAAAATTTAAAAACTAATTATAAAATTTAGAAAATAAAATAATTTAAATTAATGAAAGAAAAATTAGTAAGGAGATATGGTCAGGAAAAAATAGTTATAAATATATTTATAAATTTTGTTATTTAATGTTTTTATACTATTTTTATAATATTATATATTTTTTTTAATTATGTATTTTATCTTTATTTATTAATAAAAATGATTGATTTTGTAATTTATTGTTCAGACTTTTTTACCATTTTGATAATTATTTTTAAAATTTAATTAATTACCAATACTAAAATTAAGTATTTTTATTATTACGTTAAAAAAGTGGATACACATGTTTTCACTTGTTATCTATAATTATATATAAAGGAGATTTCTTCTTTTGCGTCTATATTTCATAATTTCAACTTTACTCTTTACAATTTAATTATTTATTAAATTTTTAAAAATTAACGGTTACTTTTACAAACTTTTATAAAACTATTTACTCATCTCTTTCTTCTTTTTTTTCCTACTATTCATTAACAATTATTTTTCTCATATTTTCTCTATATATTTTACTTTAATTTTATAAATATATTTTTATTTTTTCATTAACTTAATAACATTATAATATCATTAATTATTAATATAATTTAAAAAATGGACAACGCTTTTGTTTACGCAGTATAAACATCTTAAATTATGAAAATAAACCAAAATTACATATTGTTTAAAATCTTACTATTAAAGTGGGGAAACAAAAATTAAAATTGTGAAAAGTGTTTATAATCAAAAGAGAGTCAGCAGTGGCAAGCCCTTCAGTGCCGCCGGGGTTGTGGGAAGTCGACTCTTACAGTATGTAATTTCTTTTCAACTTCTACTTCCTGGTTCTTTTCTTCCAAAAATAGAACAGAAAATTACCAAAAGTTTTTTTTTTTCTCTTTTGTTGTGATTATTTTGTCATGCCCATGAAGAAAAATTGAAAAAGAAATGTTTTTTTTTTCTATAATGGGTCTCTCTGATTTTCTCACTGATTTACTTTCCAGAAAAATCAAACGAGATTAGGGAAATGGCTGCTGCAAGAGGGTTGGTCCTGTCACGTCCTGTTACTTTTGTGACTGGAAATGCCAAAAAGCTTGAAGAAGTTCGTGCCATCTTGGGGAATTCCATTCCTTTCCAGTCCCTCAAAATTGATTGTAATAATAATAATCACTCTTACCTTTCCTTTTAAATTACATTTTCAATTTTGAGTTGTTTATGCTTTCCCCCTACTTGTCTATGTTGTCTGTTTGGTTGAGACATTTAGGGTGTGTTTGATTTCTGTTTTCAAAGGTTGTTTTTAGGTTTGGAAAATGCAACTAAACAAAGTTTCTCGAACAAGGTGTATAGCAGAGTGCGGTAAACAGGGGGCAAGAAAAAAGTGGGAGAAAAAAAAAATGAGAAAACATCTTTTAACTGCTTCTACATTTTTGGTTTTGACACACTTGTTTTGAAAACAATTTTCAAAACTTTATTCATTTTTTACTAAGGAATTGATTGGTCAGTAGTCTGAAAATGTTTTAGAAAAACAACTTTTAGAACTGATACGTGAGAAGTGAGTGAATCAAAGAGACCATTATTTTGTGTTCGGTTACTTTTCTTGTTTAATAATACTTCTTAGAGTTTGTTTTTCCATGCTTTTTATATGAAGTGCCCGAGTTGCAAGGAGAGCCTGAAGATATCTCTAAAGAGAAGGCTCGAATGGCTGCCCTTCAGGTACCTTGTTATAGTTTTCTCAAATATGCTTGGCCTTGTGTGATTTTTGGTTGTTTTTCTTTGTTTTATTGTTTTTATACTTTTTTCTGCTATGTATGCCAAGGTGAATGGACCTGTGTTGGTTGAAGACACTTGCCTCTGCTTCAATGCCTTGAAGGGTCTTCCAGGTGGATATTATTTTGTTTTTTTTTTTATGCAACGAAAGCTGGCATTATTATACAACCTGACTGATTTTGATTGACTGTTTTACATTTTTTCAGGGCCTTACATGTAAGTTCATTTTCACCCTTAACCATTGTACTCAGTGAACTTTACCCCTTTATTCTGTCATAATTTTTCAAGCCCTCATATTATTGTTATTCATTTATACTGTATTTTTTTAGCATGGAACTGATGTAGAAAAGTACAAGCATATGGTTTCTTAAAATAGGCTGCAACTATGGTAGGAAACTGATGATGATAGATATTAGAGAATAGATTTTTTTTTTATATATATATATATATATATATATATATATATATATATATATGTTAGGTCATTTTGTATTATTGGTCTGGGCTTATCGTGCTGAGACCGGTTGAAATAAGAAGGTAGGTTGAGATAGCGTGAGTGAGAGAGAATGATCTTGTGATTTTTGGGGAAATTGGGTCCTTTGGGCTTTGGGAGGCATAGATCCTCAAAATCTGTGTTCTGTCCAGTAATTTTGTGACTTCTTTCCACCATTATTCTCTAATGAAGTACCGAGTATATTTCATTCCCACTAAATGGGGTTGGCTTTAGAGATTCTAGTTTGCCATTGTGCATGATCCTTATAGGTCTATGGAGCTTGATTTGGTGTATATGGATTCTTTAGTAGTCTCCAACCTTTCTTTTAGGGTTTATCTCTAATCTTCATTAAAGGGATATTGGTATATGTATGTTGTATTCTCACATTTGTCCAGCACACATCTATATTTCATTATTTTATACTGCAAAACCATCTTAAGCAAATTTTCCTCCATAGTATCCTGATCTCCGTATCCTCACTCCTTTCTCCAATAGTTGAGCAACAAATTTTGAATAATCTCATGAACATAAGACGGACATCAAAAATTAAAATCAAACCTGAGTGACTCTTAACTGTAGCTGTTCATATACCTCTCATAGCAATATGTGCTCCACTTCCAATTCTTACTTTGGAAATGACAAATTTGTTGAGCTCTTTGAAGAGCTCTTAATCATGAGTCACGCGGTTTGTACCACCACTATCTATAAGTCAACATTTTTGTGAAGTTATTGGTTGTAAAGTATGATATTGCAAATCTAGTTAATCCTTTGCAACCTTGTTATAGGAACTTGGGTATTATGGGGTAAGTGTTTAGTTCTCCCCCCAACCCCCTCTTAATACTGCTTTTGACGGTGGGTTCACCAAGTGCTTGGGTGCTTATCAATTAGAACTAGAACTGACTGTTTAATGTTTATGTAATATTCTCATCCTTGTAGGTCATTCTCATTCAATATTGAGTATAGAAATATTCATCTGAGTTCTTTTAAGCTTCAGTGTCTACACTAATTTCTAAATCATCGGCATTGAGCAAGTGAGATTTTTTAGATTCATTATCTTTACTTCCTAATGATTATTGTCTAATTGCATTGATGTATCATGCAGCAAGTGGTTTCTGCAGAAGATTGGCCATGAAGGTTGCACCTAAACTGCATAACTTTGAATCAGTTTTGAATTTTTTGTTCATGTTTTCAGGAATAAGGATATCCCACAAAATTTGATTTTACTCATTCCTCTCATTCGTTTTCCAGGTCTCAACAATTTGCTAATGGCATATGATGATAAATCAGCATTTGCCTTATGTGTATTTTCCTTTGCGGCAGGTCCAGATAGTGAACCTATCACATTTTCTGGAAAAACTCCGGTATTTCTTTGAATCCCTTTATATATAATTACCAATTCATATATTTTCTTTGCCAGTTTAATATTGGGGTTGTAATAATATGAATCTCCTTATTTCCATCTGGTTAATAAATGATTCAAATACTAACATAAACTGCTTTTCCAAATTGAAAAATGCTAGCAGCACTTTCTTCAACACTTCTTTAATCTGATCATTTTTATTAAACTTGATTTTAGTCCATATACTCCTAAATTGATGAATTAGTCTTTCAAACTTTTAAAAATATGTAAAGTTAATTCCTTTGGTGGTGCTTAAATTTAATGTTTAGTGTCGTTTTTGTTTTTTGCCACTAGAACAAAGTTGACTAAAATACAAGTTTAAAAATATGTTGTTGAGTCTGAATACTAATTCATGAAAACCAAGTTTGATGAACATTACAACGAATAAAAACACAGGTTTCCCCTTTCCTTATTTAGTGAATGATTCTCACTTATTCAACGAGTTTCACTTATGATGATCAATTCACTTAGACTTGATAGAAAGTGGTTGATATGTGTGATATGTATACCCTCAACAATTGTTGTTTTAGGAATCGAATTTTTCGATTATGACTTACCTGACCTAGACCTATGTCAGATGATAATTGATATAACTTGTAATAGTTTCTCTCTTAACAATTGTTCCATTAGAAACTCTCTTGACAATTATCTCACTAGAAATTGAATTCATGATCTTGACTTTAATACTAATTGTCGATTATGACTTACCCACCTAACCTATATCACAGGATAATTGATATAACTTGTAACCGTTTCTCCCTGAACAATTGTATGCGACTTTGACTTTAACACCAATTATTGAATTGAATCTTTATTACCGGGACAAAAGTTATAGTTATCAATTAGGACACAACCTTTTATACGGAACATACCAACTTAAAGTTACAATTTAATTGTGACTTGGTTCAAGTGACTTATGGCACAAGACAATTGGTGTTTATTATAGTTTATACATCATTTTTTATGTTTATTTCCTTGATTATTATGACATATTATATAGAAGAAAGAGAGACAAAGAAATTGTAGAAATTACATATCTCAGTATGGTTAATGTACGAAATGAATGTAACTAAATCGTTTTGTGGTGCATGGTAATGTTAGGGGAAGATTGTTCCACCAAGAGGGCCTAATGATTTTGGATGGGATCCTATTTTTGAACCTGAAGGCTATGATCAAACGTATTTCAATCCCTTCTTTCATGTCATTTTCCGTTCAAACGTTTCATAGTTTCTTGCAAAACCTAATTCCTTCCATTTACTCTTTGTAGGTATGCAGAAATGCCCAAAGAAGAAAAGAACAAAATTTCCCACCGCTCCAAATCTCTTGCATTGGTGAAATCTCATTTTGCAGAAGCTGGTTATACTTTTCAGATCAATAACGTCTGAAATCTCATTTGGTACATTATTATGTACCTCAAAGGGAATGTTTTTAACAGTACCAAATATGACACTATTTTTGATTTTTTTGTGTGTACAAATTCTCCCCTAAAAGAACAAAAATCACACAAGAAACAGAAAGGTATACCAAAAAAGCTAATCTTTCAAGTTTACAGATGTTTTTATCTGAACAAAATTGCTGAAAGAGAAAAAAATATAAATGATTATATATAAAAAGAAGCATAAGAAATAAAAATAGAATTGATGAAATATTGGTTAGGTTATTTTTTTTAATTTAAATTGTTAAGAATGTTTGATAAATAGTAAATGTTCAATACTTTCCAATTTAAATAGTTTCTTTATTTTCAAATATGGCACATCGAGTTTCATTTAAGGAATTTTTTTCCAAGTCGATTAGAATGATGATGATTAAATGGTTTTCTTCTTGTATGTATGGTTATAAATTTATTGGCATTAAAATCTCCGTTTTATTTTTATTATTATTGGGATTTCTTTCTCTTAATGTACACATTTTCTTTTCCATTTTATCTTTAGTAATAGATTCTTTAAATTAAAATAATTACATTATCACATGTTCATTTTTTTAATTTAAATATATTTGTTTTTCAATTTCATTATTTTTTAAACTTAAAAACTATTTACAATAAAATAGTAAGTTATTTATTTTTACTTTTATAAGTATAATAATAATAATAATTTTATTATTTTTATTATAAATGCATATGTTTCCTGGTGTGTTATAAAAATGTTAAGAAATTGTTTTGTATTAACGTGCTTAATTTTAAGAATAAAAAGAATAAGATATTATTGAAAATTATGTAATAATAGATATTTATGCAGGTTAAATATGCGTTTAGTTCTTAAAATTTGATGTGAAATTAGAATTTATTTTTGTTTTAAAATTAAATATATATTTTACTTTTCAAATCTTAAAATTAAATATTTTATTAATTTTATATATTAAATTATTTTAATATGTCAAATACATTTTAAATTAATATTTAAATTGTTTATAGAAGTACGTTTTCACTTAATGTTAATCGAAAATGTCATTTAACATCCTCAACGAACTCGATGTAATTGAGTTAAAAATTTTATATTTATATCAAAACCAAAAACAAACACGAATTTCAATTAGTTAAGGTTTAAAAAACGAACACATATTTTAACCTTATTTATTTTAAATCGTATTTTCTTCTATTAAAATGAGTTAACGGTAAAGTCTAATTTTAGTTGAGAAAAATATATTCTAGTAGATATGATCAATAGTTTTTTGGATATTAATCCTGAACGAAATTGGTAAGTACTTAATACTATGATTTATTTAAATTTACAATAAATACTTTTGAACTAAATAATTTAAAATAAATTATTAATTAAAATAAACAGATTAAATAAATATATCAAAATAAAATATGTATAACAGAAATAAATGAGTCCAAAAAAACACTTAACTCTAAAATTTTCCAATTTTTAAAATGAATAACCGGTTTCCTTCTTCTTTGTGTTGTGACAATACACTACAAAATATTTAATAAATATATTACCCTAATGGGTTTTTTAAGGAGACAAAAATTATAGTTTCTAAACTTGTTTTTTCTAAATTCTTTAAAGTATATATATATATATATATATATATATATATATATATATATATATAATTTTTCTTTCTCAAAATTTCATATAAAACTTTTAAGTCTTAAAATTATTTTAAATTATTTAATTTTCAATGAAACTCTGCACATAAAATCTGGAGATAATTATTTGGTGGCACCGACATGAATCAACTATAGCAAAATACATACATTTCATGTTTTGATGGCATTTATTGATCAAGATCTGAAGAATAAATTGCATTTTTCTTGAATTTTGTGTGTTTCATCACGAATTGACCACACTTTTGTTTCTTCCTGAAATGCCTGTATCATGTTTCTTTTTCTGTATTGTGAAGATTTTCTGTGTCTTTAAATATTATTTAAAGTTTTCATTGGAAAAACTAAATAGTTTAGTAAACTTCATTGGTTTTAGTAAAACAAATGTAGAATTTTGTATTCTACATTTTCCTTTCTAACCCCTAATAGTTGCATATATGTAATTAATTGAAGGTCATATAAAAGAAGAGAAAGATATGAATGTGAAAATAATAACTAAAGTTACCTTAAGAATGCCATGTTATGTGGGCGTGGAATACAAAAGCAAATATTTAAATTTTTTTATGAAAAGTAATTATAAGGAATATCAATAAATACTTTCGACCTACGTCAATTTAGTTAAAAAGCAAATTTGCTTCAACATAAAATTTTAAAATTTTAAGAATTATCGAAAAAAAAAAATATTCTATTTTTATTTATTTATTTTTAACGTGACTTAATATTTTATTGATTTGTTTTAAAAGAAAAATAGTAATACAGACATACTCTTCTACTGTCAACCTTGAAAAAGTCGAGAAAGACACGGTCCTTTTGTCGGCATTCCTATTTTCAAGATCTTACATTGCATTTTGGTTTGGTTTCTTAACCCTTCATCACACATTCCCAATGTTTTTTTTTTTGTTTCTTACCAACATTCTTAGATCTTCTTCTTTCTTCTCGCTATTTATTATTATACCACATTCAATGACCTCACATGCTTTAGAAATTGAAGATAAAAATAATTTAAATATATTTTTTCTTTCATTTCTTAGAGTATCTTTTAAAGATAAGATAGTATGTTTTGAGATATTATTTATTGGATTAAATATATTTTTAATTCCAAATTTTAATTAAAATTGAAATTAATCGATATTTAAAATTTTGATATATTTTAATTTTTAAACTTAAAAAATAAATAAATATAGTTTTTTAATCTAATTATGTTAATTTTGTTTGACATGTTGAATGCGAGTTGTTTATATTATTTTACACATTCTTGGTTCAGTATATGTTAAGAAATACATTCGACATCTCAAAAAAATTAATGTATTTGAATTAAAATTATTATATTCATTTATTGTTAAAGTTTAAAGATCAAAATGTATCAAAATTTTGGACAAAACGAATTTTAATTTTAAACCAGTTCACGAATGAAAAAGAGACTTGAAACTTCAAGATAAAGTCTACTATTGAGTTTATTTTCTTGATAACCAGAACCAGATTTTATTGTTTTAACTCATTCGTTATATATATATATATATATATATATATATATATATATATATATATATATATATATATATATATATATATCTTTAGTAGTGTTTTATATATTATAATCTTTTATTTCATATAAAAATATATAGATATGTCAACTAAAAAATTTGAATCAGGCTATTCAAGAATTCAAAAGAAAAGAAGAATTGAGACTTTAATTGCATAACAAAAAGGAGCTATGAACAAAAAAGAGCAAATGTCTTATGTATTGTAGATATTTCATTTTTGAAAGAAAAATGCTTAAAACTTGAAAAATCTTTAAAGCATGATAATTTCTTGGATATTGATAAATTTGATTTAATTTCAGAATTAAATATCTTAAGAAAAATTATAGGTTTGGAAAATGATAAGCCAATTGACATTCTTAATTATATAAAAAGAATACTTTTTTTTTTCAAATACATATATAACTTATAGAATAATGTTAACAATTCTAGTGTAAAAGGAGTTTCTCAAAGCTAAAGATAATAAAAACTTATTTAAACCCATCAATGTCTCAAGAAATATTAAATGGATTAGTCTTATTATCTATTGAAAAATAAATGTTAAATGAAATAAATTATGACAGTTTAATAAATAATTTTCCATAAAAAACTCAAAAAATAAATTTTAAATAAAATATTTCATTTTGTAAGTTTGCTTTAGGTCTCTCAAAACATTGAGTCGCCCCTATATAGAACTACAATCTTTTACTAACTACAACCAAACTAAACGACAAAATATAAACCCAACAATATTATCAGATCTTAATTTATATCTATAAAAAAATTCACTAAATTTAGATATTACATCTGTACAGTTTCTTTCTTAATAAATTCTTACTCAAAACAAATTAAACGTTAGTCACAACTAATGGTATAAAGATCTTATTTATAAAAAGATATCGTAACTAATGTGAAACACACTTAGAGTAACAAAAATGACACAAATTGTGCTTCTTATTAATTAACATAACAAATACATGGACGATTAAACCAAACAATCTAAAAATTAATAAACACGTTTCCTAATACCATCTACCAAATATAGTAGAATCTACATATAAATATAAACATTAGATCGTTTATATCATTCTCAGAGAATCTATAAACCTTTAAACAAAAAATTGATTAAAATATCTTTTATAAGTGATATGAAATATTTAAACTTGTCCATGAATATCATTGACTTTTTTTATTTATTAATAAAGTTATTCGTTGATGTGATTTAGTATTCAATAAAACTCTATTTAGAAAAAAAGAGTTTAGCATGTGTAGTTTAAACAAAACCATCTCACCAAAAAACAAGTTATTTCATTTAATATAGCATTATAACTAATTTTAGTTAATTACGTTTGAAGTCTCTTATATGAAAAAAAAACAATTATTTCAATCTCTAAAATTTGAAAAAAAAAGTTTGGGTTTCTAGAAAAAAAAAATGACAAACTAAACTCTCAGATCTATTGAAGAACTGGTTTTTGACATGGTTATGAAAATTTTAAAGCTCATTGATCTGAAAATTTCTAGAACGGAATCATGGCTGAATTAATAACAAACATAACAGAGTTGCAATTATGCTTTTGGGGCCAAGAGACTAACCCTAAAAATTCAATTTTTTCACGTCTTGAGATCCAAACCTCTCGGAATAATAACAACAATAATCATAGTTATCATTTGAAGAAGAAAAAAAAATTGTTTTCTTGAAATGAAAAATAAAATCTCATAGAGTGGGGCCCTTTGTTTGTTCTTAAGAAATAATTATGATAGTTTCGAATGTGTGTAAAATTTTCTTGAGCCCCTCACTCTCACTCAAAGTTGCCTTCCATATAATTTTAATAGTGAATATTGAAACAACAAATCTAGCATTGAAAAATTAAATATATTTTTAGGGCTATACTTCAATCGTAAAATAATTTTTAGGATTAGATATGTTTTTTTTTTTTTTAACTTTGAGTAAATTTTAGAATTAGTTAATTTTAAAATTTTGGACTAATTTAGTTCTTTATGTTTCGCATGTTTCGAAATACGTAAATTTCGTCATTTTAATCAAATTTTGTTAAATTTATTTGACATTTCAAACATATTTCATAATAATATTTGATTTAACATTAAAGTAAAATGCGTCAAATATTATAAACAACTCAAATACAATCTTAAAATACATACAAAACATCAAATAAACCTAACAAAAATTGATTAAAATGACTAAATTTACGTATTTTGAGAAATGAAGAACTAAATTGGTCTAAAATTTTGAAATAGACTAATTTTAAAATTCACTTAGGGAACAAAAACATATTTAACCCTAATTTTTAATATATCTTAATAAAGCACAATTAGAAACACTAAAAACATTTAATAATCTAGAACTAAGTTTTAGCAACAAAAATACCTTTGAACTTTGAATGCCCTTCTTAAGGGTAGTATTGAATGAGGGTTTTTGTTTGTGGGACCATTAGGGCTACGACTAGTAGTACTGGGACTACCCTTTAACGTTGTCGGTGCAACGAATTTAGATTCATTGTTCCTTTTTCTATCCTTGTACTCAAAATTACCATTGGATTGAAACTTTGCAACATGGTCAAATGTTGCCAAAGAAGTGTTATGACCTAGCTTTTTCTCTACTAAATACATACCACTACAATTTTAAACAGACAACTTTTCTTTCTATGTTTCTACCCATTTTTCAAGAATTCTGGATCATTAAATTCAGCCTCCACTTTTCAAGTCTCACCGTAGAAAATAAAATTTAATAATCTCATTACTAAAATTAACATTCAATTTGATATTTTAATTTATTTTTACGAGTCCATATAACTCTTTCTTGTTATGTTGTATGAAGATTTGACATAGTACATTATCTTGATCTGCATAAGAAAATAAATTAAATTAAGAACATTTACGAAAATTATTATAAAGATAATGGTTAAATATATATATTCTTTAATTTTAATGTGAAATTAAAATTTGGAATTCATTTATATATGACATTTTGATATATTTTGGTATTAAACTTTATAAATGACTGAATATAATTCTTTTAATTTAATTATGTTAAATTATTTTATGTGTCAAATATGTTTTATAGTTGAGGTTGAATTCAGAAAATGTCAAACAATATAAATAATTTAAATGTAGCATGAAATGTGTTTGACATGTCAAACATATTTAACTTAATTGAATTAAAATATTATTTCCATCCTTTTTAAAGTTTGAGATCGAGAAATTTATCAAAATTTAAAATATGAATTAATTTCAATTTTAATTAAGAGACTAAAAACATATATGATCTTAGTAAAAGATATTAAATAAAAGAAAATATGAAATGGACTTTTTTTTTTTTAATTTTAAACCGAACTTATATTTTTTTTTATACAACAACATTCTTTATGTTACCGGATTAGGATTATTTATCTTGAAGTTGTCATTTTACTACTTTTATATGACTTTGTTATGAGAAAAATGTTAAGTTGGTGAAGAATGATGCTTATAAATAACTGTTAACTTTAACTATGAAACATTTAATACTCTGGAGTGACTTACTTTGGAAACTAATCGACATATTTCCGTAAAAAACATAATCTTTATGAATAACAAAAGTTATGTCTTGATATAGCAAAATATTGAAGATTTGAATTTTGGATTATTGATGAATAAATTTACACCCATTGATTAAGGTGTTTGATGATAAACATTTGTTGTCTTATATTTTGAATGGAAAACTAAAAACAAAAAATATTTAGATACACAAATTTATGGCCAGACATTAGTTCGTACCAATCTTGGAAGGATAAAGAAAATGATGGGTCTAAACGTTTAATTCAAGCATCTATTATAAAGTCACGTCTTAAGTAAAGATTATATATACCAATAATACTTAGATATAAATGATACTATGCCACTCATTATATCAGATAAAATTTCATTCACTAGTCATCTAATACACAAACACAAAACAATTACACGTATTAACTCTTGAGACAATAAAAATCATCTAAGTTAATTCCTATTTAGAATCTAAACTTTATTACTAATAAACTCATTTGGGTCATTTAATTAAAAATCTTACAATGTAAATAGAAGATCATAGTGTTAAGTGGCTATTGAGAGAATGGGAATCTTATAATTGGAATTCAAGTTTCAAATCAATTATATATATATATATATATATATATATATATATATATATATATCATATTTTATTTTAGGCTACGATTAAATCATATATAAAATATCTGGTTTCACTTTCAATCTAAAATCATATGACAATAAAAATCATCGAAATTCATTTCTATATTCTAATAAATAGTGTTCTTCATTCATCATAAACTATTATCATTTAGAGTCTAAAATTTATCACCAATAAACTCAATTGTGTCATCTAATTAAAAATACTATAGTGTAAACAGAAAATCATATTATTAAGTTCTTCAAATGGGTATTGGGAGAATGTGAATGTTATAATCAGGATTCTGACAAGCTTCAAACCATGAATCAATAATATATAAAATATCTTTCTTCATCTTTAATCTGAAATCTTAAAAGGATGGATTTGTGATTTTTTTTTTTCAACCATAAGTGAATGTATAAAATATTGGACATGAATTTCGATCCAAAACTTAAAAGAAAATGAGTTTATAGATATTTCTTTGTATATTACTGATTGAAGTATTGATTGGTTATAGATGTTTATGAAATTGTGATTAGCAAAGAAAAAGTGGATTGGAAAGTGAATGGAGAATTTGGCGAAGAAGCAGGCACATGCCCTATGGGTCCTATCTCACATGCATGGGAGGTATAGTCTTTATTACAAATCTAACCATGTGCATTCACCACTCATCATCACATTCATCACTGTCCATTGCTCTCTCCGCAGGCATTTACTACCTTCCCTCCAACCACTTGTCACACAGACAAAGACATTTGAACAATACTCCATTCACAAATCAAACACCTCTTTCATACCTTATTCACATTGCTTCACTTCATTCTGTCATGTCAATACTTAGACTTAGTTTATGTTGCTTTTCTCA
Organism: Vigna unguiculata; assembly: GCF_037176805.1. Lineage (NCBI taxonomy): Eukaryota > Viridiplantae > Streptophyta > Magnoliopsida > Fabales > Fabaceae > Vigna > Vigna unguiculata. The sequence continues at coordinate 5,419,719 of NC_140798.1, forward strand.
GTCACTGCTACAATTATCCACCCTTCCTATCTCATATAACATTAATCATGTCTTTTTTTTTCTTTTGCTTTTCAATTAACATTACTTTCTTTTGTTGCACAAGCATTCCTTTGTGTAATTGAGGACAAAACTAATGTTGAACGATACTTTAACATGATGGCATGTCTTGTTCAGTATTTGAGGCATGATAATAGTTAGCATTAAGGGGGGGACAACTTAGGTAAAGGGGGTCATCATGTTAATTAGAAAGATAATGAGGGAGGGGAGGATCATGTGGTGCACATGAACGAATCGCACATGTTGGTAGAGAAACCAACACTGGCAGATATGTTTAATGATTTACAGCCATAATTGCATAACAAAAGCAAACATTACTTCCATTGACAAGGAAAAAAGGCTAAAAAAGTTGAGAAAGTTAAAAAGCAACACCACAGCTATTACAATTCCATAATCGTCATTCATAAAGTGTTTCCATATAACTCAACTTTGACAATCATGCTTTTGCTTGTATAATTAACTCAACAAAACAAATAGTAAAAAAATAACAAAAGGGAAAAATCAAATATATATATTTATATATTTGGGCTCATTCAAATCCTATAAGAAAAACTGAAAAAGACTGAACAGTATGTAAGGAGACATGATTTGACATTTGGAAAAATATGCATATAATTGGTGGTGGGTAAGGTTGATGAGATGAGATGAACTGGGAAGGACCAAAGGGAAAGGCAAAAAATGAAAGGGAAAACAATGGATGGCGCTTCTGCACCTGCTCCTACAATTGCATTGTTTGTTTCAGCTGGAGCAAGTCGAGCAGCTATGATTGAGCAACAGCAAAACACACAATGTGGCAATGGGGTAACAGAAACCATATTGACATGTGTAATTAATGTACACTTGCCAAGAATGCAGGATGACAACGGAGGTGTGAGGAAAGCAATGGATATATGATGATTTTCTACTATAATATGGTAAAAACTTAGAATCAAACACAAAAGAAAAATAATTGATCTTTCATTCACATGGCTCTGGTGGCTGATATTTATATGCTAGCACTGACGGCCTCTTTTGCAACCGAGTGCACCAGCATTGGAAGTTATGGTACCAACCATGGAAGAAGATTTTGCTCCTAAGCTTGAGGCCCTGGCATAGCTGGCTGAGGCTCCAGCTCCTGATGGGGTGAAAAAGGCACCATTCAGCAACAAATCTCCCTCTGATCTCCAATTCCAACCCTTCCACTGACTTTCTGCTGTTTCCACTCTCTTAGTCACCTGTCAACACCAAGATTTTTTTTTCTCAATCAGTTAGTGAAAATGGCTTAACTAAAACGTCATCAATTTACAGCATCACATGGATTGATTGTCCTATTGTACCTCCTTTGCAAAAGGGTTAACAGGAGCATTGTATCGGTTTCCCTGGCTGTTAATGGTGGGGTTAGCACTTCCACCAATGGCATACATTTCCCAGTGAGTGTAGTCATTGTTCACCACGTGAAAATATCCGTGTCTACACCTGCATTATTCATGACCAATGTTTTGTTAGATTAGATAATATAAATATTCCACCTCTGATTTGAAATACATCATTGCAGGAGGGGACAAAATAGCCCTATCCAGTTGTTGATTAATGGCTACACCATCTGGTCCCGCACAACTAATTCGTCTAAGAAATTTGTGATTTCCTTAAACTGAAGAAGAAAGCCTAAAAACAAAATTAATGCACCAAAGAGGGTCGCTGCGAGTCTGCCCATCAGACCAACCTATCTTGTGGTTACATTTATATGCATTTAAAGCACACAACAAAGAGGAGGAAAAGAGGAAAACGAGCAAAGGGGTTTCAATGCAAAAAGTGACATTAAATATTACCGTGGCATTCTCTGGATAAGTCCCTCTCCGAAATGGTTGTATGCGATGGTCACTTGCATGAGCTTGTCTCTTGTGTAAGAATCACTGTGGCCCAGCAGAATCACCTGAATTTGCAAAGGAATACAAACTTGATCCATGATTCAACAAGGGAAAAAGTGCACTTTGACACAGGAAAATAGAGTGAAAGTACCTCATTGTGGTGGGTGAAGTGGTTGTTTGAAATAGTAATGGCTGTTGAGCCCAAGACAGCATCCACAAGGCCATCAGCACAGTGAGACAAGGAGTTGTGGTCAACCCAAATGTGGCTTGAGCTAAATATGGAGATGGCATCTCCATCAGCCATTGTCCTCCACCCAAAGTGGGTTGGGGAGCTCCTCACCATGGCATTTCCAGTAGGTACGCAATCATGAATATGCAGGCCATGGATGATGACATTGGTAACAAACTGGATTGTGATACATGCCCCATTAGCAATGTGCACATTGGCTCCTCTTCCATCAATGGTCTTGAAGCTGTTCATGATTAGCTCTTGCTTCAACTGAATAACCATGTCCCTCTTGAACACAATCCACAAGGGCCTGTCCTGGATCACAGCATGGCGAAGAGTGCCAGGTTTGGGGTTCACAGGGTCATCATCCCTGGGGTCAGTCACAACATAGAACTTTCCATCACGACCACCAATGGCATTTCTGCCAAAACCAATGCCACAATCTGCAAGACGCTTCCTGTTGCGTTGCCAGTTGGGGTCACAACGCCAGCAATCATCAATGGGGTTACCAGTTCCACAAGAGAAAAACCCCAGATTCCTTCTCTCTGTACTATTTTGGATGCTCCTGTAATATCAACAACATTATTTTCTTAGTGCCATCGTTGTCAAGCAACTATCTTTATTTGATGTTATCTTAACAAATTATTAATTTAATAACATGCCAAGATGTGATACAAGTTGAACACATTTGGTGTTACAAATTGAACAGCATTGTTTTCATGATGCCATTACTGTAATCAACAATCGTTATTGGGTGTTGTTCAAGTTCTTTCAATCTACACTGAGCAATCAGTCCTCATGTAATTTCCAATTTTGTTTCCTTCAAACATCAACAGTTTAAAACTATGACTGTGGGTTACAAATTTAACACAATTTGTTTGCATATGCTCGTGTTAAATTCCTTTGTGGCATGTATGTAAATGCAGACAAAAAATGTTCTGGCTTTTTGGATCACAATAATTAGACCTAATCTAAATGAGTAGAGTCAGCTAACAGGAATAAAATAAAGCCACTGGATACTACCCAAGATAAAACTTTTAGTAAATCTCCTTGAGCCTAGTGGAGGAAACAAACGATGTCAAAATAATTTATCCATGTGACGAGTGAAGACAAAAGGAATTTTCCTACTTGTAACGGCTAAAAATTCTTGCCTTTTTTTTTGGAATAGAAGATATGGTAAATATGCTTTTCTGTCTTGACATGGATCTTGACCCAAATATGCAACTGTGGCCACGTTGCACGGAATCACCAACCATCACATGGTAAAATGTTATACAAAAAACTCAATCCAAATATCAAGCACCGAAAATTTTGGTCAGAACTGCTAGAAGCAACTGTTTTTTAATGGGAGAGAAAGAGTTGTACCCCGGAAGTACAACACATTTATGAGGAAACATTCATTAATTTGCTTATAGGCAAAGGGATTAGATTTATAATGGCATGCAAAAGCACCATGAGCGTGAAGAAGGGTATATCATGAGAAAGTGCATGTGACTGAACCATGAAAAGGAGAGAGAGAGAGAGAGTGACCATGACCGAAAACATTGCTGGTTAGTGACAAGGTAATTTCCTAACCAGACATGCCACAAAAGGGTCAAAAAGAAGAAAAGGTTAAGTCTTCAAAGTTTATTCATTCAACTGTGGCAAAATCAGGAAAGTAAAGTGATTGAAAAAATGGGTGAGTTGGGTAAATAGTTAGGTCTCAATTCTCAAGGGGGAGTTATGAGTGCCACCAAAATGCCACGGCACACCACTACCCTACCCTCATTACACTCAATAGTCCCTACTCCATGTGAATGAATAAATTAATAAAAACATAATAAAACATTATAGATCATTATAGGTTCATGTAATTTTGTCTTTTGCTTTAACTTATGTGCTTAGCTACGAAGGGACATTGTAACAAGGTTTCTCTGTATAGTGAAAATGAAGAGAGAGAGACAGAGAAATAGAGACCCACATCTCAACCATTGAAACCACTTCCTCTGGGTTAGCCACTGCAGCTTGTTCATTTAATTTTTCGGCCTCTAGTGCCCTGAAAGAAACAGTTACAAGCACAGTCAAAATCTTAAACAATAAATAACCAATCAAACTACTAATTCAATGATTATATTATTTCACTAAGTAGGGTTAGTTATAGTTGTCTTATGACAACATTAAACTTTATATAATGAATCAATTTTTCTTTTAATAACCAAAGTTTGACTTATTCACTAAATGTATAGATAGCAGCAATAAATAAACTACACCTTTTGGTGAAATTGTAAGGAAAATTAAAATATAATATATGTAAAAATCCTTTATTGCAGTCGGCAACCGTGACCTGTTAACCAATGTCCTTTCTGTACTATAATAAATTAAATATTTAATAAATACAAATGGAGAAACAAATTGTTTTCCTTCAAAACAAATAAACACCTATTTTAGAAAAACAAATTGACAGCACAATGTTAAATTAAAAATAGAGGAAAATAAAAAAACTGAACAGGGACACTTGTCGGTGAGAGATTTGAGTGAGTTCCGTAAATACATTTGCTCCGTAAAAAGTTAAAGTGAAAAAAACAACAACTTGATAAAAGCCGTTAAGATAAAAATTTATTCACCTTATTTTCTGGATAATGACCAAAGTACCCTTAAGAGAAAAAAATATTTAACACGTTGGGAGGGTAGTTTTGGAAGAGGAAAAAAAGTTTGTTGACGGTTAACCAACTCTTTAATGGGGTGGTGTGGGGAGTTATTTTGCTTTTGCAGAACCCTCAAAGCAAACAAACACAGAGAGAAACGAACATAACCGAATAAACGATCCAGATCGAAGCATCAACGATTTTTCAACGGCTGTGATCGTTTGCTCGATCCAACGGCTGAGACCTAAAGTTAGAAACTCAACACACGGTCTCGATTAACCGGCGTTTCAAGGAATCAGGATCAGAGTTTTAGCTTCTTCTAATAGTGGAAAGAAAGAACACTAACCTTTCCGCCATTGACGAGTTCTGCAAGCTCGGCAACCTGTGTTTTTCCACTTCAACATTCCTATATAGTCAAAACAAAAACGAAAAAACGGCTCAGAGCAAGATCTTCGTTTTCTCTCTGTTTTCACAAAAAAAATAAAAATGAGACCAATGAATGAAAATGAAAACGAGTGTTCAACTTGAAAAGTGGAATTGAGATTTTCCAATGTGTTAAGCTTTCTCTGATTTCTAGTTAAAACTTGTATAACAGTGGTGAATCCCACTTGAACGGTTTTCACATCAGAGATCGCACATTGCTTAAAGAAACAACCCGAGAGTGTATATAAACGAGTTGCAACTCAAATCACACGAAGTTTTTTATGGGGGTGAGAAAGTAATAAGGAACACTGTTTCGGTTTGGAAATCCACACAATGTGGCTAAAGCTAAAGCTAAACCAACCCATCACAGAACAACACATAGAAAAGAAGCTTCTGACAGTGAAACATTTGCGTTGAGACCTGAGGTGAGAGATCTGTGGTGTGGTGGTGGTGGTGGTGGTGGCCATGGCTGCTTGTAGGTGAATGAACAGCGCCAGAAGGAGAAAAAAGAAGACCCACATCGAATAAGAAGAAGAAGAAGAAACCACCGCCATTGCAGAGAAAGTTGAATTCTCCTTGCTCTTGTTGCTTTGGAGAGAATAATGAGAATGTTGAAGAGAAAAAGAAAGAGAGAAAGAGAGAGAGAGAAATGGATGGAGTGGACTCAGAAGGACAGGTTCCAACATAACGGTTTTTTATAGACACTAAACGAGAAACGCCAACCTTTTGACGGCGTTAAGTAACTGATCGTTTTTCTTGTTTGCGTGTTCGCCGTCCCTCCGACGGCGTTATCGAACAAAGTACTACTGTTACTGTTGTTTGTTGTTTGTTGCTTTTAGCTTTTGCTTTTTTTTTTCTTCTTCTTCTTCTATTTGTTTAACCCTAAGTTACTTTTTTACCCCCTCTCTCTCTCGCACGTGGGTGCAGTAGCTGTCACATGCCGTCGCAGGGTATGGCACTGTTACTAATTACTCATACAAACGCTAATACTAAGATCTAAAATCTCACATCACCACCACGCACCACTTTCTCTCTTTTCACTTTCTACTTTTTTTTTTCCCGCTTTATCCACCAGTCACTCCCCAACTAACTTCAAACGGTTTTTAATTTCTCTACAATATCACTGTGACTTAATAATTCTCTCTTCTTTGTCTTCTCCCACTTTTAATTTCTTATTATTATTATTTTTTTAATTTCCCTTGCCTTTCTATTAATTTATTTATCGCTTCAAAATATGCCTATTTATATTATTGCTACATAATACTTATCTTTTAACTAAACATTATATAAATTATGGAAACTAAAAAGTTCTAAAAAGATTGCAACACATTAAACATATCTAAATACACTCTTTAATATAAATTTGGTGTCTCTACCACCATTATTATAACATCGTCTCTTCTCATTCCAAATATGATCATAGCATTCTAAAAATATATGTATATTCAACAATTATATATTATTATTTAATCATTAATTTTATTATATACTTATTTTTAACCATGCTCTCTTACCATCATTTTTTTCTTAAGTGATAATCTTTTCATTAAGTGAAAATATTTCAAAAATGCAACAAACATAACAAAAATTTATCCAAAAATATTTCTATTGATTATAAAGTCTTTCTTATGTTGAAGTTTTTGAGATATTGTCTGTTTTGAAGTGTGAAATTTAAAAGGTATATCGAAGGATGGAGAAATGTAAAAATATTCAAATTACGCTTAATCTTAACTCTTAAATGATGTAAGACTTATTAAGTGTAAGTGTACCAAAACAATACTCATAAAATATTGGTATAATTCAAAATATGACATAAATGTGATATGAATTTAACCTAATTATAGACTAACTAACTTAAGCCTTACCTTTTCAATGAATATTGATAAAAAATATTGAATATAATTTGATCTTAATTTTGCAAATGGGTGCAATCCCAAAACACAATCATAATATAATATTAAAATAATACTTTAAATCATATTATATTTATTTTTGATCTATTTTTAGCATTGAATAAATATGGTAAATATTGAAACTAAAAAGCCCATTAAACATATATTTTTAATCTATTTTTAGCATCATGTCAACATGACTATCTCAAACATCAAAATCACATAATAAAACCATAACTCAAGCAATTTAACATAGAAATCATTCTTCCTACTCTATAATTTTAATTCGAATTAACTATAGAATTCATTATATCATGTATAAAAACTCCAAATACAACTACTTCAACGAAATAATTTGATTAACAACAATTCAAAATAATACAAATCCCCAATGTCAATAACTTTTAATTTCCTAAACCTTAGTCTCAAATCATCTTAACACTCAATTCCATTCAAGAATCCAACATCACATAAATTTCCAAATCAACCTAAATGAATTAGATTTATCAGCTCTCTTTACCTCTACCATGAAGTTCCTTTAATAAACATATCAAAAAATCAACCAAAGTTGGAAAAGTCACAACTTACTTCGGGAAACCTAATAACAAATAAAACATATCATTGTAGACTTATATTAATAGATATTAAGTTATTCAACTCAAATCTCACAATAATGCAAATAACTTATACATACCAATCATAAAAGAAAAGAAATTACTTTAGATATGAAACGGTACCAAATTAAAAAATTGGTATGAAATTTGTACATACTTTAGATATAAAGGAACAACCTTGAGACATTTAATTTTTAGGTCTTTATGACTCATTTCTATCCGATATGAAACTCTTATCTTTAATACTTGAATTTTCATCAAGTCAAATATATAAGAAATGAGAGTTGAATTGTATATTAAATTTTTTCTTTTGTTCATAAGAATTTTTCTTATTGTACAATTAGACAATATTTTTGTTTTGACACATTCAAGATCAACAATTGTTTTGCAAATCTTGTTTAAAAAAATACTCATTTCTATAGTTAGATAGCAATCCAATGGTATACAATAAAAAGAGTTAAGAGTAAATTTACTCTTTATATTTCTAAATTGCTTTGTTTATTAACAAGATTTCAATTCTTCAACTTAAAATTTCATCTCTAACTATTATAATAAAATTAGACTAATCTATCTATCTATATATCTCTCTCTCTATATATTATAAACTATAATGAAAATTTAATTTAATTTCTAACTTATAACAGAAAAACGAATGGTTCACTACTAAAAAAACATATATTTTCTGTCAAGTTTTTTAGAAAATACTTATAAATTTTATAAATAATGGTTTGTAAGAATTTACTATCAATTTGTTTGAAAATTATTTTGCACAAAATGTTCTTTGTAAAAAATTTTGTAAGAAATACTTGCGAATTTTATAATTTTATAGTATGAAAAAGTTATCCGTCAATTAAAATTTGTAAAAAAAATAGCAAAAAAAAAATATTTACTTGGAAAATTTTATAATAAATTTATAGAAAAATCTCACAAAATAATAAAAATTCTAATAGTGATTTAATGATGGATGACAAATGGTTAGTGATGTCATAAAGGAGGAGGGAAACAATAAAATAAAAAAGTGAAAAATTAGAAAAAAAAAGGTGTGAGTATCTTATTTCATGTACATGATAAGTTCAATCGATATAAAAAAATATTTAATCATCACACTAACTTCTATATCTTTTATATCGATTTTCTGTTATAACCGTTTTTATGCCTACGTGGAATTAACTTTTTAAACTACTTTCATACTATTTCAATTTTAAGAAATAAAGTAATACTCTACTCTTTAATTTTATATAGTTTAAATTTCATTTTCCTTCACACGATTTTGTTCCATTTTAATTTTCCCCTCTTTTTTTTTTTTCTTCTATAGAGACACTACACGTAAATGATTAAATAAACAAAAAGAAGGTTATCTGAAATGCTGAAATACCTCGCAATGACGCAATTGTATAAATATATATTTTGATAGGTTTTGTTTTTACTTCTCTTATAAGAAGGTTGATTTTGACGGGGCGCAATTAATGTTGTTTTCATGTATCATTGAAGGAATTCAATTTTCTTACATCACAATTCAATTGATTATGCTTCAAGTTAGCATAGTTAAACCAATTAATGGTCAAAGATTATTATAATTAGACACCCTAACCTAGTAATTCTGATCTTAATTTTTAATTTAACCCCACTTATCTAGTTATAAAAATTAACAAACTCATCACATACTATTTATTATTGAAGGAGTCTATAAAGAAAAAATCCCCATTTATCTAGTTCATATATAAAGCATTCTCTCATTTTTTTTTTCTTTAAAATCCGAAATAATAATAAAAGTTTGAAAGGAGTCAAATCCAAAAATATAAGGAAAATTCCTGTTTAAATGTCACAAAAATAAAAAATTATAGTTGAGAGTAGATTTTTTACTGATTTTTTTTATTATCTTAGGCTGAATATTAAAAATACACTGATATTAGTATATTAATTTTTTTTAATATATTTTAAATGGTTAAATATGTTTTATCTTTTCATTCATGGAGAAAATTAGAATTAGTTCATATTCAAAATTTTGATTCAATTTAGTCTCTTAATTTTAAAAATTTATGAATTTAATCTTTTTAATCAAATTTTGATAAATTTATTTAACGTTTCGAACGTGTTTCATGATCTCATTTGAGTTATTTACATTGTTTGACAAATTTCTGTTTCAATGTTAACTAAAAAATACATTTGAAACATCAATAAAGTTAATAAAATTTATTTAAAAAGATTAAATCTGTGTATTTTTAAATAAATAAATAAAATTTGTCCGAAACTTGGAAGAGGAATTAATTGCGATTTCCAGGCATATTTAACTTTGTTTTAAAAGGGTTAATTTGAAATTTATAGTTAAGATGTATGGTGTATGGTATGGTTGCATAGAAGGAAAGTATGGAAGTGAGATGTGGAATTATTGTAATGTAAATTGCATAATAGTAGGAAGTGAAGAGAGAATATGTGCAATAAATTAAGGGTGGTGGGTAGAGAAAGTGGGGACCACGGGAGGAATGGGTGGGGGCAGAGACACAGGATGATATCCCGGGGGAGTTTCGACCCTACGATTACACAAAACAAAACTCCAATCTCACATTTTACTGCTGATTTCACGCCCAAAATGCACTCACAACGCGTAACAATAACGACAACTATAAACAACAACCAAAAGTTTCTAATAATTTTTTTTATTTAATTAGATTTATAAAGTATTATTTTAATGGAATTTAGTCTCCCCATCAAACACGTTTACCAATCTCAACTAAAGATTAAAAATCAAACCATTGTGATTTAGATTCTTAAAATCAATATTAAGATCATCTAAGAGACTCCCTTCCAGTAAATCAAAGTTTTATATTCCTTAATAATTGTGATTAAAAGTTATTTATATACATCTCTCTTTATTAAAAAATATATATTTTTCTAAAGACATGATGATAAAGTTAGTTTTTAAAATAGATCATATATAGCTTAGAAATGGGTTTCAAGGATTATCATATGTATATATATTTTTTCCTTTAATTTTTAGAGATATTTTCTAAAGAAAAAAAAAGTAATTAGATATATGAAATTGTAAAGTAGATAAAATATTATAAATGATAATTAAGCTCGATAATGTTATATTAATATTAAGATAGAAGGTTTAAGTTTAACTCAATCATACAAATGTTTGTTTTCATTTATAAGTTATAATTTAACTTTTTTTCATTCATGTCCAAATTTTGATTAAGAAAAATTTTGGTGACCCTAATGTTATATTAGGATAAAATATTTTAAATCTAATTCAGTCTTTGTAAAATCGATTTAATAAGATGATGTTTATCTTTATTAGTATAACCAAAGATTGAAACTTGGTTTCTTAAATAAATTCAAAATTTGATAAACTAAAATTATACCAATGTAGTATTCATGAAGTAGAAAAAAAAAAAAGCCTAAATACTTGGAATAGTTTATATTAATTGGAAAAAGGAAGAAAAAGAGTATTGGTGAATTTGATTTATTTTTTATTGGTTAGTTAATTTTTGATGTGGCGAGATTGATTCCGCGGAAACGTACGTTGAAGATGCGCGCTAATCACGGGCAGTGACTTTCTTTTGAAGATTAATGAGTTTGACGACTATTATTCCATCACCATTCAACCCTTACCAATAAAGTTACACTTTTTTATTTTTTATTTTTTATTTATTTTTCTACAGTTTTATATAATATATGAAAAATTAGAAATTGGAAAAAAAAATAGTTTATTCTCTTGATAGAAACTTGACATTGCAGTTATATGTTAGCATTTGTTTTGGGTGGGGTAGGTTATGAGAACTTCAAACTTATAATTCTAACATATTCGAGTAGATAGATGAAGTTGTTATCATCAAATACAATTCAACCTACTCAATTACCCAACACATTCAAATTTTAGGTGTCGGTTATCAATTTTTTTTATTACATTTTTCTATTCAATTTTCCTCTATCAAACTTTTTTAATCACTCTAATTTTTATGTGTTACATCTCTTTCTCAGGAATAATTATTAACTTTTTCATTTAAGAAAACTAACTGTTGAGTGTTTAAGTTATGTTATGTATCTAAAACTAACCTTAATTGATATATTTAAATAATATAATCTATAACAGGATTTTTTTTTTTTATGTATACACATTTTTTTTATTAATTGCTTATTTAAAGTTAAGAAGATAGAAGAATTTTTCTTTTTAAAAAATATGTATATGCATGTATTTCATGTGTTGGCCAAGGAATTAGACTGTCTGTTTTTGGCAAGATGAACGCGTTTGAGTTATAATTATTGACTATTTGGGAGTTAAGTTATTTAATACTTAAGTGTGGAAATGAAACTATATGGTTTAATTTCATGTTAATTTTCTTTTAAAATCAATTAGCATTTAAATACTTTTTTTTTAATAAATTTTTTGAATCATGTATTGGTAAAATATGTCGAGGTATTAATTATGCTAAAGTCATTATCATATATTAGTAACTTATTTTATCATAAATAGAAATAATAAATTTTCATGAAATTTAGTGAGGAATTGAAATTTAGATTATTTCTTTTGGTGCTGTTTTTTTATTGTGCTTTCAAAAAACATTAATGTATTTTAAAGATTCACAGATATGAAAAGAACAAAAAAAATCAATGGAGAATTCAGACTCAAGAAGTTATCATCTTAAAACATTGATTTCAATTGATAGGTCTTTAATTTTTCTCATCAAATAAAGTATAAATAGTTTTAAAGTAATTGTACTTAATGTCCATTGCTTAAGAAATCTAATTATAAATTCTATGGTAATCTAATAAAATATCGTGCTCAAGTTTTGTAAATAAAAAGGTATAATTAAGAAGAATAACTTCATTAAACACAATGCACTAAACTATCCTATAAACATTAGTCATATAAAAAGAATTAATGACCATTTCATATTAAAATTACATAAAAGATGATATTTTATTAATAAATATGGCTTATTCAAGTAGAATTTTAGACAAATACATTGGATGTTTACATCACTTATCTTAATTATTTATTGAGATATAAATTAAGACAACTTTCCTTATTATTAGTTAGTTCAAAGAGAAAATTCACAAATTTTTTTGTTTATCTCTTTCTTTCACATGATTATTATATATCATAATGATAGATAAAGATAACAAAGATATATATTGTATGAATAGTTGTACAAATAATATTTCTCAAATCAAAATATGTAAGGAGCAAACTAAATAATAATAATTATTATTATTATTTTTTATATTTTTTTCCAATGTCACTACCTTGTCATTGTTCTATAACACAACACAAGGGTTGAGTTTGACTTGTGATCTTTCACTTTCTATTTTCTTTTGGCAAAATGAGGAAATTTGACTTTAACCTAAGTCTTATGTACAAGAGTGTTTCAGTTTTCAATGCTTTGTTCACTTAACTTTCAAAACTATGAGCATGGGCCACATGGCCAAAACTACTCGACTTATATACTATAGTATTATTAAAAAAATATTTTCTTTCTAGTCATTTTCACAATCATCAACAAAATTATTGTTTCAATTTTCTTATTTTACATTATATCTGAATACTTTAGCATTGAAAAAATATTCATTAATTAGAAAACAAATAATCATTTAATACTTTTTTCTATGTAGTACAATATATATTCAATCAAGTGTGTATAATTCAATTGGTACGATTGTTCTAATTTACTTATTTAGAAGTATCAAATTTTAAATTTCCACAAAAGAAAAAAGGTTTTGCAATTTTCATTCATCTTATCCAGCGAGATCCGAATTAATTAAACATTTGTTATCATTAATGTGTTAATAATTCTAGAAGAACATAAAAATGTGTGTTTTTTTAAATATATTATTTACACAAAGTATAAATCAATTATATGTTTGAATTAACTGTTGCATGTGACATCAATTGTCCGTGGCGGAAGTAGACTGAGTCATAATTGAATAATGACGTTTAGGTACTCTTACACTCTTAAGTAAAAAGAGTTACACATTGACTAGAAACTCTAGCTTTTGACATAGTAGTAAGCGCTCGATTCAACATTAACAATTTAACACAAAATTTATAAAATGATTATTTGACTTTAAAAATAAGTATTATTTAAAATATTTTTTGATTTTTGTGTAGGTAAAATTAATTAATCATTAATTAATGTCCTCGATTTCCATGGTATTTAATTATATATATAATTGTTACAACACAAGGAAAACAAAAATTGTATGGATAAGTTTTTTGACACATAGATATCTTTTGAGATTTTGTTTAGTGTGAAAGACATTATTAAAAAAGTTGTTCACTTTTTATAATGTTTAGAAAAAAGAAAAGAAATAGACAGCAATCTCCAACCAATTCCCACACCAAACTACTTTTGACAAACAAATCATTCCTCAATCCATGCCACATGTTGCTGCTCACTTGCCCTAATTTTCCTTTTCTTGTTGCAAATTAGGATTCTCTGAAAGACTACTGTGTGAGAAACTGAGTCAAACCCTAAACCAAAATAAGAAAGAAAGATTATAATGGCATAATGGGCAACATGTGAATGCATCTATTGGTGCATGTGACACAGTGTACAGATTTCAAGTACAACGTTAATTAATGTATTTTAATACATTCAATTCTTAATTGCTATATCAGTCAAACTATGTGCTTTTTCTGTTCTTACTTTTCACATTTTGCGTATTACTTACATAAGTTTAATTAAAAACCCTTTATTTTTTATTTGGCACTTTATTAAACTTCAGAAACTCTTTATATTTGTATTGGCAAAATTCATGATTTTGAAATTATGTGTTTATGTTTGAATATATAGATTAGAGAATTTAGTGGTATACACAATTTTGTAGAATGCAAAAGTTATCTCTGAAGTTCTTTCAGTTTATAATCGATTGTTGTCTCAATCAAATTCTCGATGTGAAATCAATTTTTTGAAAGTTTAACTAATATTATGTTTATTAATTAATATTTCAAACCTATTTCAGAGAATTCGATGTTAACTATCGTTTTTTTACATATTAATAATATATTTATTTTCTGCATAACTAAATAATATATACAAAAAAAAAAAGGAATAGTATAAACTCTCCAAACCTCCCTACTAATATATTATAGTGTTACACCATTATAATAGGAGATAAAAAAATGAGGTAGACTATATATATATATATATATATATATATATATATATATATATATATATATATATGTAATGATGATGGTTAAATATAGTTTTGGTTTCTTAACTTTTAATGAAAATTAGAATTAGTCCATCTTCAAAATTTTGATTTAATTTAGTCTCACAACTTTATAAATGTGTAGATTTAGTCATTTTAACAAGATTTTGTTAAGTTTATTTTACGTTTTAAATATATTTTATAATAATATTTGAATTATTTACACTGTTTGATACATTTTTGTTTTAATGTTACCTGAAAAACACATTTGAAATGCGTTTGAAACATCAAATAAACTTAACAAAAATTTGTTAAAAAAACTAAATGCAAACATTTCTAAAGTTGATGGATTAGATTGAGTTATATTTTGAAGAAAAACTAATTTTAATTTTCACTAAAAAAAAGAAACATATTTAACACAACATATAATGTTGATGTGTATATAATAATCACACACTAATTCTATAAAAGGTTATTCATTGAATGAATAACATTTATAATTTTTGACGATTTTAAAAATATTAGTATTAAGTTCAAATTTAGATATTAACATTTGTTAATAATATCTTGTTGATAATTTATCTTCTATGGTATAGATCTCATTTAGCAACATCATATAACAAGATAACTTTTTATATGTCTCATTTTGTTTTTAAAACATAATCGTATACAAGCATATGATTAATTGTTTCTGCTTATTCTTTTGTGTATAAAAAATTTAATTAGATTCACGTGTGTTCTTGCTCTCTCTTCCATTTAATTTTAATTTTATTTTTGTGCTGCATTATTCACGGACATAAGTTTGGGGAATGATATTAAATATTTATACGTATTACGTACACTTCATATTTTTCATCGAAAACTAGTGAATTTATTAATACCCATTTTTTGGTTCACGAGAAGAACAAACACCAACTACTTCTGATTCCATTTGAAGAACTACCCAGAAACTATATAAATACAACATTGCTTATGTTATGCCACTTATTGCAAACTATCAAGTGTCAGAGTGCTATTTAATTCCACCATATATTTACAATATCAACTTATTATAATCTTCAATTTCAAATGTCTTTCATGTTAAATTATCCATATATATAATATCCATTTCTTTTTCATTTCACCTTTTTTTAAATTGTGTCATTAGGGTTAAATCGTTATTTGAGTACTTACAAATATTTAGCCTTATACAAAAGATGTATATGTATATGCATGTTGGAGATTCCATGTACATGTTATAAATGAAAACAATTTACATCCCCACCTTATACTAAGGAGATTTGTTTTGGACCTATCATCATGCTAAGGTGTGTTGAATATAATGTGTTTAATATAATGAATTTTGATTTGCATATACCGATAATTAATGCAAAATAATCTCTCACTATCTATAGAAATTTAATAATTACTTTCATAGTTTTTCACTTTATGTGTCCTTTTAAGTTTTTTGTTGTGATATTTTTTTTAAATTAATTGCTATTTACTTTAATATTGTCTCAAATAAATATTTAGACTAATATACATTATTTCATCATTCACTCAATCCAATAATTTCATATCGTTTAGAGGTTGAGGTCTAAGACAGTTTAAATACTCATTCACCCTTTCATTCTATAAGGCTCCTTTTAAAAACAAAATTCGATACTCCAAAATAGACAATATCTTGGATGTATGATCATTGATAATGAGTTTACTTAACGAACTTGGGAATCAGAACATTGTAAATATTTTTTTTTATTTTACAGAAATTATTCAAATTTAGAAAAGATCATCATATTTTCTGAAAGGATCTATCATTTTGGTATTCAGAATAATATTTTTTTTTTGAATTTCTTTTTCTGTCTTTTTTTTTGTTTTTCTGAAAAAAATAATAATATTTGTGTTGTGTGTTCTTCGTCTTCAAATAAAGTACTTCTACATGTGATTCTTGGAAATGAAATAAGTTATAGAGTTCCCATTGTTAGAAGAATAATATATGAAATAATATTGCTCAACATTCACTAATATAAGTTAAGTGGGAGCCAACTTCATGCATCTACAAAAAATTAAACAAAGATAATAAAATGAAATGAAAGGAATAATAATAAAAAAAATGTCATATCATAATTTAAAATTAAATTACAGCGTAAAAGTGTGACTTTTTTTTCTTTTCTGAAAGTGCAATATTTTCTTCAACAATCATCTGTTAAATCTGTTAAATGTACAACACGGCGTAGTATCGCTTCAAAACCCAATTATAATTGCAATATATTATTTCTATGTAAGCTCACTATATTGTTTTCTTCTTCACTAGATATACCTTATGAGATGATAATGTAAAATATTCACATAAATAGTTATTTTCTAATATGTAGGCATCATTAGAATATTTTCAAAGTTACAAATAAAAATTCTTATCATCAATAGTATTATTTTAATGCAAGCTTCATAAACATATATTCTTTAAAAATTGAAAAAAAAAGTTATATAAAATAGAGGTTATTGAAATCTCGATAGAAAATATTTGAGACTGAACATTAAATTTAACTATTATAAAATAAAATGAAATTTACAGATATTGTAATTCGATTATTTATATAGTTCACGTGAGATTTTCAATAAATTGCTTATCTCGCGTACTAAACATTTTGTTTTTAGTAACAAAAAATTTGAAGAATGGATGACATAATATATTCAAGATGGATTCAAATATATGTTTAGAAATTAAATTTTAATTTAACTTGTTGGAAGTCCCACATCGACTAGAAATAAGACTAATTCACAATATATATATGTGGGTGCAATTCTTACCTTACAAGTCAGGTTGTGGAACTTAAGTTAGGCTTAAATCTCATAGTACTTAGAGTCTCTATATTTAGAGTGTACAAACACCTCAACTTAAACATTCCAAGCCGATTTTGGATTTTGTGGTTTTAAGTTAAACTTAAAACTCATTTCTAACCTAATTTAAAAAAATATCATACGATAAATTTTCATTCACAGATAAATAATCAGTTTAATATATCAAGTATTGACATATTTACTTTTAGTATAATAAGTAAAAAAAAAATACAGTTTTAAGACAACAAATTTAATTTCGCTAATCTTATTTGACCTCCAACAAGGTAATTAAATATATATTTGGTTTTTATTAATTCTGTCGTCACTAGTGCAGTTTTGACCTTTTAACTCGCGTTATAGGCCTCGGTTATCGCTTAACCGAAGCATAAAATGGCGCGGTGGCACTTTTGTAATTTTTTCCAACTTTTATGCCTCGGTTCATTAGAAAACCGGTGCCAAAAGTCTTATATGCCTCGGTTTTGAAGACTCGAAGCCTAAAAGTTGGCTAATATTTCAAAAATGCCATTATAGCAGTGACATTTGGCCTCGGTTGGAATTGAACCGCTGCCAAAAACTATTTTTTGCCTCGGTTAAAATTGAACCGAGGCCAAAAACCGGTTTTCTGCCTCGGGTGGAATTGAACCGCTGCCAAAAACCGGTTTTCTGCCTCGGTTAAAAATTGAACCGAGGCCAAAAGGTTCGTTAGGGTTCAAAAATCGCGAATCACTTTTTTTCTTCTTCTTCCTCGCGTGCGCGTTCTCTCTCTCAGCCACCCACCTCCACTGCTACTGTTGCGCTCCGACCACCATTTTGTGTCTCTCTCTCGCGCTCTCTCTCTCGCGCGCTCTCTCTCTCGCGTGCTCTCTCTCTCTCTCTATTGTGGTTTCTATCGTTGGGACTTCCGGCAAGGGTGTTCCATTTTGATTTGATGCAGGAACGTTATGCAGGTTCGAATCTGGTACTGCAATGGATTTGGTGCTGCAATGAATCTGGTTCACACGCGTTCATGGCGGTCCGGTGACAATGGCTGACGACATCAGGTTTCCTGGAGCTTTCATGGCTTTTTTTGCAGTGAGCGACTTCAAGAGCGGTGCTGTTTCGTTTCTAGTGCAGGGATGGCGTTGCGGCAACGAAGATGCTGGTGCGTGGTGCTGATTTGTGGAGGTTCGTTCATGGTATTGCTCGTCGCTGTTGTGCGTTGCAGGTGCGGTGGCTATGGTGGCGGAGCTTCTCTTCTCCTCTGGTGGCTGCTGGTGCGCGAGTATAGAGGCGCTGTTGCAGTGTAGTGGTGCGTGGAGAGAAGATGGAGGTGCTGCTCACGAACAGTGGCTGCTTGCGACGTTGACGCTGCAGTGCGAGGCGAGAAGGATGGAGGAGATGATGATGTGGCAATGTATGATTGGCCAGATTTTAAAAAAAGAAGCCCATATGGCCTCGGGTGTACCCAAAACCGAGGCCAAAGGGGTATCAAATTAAAAAAAAAAAAGGCCCATATGGCCTCGGGTGGAACGTAAAACCGAGGCAGAAGGGGACTCTATGGCTTCGGTTCTTAACCGAGGCAAAAAGCTATGACCTTTTGGCCTCGCCCCAATATGCTTCGGTTCTCGAACCGGTGTAGAATATTGAAAACAACCGCTGCCAAAGACCCTTTCTGCACTGGTGCGTATATGACTTTATTAAATAAAAAAGTAATATTTATATGCAATTCATATTTTTTTTTAATAAATTTAAAATTCCTATTTTTAATTGCATATATATTAATGTTAGTTTTTTTAAACACATGTGACTAGAGACTTAACATGAGCTTAGCTATATTAACTTATGATGTACCGATTCTTCAATTTGGCTTACGTATTTATGTCTGACACGTATATGTATCCGATATTTTATGATACTTTATCAATATTTGTCAATGAAGTATCTAATTCATGAAGTCGTAATAGACTACAAGGAAATATTTGAATAATGAAAAATTTTAGTGACAAAAAAAATAATTAGTCACTGTAGTAACCAATTTAGGTACAAATTTATAAACTAAACATCATTGGTAACTAAAATAGTTCAAAAAATTATAATTGATCTATAAATTGATAACTAAAGTATTTTCTATTACAAATTGGTTTTTAAATTTGTCACTAACATTAGCTATCAAAGTTTTAATTTGGATTCACACAATAGCAATCATATATTTATTATGTTTTTAACAATTGTTGTACATTTTTCAATATTTATATACAACGTATCTATTACGTATTGTATCCTATTATTTTCAAAATAAATGTATCGACGTATCGGATACGTATCGTATCGATACATGTATCATATCCGTGCATCATAGATATTAACCATTGATTAATAGAGTTGAAAAAACTAAATAAGTTAAAGTTGTAGTGTTAAGACTGTAGTTTTCTTTCATTATAATAAAATATAATTTAATTAGTAATTTCATTAATAAATTTAGGTTTATGATTCACTTTGTTTCTATAATTTTTTTACGAGCCTTAATATTTGTTAAATAAAATCTATTTAGTCTTTTATACGTCATTTGGAAATATCATATGGTTCACTTAGAGACTATTTATTTTTCTTTCAATTTTTTTCTCCATCCACCTCCTCCACATTTCTTGACTGAATGGAATGAATATATATATTAAGGGTTAAAAAGTAAAAAAATAACTAAATTTTAATCCATAATACTTCTTAATAATATTAATGTCAATTAAACAGAAAAGATTAATTTAAAAAATATGGAATAAAAAAATATATAAATACAAAGTGAATTGTATATCTAAATATTTATATTTCCACTTCAATAAACAACTTATATCACGTGATTTTAGGAAACTCAACTCAAATCCACAATTTGAAAAACTATAATTTAATTAAAGCAATGTGTTAATGATTGGAAGGCTAAAGAAATTAGGTTTTGGGAGCACTATTGTGTTCCCTCTTGCCATGCAAGAAAGAAGCAATGTGAGTGTGATGATTGCAAAAGCTCCATGCCTATGAGGCTATGGCTAACATTCTTTTTCACGTAATTTTCACTTTTTTTTGTCCTCACGCTATCATCTTCATCTAATCAAAAAGAAAGAAAAAAAAAAAACATTATTATGATGGAATGCAAGCAAAGAGGACCTTTGATTAGGTGGACCAATGTTGATGCCTCGCATGGGTTAGTTATGACCTTTTGACTTTTTCAGTTCAGAAGTTAAACACAAATCATTTTATTCATACAAGTAAAGGGACAAAATCATTGTTTTATCAACACTCATGCATAACATCAAATATTCTCTATTTCTTTTCACAAAAATAATAATATCAATAACATTTGTAAGTTATAATATAAAGGGTTAAATATGTTTTTGGTTCCTTAACTTTTAGTAAATTTTGGAACTAGTTCATTTCAAAACTTGGACCAATTTAGTGATTCATCTTTCGAAATACATGAATTTAGTTCTTTTAATCAATTTTTAATAAGTTTATTTGATGTTTTGTACACATTTCAGGATTGTATTTAAGTTGTTTATACTGTTTGACACATTTTGCTTTAATATTAAGTCAAATACTGTTATGAAACGCACTTGAAATGTCAAATGAACTTAAAAATTTTTGATTAAAATGACTAAATCTATGTATTTTGAGAGATGAAGTACTAAATTGGTCCAAAATTTTGAAATGGACTAATTCCAAAATTCACTAAAAGTTAAGGAATCAAAAACATATTTAACTCTAATATAAAAAATGTGCTTCTTCATTTTATTATTATCAATTTAATTTAACTATATTATTAGTATAGCTTCATTTTTATTTTTTTTGGACTGTCGAGTAATCATAAACCCCCATGGATAATGACATTTTTGATTTCTATAATAATTGCTCTAAGATTTATGTTCATGACGACTTTCATAAAATTTTCGATATCGTTTAATAATTTAGTATAATAACAACTATTTTAAAAATTGGCTACACTGCAATTTCTGTCTCCATTTAATATTTGATCCATGGTTTTGGTTTTTTTTTTTTTCATGATGTTAGTTATCGAATTTTAAAACATTTGCAATTTTAGTATGATATTTAATTTTGTATAACTTAATCTCTTTTATATATTTTTTATTTGACTAAATTATTTGTTATCGGTACTTTAAATAATATAGGTCCGAGATTCAGCTAAATCAAAATAAAATAAATAAATTTTATGCAAGATTGAAGACGGGACTCAATTTACAATTTTCTTAAAATATGGGACTAAAATTATAAGGAAATTGGAGAACCAAAATTGCGAATCAATATTACAATTTAAATTTTAACAATATACATGAAAATTTGTAATTGATTGATCTTAGTGCATAAATTAAACTGTTTTATTATTTGGATAGATAATTTTTATAAGCTTTTTCAGTTATATACTTTACACTCAAATATTGTTGTTATCCATCATTTAAAATTGACTACGTTTAAGGTAAAAGTTGTATCACTGTTCTTAAAATAAGTATAAATAAAAAGGATATAATAAAATAGTATGAAAAAAATGATGATTCTAATTATTTGTGTTACCCTAAATAAATCCAATTTGCATGTTTTCAACTTGTGATTTCATACTCACTCCAATTGGGCTCCAACCCACTATCTCAATGTTTTCAACGCATACTATGATAATGTCAACCAATTGCTTCCAACTATGGTGGGAAGAGTTAGTCAATTTTTTATAGGGGTATATATAATATATATATATATATATATATATTAAATATAACCCAAACACTTATGAGGATTTATTATAATGAACAACACCTTTGTTTAAACACACAAAGTAAAAAGTAAAAAGTAGAAAGTAATTTTTTTAGGGTACGAGATAAAAGATACAATAGACCATGGAATAGCATGATAATATTTTGGTTTGAATATATTACTATTTTTATAAAATAAATTACTTTCTTGTTTTTTTTTTCGAAAGTGTTTTTGTCAAGGTTTTTAGATAATTCTTTTGAAAATTAAAAAATTAATCCTTTTTGTGTGAGATTTTTTTGTCATTCTTTTTTAATTTATTTAGTTTTATCATTCTTTCTTATCATTTGAAAGTATTTCAATTTCGGTTGAGCTATTCTTAATTTTATTCTTCTTGCTCTTAAGTTGATTAAAAATGCTTAACTCTTTCATTATGTCTTGAGAATTGACCTCTTTCTAAGATAATATTTCAGGTGTTGTTGGAGAACGGTTGAAACTAATTCTTTTTGTGGTCATAAGAGACAAGGGAAGACTTATGAAAAAGTGCAAAGACTTATTAGGAAAGATAATTTGAGAGCTTGACCGAAACATGCATAGAAATCCATGAAACATGTGGAGAGCACATTAATAACCAAAAATTTCCTCTGAAACAAAATTTCTCGTCACTAAAATCCGTTGCTAATATGTGTTTGTGTTCTTACTTGTTTTTTTGAAGAATTGTCGTTGTAAGTTGTATTTCCTTGTTTTTTTGCATAATTCTCTTTCTTTTCTTATATGTATTAAGAAAATGTTGTTGGTACAATCTTATCTCTTAAAGTAAAGAGTGCAATGGAAGTATTTGTCTTGGAAGTAGTCTTAATCTGGAAGCTCAACAGTGATACTTGGATTTTCACATTGGACATGCCTCTAGCTTAAATTTTTGTTAAGTTTACGTTGTTTACTTTAAGTCTTTCCTTTAATGGAAGATGTTTGTTTGGTCGAAATAGAGATACATGTGCGAACACACACACACACGCACACTTGAAAACCTTTTTATGAAAATTTTAGTTACTCCATTTTTGTGAAAACCTTCCAAAACCTTGAGAAAATCATTTTGATAAAAATGAGTGATCATTCTCCTTCTAGACATTCTGATGTGCATGGAAGCTATAGGGATGATGAAGAGTTGAATCTAAGAGATGAAATTAGAAACTTAAAAGAATATTTTAATAGAAAGTTTGAGAAAAGGGATATAGAAAAAGGAAAAGAAAGAGGAAAGGAAAAAGAAAAGAGAAAGGGAAAAGTCCTCTTTCTTTGTCTCATAGTCTCCTTGGTCCTTCAATATTATCAACACAAGTTTCTTGAATTGAAAATTACAATTACGCCAAAATCTGTAGTTATTAGTTAAGATACAAGTCTTTCTATCTAAAAGTGTAACAACCAAATGTCACAATTCGATTATGACTTAACACACCTAGCTTACACCATGAACATTTGATATTAATTCCAACAATCTCATCCTCAACAATTGTCTTGTTGGAAACAATTGATGTCATCTGCAATAATCTCCTACTCAATAATTGTCTTGTTAGGATTCAAACTCCTAACCTTGACTCTAATACCAATTATTAGATCAAACACTGACCACTAAACTAAAAGTTATAATTGATTGTCGATGTGCAACTCCTTCTATTTAAGAGCATAAAAAGCCAAGTGCCACCACAATTTAATTATGATTAAAACCATCCAGCCTACACCATGATAGAATTGATGTCACTTGCAATAAAGTTCACTCTCCTTCAGCTTTCTAAAGAGAGTTTCCATGTTCATAGAAGTAAGATCCTTGGATTCAAAATTGTCACTTTTGGTTGTTAAGTTCTATGACAGCTAAATCTTAATTCCAACTCCTCCATGTCTATCAAATGATTCATAGTATTAGTAAAACTTTTGTGCATATCCTAATATAAATAATAGAAAATCGATAGTTTTATAATAAAGTTATGAATTGTGGAGTGGAGGCTTTGAAGCCACCTTTACTCTTTGCAAGCATCCATGCCTGAAAATATGACAGAGAAAGGTAGGTAGTGGAAGTTTGGGACCGATTCATGCAAAACAATGTAATCCATGGAGACATTAAATCATTGTGGAAAAAAAACATGAATCATTTTTGCTTTGAGGCAAAGTTTTCGAAAGACCAAGTGTGGTAAAACATTTGTGCATACATAAGCATAAAGAGCTATCGATGAAAATAGAAAATGTGATCACTAATATAAGAAAAAACGGATAAAAATAAAATTTGTGTTTAGTTTAGGAAATTAAAACAGAGATTAATCAATAAATGAAGATAAATAAAAGCTTTCCCATTTTGTATTCTTCTATTTTTTGTTAATAAAAATTTTTTTTGACAATAAATAATTGATAGATTTTGGAATGTTTTGAGACGTGAAAGTTTGATAGTGATATAAAATTTATATATGTAAACTAATAAAATAATTACTAAACATATGTTTCAATTTAGTGGACTTAGTGTATGTAACATTAAAATTTTAAACTAAATTTTTTAATTAAAATTTTAGTTCCTACGATATGATGTATTTTTACTTGTACCTAATTTTTTAATTTAAATATATTTAATAAAAAAATTATTTAAGTTCCTTTTATTTTGTGTATCAATTTTTATCTTTTATGTGTCAAATAAATGATGTGTCACACATTAAGTCCCTTTTGTTGCCTGATGTAGTAATAGTACACGTTAAGAAAATTATGAAAACGTGTATATTGTTATGATAAAAATAAGTTGAGCAACTACAAGAAAAATTTAAAAATATTATAGAAATCAGTAAGTGTGACACTATAATATTAGAAATAAAATATAAAAAAATATTTTTCTGCCTAAACCAAAATTTTATAATTTACTAAATACTCAATTTAAAAATAATAATTTATTGGGTACTTAAAATAAATAATATATTAATGACCTTAAATTTATTTAAGGTTAAATAGTATATGCATTTTTTTAAATAATACTACACAAATATATTTTCATTATATAAAATCAAGCTATCATCAACAATTATTTTGTGTTTTGAATGATAAAAATTAAAAGAAAATGTAATAATATGAACAAAGGTAATATTTATAAATTCGGAGGGAAAAAGGTTATTTTTTAAGTTTATTTAGATAAAATTGTAACATACACATTCAACCAAATCGTACTGAAGTTGTAGAACATCAACCTTCAACTCGCCAAAGATTAAAAAATTATATACCTAGTATGTAGAGGATTTCGATAAATTTGGATTTTTTGTTGAATTTTTTTATATTATTCCTCAATGTCTTTAAAATATATTGATGGTCACTAATTTTAAAATTTTAAAATATATTAAAAAAATTAAAATATCAATACAATGTATCTTTAATGGTCAGCAAAGGATAATGCTAACATAATTCATTTTAATAAACAAAAATAATTACAAATATATTATAGGCTTAAATACCTTTTTGGTTCCAATTTTCGTGAGTTTTGTTTCGTTTGGTCCTTATTTTTTTTTTTTGAAATGTTCAAAATGGTCATAATTTTTGTAATTTGTGGCCAATTTGGTCCTTTTTGCATACGCCATTTAAATTGTTAACATAAATGAACAGTAACTGCCACGTGTGACTCTGTGGTTTTTAAATTTTTTAAATTTTTTAATTTTTTAATTTTAGAAATGTTGTCCACGTGTCAAGTCAGTATTGTGACACATGGCAGTATCTCGTGGCTTATATTCAATTTGGTCCCAATTTTCGTTAATTTTGTTCAATTTAATTCCAATTTTCATTAATTTTATTCAAATCAGTCCCAATTTTGCTCCTCTCCAAATTGACCAAATTTAATTTATATATTAATGTTGTACTAAATCATTTAAAAAATAATGAAGAATTTTCCTTCTAGTTTTAAAAATAATGAAGAATTTTTCCTCTAATTTTAAACTAACTTTAACTCTATTTTTTACATGTACCAAAAATAAAACATATATAATAATTTCCCTAAAAAAATATAGTTAGGTTTGTTATAAAAATAATGAAAGAAATATTTAAAATAAATTTTAATAAAAATAAAAATAAAATTTTCAATATAACATTTATATAAAAAATAAATTTCGTTATTTTGGATAAAGACTTGGAACTGAATTGAACAAAAATAACGAAAATTAGGACTAAATTAAACAAAATTAACGAAAATTAGGATCAAATTAAACATAAGTCACGAGATACTACCACGTGTCACAATGTTGACTTGACACGTGGACAACATTTTAAAAAAAAAAAAAACAGAAAGTGATACGTGGCAGTTATTGTTCACTTCCATTAACTATTTAAACAGCGTTTGTAAAAAAGATCAAATTGACCACAAATTACAAAAATTAGAACCATTTTAAACATTTCGAAAAAATAGAAACAAACTAAACAAAACCCACGAAAAATGAAACAAAAACTACGTAATCCTTTATTATATATTGTGGCTCATTACTTACACAGAACACAAAATCAATCTTATTTAACTTTTATCTTCTTCGAAATAAAATACAAGTATAATACTAAGTCAATCATAACTTTTTTTAGTTTTTAATATCTATATGACTCTTAATTTTTCTAAATATTTTATATTTGTGTCTCGTAATATATATGATGCATTATAGAAAGGTAAATTGAGGCTATGTAGTTGGAATCTAAATAAGCTCATAAGACATTTGGATTTGTTTGATTCCATGAAAGAAAAAATAAAGAAAGAAAAAAATGAGAGCATCTCAAGAATGTGTTGTATCGTATGATTAAGAAAGCACATAACATCGATTTAACCACCACGTCGTTTATAGTCTCTATCAACCTATCACTTCAATTGATTAGGAAGAGTTGATAAATGCAATGGCTATATCGTTATATTTCCAATATTAAGCAAACTTCTCAGATTACATTGCCATCTATTCATTTATTTGTTTTGTCATTAATAGCCATATTTTCACATAATTGTCAAATTTATTTAGTGCTTAATCCTCTTTCTTGTAAATGCAATTAGTACTAACCCAAGAAAACATTGATATAATATATATAATATATGATTGATTACTTTTAAAGTAAGTATTAAATGATTATAATGTTGCCAGTGAAGTAATCCATAATTTATTTGCTTGCACTTCTTTCTAAAAATAATAATAATAAATGATTAACTAATAACCAACAGATATATGATTGCTAAACGTTGTCGTATACGCCAAAAAACAAATACAAATAATCTATATGCAGGTTAATGTAGTTGTAATTAACCTTTTTCCCATTCTTATTAAACCAATACTATTTTTTTCTTCATATCTTAATCATTTTCTTTATAATCATCTTATTCTATACAGTTTATATCAATTTTTTAAAAATTTATATTATGCGATCTCAATGAAGTGACGTAATAGAAAGATATTACGTACTAGTGATGTTAATTCATTTACCGAAAAATTTCATGTTTAATTCTCACATAATCAACTTATATTTTTCTCGTAAAGAAAGTATTAACAAGATTGGTCTTAATGAAAAAGCAAAGATTGTTTTTCCCAATTTTGAAATATTGGGAGGTCCAACTTTCTGTATTATCACTTAAACAAGTATAATTAATTATATTTAAAACATGAAAATTATAATTATAACAATGACTTGATGAAACCGACAACAATTGACTAGTGTTTTTCGTATACCTAAGAGCATGTGTGAAGGAGAAAACAAAAAAGTGGAGTGAGGTAGCAAAACACACACACACACACATAGTATTAAAAGTTGACCCTAAATGTTCCCAACAACACCAAAACAAAGCACATGGGAAGAACCAATGAAGTTCAAAAGAGAGGAACCTTTTTTTCAATTGGTGTGATCACCAATCATGTTCATTTGCCTAAATTTTGGATATATTTTTTGGACAAAAATATTATGTATTTATGGTTCCATTTTGACAGGTAGAGTGATTTAGGGTTCATATGGTATTTGAACAAAATATTACATGGTCCAATTTATCAACCATATTCGACCAAGCATGTGACCTCTAATTGGTCATACTCTTCATATATATGCCTCACATGGCTCAAAATCCTTTCACACTTTCTCACACATTAATACTTCTATCTCCAATCATAAACAACATAACCTCAAGCCAACAAGTTAGAAAGTTAGGCACAAATTATTAACGTCAATTCTATTTTTTTTTTATTTGTTGAAGATCCGTCACTGATATTATTCGTCACTGATATTATTTACTGAATTGAATCAAATTAATAAGAAATTTTTACCCGTTAATCATGTTTATATAAAGTTAAAATCTAGATATAATCATATGACTATATATTTAAAATAATTTAAGAACTAAGAATGAAGTTGTATAGGAATATATTGGTCACACATTAATTATCTTGAAATTTGTTTGTTGGGAAAGAGAGATGTATAGAAAGATATAATATTATTGTAGATTCCAGGCTTGCAAATAGATAGGGTTTTGGCCAGCTTTCATGATGGTATAAAGTGGATGAGGCATCTATTAGAATTGGAAATATTCAATTTGTTTTAAAGTCTCTCTCGTGTCCCAATTTAAAAGCTAGAAGAAAAAGAGAACAAAATATTGCTTTCCAACCATATATGAAGAATAATAATAATAATAAATAAATAAATCTAATGGAAATTTAAATAGAAAATAATTAAAATTTTAGGGTTGTAGTCAGCTATTATGGTTCATATTTCTCTATACACGTGTTGGAGTACAAGTAACAAATCATACATACCCTTAATATTAAAATTCATAAAATTAGGAGTAAAATTAATTAGATCAAAAGTGAGATTTCTTAAAAAATTTACAATTTTAAAATTATTCATTTTTAGTGAAAGCAAATAATGTATTATAAAGATTATATTAAAAACAATTTTGTTAATAAATAATAGATATGGTTGTTGTTAAATAGATGAAAGTGTGGGGTTGGTAGATTTATGAATACTCTTTTGAACTACTTGGAATATATCCAACTATTCTCCCATTAAATTGGGATGCTTGAAATCTTGATGGGTTTAATTTTATTTTTTTCTTTATTTAATGTGATAAAAACCTAGATCTAGAGAATTTATTGATCCATATTTATGGCATGGTTTGTAACAAGAACCATCCTTTCAACTAACATTCCTAACGTTGTACTAATTCCAAACACTTCCAAAGTTACCAAACTATCTTTCTGTTTGTACTGTGTCCTTGAAGTCAATAGGTTTGGTTTATGTCTCTTTATGTTATCACTATCCTTTAATATATTACTTACTTACTACACACGATTTTTATTGCTGTGTGTGTTAACTTCATGGAACTTCAGCAAGAAGTTAAATCCGTTAGCAACTTTTCACCAACTAACATTGTTTCTCTGGTTAGCTACGTAACTTTAACACAAGCTCCGGGTTAATCTAGATTTTTTTTTTTTTAATTTGTGCATTTCAATGGATTAAATATGTTTTTATATTTTAAATTATTTTTAAAAATCATGATTTGTCCTTAAATTAAACTATATATAATCTTTGCACTTCATGAAAATCATGTCATCTCATGAGATGTTTCTCATGTAACACACGGAGTTTCGTGATAACCTGTAATATAATTTTCAATTTAACACATTTTTATAGAGAATGAAATGTGTTAATTAGAAATTTACAAAGCTAAATATTTAGTATTATTTGTTAAATGTTTAATAATGATGACTTAATAGAATCTCAGAATTTTCATTAAAATGATGAACTAAATAATTCTTATAAATTTTATTAAAATAATTTTGACATCGTTTTAATATTTTATTTAATAATATCTATATATAGTGTAATATCCTAGAAAATGATATTTTAAAAGTGATAGTGGTTTAAAAATAGTGAGACTCGATTATTTTAATATTAAAATATTTTAATTTAAATAGAATCGTTATAAACAAGTTTCATTATTTTAAAACACACCATCTCTCTAGAAACCACTTCTCTAGAGTTCTCTGACTTCTCCAGAGTTCTCTGTTCGCGTAAGTTGAGTTTCCGCTCTTTTTAGTCTTTTTCTGTTGCATGCGAGCTCTCTTTCGCTTGCATGCGACGTTTTAATCATCAGTATGAGTCTTTGCAGATCAGTGATCATAATGGTAGGTCCTGATCGTTCTTATGATGTTTCTATGTGTAGATAGAACATCCTGTGGAGTTAGATGCGTTTTGGTGTTCTTTGAGCGGTTTGGGTATGCAGAGTCGCTTTGTCAAATAAGGGAAGCTGATAATTGAATTTAATTAGAGGATACAATGAATGTAATTGTGTGTAATTAGAATTGATTGTTTGAAGTGTAATGGAATGTGAATTGTTTGATGTTTGGTATAAGTGAAATTGTGATTGCATTGTGTGAATTGAGGTTGAATTGGAAAATGAACACTTGAATCATGGCTCTAATTGGTATCATTTCACTTTGCTTGAAAACCATTTTGAAACTAGAGAACACTGCCATGGAGGTACCAATTTGGGTCATGAAATCAAGTGAAACATCTCCCAACGAAAACCAGAATATGTGTTGTTTTCTGGTGCAAGGCTGAGCCTTGAAAAATGTGAGAGGATCAGCGCTGAGCGCCAACCCAGCGGTGCCTAGCGTTGAAAAATGCGAGAAGAATGAGGCTGAGCGCCAGCCGAGCAGTGCCCCAGCGCTGGGACCCCTGTAGGTCTGGAACGAAATTTTAATGCTGAGGCTGAGCGTTGGAATATGAGGCTGAGCGTTGGAATCTGAGGCTGAGCGCTGACTGCCAGATTTCATGTGTTTGCTGTTTTGATGTGTTTCATTGCATTAACTGATTTGAAATGGATTATTTTGACTGTCTTGGTATGCTTTGAGTGAGATTGGGTGAATATGGATCTGTTGTATGTGAATTATGGAGGAATTTCGTGGAGAAATTCTAAGTGTGGATGAGGTAGGGTATGCAAAGACATAAGGACTTAGTTTTGGTTGGTATCTTGATGCTCCAGTAACCATTAAGGCTCATATATAATGGGTTATGTCGTGAGGAGTAGCAGGATGTCTTAGCCATTGGACTCGATCAAGTCTTTGGCGTGAAGGAGACTTACCTGGTGTGATGATTGGGTGATAACCCCTTAAGGCCAAACTCTGCAAAGTTTGGGAATCATACACGGTGCAAGCCACCAAGAGGTCTAATGTTAATTGCATATATCCAGATAATTGAGTCTAGAGTTGAATGTCGTGTGAGTATTGGAATGTTCCTGTGTGAATTTGTGATAATTGATTATTATTATGCTCTTACTCTAATGTAACCTTCTTTAAATCATTATTAGCTTACCCTTGCTTTCTGTGTTTTTGTCTCGTGTTGTATATTTCCTTTTGCAATGATCACCTTAATGGTGGGAGCAGATGTGGTTGCAATGTCAGAGACACTTCTTGAGGATGAGGAGCCATCGTTTTAGGTGGAAGCTTTAGTGGTGGTCAATTTAGGTATATTTTAATTAGTTTAGTGTAAGTGTATAAGTGATATATATTTATAGTCATATCTTTTGTAAGATTGTATTAATATATTGTGTGCATTAAATTACCTGTTTTTGAACTATGATGAAACTCCCTATTTTTATTAGTCTTAAACTGCTAAAAATTAGGATGTTACATATAGAAAGTAACATATAAGATTAGCTTTTTTCACATTAATATTATGAGTGGCAAAATGGGTTAGTCTGACCCATTTTTGTCTATCTCGCCCTTGACCTTCCAAAAACAAGTCGGGCCAGGTTGATCTACCAATAAAAAATGGATCGAAAAATGTAATCCTCCTTGTCACGAGGTAGGTAAGCCCGCCACATTTTTTTATTTTATTTTAAAAAATATATATATTTATGAATTTTTTTTGTATATATACTTATAAATAAACATTTACAACATATTTAATCATATAAATATTTTTTAAGCTTTTAATTGCTCAATTAATATCTTTAATTGATAAATTAAAATAATTATTACATTTACATGTTAAATTAGTCTATTATAACAAATAATTGAAACTTAATTTGTAAGTGTCAATGATTTAAATTACAATAGTATTGCATAATTATATTTATACAAAAAATATAACATAGAAAATCTAATGTTTTAAATTATTTTTAATTTTAAAAAATTAAAAAAAAACGGAGCTAGCAAACCAGGGACAGACTAATCCACCAGTTTTGCGGGTTAGGTAGGTTAAACCAAAACAGATTAACTAGTTGAAAACTCCAACCCGACTTTTTCCTTTTCTTAACGGACTAGCGGGTTAAATCCACTTTGACATCCCAATTTATATACTTAAATTTATATATATATATATATATATATATATATATATATATATATAGTTAAATAAAAACTTTAATACATTTTAATCTCATCGTTAATGACTTTTAGATATAAGAGAGAATGTCTTGAATGTAAAGTGTATAAAACTATACATTAAGTGGTTTGATGACTATTCAAAAGCTTACCTCTATTAATATTTTATAATTATTGAATTATCAAATCAATATTTACTCTATTCTAATAATTTAATTTCAAAATAAGAAATACAATTTGTAATTATAAAATAGAAAACTGAATTTAGAAAAGAGAAGAGTAAACTCAAGAAATTCACCATCACTACAAAACTTAATTCAGCTTGTTTAGTCTAAATTCTATAAATGGATCCTAAAATCAAACAAAATTTGAGAGAAAAAGAAACAAATAAAAAATTCATAAAACTAAAAATTAAGTAAACGCTTTATAATCATGAATAATTAACAATAACAAAATTTGAACATAGAACCTTGCATAAATTGTGAAATTCACCATTACTAAATTCGAATTAATGGATTTAATTAACCCAATCAATTAATTACTGTAAAAACATCTCCCAGCTTGTTTATTGACGTGATTTGGTTGTCCAAAATTATCCATTATCAATGAGGTTGTTTTTTTTTATTATCAAACTTTGCTTTTAGAGTAAAGCACCTTTAATGAGACCGAAAATGTATTAATTAATATATAATGGGATAAAGGAAAAAAAAAGGCTAATTAACTTTTTCTTCAACTGTTTATTTACAGAGTTCATTCCGTTCTTTGAAATTTTAAAACTTTCAATTTAGTATTTTTAACTAAAAATTTTAATGAAATGAAATTTATCTTTGTCTAAACTAGACTTAATAAGTTAAAATTTACAATCAACAACAGTTCTAACTGAGGCTAAAATTTTGTGACAAATTAGTAACATTTTAAACAACTTTTAAAATTTTTATTAATAAGATATTTAAATTAAAATTATATTTTTTAAATGATCACAAGTTCAAACCGTCACAATGTTAATTCTATTTTATTTTAAATTAAATTAATAATTAATTAATTAATTTGAAATTTTAATGCAATGAAAAGAAAAATAATTTATATTTTATTTATTATTTATGTAAACTTAAAATACGTATTGTACATTCTTATTTTATAATATTATGGACAGAAATTATAATAAAATTTATTATACAGTAAAACTAAATTTCTACTTTATATTTTCATAGATTAACAATTTTAAAATATGTTTAGTAAAGAGAATATTTAACAAATTAGAAATTTAAAAACTAAAATAATATAAAATGTGTAATACCATACACTCTCTTTCGTGTCATTCATTCATCATATGTCACATTTAATAAGTTGCACTTAAAATAGAAATAATCAAATAAATAACAAATGAAAAAAAAAATTACCTTGAGCAAAATTTGACTTGATTGAACAATTTTTTTTCTTTTATATTTGTGTGGAAATTTGGCAAAGACAAAGTTTGAAGTACTATTTTTGTCCAAATAAAAATAAGACAAAGATGAGACCTAACAACATTGATTTCACTCAAACAAAAATAAAATAGATATTAAGTTTGAAATTTTGTTTTATTTTCACTTGGACGAAAATATCATAAATTAGTCTCTTTACTATATGTAACGTCCCAAAAATTAGATAACCTCAAATTAATAAAACGTAACATACATAAATATTCAGAGACCATAGAGTTGGAGTATGAAGGTACACGGTACACCCAACATACCCATTTTACATAAAAAAGAGACCTCACACGGCCTAAAACAAAGTACACAGGTGAAAAAGTAGTATTAAGTCTTGTACATACAAGATAATCATAACTAATAAAAACTCCTTAAGCGATGGGCTCTATAGTGAGTCCAATACCCGTCCGTAACCATCAAGCTGCAACATCCCTATTATCCTTACCATTGCCAAGGGTTCTCACATCTGCTCACATCAATAAAATTGATGATCATCGCAAAGGAGGAAAACCATACACAACCATACAGACAAGTGAAAGGGTAAGCCAGTGCACAAGATTCTTACATCATAACACTCAACATTCAATCACATAGTCAAGCGTAAATAACGGGAAACCACACATGAGGTACCAAACTATTTAAAACTCCAAGACTAGACTATCCGGATACGCATAATGAGGCACCACCACGAGACAGTGGAATTATGTCCTAGCAGCGAGGCATCACCACATGGCCTTTGTGAAATTACGTCCTGGCCTTGAGACACCACCGCGTTGCCCTCGTGGAATTACGTCCTGCCGGTGAGGCACCATCATGAACTCTCACCTCGAGGTTCATGGAATTAAGTCCAATAGATGAGGCGCCACCAAGGACTCCTCGGGAGGGCCCATGGAATTGCGTCCATTAGGTGGGGCACCACCATGAGCTCTCACTACAAGAGTTATGGAATTACGTCCTACTCACACTTTGTACATGTCTCACCAACCAATCAGAAAGTTCATATAAATACCAACATCATGCATAAACAACCAATCATACAACTCATGCTTCCCAATTCATATGGCAATAAAGCAACATACCATTTTCATCTCAACCTCATATATTAATCAAGGCATCATCCCTCAAACCTTTCTAGTCAAGCATTCAAGTTAGGCAAGCAAGCAACCACATCATTGGCCATTCACATTATAGCAAAAAACCTGCCCCAATCTCGCTCAGGCTAGAAGACCTCGCTCAAGCGAGAGAGGTCCTTTCGCTTAGGCGAGCCCCTTCTCGCCTAGGCGAGAGCTCGAGCAGTAGAACAGTGGCTCCTACAGATTCTCACTTAGACGAGTTCCTTCTCGCCTAAGCGAGATTACATCTCGCTCAAAATGAAGACAAGTCACTTGAGCGACAGTTCGCGCAGAAAAGCTTGGGCAAGCCTCTGTTAGTCTCGCCTAGGCGAGGCATGCTCGCTTGGGCGAGAAAACCAGTGTCTGCCACTGTTCCCTCATGCAACAGTCACACAAACACAATCCCAAAAGGTAAAATGACATTCTCATCAACTCACGGTAGCATCCAGACCACAAAATCATACAATAGCATTAGAGCAAGCATAAAACGAACTAGACAGATGGACCCTAGCTTCCCTTACTTGGAAATAGCTAGAAAAAGGGCTCCGACAGCCGACAGTTGAGCACAACAACTCTAAGGGCAGATTCAAGAGCTGAAAATAGTAGCAAAGTTTTAAAACGAGCCGACCCTAACAAAACCCTAGCTGGAAGACGTGAAGAGAAGACTGAATGAAAGAGCACAAGTTGACAACAACTTACGTGGAGAAAAGGGACGAGATTAGTTAACTTGACGGAACATTGGCTAAACCCTAGCAGAACCTTCTACAAGGAGAAGAGAGTGTTTGAGAAACGAGAACGTTTGCAAGTGAGTGTAAAATGACGAACCCTAACTGTTTTAGGGGCCTTGACACCCTATGAGCCAGCCCCATCTGCTTAGGATCAACCCTTAAAATAAGGCAGGAAAATAAACA
Source organism: Vigna unguiculata (assembly GCF_037176805.1). Classification (NCBI taxonomy): domain Eukaryota; kingdom Viridiplantae; phylum Streptophyta; class Magnoliopsida; order Fabales; family Fabaceae; genus Vigna; species Vigna unguiculata. The sequence continues at coordinate 5,455,952 of NC_140798.1, forward strand.
GACCTTACACTATATCAAAAGGAAGATCTTTTACCCAATATCAAAACAAAATTTTGCAACTCTTAAACAACTCAAAAAAATTACTATGGTTTTAAATCGTTCAATATAACCTACATTTTCATTAAACTCATAAACCAACCTATATCTTTGAAACTTTCAAACTTAAATTCAACTCAATTTCAAACTCAAACTCAACTTAACTTCAAACTTGAATCCAAATTCAAACATTTATATATATCTTAGTTATACCATTTGTACCTTTAAAAATTTACTAGACATTTACATTCAAGGATAAAAGTACTTTTTCAAATTTTTAAAAATTTAAAATTAAAAATAAATAAATTTGAAACCAAAACTAAAATTATTTTTTGTATAATCCGTTCTTTTCTACATCCGTGCAACATGAATGTGGACGCGAACATATGGTCAATTTATACAAACCTTTCAAGGAACAATAACAAATGAAGATCAGATTTTTAGAGTAAACAAATTTTCTTGCATGTAATTAAAGTAAAGGTTGCTTATCTTTATTTCTGGATAGATTATAGGAAAAGCAATTTAAAGTAAAATAAAATATCTGGCTTTGACTTACGAGTCTCTTTAAAAAGATTCCGCAAACATTTTCATTTTTTAAATAAAAAAACAAAAACCAGTTGAGATATAAATTAAAAATCATATTTAAGAAAATATAATATAAAAACTTCTTCAAATAAACTTTTACATAATGTTAGTTTATAAAAAAAATGATTTCATTTTTTTTTCTCCTGAATCATAATTATTTATAGCGATGCTTATTTCATACGAAATTTTAATCATTGTTGAATCAAGTATAATAATAAATAAGAGTTTTGATTATATAAATTTTAAATTTTACCTATAAATATTTATACAAATAAATAAATAAATAAAACATATAATAATTTGCTTATACATAAGTCATTTATTAAATTGTTTTTATTTTCACTATTTTCATTCAAAGGAAAAACACAATAGTACAAAATTGAAAATAATTAATTAAGTTTGAAGTTCTTGAAAAATTTGAAAATTTACTGCTGAATTTGTATTAAAATTTTGTGTTTTATTGAGTCTTACAAATTTAAAATCTTTCAATTAACTTAAATTTCCTTTTTTTAATTTATTTATGTGACGGTTAACTCTATGACTTGACTATTATCTGTTTCCTTATTTTGTCTTTGTCACATTTAATTTTTTTATTTTTTTAATAATTTTATGATGTTATAATATTATAATTTTTTAATTTAATTATTTTTTTAATGTTGTAATGTTATAATTTAAATTTTATAATTTTATAATTTTATTGTAATGTATCTTAATTAAATTTGATAAAAATGAATTTGTTAGGTTTCTTTTGTGTGAGTATGTCTATTTACCTTAATTAAAAAAATTTGAAAATTTTAATCTAACTTCTTTGTTTATCTATAAATGACATGTAAAACATTTACTCCATTTCTCCTCCTCCCACAATCTTAAAATTATGATAAAGATGTCATTTAAAAAAAATATGTATAAGGATCCAAATTTGTTCAAAATTATATTTTGACATGATAAAAGTAAGTTCTTTAATTAAAAAACTTAACCTTTTAAAGCTACTAAATCTAATATATTTGTGTGTTCGTTTAATTTAAGTTGATTTCATTTATTTTTGATAAATGATAGATAATTTGAAAAAGATTATTTAAATGAGAGCTTTGGAAGTTGACCTAATTGAATAGAGAAGAAAAGAAAAAAGAGTTGCATGTCATGGCATGCAATGCAAGACAGCTAATGAATTTGATACAATCTTAGAGAAAAGTTATGCAAAAAGTGTAGTGTCCCACAGACAAGAAATAATGAAGAATATATATGCACACAACAATCAGCCACCATATGAGATGCAAACTCACTCACTCACTCACATGGCCTCCAACACACCATGCCCAACCGCTCATTAAGGAGCACTCAAAGGAAAAAGAGAGAGAGAGATACTCATCTCAATCCATTGCAACAACTTTCAAACTTGTTCAATATTTCACTTAAACTTCCTCATCTTCTTATCTTTATTTTAGTGTGAGTTCTTCGAAATAGGGAATGAAATAGTATTTATGTTGGTTGGGTATATCAGGATAAAATTTGTTATAATTAGTAGTAAGTGATATTTTAAACGGATATTTGTGGATAATGAATAACAAATAATTTAATATTTATTTATAAAAAAGTTCATGTGATATTATATTATTAGTACTCACATATTTTTTATTAATAAAAAATTAAAATTAAAATTTAATTTATATTCTTTTAGATTAAATTTAATTAAATTTATGTTATTTTTTGTAATATTTTATAATTTTACTTATATTTCATTTTAAAAATGTATAACTTTTTTTAAAGGGTATTCATGAATAATTGAAAATTTTAAAAAATCTGTAGATATTTTTTAAATGAATATTTGATAAGTAACGAGTCAAATATTTTTTTGCAGATCAAATAACAGATAAGTAATATTTGTGCCTGATCGATCAATAATTTTACCATTATCTTCTTCTCAAATTTATTAGACTTCCATTTTTATTTCTCTTTTTTCTCTTTACGTAATGTATCTATTTGTTGATCATGTAAAAACAGCAAACAAAAGTCTTGTCTCTTATAAGGGAAGACTTTTTATGTTGGAAATCAATTTTTTTGGCATGTTCAAAACTTTGAATCCAGTAATTGTGTTAGTCCCTTTCAATCATTTTTTTTTTCAAGAATGAAAATGTCTTGTCCTTACTTCTTGTTCCTTAAAACATCGAAGGATTATATATTTTTATTATGTACAATAAAATGTAACGATCAATTTTAGTAATCAAGAGTTGTTAATTATTATAGTCACCAATTTACAATTTAGATACCAGTTTACAAAATAAAAAATTATTGGTTACTAACATGGTCATTATTATGAATAAAAAATTATAATTGATCGCTACTAATTTAGAAATCAATTCCTTTGATAGCAAAAACTTTTGTAGTTAATGTTTAGTAACCAATTTTCTTTAAAAGCTAAATCCTTTGTAGCTAAATTTTAGAAACCAATTATAATTTTTTTTATTCACTATTTTAGTAATTATTAATTTTTTATTTTATAAATTGGTATCTAAAATTGGTCTCCATGGTGACTAATAATTTTAATTACTAAAATTGATTGTTAATGAAATATTTTTTTTAGTGATTACTTTTATCATAACAGTAAAAAAGAAACTAAATAATAATTAAGATTTATCATTATTTTTAATTTTTTATGTGTTTTGATATAAATTTGTTCAATTTTATTTTTTGGGTGCATAATCAAGATTATTTTATAATTCTCTTAACTATTATATTATATTTTTTGTTTTTTACATGGGGACAACATTGCAGGAACTAATCAAGAACATAAGAAACACCCAACAATATAATTAATGTAATATGATAAACATTCTCTCCCAAGTAGATATTTGTAAATAATTAGACTTTCATCTACAATTTAAGTTGTGAAATTTTAATTGTCTTTTTTTTACATATTTAATATAATTAAGATTAATTGTTTTTTTCTAGTTTTTTTCTCTGTATTGGTAGTAAATCTAAATATTGCCTTCTGGTAATAGAACTGGCGTATTATTAAAACAATTAAAAAAGTTTGCTCTAATTTAAATAAAAATAAATGAAATCATTTTTATCAAGTCTAAAAGAAAATCAAAAAAAAAAAAAAACTTTTACCTACATACATTTCTAACTTTTACTAATGTATTCCATGTTTAGACATAATCATTCTCGGTCTTCTAATAAAAGTAAGTCATGTTCATGCATATTTGTAAGTTACATGGTCTATTACTTATGTAATGTATTTGAACAAGACAATTTAAAAGAATAATTCCTTTATATTGAAAATTTAAAATTCTTCAAAGAAAATTGACATGTTTGGATGAAAAAATTATAAAAAAATTGAAATTACAAAATTTAAAAAGGTATTTCAAGTGACTAAAATAATATAATTTGAAATTTTCTACAAAAGGAGGAAATTCCTCATGGAATTACTATTTGCTCAGGACAAAAAAGTCAAGAGGACCAAAAAGTCGAGTCTTGATGAACAGACGAACGAGATGACTTGGTTCAGATCAAAGGTCGAGCTGATTCAGACCTTGGTCGAAGGTCGAGCCAAGTCGGGTACAGGTCGAAGGTTGAGCCGAGTCGGGCTCAAGCCAAAGGTAGAGTCGAGTCGTCCTGGGGTCGAAGATCGAGTCGAGCTGACCCAATCAGAAGATTGGATTATGTTCGTCGTAAGATGAAAATTAAATTGTTTTATTTAAACAAGAAAATTAAAATGTAAGATATTTTATTCAATTATTATATATTTCAATTTATTAAAATTGTTGAAATCTTTGGTGAAAAACATTTTTATATTTACGTGATACATTAAGTCTTGAATTACATTAGATTATATATTAGTTTGTGATGGAATATAATTAATACGAGTATTTTTAAGTTATTATTTCGATCGTTGAATATCCTCGTAATAATAAATTCATATGTGGCTCGTTTTTGTATGTTTGTGTTTTATGGAATTAAATTGATTTTGGATTTCTAATAAAAATGTTTTATTTTATATATATTTTTCTTCTGTTAAAATTTTATTTCAATATCTTACTCTTGTTGCATCGTTTGTTTGGTGATTTACTATTAGTTCATTATGTACACAAATACACATGTACAAATATAGAAGTAACATATAAGAGATTAAATTTTATTTTTAGACTCTCCTTTTCTAAAAAATTGAATATATATATATATATATATATATATATATATATATATATATATATATATATATATATATATATATATATATATATATATATTTTGTTACGTTTACATTTATTTTGAAATGCTAAATGTGTTGTAAAGACTCTTTGTTAGGTTTATAGTAAAGTAGATGGTTTTGTGAGGATTTACACTAATCTTCTGTGAGTAGTATCATAAATTTTTAGAAGCTGGTAACCTTTTAATGTTGACACCTTTAATTTTGTCTTCACATTATTGTTCTTGGATTATGATAATTTCTTGTACATATATTACCAAATTTAGTACCCACATGTAAGAATGGAGTAATCTTTGTTAAGATTGAATATAATGAAAATGTGTAGAACTTGATTTTAAGCTTATCAAAAGATTTATTTTAGTTATATTATGCTTATCTATGTTTAATGTTTATATTAGTTTCATCATATTTTAGTTATATAATTGCATTCCTACAATAACCCAAACCCAATTAGTCATAAACACCAACCCAAACCTAACCAATAAGAGATTAAAACATAATTTACCAAAAAAAAAATATTACATGTAACTATTTTGTTAAACTATTTGATAAAATAACAATGCATTGGGCTGCAATATAATCAATGTGTCATTAGTTACTATTGCTACTTCATGACAAAGACCAACAAAGAAAAAATATATAGACACCAAAAATACTAAAGATTTGTTTAGGACCTAAAATCAAAATCCCAAAAATATTTAGAAATAAAAAAACATAAACTTGAATATACAAATCAACAAAACAAACAAATTAACGAATACCTCTATATACTTATACAAATGAAAGAAGTACCTCTCTCAACATGAAATTAAACTAAAAAGTTAAATGTTTTACTTTGTTATTTATTTTTATAATATTTTTTCAATTATTGTGTTTTAAAAATCCATTTTGAGAAGTCAAAACTAAACAAAAGAAAAAGAGAAGTCTTCTCCCGCGTATTTCACCATGGATTGATCCAAAAAAAAATCTTCTAAATCCTATAAAGTAACCTTTTTAGTTTTTTAAAACAAAAAAATAAAATATGATATTCTTTTATAATTCTCCAATTCTTTTCCTTTTAATTTGATTGTGAGAGATGCAAACTAAAGCATCAAATGTTACATCAAGTAGAGGCTAGCAAACCCTATGTGGTCACCAAAAGTTTATGATAGAGAAACTTGGTTGAGTAGCTTTATGTCACACCTCAAAGATTCACTCACATGAACATCAAAACCACTTGCATCAACATTTTCTCTCTAATGGCCCTCTTCAAAAGCTATTTATCTCCAATTAGGGTTTGGAGTTTGTTTCAACAAATAATAATAACCTATGGATAATGATATGAATTCTAGGATCATTCAAGTCCTTTTAGAGAGATTCATGTTGACCAAATTATTGGGATTTTTTATTCATCTCTTTGTTTTATTCAAGCTTTATCTTTTACTCAGAGATCTTTTAGTTATTATAAATAGGATTAAGTATGATTTTAGTTTATGAATTTTAATATGAAATCGGAATTCGTTTATATCTAAAACTTTTATATATTTTAGTTATTAAACTTTAAAAATGAATGAATATAATTCTTTTAATTTAATTACATTACATTCTTTTGACATGTTAAACACGTTTCTTGTTGGTATTTAAGTTGTTTACACTATTTGACATATCCTGCTTCAATGTTTGCTAAGAAACAATTTTGACATGCAAAAAACTTTAACATAATTAGATTAAAATGACTAATTTTTATAGGTAACATAAAATATATTTGACATGTCAAAAAATTATCGATGAACTAAAAATTTATATTTTGATTTTTTTATATTTAAAATTTATTTACATGACATTGACTAATATTAATTTAAAAAGTCATAATTATTCAATTACAATGTGTGAGATCCAATCATTCGGATCTGTATTATAGCTTTTCAGACAGATAATAATGAAAATATACTCATTTCTTAAATAAAATTTCGAATGAAAACTAAAGTGTAACTGCACTTCGTAGTTTTTTTTAACGAATACAAAGGACATAAAAAATAATTTATCTGCAAACTGACAAAGTGATTTATTGAAGTCATGTTAACTTATAAAGATTTTTCTTTCGAAGTGCTTAGGTTGTTCTCACGAGCTATAGATGCAAACAAAAAATCATTTTTATTTTGTATTTATAGGGAAATATTCAATTTTTGTTGTCTATTTATGTAACAAACTAATTTCCGTTGTAATTTTTCTTGAATACACAATGAAGACTAATTTCCTCTGTAATTAATGTTAAAAAGGTAATATCGTGCAGGACATTTTCATAAAAAAAAAAGTTAGATCAATACTCTTATAATTAAAAAAAAATAGAGATTGAAATTGAGCAAAATTATATATCCTCTTAAAAGACTCCATAAAATTCTATGATAGTGTAGACTCAAGAAAAAAAGAAAAAAAAAAAAGAAAAAATAGAACTTACTTTAACACCAAGGTGATCATATATATGTATTCCTCTTAACAGCAGAAGTTATAATCTTTAAAAAGATGAAATATTGGATCAGAAACGTACAAGGACGACAAAGAAATATTTAAAAAAAAATGTTCGAATGATTTTTATAAAATGAACTTGTTAAATAGAAATTATATTTACTGTTTTTTAATAATAAAATATTGAAATATGTTTTATAAAACCATTTCTACTGTTAAATGATTTTGCAGATCCTTGTATCAGCACTATAGTTTCTTAGTATACCCTATAATTCAAATTTTCATGTTAAAACATATTTTAAATTATATAATTTAAAATATATTTATAGTGAAAATGTATTTTAAATTGTGTAATTTAAAAGTATATTCTACATTTTAGATTATATAATTACAGATCTAAAAATATAATAATTAAAATTATAAAAATTTAATAATCAAAATATTATTTTCAGAAAAAAAAAAAAGGAATGGAGCTGCCAAAACAATTTACAAGTTCATATTACTACCTTCCGTTTTAATAATGAAGTATTTGCTTCCTGCACCTCACAAAACTCTATCTATTGGCCCAAAATTAAATTAATGAGCGAAGAAAGTAGTACTTTCAGAATACAATTCCAAAATAGAATACACGTAGAATCATAAGTAATAAAATAAATTTTAAATTTACCTTTCAATTCATTTTTTTGTTGAATAGATAAAACGTGATTTTGATTTTTACTACAGACACTTACTATCAAATAACCAAGGTCTAAATTTTAGATAATTATAATTTCAAATTTGTAATTACATGAAAAATTATTTTTTTAGTAGTGGGATTAAAATTAGAAGAATTAAACATAGGAACTATGTGACCAAGATATTTTAAAAATGTGTAGGAAGTGAAGATGGTTCCAAAGAATTCAAAATAAAGATAGTTGAAATGAAATGAGTGAATCTCATCATAATATAGAAGTCACTTTTTCTTTACCTTTCAAAGTAACACATAAACTTTACTACTTCTAATGCATATTTTTGTTCCCTCCTTCAACCTTTTAACTTAAACAACCTTATTCTATGTCTATCTTTATAACAAAACCTTTAGGATATATTCTTTTAAAAACGAGTTAATGTAATATTTTTAGTACAATTCAGATGATAAAAATTATTTTAATAACATCTATTTTTCATTTTTCGTGTGCCAATTGTCTTTTTTTTTTTACCAAGTCAAATTTCATCAATAATATCTTATTCATTATTTATTTTATATGTCATTTTTGTCTAAACATTATTACCATTAATTTATATATATATATATATATATATATATATATATATATATATATATATATATATATATTGGCTTGTTTATAACATTAAATTGAGAAAGTTAAAAAACAAATATGATAAAAGTAAAAAAAAAGGCCTAAAAATAATACAATAACATTAAAAAATATATTTAAAAGGCTTAGAATGGTATTGTATGAATATTTCATCTACTGAAATTGATATCATTAATTTCATAAGTCATTATTATTTTTTTATTTAATTTCATAAATCATTATTTATTTTATAAATTGTGTGTATGTGTAAATTAAAATTAAAATTTAATGATTAATACTTTTATCATTGATAGAAAAATAAAATGTATAATAATACTTAACATGACCTTGTTTCAAAAAAAAAATCGTTAACTTGTACTTTTAAAATTTAAGAAATTTGATTGAATTTTTTGTTAACGGATAAATCAAACTGAAATAAAATATATAAATATGTAACAAGTAATTAAATCCGTAAAAAATATATAATTCATGAATCTTGTAGTTTTTTTTTTTTTCAAGAAACAAAAATGCAAAAGAATATAAAATGTGCAAATTGGTTACTTTGCTTTAACAGAGAATAAAGCAAAAGGGTAATAAAGGTAGTTAGTTAGTTGTAACTAACAACTGAAAAAAGTCTTTTTTGACTCAAGAATGAGAATTGTAGTTGATTCTTTCACAAAGTGTTATTCAGTGGAATACTCAAAGTTTTGAATCGTAATGGATCGTCATAAAAGGGCTCCTATTGTTAATGGCACTCCCTTCATTGTTTAATACACCTCTACTTTTTTGTTTTTTTTTGCCAAAAATAAGCGTGTGTTGACAAACAATAAAAATATTTCACTAAAATATGTTTTCTGTTAAAATGAAATAAGTAAAAATATGTTTAAAATATTTGTAATCAAGTTTAAAATGAAATAGATTATGTTACGTTATGTTATGGTGATTAACGTAACAGTTAAAATATATTTAGGTATAGTGCTAAAATAATTTAATAAATAATGTAAATTGTGTAACGTAATTATGAATTTGGATTCTCTGCTAGATTTTTTGTTGTATTGTTTATCTACTGTGTCTTCATAATACACTGATTATTACTAATTTTAATATTTTAAAATATATTAAAATATATTTAAAATATTAATATAGTGTATTTTTAATGTTGAACCGAAGACACAGCACAAAAGAACCAATAAAAAAAATCTAATTATACTGATCAATGTAAAATTTGCTCACCAAGTTCATAACGGGGAACGATATTGGGCTTTTCCTTCCTACACTACACCTCACAATATTTTTTCACCATCAAATTTTCAAAATGACAATATTATGCTCTATAAGAGTGAGTTCTGAATTACATGTTCCAAAAAAATTTCAAAACAAATTTTTTAAAATTTCTGAATAAAATTTCAAAAACAAGATTTTAGCAATAGAATTTTTGGAATCCATGAAAAACAAGCTTTCAAAAATAAGATTTTCGGATAAACTTTCTGAAATACATATAATACTTTCCGAAATTTTCTAAAACATTCCACCCAGAATGAAATGCATTTCAAACAAAATTCTTAAACACGTAAAATATGTTTTAGAAAGAACTTTCCAAATCAAAATTTTTGTGCTTTCTCTCTTCTTCCTCCTCTTCTATATCAGTCACAATAGTGATAACATTGGTACAGTGCATGAAAAGTAGTCTTTTTCTACTAATGTTTGAGGGGAGTGCAATTAGTAATTTTGGAAGTGCAGTAAGCAGTAGCCCAATATTGTCGGCAAGAATCGTTATGTAATAGTCTCTGTCCAAAATAATAGGACTTTCATTCAATATTAGAAGGTGTTTTTTTCTTGGGGGCTTTTCCCTGCACCTCCGATACTTTTTCTGTATCCCCAAAAAAAATTCTTATACCCTTATTTATCAGAGTGGGTGAAAGTCTTTAGGGACGCAGTAAATTTCATTTACTGCGTCACCAACCTCCTACACCCCCAACTATTTTTTGTGCTCGCGTTTCGTTTCTTCTCCAGTGCTCATTCTCTTCTGTGTGTTCCGTGGTCCCTCAGATTTTCTTTCCTTCATTCATTCCTTCATTGTCTCTAGTGGTGGTCCCTCTGGTTTGTATCACTTTTTTTTTTTTAAGAAATGTTGTTTATTCTGTCGTTGTCTTTACTTTGCATTTATATTTATTGTGATTGAAGGTTATTTCATTGGTTCTTTGAAAGAAGGTCGTTGTGAGTAACTGCGTTTTCTTTTCCCATCCATGTTAGCCTTCTTAGCAGCTTCTTACGAGTTAAAGGTTTTTTCTGTTTGCTTGTGAAGTGAAATTTTCCGTTTCATAAACTATATAAACGCGTTTCAAACTTTTACAAAAGCCGTTTCACGAAAAAAATCAAAATTTATGGGAAACGGATTACAGAATCCGTTTCATACACTGTGAAACGGATTCTGTAATCCGTTTCATAAAAACACAGCCAAAACGGATTCCAGGTTCCGTTTCAGCAGTGTGGGAAACGGCTTGACCTAAAATAAAAAAAAAGGGAAATGAATTCCACAATCCGTTTCCTAAAAAAACAAAACGGATTTCACAATCCGTTTTTGAAAAAAAAAGGAAACGGATTACATAATCCGTTTCCAAAAAAAAACCAAACGGATTTCACAATCCGTTTTTGAAAAAAAAAAAAAAAAGGAAACGGATTACACAATCCAATCCGTTTCCAAAAAAAAAAACAAACAAATTTCACAATCCGTTTTTGAAAAAAAAATTAAAAAAAGGAAACGGGAGGGGAAACGGCTTCCACAATCCGTTTCCTAAAACAAAGAAAAAAAAACTCGAAAACCCTCTCTCAAATACACAGACATCAACACAACACACCTTCCAAACTATTTCCGAAGCAGGTTTAAGACAAAACAGCGAAGATGTACACATTCAAACCTACAACTAAAATCAATTAAAATCAAAATACACACGTACTGTGAAAAATGGAGAAGTGGCGGGAAGATATGAAACGCGGTTGCCGACGCTGGGGAGAAGAATGGTGTGTGGAGAAGAGAAAAGGATGGCGTGGGTGCTGTTGTGTGGGAGAATAGGGAGAAGAGGGAGAAGGTGGGTGCTGTTGTGTGGGAGAAGAGGGAGAAGAGGGAGAAGGGGGATAGTGTGTGGAGGATGGAGGCCCTGCACCTTAAAAAAACTAAGGTCAAAAAAAACTTAGGTCAAAGATTCCAAGTGCAGGGGGTGCAGAGCGTGCAGGGAATCTGCTTTTGGGGGTGCAATGCGGTGAGGCACGAGTATTTGGGGTCCACTGCGGTAAAAAAACAGTAATTCATTTTTTAACCATGGGCAAAGATGGAATTAAAGTAAGTTTTGGGGGTACAGGAGAAATCATTGGAGGTGCAGAGAGAAACCCCTTTTTTCTTTGGATTGCTAGTACTCTCATACAGTGTCTGTGTTTTTTTTTACTTATATTTAAATGCTGTGTTTGATTTATTTTGTGGCTATATATAACGTTAATATAAATTTAGTGAATTCTGATTTTAGTCTTTATATTTTTTTGTCTTTTTAAAATTATAAAATTACAAAATTTAATTCCTTGTATTATATGATACTGTTTAGATATTTGTTATAGCATAACTGCAACATGTGATATTAAAAAAGCTTAAAATTGGTAAAACAAAATTTTATTTATTTGTTTCAACATGAATCATAGAAACTAAATATAATGTTTTGAAATTTTTGAAAATTAAAACCAAAAAGAAAATATTATAAGGAATAAAATAAAAATTTACGCATTTTACTATGGCTAAATTCAAACATTTCAACTTTTATAGAAATGAAAAAAAAAATTATAAGAACTAAAATTTTATCGGATAAAACATTTTTAACCTTGGATTTGTAGTCATTTATAAAATTAAATACTAATATAAAATTACATACCAAATTTCAAAATTAATGTGTTACAAAAACTGGTTTTTGCTTTCTTTCGAGAAGACGTACCTCAAATATTTTTTATTCTTATTAATTGTTCTTTATTATTTTATTGTTATATTTAAAATATTTTCTTTTTAATTTTATAATAATACGTGAATTTTAATATATTAAACATTTTATAGTCTTATAAGATAAATAAATAAGAGTTTATTTGTTGAACTATAAGATTTTTATTTATGTTTCATATATTGATATTATATCACTATACTTGTACTGTATGTCTTGGTCGATCATATAGAGTTAACCAATCAAGTCAACCAGAGTCGTGCGACAATACTTCTTGTAAATGTTAATCTTTGTTATATTGTTCCTTCAAATAAGTATGTCCACTCGCACGTCACGTAAATCCACCATAGTTCCCGTCCATTAGATTGTCCACATGATTCCTTCCCAGTCCTTTATACAAATCATGCATCACATTTGGGCGGCCAGCCGAGCGGCACAACCGAGAGTCAATAAGTGATTTAGTTAACATAAATAGGTCAGTAATCAGGTTTACAGGGTGATTGGACTCTGTGATTAGGATCGTGGGTCCATGAAGAAAACTATAAATACAAGTCAAAAGTGTGGTTGTTGGAACTTTTGTCTCACATTAATTGCAACATTTATTGCTATAAATGGTCAATCACGCTCTAACTTTAGCATTGAAGCACCTTTAACCAGTACACTCTGATTGGTTGACGAACAACCACACCAAACGGATAGCAAGATACGAGACTTGAAGGATTTGAAAATTGTTTGAGTAGACATTCGAACCCTACACCCAAAAAAATACTAATATGCGTAAGTTGGAATATCATTTGACTTTAAAAAGTGATTAATTAATATCATATAATATTAGAATCAAAAGCAAAAATAGTTCAAAACCAAACAAAACTTTTACAAACCAAAATCAAAACTTACCCTCTTTTAAGAGATTCAAAATATATTTATGGTGTGTTTGGATGAGGCAATTTAGGAGAGTAATTCACTTATTTGCAAAATTTGAAATTCTCTCAAGGAAAGTGATATCTTTGGATTAGGAGATTAAAATGAAATTGAAACCGAGGAATTTTAACAAAGTATTTCAAATAACTAAAATAGTAAAACTTGAAATTCACTAAAAAAATAAGGAAATTGAAATTCTCCAAGTTGTGAAATTGTTCATTGGTTAGGACATAAAAAATCCACAAGTAAGTTAATACGGGCTGGAAAAAAGATTGAGACGAGTCGGTTTGGGTCGAAGGTCGAGTTGAGCCGGGTCGGGCAAAGCTAGGCCGAAGGAAAACTCGAGTTGCAAGTCGAGATGGCATGGGTTGAGCCAAAGGTCGAAATTGGTAGGTTGATCGAAGGTCAAGTCAGGCCGCCCCATGCCAAAGGTCGAGACTAATCACTTGTGTCAAAGGTCGAGTTAGGTAGAGACGGGCCGAAGGTCCATACGACCCAGTTGGGGTCGAAGGTCGAGCCGGGTTAGATCGGGCCGAAGATTGAATCGTGCTACCTCGAGCCAAAGGTTAAGCCAGGTCGGCTCAGGCCGAAGACTGATTGGCTACCCTAGGTTGAAAGTCCACTTGGGCAGGCCCGGGCTGAAGGTCGATCTAGGCCGACTAACATCAAAGGTAAAGTTGGGTCGGGCTTGACTGAAGACCAAGATGGTCCGGTCCTAGCCGCAAGTTGAGTTAGGCAGGACTAGAACGATGGTTAAGTCGGTTGTCCCAGGCCAAAGGTCAAGCCGGGTCAAGTCAGGCCAAAGGTCTAGTCGGGTCGTCCCGGGTCGAATGTCAAGGCAGCACGGGTCAAGACTGATTGAAGGTTGAGACAGGCCGAACCAAATAGAAGGTTAAGCCAAGCAGTCCTAGGTTGAGGATCAAGTCAGACTGGGATGCGCCTAAGGTCGAACTTGGTCGGCTCAGGATGATGTGTGGGTTGGGCTTCTTAGGTCGAAGGTCGTGTCTAGTCTGTCTAGACTGAAGGTCGAGCCGACCAGGGTAGAAGGTCAAGTCAAGCTAAAGGTCGAGTCAGGTCGACCCAAGCTGAAGGCCGAGCTAGGCCACCATGATCGAAGGTCGACCCAACCCGGATTGATCCGAAGGTTGAGCTAAGCCAGCCTGTGAAAAAGGTCGAGACGAGTCGGTCGAGAGCGAAGGTCAAGCCTATTCGGTCTAGACTAAAGGTCGAGGTGAATCGACCCATGCCATAAGTTGAGCCGAGTAGGCCTTAACGAAGATCGAGACGAGATGACTCTATGCCAAGTCAAACCTGACCAAAGTTTGGCCGAAGGTCGAGTTTTGTTTGCCTAGCCGAAGGTCAAGCCGGACCGGCTTGAGCCGAAGTTTGAGTCAAGTCGGCTCCGAAGGTCAAGTTAGGTTGACTCGGGACAAAAGGTTGACCTGTGTTGAAGGTCAAGACAATATGGGTCGGGTTGAAGGTCGAGCTGAACCGGCACAGGCCGAAGCTCGAGTCAAGTTGGCACAATCTGAAAGTCGAACTAGGTTAAAAATCGAGATAGTCCGAGATAGGCCGAAATTCAAACTAAGTTAAATTAGACTTAAAAATAAAAATTGAATTCACTAATAAATAGAAATTAAATTTCTTAATTAAAATAAAAAATCAAATTTAAAACATTTTAATTACTTTATCAAAACTAATTATTTAAAAAATAAAGAGAATTTAATTATAAATAATTTAATTATTAGGTATATTTAATTATTAAGTATTTTAATTTTTTATAATTGCTGCGATTCTCCTCGAGGTTAAGCTAATTATTTATATTAAAATGTCTCTCTTACTATTCTTAACTTAATTATTATGGAAAAAAACAAGAAATATTAAACCCTAGATTTAAGATTTGAGATCTAATGTTCTTTCCCATTTTAGTACAAGTATTATGAGATCCGTGCCTCGTTTTTTTTTTTTTTGTTTTTGTTATTTGGATAAAAAAAATTAATATAATAATTGTTCAAACGTAATAACCCACGATGTGAGTTCAGATCAGAACACATTTTTTTATTCTTTCGATGAACATTGTACATTTATTAAATATTTAAGTTGAGGCCAAACTTTAACAGTTGTTTGAAGCGGTTTACCGTGCATGATGTTGACAATATCTCATATTCATCATCTAGGATCAATATTTGTAGGTTTAAATATGGTTAAATTCTTCAATTAAAGGTTATTGTATTTTTTTTCTCTGAATAAAAAATTTCACATTTTAGTTCTTGAATTTTTTATAAACCTGGCTAATGTGACTCACGATGTTTAAGCCTACACATGGCATGTTATTTAAATTACTGATACATACTAAATACTAAATAGAAACATATCAAAACAACATTCGTAAATTTATATTTACTCAAGTGTATCTTAAAATTTCAAGAAATTTTTTTAAAAGCATTTGGATAATACAATTTTTTAACATTTCAAATAATTAGTCTAAATTATAATTTGCATAAACTAAACATCATTATTGACATATTTTAAAACAATATTTTAATATATTAACTCAAAGTTTGCTAGTTTAGAATTATATAAAATTTATAATTTATCATAAAACATGTTATATAAATTTATTCTTTGTGTTCTAATAATGTTAAATCTTTTTATCATTTGTTCTTACATATTGTTTGATTGATATACAATTATGGAAATGATTAAAGGAAGTTTTTCAAAATTTGCAATTTTTATTTTGGATTTTGTTGTCTAATTTATGAAGTCTCCTTGTAGTCCTTTTGCTTAAAATGATTAAAGTGATTGTCATTACTATGATTATTTGGATGATTTATAGAATGAGAAATTATATTAGATTTGAGGATCCAATTAAATTTTCTTCTCCTACTTTTCAAATTTCGGAGTTAGTACGTATGGTTGTGAATAAATATAAGAAACATATGAGTAATATTGTCTCTGATTTTTTTGTGCTGAAATTTTTCAATATTTAAACTATGGTGGTTTCATTTATGGACGTAATGTAGCAAGTTTTATCTACTAATTGAATTAAGGTGAATATTGATTGTGCAACTATAGGTTGTCTTGGGTATTTTTAGAAATTTTGGTTGGAAAGTGATTATTATTTAGTCTGTCATGGTTTTTAGGATCAACGAGTGGTTTGTTGGAGTTTTAGAGGGAGATGACATTGGTGCTTACATTTCTGTACGCATATACAGTTCAAAGTTTTCATGGAAGGAAATAATTGTGTTAATAAGTTAGCTAATTTAGCTTTAATTCATAGAGAACAATATAGGTGATTTAATGATTTACCTCGATGTATTTTCTTAGATTTTGTTTTTCATAATAGGTATAGTTTTTCTGCCTCGTGAAATATAAATTTTATCACGAGTTTGACATGATCCCCCATGCTTTAAATTATTTTATTTTAATTTTTAATAAATTTTTCATGTGATAACAAATGATTGATGCGTTTTAGGGTGTCTACATAGTCGAGATGTCAAACTTCATAATGATGGCTAAATGATCTTATTTGAAAATTTATTATATATATATATATATATATATATATATATATATATATATTTAAAACTCATTAAAGGAAACTCTATAATTAACATGCATAATTTGGTCACCATATCAATATATTCATAAGAGTATCTAATCCAAAAACACATTAAAATATCATTTATCAAATAAAATTCGATAACATTTAAGCTCAAGCATTCAAAGAAATTATCAAACAACTAACTCACGTTGAAAGAATTACTTTTCTTAACTAACCTATCAAGATTGATGAAAAAATCATAAAAATATAAGAGAAGAAATAATATATAAAACAAATAGAAACTTATTCTATTTGAAAATTTGATCTTACAAAAATATCCAACTGATGTGAGGTGTGATCAAATTCTAAAAAAGATTGCTATGAAGGAAGAAAATTGGAGAGAAAGGAGAGAAAGTTTGAGAGAGAGAGAGAGCAAATTTTTTTCATGAAGGAGAATGAATGTGAAAAGTAATGCACGAGTCTTACAAATATCTCTAACAACAAAAAAAACGAAAATTATCTTACTAATAAAAGATTGGGGGTATGATTATCATATCCTTTCCTCTATTTGTCAAATGGAATCACCGAATATGGTATGTCACAACTCTCTCACTAGATTGATATTCTTATTACGTAGTTACTTTAGAATTTAGAACTCTAACTAGTTCCACTTCAAAGGATGTATTTTTATTTAGTAGCATTGAATTAAACTTTAGGACATGATTGAAATAAGATACATATTTTGTTAGTTATGGATGAAAGATGATGTGAATGTTGGTAAATTCTGTAACTATATCTTATGAACTTTGGAATTAGCTATGTTGATTTGATTGCTCTTCTCACCCTTATGAATGATGTAGCTCTTGGAAAACATATTCTTTATAAAAAGGATCCTAAAGACTTTATTCTTTGATTTGTATAATATTTTTGTATACTTATAGATGTTTTCAACCTTTCCTAAATCATTTTAACTTTCTCATTAGTCTGTGGTATTAAGTCTGGTTCAATCAATATACTTTCACTATCCTGAAACTAATACAAATGTGTTATACATTTCCTTCTATATAATGTTTCATTACGGTCCATACATGTACTTTCTTAGTGGTTGTTATTGTAGAAGAATTCTACCAAAGGTAAAATTTCATTCCAACTTCACAAATGATCCAATGCATAAGTTTTAAGCAATTCCTTTAAGATTTGGATAATTCTCTTAGATTGTGCATCAACCAAGGGATGATATGCTGAGATGAGTTGGGGTTTTGGTTTGCAAGGTTTCTTGAAGTATTTGCGAAAAAAAAAAGTTAATGGAAATCTCAGTCTAATATTATGTTGGAGGGGTACACCATGATATTTGGTTATCTCATTCATGAGTTTTAACTAACTTATGCCTAGAAATCATTCAATTCTATTGGTAGAGTGTGCACAATCTTTTATACTTTATCCACTATTACCCACATCGAGTTATGTTTCTTCATTATACATGGCAAGTCAGTAACAAAATCCATAAAAGTATTATTTCACTTTCACACTGGGATATCTAAATGCGTTAACATATCATTATATTGTTGATGTTCAACCTTTTATTTTTTAATAAGTTGAACAAGAAACTACAAACTTTTCTATATCATTCTTGCTTGCTTTTTATTACCTTCAAGTAACATTGTCTACTTTAAATCATCATCTTGTTACACATTTTTGTTTCTAAACTTTAAGACATCATTCATTCTAATAGATAATACTTTAGTTTTATGAATGCATAATAGGCCTGAAACATCCCTCAAATTCAAATCCATAAATGTTTTACTCCCAATTTTTCTAAAAAAAATTGTCTCTCTAATTTATTGAACATGTATGTTTTATATTTTATTGATGTTTGTTTTTATTTTAATGAGTTATATTATATAATAATATTTGCTAAATTGATGATAATTATGTGAAATTATATTTACATATATGGGATGATATGTGAATTTTTGTTTGTGTTGTGTATTGAGTATTGATACCTTTGTGATAGTACAGTCTCTCTACTTCACTAATTATTTAAGTCACATAAAATAAGATATTAGGTGATGAGAAACAAACAAAAAAGTTTTTGAACATTGTGACACATGTCGATGTGTGACTTATGTTATAATGAACTTATATCGGTCATTTTTCTTATATCATCTTGTAAATATAAGTTTTGGATAACAAATTATATGCTAGATTCTTGTAGAAATATGTGTATTTTTGAAGGTGACAGATATCCTTGATGTATAGATCTATGTAGTGTATGTGGTCGTTGCATGTTGGATTTGAATGAAAGTAAAATATTGTGACTTGTTAATTAAAATATATCTATATATATTTATTTTAAAGAAACCATTATGAAGTTTAAAGAACATTTTTAAAGTCATCCGGACACTTCCCAATTTCATTTATTGTCGTCCAGCGTCACTCGAATAGAAGAGTCCCGAGAAGAGTAGCATTTAGCATCAATTACATCACATAAAATAACATGAAAATGATAATAATTTTACTTTTCTCTAAAATAGTGATATCGGAAAAAAAATCAATAAAATTAACTTAAACCTCTCATTCAATTTATTTGTTCAATTAAAAATTTTATCATAATTTCTAACAATTATATAGAAATGAATAATGTTGGAAAAGAGATTACAAACTTCAAAATCTATAATACTGATAATAGTAAATTTAAAATGTTTAACGTAACATTAAATTTAAATTCTTTCAATTAAGTGTTTCAATTTTCTATATAAAAACACAATCTCCCAAATATTCCGTTATATTCTTCCTATTCGACTCTATCTGATGAATTAAAGTGAGTGGATTTGTTTAGGAATTTTCTTAAAAGTAAAGGATAATTTGGGAAAACCATTTGTGCCACAAAAAACGATGATTCTAGAAAAAAGTGTAATAGATGTTCAGTTGTATCATCGATGACCACGTTCATTTATCTTCTTCCAAGTTCCGTCCCCATCTCAAACAGTTGGTACGCAGCACCATTTTCTCGCGTTTTTCTCTCTCTAGATTTCACTCTCTCACTCTCTCTCTAGATTTTCTCGCAGAAGAGAATCCAGCACGATGCAGTACAGGAACCTTGGGCGATCGGGGCTGAAGGTGAGCCAGTTGTCGTACGGCGCGTGGGTGAGCTTCGGGAACCAGTTGGACGTGAAGGAGGCCAAGGCGTTGCTCCAGACCTGCCGCGACCACGGCGTCAACTTCTTCGACAATGCCGAGGTCTACGCCAACGGCCGCGCCGAGGAGATCATGGGGCAGGCGATCCGGGAGCTCGGGTGGAAGCGCTCCGACGTCGTCGTTTCGACCAAGATCTTCTGGGGCGGTCAGGGCCCCAACGACAAGGGCCTCTCGCGTAAGCACATAGTGGAGGGCACCAAGGCCTCGCTCAAGCGCCTCGACATGGACTACGTCGACGTTCTCTACTGCCACCGCCCCGACATCTCCACGCCCATCGAGGAAACCGTGCGGGCCATGAACCACGTTATTGACAACGGCTGGGCTTTCTACTGGGGCACCAGTGAGTGGTCGGCCCAGCAGATCACTGAGGCCTGGGCTGTGGCCCAGAGACTCGACCTCGTCGGGCCTATTGTTGAACAGCCGGAGTATAACCTCTTGGCCAGGCACAAGGTTCTTGCTCCACTCCTCTCCACCTAGTCACTTGCTAATTCTTTTTATACTTATTTTATTGCATGATTCAACTTCTCTGAATAAGCACTTACATGGGAAGGAAAAAAGTGAATACTACTGTTTCTTTTCGATATGTTAAAGTCCGATTTGTGTTTTATGAGTGGTTAATAATCATTTTAAAATGGAAAATAGTGAAAGTTTTAGCATAAACTGTTTTTTAAAAAAATAATAATTAAAATCTATTAGAGAAAGTTGAGAGTTGAAATTACCTTATTGGTCGGATAGATAACGGGCATAATAGCATCATCTGGGAAGAAATCACTCACAAACCTTGCATAAAACAAGTGGTAAAGGCTGAAGCATTTACAAAATCCAATGGCTCACAGTTATTTAACTGCGATGCTGTTGCCGTTTTAGCATCGTTGAATCCTCTCTCATATTGCATGTGTTGAGAAGGAAAAAATTGTTGTTTATGGAGTAAAAGTTTTTTTTTTTTTGTTATATGTTTAACTTTGTTATTGGTAATTAATGTGTTCAAGGAGTTTGTTAGATATTGTATTGTAGTTTGTAGTATTTTTTTTTTCATTACTCTGTTTTATTTGGTTCTGTTGGTTTGATTGACCTGATTTGACTGTATAATGGTGTAGGTTGAGTCTGAGTATCTTCCTCTGTACACCAACTATGGCATAGGCCTCACTACATGGAGTCCTCTTGCCTCTGGAGTGCTCACCGGGAAATATAAGAAAGGAGTTATACCGCCAGATAGCAGATTTTCTTTGGAAAATTACAAAGTACTTTTCCATTTGATGAAATCATGAACAATCTTCATTTTAGTTGATTCTGTCTGGCATTTGCTTTTAGTGTTTTTCAGACAAGAAATGATTTTGTAAAGTTTAGGACTATGGTTATTTGTGCTTACAATCTCGGTGATCTGGGATCTTTTTGTTTAATTCATATTGACTATTTTGGCTTTTGTCTAAGTATGTTTTGTGTGGTTCTTTTCGCAGAATCTGGCATCGAGATCACTGGTTGATGATGTGCTTAAGAAGGTTGATGGATTACAGCCAATTGCAGATGAGCTTGGTGTTCCACTGGCACAACTTGCGATTGCGTGGTGTGCTGCTAATCCTAATGTTTCTTCTGTTATTTGTGGTGCTACAAAGGAGTCTCAGGTTAGTTCTTTTAGCTGTTTAATGAGATAGCCAGTTATCTATTGTTGAAATGTTTATTGTAATTTGTTGAAATGCTGTTCAGTTGTCAATTCCTATGACCTAGTATTATTGGTAATTTTTTCATTACTTTTCATTATTTTGCCTATTATTGAATTTTGTTCTTGATGAGTTCTGAGATGAAATGGTAAGTGTTTGTTCTTGTGTCCTCGCATGAAAAACATGATTAAAGGTAATGTGTAATGCGGTGTGGTTATCATATATAAGGTGCATTTGGGAACCTTGTTCAATTTTAATCTCTTTGTGGAGTCGATCTAGTCATGTGAGCTTACAGGTGACTAATATTAACGAGTTCTATTGATATTTATTTAAGTTTGGATTGTAACTATGAGCTTTTGTTTTAAGGATTACAAGATTTATGGACTGAATTAAATGGGAAAAGGAGGATAAAATGTCTAAATGACTGCATTTGGTGTAGAAATGTGGAGCTTCTTCTACTCAGAAGTATAGTATAGCTCATACAGAGAACCATCTGAAATGTGATGGTTTCATTAAGGCACACAACAGAATGGTTTACATTACACGGTCAATCTCAGGATGCACAGTTTAGTTTGCATTGATTGAGCAAAGAAGCAATAAACAAACCAATGTATCCTGTAGTAGCAGAAGAAAAAGAATTCCTCCTTTAACCATATGCATATTGTATATTCGTAACTTTAGAAATTACTTTTTCGTAATAAAGAGGATTGAAAAATATATTGTACATATAGTTAGGCAATGAAATAATTGCTTAAACATCCCTGTATGTGCACATTTTTCATATTTTTTCTGTTTCCTGTTTTTTATTCAACTTGTTCAGGAGAGCATGAAAACAATTGATGTCATTCTTAGTTTGAGATATAACTTGCAAGAAGGAACGTTGCTTTTGCAATATTATCTTATTTTTTTTGTGATTTCTTTTGCTCAGATTCATGAGAACATGAAAGCAATCGATGTCATTCCATTGTTGACTCCTGTTGTGATGGAGAAGATTGAAGCTGTTGTTCAAAGCAAGCCAAAGCGCCCCGACTCGTACCGATAAATCAGAGTTTTTCCATGGTTGACGCATCTTAAATATGCATTAGATGGTATACTCCTTCATCCCTGGGCACTGGAGTGGAAATTCATGTTGAAATTATATTGGTTTGGTTGATGTGATTTCCTCTTAAAAGACTTTTTATTTGTGTCTTATATTTTCCTTCTGGAACTGAATATGCCTTCTTTTTTATGGGTTCATACTTTCCAAATTGATTTTGGAAACAAATAATTAAGATCTTGGAGTTTAGGTTTTACGTTTGCCTTCCGAATTTAATGTGTTACTATTATTTGTGCCGCTACTGTTTGGATTTTGAGAGTACAATTGCATTTCTGGATCCATTACCATGTAGTTAAGGTTTAATTGGTTATTTTGGTAAGGGCGTAATTCACTTCATTGTGGCATATTGAAAGATCTTAGTATTTGGTAAATGGGTGCGTAGCTGTTTGGTGAAGAAGAAACTTGGCTCTTATAAAGTCTTAATCAAAGTTGGATATCAAATGAAAAAGGTAAAATAATATGGTGGCTTAGTACGATGCCTTTGTGGCAAAAGCTTTTTTCAAAATTCTTATAACGCCAAACCTCCAAGCAAACTATTCTAGAAAGCATTCTAAAATTAAAAATTCTCAAAAAGTTTGCTTTTGCATTTTTCGAATTATTCTAAAAGAACTTCTCAAAACTTTTTCCGGAAAGATCATGTTATAGTAATAAATCTTATTATTTGTGAGTTTTAGAATGAGTAGTCTTGAATGGTTTTCAGAACATATTTTATCAAAAGCTTCTAATAGGTGTAATCTAAAAGCCATCTGATAATTTGTATAGTGTATTTTTCAGAAAATATGAAAAATGATATATTATATATAGAAGGGGATTAAATAGAGCTATTTAAAACATTTTGCAAAAGAATAATTGTAATATTTTATTTAATAGTTTTTCACGCTATCAAATAAAACATTATATTATGATTAAGCACAAGTAGCAAAGAGTGCAGCAATATAGATCATATAGTTGATACAATCATTCAAAAATATATCCTATAAATTTCTGGTGAAGAACATAATTACATGGTATCTAATCCATGAGAACTACCACGGAACTATTCAGCAATCACTCAGCTCCTGCTAGAGAGAGGGGCATCATCATCTGGACTTGGCCCTATTCACACCAACAGCAGGTGATCATAGCAAGGAGAAAATACAAGGAAAAACAAACATGAATGATAAGGGTGAGCAAACTGAGATTTGAGAGAAAAACGTACAATTCATATTGCAAACATCAATCACAAACATATTGCAGTTATACATAAAATTCTAGACTTGATATCTGGATTGTGTAAACGACATTGGAGCTCTTGGTGGCTTGCACCTGTGAAGGTTCCCAAACTCTGCAGAGTTTGGACACAAGGGGCTATCACCCAACCTCTCACAGGGTAAGTTCCCTTTGCGTCTAAGGCTATACCGAGTCCCAAGAATCACTTGTCCAGGCGAAAATACCAGTTTTCAAGCCTGTTCTTACATGCAAGAGTTTAGATTCATCACAAACTCATCAACACACAGTAATTACGCAATTCAATCATCAATTCAATACTTAAGCATACAATTCAGACTTATCAAGATAGATTCTAAATGGTTTGAGTAAAAGTTAGCTAACTCCCCTTACCTTTGGAATTTCCACTAGAATTGACTCTTCAACCAAAGAGAATACCTTAAACTCCCAACCTAAGGCACTGAATTACTATTGCAAATGGTGAGAACAGATTCTACCACAACCCAGAATGCTGGAATTACTTAGAATTTGAAAATCAGAATATGAGGGGGGAATACAAGTTGACTTACGCGTAGGAAAGGAAGACTCAGCTTGGGGAAGTGGTTCTGATCTTGCTTCAGCCCTAAATTCTGCAATAGGGAAGAGGATTAGACCTACTGCAGAAATTCTTTGGGTGAATTTGGTAGAGAGAAGGCATAGAAAGAGTAGGGGAATGAGAGGGTATTAGAGAGAGAGTGAGTTTTGTTTCTGGTGAAGTGGTGGCAGAGGAGGTTCTCACAATAATGACGACATTTCAAAAGGGTTTTTATAAAAGAGAAATTTTTGTGATGTTTTAGTTGAAGACAAATAACAATAGAGAAGGTTCATTATATTCGATATTATCTCCATATTAAAATATCTGTCTACCATTCTTATTCTTTAATAGGATATTAAATTTTGTGTCCCATATTTATCTAATATTTATTAACATTTTAATATAGAAAATGAAAAATGATATTATAAAAAATTTAATATCAGAAACATAATATTTTCTTTTCTTCAATGCTTAAAAAAATTATAATTATGGAAATTTTAAATAAAATATTAAATAAATTAAAGTTTTCGAAAATATTTTCTTAATTCTTTCATGTCACCATGCTTAAAAAAATTATTGTTATAGAAATTTTAAATAAAATATTAAATAAACTAAATCTCTCTAAAATATTTTCTTAATTCTTTCTCGTTATTCTCTCTGGATCTATGACTATATGTTTCTTTTGTTCAAAAATTGAAGTATGTTATTAAAGTTTTAACAAAAAGTGTTATAACTCTGATTAGAATCTTAAATAGAATGAATTCATCTTTTATTATCTTTTTAGAAAGATCTGTTGCATGTAAGGGTTACGAGTCTTACATGCAAGGTTTAAGAGCTGAAGGTGAATTTGTGTATATTGTTTGTAATTTTTGATGTGTATATTGTTACGGTGAGTTTAATTGATGTTTTTTATTCTCCTTAATAAATGAAAATTAATATTAGTGGGACTCACGGATTATAACAGGATTGCCCAATTCGTTTTATTTAAGGTTTATTTTGAATTAAATCATAATATTTTTGAACTATAGGAAGATATTGAATTGTCTAGATAAGCAAATTAGATAACAGGTTATGGTTATTAAGATCTGAGCATCAGTATGGTGTTGAGCGGTATTTCAAAATTGTTAAGCGTCTTTAAAAAGTGGAGTTAGATCAGTGGTCTATGGCATCAGATGCCAACTAGGGACCATTGTGAACTAAAATCATGGATCTTAAAGGGTTTATGGCGCTGGGTTCCCATAGACATGATGAAGGATTGATTCCAACCAACGACGGATACACATGTTTAAGAAGATTAAGCATGTTTAGAAAAGAAGTTCACTAATCCTTCATCCATGTTTATTGTTTTTATTATGTTTGAAGTTTTCTAAGTTGACTTAGTTGAACTAACATTAGTTGATTTGTTGACCTTTGACTAGATTTGACTTGTTGACTAGAGTTGACTTGATTTAAGCCATCATGCTAATCTTTATTTATGTGTTTTGTAGGTTTAAGTAAGATTAGTTATGGTGGGTGATGTGGCACAACCTTAGTGGAGAAGTGGAGATGAGATGGAGCATAGGTGGAAGAAAGAGAAAAGGCAAAAAACATAAAGTAAAAAGTATAAAGCAAGTGTACTTATGTACCTTTGGTCTCTTTTGTTTTTAGCACTCTTTGACCACTTTTGGAGACATATGAGACACCTTCTTAGTCTCCTTTAGTGCTAGAACGAAATTAGCCTTGCACACACCATAGTTAACTCTTTTGTCTCTCATTTTGTAACCTTATTTGACCTAGTTTCTAGAAGCTAGGGTTAGGTTTTTGTAGAGACATTCTTAGGTATCTTTTATTTGCATAGAGGCCCCTAAACTCTTCTATATAAAGGGTGCTACTAGACATGTAAAAGGGTAGAACATTTTGAAGTAAAAAACACTCTTGTGTCTCAACCATTTGTGAGAGTTTCCTCCCTAGGGAGTGAATACTTTTAAGCCTTATCTTGCATAGCAAGTGGCGACACATATCCACTCATCTTCAAGGTTGCCATGGTTTCTAGCTTAGCCTTGTAGTGGCGTGCTTCTCACATTTTTACCATTTCTTTCCTTTTCATTTTATGTTTTCTTCTTCCTTTAATTGTTCTTGGTTTTCTATGGTTTATGTGCTTTCCATTTCGTTTTTGTTTTGAATCAATTTATCATCTTCTTCTCTTGAGCTTTGTGAAAGAAACCTTCACATCTAGATAGCTTGCTATCTTAATGTCCAATGGGGATTTCACTTAGCTTTCTTAATCAACTCACATCATATTCAACAATCTTAAAAGAAAACAACATAATCCTTCAACAAGACATCGTTGGGAACTCCACAATTAGTGGTGGGCGTCAAATGCATGACGTTAGGCTCCATATGAAATTAAATTTTGGGGAGCTCTAGGGCTCAGGCATTAAGCACCAGGTCTATTTCGTTGGGAGCTATATGAGGGCGTTGAACGCTGATTTGTTTTCACTGGGCACAAATTAGAACTTGAGTCCTATAAAGTTTCTGGATGACTTTCGATGGGTGAGATAGGTTAATGTTGGGTGTTAATAGTTGTATTTGTTTAATTATCATGCTTTAGAATTTATAATTATGCATGTGTTGATTATTAAGGATTTAATATGATATGTATGATTGTTTGGTGTGTGGATGACGGGAGTGTAGTGGTTTCCAAGAGGAAGTACTGCATTGATTTTTAGTTTAAAATGTATTGAATGATGATTATGTAAAAAAAAATTATTTTAACTCTACTAGTATCCTACTCACATAGAATAATATGTCTAGTTATGGGAGTCAATAAAGGTTCATACAGTGATATTTAGTGTAAAAGAGTATCATTCTTATGAGCTACAGTGAATTAACCTTGCATGGTGATGAAGACACAAATCTTGATATATTGTTGGTTGAGTAGAGTCTGCGTAATATGGTTAAAAATCTAGTAAGTGTTCACATGCAAGGTCATTTCAAAGGTTTGGGAGACCTAAAAGAAACTTAAAAATGAAGCTTTTTATTTAAAATTTATTTTGAATCTTTTCTTATGCAAATTTATCTATTAAATTGTCGTAATTATTTTTATTTAACTATCATATTGTTCTCTGATTCTAATTCGTGTTCATCGCTTATTTCATTAGAGATTTCATCTTTATTATCCACGAAAAGCCATAACCTAGTTAATAGTTATACAATTTAATCCAAGCAAAATTTTAGTTTTTCATCAAAATCTATACAGAAAAACTCTTGAAACCCATAAATAAAAAAAATACCGAAAAATAAAATTGGGCAAAAGATAAGTTTTTCTAACTCTAATACAAAATTTAAAAATAACATAGAAATAACATCAACACAAATAGAAAGAAAGATCGTTACTAAAAAAGGATAAAAAGAATGGTACATAAAAACACCATGAGATTCAAGGAATAAAATATGTCAATCCTTAAAAGAATAATTGTAGAATATAAGAAAACAATAGAGACAAAGAGTGAAACGAGTACACGAGAAGTCACGAAGATAAAAATCAAAATTGATTATAACAGAATGAAAATAACTATTTTTTTTACTAAACAAAATTATAATTTATTGAAAAAGGATTTTAACTTATTAAATAATATTTTTTAATACTAATAAAAAAACACGGATATTAAGACTTTTTTAGAATTTTTCTTAAATATAATTTTATAATTAATTTAATAGAGATATATTAGTATTATAAAATATTTTTTTGAGTCTTTTTTTCTTAAATATAATTTTATAATTAATTTAATAGAAAGAATATTAGTACTAAAAAACTTGAGGTCGTTATTTAGGCTTAAAACAAGTGTTTTATCTGTTTCACCCTTGAGTATGACATGTGTAAAATATTAAGGTATGTTCACTTATGAAGATTGATTTTGAAGAGAGGAAAATGATGGATTTGACTAGATTAGATGAAGTTTGTATTGTTCTTTTTAAGGGATTTGTAGGTGAAAGTGAATGAATCTAAAAAATAAAGTTTGTGAATGTTCCTGAATGATTTGATTGATGTGATAAGTTTAATTGAAAAACAAAATCAAAATTAACAAATTGGCCTTGATGTTGAAATTAATCTAAAATTATATTTAGATGAGTTAGATTTATTTTATAAAACAATATTCAAATAAATAAATTAAAAAATATACATTTTTTTAATAATAAAATAAATCTAACTCATCTAAATATAATCTAAATCATAATAAAGTATAATTTATATTTTAACATTTTCAGTTATTTAAATCATGATATTTTTTAAATTAAATTTTTAAAATATTTTTATCTTGAAGATCTTTTGTTCATTAAAATTATATAATTTTTTTATTTTGATTTAAAATTTATGTTAACTTTAATTTATATTTTAAAATTATTTTTAAATCAATATACATTTTAAAAATTATTTTCTAAACATATTATTAATATATTAATATATGTAAATAAATTATTTTATTACGCTAATTAAAATGCATTTTTTTAGTCAGTTTTACCTTCTTCTTTTCTTTCAATTAAAATAAATTAACATTATATTCTTTTCCTTTTTTTTTAATAAAATATCACATGTACTCCTGTTTTAAGTTTAAATAAATAAATAAGCAAATGTAAACGATGGAATTGATGTATATCTACTCCACAAGTACGTGTCCCTTACGTATCAATCTTGCTTCATCAAATCACACGCTTCCCAACAATTCTGGATTTGATTCTATGCTACATCACCACACTCCCACATTTTCAATTCTTCTATATACATTTTTGAGTTTTGACACTTATTTTTGTTATTTTCTTCTAATTATGATTCTCTACTTATTATCAAGTAAATCGTAGTGTATTTTTTTAATATTACTTTTAGTCGCAATAAATTTTAAAGAGATAAATTAGGTTGCGTCCCTGAAATGCCTAAAATATTAAATATATCTCTTTAGAAAAAAAAAAGAAAAAAGAGTGTTACTTTCGTCTGGCAATTTTCACATTTTTTAGGTTTACATTTATGTAACATTTAAAGATATTGTTTTAGATTTTCGTAATAATAGTGACATTTAATTTAAGTGCATGGTAGTTTATATATATATATATATATATATATATATATATATATATATATATATATATATATATTAAAAAATCACTGTTAATTATAAATTTTACAAGTTAATGTCATCGTATAACACTTTTATATAAGTATATATTTTACTATAGACTTAGAATAGACTTAAAGAGAGAATTTGTAAAAACCATCTAAGTTTCTAAAATATAAGTTGAAAGTATATAATATATGTAACATTCCAGCTTTTTATAAACAAATATCAATTAACAAATACTTGTTATAAAAAAATATCGATAGCGTTGGTAATTGAAAATATACTAGGGTTCATAGCCGAATAGGATTTTCTTTCGAAATGCATTCAAAATAAAGTCATAAATATTTTGATTTCTAACTATAAAATTAAATATAACTTTTCAACAGGATAAACTTCTAATTTAAAATGCACTTATTTTGTTTCTCCAGCTTCTTGTTCCAGTTTGCTCATTATTCTAACTCTTGAATTATTATCTTCATCAACTTTTATTTTTACTCTGCATATATAAAATATACATCATCATCGTATAAGAAGAAAAAAAATAAAATAAAAGAGACACAAAATTGTAAGGGTAAATTAATTTCATAAACTCAAATAGAAAGAAATTATATTTTATTACAAAAGTTATTCATTTAAAACTTTGAAATAGAATAAAATTTGTAAAAAAAAAATTATAATAAAAAATTATCAAAACAAATCTTTGATAAAAATCATGTAACGTCCCATTTAATTTAAAATAGCAATTAAAGGAAACGCCACACATAAGATAGTACAACAACGCAGTTCTGGGGTTCTTAACACCACCTCTACAAAATTAGGCACACCACGATGCCAACCAAAACAGGATAACGATTTGACTAAAAGTTTACAAATCTAAGAACAGCGAAATACAGGGGCCATAGCCCTAAAGAAAAGTCCAAAGGAAGCTATAGTCCAATCCACGCGGACTAGGCAACGGAATCTCCATTTCCTTGCTGGCCACGAGAATCTCGTCCATCTGCTCCCATCAATCAAATTGATGATCATCGCAAAAGAAAAAGCCACACCACAGAACATACAACAAACAACAGAAAGGGTAAGCTAGAGCCAATAACATATTCATCATACAGTCAATTATATTTTCACCATCCCATACTCATACAACAACCAAGCATATCATGACTCTTCATTCAATACACTACGACTCGACTCGACTCATCCAGATACGTATAACCTGGTCGGATTCAGCGGATGCTTGCACTTGTGATGGATACATTTGCTCACCCCTGAGCTATGTGTTACAAGTGTTACGATGAATCAAATTTTCCTCATCATAAGGTTAGCCCTAAATGAATTTCGGGCCTCCTGCTACTCTCACCACAGGAGTTAGTCCACTCTAAGTGAGACTGACTGACTCCTTAAAGTGTCAGGATGCAACCTTAACTTGAATCCTTACCTAGTTATACAGATGGGGCACCACCATGGACACCCACTAACAGGGGCCATGGGATTACGTCCCGACCACTGAAGCGCGACCCCGGAGGTCTCACCTAAGACCCCAAGGAATTTACACGTTGACGCATACCAACATTCATAAATCATCAAAAGGGAACACTAAATCATATTTAAAATTCCATACCAACCCCTGAGATTAATTCCTCATACGCATCACATTCTGAATCCATACATCGGATCATCATCACCCCATGAGTCTAGGGCCTCCTCTCATATCAATACCATGTTCCTTTAGTTCCAAACCACTCATTCATTTCACATGCCAAGATCATACCCAAACGCAATTCATTAATCATGCCAAGCATACATAACATTCCATTATATACATGTTTCTCATCATACCATTCATTTCCAAACCAATACTAACCATCCAGGAACAACCGAACATCCAAATAGCACACTGTCTCGCCCAGCCCCTCGCTCAGGGCTGAAGGGTCTCGCTCAGGCGAGACGTGCTCGCTCAGGCGAGTCCCTCTTCGCCTAGGCGAGGGCTCAAGAAAGGGGCAGGAGCACACGCGGGATCTCACTTAGGCGAGACCCCTCTCGCCTGGGCGAGGTACTCACTCGCTCAAAAGTCGAGCTGGTCGCCTGGGCGACCTTTCACGCAAAAATGATCCAGGCGAGTCCCTGTTCATCTCGCCTAGGCGAGACTGGCTCGCTTGGGCGAGAGTAACAGGCTTCGCCACTGTTCTTCTGCAACAGTCGTTCTCACCACACCAAAACAACATACCAAACGCATTTTAAGCACACAGAGCCTCAAATCAGTCAAAGACCCTCAGTACAACAGTGAAACAGCAGTAAAAAAAATGAAATACACGAGTGGGTTCTAGCTTCCCTACCTGGAACAAGCTAGTTTAAAGTGTCCCGACACCGAACAGCGGAGTACCACAGCTTTAGGAGGAGATCACAGAGCTGGAAAAACGAACAGGGAGTGTTTACTACTGAAGCTCTAACACTACACACGACAAATAGGACCAGAGAATTATAGGAGCATGGATTGGAAACACTTACGTGGGTCAAGAACGGAGTTAAGCGAAATGTGAACGGAAGGTGCGCTCTGGAACCCTAGCAGAGACGGCAGCAGCTCTAAGAGAAGGGAATATGTTTTTACGAAAGTGAGCTCAGATTAGGGTTTTGGGCGCTTTAGGTTAGAAAAATGAATTGGGCTAGCTCTCCTTAAGCCCAAGGAGTGGACAATCCATAAAATAAACCAAACGGAGAATAACTGGGCCTTACAAATCACTTCTTAACTTAGTCTTTCTCATTTTTCCATTTAAATAAATCAATTGCTTCAACCTAACAACTCATTCAACAATATCATTTCATTATATGAACCAATCCAAGAATGCGTATACTTCACATACATTGAATCAAATACCAGGTATCAGTCCACATATCTCAGTCTAATGGCTTAAACAACCATAAATCCAAAACATTTCAAATAACTAGATAAATCTAAAATCTACTTCCACAAGACTAGTATATTGAATAGACTCGTGAGACTTTGCACCTATTATGCTTGCTACCAAATCTTCCATTGATGTCCCAACACTTAGGACCAATGTCCCCAAACCAAGCCATGACAGGGCAACCCCCATAATGCGGGTTGAAAAGTTTGGTCCGTCCCGCATAAGTTATGTTCCAACTTGCTTTTGTTTTTGTTTTTTTTTTTTTGTTTTTAAATCATATGATAAAGCTTTAAATGTTCACCAAATTGAAAAACTTTCACAAGATTAAGCAAAGACTTTAGGGAGTGGATGATAAATTGATAATTCAACATTTCCATCATATTCATATTCATACTTTAACATATACCATGTATTCTTCAAATTTTAGCACATCCCAGAATACATACACTTGTGTTTACCACTCATACAAGAATTTGGTACATTTATGTAGAAGTTTAGAAGAAAAGTAACCAATATACACAAGTGCAAGTCTTTTTTATGCAGGTCGCAGCCTGAGCAAGCTACGGATTATGCGGGTTGGATTTTTGCAGGCTAGCAAGCTCAATATCTCAGCGTGCCTGCATTTTTTTTTTTGCAAACCTGCAAGTTGATCCAACGAACTAAATCCATATTGTCATCCTTTTTATCATTACCATAGTCAAGTGAAAAAAAAAAACACTCATAAAAATAAAAAAATAGAACTATTATAATATAAGATAAAATTTATATCAAAACAATATTGAAATTATATATTTATATTAATGAAATTAATAATTCAAGCAAAACTATTTTTAATAAGATAAATATTCCTCTTAACATATCGTTATGACTTCTTCAAACATCTCTATTAGAAAATTATCAGAATAACATATTAAATAAGAAGTGAAAAATGTATTTTTTTTAACAATAATATTTGTTTCATGATTTTAGTCTTGGATTTTGTTAGTAAATTGTTATATTTTTTAAAATATTGAATTCAAGGTATGTTTTATTTATTTACTTATAATAAACCTCGACATAACACTTTCTTATCAAAATATGGTGAACAAATTTAATGAAATGAATATAAAAAAAAGAAAATAAACTTTAAAAAAATGAATATGTAATAAAAATTATGAAATTTCTAAATCTGTAAGGAAAAATCACAAAAAAAGACAAAAACATACATTGAATATTAGATAAAAGCCAAATTACAATTTGGTATAATAAATTTATAATAATATGTGAAAATAATTATGACTTTTTTTGTTGCTTCCAAACTGGATAAATAAACGGAAGTATGAAGTGATCAAATCAAATCTCTTCTTTGAATCTCACCATTCTTCCTTTCTCTGCGAATTCGATTTACTTTCCAAATCACGAAACTCAAAAATGGAGAAAGCGATCAACAGACAGAAGATTTTGCTTCATCATCTCAACCCTTCATCATCCACCCACGCCAATGAATCATCCTCTCTCTCTGTTAGTTTCTTTCATTCCCTTTTTCTGTCTTCACTTTCTTACCACTAACATGGCGTTTTCGTCGTTACCCTTTTCGTTTAATCTTTTGATGCTTGTTTGGCTTTTGGAAAAACCGTCCCTTTCGCTAACTTTGCCATGATCAGCTCCCTTGATTGGTTATTAGCTCAAAATATTTGCATATTCATTTCATAGGTTGTTTGACATGTGTGTTGATTACCCTTTTGTTAATTCTGTGACAATTTGTTCTCTTCTTTGATTGTTAGCTCAGAATTTTATAAAAGTTTTGATCTTGTATCTTGTTTTCTCTTGATTGATTATTACCCTCAGAATTGTGAAGAAATATTTTTTCGTGGATGTATTTTGTGATTTTGTAGGCTGCTAGAGTGCGGGTCTTGGAAGAAGGAAAAACATGACTCTTTTTTCTACATATAGTTTCCTTGATTGATTGTTAGGATTTTGTTATTTATAAAAGAGTAATATGTATATGGACGTGTTCATGTACTGAACGTGCTTATATTTGTTCAATAGGTTGTTTCACTTGTTTTGAAATGGAACGTGTTCATGTTTCCCTTTTGACATTTAAATCCGATTTTTTTTTTCTTGATTAATTGTTTGCTAAGAATTCTTTCTAAGTTTTGATCTTGTATATATTTATGATTTTATATGCCCGACAGGGCGTTTGAGAAATTGTGCACATATGATTCTTATGCTACACATGGTTTCCTTGATGGATTGTTAGGCGTTTGTTGTATATTTTTATCACAAAACAATTTGTATATTGATGCTTTTATTTGCTGTCAGTTGATTGTTTCTTTGTTGAACTCTTGATCACCAGGCTTCAGCATGTGCGGCGGGGGATAGTGCTGCTTATCACAGGACATCTACATTTGGGGACGATGTTGTGATCGTGGCGTAAGTTGTGCTCTTACTCAATTGAAATATGTCATGTTAAACAAGTTTTATTTATCTAATGACAGTTTACAGCTGTGAATTATGAGGATTTGTTTTTGATGGATCTTTATCTTTTACCCAAAATTATGTATTTCCAATTCTGCAGTGCTTATCGAACTGCTCTTTGCAAATCTAAGCGTGGTGGTTTCAAAGACACTCATGCTGATGATCTACTGGCTCCTGTTTTAAAGGTTTCAGTTCTTTGCTTTTGATTTTTAGTTTTTGTGCATTTTCAATTTTGGATGAGTTCTAATAAATAACTGCTTTTCTTAAGCTGTGTTGATTTGTGCAAAGGTATTTGTAACTCTAGTTTATAGTTTACTGTATTAAATGTAACTTTCTATTCTATAACTCTACATGAACATGGGTTTTCATCATAGGCTGTAATTGAGAGAACCAATGTCAACCCAAGTGAAGTTGGGGATATTGTTGTGGGTTCTGTATTGGCTCCTGGATCTCAAAGAGCTAGTGAATGCCGAATGGCTGCATTTTATGCTGGTTTTCCTGGTATGTGTACATATTCCGTGCTTGTGAACCTGATATGTGACTCTGATTTGTTATTGATAGTACATGTGATTTTATTTCCATCCAGAAACTGTACCTGTTAGGACTGTTAATAGGCAATGTTCGTCTGGACTCCAGGCTGTTGCTGATGTAGCTGCTGCTATAAGGGCTGGATTCTATGACATTGGTAAAGGATGCACCATTTTTCTTTGTTGTTCTTCTTGTGATTGTTAATGATTTTTAGCGTCTTATGTTATCTTTACTTATTTTGTTTAGGCATTGGTGCTGGTTTGGAATCTATGACAGCGAATCCAATGGCATGGGAAGGATCAGTTAATCCTAAAGTATTTTTCCCTCTTTTCATCTCTCCATCTCCTCGGCTTTATTATATAATCTTAATTTTTATTTTAGGAAATAAAACTTCTAACATGGCTGCAAGGTTATGATATTTTCTTTGGTGTTGTGACAGGTAAAAATGTTTGAGCAAGCTCAAAACTGTCTTCTTCCAATGGGTATTACCTCTGAAAATGTTGCAAATCGCTTTGGTGTTTCAAGGAAGGAACAAGATCTGGCTGCAGTAAGTTGGATATATGTTTTCTTAATTTAAGATTTCGTATTTTATAATTTAATGACTTTGAACTGAAGCTTCTTAACAATTATGTTGTTTATGTTGTTAGGTTGAGTCTCATAGACGAGCTGCTGCAGCTACTGCTTCTGGTAGATTTAAAGATGAAATTATCCCAGTTTCCACCAAGGTATTGCCGTTACAGGGTATATTGAATCTTTCTTTGGCGTCTTGGGTGCTGAATATAACCTTTTTTTTTTTTTTCTAACAGATTGTGGACCCTAAATCTGGTGAGGAGAAACCTGTCACCATTTCTGTTGATGATGGAATTCGACCTGGGACAACAGTATCTGATCTAGGGAGGCTCAAACCTGTCTTCAAGAAAGATGGAACCACTACTGCTGGTATAAGATCAAAAAAACCTGATTCATTTCCCCAAATCCCTTCTAATTGATGTTCTAAGTTTAATCATGTGATACCTGTGCTTTAGGTAATTCTAGCCAGGTGAGTGATGGAGCTGGAGCTGTTCTGCTTATGAAAAGAAGTATTGCACAGCAAAAGGGCCTACCCATTCTTGGTGTATTCAGGTACATAGTCTGTGCCATATTAGCTTTAGTCAATGGAAATATTTATATATCCAGTGCATATTGAAATGTCAATGCTCTAGATTAAAGTTTGAATTAAGTTTTTAAAAAATTGAGAAAAAATATATTTTGGAATTATTAAATTAGTGCTCAGCTGCAGAATGATGCACTTTTTCTCTGTTTTGGCCAAACAACACACATTTATACTTATCTGGTTTAGTAAATGGTATATCTAGTTCCTTATGCTAGGTGTATATTTGACTATCAAATCCTACTAGATTAGTACCAATTTTCTTGCCAACTATACCAGCAACATTTTGGCACACGTTTTCACGTAGAGTGCTTTATTCACCAAAAGCATAATTGCACAGAACTCAAAATACATTCAAAAAATAAGTACTGACAAATTCCTGTTTTGTCATGTTTCTTATACAAGTGCACCCCTTAGTAAAATAGAAAGGAACTTTCATTCACTATAATCCCTAAATACAAGATTCATACAATATTATCTAGGAAGAGAACAATTTTTGAACAAACCTGTCAAGCATTTCTTTTAGAAACTGGAACTTCATATTTATATATATTTATCTTTCTTGTAATGAATTGTTCCATTCTAAAATCATAAACTATATTATCAATGTGCTTAAAATTTGAAATTGAATAATTGATAAGATAGAAATGTGAACATTATTTATTGGCTGTCATCCAGGACTTTCTCAGCAGTTGGTGTTGATCCTGCAATCATGGGTGTGGGCCCTGCTGCTGCAATTCCTGTTGCTGTTAAGGCTGCAGGTCTAGAGCTTGATGATATTGATCTTTTTGAAATAAATGAGGTACTTGACCAATGTGTTTGTGTTACATTTTCCGTTTTCTCTGTCTGAATTTACATATACTAACTTCAATAATTTGTTTGTGTTAAGGCATTTGCTTCCCAGTTCGTGTATTGCCGAAACAAGCTAGGACTTGATCCAGAAAAGATCAATGTTAATGGAGGTGCAATGGCAATTGGGCATCCTCTAGGTGCAACAGGTGTATATCACAACTTTTTATCTTACATTCCAAATGCAACAACACCACTGTTATCTATACACCATACTCCAATCCCTTGTTGGATAAGTCAAAAGTTATAACTTATAGTGATACAGCCTAATTCTTTTTATTCAAGAGTATAGCAGTTCATGTAAGTTCTTTGTAATTTTCATACATTCCTAATTTAATTTCAGAAAACTACTTAAGATTTAAGATTCTTACATATTAACATACATAAATCACAAAAAATATACTAACTTTGATTCATGAGAGATCCAATGAGAGTATGTTTTTCAATTCCTCGGTTATCCAATCTCCGTTTCAAATCTATCTCTTTGTCTTATTTTCTTCTGTTCTGGACAACTGATGTTACTTGTAAAATTTCTGTAGGATTTTTGTCACGTTCACTTGCTAAATTCGAATAATACATGACATTTTGTTTTTCAATTTTTTTTGTAGGTGCTCGATGTGTTGCTACACTGTTGCATGAAATGAAGAAACGTGGCAGGGACTGTCGATTTGGGGTTATATCTATGTGCATAGGTACACTCACTTTCTCACTGTATGTTTTGGCTTGTGCTTAATAAACATGTTGCAGAAAATGATGGGTTGTCTGGTGTGAGCAGGTACTGGAATGGGAGCAGCTGCTGTTTTTGAGAGTGGTGATTGTGCTGATGAACTATGCAATGCCCGGAAAGTGGATAATCTTCTTCTATCCAAGGATGCTCGCTAGAAATACCTTCCTCCTACTTACTAATCAAATAAAAATTACAATAAGGCTTTCTCCTATGCTAGTGGAAATATCAACCACTGTTCAACAATTTTAAACTTTTCTATTCATAAACCAGAATTGTTTTGTTATGTGTTTTGTTTAATTATACACACTTATATATTTTTTTTTTCTCTCCTCACACAAGTTATTACATCTTTTACTCTCTCTTCTCTCCCCAATTAGAATGAACAATAATAAACAAGTGGATTCCGTGTTTTCCCTGTTTAGAAAAGATGCAATGCAGAAGACCGAAACATGTCACACTACAAATGAAACTATTTGAGATCTTACATAAGCTCGAAATGGTTAATGTGTCAAACGCCATTGTTTCATTTTCATAAAATATGATCCTGTGATATGTTTGGATC
The DNA here is from genome assembly GCF_037176805.1 of Vigna unguiculata. Classification (NCBI taxonomy): domain Eukaryota; kingdom Viridiplantae; phylum Streptophyta; class Magnoliopsida; order Fabales; family Fabaceae; genus Vigna; species Vigna unguiculata. The sequence continues at coordinate 5,494,969 of NC_140798.1, forward strand.
TGCAAGTGAAGACCCGTTCCCCATCTTCAAATATAACAAGAAATTTTTTTATAATTATACTCTTCGGTTTCTCCAATGCAAATTCACGTGAAAATATTCTTCAGCGTTACTTTGCTGTTACGTGATAATTGAATGTATTATAGGTGATTAGATGTTAATTATATATTATGAGTAATAAGTACGTATAATATTGATTATAACATAATTACATTTAAGGTTAAAATATTTCGTTGGTCTTCGTTTTTGTCGCAGAATTTTAATTTGGTAATCGTATTTTTATTAGTCTCAATTAGGTCCTCATTTTTGTAAATTAGTATCAATTAGATTGACAATAATTTGACAATAATTTGATATTTATACAATAATTTGACACGTGTCACCATATAAGATTGACACGTGACACACTGCAAACCTGACACGTGGCATAAATATTTAAAAAATAATAATTTTTTTTAAAAAAATAAATTTTAAAAAGATTAAAAAAAATTCAAAAAAAAAATTCAAAAAAAAAAATTCAAAAAAACGAGAAGCTGACACGTGGCACCTACTTAACGGTGTTAGTTCTTTGCTAACGGAAATGACCTAATTGATACTAGTTTATAAAAATGAGGACCTAATTGAGATTAATAAAAATACGAGGACCAACAGAGTATTTTAATCTACATTTAAATATATAATGTAAATCCGGTTATAAACATACAAAGCATTAGGTACTCAAATCATGTGAGTCTAGACATAAGGGGTTATTAATCAACCACACCTCGGGTTAATTTCATGATCATCTAAAAGTCATTATCTTGCCAAAGACTAGGACTTTTTGTCACTTTCACCACATAAATCATTCTACTTTATATGAGTGTGAATGATTATTAGAGTTCAAGTTACCTTCCTTTATTTAGACATCTCCTATATCAAGGTATACATAATCCATACCATCACCAAGAGTTTTCCATGAAACTCTTTTACCAACAACATTTCACATGTCATCTCAAGCATTATAGTCTCATGTCAATACATAGCCAACCAACCAAGTCATGTCTCATTTCATACCAACACATCCATTTCAGTCTCATTAAAGCATACAAAATTGGCATGGTCATATACTTCGAGCATGAAAGGTAAATAAAACAATCATAAAGCAATTTCAGCCAATACAATGTTTCCTGCACGAATCTCGCCCAAGCTAGAGGTTCTCGCTCATGCTAGAGAGACTCTCTCGTTCAAGAGAACCCATTTCGCCTAGGCGAGAGCTCGAACAGTGAACACTATAGGTTTCTGCGGGTTCTTGCTTAAGCGAGACCTTCTCGCCTGAGCGAGATAATTCGTCGCTCAAAATGGAGGCTCGTCGCATGGGCAAGAGTTCAAGCAGAAACCAGGTGAGCTTCTACTATTCTCGCATAGGTGAGATATGCTCGCTTGGGCGAAAATACCAGTTCTCTCCACTGTTCACGCATGCAACAAACAAACATTCAAAGCTAAACAACATTTTAACATTTTCCAGGCAACCACAACAACAAACAAGCCAAATAAACATGAAACCAAACCAAGATAAGTAGAATATTGTATAAAAACGTGTAAACTCTAGCTTCTCTTACCTGGAAAAGGAAACCATAGTGGAAGAGAGTTCTAATAGGAGCTCACCACAGTGAACGACAACTTAAGAAGCTGAAACAAAGACAAGTGTACAAGAAAAGAAGGCTATTAGGACGACCCAAAACTGAACCAACACTACCAAACAGAAAAGGGAGGGAAAACACAAGGTTCAGGTGTTTAACTTACGTTGAAGGAGCTTTCGACTAGCTTCGAGGAAAGTTTCGCAGTTGCCCTAGCACAACTTCTGCTTCACAAGAGAACAAGAGTGAGAACGTTTTAGTGAGAGAGGGAAGAAGAGGGAATGACCGAGTGGAATCAGAACTGAGGGGTTTTTCTTGCCTTTGGAAAAAGGCTGGTGGGCTAACCTTGGGCCCTCCCTTACTCACTAGAGTTAGGCCCATTAAGCTTAAGACAAAAAAATGGCTCCTACAGATTATAATACTAATAATAATATATTTGGTTACATCTTAGAAATCATTTCCAAAAATATGCTGCAAACTAAAAAGCAAAAATGAATTCTTACAAAGAAAGTGAAAGTTTGTTAGTGTTATAATCATAATAACTTTGAAGCATGTGCCTTCACTTGTGTTTGTTCATGATTTCATGGGATAGATGGAGAAGGTTTTCAGTAGGGGTGGGTAAAAAATTTAATTTTCTTGTCCGATCCATTTTTGCTCTCATTCAATCCATTTAAAATCCATTTTATTAAAAATTCAATTCATTTAAAATCCATTTTAATGGATTTGGATTTCACTCTAATCCACATTTTATATATTTCATGGATTGAATATTCATTCTCTAAATCAAGATTTTCAAATATGGATAATCCAAAAAATTCAATCCAAATTTTCAATTTAATTTTTTAGCTGGATTAGGCTAAAGTTTGAGATGGACAAGGCTAAATCAGACTCAAACGGGTCGTGCTCGACGGGCAGGCCCGACTATCCTAAAGGGTCGAGCGGACCCGACAAACAAAATAGGTTAGACGGGCACGACGACTCGGATGAGTTGATAGACTAGACAACCTGAATGGGTCGGGCGGGCATAAAGACACGAACGAGCTCGACAGGCCCGATGACCCGAACAAGTCAATCGGGCCCGATGACCCAAACGAGTTGATGGGTCCGATGACCCGAACAATTCGATTGTGTCCGATGACCCGAATGAGTCAATTGGGCCCGAAGACCCGGACAGGTTGGGCCGACCTTGATGGGGTCGGGCGGGCCCGATAACTCGGACAAGCTGAGTCGGCCCGACGACTGGATGGGCCATACCAGACGACTTGTACGGACCGGGCAGGCCCGACAACCCTAAATGGTCAAGTGGGCCTGACGATCGACCATCTGAGATTGGGCTGACACGACAACTTGACCGTGTTGGGTCGACACGACGAGTCAGATAGACTATGTTGTCCCAACGACCTAAGCGGGTCGGCTTGGCCTAGCCTGAAGACCTAGACGGGTCCTAGACCTTTCGACCATAAGCCAACGACGAAAAGTATAATAATATATTTTAATAAATAATATATCTTCATGTTTAAGAAGAAAGCCCATGGGTAGGTCTTGAACCATATAACTTTTATGTGGTTTTTGGCCTTGTGGGCTTTTTTAATGGGGAACTTTTTGCATGGTGGACTTTTTTGGCCCTAAGCCACGTGGGCTAAGGCCTAGTCCTGTGGATTTGAACAAATTGACAACTCTAGCCAAATTGTATCGTGTCGGCCTTAAGGACACAAGTTTTATAAAATTCAATTTAAATTTCTTTTATAACAAATGAATTCTGGATTTTGAACTTGATCCAAATATTTGGACCAGATTTAAATCTTGATCCAAATATTTGGATCTGGATTTAAAAGAAAAATCAAAACTAGTTTTACTGAAAAAATAGATTTGGATAAAAAATCTGATCAAATTATTTGAATCTAAAATAAATATAGATTGGATCATTAAAAATCAAATCAATGATTATTCCTAGTTTTCAATAACAAGTTTTTGAACTAAATCCTCTTAGAACCACAAATTTTAAAATTTTAGAAATTTATAAATGGTTAAAACTTGAATTATTTTAATTTTAATTTATTTCATTTTAAAATATTTTGTATAAACAAATCAATTTCAAAACTTATTTTAGATAAGAAAATTTAATTTGTACTGTATATGCTTTTAGAAATATATATTTAAAAGAAAAATGTAATATCAAACGTAATGAAAATAAATATTACTAAGCTCTAAAATTTTTTATAGTTAAAAATTAATACAATATAATATCTAACCATTTTAAACATAAACATGTTGTCTTTTAGATAATAATAGAGGAGAAAGAAAAATGAGATAAAGAAAGAAAGAATAGAGGTGAAGGAAAGGCAACAAAGAGAGATTAGGAAAGATAAAAAAGACAGGGAAGAGTGGAGAAGATATACAAGAGAAGAAAATGCAGAGAGAAAATAAGAAGAGGAAAATATGGTTTTAGAATAATATAGAAGAAAAGTGTTATCATTAATAATTGTTGTGTATGTTATTAAATAGATAGTAATACAATGATTTTAATATTGGTAGACATGTGTATAATATTTTTATTTATAAGAAAATAAATTACACTAATATTGTCTGTGTAAATTTCAAATTATATTGACATCATTTTTTTAAAATTACAATAAGTAAATGTTTTACTAGTTTTAAAAAATATTAAATTATTCTCTTTTTTAAATTACAAGGGTGTTTTCTTAAATTTTAAGAACATGGCACACTTTAAAAAAAAAACTATGATATTAAAAAATATAAAGTGATAATTTGAGAAAATAATTATAAATGTATGTACCTTAATAAAAAATATATATCTATTACATAATTTATAAATTTTAAAGAAACAGATTTATTTTTATGGACCATTGTCACGGAAAGATATCAAGAATTTGTTATTTTTCATTGACATAATAGAAAATTACCTTTATATCTTTGAATGAAAATAAAACAAAGTTGTGTATGAAAGGAAGACGAGTTTGTAATCTTTTATATGATTTTAATGTAATTTTTTCATACTGTACTTTTTATTTATTCTAATAAATTTTCATATAATAATAAATAACTAGTGAACTTTGAAACGTCAATATAAAAATTCTCTCTAAATAGTGAGTCTCACACTCTTCCTCCTAAAGAGTCCAAAACTTTGGTTAGAGATTAAACAAGGACCATTATTCTCATCTTTAAGAGAAAAAAAATTTTGAAGATTGGGCTCGTGCCAACTCTGCAGTATTTAGCAGCAGCAGCAGTAGAAGTTAAATTACAACATCAGTCATAACAGATTTCTCAAAATGCATTCATTCTTGCCCCACAACTAATCACAATTTAAAAAAGACAGTAACAGTATATCAGCATCGTTACGACTTGCAGATCTTTCTGTAACTATTCGCTTTTGAATATCTACTGTATCAAAAGATAAATTAAAGGCACTGTGATTATTACCTTTTCCCCTGAAAGAAAAAATGAGGTGGCTGATTGATGAATATCTAATGCATCAAAAGATAAATTAACAACCTAAGTCCTAAAATGGATTAGGTGATTGATGACTTGCAGACGGGGCATGATGTTTTCCTCTGGAGCCAAGGATCAATACACTGCCAAGAATAGATTAGAGCAAATTAGCATTTTATAATTTCAAAATAGAAACAAACAAATATGCTTAATGGTCTCACATCTTTGTGAAATTTGTGCAAACAGGGAAGGTGGCGAATAGTTTCTCCCTTGACTGGGGTCTCAAGACATATAGCACATGGCTCTGTCATGTTGTCATTCTGTGACAATGAACATAAAACATATCAGCATTGAATCAAAAATCAATTCCATTTTCCCCCAGAATTGAAACTGGACCAGCAGATCATGAAGGGTTGAGGGAAAAAGGAGACAGTGTTAAGGGTCATCCCAAAAGTGGATAAAGAATTTCACCAGAAAATAATAACTGACCTGGATGGTGGACTGTGGAAGGCTATTGATCAGATTAGTAGACGCACCAGTATGTTGGTGATTTCTCTCGTCAAGGGCCAATAACATTTCATAATCACTTCTGCAAGAAAACATGGACCATAAATTCATAACAGAGATAAAAGAAATAAAACTTTCGGTAAACAATTGCGAAGCCACCATACCCAAGAACCTAATTCAAAAATTCAGATATCAAGGATACAAACTTATGCCAAAACTGAGTAACATTATGGGGCCCTTGCACAACAAAAAAACTCGTGTTTTGGTGACGTGCAGTACTACTTAACATACAGAATGAAGAACTTGTACGCGGCCTCCCCACATTGGTACTTTTATCTCATTCTGTCCTCTCACTTTCTAAGTTGTTACTATTCTAAATTTTAAGAACCAAAAATTAAGCTTAATTTTAGAGATTAAAATAAATGAGAATGAAGCATAGGTTATGCGCACAAAGTATAAATAAATTATCCAATACAAACTTACTCATTGAAATCACGTCGCCCGTTAAAGATGCCATCAGCAATATCACTGAAATCCCCCATTGAATTTTCTAAAGCTTCCAATATATCAAGTCTCTGTACAGGAGAGATGGATGCCATGGAAAATTAAAATTATACATGTTCAATACCACATAATCCCAATCCAAAATTTACAAATTCAAAGATGTATGCTTGTATGCTAAGAGACTCACTTTGAGGATGAGATTAAGCAAAAGTACAAGTTCTTACTATATAACAATTTGGTGGGGAAGCAAGAAGTTATGGTGAAAATTTTTAATAAGATTTTACTTTTGTCTCGAGTTCGGTCTGTTCAAAATATCCCCTCACCTTATTGTAAACAAGTTTTCCTTGTACATAATTCCAAAGCTAGAGCAGTGTTATCAAAATCGGCTATGGTAGCACCATGTCAGAAATTGGTGACAGTTGTACCTGCCACCACAGAGGTGGCAATGCTGGTTTGACATCATGGCCACTTTGGACGTCCCAGAACAGACATCGTGGAAATCACATTTCAGAATGCAAGAATGTCCAGCGAATATTGTCAGATTTGTGACCCCTTTCGAGAGGTGGAAGAAGTCTCAGGTCAATCCATCCTGACCCAGACCTGAGGAAACAAATCCTGACTTCTAAAAGGCAGTTTTTGGTCCTTTATAACCCAACTCAAGCCCAATAAATTAAAAAAAAAAGGAAAATGGAGTGGATTAGGTCATAAACCGGAAGTCAATCCATGTCCAAAATTAAAAGGCTAACCTAGCCTTAAATGAACATAGTTGCAGACCCGTTCTGCCACCTCAGTGACAAAGACGCCGCTGCCTACAACTAGTTCCACCACAGCCGGCAACTAGTTTCGCCTCCGCCAACACCTGCATTCTGTTTTTTTTTTTTTCATTACTTATTTTATTAACATCCATCTTTAGTTGTAGGGGTAAGCTAAAACTTCAAATCTTTAATTTAAATTCAATCCATATCATCCAAATTCATATTACTTTGTCTATTTTAATGGATTTATCTCAAATCATATTTTTGGATTCTATGTCCAGTCCATTTAATTGGATTTGGATTTAAATATAAAATAGATTGGATAATTTTTTGGATTTTGAAAATCAAAAATTAAGGTGAGCTTTGGATCAGTTCAAGGTATGCAAGATTAGGTTGAGTCAGGCCCAAGTAAGGTAGAACCGGGTTGAGTTGAGCCAAGTTGGGCCCAAGTCATGCAAGGTAGGGTTAGGCTAGGCCTAAGTGAAGTTGGGCCATACCAGACCAGTCCTTGCATATAAATGAAAAAAGTAAATGCATACTTTATTTGGTTTTCTTAAGTACAAAATAAAATAAAACAAGAACCTGGGGAAAAAGAATTAAAAATACAAGGCACCCGAGTTCCGTGCACCAACTCCCACTCCTCTTTCTCCACCATATGAACAGTGGAAACTCCCATTAAAAACCCAGTTAATGGAGGAATGCCTTTAAACAAGTACACAATAAAATACTCTAGAATTATTTTATTAAGATAAGGAATTAATTACAAAAAAATGACTGCATGCTACCAAGATATGACATTGCAAGAAAATTTACGTTAGGAAGTCATGAAGGAATGCAAAGAGAAGAAAGATAGATAAGAAAAGAAAGAAGAAAATATTATAGGGAAAATGTATGAGGATACCATGTCTAAGTCCATATCCAGAGGAAACCGGGGGCCTCTTCCTCTAGATGGCATGTTAGGATTCCGAGTCCTACTTGTAGCACGACTCCTCAACTGTGACATTCTATTAGAGAAAGAAACTACAGGCATAGCTCTCCTTCTAGAAGAATTCTGATTAGGCCATATACGAGGCTGTCTGTTTGCCCTAGGAAGCCTTGCCTGTATATTGAAAAAGTAGATTTGTCAAAACCCCCTCTACTCAGCTATCAATTACTATATCTCTAAATTGACCAACTTTTCAACTAACAAAAAACTGGCAAGGCAACAAGATATCCTCTTGCTTGAGGGTACAAGTTCTAATAATATTTCTCTAGCATCCTGTTAACTAGGACACAGAATAGCATTGAAATACGCTCATCACAGATAAATTCTAGAGAATTGTACAGTTATGCCAAATAACAAAGATAATGGTTATGTTCAGTGGCGGACGGACCTAAGTATAGTTGAGCCTAGGCAAGCACCCCCTCTCATGTTTTAAAATTATTATCAAATATCTGGAAAAAAATATTTTGCCCCCATAATCCCCTAATTTTGCTCCCCTTGTTTCTTTAAAAGATTGCTTCATTGATACTCAACTAATTTCTAATTAAAATCTGAAATTGAAACTCCTAATTCTTCAGTATAAAATTCAATTAAAAGAATAATTTATTATTCCTAATTGCCCCTATTGACTTAGGATCTTAGGTTATGTTATATGTAGCTTTCAAGTTCCTTCCAGACATTTCGACCCTTAATTCAACACCATCCATAAATCATCTAAGTTTTATAAAAATATTTGAAAGGGTTAAATAAGTACATACAGGACATTTTAGCATTGCTGCATAAAAGGAAGCCTCTTAACAACATAATATTAAGGGAAACATACAAGAAACTTAGTTTATACATAAAGGAGTTTTCTGTAACATATTCATTTAAGAAAAAGGAAGAAAAGGCTTAGTTACAGGATGATTTATGCTGGGACTATCAATGGATGTAGGCAGAAGATCCTCTGCATGGTGCAACTCCCACGCTAAATGTTCATCAATCTGCAACAAGTCAACATATGATGAAGTTGTTGTAAAAAAAGAAATATATGCTTAAACCACACCTCATAAGAGGCGAGAAAAATAAGAAAAGAAAAGAAAAGAAAAAACCAACCCCTCTGTTTTCAATGAAATCATCATGATACAATTGTTCTTGGAGTTCACGTGCCAAAATCTCATCTGCTTCCACTTGTCTTGCTCGAGCTTCCAAGCTATTGTTGTCATTATCATCTAAATCTTCAGATGATCTGTACCTTGGCGTGGATACCAACTCAACCACTTCAGGATCCAAGCCACGGCTCCGAGATGAGCTTGCTGAGTTCCTTGGTGTGGATAACAACTCTACCACTTCCGGATGTGAACTTGATGATTCCCCAGGTGGTTCACGTCTTCTTTGCCTTTTAGCCAGAATGTCAGCAGTAGGACGGTTAACAGCTGATTGGTCCGCATCTAGCATGATCACAGAACTTGGTTGTGCGGTATGATCTGATTGAGAACCATGTACATGTGTGCTGCTTTGATTACTCCCGAGGTTTCTTCCATCCACTGTGTGTGTATTCCGCCTATTAGTAAATCTTCCAACACCATTATTTCTCGTCATGCGATGCCCATGTACATCATACATGTGCTGATTAGCATTCATGTAATTACGAGTAGTTCTCCAACCATCTTGTACTCCAGAGTATTGAAGTGAATTTCTTGTATCATTACTGGTACCAGTGACCTCTTCGTGATTGATGGCAGGGCTACTGAAGAAATATCAAATTCCTCTTCAGTATTAGCCAACAGAAACAAAAGATGTAACCAATTTAAACATGTAGACAATGTTACGTCCTTTTCACTTTCCAAAACGATTCTATAAACATTAGGGACCAATATTTAGTTTGAATTTTACCAACCAAAAAAAAAACTTGCATAGCACAATGAAAGTATTCATACCTCCAACAGACTTTGCAATGACTCCCTGGTTAGGAAAATATTTGACAAAATTATGAAACATGGATTGCAGGCTATAAGGGCAATCTATGGAGACTCGATCTGAAAAGCTGAGTGAAGTCTCAAGAGGTCCACTCTTGGTGGATTTAGATTTCACATCAACTAGAAATATGGTAAATGTAGGCCCTATAAGGCTTTTTGCTAATCCTCACCATAAGATCCAGTTTTGTAAGGTGGACATTAAGCCCAAATTCTTAACACAATCAGAACTACCCTAATGCTAGAGGAAGACTTTTTTAACTTGTTATTTTTCTGAATGACCCTTAGTTCTAATTAAACGTACTTGTGTCAAAAACTTCAAGAAGTTCCAACAACCCAGTCAAAAATCAATGATTATGACGATCAATACTCAATAAATATGCATTTTTATGGTAAAAATTTTTACTGCAATAAATGAACTGCATGCATGCCTTTTGACCAAGAAAGAAGAAATAATCTCATTTCATTTTCCGTTGTAACCCCAAAAATCAAATCCATTTAAGAGTGGTAAACTCTAAGAAAGAGAGAAACGTTGGGCTGAAACCATATATTTCTGAGACAGCAGAGGTACTTTTTTTTTATATTGAGAGAAAGGAATCAATACAACAATTGAAGGAGATTTTATATTCTCTAATAACAAAGACATGATACAGGAATAAATAAAAAACATTCCTAATAATACATATATAATCTAGATATTTATATTGTATCAGTTCCTCATTTCTATAATTATAACAAAGAGAACCAATTTCTAGTAAAATGTGGACATATTGGATAGCCTTAGCAAGTAATTAGATTCAATACATTTATAAGTTATATGATTCACTAGCTTGTTAAAGGCTTTACAGCACCTAGTCAATTATCAAGCTGCTAGCAGTTTATTCATATAATGTAATAAAAATTCCATGCAGATAAATCTTGTAGAACTCTTGAGGCAAGATTACCAGCAAATGATGATATTACCTTCAAGTCATCAACTAAAAATTAGAAAGAACTTGAAAGTGAAGCATGGTCACGTTACCTGCTAGCAGCGCAAAAAGTTCCAGCACTGCATCCATTCAATGGAGAATAAATACGAACTTCCTTTCCTTTAACTCTACCATTGCCTCTCTCTCTAGCAACTATGTCATCAACACTATTTGGCGACACTGCATTGCTAGAAAGCGCATGATCAGCATGGCTCTGTTCAACATCTTCAGTTTGAAGGTTTCTCTGTTCAGCTAATTGTTTAGCCCTTGTTGCAATATTAACAGGTAAAATACACCCATTTCGCACCAATCTCTTGTTCTCTCTACCTCGTGGAGAGGGGGAAACAAATGAAGGCAAAGACACTTGCTTATCATTTTGGGATCGAGAATCCTGAGACAGAGAAATACCCTTGCCACGATCCACAGATGTATTAGAACCTGGAAGTTTACACTTTCCAGTGAAGGGATTTCTAGATGTAACAGACGAATCTAAAATGGCTGGCGACAAAGAGTTCCCAATAGCTGCTTTGGGTGCTTTCTTGTCTTCAGTTGCATGATCTCTTGATGCACCAAGTGAGAAAGCTGGTTTCAGTTGTTGGCTCGGTCCATTCTCTTCAGTCAAATCTAAAACAGGAATATCTCGGTGAGATGATTTAGAAGAAACCTTGGAGTTTATACTTTTCCCTCTCTCCATCTTTTCAGCTCCACTAGAATGCATTGTTTGGCCTCTCCTAAACATGGGAGCATTTTGAGAAGGATAAGATTTCTCTGACGGGGACGATGTAGTACAGAAATTATTATTCATTTCAACTGCAGCATTAAAAGCTCTGCCCCTCTTCTCAGGATTACATAAACGTTTTTGATCATCACCCCTCACAGTTATTCTATCTGGGGTATCAGGAACTTCCACAATTTGATCAATTTCCATATCTTCTGCCATGTCCTGTTTTCAAATCATAAGAGCGATAATGAAACATTGCACAAAAACAGTAAAGTAATAAATACAAATGACAGTAACTTATGCACATGAAAAAGTTCCATGGACCATATAAGAACTCTCCATATTCAGATGCTATTAATGCACAAAAAACACTCTACAGCCCAATCTATTTAACCCTAAAATGGTTGCAAACCAGATAACATATATAATTCCAAATTTGAACCCATTAGCAGCTGAACACCAAGGCGCAACTTTGCTGCTGCACCATGGGTCGCCCTCAAATACAATATATTTTAACTAAAAAAGTTTAATGGGAAGAAATTCAAAAGGACAGAGGGGAGAAGAATGCAAAAGGAATAGGAGGACAAGAACCTCCCCTTAAAAGAAAATCAAAATCAAAAGCACAGAACAAAAGATATCGGCGTAGAAAACCAGGACAACCCAAACCCTCAACATAAATGCAAGGAAGCCCTTTAAAGGAACATGTGTTTTACACTATATAGAAGTCAAACACCAAAGTAGAAATGGTTTTCCTTAAGAATGCAAGAATTTACAACCACAGCAAGAAAATATTGGACATTGTGAACAAAAATTGTCTTCTTTCCATATACCAAAAATTAGTAAAGCTGGTAAAAAAAGGTTCCAAGTATAGATGTCACACCAAATATTCTGTAAACAATTCTGAGCTTGCAATACACAATAAAAAATATCAGGGGTACATTATCCACATTTTTCATATTCCAAAATAAATTATTTCATTACAATTTGTAAATACTAGTTAATCAAATAGAATTTAGTGAATAGCACAAATCTAAAATATAAGAAGAAAAATTTAAAGCTTAGCACAATTTAAAATTACCTTATTCCAGCAAAAAAGAATAAAAATTTTTTTAAAAGAAACAAAGAAAAACATTGTAGAGTTAAAAAATGTTAGCTTCTGATATAGCATAGCATCAACATATCCTGATTTTAAATTTTTTGAAAATCTAAAAGTTCAAACTCTTTTCCCTATATGAATAGTTTTCTTTACAACAATAACACTGAAAGGCAGATGAATAAACTGAAACATCCAAACAAAAACCTAACATAATAATAACGAAGAAAAAAGTTCCAATGTATTTTACTCTTAACAACAATGTTAGGATACATAACAAAGACCCCGATTTTAATAAACCATGATATACAAAGGGTTATAGTATAGAAACCTAATAGGTAGTCAAAGGCTTTTAGCATAGTAATATAAAAAACCTTGAGAAATATTACAAAAAAAAATAACTATAGAAACCTAATAATTAACACAAACAAGATACGTAAAACCCAATTGTTTGGACATGATAGTTTGAATGCTCGAACCTAGCACCCAGAGGCCACAAATTGAAGCAAAACCTACAAAAAAAACTAATGCAATCTCCCAATAAAAACTGAAATGTAAGAGGCATACATAAATGACTGGTACCAACAGTAAAAGAAACAGAACCCAATCAAACTGACCTGAAACCAGAATTGCTGCTTCAATCAAATAAAATAAAAAACAAATTGAACTCAAATTTGAAATCACATAAATTACAAATTATCATCTAACGTCACTGAATGATTTTCATAAAAATCACAAAAGAGATCAAAATTGGAGCAAAACAGTTCAAATTCTAAAAAAAAAAATGTGAAAAGAAAGTTACTTCACTGTACCCACAAAATCAAGCGAAGAATAAAAAAGCGAAACCTGAAACAAATGGATAAACAAGCACCATCAACCTAGATAAAAATTCGACAAGCTGTGAAAAATAAAAAGAATGAAAACCTAACCACCAACGCAAAATGAATCAGATAGATGATAAAATCGAACAGTTCACAAACAAAAAAAAAACAAAAAATTAAAAGAACCAACAAGAATCTAATTGAGAAATGAAAAGAAAGCATTGAAGCGCATTTCAAAAGCATAAACGAAGCAAAGAAAATTAAAAGGAAAAAAGGTGAAAAAGAATACCAGATTAGTAGAAAGTATTTTTAGTAAATTTGAACGATGAAGATGAACACGACAGAGAAGAGAAGGGACATGGATTTATCAGTGCGGGAAAGATGCCGGGTCGGTACGATCCGACCCGAATTCAAGGTGGATAGAAGAGCCCAAACCAAATCACAGAACAAAAGAGACGTGAACAGAGAAAACTTTCATATGTTATTTCCGTTGCAAGAGAAATTTTTAAAATTTGACTAATTATTCAAAAATAATTAATTTAAAATAGTGAACTTTGATTGGTATATGTGTATGGAAAGTTTAAATAATTTAGTTATAGAATGTAAATAAATGAAAATAAAGTATTTAAAAATAGCTCAGCTTTTACATTAATATTTCATTTAGTTCATGTAGATAATTACATATTATAATTAAAATGCATTTTAGTCTCTTGTTAAAATACAATTTAGTTAAACATTTAAGAACCAAGTTGCATCTTAATACTAAAATGAGAGATATGTTTGTAAAGAAATATGATTCTGAAAATTTGAGAGTCATTTTTTAAAATGTTATTAATTTAATAACAATCACTAACTCATAGTAAACTAATATATATGTTTGATTTGTTTTCAGAGTGATTCTTGCATATAGAAACCCTTTATATCATCAGTTAATTTGTAGTGAAATGAACTGATTTGGACAAGAATGAGATACATGCACGTAAACTATGCTTATATTAAAATAATAAAGGATTATTTTATTTTATTATATAATATAATATGGAAAAAATATATTAAACTATAATCAAATAAACTTTGATTGGTACATGTGATTAAAAAATTAATATTAAGACTAAATTGATAAAACTAAACGAAAATAAAGATCAAATATATATTTTAATCATATATTTTATTTTAAAATTAATTATTTTATAAATAATTTATTTTTAATCATTATTCTAAAAAAAAATTTGTCTTAAATCATTATTTTAAAAACTTTCTTTTGTCTTAATGCGTGGACTAAACCGTTTGTTTTTTTTTTTAATTTTACATTTAACAACTATTTTAAAAATTAATTACATATTTGTTATTGATCTTAACTTAAATTTTTAAAAAATTAAAAAATGCAACGTCTGTGTGTTCGTTAGTAATATATAAATCAAATATTAATAAAAATAATACGTATAACTGTAATAAGAAATAATAACAAGTATAATAAAAATAATACGTATAATTATAAATGGTTAACTTGTTAATTATTAATTATCCAGACTCCAATTACTAATATATTAACTATTCTTAAGATTACAATGACTAACTCATTAATTATTTATAAGACTTCAATCACTAATTCATTAATTATCTATAAGACTCCAATGGTTAATTCATTTAATTTTATTATAAAATCTATAAAGTAAAATAAAGTTTAGAAGTTATTAACGAAAAAAAAAACCTCAACAAGAAAAATCCAAAACTAACTTTGAACATATCACAACAGTATAAGTTCTGTTTGAGACCTTTGAAGACTAAAAAAAAGGTTAAATTATTGTTTTAGTCTTCTAATTTGTTAGCAATTTTTAAAACGGTCCTTTAATTATTCAGTGTCTCAATTTAGTCCTAAAGTTTTCAAAAGTGACTCAATTTAGCCTTCAAAGTTAACAACGTTAAAATCAGTAACGAAACAGTGACATGACTGTTTTACTTTGTCTCACTTGGAATTACGTGGCCCATAACACTACGCTTATGTGGAAGATGAATTCGTTTGAATCTAATTAGGGTTATTGATAATGGAATTGGGATCAGGTGGAAAACGACGTCTTGAGGCATTACGTTGGTGTGAGGAATTGGGAGCAACACCCATTTCGTTCGTGTGGTTGTCGTCTGTAATCGAAATCATCGAGCATTCCAGGTGAGTTCTGCTTCGAATTTTATATCTTTGCGATTTAGGGTTTTGTGGATTTTGTTTTTAATTACTGAAATTGGGGGGTTTTAGGTATCGGGTTTTTGATTTGGACGCTTGATTATCGTTTTCAATTGAAAATTTGTTTAATTTTTTCGATGTTTCTGTGTTGTCCCACCATTTTCACATTAGTGTGTAGTTTATGGTCCCCTTTTAGCGGGGTTAGTGTATCCTGTCGGTTTGTCGGTGGTATTTGTTGCAATAAAAGTATATTGTTGTGGGTATGTGGACATTTCACAGGTTCACAAGCAATACTCACTTTTTGTGATGGAAGATGACAAGTTTCAAGTGGTTATTCACCATGGAGGACATTTCGTGAATGAGTGGGGAATTAAGTATGTTGATGACCAAAGAAGCTAATTGTCATGTGACCAAGACAAATGGTCTTACTTCGAGGTGCTTTCTATATTGAGAGAAATGGGTTATATTAATGTGAAGGACCTATGCTATTCAGTAGGAGGTTGTCCAGTGTTGGAGGAAACGTTGTGGCATTTCGTTGATGATGTTGGTGCACTGTATATGGTCGAAATCGCAAAGCAACGTGGTGAAGTCCGTATGTATGTCATTCACCCAGTTTGTGTAGCAGAAGAGGTGCATATGTTGGAATATTATCCAGCTGAGGATATTGGTGAAGAAAATACTGGTGTGGAGAATGACATTGGTGTGGAGAATGACACTGAGGCTGGAGTTGTAGAGGATTTACGAAATGAGGTTGAGGTGGAGAGGGAGGCAAATGTGTTAAGAAATGAGGTTGAGGTGCAGTGTAATGGTGCAGAACAAGTACAGCCCAAAAGTGGTGAGGTTGAGGTGCAGTAGGGCAGAAGAGTTAGAACAAGTGCAGTGTAATGGTGCAGAACAGGTCCAACCCGAAAGTGGTGAGGTTGAGGTGTAGTGTGAGGCATAATAGTTAGTAAATGAGGCTCATGTGCAGTGTGAGGCAGAAGTTTTAGAAGAGGTGCAGTTTAATGGTGCAGAACAGGTCCAACCTGAAAGTGTTGAGGTTGAGGTTGAGGTTCAAAATCTGGGTGAATCACAGGTACAACCTAAGAGTGGTGTCTCACAGGTCCAGCCTGAAACACAAAATGTGGAAGAGGTTCAGATTGAAGATGGTCCCTCCATTGATTCCATACATGAAGAAAGTGATGGTTTATTTGATGTGGACAATATGTGCCTCCAACCCATACACCAACTTCTGATGAAGGGCAAAATTTGTCAAGTCAACAATTTGTGCCTCCAACCCAACCATCAACTTCTGATCAATCTGTTCCTGCAACCCAACCATCCAATCCTGATGTAAGTGCAAATATGCCACCAGCCGTGATTTGTACACAAGCTTCAACTTCAACTGAACCAAGCACTACCCAAGAGTCAATTCCATCAGTTCCAGCACATCCCACTGCAACACCAATTCCACCACTACGTCCCCCATCACGTGGCATACCTAATATAAGGCCAAAACTTCAGCACAGGCGGGGTCGTGTTTGAAAACCATGAAAATATTGTGTTAATCTGAATCTGAATCTGATGTTAACCATGAAAACCATTTGTATTTTATATTTTGTTAGTGGACAAGACATAATCTGAATCTGATGTATTTGGTTTATGTAGAACTTATTGTGGTTGTATTTTGGAGAAACACTCTTGATGTAGTATTTTGGAGCAAAATTGATTGTGGTATTTTGGAGAAACTCTGATGTTCTAATTTGTAGTACTTTGGAAGCATATAAATGAACAAGTTTATATATAAACTTTGATATTCTGATATATCACAAGTTTCCTTGTTTAGTTACAATCCTTTTCTGTGTGATTTATGTGCACTATGTAATAGCCAAAAACATATAAATGAACAGGTTTATATATAAAAAGAAAATACACATATTTCACTAATTTTGGAACTTTATATATGATATGAAAACCAAATACAACTTTGGTGCAGTATATCATATCACACCATACCACAACAAAACATAATACAAACAACCCATTCACAACAAATTAGGGGCTTTTGATCACTACTGAAACTAAGAATACATTCACTAGAACAAGAACACAAACAATTCCTATTAGTCTCTTTATAAACAATTCTTATTAATCTCTTTACCCATTTCTCATACAACTTATTACTTTTCTCTAAACTAACAATCTTCCTCCTTTGTCTCATGATAACATCATCTCTGTTGTCAACATCATCTTCTCCACACCACTTGAAATAATTACAGCCAACAGAATCTTCATTTCCTCTTTGTTCATCAAATCAAGAACAACAAAATATACATTATTCACAATCACGAATTACAAAAAAAACACCCAACAACCTAACCTTGAAATTCGGACAATCCCAAAATTTCTTCCCAACATTTCTACTTGTTCTGGCAGTTCTCATGACAACAACCTTTCCACATTGACAAATGGGAGACACACCCAATCCCTTCCACCACCACCACCACCAAGAGAGGACACACCACGATTTTGATTGCCCAAACATGTGCAAGACTTACATGAGTTGGCTTCGGACATGTCTCTCAACACCAAAATCTGGGGACAAAATGCTTAAAGGAATTTTGTGCAACAACAAAGCAGAGGGGAAGAATGAATTTAGGAAGGATCCTTGCCAACATTTAGGGTTTCATGATTCAATTTTTTTTTAATTACCCCTTTTCTACTTATGCCACGTCAATTACTTCTACCTATTAAAAACGTTGACACGTATAAGTAGAATTTTGCCACCTCATAACTGTTTGAACGACGTTTGTTTAAATTAAATGGAGAAGACTAAATTGAGTCACTTTTGAGAACTTGAGAACTAAATTGAGACACTGAATAATTGAATGACCATTTTGAAAATTGTTAACAAATTAGAAGACTAAAACAGTAATTTAACAAAAAAAATGATGTAAAATTTAAATTAGACCTTATTTAATAATAATTACCAATCAAGTTAAAATCAATTAGATAGGTATAATTTAATCATTTAATTATAAGATCTATAATTGACATAACATTTTTTTTTCAAGACAAATAATGATCATAACTTGGTAGAAAATCAAGATTCCGATATTCATTTAGCTGTAAGTTGTATATTTGACACATAATGAAAATATTTAGATAATAACAATCATAGCTCAAAATAAGGGTTTATTTTTCAATTGTTTTTTATAAAAAAAAAACTTTTAGAAATGGCTTGCACCAATACCTAAGTTTGCACCTATTTAACTTTGAGTAGATGTTCTTGTATCAGAATAAGACATGTTTTCTAATTTTTTTATGTCATTAACAAGGTTTAACATGTAGACACTTTCTTGTGTTTTACGATATGAGTGTCTTCAAGATGCTATTGACATCACAGTTTTATTAATAGAAGAGGAAAAATGAATAAAGTAAACATTGAAAAATGGATATTAATGATCTTTTTCATTTCATATATTGATATGTTTGAAGATTTTATATCAATGAAAGATAAATTCAAATTATACTATATAAATAAAATAAGATGCAAACATTATTTAACAAATAATTTTTGTAAAGTTAGATTTAAAATTTACTTACTAAGTTTATATTAGAGTCATACAAAAAAGTTTATTCGATTAGGACTTATTGAAATTACTGTATCATCCAACAAATTGTTGTTCGTAAATGAGATTGAAATCTCACTTGCATGTTTTTTTTTCTTCTGTCATATTGATTTTATGAGATTGAGTTAATTAAAACTCATCTACTTAGATATATAATGCTCTCTTTCTGACATTATATCAGTTGGAGAAGTGATATTAATAATATTGAAACTAAATCATTTGGATATAGAAGTTGTTGTCACCTAAATTGCATGAATTAAGTTGTAAAAAAATATTTTCTATAACTTTTTCGATTTTAGATTTGTAGTTTATGTAAAAAGCTTATTTTAACTTTTGAATAAACTTCATCAATATCTTTCACCAAGTTCTTTAAAAATTAAAAAAATAACAAATTTAGCAAATACCCTTAAATTGTTATGAATTATTTAATTTAACAACCAATATGTGCATGCTCAAAATCATATATAAACAAAATTAGTGAAATATAATAATCTACTTAATACAAAAAATGAATCTAATTTATTTATCTAATATCCAAAAAGTGAAAAATAGAGATCATGTAAAATTTATATAAGATTTGTTTCTTATTTCTATAGTCATAATAGAAACTTATATAACAAATTTATATGTTTATGTGTTTTTTAGAAAATCCTTGTATGTATCTTTATTAACATTATGTTGGAACTATGTCAAAATTATGTCAAAGATTAAAAAAGTGTCTTTCATGTTATATGAGTATCATACGTGTGTCGGTGTCCGATACATGTCACATCAAACACGAAAACACACCATCTATAAGGCATGTCTGAACTTCATAGTTTCCAAACACATCCTAAATTACAATAAATTAACTTTAAAAAATGTGTAAATTTTATGTTGTTTTGTTGTTTAAAGTGTGGATTCTACAAAATCAAAGTTTTTGATTACTATCACAATTGTGCTTTGATCTTTGACACTACTTATATTTGATAAACATGAGTAAATAACGCATAAAAACTACAAAGGATGTTGTTATACTACTGAAGAACTGAGATGCAGACTGATTGTTCAACTGAGAGAATTCTATATATTTATTAATAGAACACCAGAACGTTACAAGGTTCATACTATAACATAAACTAATGAGAATTAATAAGACGAAGGGGAGAATTCAAGAATACCAGACACACCTTCCTACGGTTACAAATTAATATATATATATATATATATATATATATATATATATATATATATATATTTAACTAACACATATTGCAGTTGTTTCCCTCTTTTTGGATCAATAACTTCTATGTTTTGAATCTCTCACGCTTACTGCACCTTGGTTCAATTTATGTTGTGTTTATCTCCACTTGCAGTTGCCACATGATCCATATCAGATGTCATAAAAATAAGGCTAGTTCTACCAAATGAAGTTCTTTGTCAGTCACATGTGAAGTGAGTCTAGCTATTGCTTGTTTTTTTGAAATCACCTCATCTTTAGGTTAAAAAGTTTTCCTATATTTTTGTTAAACCATGTGAAGTTCCTACTTGAAATCTTTGTAACTTTTGTTATTTATTGTTTCCATCCATTTTACCTTTCCTAGTTCTTTTCTGTTTTAACTTTTCTTCTTCAGTAAACCATTTATAATCTGAGGGAATAGCAAACAGATCCTGCTCATCAAATACCATACTACTAGATTCCAAATTAGATGAACTAGATCTTGAAGGGGTCTTTATCCACTGAAACCATGATGATGATGATGATGATGAGGGATTTTCTTCCTCTTCTAGGTTCTTTTCGTCACCAGTAGGACTTGATGGGGCTGATTCAAACTCATCTTCATTTTCTTGTTGTAGTTCTTCAAACTTTGTGAAAGTCACAATTACTCTAACAGTGGACACTACAGGGATGGCTACCTATATTTCCAAAGTTAATGAGATGGTAGAGTTTGAAAAAAAAGAGAAAGATTATAGATAAGCATGACAAATAAGGAAAAGAAATCATAAACAATGTCAAAACTTTCCCTTTTAATCCTAACAAGTAGAACCCACTTGGCAGCTAATAATTCCTGTTAAACAATACAAATAAGAAAGGAACACACCAATGGGTAACCAATTACCATGTCTAAATTCTATGTTCTTGAGTCCAGATTTCTCAAGCCAAATTCATGATGAAATCTATGTTCTTGAGTCCTGAGAGAACTCTTGGTTTAGTTGAATTCTTCTCTCCCATATTTCAGGTCATGTGTTGATAAGTTTATTATCCTTTTATTCTATTCATAGAGAGAACCAAGAAAGCAGAATTCTGGTTTCCCATTTAGAACTATAACCTTTTATTTTTTATTTTTTCTTGAGAAGTTCCTCAAATTGAGTTATGTGCTACTCTTACAGAAAAGTTTGAAGTCTAGCTTGATAAATGTGAATGAATGTTCCAAATGATAATGTATGGTTGGATACATTCTCAAAGTTCCCTCCTTCCTCCTTCAATATTTTCATTTTCATCTTACAGTAATGCATTGCATACCATTAGTCTCTGACAAAACAATTACTTTGTACAAGAACACCCGTAGCTACAAAAGAAATGCACTATATCTAACCAACTTCTGTCTAATGTCTAGGTGACATGGTTATATATGTTTAACACAATTCAAACAGGAAAAAGTGCTGCCACATGTTTGCTAAAACAATCTTCACTCTTCATGATTGAACTGTAATGCTTTCTGATAATTTTCATGAAATAATGTTTTGGAGAAAAACTTGCCAACAATCATAGATGAGTTCAGATCAGTTGCCATCAGAATCATTTAAGGTCAAACACCAAATAATGCAACTTTCAATCATAGAAAAACATAATTGTACTATAATCAGAACACGACGTTCATTGTTAGATGTCATAAGATAATAGCAATAATAAATTTCCCCTTATGAGTACTGCATCAAGGAAAACAAGAGGGAAAGAACTAATGTAAACATATAATGAATGTGTTGATGTGGAAGGCTTAAATCAAAGAACAAAAAAGGACATACCCTGACTGGAAAGGAATCCTTTGGAAGTTTTGTTGTAAGGAGTTCTCTTAACCGTCGAACTGCTTTAATTCTCTCAGCAAGAATGTCAAAAATAGGTAGCAATTCATCAATTGTTAATGGAAAGTTTTGAGAAAGCCAAAGAGCAGGCATCACCCCTCTTGTGTACCGGCTTTCACCATTTTCGGAAGTAAAGTTCTCAGAGTTTGCATTTGTGGTTTTGTCCTTGTGGTCTCTATGTCCACCAGACTTTTCTTTCTTCTCTTTCTTTTCCTTCTTTTCTTTCTTTTCCTTCTTTTCTTTCTTTTCTTTCTTTTCTTTCTTCACACGGTTACTTTTATCACAAGGACCATTTTCATCTGTTGAATTCATCGCAGCTTCCAACTGCTTCTTTTCTTCTTCTGTCAAAATGTCATCATATTTTTCTTCATCCTTCTTCTTCCTTTGTCTGGCCTCAGGTGGTGGAGCTCCAGGGACTTCCCTTGCCTTCGCTATGAAAACCACATTGTGCATGTCATACACCTTGGCTTTCCATGGCCCCACCACTTCTTTTCTCTCCTTTTTCCTCCATGTTACCTGGGGAACAAGAACTGCTTCACTCACATCAATCCCAATGCTTATTACTCTGTCAGCCCTATACTTCTGATTATATTTCCTCTTAACTTCTTTGTCAGTAGGAGGAGTTAGGGCGGCTGAAATCACAAGAACTTCCTTCTCTTTGTGTGAGACTTTGAAAAAGGATCCTGGCAATTTCCTATCATCATCTTTAACACCATCACCAAGAAAAAGAATGCTCTGATTTGACCTCTTGATTTTCATACCATCAAATCCAGCCAAAGTCATATCTGCCCTCATATTGCCACCCTTTTTCCAAATCTTGTAAGTGTCTGAAGGTGCAATCCTTGAGATGAAAGGTATCACAGAACTCTCAAAATGGAATGTAATCTCCATGTAGAAGTCCTTCATCCTTCTCATAATCCCTATATACCTAGGCAACCTTCTAATGTACTTTTTCTCATAGTCATTCCAATAGTACCTGATCATAGCCTTTGCTATTTCATCTTGTTTGTGAATGATAGCTTGTCTTATAGCAGTCCACCTTTCCCTGTTCTTCAACCTACAATTTGCCCCAGCATCCATCAGTTTCTTCATTGCAAAATAATCACCATATTTCACAGCCAGGTGAAGAGGGGTGTCACCATTTGGTACATCCCTTCTATCCACCATAGCAGAGATCACTGCAGCCTTTTCATCCTCCGCTATTGAATCAGCCTCAGTTTTAATCTCAAAGGGGTTACCTAGTTTTGGGAGACGCCCTAGTAACTCATCAAGAGCAATGTGATCCGCCAACACTATGGCCTTGTGCACAGGGCTATGCTCATATGCTGAGACATCAATGTCTTCCATTGCAGATCTTTCTTTTCACACTATATTTCTGTGATCTCAATCAAGAGCAACTCAAAAATTGAAACTGATCCATTCACAACAATACATGGATAGGTTTATGAAATTCGTGAATGAAATCAACTCCGATTTTTGATAAAAAACAAGAAACGGAATCAATACATTGCTGAGACGACGACAACAATACCAACAATTAGAAGCAGAAAAACACCAGTTTCAAACCAAGCTTTTGCTGAGGCATAATTTTGTAATAATGGAAAACTTAAAAAAGAAATGAGAAAAAATCATGAAGAAAAACTGTAAGTGAGGGTAAATTTATTTGAAGCAAAAGTCTTAGAATAGAAAATATTAATTTAGAGCAGAGCATGTGTGTGGGTCTAAGTGCATCAGACAGAAAATAGAACTCTCCAAATTAAGACATAGAAATTGAGGGTTAAATTTTTAGTCATAATTTTGCTGATTTTCAGAAAAGGGTTTCGATTGTGAAGATGCTGATGTATAGGAATCGGAAGTTGTTGAAGTTGAACCCATTGAAATAGGGTGAAGCAATGACCCACAGTTCTTCAATCTTGACATTGAGTCAAATAATATCTTATCATAATTACTTTTTATGATTTGTATTTATTTTAAACTTTTATAACTTAAGAAGTTCATTTAATTACATAATTAAATACTTTTTTTTAATTCTTGAAACAAAGAATCTTAAGACGCCGGTGTTAAACATAAATTAACCTGTTCCTAGATTTTAAATTTAAAACCCAAAATATATGTTATTAGACAACTTTTTTTACATATGTTTTTTTAATTTAAAAAAAACGTTTAGTTCTTTTGAAAATAAAATTATAAATTTAAGTTCATGTGATCTTAGAAATGAATTCCAAGTATTCTAAAAAAATATTATGTAATAATGAATCTCATTTAAGAGTGCTATATGATGGTGTCTCCTATTGAAAGGGCTTTTATGAAAGTGTTAAATCATTCAAAAATGATATATTTTCAAAACAAATAAATTTTTTTAAGGGTGCAACAAAGTTTTTACAACATTCAAGAGCAATTTTGTCGTTTCATCATTGTAGAGGCTGCGTTTGGAAATTTCTACGTTGTCTTTTTTCGCACAAGCCCGATTGCACTCATCTACATAAGACAAGTTCAATGATGATAACTGATACCAAATTTCATTAATAATAACAATGCTGATATAGAATAAAACGTAAATGATACAGCTCAAAGTGAATAAACAAATTGTTGAGTTTATTTACATGAATGAAATCAGGGAAAAGAATTATTATAACCAAACAAAGGTGCATTTAAACTGCAATCATGAATATGAAAAGTTGGATCACTTTGATTGCAACTATCCTGAAATAATAATGGTTTTCCACATGTCCTTAAACACAATCAACAAATTCTTTGCAGCTATCATTGCATGAATCACAATGTTTCTTTTCCTTATGCCATATTCTTGAAATAGATAATCCATAACTTCAAATTCAATCTCCAGAAAATGGCCAAAGTTCTCTAAAACCCCAATGCACTTCCAAGTTTGGAGCTTGCTCATGAAGTGTCACTCACACTGGCATAATTAGCTATGACTTTTTTCCTTTGTTTGATTTGTTCTTCTCTTGCATCTTCTTTTTCTTTGTTTCAGCACTGATCCAAGTATTATCAGATGGAATTGCAAATGGGTCTTGAATATTTTCTATCCTACTGCAGGATCCTGGAGCAGATGTGCTAGAGCGATAAGAAGCCTTTATCCATTGGAACCAAGATGATGCCGAGAAATGTGGCGCAGCAGGGTTCTCTTGGCCGGTTGCAGATGGACTCGCCGGCGGCGGCGAATTCTTGTACCGGCTGTAGTTCTTCAAATTTTGTGAAGGTAACCAATACTCTGATAGTAGGAACCACAGGTATGACAACCTGTGTATCATGCAAGAGGAAATGGATTAGCATCATTTGCAAAGAAAAGGAAAGAAAACATGTGAAAAGAAAAAGAAAAGCCAACAAAGACAGTAATCATGTGATGTACAATCAAGTTAAATTTCCCTTTCCTGAAGAAGCTCAACAGACATGGTTCAGTTTTTGTTGTGAGCATTGAGCAATCTTTGTTGAGTGCACTTACTAGAATCAGTAATTTGTGTCCACATGGTTTTAACTTATTCTAATCACAAAAACACTAAAGAACTGAAATAACCTCCTCTGATACAAAACCACTCATGAATCCTCACTTAACCTTAAGCTTTTGAGTAGTTGGTTCATGAAAACTACATTCTTCATTACTAAGAATAAGCTCTGAGCTTTTCCACCCATTGAAACTTCTTTTGGTTTTTCTGAAACAGTCTCTTAAAATGGGAATGTCTTTCATTACAAGAAAGAATTCTTAATCACTGCTAGAGATAAAGTGTATAACTCTCAAGCTATCTGTGAAAAATTATAGTTACAAAAAGCATAATACAAATGTCATCGTGGTTTTAGACAAAAATTACAATAATCTTATTTTTTTCCAAAAACAAATAAAAATAAAAAGTTATCATAAAACGAAAGGAAAGATAAGGCATCAAAGCAAAAATAAAGAAACTAATACAAAAGAATAACTCAGCAAGGTATATGTGTGTGTCTGTACAAGTATGTATAAATCAAGAGATAATAGAAAAAACATTAATACACTCTTTGGAACACACTTTTCTATTGACTGAAATTTATTAGGTATTAAAATTTTGTCAATCTCACTTCAGTTTCCCTTCCATCCCCAACCTAAAAAGAAATGGTGTGATCATAGTTGTAAGCAAACCACCAAAGATAGCAAAGTACAATTTCTTTTTTGTATTCAACCTTAATCCCAAGAAAAACAAATCACAATGCAAGCTCATTGGCATGGATATTACACTGTAAAACATTACTACTGATTGTCAGAAAACCAATTGGTAACTGAGAGTGACTAGATAGCACAGACACTTTTACTTTTGCAATAATAATAATACTGACTCAAAATGACACTTAAGCTGTCATTGATGCAGACATTCTTGTCATTATCACCTATCAGTTCATAAAGAATCACTATCGCATGCTTCATTCATATTGTAGGGTTTTTTGTTTTTAAGCAAAGGGCTATTTTTGAGTCACTTAAGATTGCTTGGTTATTATGTTGGGTTCCCCTTGAACTATATGTAGATAATACAATGAATTATATACTTTATCTTGATATCGGTTATTGAATTGAGCAACAGTATCCGTTTCTAGCTCAGATCTATTCCTGACTTCTATTCTGCAACTACTTTCACTTGATATCCTCCCATTTATAGAGCAACAAATGATGTGCAGCACACTACAGGATAAGCAGAATAAACAAGTGTAATTCATCCTAGAAAGTGACACAGAAGAAAATAAAATGGAAGCAAAGCGATTAAAGAGTTCAACATACATATGCCTAGAATATTCATACTTCTAGTAACAGGCCCTAAAAAGATGACAAAACACTGACCTTAACAGGGAAGGTTCCCATTGGAAGTTTAGTTGTAAGGAGTTCTCTTAATTGGCCAATTGCTTTGACTTTGTTTGCAACAACGTCCAGCAATGGCAGGAGTTCTTCAGTCACTCTCATTGGTCAAGTCCGCCGAATCCAGCCAAGCGCATCTTCCAATTGCCTTCTTTCCTCCTCAGTCAATATATCATTGAACTCTTCACTCTCAGTTTCATTTTCATTGCAAGATGAGAAGAGCTCACCATCTGTCATAGCTCCCGGGACTCCTCTAGACTTTATGCTCACAACTACATTGTGCACATCATACACCTTATCTTAGCTTTCCAAGGGACTACCATCTCTGTTTTCTCTTGCCTAGGCTAAAGAACTGCTTGAGTGACATCGGCCGAAAAATATCTGTTTTAGACATTGCAGCAACTTCTTGTTGAACCTCCTCCTCATTTGCTTAGTCAACACATCTGCAAGTTAGTCATTTGATCTAACAAACTCAGTACATATTTCTTTTGTCAACAACTTTTCCCAAAAAAAATGGCAATCAATTTTTATATGTTTAGTGCTCTCGTGAAACACTAGATTTGATACAATGTGGAAAGCAGCTTGATTATTGCAATACACCTTCATAATTTGGATGTCACAAAAGTTAATCTCTTGAAGGAATTTCTTCACCCATATAAGTTCACATGTTAGTGATGCTATTGCCCTATATTCAGCTTCAGCCGTCGATTGGGCCACTACATTCTGTTTCTTACTCTTCCAGGAAATAATGTTTCGTCCAAGAAAAACACAATATCTAGTAGTAGATTGTCTATCAATAGGAGAACTTGCTCAATCTGCATCACAATACCCAGAGACCTAAATGCTTTCTCTATCTTCATATAACAAAGCTAACCCGAGCTATTTTGAGGAGTCTGCATAAAGTGACTAACCACACTAGCTGCAAAAGATAGATCAAATCTTGTAATAGTAAGATAAATCAGTTTTCTAACCAGTCTCCTATATCTTTTTGGGTCGGAAAATAATTCAACTTCTTCGGTCATTAATTTCTTATTTGAGTTCATATGATTGTCTACTGGTCTACAGTCAATCATACCTGTTTCTTGTAAGATATCAACTTCTTATGCGAAATTATAACTCCATCTTTTGACTAAGCTACTTCAATGCCCAATTCAAGCCTCCCAAGTTCCAAACACATCCTAGATTACAATAAATTAACCTTTAAAATCGTGTGTTACTTTTATTTTGTTGTGTTGTTTAAGTGTGGATTCTACAAAATCAAAGTTTTAAACTACTATCACAATTGTGCTTAGATCTTTGACACTATTTCTATTTGATAATCATAAGTAAATAACATACAAAAACTACAAAGGATGTCATAAAAATAAGACGAGTTCTAACAAATGATGGTCTTTGTCAATCACATGTGTAATGAATCTAGCTATTGCTTGTTCTTTTGAAATCACCTTATCAAAAAGTTTTCCTATACTTTTTGTTCAACCATGTGAAGATCCTATTTGAAATGTTTATAACTTTTGTTACTTCCATCCATTTTACCCTATCCTACTTTTTTCTGTTTTGCCTTTTCTTTTTGAGTAAGCCATGTATAATCTGAGGGAATAGCAAACAGATCCTGCTCATCAAATACCCTACTACTAGATTCCAAATTAGATGAACTAGATCTTGAAGGGGTCTTTATCCACTGAAACCATGATGATGATGATGATGATGATGACGGTGCTGCTGCTGAGGAATTTTCTTCCTCTTCTAGGTTCATTTGGTCACCAGTAGGACTTGATGGGGCTGATTCAAATTCATCTCCATTATCTTGTTGTAGTTCTTCAAATTTTGTGAAAGTCACCAACACTCTAACAGTGGACACCACAGGGATGGCTACCTATATCTCCAAAGTTAGTGAGATGGTAAATTTTGAAAAAAAGAAGGAAATATTATAGATAAGCATGACAAAGAAGGAAAAGAAATCATAAACAATGTCAAAACTTTCCTTTTTAATCCTAACAAGTAGAATCCACTTGGCAGCTAATAATTCCTGCTAGACAGTAAAAATTAGAAAGGAACACACCAATGGGTAACCAATTACCATGTCTAAAATCTATGTCCATGAGTCCAGATTTCTCAAGCCAAATTCATGATGAAATCTATGTTCTTGAGTCCTGAGAGAACTCTTGGTTTAATTGAATTCTTCTCTCCCATATTTCAGGTCATGTGTTGATAAGTTTATTATCCTTTTATTTTTTTTTATAGCAAGAACCAAGAAAGCAGAATTCTGGTTTTCCATTTAGAACTATAAGCTTTTATTTGTTTATTTTTCTCGAGAAGGTCCTCAAATTGAGTCTTGCTTGATAAATGTGAATGCTTGTTCCAAATGATGATGTATGGTTAGATATATTCTCAAAGTTCACTCCTTCCTTCTTCAATATTTTCATTTTCATCTTACAGTAATACATTGCATACCATTAGTCTCTGACATAACAATTACTTTGTACACGAACACGGGTAGCTACAAAAGAAATGTACTATATCTAACCAACTTCTGTCTAATGTCCAGGTGACATGGTTATATATGTTTAACACAATTCAAACAGGAAAAAGTGTTGCCACATGTTGACTAAAACAATCTTCACTCTTCATGTTTAAACAGTAATGCTTTCTAATAATTTTCATGATATACTACTGTATTGGAGAAACAACTTGCCGAATATCATAGATTAGTTCAGATCAATTGCCATCAGAAGCATTGAAGGTCAAACATCAAATAATGCAGTTTTCAATCATTGAAAAACATAATTGTACTATAATGAGAACATGATGTTCATTGTTAAATGTCATAAGATAATGGTAATGACAATTTTCCCCTTAATGAGTACTGCATCAAGGAAAACAAGAGGGAAATAACTAATGTAAAGATATAATGAATGTGTTCATGTGGAAGGCTTAAATCAAATAACAAAAAGGACATACCCTGACTGGAAAGGTCTCCTTTGGAAGTTTTGTTGTAAGGAGTTCTCTTAACCGACGAACTGCTTTAATTCTCTCAGCAAGAATGTCAAGCATAGGTAGCAATTCATCAATTGTTAGTGGAAAGTTTTGGGAAAGCCAAAGAGCAGGTATCATCCCTCTTGTGTACTGGTTTTCACCATTTTTGGAAGTAAAGTTCTCAGAGTTTGCCTTTGTGGTTTTGTCCTCGTGGTCTTTTTGTCCACCAGACTTCCCTTTCTTTTCTTTCTTTTCTTTCTTTTCCTTCTTTTCTTTCTTCACACGGTTACTTTTTTCACATGGACCATTTTCATCTGTTGAATTAATTGCAGCTTCCAATTGCTTCTTTTCATCATCTGTCAAAATGTCATCAATTTTTTCACCCTCCTTCTTCTTCCTTTGTCTGGCCTCAGGTGGTGGAGCTCCAGGGATCCTTTTGGATTTCACACTGAGAACAACATTTTGCATGTCATAAACCTTGGCTTTCCATGGCCCCACCATTTCTTTCCTCTCCTTTTTCCTCCATGTTACCTGGGGAACAAGAACTGCCTCACTCACATCAATCCCAACCCTTACTGAGTCAGTCCTGTACTTCTGATTCAATGTCTTCTTAACCTCTCTCTCAGTAGGAGAAGCTATGGTGGGTGAAATCACAAGTACTTCCTTCTCTTTGTGTGAGACTTTGAACAAGGATCCAGGGAATTTCCTATCATCATCTTTAGCACCATCACCAAGAAAAAGAATGCTCTGATTTGACCTCTTGATTTTCAAACCATCAAAGCCAGCCAAAGTCATGTCTGCCCTCAAATTGCCACCTTTTTTCCAAATCTTGTAAGTGTCTGAAGGTGCAATCCTTGAGATGAAAGGTATCACAGAACTCTCAAAATGGAATGTAATCTCCATGTAGAAGTCCTTCATCCTTCTCATAGTCCCTATATACCTAGGCAACCTTCTAAAATACTTTCTCTCATAGTCATTCCAATAGTACCTGATCATAACCATTGCTATTTTATCTTGTTTGTGAATGATAGCTTCTCTGAGAGCAGTCCACCCTTCCTTATTCTTCAACCTACCATTTGCCCCAGCATCCATGAGCATCTCAGTTCCAATAAAATCACCATGTTTCACAGCCAGGTGAATAGGGGTGTCACCGTTTGGTACATCCCTTCTATCCACAATAGCAGAGATCACTGAAGCCTTCTCATCCTCCGCTTTTGAAGCAGCCTCAGTTTTAATCTCAAAGGGGTTACTTAGTTTTGGGAGACGCCCAAGTAACTCATCAAGTGCAATATGATCCCTCAACACTATTGCCTTGTGCACAGGACTATGCTCATATGCTGAGACATCAATGCCTTCCATTGCAGATCTTTCTTTTCACACTATAATATATACAAAAATCGTGGAACCACAGCACATGATTCCATGAAATCAACAATTTCTGTGATCTGAATCAAGACGAACTCAAAAATTGAAACAGATCCATTCACAACAATGCATGGATAGGTTTATGAAACTCGTGAATGAAATCAACTCCGATTTTGATCAAAAACAAGAAACAGAACCAATGTAGCTGAGATGACGACAACAACAATTAGAAGCAGAAAAACACAAGTCTGAAACCAAGCTCTTGCTGAGGCATAATTTTGCAATAATGGAAAACTAAAGAAAGAAACGAGAGAAAATCATTGAGAAAATAGCAAAAAAGAAAAGAGGAAAAAAGAATACTTATAATGAAACTGAAAGTGAGGGTAAATTCATTTGAAGCAAAAGTCTTAGAATAGAAAATATTAGTTTAGAGCAGCATGCATCACGCAGAAAATTGAACTCTCCAAGTTAAGCCATAGAAATTGCTGATTTTCAGAAAAAGGTTTCGATTGTGAAGATGCTGATATATAGGAATGTCCCATTGAAATAGGGTGAAGCAATGACCCACAATTCTTGAATCTTGACAATGAGTCAAAGTCAATTCTCACTTAACCACCACCGCTCATTTGCTCATCAAATCACAAATTATATAATCTTTAATACAATATTTTATTTTACAACAACCAAGTAAATAATCTCTTATAATACTTACATTTTTATCATTTTTATTTATGTTTTAAACTTTTATAACTTAAGAAGTTCATTTAATACATAATAAAATTATTTTTTTTTAATTCTTGAAACAAAGAATCTTAAGCCACTGGTGTTAAACTTAAATTAACATGTTCCAATAAAAATTTCTTATAAAAAGTAGATTTTAAGTTTAAAATCCTAACTATAAGTTATTAGACAGCTTTTTTTACTTATGTTATTTTTCTTTTTATTAAAACAAACGTTTAGTTCTTTCGAAAATAAAATTATAAATTTAAGAGTTCATGTGATGTTAGGAATGAATTCCAAGTATTCTAAAAAAATATTCTGTTATAATAAATCCCATTTAAGAGTGCTATATAATGGCTTCTCCTAAAAGTTGTTAATTTTTTTTCCTACGGTATGAAAGAGTGTTAAGTAATTCAAAAATGATATTTTAAAGGCTATTTCTTTTTGCACCCCTATATTTGTTAAAATTTCAAAAATATCCCTGCGTCACACAATAAGACAATGTGATGAATAATTAGGGTTTTGAATAGGTGCTATTTATTGTTGTGAGTTCATTTGTGGTGGTGATTCCATGTGGTTACTGATTTTTGGTGGTATTTGCTAGGCAATTGGGTGTGTCGTGGTGGTTGTGTGATGGTGACGGTTCCGCAGAACTTCATTGTTGTCATATATTTTTGTAAGATATATTTCGTTTCCATTATAATTTTGGATTGTGTAATTCGTGAATGATACAAATTATATAATCCACAAGTGATAAATCATAATTTTACACATATCAAATTACAGAACCTAACGGTGAATTGATATTACGAATTATAAAATTTGTAATGTATTTTCACTTACCATGTTTTGTAATTCGTAAAGTTGATCGAGAATACAATCTAACACGTTGCAACAAAGGTTGTGTAATTCGGTATACAAATTTACATACCGGATAACATAATCTGTGATACACATTTACATGTTGGGTTGTATAATCCGTAATGTATATTTGATTGTCAAATTATACAATACGGTACGTGTATTATGTTATTTGTGTATTTGACTGAAACTTATTGTGTTATTTGAACTAACTTTATAGAAATGGATTATTGGAGTAATATATCAGATGAGGTAGATCAAATGTTTGAGATGGAAGAATCCAATATAATGGGGTATTAGGAAAATAAAGATGAATTGGTTGGAGGTGATTATCTTGTGCCGTTTACAACTCAAGAGGTTAGTTGAAATGAATTTGTGTGTTTGAAAAAATAGTGACATGAAATGTACTTATGTTGTAATTTATTTGTGTAGGAGGTACTTGGGACCTGGGATGATTTACTTGAATGGGTGCATAGGGTTGTGTTTGGTTTTGGTTTTGTAATAGTAATTTTAAGGTTTGTCAACGACAAATGAATGTCAAGGAAGGAAGACTTGTGTGTTGTTAGGCTATGAAAGAGGAAGTAAGTATACAAAACACAAACTGGGATTGAAGGTGATTATAACTGGGACAAGAAAGTATAATTGTCCCTTTAAATTATGTGGTAAACTGAATCACAATGGAGGAGGTTGGGAGTACATATGGATGCGAGACAGATTCAAACTACTCATAGTATCTAGCTACACATGCAAATAGACATGTAATTTGACACACTAGTGAAGAGATGATCAGCAAAGTTCAGCCACATATTGTTTATAACATCATAAACACCCCATTTGTATGGCATATGAGGTTGGGGAATGCTATGCTCAAACTCATATTGTTGCAATACATGCTCTGGCAAATAACGCTAGATGTAGGTTCCCCGTTGGATGAAACCCGAGAACATAGAAATTGCCTCATCTGGTCTAGTCTGGCGATAACGATCATAAAAAGTCCATATCAGCCCAGCAGACCTGAGAGCGTCTAATTGCATGCGTACAACACTAAGAGTTGATATATGTCGTCCAATGACATCTTACTGCTCATGGCTAAACTTCATCATATGTTAGATTCACATATTTTCTTCCCATGTGTTGATAATCCTTATATATCCACGCCTATTACACATTAAATACTCAATTACTATTTATAAATGCATAATCCAATAACAACAACTATCCAAATAATGTATACTATTTACCTGTAACAACGTCGCATAACCACTCAACAACTTTGTCTTGACAAAGCAGTCATCCCTTAATTGGTCATACATATGGGTAAGTCTTGTAACTCTCCTAAGTGGCCACCACACATCCATAGATTGTGGAACAGTTACATGTAGGACACGCCAATTGATAAGGCATTTTTATCCGCAAATATTATGCATCGCACTACATGCAATAGGCAAGCCATTGCTAGACAATCTCATCTCTAATGGACATAACTCTCTTCATAAACTTCTCAAAGCCAACTCAATCTCACACTTCAAACACAACAATGTATAATCTCTGCATTCATATCAATGTTATGGATATCGAATAACGGAAAATATCAGCAATCCAAAAAACCTTTATAAAGTTATATCGGAATCTGTAACAGGTTATGGCGGAAATATGACAATATTTCCAACAAGTGTCACTTCTATGAAATGTTCTTGAAGTATCATGATCATTGCTGGAAAATAGGTATATTATTTGTAAAATAATTAAAGTATAGAAATAGAAAAAAAAATGAAAAAAATTTGGCAGTGGCGACCAGCAGTGGGAACTGACGACGACCGATGGTGACAACAGCTGGGGTTGGTGGCTGGCGACAATAACTGCAGGGGTGAAGGAATAATGTGCTTTGGACTTTTGGGTTAATGAAAAGTAAAGAAATTTTAAGGTAAATAAATTTTACTATTGTGTGGCTGCAGTAATGTAAGTGAAATAATAAAATAGGGTAAAAATGAGAGTGAATGGTAAGAAATCTGCAAAGGTTTGTATTTTAATGGGCCATGCCCAATTTATTAAACACTAGAAGAAGGATAATTTAGGGTTTCAATTTATCTTCTTCCTCCTCTCACATTGCTGACAACCCCATTCTTCTGTTGCCATTCTTCACCATTCTTCCCTTCTGTTCACGATCATGGTTTTTGCTTTTGGGTCCGAATTTTTCGCCACAACCGCTAGGGAACCGCCACCCGCCATGCCAAAAGCGCCGCCATGGGCCTTTATAAAAAAACTGATTCACCTCCGTCTTGTTGTGGCGAAAAGTTGGGAAATCGTTATCAATTTTCACCATGGCGCCACCATGACCGAAATTTAATAACATTGATTCTTATCAGTAACATCTACCCCCAAGCAACTCCACAATAAGCTTGAGGCACTAAAAAAATCCAACACACCATAAGAACAAAACTGCCCTACAATGAGAATATGCAACAACGCCGACACATCGTGCGAAACGATGGTCATCTCGCCAACTAAAATGTGGCATGTGTTTATACCTCACTGTCACCTCTCCACAAATGCTGAAATCACGCCTTTATCCACGACTTCATAACTAATGTTGCTCAATGATGCAGAGCAATGATGAACCACTTTTCCTCCACAAGCTTTGAGCAATGATAAGGTGCCTTGAAACTATGGAGGTGTGAAGCTGTGAAGGTGTAGAACAACACTTTGAGATGGACAATATTGTAATGGAGGAGATGCAACTCGTCTTAACCTTTGATAATGGAATGCAAGAGCTTTGTATGGAGGTATATAAACTACTGTGTATGGAGGGGCAAAAGGTATGCAACAACTATATTTATATTTACATTCATATGGAAATTCCTTTTTGGGGTGAACAAAGTTTTTACAACATTCAAGAACAATTTTTTCGCTTCGTAATTTTAAAGGCTACGTTTGGGGATATGTATATTGTCATTTTTTTCACAAGCCCGATTGCACTACACAAGGAAATTTCTTCTTGCACCCCATATATTTTAAAATTCTAATTATACCCCTCTCAAAAATTAATAGAAAAGGGTAGCATATGAATTTTTTGTGTTTTATTTATAGTTTTGGATTGTACAATTCCTAAATATTTCAAATTGGATAATCTGAAATTTAAATTTGCATTGTAGATATAAATTTAAAAGAATCCAAAATACAATACATTCAGAATTATACAATTTATAATACAAATATAAATTTTAAATTGTATAATTTGTAATACAATTTTTAAAAATAATCCAAAATGTAAATTACATTTTAGATGATACAATCTGAACATGCAAAATCTACATTCATCATTCAAATAAAAATTTGAAAGATAATTCAAAATGCAAAATATATTCAAGATTGTATAATCCATCATGCAAATTTACATTTTAAACTATATAATTTATAATACAAATTTACAAGAAAATTCAAAATCTAAACTATAATTCAGATTTTACAATCTGTAATACAAATTTATATTCCGAATTATAAAATGCATAATGTAAATTTGAAAAACATGATAGGATGCAAACTTTTTAATAAAGGATAACTAAATCATTTCACTAAAACTATGTATAGGATAGAAGAAGAAATTCCCCTTCATAACAAGTTAATGATAACTGATACCAAATTTCATTAATAACAACAAAGCTGAAATAGAATAAATGATAAAGCTCAAAGCGAATAAGCAAATTGTTGAGTTTATTTACATGAATGAAATCAGGGAAAAGAATTATTATAACCAAACAAAGGTAAATTTAAACTGCAATCATGAATATGAAAAGTTGGAACACTGATTGCAACTATCCTGAATTAATAATGGTTTTCCACATGTCCTGAAACACAATCAACAAATTCTTTGCAGCTATCATTGCAAGAATCACAATGTTTCTTTTCCTTATGCCACATGCTTCAAATAGTTAATGCATAACTCCTTGGATAATCCCACCCCACATGAAAGATAACTTCAAATTCAATTGCCAGAAAATGGCCAAAGTCTTGTAAACAACCAAAGCACTTCCAAGTTTGGAGCTTGCTCATGAAGAGTCACACTCACTGGCATAATTAGCTATTATGACTTTTTCCTTTCTTTGATTTGTTCTTCTCTTGCATCTTCTTTTTCTTTGCTTCAGCACTGATCCAAGTATAATCAGATGGAATTGCAAATGGGTCTTGAATATTTTCTATCCTACTGCTGGATCCTGGAGCCGATGTGCTAGAGCGATAAGGAGCCTTTATCCATTGAAACCAAGATGATGCTGAGAAATGTTGCACCGCAGGGCTCTCTTGGCCGGTCGCAGACGGACTCGACGGCGGCGTCGCGAATTCGTCTACCGGCTGTAGTTCTTCAAACTTTGTGAAGGTAACCAATACTCTGATAGTAGGAACCACAGGGATGGCAACCTGTGTATCATCATGCAAGAGGAAATGGATTAACATCATTTGCAAAGAAAACATGTGAATAGACAAACAAAAGCCAACAAAGACAGTAATCATGTGATTTATATGATACAATGAAGTTAAATTTCCCTTTCCTGAAGAAGCACAATGACATGGTTCAGTTTTTGTTGTGAGTATTGAGCAATCTTTGTAGAGTGCACTAACTAGAATCAGTAATTTGATGTTCTTGCCTAAGCTGAAGTAGACATCTAGACTAGAAATACTCAATACAAAACCATTCATGAATCTTCACTTAAAACCTTATGCTTTTAAGTAGTTGGTTCATGAAAACTAAATTCTTCAATTACTGAGAGAATAAGCTCTGAGCTTTTCCACCCATTGAAACTTATTTCGGGTTTTCTGAAACAGTCTCTTAAAATGGGAATGTCTTTCATTACAAGAAAGAAATCTTAATCACTGATAGAGATAAAGTATGTATCTGTGAAAAATTAGAGTTACAAAAAGAATAATACAAATGTCATCATGATTTTAGACAAAAATTACAACTATGTTATTTTTTTTTTCTAAAAACAAATAAGAATAAAAAGTTATCTTTAAACGAAAGGAAAGATAAGGCATCAAAGAAAACATAAAGAAACTAAGACAAAAGAATAACTCAGCAAGGTATGTGTGTGTGTATACACGTGTGTATAAATAAAGAGATAATAGCAAAACACGAATACACTTTGGAATACACTTTACTATTGACTGAAAACAGCAAACCACAATTTTTTTATTTTTGTATTCAACCTAATCCCAAGAAAAACAAACCACAATGCAAGCTCATTGGCATGAATTTTAACACTGTTAACATTACTACTAATTGTCAGAAAAACAATTGGTAACTAACATTGACCAGCTAGCATAAACATTTTTACTTTGCAATAATAATGATAGTGACACACACAATGACACTTAAGCTGTCATTGATGCAGACATTATTATCATTATCACCTATCAATTCATAAAGAATCACTATCACATACTACATATTGTAGGGTTTTTTGTTTTTCAGCAAAGTGCTACTTTACTTTTGAGTCACTTAAGATTGCTTGGTTATTATCTTGTGTCCCCTTGAACTATATGTAGACAATACAATGATTTATATACTTTATCTTCACATTGGTTATTGAATTGAGCAACAGTATCCGTTTCTAGCTCAGGTCTATTCCTGACTCCTATTCTGCAACTACTTTCACTTGATACCTCCCATTTATAGACCAACAAATGATGTGCAGCACACTACAGCATAAGCAGAATAAAGAAGCAAGTCGAATTCATCATAGAAAGTGATACAAAAGAAAATAAAATGGAAGCAAAGCAATTAAAGAGTTCAACATACATTATGCCTAGAATATTCATACTTCTAATAACAGGCCTTAAAAAGATGACAAAGCACAGACCTTAACAGGGAAGGTTCCCATTGGAAGTTTAGTTGTAAGGAGTTCTCTTAATCGTCGAATCGCTTTAACTTTGTTCGCAACAATGTCCAGCAATGGGAGGAGTTCTTCAGTTTTCAGTGGAAAGTTAGGGGAAAGCCAAAGAATAGGACGCAACCCTTTCTTGTATTCATTTTCACGATTTCCATCTTTGTGACGACTTCTGCCGTCAGAATTTGCAGAAGAAGCCTTGGCATCTTTTTTCCTCCGTGACTCATCACCCTTCACAGCTATCTCGACAGAATGTCTTCCTGGCTTAGTCTGGTTTCTTGAAGGAGAATCCCCTAACAAATCACTCACCTTTTCTTCTACACAAAGAGAACTTCTTGGTGCAGCAATCTTCTTTGGCGTTTCAGGTTTTGACTCCTTTTTCCTCCATCCACCAAACCATCCTTTCTTTTCCTGCTTGTTTTCTCCACTCTTGTTACAATTTCCATCCTCAATGGGAATGTCTCTATGCTCATAGCAGCTGTGACGATGTCCAATGACAACCTCGTCACTCTCGTTGGCCATGTCGGCCGAATCCAGCCGAAGCACGTCTTCCAATTGCCTTCTTTCCTCCTCAGTCAATATATCATTGAACTCTTCACTCTCAGTTTCATTTTCATTGCAAGATGAAAAGAGTTCATCATCTGTCATAGCTCCAGGGACTCCTCTAGACTTTATGCTCACAACCACATTGTGCATATCATACACCTTAGCTTTCCAAGCCCCTACCATTTCTGTCTTCTCCTGCCTCCTCCATGTCAACTGAGGCAAAAGAACCGCCTGTGTTACATCGATCCCCGGCCGAAAAATATTTGTTTTAGACATTGCAGCCACTTCTTGCTGAACCTCCTCCTCATTTGCTGCAAATCCAGCATCATCCAGGGCATTGAGCACCTCTTTTTCTTTGTGTGAGATCATGCAGAGTGATCCTGGTGGAACTTTCCCATCCTCTGAACCATCACCAAGGAAAAGAATGCTCTGATCTGATCTCTGGATTCTAAAACCATCAAAACCAGCCAAAGTCATGTCTGCCCTCAGATTCGCACCCCTCTTCCAAATCTTGTAGGTGTCTGAAGGAGCAATCCTTGAGATGAAAGGAATCACAGAACTCTCAAAATGGAATGTAATCTCCATGTAGAAGTCTCTCATTCTCCTCATGGTCCCTACCAAACGAGGCAATCTTCTGCACCATTTTGCCCAAGCCAGAGGCTGGTAATGCTTGATTATTATCTTTGCAATACCCTCTTCTCTGTTGCAGATTGCTTCCTGAAGAGCACTCCAACCCTGCTCATTCTGCAGACTCCAATCTGCTCCGGCAACCATAAGCATCTCCGTGGCAACTTCATCCCCAAATTTCACAGCCAAATGAAGAGGAGTATCCCGGTTTGGCACATCTCGCCGGTCAATCAAAGCGGAAATCGCATCAGCCTTTTCTTCCTCCGCAATTGACACCGCTTCAGTGTGAATCTCCGCCGTGTTACGCAGCCGTGGGAGGCCGGCGAGAATCTTCCTAAGCTCAGCATAATCCTTTGAAACTATGGCCTTGTGCACAGGACTGTGACCATACTTTGTAGCATCAATCCCCGCCATAGCTCAACAGCACAAGGGATAACACACCACCACCAACCCCCACTACCAATCACAAGCATAAACACACGCCACCATGAAAAAAAAAAAAAAAAAAAATCTAAACTTTACCCAATAGGGTACCCCACTCACACTTCCCCAATCCAACCAACCACCAACCAGCACTCACACACCACAACGTAGGATGTAACAAATGAAACAGACCCTCATGCGCAATTCCCCTCCAGAACGCCGCAGAAAAAGCTCGGTCCCTATCAAGATCAGAAATTAAAAGACACCCCTTTTGCATCAGAAACATGAAAGCATAACAGAAAATCAAGAATCAAAGAAAAGCATCTTGTGGGGTCCCAGATCAAGGATATCTGAAAAGAAGGTGAAAGATGCTAACACACTAACCTTGTTCCTTTCTTCTATGTTTTGCTTTGTCCTATGAATATGATTGCCCAAGAGTCCAGGGATTCATATCATGTGTTACTCAAAGAAACCCCACCACTCCACTCACTATACCCCTCAAGTACCAAACAAAAAGTGCAGATGGCAAAGATCCTAGTGATCCAATCCAGATCAGACAAGCATGAAGAGAACATGCATGTGGTTGCGTGAAACAGAAATTCTAGAATAAAAAACTCACCTTTGAATATTAAATTCGATTTTCCCTTTTTAAAATATTGAAAAATCACAAAACACAAGAAAAAAGAGGAAACGAAGGTGTGCGAGGAGGGGAAATTGGTGAGAGAAAAGGTGAAAGTTGGAATAACAACGCCATGGATCAAGAAAGAGAATAAACCCCACCACACAAGCAAAGAAAGAGGAACTAGTTTATGTTGCAAAGGTTTAGCTAAAAACGGATAGAGAAGACCAAAAGTGAGGAACACTTGGAAAAGAAATTTACTTGCAAACGAAAATAAGAAAAGAATATTGAACAATCAAGGTTTCAAAGAAGGGTGTGTCATGTTTTCTTCAGACCAAGTACGAAGAAATTTCTCACCACTAAATTAGTAAAAAAATAAAAATAAATAGGTGTCTTATTTTGTTTTAAGAAAAGTCTTTCTCATATTTCTGTAAGAATTCAATTGAAAAATAAATTGATGCTGCAAAGATTTTTTTTTTCTTTTTTTTTTTGGTAATTAATCATGAATTATGATTTTAAAAAAAAAAATAATGATTTTGTAATAATTATTTTAAGAATTTAGTTATAGTGTGTTTGTAAAAGCCCTTTTGATATTCATCTAATCCAAGATTGAATTCTACAGTGAGTTTATTTATTTTATAATAAATATTTTAAAAGTTATATCAGATAATTGTTAAGGTGATATACTTTCTTTATAATAATGTATTTAAAATTAAATTATTGTTTAAAACATGTTCAAGAGGATTTTTTAATAGTATGCATAAACTATCTACAGAATTTAATAACAATAAAGTATTACACTCTTAAAATAAAACATGAAACTTTACATCTTGTAAAGTAAAAAAAAAAAACTGACTTATAAATAACTATAAATTTAAATATTATATAACGATAAAAATGCATAAATTTTAAAATTGAGAAGGGAAATGATGAAAAGAAAAGGAAAAGAGGTTAGTGAGTTTTGTTGAAGAAGTTTCCTAAAACTAAGTTTGGAAAAAGGGAAGAAAGAAAAAGAAGAAAGGATGATTGGTTAGAGAAGGAAAGGGTGGATTAATGGAATTGATGGGAAAAGGTGGCATGCATGTGACCCACAAAAGAAGGAACCTGCTTCTCTATTTCCTTTCTTTTTCACTGTTAATTCCGATATCACATTTTAATTTACCTTCATTATTTCATCGTTCATTAAACATGTCTCCCTTTTTATTTCAAATATTCTCTTAGTATTATTTACATGTTTTGTTTTTATATTCAAAAGTTTTTAATATATTTTAACCCATAAAGTTTAGTGTATATTAATATTTTTTTTTCCAGATAGTATCACTTTAGAATATTCTTCAAATACAAATTCTAGGATTAGGACAGATCTTTCAAATAATGTATTATTTTCTAATTATTTAAGTAAAAAGATAAAGGATGAGAGAAAAAAAAAACACTTTTGTTTTTTTATTTTATTTATTAATTATCTTTGTAATTATATAAATATTTCTATATTTATAAAATTTTGTTACTGGTAAAATATATATATTTAAAGACATAATATCAAAAATTAAAAAAATATATAAATTCGAATACTTTATAGATAATGCTATGACATCTATTCTAAGCCACAGTTTGCAACTTTTTCTTTCTTTACAATTATGCTCCATGCTAGTTTTTCTTTTTCTTAGTTTTGTTAATTTATAATAGTTTTTTTTTATTTGAGGATAAATATGTAAATGCGATTCGATACATCATGTAAAATTTGTTATTATAGTGTATTATCATGTAATAAATTTAAATATTTAGGTATAATGATTTGATGTATGAATTAAAAAAAATAAGTATAAATAAGTTGTGATTAAGCTTATTTATTAATTTGGTCTCAAATTGGAGAGGACAAAATCAAATCGTTTTAAAATATAGGTACTAAATTGAACAAAAAATTTAAATAGAGGACTAAATTAAAAATAACTACTATACGTGACACAACGATTAGAGCTGTCAAAACGGGTAATCCGGCCCGATCCAGCTCGACCCACCACGGGTTGATGATTAAGTGAGACAACCCAACCCGGCTCATTTTTTAGCAAGGGTGGGCAAAAAATCCAATTTTTATGATCCAATCCATTTTTTCTATGATCCAATCCATTTAATATCCATTCTATTAAAAATCCAATCCATTTAAAATCCATTTTATTAGATCTAGATATCAATCTAATCTACATTTTATATATTTTATGGATTGGATATCCATTCTTGAAATCTAGATTTTCAAAATGGATAATCCAAAATATCCAATCCAAATTTTCACTTTATATTTTTTGTTAGGTTAGGCTAAATGTTGAGACAGACTAGCCCAAATTTAGTCGTATTTGATTGAGTTGGCGTGATCCTATACAAAATTTGGCCGAATTAGGCCAAATTCTGTCAAGTCGGTCCCGATCGAGATTTGACCCAGTTGGTCCAAGACAAAATTTGGAAGTATTCGGCCAAATCTGTCAAATTCTTTGGTGTCAGCCTTATGGACACAAATTTGAATCCACATCCATTATTTGGATCCAAAATGGATGTGGATTAGATTTTCGATAGAACTAACACCATAGAATTTGGCAGGATTTTTGTCGAGGCCAACGAGGCCAAATTTCAGCATGGGATGAACTTAGATGACATTCGAACGAATTTTGGTCGGGGACGACGTGACCAAATTTGGGCTAAGGTCGACTCGACAAAATTTCAGTCGAGATCGACTTGACTAGATTCGACTGAATTTCGGCTAGGGCCGATTTTGCCTAATACGACCAAATTTTGGCGAGAGCCGACTTGGCCAAATATGACCACATTTGGGTCAGGGCTGATCAGTCAAATTTCGGTCAGGGTTGACTCCACTAAATTCGTCGGTCGGGACCGACTTGACTAAATATGACCAATCTTCGATCACAACCGACTAAGTTGAATATAGTCAAATTTCGTTCGGAACTTAGTCGACCGAATACGGTTAAATTT
The DNA here is from genome assembly GCF_037176805.1 of Vigna unguiculata. Classification (NCBI taxonomy): domain Eukaryota; kingdom Viridiplantae; phylum Streptophyta; class Magnoliopsida; order Fabales; family Fabaceae; genus Vigna; species Vigna unguiculata. The sequence continues at coordinate 5,539,026 of NC_140798.1, forward strand.
GGACAAGTGCCGACTTGACCAAATTTTGGTCACGACCAAATCGACTGAATTTGGCCAAATTTAGGTTAGGACCGACTCGCCTAAATATGACCAAATTTTGGTCGTGATCGACTCTTCCGAATACGACCAAATTCAGGCCAGGACCAACTCGGTCAAATTTTGGTCGAGGCCAACACAACCGAATTTTGACCGGAGCCGACTTGACTAAATTCGGCCGAATTTCAGTCGTGGCTGACTTAGTTGAATATGGCCAAATTTCGATCGTGACTGACTCATTTGAATACAGCCAAATTTCACCCTAGGCCGTCTTAGCCAAATACGACCAAATTTGGGTCAGGGCCGACTCAGCCAAATCTCAATCGGGGCCAACTTGATTGAATTCGACCAAATTTTGATTGGAGCCAACTAGGCTGAATATAGCCAAATTTTGGTCACGGTTGTCTCGACCGAATACGGTCAAATTTTGTCTAGGTCAACTCAGCCCAATGCAGTCAAATTTGGGTTGGGGTGAACTAAACTGAATACTTTCAAATTTTGTCCAGGACCAGCTGGGCCAAATTTCGATTGAGACCGACTTGACAGAATTCAACCAAATTTTGTATAGGGTCACACCAACTCAATCAAATACGACTAAATTTGGACTAGTCAGTCTCAACTTTTACCCTAACCTAACCAAAAATATAAACTGAAAATTTGGATTGAATATTTTGAATTATCCATTTTGAAAATCTAGATTTAGAGAATGGATATCCAATTTATAAAATATATAAAATATATATCAGATTGATATCCATATCCAATAAAATAGATTTTAAATGGATTGAATTTTTAATAAAATAAATATTAAATGGATTAGATCATAGAAAAAATAGATTGGAATATAAAAAATGGATTTTTTGCCCACCCTTGATTAAAATTTTGTGACACATCTCTTCGCATATTGAATGTCAGAATAGAAAAGCAATAAAAAAATATTGCTTGCCAACATCTAAACACTTTTCTTAAATCATCCATGTAATGATAGCAGATATCTGCAAAAGCTTCAAATTACTGTTGTTGCATAAGGTTAGCTATCATATTTTCGGTAAAATAATGTCATTTCTCTTCCTTATTTCGATCAATAAGAAACTATTATCTGAAGAAGGATAAACAGTAAAGAAGAACCTTAGCTATACTGCAACCTGTAAACCAAAGCACCATTATTTTATGAAAGAATCAAGTATTTCAGTGCAATAATGTGAGACGTGGGACGTGAGACATGCTACGTGGGACGTGGAAGGTGAGACGTGGACGTGATACGTGGAATGTGGGACGTGCAACGTGAGACGTAAGAAGTGAGACGTGAAACGTGAGACATAGGACGTGAGACGTGAGACATGGGATGTCAGACGGGCGAAGACGTGAGACGTGAGACGTGGGACATGGCATGTGGGACGTGGGACGTGGGACGTGAGATGTGGAACGTAGGACGTGAGACGTGGGACGTGAGACGTGAGACGTGCGACATGAGAGGTGCGACATGAGAGGTGCGACGTGAGAAGAGAGACATGAGAGATAAGGCGAGAGACGAGAGACGTGAGATGTGAGACGTGAGACATGAGACGTAAGACGTGAGACGTTAGACGTGAGATGCGAGACATGAAACGTGGGACGTGGGACGTGAAATGTGAGACCTGAGACGTGAGAGACATGAAACGTGGGACGTGAGACGTGAGAGACATGAAACGTGGGACGTGGAACGTGAGAGACGTGAGACGTGGGAGACGTGAGACGTGGAAGACGTGCTACGTGAGAGACGTGAGACGTGAGAGACGTGCTACGTGAGAGACGTGAGATATAAGAAACGTGCGACGTGAGACGTCGAGAGACGTGAGAAATGAGAGACGTGGAACGTGGGACGTGAGACATTAGACGTGAGATGCGAGACGTGGGATGTGGGACGTAAGACGTGAGAGACATGAAACGTGGGACGTGAGACGTGAGAGACATGAGACGTGAGAGACATGAAACGTGAGACGTGGAACGTGAGAGACGTGCGACGTCGAGAGACGTGAGACGTGAGAGACGTGGGACGTGTGACGTGGGACGTGAGACGTGGGACGTGGGATGTGAGACGTGGGACGTAGGACGTGAGACGTGAGAGACGTGCGACTTCGAGAGACGTGAGACGTGAGAGACGTGGAACGTGGGACGTGTGACGTGGGACGTGAGACGTGGGACGTGGGACGTAGGACGTGAGACGTGAGAGACGTGCGACGTGCGACGTGCGACGTGAGAGACGTGCGACGTGAGACGTGCGACGTAAGACGTGAGATGTGAGACATCCGTAAACACTAAACCTTTAATTGGAAATTTTAGAAGTTTAATAAAAAAATTGTTAATGTATCCATAAATTTGTACTAACAAATTTAAATTATACTATTGTAAAAAAATGTATTAATAAAAAGAGATTAAATACATATAAAAGTGAAAGAATAAAAATATGAAGGTAAAAGTAATAATTAATGTTTATTTAACACATAAAAATAAAAAATTATGAGGGTAACAACAATAATTTATATTTATTGAACTCTTAAATGAGCGGAAGGAAGCAGAGGATGATCTGAAAAGTTAAACTAAGGATGGGCAAAAAAATTTAATTTTCATGATCCAATCCATTTTTGCGATGCTCAAATCCATTTAATATTCATTTTATTAAAAATCCAATCTATTTTATTGGATTTGGATATCAATCCGATCTACATTTTATATATTTTATGGATTGTATATCGATACTCTAAATCTAGATTTTCAAAATGGATAATTCAAAATATTCAATCCAAATTTTCAGTTTATATTTTTGGTTAGGTTAGGCTAAAGGTTGGGACGGACTAGTTCAAATTTAGTCGTATTTGATTGAGTTGGTGTGACCCTATACAAAATTTGGCCGAATTAGGCCAAATTCTGTCAAGTCGGTCCCGATCAAAATTTGGCCCAGCTGGTCCTGGACAAAATTTGGAAGTATTCGGTTGAGTTCACCCCGACCCAAATTTGACTGCATTGGGCTGAGTCGACCTAGACAAAATTTGACCTTATTTGGCCGAGACAACCACGACCAAAATTCGGTTGTATTTAGCATAGTTGGCTCCAATCAAAATTCGGTCGAATTCAATCGAGTTGGCCCCGATTGAGATTTGGCCGAGTTGGTCCTGGCCCAAATTTGGTCATATTCGGCTGAGACGGCCTAGGATGAAATTTGGCCGTATTCAAATGAGTCAGTCACGATCGAAATTTGGCCGTATTCATCTGAGTCGGTCACGACCGAAATTTGGCTGAATTCAGTCGAGTCGACTCTAGTCAAAATTCGATCGTGTTGGCCTCAACCAAAATTTGACTGAGTTAGTCTTGGCCTGAATTTGGTCGTATTCGGCAGAGTCGATCGCGACTGAAATTTAGTCCTATTTAGGCGAGTCGGTCCTGACCTAAATTTGGCCAAATTCAGTCGAGTTGGTCATGACCAAAATTTGGTCGAGTCGGCACTAGCCCAAATTTAGCCGTATTCGGTTGAGTAAGTCCCGGACGAAATTTGACTATATTCAACTTAGTCGGCTGTGATCGAAAAATGGCCATGTTCAGTCAAATCAGTCCCGGCTGACGAATTTAGTGGAGTCAATCCTGACCGAAACTTGACTGATCAGGCCCTGACCCAAATGTTGCCATATTTGGCCAAGTCGGCTCTGGCCAAAATTTGGTCGTATTAGGCAAAATCAACCTTGGCCGAAATTCAGTCGAATCCAATCAAGTCGATCTCGACTGAAATTTTGTCAAGTCGACCTTGGCCCAAATTTGGTCACGTCGTCCCCGACCGAAATTCATTCGAAAGTCATCCAAGTTCATCCCATGCTGAAATTTGGCCTCGTTAGTCCCCCAAATTCTATGGTGTCAGCCCTATGGACACTAGTTTTAAAAAAAATAATTTGAATTTATTTTATGAAAAATGGATTTTGGATTTTGAACTTCATCCAAATATTTAGATCTGAATTTAAACTTGATCTAAATATTTGAATCTGGATTTTTAAAAAATTCAATCTACTTTTTTTGAAAAAATGGATTTGGATCGAAAATCTAATTCAATTATTTGTATCCAAAATGGATGTGGATTGGATCATTAAAAATCCAATCCATGATCACCCCTACTTTTTAGCGAGCCAAAAAAATTCAAACCCGGCCCGACCCACCACGGGTTGACAGATTAAACGGGTTGGCTCACGAGTTCACTTAATTAAAAAAAATATTTTTTTATTTTTTTTTCAATCAAAACTAAATTGTAATTCTAATTAAAATCTAAAGAAACTTTAATACAATCCAAATACAAACCAAAATAAAAAAATACAAATTATTTATGTGTTGGATAAAAAAACAACTTAACATAATCCAAATGTAAAGCCCAACTTAATAAAAAGAATAAAAACTCTTGTGTGACCCTTTTATCTGCGGGTTGGTGAGCCAACCCGGCTCACCACGGGTTCAACCTGGATGAGCCGGGTCAAAAATTAATCCATATTGAAATTTGTAAAAAAATTTCAACCCAACCCAGCCCGAACCCGTGGTGAGCCGGGTTGGCTCGCGGGTTTCGACCCATTTTGATAGTTCTAACGACGATGACGTGACACATGATAGTTTATATATTTTTAGAAAAAAATTAAAAATTAAAAAAAAATTAAAAATTAAAAAAAATTAAAAATTTCACGGGCTTGATACGTGACCGTGTTAACTTCAACTTAACAAAAATTACTAAATTGAACATTTTCAAATAATTGGAGAACTAAATTGAACAAATAAATAATAAGGAATCAAATTGAACTAAACCAAAAAAATTAAGAGACTAAATCAGTAACTATACCATTTAAAAAGAAGTGAATCGATTCCAAGTCCGCGAGTCAGACTTTTCAGGCTATATTTTTAATGCGAGATGAACTAACTCGAATTTTATAGGCCAAATGGGAGACACGCCTAAATAGGCCACACTAACCCGTGTTACGACCTTTAATGATTATGGAAAATGATTTTTTGACTACTAAATTTTAATAACTTTCTCTTACAATCTTATGTGGCATCTCCTAAATGGTTCTCTATTTTCCATTTTCTCATTTTCAATATTCTAAAACCAATTAGAAGATGACACATCATGTTATAAGAAAAAGTTATCAAAATTTAGTAGTCAAAATATATTTTTCAATGATTATCTCTAGACATTATCTTCTCGGACGAAGGATCACAAGAGCTTCACTATACCCGTCATCATAGAGAATTTTCAATGGGAAAAGTGTTACTTGATCTAGGGACTTGTGTTATTTTGAAGTCCTTATCCTAACTTTCGAAGATAGGGACGTAGAAGTTAATCAAGTCTACCCGAATGACCCATTAACTAGTGGATAAAATAGTTAAAATTCTCAAATGGGTGGTGATAAACATATAGCAAAGGTTCATACATTAAAAGAAGACATAGAGATGCCCATATTTTGGGGAGACCCACCCTTTGAAATAATAATTGCGACAACTTGATCTTGAAAAAGGTTAAACAAAGGTACAAGTCGAAGAGATCACTTTTGAAGTTTTAAAAGAAAGGAAAACCCCAGTAGAAAAAAAGGATCAACGATGAGTTCTAACACCTGTTCTTCTATGTTAAACTAGTGATGTAAAAGAAGAACCCTTCCATGGAATCCAAACCAGTGGTAAGATTTTTCTCTCTTTCATTCCTTTCTTCTTACATTTAACCATTTTACTAAAATTGTCATTAGAAGTAAAAAAAAAAAATGAAGAACAATTTGCATCATATGTAATCCAAATAGTTTTGCCAGTAGACAAAATCATAAGCTTTATTGCTGAGTTCCCTTCACAGAGGTTGCAAAATATGATTTTCCTGTGGTTAACAAAATCTGCAAGAAACACTTTTCCTTTGATATCTATTCACAGTCTAGCATACTCCCATAACTAATAGCAACTAAACTAGAAAATGAAGAAAAGTAAAGTAAAGAAAATGGAGAACTTGTTTCAGTATTATCAGTATTATTGTATGATTTGTATTTCCATCATGTCTGGGGCCTACGTAGAACAGAAAAATTAAAGCACTTTCTGGTTGGATCCCAACAAAGACCAATCTCATCCCCTCTGTGCAGAGCCCTTCTATGCACAAAATCATTGATCCAGTTATCGACTAAAATATAAGCATGAGATTTTTTGGTGAAAAAGAGAGAGTGTTTGGTGTGAGTGTCCACATCCCAAATCTCAACATCAAAACCTTTTTCAATCTCATAATCAGTAGCATTCAACACAGGTAGCATGAAATTTCTTGCCAATGATGGTGCTACCAGAAGTCGTAGAGTGAGATCAAAATCTTGCAGCACTTTCTTGATTTTCCAAGGGTCTTCTTCACTTGAAGATTGCTCCATTGCATGATGATCTGCAGAAGAAGAATTTTGCTGCTCCGTGTGTTCCTCAACCTTCTGCTGCTCATCTGCAACATTCTGTTGTTCCGTGTGAATCTTCTGCTGCGCCACCAGAGCATTCTGCTGCTCCGTCAGAATCTTCTGCTGCCCCATCAGAATACTCTGCTGCGCCATCAGAACATTCTGCTGCTCCGTCAGAATATTCTGCTGCGCCATCAGAATGTTCTGTTGCTCCATAAGAACACTTTGTCGTCCAACCAGAAGATTCTGTTGTTCCCGTTCCCTACCAATTACACCAAATTGAATAACCTTTTTATTTTTGGAAAGAAAATGCACATTCCAAACATCAAAGGAAGAAGAAGTGATTAATGTAAAGAGAGATATGAAAGAATAACAAGAGAATAACCAAGGATGAAAAAAAAAAGTACCTTTCGCGTCTCGAATCGTTCTCATTTCCCATAGTCTCATCAGTTTCTTCCTTTGTACCGAACATTGTTCTTGTTTCTCTTTCTATATTTCTCGCTTCACTCTAATGAATCATAAACTCAATGAACGTGATTGAATGGTTTGGCTTGCATGGCTACTGTATAATGTACATGTAACATTCGTACACATGCAATGCCATTGAACACAATAGCTTTAGCTCCTTGCGATTTTTTCAACTGTCATACTGAAACTGTTATAGTTGAATGTCACCAATTATTTTCGATTAAACCACGGCTTCATCTATTTTTTTTTTTTCTCAAACCCATCAATGATAATTAAAGAGAAAGTTTTGTTGCAACTCATTCTTTCCTTATTTATAACAAGACCATTTATACCGATTTAATTATATTTTTTGGGCATAATATATTTTTTACAAATTTATTCACAATTTGACATTTTTCAAATGTATCTTCAGGGTGGCCTAAATTAAAAAATGTACATGTTTTTTACTGAGCATTAACTATTTTATTTTTTTAATCTTTAACATAAAAAATTTAAACTATAGCCAAGCCAACCATTGATATCATATGTAGATTTTTTAGAATGTAATTTTTTTTTTCTATAAAACTTACTTAGGCTAAGTTTTTAAAACTAAAAAATTTAAGTATTTATAATTAAAACCTCGTAATTCCACTTCACCTTTAGATCTTTAATTCTAAGTAAGTTTATCAATTTGTTTGTCGATTTGTTTTCTAAAAAAGCACCAAAACACTAATAAGACCAATAGTTGCAAGAGTAAGTTACAGATCTTCAACAAAATTTATTACACTAATTTAATCAACTTAATGCCAGTGTGGAAACGTCATGACAGATTTAATTAATAGGTTTAATAAGTAAATTTATTTAGAAATAAGCAAATTTAAAAATAAAAAAAAAAAGAGATGAGTATTATATTATATTTTAGTTTTAATAGGTTTAATTAAGTTTTAAAACATCTTAATGTGGATTTTTTTTTATTGTTTGGCTATAAATATTCATCCCTTGTTTTTTGTAATTTATGAAATTCGAGAATTGAGAGGAAAGTTATTTTCATTTATTAAGAGCCAAGGGGAGATTCTTTATTAAATTTATAATGAAGATGAAGGTTTGTCCCTTTTAAAGTGATGCTCTTCTTCCACTCTAATAAGTATTTCCATAATTTTTTTTTTTTTTTACTTTATCTTGTTCCTTATATTTTTGTGTAATTGTTTTGTTTTTATCTTCTATGCTAAGTATGTGTCTATTTTAATTTCTTCTATTGTGTGTTTAATTTATTTTTATCTTCATGAAAATAAATCTTCACACATACATAGTTCTCTCGAATTAAATTAATATTTAATGACAAATTTTGTTGAGCTTAACTCATTGTTATTTGTGTTAAAGAAAAATAAAGAAAATAACACAATCTTTGTTATTTTATATTTAAATTACATAAAATAAATAAATGACGAATAACACTTAAGGATATGTGTTTATTCATACTTTTTTTAAAGCATAAAAGATATTCAATAGTGTAAAGACAATATGTTCATGCATATGAAGATTAAACTTTATTATCAATTATTTTGATGTATGTAAAAAAAAATATGAACAATCTTTTAAAATATTTGGGTATTCATCTTCTATGCAAAGGGGAGAGCATAATGTTATATTTGTATTCAAAATGTAATCTTAATTTTGTATTGTTTTAAAGAAAACTAATGTTTACCATATTTAGGAAAAAAATTAAAATAAATGTGTCACAACAAGATCACGGGATGATAATAAAAATTTAAACTATGAAAAAACATTAAGAAAAACTAGTCTTCTGTCCTAAGACGGTTATGCAAAATTGATGTTATTTTCTCTAAAATATTTAATAAATAATTTGTAATGATTAATTTAATATATAAAATATAGTAAAATATAAGATGCTAATTCATGTAGTTATAAATGAAAGTTGTACTATCTAATTATAAAATAAAGATAATGAAAATTTAATTTATTTTTTTATATTTATTTTTAACTCATTACTCTTTTCATCTTAGATTATCACATCATATCACATTATTATAAAAAAAATAAAATAAATGATATAAAAATAATAAATTAAAATGAATAAAAAGAAATGAATTAAAATATATATATCCATAAAATAAAGGCGAGATTTGAGTGCATTTTCTTTAAAAAGATAAAAGAAAGGAAAGAAAAGAAAAATAGGTTAAAATTAGAAAGGAGTAGAATATTATTATATTAAGCAAAACAAAGGAGAAAGTGTAGAGGCAAAGGGTTAAGCATTACGCAAATACCTGAAGATTCCGAAATGCAATGGACAATGGAGTCATACTCTGTACTACACCTTCGAACAACGTTACCGGCCTCTCTGATTTCTTAGAGACACAAAAATGCAGAGCAACCCTCTCAAAACTATTCTTCTTCTTTATGTCTGTGTTTCTGGCTGCTCCAATGGAAGCTCTTCGTCGCTCTCTTCTATCTCTTCTTTCTCTAAATCTTGTTTCGCTACTATACAAATCTCTCCAAAATTTTCTCTTGGTATTGTTTCGATTTTTTTTTTCTTATACCCTAATTTATATGAATTGAGAGGAGAAAATGAGAAATACGGAAAAGGAAGTTATTTGTGAATGTTGAGATATATTAGGAGAGACTGGAGAGTGGATAGAGGAAAAGTGGGAGAGAAAATAGGGATTTAGAAGGAGTCAACGTGAGAGTGTGATTTTTATTTTATTACTAACAGAAAATAACTTTTAAACAACTAACATTATTATTATTATTATTATTATTATTATTTTTGTAAGATAAAATCTAATCTATTTTAGGAATTGTCTCTATTAAAATAAATTTTTTATTTTCTATTTTTTTCTTTTTAAGATATTTTATTTCAGATACATTAAATGTAAAAATTGTTTGTTTTTGTTTATTAATAATTTTCTAAAGATTTGCATCAAACCACAAATCAGACCGAATCATAGGATTTTGGAAAATAAACCTAAAACAACTAAAACATTTTTTTAAATGATTATTGATTTTTTGGATTGGTTCAGTTTTAAATACTTTTATTCGTTTGTTTGCTACTCTTTATAAATTCAAAACTAAGTTAAAAATGTATTAATCAAATTAATATATTAAACTTTATGAAAACTATTAACATATTAATCAAAATAGGCTTTTAACAATTTTTCTTAATATTTGAATAACATGATAGAATATTATTTGACTTAGAAGGACCATAAAATAAATAATACGATATTTTTTTCATTCCTTACAATTCTTAGTTAATTTTAGAATATGGTACAAATGTGATACTCCAACAAGTTAAGTTACCACCAATGCCTTAAAAAAAACTCATTCCTCATTCATTCAATTTGCCATTACCAATGTTTAATTTTATTGTAAAACTTAAATTCATTACTATTACATATGAATGAATAATCATTACTCTCACAAACATCTAATTATCCCATTTATATGCTCTAGAACATAAGTGTCCAAAATGAAAATATAACAAATAAACCAATTGACATATTTAAGTGAGGTAAAGAAATACTCATTTTCTTCTTAAGAATTTTCCATAGAAATTATATACAAGTCAATATCAATTATTATAAAATCTTATTTAAGCCATTTCAATGATTACAGTCATATATTCATTATCTATACATGTGAATTAATAAATAAATTTATTAAAATTTATTCAATGAATATCATCAAACATATATTTATTTATCCGAATTACTACTATCCTTTTTTATTCACACAAAAAACAACTATTATAAATATAATAAAGAAAAAATCATTATTGTGAAAAAAAAAATCTTGGGAACACACATTTCTTCTCAACAATTACCTTCCTCCACATCATACAGTTATTATTAATAATTAAAGAAGTGTCTTGTTTTGATAGCCAGCATACTTCGCTTGACATTGAGTAGAGTGTTTTAGGGCACAGTTAAGAATTTTTTTAGTTAGTAGCATAAAAATAGGTAAAATATTGGTTATATATATTTGAACTGAGGTTTCATTCTTTAAAATTATACACAATTGTGTGGCCTAAGGCACTAAGGTATACATAATTCTCTTACAAAAATGCATCACGTACTAATCGTGCTAAAACCCGAGACGATAATCTGCTAAGAACATCAGGAAGCACTTTAACAGAGATGCCTGGCAGCACTGGGAGAAGCTCTTGAATAATCCGAGGAATATTCAGTCCCTAAGACACCACAAACAAAACGCAAAAAAATAAATAACTATCTTCAACTGCAATTTGAGTTTTTTTATTGGTCAAAAATTGATAGGCATGCATATACTATACTATACTTATATTTATACAAAGAACTGCTGCCAAGAGTACAGAAATAAATGTAAGTGAAAGGAAACCTCTTTAGAACACTCTTTCCAACACATTTTGAGTTTTTTTATTGGTTAAAATTGATAGCGAATTATAACGATTGAAGAGATTTATTGGTTAAAGTTTTGTAATTTTTAATAAATTTCAAGTTTGTTCAAAAGGGTGTGCTTGCATTATGATTTTGAGCGGTGAAGTCTTCATTACCTGATCAGATGTTCTTGATAGGGAACTTCCTGCAGTCAAGAATTCCACCACCATCTGCACATTGTTCAGTATAACTTCATCCTCTTCAGTTATGCTGGGTATTAGAGCCGCAGGCTTAAAGGGTCCCACAGTAGGTACCATACTGAAAACAGGGGTTGCATTCTGAATTCCTAGTAAGGACATTGTTCTCACCAGTTGTTCCCTTGTTACTGCATCAATGCCCTTAACAATCTGCGTTCCACCACCAATAAAATCAGTCCATAAATGCACAGAAGGGAAGCATTAGAAGTCATTCAAATCTCAGTAACTTTAACAAACTAGTTTCTCTCACACGACACATCATAACTTTATTATGATTTATGACAGCAATACTATATCTAGTACGTACTACAAAACTATATTTACAACTGCCACAAATGCAATAGACTTAACTAAGCAAGCATAAAATTCACATAATGCAATTAAATGTCTTGAAATATTTACATATTTCATGTATTCTAGTGTTTTTCATTTTTAGAATAATAACTATATCCATGAAGGTGCATGCAACTATCTATTCATACCCTCATCCCTATACAATATCATAGAGGTTCCCCAATTGAAAATCATAATGAATGCAGTCAATTCTTTGTGCTGACATCAAATCTGAACGGTTATGTCAATACTTGTGATAAAATGTGTTCCATACTAGAAGACCATAAGAAGTTTGGCTAAACTCAACAATAATTGGATATGTAAAGGTCTAGCTCATTTGCTCGTGTCCTTATGCTGCCAAGAGAGTTGAAGCACATATCACTAATCAAGAACAAAAATAATCCCCCAAGTTCTGTTGTTTCATTTATTTTCAATTGTTTTTTCCTTTTTGTAGTGGTTAGCTTTTTCTAATTGGAACTTGAGCAGATATTAGGGCTACAATTATCACCAGACTAGTCAAGAAATTTTAAATTGATATGGTTATACTACTACTACGTATGCATTTATACCAATACCTTCATTGTTTTTAAAATTAAGCTTTCAATAATACATCTTATGAATTGAAGTATCAAATTCCTTCAGTAACCAGATACAAGACATGATTTGAAACATAATATGGAGCACCTGCTATGAATTGTAATTGAAATATTCTCCATCAATTTATGAAATGTCACTATTGACCTAGTTACTGCTGAAACACAAATCATATTATGCATAAAAGATTTCTTTTTGTATTATGATAAAGAAATTATTAACAAAGGAGAGATCCAAATAAAAAAATCCTTAAAGACAACCAAAAATAAAGGGGAAAACAAAAGACTTCACTAATGTTCCGGGTTTTAATTCAAAAGAACATATGCATAACAAAATAGCAAAGAACAGTGAGCGAATTGAATGTCACGAATTATTTCAACAAATAGTTCATCTATTTCTCACATATAGTAAGTATTTAAATATTGAAAGTCTGAATTTAAAAACTTCTATAGATTCTTATTTTTATACTACTTGTAGGATAACACAAACAAACAGCAAATCAAAGAGTCAAGGACAAGAAGGTGAAAATAAATATTTCTTCTGGAAAGAGTAAATAACAAAATTCCTTTGCACTTAGAAAGATCCAAAGTAAACAAGATATACATTGATAACTATCAGTTGAAAAAGGTGATTTTAGATATAGAACGAGGAAAAGAAATGAAATACAATGAGTATCACAAATTTGTTATTAAAATGTGACAACGTACTTATACATTCATAAAACTGCACTAACCGTTGTTTATACTAATCATGACCCTATTTTAAAGAAAGAAATCATGATAAGATAATTAGATATGGTAACTATTTGGAGAGGACAATCAAAGATATGATAAAATATTTGTTCTATTTTCATATATTCTAACGATAACAAACTATAGTTTCTTCAGTGCCTCAAGAGAGTACCTCATCCAAAAGAAATTCTCGGAAAAAATTCCCCCTGTCAGACAACAGAAACGCTAAAGCTGCCCTTGTTTGCACTGGCTGCTGTGGTTGAAGCATAACAGATTGGAATCCTGGCAACAAATATTCTGACTGCCTAGTCGTAAGAATCCCAAGCTCAGCCATATTCCCATTCATATCCTCTCCACCACCACTTTTGGCAGCTGTAATAAAATTCTCAAAGGCTTGCATGACATCAATAAATCTTTCAGCATCAAAAACTCCAGATTTTCCATATATAGTGTAACGTAGAGCATTCCTTAGCCGAGGAGATTCATCTGTGAGGAGCCTCTATAAGAGAAAATGATTAATATCAATTCAGATTACTCAGAATAATCAGAAGAATGGAATAAAATAACACCAGTCAGTTTGCAGTGTGTGGGGATGCAAAATCATAATGGTTCCGTGTTCAAAGCAATAAACTGGACAAGTAGATTCATTCTTTTGTGTCAAGTGAAAACAATTAACAACTAGTCAAGAATTATGATTGGCGAAAATTTTGATTGAAGTGTTTATCCTAATTAATAACACTGAATGCAGGTTGTTTTTCTTCCTTTGTATTCTGTTAAAAATTAATATTCCTACTTCATGTGCCTCCTCTAAACTAGGAACACCTCAAATTGAAACAATGTTAGCCCATTATTTCCAGGCGCAGGACAGAAATTTTTTCATTCAATCCACATGCTGTTGGCTTCATTCCTTTTTCCATTGAATGATACGATCTAACCAATATAGCCCAATAAAATCTCGCTGATTTTCCCTTTAGCACAGTTCATGATTCCGTTCTTGGAAATAAAAACCAATGGAGAATCTTATGCGTCAAGTAAGACTCAAAGTCTCAAGTAAGTACACAGTGATCGATTATGCAGAAAATTAACATGAACATGTACCCATTGGGTTAAGAATATAAGCCAACATCTAAAGAATGAGACAGATAACTAAAAATTCCTCAGGCTATTATACCTGAGCAATATATGGATAGGCCTCATCAACGATAGCAAAATCAGAATTTCCTACTAAAGCTATCCCTTCCAGAACACCAATAGCTCTAATAATAAGGGCAAAGTATGGGGGTATCCTGAACGGATAATCAAAGGTAATTTGAGCTAAATCTGAAGCCAGCTCCTGAAAATTGATGTTTTTAGCCCCACCACCTTCTAATGCCTGATCAAAAACCTTGGCAAGGACAGGCAAGATAGGCTCCAAATTGACACCATCTGGAATGAAACCAAGTTTAACAAAGTCTTTTACTATGGCTGGATAATCCCGATGGATGAGATGAGCAATTGCTTCAATCATGCCATACTTTTGATCATCTGTCAGTTTTGTCACAAGCCCTGGGTGCAACATAAAACTTCCATCATTTGTCATGATGATTAGGATCTTGGAACAAAAGTAAACTAAGCAATATAGTATTTCATTCATGTCATCAGAACCACTATGAAGAACAATATCCAGGCACAGTTACAAATAAAGCACCACATTTTTCTATTTGTTTTAAAGATTGGCAATAAACAACGTCCAGAAAAATTTGGCATGTTTCCAATTCCAGTTTGCTTCTATATTCTTGTAAATTCACATTTAATTTTCCATAAACAAATTGTTCTTGGTGAACCACAACAAGAGTTAAATTGCATCATTAGGTAATGGAAGCACTTCTGTTTTATATTTAGAGAGTGTGGAGAAAAAAAAAATCTCACTATTCCCATCTTTAAATTGAACAATCCTAAAATCTCCAACAATACCTTCCCAATAATCCTTAGCTGCTAAATATAGAAAGTATTGAAGGTTTTTTTACGTATCTCATACATTAAATATATAGTTCACCAAAAATAATAAGTTAAATTTATTTATTCTTTCTTAAATATTTTCTTTATATAGAAATACAAGATTCGTAAGAAGATACAAGTTACAACGTCACTCATTCAATTTATATTGAAAATATTTCATAAATTACTGAAAGAAACAATTTTCTAAAATAGTTTTTTAAAATAATTTTCTAAATCTTATCTAATTAATCTTTAACCAGTAACTATATACTTTTCAAATTCGTTGTATGATCAGGAATGGATATTCCTTTTTCAGCTAAAAAGAGAGTCGATGTTTTCATTTCCGAATTAAAAATGCCAAATTGAAAAAACCATGACGATATTAAATATATAGTTTCTTTCTTATAATACTTCCTTTAAATAACAATTATTACCCGACTTGACAGCAGATCTAGCATTAAACGAAGAAGTCGCATCTACCTCTCCCTAATCACAAATAAAAAATTAATCTACAAATATAAAATATTTCAGTACTAACTACAACAACAAAATAAAATTACCAAAGTCAAGTATGGCAAGTTTTCCATCAGGAGTGCGGATCAAATTTCCCGGATGTGGATCAGCATGAAAAAATCCAGTATCAAGAAGCTGGAATAAAATGAAAATATATTAATACAAAAATAAAATAGATAAGCCAGAATTTATTTATTACTATATAACAATATTTTCTTGGAATACAAGACTGTCTGCACAATTGCAAATTACAATAGCCATAGTCAATGCAACATGCACATGGACCCAAGTTTGGGAATGTCATCGTGTGTTACATTAAACTAAACAACGGTCTACTGAATATGTAGAAATCTGAGTAACAACCTACGTATTGTGAGGATAAATAATTAAATATATAAGATGAATGATACACAATGACTGCATTAGAGAAATGTTAGCTGAAAGCTGAGTGATTCTAATGCATAATACCGGTGAAAGTACCAAAATTACCTGTTTCAGATAGCAGATGACTCCAACATTAACTAGCTCTCCAACATCACTTTCTGTGCTCTGCGAAAGCTTCTCTCCATCAATCCATTCTGTGGTAAGAACCCTTCTTGATGTATATTTATGGTAGGTTCTTGGTATGACAACCTGAAACTAAAACTGTCAGAAGATACAAGAAAATTCTCCATGACCACGTATACTATTTGCTGATACTGATGAGCGATGGCTTAAAGTAATCCTGATAAAAACTCAGCCTTGCTTCTTTTTAATTTTTCTTCCATGAAATAAAGCATTAGTTCATTTAGAGTACTCATACAATGTGAATGAAGTTATATTGGTGTTTCTACTTTCTGTAAAGTACAAACCCACAAATCAGTGCTCCACTATACATTCGAGTAGCTACATATACATCTATAAACAGCCAAAAATTTTGAGGAAAAAAATGAAAAAGAAATAACTAGTGTCCCTATCTCTCATTCATAGACACCTAACATCGTTATCATTTGTCTTGAACAATGAAAAGCAAAAGCAAAAGATTTTAGAACAAGATATATGTATTATGCTCAGACAGTCTAGTTTTAACAAATTTGGAAGTTTATGTGCTCTTAGGTCCCATAGTGAGAGACAGCTGACTTCTAGTTTTCTCTGGTGTAAGAAACTTACTAAAAGTTTTAGAAGGTTAGAAAGCCTTTTCCTATTTAATCAAATTAAAGGTCATCCATCTAAATAGCATATCCTTCTTGGGGATGTCATAATTAAATGAAATTTCCTTTGTACAGCAGCTGGTTATTGTAAGGAAGATGATCTAGTTAGTGAATTAAGATGTTTGCTGTGATGCACAGGCCTAGAAAAGAGAATGGTTGGCTCACCTAGGACTACTAACTATCGTCTCATTCACCATATATATTTAAGTTCAATAAAAAATATGTATGATTTATACATGATTAAAATTTAAAAGTGGTAAAAAAAGAAAAAATTAAAAATTAACAGACTTGCCTGCGGTAGGTCTTTCCTCATCATTTCAGCAAAACGGTTCCCATTTTCACCTTCATTCACATAGTCCAATTCCTCAAAAAATCGAGCAGCCCACTCATCAACCAACCCAACCACATCAATAGAGACCTGCAAAATATTAGGTAAAAAGAGGTTTGGTTGAGCAAACGACATTTATAATGATTAATTAATTTAGTATCTCTAAGTTACTATCAAGTGTCATCTCATCTTTAGGAAATAAATATGGATCCGAATTTAAGTCTCTGCTCTCAAGAATTTTACTTGCCTGAGGAAACTTTCGAAGAGCCAAACCAAGGTTCCTGATAATGAATAAATCAATTGTAACTGTCTCGAGAACAAAAGGCCTTTGCACTTTAACAGCAACCAAATCCCCATTTTCCTTTAGGCGACCCTTATATACTTGTCCAAGAGATGCTGCACAGATTTCAAAGAAAGATAAATACCTGTTGATTAATTAACATAGAGAACCAGCTCTGAGAGACTGTACTTTTCTACTAAGAAAGTAATATATCTAACTGGTTGTCTGGAGAGCTACCAGCAGCAATGGGAGAAGATGATAGCTCAGAATAGATGTTTTGCCATGGCTGACCAAGTTCCTCCTCAATTAGAGCCATAGCCACATCATCAGCAAATGAAGGAACCTTCATAATTTATGGTATCCCCCCACACCCCCATCAAAAAAAGGCAATCTCAGCAAGAAGAATAATACTTGCAATATCAGAAATCAATATGAACCTGTGTGAATGCTTATATGCGATTCTTGTTTAAAGAGATCTTGGTTCTAAATAATTAAATAAGCTAACAGAAGAAATATTGTAAGTTATTTCAAAAATTACAACTAAAATTTTCAAAATGATACCAGTCCAACTTGTTACATTTTTACTGAAATGAAGAATACGAATTTTGTTTTTATAGTTCTCGAATTGACTGCAGAAATAAACCAAAGTTGTCTAACAAATCAAGTTGTTCAAAGAAAAAAAATTCTCTTAATAGGTATTGTCCCAATAACAAAGTATGAGACCTAGATATGTATTTTAAAATAGAAACAATAACACGTGTTAAAGAGAAAAACAACAACGAGCTTACTTTATCACAAAGCTTCTGCAGCTCAGTCATTGCTACAGGTGAAAGAATATCAGGTCGAATGCTCAATGCTTGCCCAAGTTTAATGTACGCTGGACCCAAAGATGTCACAATTTCACGTAGCTCAATGGCTCGAGCAACTTCATTCTGGTTATGCAAAAAAGACCAAAAAAGAGTAACCAAAATGTAATCTTCAAAATTGCATTTTGAACAATGACTACAAAATATAAGGAAACCATTAAAAGCTTAAATATCAACCCATACATAACACAAAGCTTAAGCCATAAGCTCTTCAATACTACTGCCTATTTATTCATTATTTGGATATAACTAGGGACATTGCAGATTTATCATCCACATCAACCATCAGCTTAAGAATGCAGGTAAACTATTTTAGTTCATAGGGAAATTGCAGATTTATCATCCACAGGAACCATCAGCTTAAGAATGCAGCTAAACTATTTTAGACCATAGGAACATTGGAGAATTACCTCCTTAACCTTCTTGTTAATCACATCCAAGGCAATACGTGAAAGAAAACCTCCAGCAACAGATAACAATTGCACAATGCGAGTTGCAACGGCCCGTGGTCGTTTTCCCCAATACGCAGAAATGCTGGCAGGATCATACACCAAAGGCAAAAACTCACTACTCTCATCCACCTACAGCATTTACAAAGTACCAATGTCTGTTATATTCTTCATCTAGCTACTTTCCCATTGAAAATTAACAACCACAGGAAATTATACTAGTAATAATTTTCACCTAAAAATATGTCTTTTCTCCAGGGGAAATGTTATATGTTACCAAAATCGTTTTCCAAAATGAAGTACAGACAGATTTACTTCTGTAAGAAAAAAAATACAAAGCAATAGCTAATTCAACTCTACTAGTTATAGGAAAATTTAATAATAAAAGGAGGGAGTTGATAGAAATCTTAAAACATCAATTATTTATAGCTTGTCACTTTTCATGCAAAAAAAATAAAGGTTAAAATTATTAAGAAATTTTCCTTTTATTTAAATTCTTATCCAAAAAAAAGTATATGTCCATTTCTAAATATTGTAAAAATTTGGTGATTTTAGTCTTAAGGTAACCAACTAAAAATATACCACGTTCATTACACATATAAAATTTTATATATATATATATATATATATATATATATATATATATATATATATATATAATTGAACATATTTCTTTAGATTGAAACTATTTTTAAACTTTGGTGAATATTATACATGCATTGCATGACAAAATAAGAGAGACTAAGTTCTTACATTTGTCCGATCATAATTCAGCATGCATGTTAACTTTGTTGAGTTTAATAATAAGTTAGAAAATTTTAAATGTGAAAGTCTTTCATATAATTTCTTTTAGGGTAAAATGTGGTTTATGCAGTGTAAAACTTTAAATACATTAAACATATATTTTTTTGAAATTTTTTTATCGATTTAAGTATAACATTATATGAAGCTTATAATTTTATCCAATTTTTTTATAATTGATATCATACACAAATTAACCTTATAAGCAAAAGACATATGGAACAAGAACATCTCATGAAATTAACAGATATTATGATAAGAAAAAAAAAATTCAGACTATTTCTTCAGAAATAATTTCAGTTCACTACCTCAACAAGACGAAGCTCAACATCATCCTCAGCGAAGAGAGAGTCCCTCAAATTCTGGCCTCGAAGACCTCTCATGAGTGTCGCTAACTGTTCGTCCTCTTCCATTTGAGCCCTCACTCTCTTAATCTCCTTCGAAACATCTCCAATTCTCTATCACCATCGCAAGCAACAACGCAAGAAAACAAGGGAGACTAATTAATTATCTTCAGTTAATTAAGCAATAACTCGTTTGAATTTTTAACTAATTCCGTGTTATGAAACCCGATTCGACTGATTCAGGATCCGAGAGAAGTTACCGTGGAGACTCCGTTGCCTGTTCTGCTCGAATTCGCGCCATTTACAGTTTTTTGCCGCGCCGGTTTTGGCTCGGCAGAGACAGCAAAGACGCGTCCGGAGCGGCGACGGAGATGGAGGAGGCTGTTGCGACGGCGCGGCGATGGAGAGCTTCGAGGAAATGGATCGATTCCGCAGTAGACAAGCTGCGAAGCTGCATCCATGTCCGAACTCGTGACTCTTTCTTCTTGAATTTGGTTCTAGAGAGAGAAAGTGAAGGGTCGGTTGTGGTTTTGGTGGAAATATGCTAACTGTGAATGAATGATGCAAACAAAACGGTGGTGGTGTTTGCATAAGGAGCCAAGAGAGAGAACTGAATATTTAATATTTAATTTAATTATATTTAATGTGAGCCACTTAACTGAAGTTCACACGTATGACAACTCTTTTGGTTTGCTAGTTATTAAAAAAAGAATTATTGTTATTTATTTTTGGTTGGCTTTGAAAAATTAGGTAAATAAAAACAGTGATGTCTTTTATTTTTCTTTTGTAATAAGGAGAGTGATGTTTTTGTAATAATGAGAGTGATGTTCAGAAGACTCACAATAGGAAATATGATATAAGAACACAGTAATAAAGGAGGCAAGTAATTATAGGATCTTAACAATAATGATTAAATTGTTATTATCATGCTAAGAGAAAAAAAAATGAAAGTAAGAATTCAAAATCTTAACACATGCCTTTGCAAAACATTTATTTATAGCAATGTTAAAATCAAACAAAATTCACAAAAATTTTACAATCTTTATTGAATATCTTATTATTTTACAATCTCTCAGAAAATTTAATTGAATATAATTATACCTTTTATACAAACTAATAGTTTGACTTAAATATCACAACTTCAGAAATATAAGGTGAATATATGTCTTCAATAATATTCTTTTTGATAAAAAAAAATCTTTTTACTTTTAATATTTTCTGAAATTTTGGTACAAGTACTTCTAAATTGAAAAATTCATCTGAATTTAAAAAAAAAAAACATAAAGATAATATCGTTTTTATATTTACATTTAATATTTAAGTATAGGTTTCCCATAAGTAATTATAATATTATTTTGTATTAATCGTAAAATCTTATACTATTTAAACGCGTGAAACAAGATAACTATATAAAATAAAAATCATTTTATATATTAAGAAAAAATTAAATAATAAAATCCAAAAATACTAAAAAAATAATAAATAATAAAAATATAATTAAAAATATTAAATTTATAAATCAAATTAAAAAATTAATTAAGCTTTTTTTAATAAAAAAAATTGCTTACTAAGAATTTGCTTAATAAAAAATTGAAAAAAGGGAAGAAAGTATTTTATGAAGGGCATTAAGGCATGATACTTGTTTTTGTTGGGACCTCACATGTTGTGTGTGAATCTCATTGGATAATAGGTTCGCATGCTTTTATTCTTTCTAGTAAGTGTCGTGTCAACAGTACAATGACGTGTCAATATTTCATGCGTCAAAAAGAACACTTGATTGGGATGTTTACACGTCAGCCGATGTAAAATAAAACTTAAAAATATTAAAAAAATAGTTAGACCGGTCAATTTAACTGAAAAGGTTTAGTTTTGATTTCTTAAAAAGAATATTTAATTTTATTCTTTAAAATTAAAAGTATTTATATTTAGTCGTATTAAAATGAGTATGAATATTAATATACAATTATAATTTTAAATTTATAAAATAAGACGAGCAAATGATAAAAATAATTTTTTTTATAATAAAATCACATAACAATTATTAAAAAATAAAGTTTTGCTCTAAAATTATATATATTTGTATTATGAACAAAAATATATGAATATTTATCATAATGATTATTTACCTTGTGTTGATATTTGTACATATTTAAGAAATATTAGACATAAGCCCATTGATAAGAAAATAAAATTAACTAAAGAATAATGAGCAATGAGATTAAGAAAATATAGGCTCAAATGTAACACATAAAATGTTGCAAAATTGATCAAAGGAAAGGAAAAACAAAAACCCTATTGTAAGCAGCTTATGCCACGACATATTGACATAAACATGACCAAAATTAATGCTACGACGATACCAAAAACAATCAATTTGATCTTCATATTTTGAACCCACATCTTCCTTTTAACCTTTGTGCCCTGTGTTCTAAAGTCTTGTGCCTGCAACAACAAGTCATGGACAAAAGCTTTAAATTTCTGCTTCTTTTCTTAGTGCTTTTAAAATTATTTCTATAATGTTAAATATTTATGTTAATTTCTACCATTATTTAAGGCAGAGATTAAAATAAAAAAGAGACTATAAATGCAGGACTAAATTAAAATGATTAATATGCTATTTTACTATTTTTTGTTTCTCGTTCAATTTTTGGATCATTATAGAATAAAAAATAAGGTTCTACAATATGTTTATGGAGACTAAATTAAAAATTATATAAAACTATTTTTAATCTTGTAAGGTTTTTATATTTTGTCTTTTTGCTCTAGTCCTTTCAAAATTATATTTAAACAATACTTCATCGTTATAGTAATTTTTACTATTTCATAGGCATCATTAAAGATAAAAAAATACAAATATAGAGAGAGACTAAATTAAAAATCATATAAAGTTTTTTTGGTTCTTGTGTTTGTAAAACAATTTTCATAGCATTTAGTTTTTGTATTTCCTTTTAACAATCAATTACTCATCATTAATTTTTGGTGACTGAAAAAAAAAATCCATTTGTAAGAACTAAATTAACAATTATATAATATATATATATATATATATATATATATATATATATATATATAAGTAAGGCATAAGCAAGAACTAATAATGTAAAGCAATTAAATATTACGAAAAAATATATTAAAAAAAACTAAGTAAAAATTATCAAATGATAAACATTAAACATTATATAAGAAAAAAACAAAGAAAAATGAATGGAACCTGTGAGCGAAGATTGTCAGTCTTATCCACCAACATCTCAATCTTTTCTCCTCGATCAAGCACCTATGAAAAAACCATATTCATATATATATTTCAATCAAATCAAATCATCAATAAAAATAATAATAATATTATTAATATTAATATTTACTGAATGTGGGAGAAACTGTTTTAAATATATATCTCTAAATTAGGCATTTGTATATAAATCTTGCCTTCTCAATGTTTTCCATCATAACACCCTTCACTTCAGAAACTTGAGCCTTCACTTTGGCAAGTTTGTTGATCTCTTCAGGATGATCAACACAGTATTGCATTTGCTGTTTCAGTTTTGGCCTGTACATTTCCAAAACCATGCATTCATTATGTTTAAATTTTCCATTCTCTTATAATTAAACTATATAATAACGAAGAAAAACTTTATCTAATGATAAAGAAAGTATCACTCATAAATAATCGAATGACAGCATATAAAAAAATGATTTGTTTTTTCTGCAAGTGCAAGAAAATGGGGTACCCAAATTCTCTGTTTAGGCTCTTAGCAGAAGCAGTTGCAGCTTTGCCTGCACCATATTTTTTGCTGAATTCTTCCTTCACACGTTCCAGAAATGCAATAGGAAGCTGTCTACCAGCAGATTCAACAGCCACCACACAGTAGGCTACAAAATCCAAAATTTCAACCAAAAATATTTTACAACAAACTACTTCTCAAATTTTATATTATTCATCCCCTTTTAACTCTTTCTATTTTCTTAACTCAAACATATACAATCAAATTCTGATCCAACAATCCTTGTTTCTTTTGTAAATATGATTACTATTTCTGTTCAAACACTTCAAAATTATATAACACGTTCATGGTTTAGGCTGCACACAGCAAAAGCATGCATAAACCAGTTATTTTGTTTTTTCTGATAAAAACAAAAAAGAAAGGAAAAATAGATTAGGGAAAATTAGGGAATATATTTTCATTTTTGTTTTCAGAAACTGTTTTCTCAAAACAGTTTCACATCATCTTGTTCAGTCTCAGGTTAATTCTACAATTTGTCTTCAAAACTATAATCTATTTATGAAAATATAAATCAGAACTTTTCTAATCTGCATGAGATCAAAAAATGGTTAGAAAATGTATCAGTTAGATCCTGAGAAGGGGATCAGAAAGAGAGAATTCACCTGTTATCATGGTTATCAAACATGTGCAGTAATTCAAAACAAAAGGTAGAATCATCAAGATCTAGATGAAATCATGATAAAGGTATGCATGATGAAAGGAATATATATGATGCATGAAATCATCGAAAAATGCATATATATATATATAACGTACTGAATCCACTTTCAACAAGATAATTGAAAGTGTGGCCATCACAATTGTAGGTGAATCTGTTGTTGGTAGAAGGAAGCTTCTGCAGGCATTGAGAGGCAATGGTGGTGAAGTTTCCAGAAAATTCAGTGTACTCAGCGAGAATCATGGTGCCTCGAGCCACGAAGCTGTAGATCAGAGATTGTTGCCCCATCTTCAAAAACCACACAACACGTTTTCAATATCTCAAAATGCAAAGAGAATGAAGAGAGAGGCAGAATGAAGAAGAGACAAAAAAATGGTGGGAGTAGAGACACAAGAGTTTATTTGGGTTGAAGGAGTTTTGATTTGGAAAATCTGCAATGTTTGTAATGATACCCCGAAAATGCAGCTATTCAAGATATTAAAAATAGTGTTTTGCAAACAATTTCTAATCACATTCTGCCACATCTCCTCATTTTTCTCATCTACGGATTAAAAGTTCTACCGAGCTATTTTAATTCAATGCTCGATTTATATATATGTATAAATAAGAGTTGTTCAAACATGCTCAGTCAAAATTAAACTTAAGGTTATATATGTCAGTCGATTTAAATGTTTATATTTACCTACGATTATGTTAATCGTATAGGACTTTTAACATTTTACAACCTCGTCGAAATTTTACTAATAATAACTTTTTGTCATATTTAATATTAATGAAAAATTGAATAGTCGCCAAATTAATGTTACTTGTTGTTATACAATGTAAAATTAAAATAAAGAGTGGTCAAGTTTCCGAAATGTTTGAAATTTAAATTTAATAAAAGTTAGTGATTTGATTTGTCAGGTTTAACGTTAATGGATAATTAAATAGTTTATATGCCAAAGTTAAAACATTTATTTATAGCATACACTTTATACATGTTAATCAAAATTTATTTATTAACTAAATTTGATTAATCAAATGTTTAAGAGATGTAAAATGGGTTTAATAAGTTACGGATTAGAAAAGATTTAGGATAATTACATCCTGCACTCCATCGAATTCTATTTGCACTTCGCACGAGGCCGATTAGGCTCGACTTCTTGGACCGACTAAGCTCATCATTCGGTCCATTCTAACTCAACTATACCTTCGGCTCGAGACAAACTCGACTCCACCATCATCCTAACTTCACTCGACTCGAGTCGAGTTTCAGTTTAGCTGATTCGGCTTGACTCTCAGTCTGATTGACTCGGTTCGACTTTCGGTTTGACTGACTTAGCTCGACTTTCAGTTTGACCGACTTGGCTCGACTTTTGGCCTGGGCAACTCGGCTCAATTTTTAACCAGGCTATATAGGCTTGACCTTCAGCCCAGACCAACTCCCTTCGACATTTAGCATGAGACATTTGGCTCCTCCTCAGGCCCGAACCAACTCCACTTAACCTTCGACCTTAGTTGGCTCAGCTCGACCATACCCATGTCAACTGGCTCGACCTTCGATCCGGACCGACTCGGCTCGACTCTTGGACCAATTTGATTTGACTTAACCTACAACTCGTACCGATCCCACTTGACCTTTGACTTGGGGCAACTTTGCTCGATATTTAGCCTAGGCCACTTTGCTCCTCCTCCATCCCTAACCGACTTTGCTCGACCTTCGATCTCAACCGGTTTGACTAGACATTTGGCCCGGACCGACTCGGCTCAAACTTTGACCTTGATTGTCTCAACTCATGATTGGTTTGGGTCAACTTGACCTTCGGTCTAGACCAACTCCAATCAACCTTATGCCTAAATTGACTCCACTTAACCTTCAACCTAGATTGACTCTGCTAGTCCTTTAGCCTGAGTCGACTCCACTTGACCTTTGACTTCAACTAGTTTAGATCAACCTACTCTATATTAACTCGGCTCGACCTTTGGCCTGGTCTAACTCAACCCTGACTGAATCCGCTCGACCTTCGCTTACTAACTTTGCTCAACTTTAAGCCCAGGCCGACTAAGGTCGACCTTTAGTTTATGCCTAATTGACCCAAATCGATATGGCTCAACCTTTAAACTTGGTGAATCAAGTTTAATTTTGGCTCTAGTCCATTCAGCTCAACCATTGGCCCAAACCTAGTCCAATTGATATTTGGCTTTGACCGAAGGTCGAATCAAGTATGTTCGGGCTCATAGCGTCAACTTGAGCTAGATGTTGAGATGATTTGGCCCAAGTTGAAGGTTGATTTGAGTCGACTTTTTAAACTTGTGGACTTTCTTCATCTTAACCAATGTGGAATTTCAATTTTATTATTATTTTTTTTTTGAATTTCAAATTCTATTGTTTTAGTTATTTGAAATGTCTTCTTAAAATTCATCTATTTCAATTTTATTTTATTTTTTCATCCAAACAAGTAATTTTACTTTAAAAATCAATTTGTTTTTTTTAAATGAATGGATATCTATCTTAAATTGCTTAATCCAAATACATCATCAAGGTTTCTCTTAAACAACGAAGATTACAAGTATGAGTTGAATATCTAGAGTAGGGATGTCAAAAAAATTCATACCCGCAGATATCCATGGATAAATTTCCGCAACGGGTAAGAAATGAATACTGTAAATGGATATCTACGGATAATGGGTATGAGTATTTTTACTACCCGCTATACTCTAATTTAAATTAAACAAAATAAAAAAACATGATTAAAATATTAACATATTAATTTTGAATGAGTTATTTTTTTATCAACTAGTTTAAACAAAAATCATTTCTTTGTAAATTGTCATTCAACACTATTTAAATAGATTATTTGAATTTTGTTTAAAATTTATGAATGATATGTATTGTATTTTCTTTTAATTCACAATCAAAATATGTTGTTAAATATTTATTTTTACTTTTTTGTAAATACCCGCGGGTACCCATGAATATCCGTGAATATTAAAAAATAATGTAGGTACTTGCATAACGGATACCCGACATATATGGATACTGATACAAAATATATATTTATCGGGTAGAGTACATGGAAGCTAATACCTGTACCTATCCACTCTGTTGACATTTCTGATCTAGAGTATCAAATTAGAGCGTCAGCGTCAAGTGCGTAAAGTCACTCCAAAACATGTGAGTACACCACAAATTAGTTTAAACGTATGAAATAGGTTGAAATAGTTTAAAAATGGTATAATTACTGATTTGGTACCCCAACTTTTTGGTAAAGTTCAATTTGGTACCCATGTTTTTGGTTTGTTCAATTTAGTACCAAAATTATCTAAAAAGATTCAATTTGGTCCTCTTCGTTAAGTTGGAGTTAACATCCTGTTCGTACATGACACGTGTCAAACCATAAATATTTTTTTTTTATTTTTATTTTTTTAAATTATTTTTTTTAAAAAGGAATTATTTTTTTTCAAAAAATTTAAAAATTGCCACATGTCAGTTTATTATAGTGCCACGTAGCAACTTACAATTATGACACGTGGCAGTAGTAATAGTTATTTTCAATTTAGTACCCAATTTAATTTTTTGGCTCAATTTAGTACCCAATTTTTTAAAATGATCCAATTTCGTTCGTTCCAAATTGATACAAAATTAGTAACTAAGTTTAATTATAACTTATATATACATGTTAAAATAATTGTTTTGAATTTATACATCAAATCACTATACCTAAATATTCAAATAATTTTATTTTTTACAAGTGTAAAAATTTTCATGTGTAAAAAATTATAGAGGTTAAAATGTAAAAAATAAAATAATTTATGTACTTAGGTGAAAGATTTGATGTATATATTAGAAAAAGTTATTGTAACATGTATATATAAGTTCTAATTAAGTTTATTTACTAATTTGGTCTCAAATTGGAGAGGATGAGATTGAATCATTTTAAAAGATTCAGTACTAAATTGTACCAAAAATTTAAATTAGGATACTAAATTAAAAACAACTATTACCACTGGATATGTCATGATTGTAAACTGCCACGTATCAATTTTTAAATTTTTTGAAAAAAAAATAATTAAAAAAAAAAATTAAAAAATAGTATTAACTCCAACTTAACAAGATAACCAAATTGAATCTCTTTAAATAATTGGGATACTAAATTAAACAAACTAAAAATATAGATACCAAATCAGTAATTATATCTTTAAAAATTTAATATATTTGTATGTTTTAAAAGGATTCAAGAAAGAAAAAAGAAACTCAATTATGCTCACCACTAAGCACGTTTAATTCACAGAATTAAGTCCGAAACTTTTATGATTAAAATAGAGGAATAGAGAATAAAGTAGGACAATAATAACAATCAAACGGTGGAATAAGTAAGAAAACAATAAAAGGAAATATAAGAATACTTTTGGGAGTGGATAATGGTACATCACTGATAGAAAAAATAAGTGAACTTCATTTTTCTCCAAAATAAACTAAAAATGAGAAATTACAAAAATAATTTTTTAACAAATTTCTCTTATAATCAGAGATAATATTTTATAAAATAATATTTTTTGAATGATTTTTTAT
This sequence comes from Vigna unguiculata, assembly GCF_037176805.1. Taxonomy (NCBI): domain Eukaryota; kingdom Viridiplantae; phylum Streptophyta; class Magnoliopsida; order Fabales; family Fabaceae; genus Vigna; species Vigna unguiculata. The sequence continues at coordinate 5,567,950 of NC_140798.1, forward strand.
TTTTTTATATTTTTAAATCATTAAAAAATGTCATCTCAGAATAAAAAGAAAATCATCAAAATTTAATTATAAAAATATTATTATCTAATAAAATAACATTCAGAAAATCCTTTCACACTCAAAGTTCCATATGTTTATAAATAAAAAAAAACCTTTTCAACCCATCATTATGTATTAGTGTAATTTTTCAAATCAAACGTTGCTAATTATATTTCTTTTCCACATGAAACAATTACAGTCAATACGATACCTTTTTCTACTTAATCAACGGTTGATCAGCCTTGACATGCTTTGTTTTTGTAGTACACTTACATCATAACATAAGCCACAACACAACACAGAGCTGGTACCTTTCTGCCTCATTCCCGCCAAAACCTTCTTCAGTTAACCTATACACAAACCCTTTCTGAGCACACAAACTGAAACCCGATTCTCTCTCTCGCTTCTTTGTACCACCAATCAAACTCCAACAATGGACGTAGAGGATATGGAAATGGATATTCCGCTCCCTGATGAACTCGAGTTTCTGGAATCAAATTTTCACGAACCCGAGCAAAATCAAGAAGAAGAAGAAGATCATCATTATCACTTCGCAGACCTTGAACCCCCGGCTGAACCGTACTCTCCACAACCGCCGCCAGATCTCGAGGCTCCTTCGGTGGATATCGAATCCAGCGGTCACAAGCGGTCGCGTTCGAGTTCACTTCCCGAAGAGGAAAAGAGAGCGAAAGTTAGGGTTACCGTCCAGGAGGATTCCTCCACCGAGGAGGCCGCCGACGAGGATTGGCTACGCTACTCTCCTCCGCCGCAGGAGCCGGCGGTGCAGGAAACAACGTTTGCGAAGGAGAAGACATTGTCGAGATTCGCCTCGGAGATTGACGGCGAGTGCATGCCGATCACCGCGCCCAACGGCGACAGGGTTTATGCGAAGCTGACTCGGTTTCAAGGAGAAGAGCGCGTGAAGACGCTCGATTGCAATGGATATTCTGCCGGTACTTTTTTCTCTTTCGAACTGTCACTCTTTCTACTTTTTTTTTATCACTTTTAGTTTTAAGATTTGAGATTAGTTTGGTGTGTTTGTTTTCTTTCAATGTTTGAGGTACATTGTTTTTAATATTTCTAAGTCTACATGAACATGAGTAATTTATTTTCATGAAGAGCTGCTTAGGGGAGAGGCTCTAATAGTTTGGTGGTTGGGATGAAACTGGTAAAAAAAAGACTAATGTTTTTTCTGAAAGAAAAAAAAAAACCTGAACTGAAAATTCTCTAATATTATTTGTGTTTATCACAATTTCAAGTCCTTAGGTAACTTTTTAACTAAGGGAGTTAATTTAATTTTTGTAAAGTAAATAGATGCATATAATCAGGGGAGATTTTGTTCCTCTAGATAAGATACTAATTGCTTATAAAAAACTATTAAATAAATAAATAAATATTCGAATTTGATTTTCAATATAAATAAATATATTCCCTTTTTTTTCCAATGCCAAAATCCGTCACCCAAACATGACTTAAGGATTAGGAAGCCTATTATTTTGGTGTGAGGTTTTGTCTTAAATTTTGATTACGAGCCTTGTTGAATACTGAGATTATTTTCATGAATTGTATTTGGTTGCAGAGCTTAGTTCAGAACCAATTAATGTTATACTTGAGAGGCTGGAGCAAGAGGCTTTTGCTAAGGTTTGGACTCAAGGTTAAGAATGTGCTTTTTGAGCTTCTAAGGGCGAAACTTGAATGAAAATTTAATTCTTTTTATGTTGTGTTGTTTGTTACTTGGAATGCATCTGAATTTGGTAATCAAATGTAGCTTTTTGATGTTAGTGATTGCTTATTCCTGTTCTTGTGATGCTGAAGGCCTTGGAAGCTAGTTCTGAAGGTCAAAGTGTTCCAGATGTTCCCGAAGCACAAATGGTTAATGAGCAACTTTGGGTTGATAAATATGCTCCGAAATCCTTCACCGAGCTTCTCAGTGATGAACAGACAAATCGTGAGGTATCTAAAGTACCATTTAGTTATGAAAATAATTTATTAGAATTGCTGCAGTTAAGGACTTCATTCTTTGGTTTTCTAGGCTTGGCTTATGTTGCCATGACTAATTTGATTGGTTGACTAGGACAGGTACTGTTATGGTTGAAGCAATGGGATTCTGTTGTGTTTGGATCTGAAATTCGAAGCACATCAGATGATGTTTTGTCTGCTTTGAAACGCCATTCTTCTATTGTCCACAATCAGAAACCTTTGAATTCAAAGTTTCCTAGGAAGAATGGAGGATCCAAATGGAGTAACGGGGGAAGGTATGTAAATTCTGTAAGTATGGATGAGAGTGGGAGTTCAAAGAGTATTCAAGATGCATGGAGTACGAAGTCAAGGAATATTGGTCCCCCAGAACAAAAGGTATTTATAAGAATCGCATGATTGTATACTCTTCCACACCCATTAATGTATCTATCATTTTTGAGAAGCAAATATGCAATGGAGTCAAATTGGTAGAATTATGCTATTATTATTTGTGTTGATTTGGAGAATAGACTCGAGACCATTTTGTCAGATTTGTAACATGATGGGCAAAGTTAACAATTTACACCACCAGGTCAGGGAGGGGTAGAATATGCATTGGTATTTGGGATTATGTATTTGGGTTATGCTTAGTATTTTGATTGTTTATAGGCACGACAGTTTCCTTATACACGTACTTACCCATTCCTTCTTCACTTGTGCAAACATAATGGTTGGGGTAACAATGAACGTATTGACTCTTTGTTTTGATGGATAATTTTGGAAAACAGTTAACTTTTTCCTCAAATTTTGAGCATTTTTTTACACTTGATGAGTTTTGATATATTGGAAAATAGTCTATCCTTTCAATTTCCATCTGAGCATTTTTTTTATCTCGTATCTTCTGATTATTTGACTGTTTTAGGAGACCAATACTTATCTTCTCTCCAAATCATATTCTAATATTCTGATGTATTGACCATGAATTGCCATATGCTGCAGTTCTCTCTAGACTAATGAATTGCCATATGCTGCAGTTCTCTCTAGACTAATGAATTGCCATTAATGGACCGTTGCTCCAAATCCAAGTTAACCAAATTCCCAACATGCATGTTTTAACGAATTCTACCTATAATTTTAATTTTGAAGCTCTGATGGACTTTTATTATTTAAGGTGTTTTAAGAAAACAAAACATACCTCCATCCCTTTATATAAGATTTTGTTGAAGGCATGTGCTGGCACACTTCATTGACAGCAAAAATTATTTTTCATCATATAAAGGTGGCATATTGAAGGGAGCCAACAATATACCTGTAGTAAGATGCATCAGGTAAAGGAACATAACTATCGTTCGTAAGCTTGCAATCTCCTACCATTGGTGAGAAAATTGGATTGGCCTCTAACATGTTGGTCTTTGAAAGCATATCCCGAAACATACTAGGACTGAGTAAGATAAAAAGAACCATTAAACTAATAACAAACTTTAATCCCAAGAAAATAACCCAAATCACCTAGTTCCTTGAGAGAAAATCCTGAATTGAGTTGCCAAATAAGAGTTTGAGTAAGATGAGTATTATTTTTGGTGGTGTTAATGTCGTCCACATAAACTATTGAGTATACGAGCAATGTGTGATTACATTTATTGGCAACATATTGAAGTTGTGATAAGGCTGCTTGTAATCTTTCTAACCAAGTTTGGGTTGCCTGCTAGGACCATTAATGGCCTTATTTAGTTTGAAAACCAAGGACATATCAACCATTTCAAATCCAGGTGGCTGACATATACCTCCTTTGTATGGAGCCCATTTGAAAAGGCATCGTTCACATGTAATTGCTTTAAGGGCCATTGATGAGAAAGAGCCAAATTAAAGATTGATCACTGCTGCAAAAGTATCATTGTAATTTAGACTGAATTGCTGATGGAAGCCTTTGGCCACAAAATAGCTTTTTCCTCTTTAATTGTGCCATCTAAGTTTTCCTTAATGTGGAAAACCCATTTACAACTAGTAGGCACATGTCTAGTAGGAATTGTTGTTAAAGCCATGTATTTGAGGAATAAAAGTAGAATATTCTGTTTGCATGCAACAATGAAGTGGGATCATCAATAAGGGCATGTTTGGTTGATTTTGTTTAACACGAGTGTTGGAAATCTCACATCAATTAGACAAAGGACAATTTACAATGTATAAGCGGGAAAAATTCTTACCTTATAAGCCATTCTTCTGAGAATGAGTTAGGCTTAAACTCACTTCCTAATATGGTATCACTTGTTATTAGGCTACTATCGAACCATCCACAAATATTTAGTCCCACACACTAGATGTCTATATCTTGGCATGAGGGAGTTGTGTTAGAGATTCCACGTCAACTAAAGATAAAGCTAATTCATAATATAAGTGGGGGCAATCCTTGTCTTTTAATTTGGTTTTGTGAGGATGAGTTTGGTTTAAACTCACTTTCATGTATTTTGAGGAATATGAGTATAATATTGTTTGCATGCAACAAACAAAGTGGGATCAACAAGGGCATGTTTCATTGATTTTGATTCAACATGAGTAAGTAATTGAGAAGGATGTAGATGTCTTTAAACTATGCTTAACATGGTGGATATTTGAATATGATAGATGTTTTGTGAAAGATGTGTATATCAGAATTTGAGGATGGAATAAGCATAGAGGAATCAACATAAACAACTTGAGAAGTAGAGGATGTAGATTCGGTTATGGTTTGTAATGATGAGTGAGGATGATTGGGGTCACAAGGAGAGGCTTATGAAGTTAGTGTAGAAGGGACAAATTGAGAGGGTGAGAAACTAGGCAAATTTGAGGTATACAAGGAAGAAGAATAGAATGAGATGATGAGTGTTGAAGATCCCACATCGACCACAAATAAAATCAAATTATAGTGTATGAGTGAAGTGCAAATATTACTTGACAAACCAGTTTTGTGAGATTGAATTGGGTATAAACCTATTTACTAAAGGATGATGAGGTTGCAATTAAAGAAGTAAAGTGGGATTAAGAAACTTGTGCTCATTGAAAACATATACTCTTTGGAAACAAAATTGTAACCGCTGGAAGACAACACTTGTCTTCTTTGTGAGAGATAAATATCATAGAAAGGCACACTCTTGGGACCTAAAGGAACATTTTTGTGTTTTTTGTAAGGCCTAAGAGAAATAAAGAACTATGTTCTTAGAAAGTAGTCAAGTTGTTTATTGATAATTTTGACAAAGTTGATTCTCGATAAAACTATGTTAAGATCTATGCGAAAGAGACTAATACCTAATTCATCAAGCCCAATAAAAATTGGTTAGTTTTGATTAGCAATGTCATAAATTTGAGTTTTATTTCAAAAGTACACAAAGTTTTATGTTTGCCATTGTTCCAATAATAATTTTTCTACATATATAAGCACAAGAATAATGGTTTTCTGTTGTCATACATATATTATTATCATTGTTCCTATAATAATTATTGTGCCTTATGTTGTTAATAGGCCAATAAATACATGTCTACTTTCATGGAAAGTGGGTGGATATCTCATTAACTAACTTTACAATAATTTAGGGTATATGGAATTTAGCAATTAATACATTTGAAATGTAAGTATCCTATAATAAATATTAAAAAGTGCTCTCTTTTGTTCTATATAAAGGATCGGAGGTGGTATTGTTATCCTTGTAGTCTTGCATTTGCATTATACTCTTTGGTTGTTTGTACATGACATAAGATGAAACCATTTGATTTATATTAATGTTTTATGATATCAATCATATTAGATGTCGGGTGTTGAATCCCATTGGTAACTAGATTTTTAAAATGGTTACAGATCCTTCTGCTATGTGGACCACCAGGTCTTGGAAAAACAACACTAGCACATGTAGCTGCCAAGCATTGTGGATATCATGTGGTAGAGGTATTTTGAATTATTTTACATGTGGATTCACAAGTCTTCAAGTTGTGAACACTTTTACTTTTTTAGAATAATTTAAATTATTTTCTAAGTAATAATTGTTTTTGTGACGTAACTATATGTATTAAGAAGTGGACTTTAAGCCTAATTCAACCTTACAAAATTGGCTTGTAAGGTGAGGTTTGCATTCACTTATATTCTATGAAATCACCTTATCCCTAGATAATGTGGGACTGCCAATACACCCCCTCCCACCAAGGTACATACATCTCAAGCATGGGACTAAACATCAATGGGTGGTCCAATAACGGTTTGATAGTGGGTGGAACAACATGCTGAACAAACAACAAACTTCCCGAACAGGCTGAATAAATATCAAATCTCGCTAGGATCGACTTTAACCCATGTCTCTGATACCATATTGAATATAGGGAATATAAGTGTGGGATTAATCTCCCTAGTATAGAAAATACACATAGGTTATTGTATTTATAGTAAAGGAGACATGGGATAAGCCCAATATACAAAATAAAGAATAATAACAAAGAAACTAAAGATAGAAGATAAAAATAAGATATCAAGGATTTGCATGAATCTTTCATTGGTGGCCATAGTGGTTACTTTAGAACATTCAAGTGAGTGGCGGGAGTGGTGTACTTGGAAGGCATGAGAAAGGACATTAAAAACTTTGTCATGCATTGTGAGGTTTGTCAAAGGAATAAAGCCGAAGCCTTGGCTCCCACAGGGTTATTGCAGTCCTTACCAATTCCCACTCAAGTTTGGTCGGATATATCCATGGATTTCATATTGGGGTTACCCAAGGCTGAAGGGAAAGATACTATCTTTGTGATTGTTGATAGATTAACAAAGTATGCTTATTTCTTTCTATTAGCCCATCTGTACGCAATAACAAAAGTGGCACAATTATTTCTTAAGGAGGTGGTCACATTCCATGGGTTTCCTTTGACCATTGTCTCAGACCGCGATCAACTATTCTTGAGCAATTTTTGGAGGGAATTGTTTCGACAGGCAGGGACAAAGTTGAAGTTTAGTACAACTTACCATCCTCAAACGGATGGCCAAACAAAGGTAGTCAACCGCTGCCTTGGAACCTACCTATGTTGCATAACGGGAACACAACCTAAACGATGGCCCTATTGGCTACCTTGGGCAGGATTTTGGTTCAACACCAATTGTAATGCTCATCAAAGATGACTCCTTTCAAACCCCTCTATGGACGAGACCTTCCTCCCCTTATTAAGGGCATTACTATTCCTTCTAAGGTGGATAGTGTGAACTGGTTACAACAAGAGGGATGATATCTTGAACAAATTGAAAGTTAATATGTGTAAAGCTCAAGACTAGAACAAACTACAAAGAAACAAGCATTGCAGAGAAGTGGAGTACAAGGTGGGAGATTGGGTATATCTTAAGTTGCAACCCTCTAGGCATAAATCCCTAGCGAGAAGACCCAATGAGAAATTGTGTTCGCGATTTTATGGGCCCTACCAGGTGATGGATCGCATTGGCCAAGTCGCTTACAGATTGGAGTTACCTCCACACAGCAGAATACACCGGTTTTCCATGTATCACTGCTGAAAAAGGCCATTCAACCATCTACAGTACCTCAACCCTTGCCTTCGACATTGAATGAGGACCTGGTGTTAGTTGCTACTCCAAAAGAAATATTGGATGTTAGGACTACGACTCAAGGCGATCTAGAGGTTTTAATTCAGTGGCAGAATCTCATGTATCTCTAAGGAATTTCCAGAAGGTGAAACTTCATGGAAGGGGTATTGATAGATTTGGTATTGTGTATAAATGGAGGAGGAAAACAGACAATTAGAACAGTTAGGGGTTGTAATGGTAACAAACATGTATATAAGTCTATCTGAGAGCTTTGGGGGGAGTTAGTTGTGCTGTTAGTTGGGTTTGGAAAGGGTTGAGAGAAAGGTCTCTCAGAGTTCTGAGTTGTAAGCTTTCATGTGTAACCCAGGCTAGTTCCTTGTCACATTGATAAGAAATTAGTATTGATTCAATCAAGAACTATTGTTCAGGGTGTTCTTAAAATACCAGTTCTATTAAACTCACATTTGTTGTCTCTGTTCCAGTTTCAGTTTGGCCTTGTCTTTTAGTCCAATATTCCTTGGTCTTGTCTTAAGGTAAAAGTTGAATGTCATTATGCTATATTTACCTTTTTTTCTCTTTTAGGTGTTTAATTATAACACCCTGAAAGCTTTATGAGATTTACATTGAAGGAGAATGTTATAATATCTGCATAATATTCTTATGTTCTTTTCATATGTTAGAATATTTAAAGTATTATAATGATCTCTAGGGAGTGGCTTTGGTCATTGTATATCAAGATATGCTTCCTTATTTAATTGGGTCTAGATGTCTAGTATTATCATAAATAGGGGTTAGTGGTAATAGTTGTATTTCTTATCAACTCACATCAATACCAGATCCTAATTATTCATTGGCTTGCTCTCTCTTTCCTCCCATTCTACATAGATTCCTATAATTTCAACCTATACCAAACAGGAGTTTTAAATTTTGTAGATTAATGCTAGTGATGATCGTTCTACATCAACAATTGAAGCCAAGATTCTTGATGTGGTTCAAATGAACTCTGTCTTGTCTGATTCAAGGCCGAAGTGTCTGGTATCTTTTCTTTCTTTCAATATTTTCATTTTGTATATTAGTATCAATGCATAAAGGTGAAAATGCTTATCTGTTTCCATTTTCCTAGGTGGTGGATGAAATTGATGGAGCTCTTGGTGACGGTAAGGGTGCTGTGGAGGTTCTTCTAAAGATGGTTAGTGTTAGATGCAAATGTTGATCTGTCTCCTAAAGTGTGTTGTCTAAGCAAACCTACTTAATTGTAGTCATATTGAAGATTCCTTTAATATTGTCCAAGGTCTCAATTTCATCTCAATGATCAAACAAGTTTTATAGCTTGATGTTTTTGTGGTTCCAATATAATTTCATTTGTTGGTTGTGTTCACTATTCACGCATTCATCAATGAGTACAATACAAGAACATAAATTTTCTTACTAGACATGTGATAGGCTTGCTGACATTTGTATGTAACTGAATGCAATTTTTTTGTTTTGCTGGTTTTTAAAAGTAGATATACACTTTTGAGAGGGTAGAGTTGGGGATCTGAACAAAATGATTATCTGAAGTATTGTTTGTATGCATTTTGTTTTAGAATTGTACCTTTTTTAACAAATTTCCCTAGGTTGAGAGGATTGAAGCTCCTTGCCAATTGTTTCACTTGTAATTGACTAACTACCTTTAATTAAAATACAAATATTTATCACTATTATGTAGCTTCTTCTAACCAAATAAAATTATATCGGATGTTAGAGATCCCGCATCAGCTATTTCAGTTAAATGTCTTTCTAGTTCATATAGTTTAAGATTGGTATACCTACAATGAATAGGGTAGGGGAAGTTGGGATTGAGACGGAGCCCTCTTTTTTAAGGAAAAGTATAAATAACAGTAACATGGAAATTTTTTAATGAAAGTTTGTCATATGAAATCATAAATCTCTATATAAACCAAATCATGCAGATTTCTTCCGAAAGGAAGCCTGATGCGGGGAAACAAACTGTGGGCAAAGGACAACTGGAGAGAAAGTCATCAAAAAAGGGTTCAAAAACTGCTTCACTTTCAAGACCTGTGAGTTTTGGATGTTCTGATGTTCATATTGTTAGTATTGTTTACCAGACAAATCATTTGCAGTGATGATGATATTAATTGTCAATGTAGGTGATATGCATTTGTAATGACCTATATGCACCTGCCTTAAGACCATTGCGTCAGGTAGCCAAGTAAGTTTCTGATTCAGATAACTAATCTCCTAATTTTTTTAGGTGTTAAATATTTCATTCTATCTTAAATTATTTTCTTTGCATATATTTGTTGTTGTTATTTCCCACAATTTTAAAAACAAAATTCAACCGTAACAGCTGCGACTGAAGTCTTATCCTGCTATTTGAGAAAACTTTCATTGGAAATCAATTTCTTAGTTGTTAGAGAATCATGGTATCTCAGTAGTAGGAAGGATTACTGTCGGTTACTCTATTTGTGTGTCATTCCTAGTTACTAGTGTTGTATAATACTAGTTAATTTTGGAAATATTTTTTGTTTTATTTCTTTTCATTTTCTTCCTTCTTTCTATATAATTTATCTCTGCTTATATGAAATAATCGATGAAATTATTTTCTTCATGCTAATATTTTTTGTTCTCTTTAAACTGACTTCGAGTAATGTTTAAGCCATGCACCTAGAAAAACTAGTGTCCTTGCCGGTGGTCAATTGTCAACTACTCTACCAACAACATCGCTTATGTTTTTTTGGCCTTTGCTCAACGGATGCTTACAGTCAGCAGCTATCCTCAGCCAAACCCCTCCTCACTTTTTACAAACTTTTTCTTCCCATTATTACTGAAGTTAAACTGTTCCTCTGAGCTCCAACAATCTATATATAATACGTTCCTTGGCTGTGCTCAAACAAACAAGGATTCGTCCATATGGATAATCATCTTATATTCTTACACCTTTTAATATATTGAATTTCGGATGGCTTTTCTTTTGCTACACCTTTGATTCTTTATCCCTAAATACTTATCTTGTCTATAAGCTAGTATTCCTGTCTTTCCTATTTGCATTTTTTTTTTAATTTGTATGTCCAAATGTGTATATGGTCTGATTTTTGACAACAAACTTCTGTTCCATGACAGGGTTCATATATTTGTTCAACCAACAGTCAATCGTGCAGTGAGCAGGTGATGATTAGCTTGAAATAGTTCATACCTCATACATATATATCAGAAAATTGACGTTAGTAAGACTGTTGATAAAAAACCTTTTTATAGATTATATTAAGATTTAATTTAAATTAAATTAGCGAAGGAGATGATTGAAGTTATCAAGTGTTTGGACGACAATGGTGGAACAAGAATGAGATGCGAAAGAGATGGGGTTTGGGTCCATGGAAAAGAAATTAAGGAGCTTTGTGTACCATCTTAGAGAACAAGAAAATGTAAAGGGGGGTTTTCATATTTTCAACCCATCAAAAATAGTGAGCAAAGGGAGTATTTTATAGAAGCTATCTTTAGGGTACAAGAGTACCAATACAAATATCAAACTAACAAAAAAGGATAGTTTTCATAGCAAACCGATAGTACAACAAACAAGAGAATATTCTAGAATAAGGGAAAAGTAACACGGTGTTATTATTCTCCAATATTTGGGATGAGGTTCTGACAATAATTCTCTCTTAGTTAAATCTTTTTCCTTCTCATGTTCTTATGGTTGATTCTCCTTTCTTTCACCGCGTTCAAGTTTATCTTGATTATATTGATCTACACTCCTATGGTTGTGTTTATTTTCTCCAACTTTCACCTCCTGAACGTCATAGGCTATTGTATGGTTCAAAGGATTTTTTGTGTTATGATGCAACCTCTTGTCACTTTAGTATCTCTAGGAGTGTGGTTCTTTTACCATTAATATATATATATATATATATATATATATATATATATATATATATATATTAACTCTTTTAATGATTTTGTTTCCCTCTCTTAAGTATTTTTATGTTTCTCATTCTCGGGATTTTTTCAAACCATGTCATGTTTATGTGTTGACACTAGCCTGCTGTGGCTCTTCACAACACTATGTCGTATCATACAGAGTACTTCTTACACACCTTGACCAAAGGCTCAAAATTCGGTTTCAACAGTTGAGATTAAAAACAGACAAAATATGTTTGAGGGCTTGATAAGAATCCCCTCTACTATTCTTGATATTTATATATATGATGAAGGAGATACAAAAAAGGTGAAAAACTAAAGGCTGCAGCTAGGTGCTAGGTTAGAGGTTATCCAACACTCAACCTCCTAGCCTACACATCATGATGCCTAGATATATTAATTACTCCTACACTCCCCCTCAAGCTGGAGCATACAAATTGTATGTACCCAGCTTGGAACAAATAAACTCAATTCGAGGTCCTCTTAATGACTTGGTCAACATGTCTGCGAGTTGGTCATTCGATCCCACAAACTCAGTACATATTTCCTTTGCCAATAACTTTTCACGAACAAAATGACAGTCTATTTCTATATGTTTTGTTCTCTCGTGAAACACTGGATTTGAAGCAATGTGGAGAGCAGCTTGATTATCGCAATACATCTTCATAGTCTTGATGTCACAAAACTTAAGTTCTTGAAGAAATTGCTTCACCCATATAAGTTCACATGTTAGTGATGCCATGGCTCTATATTCAGCTTCAGCTGTCGATCTAGCTACTACACTCTGCTTCTTACTTTTCCATGAAATAATATTACCTCCAAGGAATACACAGTATCCAGTAGTAGATCGTCTGTCCATAGGAGATCCTGCCCAATCCGCATCACAATATCCAGAGACATGAAAGCTTCCTCGATCTTCATATAACAACCCTTGCCCGGGAGCCTTTTTTAGGTACCTTAGAATGCGGATGATAGAATTCCAATGGCCAACACATGGAGACTGCATAAACTGACTAACCACTCCAACTGCAAAGGATAGATCTGGCCTTGTAATGGTGAGGTAAATTAGTTTTCCAACCAGCCTCCTGTATCTTTCAGGGTCAGAGAATAATTCACCTTCTTCAGTTGTTAACTTTTGATTTGGGTCCATAGGACTCTCTACTGGTTTACAATCAATCATACCAGTTTCTTGTAGGATATCAAGAGCATACTTCCTTTGAGAGATTACAATGCCATGTTTAGACTGTGCCACTTCAATGCCCAAGAAGTATTTGAGGCTTCCCAAATCCTTGGTTTGAAAATGCCTACACAAGTGCTCCTTTAATTGAGATATGCCAACAATATCATTTCCTGTAATGACTATATCATCAACATATACTATTAGGTAGATACATTTCCCAGGAGAAGTATGCGAGTAAAAGACGGAGTGATCTGCCTCACTGCGTCTCAACCCAAAACTTTGAATAATGGAGCTGAATTTTCCAAACCAGGCACGTGGTGATTGTTTGAGGCCGTATAAAGAGCGATGCAATTTGCACACCATACCAGACTCCCCCTGAGCAACAAATCCAGGGGGTTGCTCCATGTAGACTTCCTCCTCAAGATCACCATGAAGGAAAGCATTCTTGATATCCAATTGATGAAGTGGCCAATGACGAATGGCGGCCATTGCAAAGAAGAGTCGAACAACAGTCATTTTCGCCACAGGAGAGAAAGTGTCACAATAGTCAAGGCCATAAATCTGAGTGTACCCTTTGGCAACTAATCGGGCTTTGAGCCTATCAACCTGACCGTCAGAGCCAACCTTAACTGCATATACCCATCGGCAACCAACTGCCTTCTTGCCCGGTGGGAGGGGCATGAGCTCCCAAGTGTTGTTGTGTTCAAGAGCTTGCATTTCTGCAATCATGGCTTGTCGCCATCCAGGATGATCAAGAGCTTCCTTCACATTTTTGGGAATAGGAACAGAAGACACTAAAGATAAAAAAGAACAATAGAAAGGCGACAATCTGTGATAACTAAGAAAATTATAAATAGGATGGGGGTTCCGAGTGGAACGAATACCTTTTCTGAGAGCAATGGGCCAACCAGAATTACCTTCATCAGGAGGCGTGGGAGCAAGAGACGAAGGAGAAGGATCTGAAGTCGAGGAGTCACCAAATTCTTGGATAATTGGACTATCCGTCAGAGTCCTGTGTGGGAGGTCGGGACTCGGGAAAGTATCAGTAGGTGGGGATAGGGGCTCGGGAGTAGGTGGTGTAGGACTTGGGTTGGCAGAGACATCTGAGATAGGGGACTCAACCACAGGAAGAGGGAGGACTTGTTGTATGACATGAGTGTCTTGAACAGAGGAAGAGAAATAAGGGGTTTGTTCAAAGAATGTGACATTGGCAGACATGTAGTATTTCTTGGTTTCAGGAGAGTAACACCGATACCCTTTTTGAAGACGAGAATAGCCCAAGAAGACACATTTGAGAGCACGAGCAGAAAGCTTATCTAGACCTGGAGACAGGTCGTGAACAAAACATACACAACCAAAAACCCGAGGAGGAATGTGAAAAAGAGGGTTATCTGGAAACAAGATGGAGACAGGGACTTTATGATTGAGAGAGGAGGAAGGCATCCGATTAATAAGAAAACATGCAGTTAAGAGGGCATCTCCCCAATGATGGACAGGGATATGAGCACCAAGCAAAAGTGTACGAGCAGTTTCAACCAAGTGTCGATTTTTTCTTTCTGCTATACCGTTTTGCTGTGGTGTGTGTGGACAAGTGGACTGATGCAAGATACCATGTGAACTTAAAACTGCAGACAAAGCAGATGAGAAGTACTCTTTAGCATTGTCACTTCTTAAGATTTTGATTACTCGACCAAATTGGTTCTTGATTTCGTGTAAAAAAGATGTGAAGATGGATAACAATTCAGAACGATCTTTCATAAGATAAACCCAAGTACATCGTGAAAATACATCAATGAAAGTAACAAAATACCTAAAACCAAAAGACGAAATACGACTAGGTCCCCAAATATCGGAATGAATGATGGAGAAACTAGAATTACATTGTGAGAGAGACTTTTTAGGAAAAGCAGATCTAACATGTTTGCCTAGTTGACATGATTCACATTCTAAGGTGTGGAGACCACTAAGTTCAGGACACATTTTTTTTAATTTAGACAAATGAGGGTGACTAAGTCGATCATGTAACACTTTAGGACTAGGAGCTGCAACACATGACACTCGTGGACGAGATCCAAAATGATATAAACCGCCGGCTTCATATCCTTCTCCAATCTGTCTCCCCGAACCACGCTCCTGTATAACAAAAGATTTGTGATCAAAGGTTACTGAACAGTTGAACAATTTGGTTAACTGGCTTAAGGAAATTAAATTAAAGGGACAATTAGGGACAAAAAGGACAGATTTTAGAGTTAGGGAGGGAGACAGGATGACTCGATCGACAACCTTTGAGGAAGTTTTAGAGCCATTGGCAAGGGTTATAAAATGAGGTTTGTCTTGAAATGAAATGGTTGAGAACAAAGAGGTATTACCAGAGATGTGGTCAGAAGCACCGGAATCAATTACCCATGAATGGTGACTGTCAATGGATTGAGAAATGCAAGCTGTTGAAGTACTCGGGGCTTGAGATGATTGTGTCAGGCTGCTGGACTTGAGACGTAGGTACTCTTGATACTCGTCCTCAGTGAATTTGGACTCAGTAGTGTCAGCCTGAGAGACATTAGCAGTCTTAGAAGGAAAACCATGTAAGGAGTAACAGTTTTCTTGAGTGTGACCCATCCTCTTGCAATACGTGCATTGAGGACGTCCACGGCCTCCACGTCCACCTCCTCTAGGTCCACGTCCTCCTCTTCCTCGAGTAGCAGCCATAACAGATGAATCTACTCGAGCATGAGATTCTTGAATTTCAAGTGTTGGGACTTTCGGGACACGAATCATACGCTGGATCAGGGTGTCCATGGAAGGGACCTCATGAGAGGTCAACAGTTGATCTTTAATGTGATTGAAGTCTGGATGAATGGCGCGAAGAATCATCACCATATAGTATTTGTCCAGCTTCTTCTTCATTTCATCTGAAGCGTCGACTTCGAGAAACATCCGCAGGTCTTCCACGGCTGATTGTGCTTCATTCATGAAGGAGATCATGTCATGATTGGTCATTTTCAGAGATGCCAACTTGTCCGCCGAATCATATAGGCGTTGGATATCGTTGGCATAGATATTCTGAGTCCTCTTCCAAAACGAGTGACATGTTTTGAATGCCCTAAGAGACATTAACAGTCTCGGCTCCACGGATTGCCACAACAAGGCACACAATTGAAAATCTGCTTGCTTCCACTGTTCGGCTTTTTCTTGAGGCACATGGCTTCCGTCTTTCTCAAGGTGGTCATGATGTCCTTGACCAAGGAACCACATCTCGACAGCAGCGGACCAAGAGAGGTAATTTTGTCCATCTAGCTTCTCGGAAGTAATGGAAGGACTTCCAGAGAATGAAATAACACTTCCAGAGGCCATTTCTGATCAAGGGAACAAAAAACAGAGAGCAGAAACGCAGAAACGCAAAAAAACAGTGGAGATTTTTAAACGACCGAGGGAGATGTCCGCAAGGGTGACGTCTGGACCTCACTGAATCGGAGTTTTGAGGGTTGGAACAGCAGCAGAAGACTCCGGCGAGAGCTACGGAGGTGGCGCCGTGAGGTTCCGAGCAGCAGAAGGCGGCGCGTGGGCTGCACGCGCCTGTTCGCAGCGGAGAGAGAAGCGGCGCGTGGCGGCGCGTCGACGGGAGTCTGGTTCCGGCACCGGTGGGGTTGGCTGTCGCTCGGAGAGGCGCTCCAGATCCAGTGGTCGCCGGCGAAAACTGAGGTGGCCGGAGACGGCGGCCGGCGGCGAACGGTGGCGGACTGCGGCGGAACAGTGGCAGACAGCGACGGTTTTGTGAACAGTGGCAGTGGGTAGCTTTGGATAGTGTTTTATGGCAGTGAACAGCTGAAGACGGTGATTAACAGTGACGAATAGCGGCGGACAGCCGCGGACGATGGCAACAAGTGCCAATGGACAGACCAGACGGAAACCAGAGCGGGATCGACCCGCTCTGATACCAAGTTGAGATTAAAAACAGACAAAATATGTTTGAGGGCTTGATAAGAATCCCCTCTACTATTCCTGATATTTATATATATGATGAAGGAGATACAAAAAAGGTGAAAAACTAAAGGCTGCAGCTAGGTGCTAGGTTAGAGGTTATCCAACACTCAACCTCCTAGCCTACACATCATGATGCCTAGATATATTAATTACTCCTACAACTAGAAAGAGATACTCTATCTTGTTTTTTGCTATTCTAGGTTACCAATTCTCCAATAAACATATAATACCCAAAGGTAGATTTTTGTTCATAATATAACTTGCATGGTTTGTAGTAGTATATATTCTAAGGGTCAAACAAAGTGTTTTTTTTTTCTTGAACAACAACCCCTCGAACATGATTTTCAAGTATTGAAGAATTTTGTCATTTTTCTTCGAACATGTACAAAATGACTTACCACACTAAGTGCATAAGTAATGTCTGGCCTCATGTGCAATGAATAAGTAAATTTTCTTACCAATATCTTATATTAAGTCTTTTCTACACGAGAACCCTCTTCAGTCCCAATTTTTGTGATGTAGTTCAGTAGGAGCTTTTGAAGTTCTACATCCTAACTTATACGTTTCTTTGAGGACATTGTTAAGAAAAGAATTTTAAGTTTAACTTAATCTCACAAAACCGGCTTGTAAGGTGAGGTTTGCACCCACTTATATATTATAAATTAGCCTTATCTCTAGTAGATATGGGACTTCCAACACATCCTTTGAGGCCGAGGCATATACAACTCGAGCATTCGAGCGTGGAACTAGACATTAATGAGTGGTTCGATAATGGCATGGAATAATAGATCCAACAAGTTACAAACTTCGCTATGCTAGGCTCTAACCCATGACTCTAATACCATGTTAAGAAGTAGGCTTTAAGCCTAACTCAACTTTACAAAACCAACTTGTAAGGTGATGTTTAGACCCACTTATATATTGCAAATTGACCTCATCTCTAGTTGATGTGAGACTTCTAACAGAGATCAAATACGTAGGGATGAAAATCCTTTTTTTTTTTTGAATAAGCAACCTCTATTCCAAACAAATATGAGTTTTGTGGTGCTTCATTTCAATTTGGGCTGCCAATTTTTTTGTTTCATTATCTCTTGCAATAATCATATCATCCAATAATAGAGTGCTTAATAAATAAAGTATGATCTCTTTGGCTTTGCTTGTATAATAAGGAAACCATTGCTTTCATAATGTCCCAAACCATGCTCTTGGAAATTACTTTAGACTATAAAAAACCTTCTTTAGGAGGCATACCTTATTCCTTCTCTAGGAGTTTAAAATCCTGATGAAGGAATCTCCATGTACGCTTGTTTTATAGTTCCATGAAGAAAGACATTTTGTAAATACTAGGGTAGAATAGAATAATTTTATCGCTAAAAGTACATTAGGTAGACATGCAAGATTGGAAAACTAGTTTTGGAAATATAATAACTCTTAATGTAATCATATCCCTATAATTTAGGGATAGAATCAAATTACTATTATATATGGATATAATCAAATTCCTATTGTATAGGGATATAATCAAATCCCTATTATTCTAGATATAATTAGATTCGTATGATTCACGAATATTTTCATTATACACTTTAATGATATCTTCACATACTAATGTAAGTCCCAACGAAAACTAATTGCTAAAGCAAGAACAACTTGAGCTGTGTTCATTTTTACTATACGAGAAAATGTCTCCTTGTAGGTAACTTCATAAGTTTGAGTGTCTTCTTTTTCAACCGAGTTGGCTTTATATATTTGTCTCTTGTCTTATCTTCCTTATATTTCATTGTAAATATCCATTTGCACCATTCATCTTTTTTGTATCTTGGTTTGTCAACAATCTTCCATTTTAAGTCCAAGGTTCACTTTTTATGGCTTCTTGGATCGAGGTAGGAATTTTTGCAGCATAAATGACAACAATAAAGTTTCGATGTTGATGAGAAAAATTGTTAGTGTAGACTTACTAAGAAATAGGATATTTAACACATTTTCCTTTTCTCAGTGGAATGTGTAAATGCTCTTCAATGAAGAATCCAAACACCCTAAGACAAAGGGTCAATAGCATTAAATGTATAGGGTATATGATGTAGAGGACTTAGTCATTGATTGACTCATTGTTCTCAAACGATCAAGTCCTTCTTTATAACCGTTTCATATCAGACCTTGAAGAAAACTAAAACAAAGACATAACAAAGAACCTATTTGGCAAAAGACCCAAAAAGTTTATATTTACTGAAATTGGAGCCAAAAGAGATGTCATCACTCCTTGGAATGGGTTGAAGAGGTCCAGTCAACACTCTTTGTGGCACCGGATAGTGTTCTTCATGTGTTGATATCGATGCTAGCATGTGATGGGATTTGGCAACTCTATTGTCGATGCAACTATTGGCATTTTGATCGCTGAAGTGGGGTACACCTTTCTGGGTCACCACTAACCTCAATGGCAGTGATGGTGAATAACAACGGTGATGGCTTATGGTGGTAGTGGAAACATAGCTCCCATGATTAGGTTATTTTATCGCCAACAATCACACTAGTTACATTCTTATCGTCTCTATTTGTAATAATTAGTTCCTTAAAATAAGGAAATGAAAATATGCTAAAATAATCAGGAAGATTCTAGGTATACTTTTCCTAATCACTATGGGATATTGAGAATTTTTTAAATTAATAATATGCTATTTACAACATTACCTCTCTAGGCTTGTCATTGGCTCAGATTGTTCTGAAGAAGGTCTTCATAATGATTTGGTAAAAGATATTTATGTGACTCTTCTTCCAGGCCTGTTTTCCTTATCTAATGGCGTGTGCAAGCTTAAAGGTTCTTTGTGTGGCTCGTGACAAGCTCCTTGAAATGTTTTGTTCTACTCTCGTTGGTTTTCTTTCACTTAGTTTATGTCTTCATTCATCATAGAAACATTGGAATTGTTGTTCTTATATATGTTGAAGACAACACGATAATATTGGTTATTGGTTTTGATCGTGCAACCGTTCAATGTCTTGAGCAACAACTCCAAGCTTCCTTTCATTTGAAAGATCGAGTTGTCTTCACTAGTTTTTAGACCTTGAAGTTTGTATTGACTCCCTAAGTGTTTTTCTTCATCACCCAAGTATACAACTGGCTTTTTTCTTTTTGCCTCTCTTAGTTCGGCCACTCCAATGGACACTCTTCGTGAGGTTAGTGTCAACTTTCATTGCGATGAGGGAGGTCTTTTAATAGATCCTTTATTATACTACTACTTGGTTGGAAGTCAATTATATGACCATTACATGCCCTGCCATTTCATTTGCAGCCAACAAGTGAGCCAATTTATGCATTCCCCTTGCATCTTCATATGGCCATTGTTCGATGAATTATTTGTTTCTTAGAAGACACTTCTACTTGCAACCTGTTCCTTCTTATGGAGAAGCCTGCTAGTGTGGTTGCCTACAGTGTTATAGATTTAGCTAGTTGCCTTGATAAGATCTATCACTAGTTGGTGCATGTATCTCGACCCCACACTGCTCTCTTGGAAGTGTAAAAAGCAATCTTGTGTATCTAAGTCCTCAAGTATTAAGCTATGTCTATGGTTTCTTCTGAAATCATTTGGCTCCATGGACTCTTGATTTGGCTACGATTCTTGATAATTCAATTTTTCATGAGGGTACGGAGCATATTGAGGTGAATTTCCATTCTATTCAAGAGACATTGCACATGTTATTTCTTTCCCCATGTTACATCTCAAGTTCAGCTTGCGATCATCTTTACCAAGGCATTGTAGAATATAAGCTTTCCTAATTTGGATATAATAAATTAGGAAATAGAATTATTAGCTACTATTAATGGATCTGTATTATTTAAAGAAGAGAAATTCTGACACCAAGCTTAGAACCAAGTCACAAATTTTTGAAACTTACCAAACTAGCTACTCACTGTTTTTAAGCCACATATTAATAAGATATGGGTTGAGGTTGTACTTATAACTTTGATTGAATTGTAAAATCTACGGATTAGTGCTCGATGTTTCTAGACTACATATTTGATCACCTCATTAATCTTTTGCAGTGTCTTTTCTGTTAATTTAGTTTGATAAATTCATCCTAAAACAAATGATCTTTGTAGGCTGACATACATATGCAAGAAGGAGGGGATGAAAGCCAGTGCAATTGCACTCACTGCTCTTGCAGAATATACAGGTAAATTTTCTTATATTTTATAATTTTGTGCCTTTGTGCAAGTTAATATTATTTGGTGCGGCCATACATTTTTGCATGCTTTAGTGTCTGGCGTTAAGTATTGGGGGAAAAAGTGGAAAGAAGTGTATGTAAGGAGTTTTTTCACTCTTTATACTATCGAATATAGCAGAAAGAATCAATTAGCTGCTGTGTTATAGAAAATGAAACAAAAGGTACAGCATTATATATAGTCAGAAGCTGCTGCTAAACTTAAAAGACACTATAATAGATTACAGCAATTAAAGAAATATACAGTGCAAAATAAAGGGAAATGACATTCACTCACTGGCATACAACAGACTGTCTAGGCTTATGTGCAGCATACAAGAATTCCTTTTCTAGATTTGCCTTGTCTTGACATAATAATGGATCACCATTTTGACCACATTCACAACCTCTCCCATTTCAGCAACAAGAACTTCCATTTTGTGATCTACCATATCCTCTCATGTTCAAAAATATTGTGTTAATCTTTATGTAGTATGGATAGTGTTGTCACATTTTGAATGGTTGATTCATGATAAATGTAATGATTATGTGATGTGTCCATGTTGACACCTTGACTAGTTAAAGATTATTTTTTTGCTCAATGTTACATTCTTCAGTTCATCTTTGCAATCATTTAATCCTTCTCTTTCTGTCCTGTTTTTTAATTACAGAATGTGATATTAGATCATGCTTGAACACTCTCCAATTTCTCTCAAAGAAGAAAGAAGATCTCAATGTGGTAAGATTTCGTGTGATCACGAAGTTTTGATAAATTTTTTAAGGCTAGTGAATTCATAGAAGTATTAAATTTGTTTTATGGATATTGTGCTAGAATGTTTTGAAAGTGGGTGCAACAACCGTTTTTCAATACTAGAGTTGTGGTTTGAGTGAAAAAATGAAATCAAATAGAAAGATAACCGTACATTTTAAAAGAATAACATTTTAAATGTGTTCTCATTTTTGTGGTTCAAAAATGGATAAGAGAGAACAATATTTCAGAGATGTGAATACCTACAATACATTTTGCAATTTTGCCAGACAAAACTTATTGAGAGAAAGAAAAAAGTTGAGTAGTTATGGGTGGTTACAAACAACATATTCCGATCAAGATGAAAGTTACAACATGGAAAGAGGATGGAGAGACCAGTCTAATGTTGGTGGTCGTTGTTAGAGAGGAGGCTAGATGTGTCGCCACGTGCAGTAGTGGCGGCAAGGGATGGGGTGGTGACTGATTGTCGTGTTTTTTCGGTGTGGTTGTCGCTTTATTGGGATGATCACAATTGTTGTGTTGTCGGACTAAATGGCATGACAACAGTGTGGCAACAAGACCAGTATGGGTGTAGGTGAAACACCATGGTTGGGAAAAACCTATTGTTGTAAGTAGGATATTAAATGCATTACTAGAGGTTGGTAGAATATTAAATTTATTACTAAAAGCTAATAGAAGTTCTTAGAAGATTCTAGTGATCTCCTTGTAATTAATACTTTAGGGTTAGAGTTCTCTATGTATAGAGACTAACTAATGTATTGTTTCAAATGAATCAATCGAATAACAATCTTCTTTCTTTTATACTAATTCTTTTTGGTTGGTATCAGAACTCCCAATCTTGGGAGCCTTACCAATGCATTTCTTCTTTACTGTCTTAGTTATGGTTCCTTTTAGGGTTGTCTGAAGTGCATCCATTTCCTTTAAATATTGGGATTGCCCGAAGTGCATCCAACTTGTGGTTTTGTCCATTCTTGCACCCTATTGTTCACCGGAGCTGTTGTCGGACCTTCGTCAGACCTTGTTGGACCTTCGTCGAACTTTCGCAGGACTTTCGCCAAACCTTGTCGAACCTTCATCATGCTTTCGTTAGAGCTGTCGCTGACCCTTGCCAGAGTTGTTGTCGAAGTTGTTGTCGAGCTTTCTTGTTAGAGCTTCTGCCATTGCCATCATCAACATTGTCATGTCATTGCCGCTACCACATCTAGAGTATTTTTGTCTTATTGTTCTCTTTTAATTAAGAGGGAATTCTATTATTTACTTGAGCATGGCAGCTCCATTAAGCAATGTTGAGCTTCTAACTTCAAAGATACATGCAATGTGTTGAAATTGAATGTTTGAAATCTCATTTGGAGTCTACTAGTAAGTCACGTTCTAGTACTTGCTCTCTAGCTATAACTAGTAAGAACTTCAATTCATCTTTTAATGTTTTTAAAACTTTATGTAAGGACTCTTAGGTTCTCAACTCTAGTGCCACAGACCACATGACCCCTCATTCATCTCTTTTAACATCGTATGTTTCCCTTTTCGGTAACCACACATGCTACTGCCAATGGGACTCATATCCCAATAATTGGACGTGATAATGTTTCCTTTTTGTCATCCCTCTACCTTAAAGTTGTTCTTTATGTTCCAAACCTTTCTAATAATCTTATTTTCATTAAAAAACTTATCCATGACCTAAAGTGTTATGTAACGTTCTTTCTACTCATTGTGTTTTCTAGGATCTTGCTACGGGGAGGACATTTGGTACCATTAAGGAACAAGGAGGGTTGTATTGTTTTAACAACTTGGGTTTTAAAGATAATATTAGTAAACACGCGTACCTTTTGTCTCCAATCTTACACAACTTTTGAGTCCTCTCAAATTTGGCTTCTCCATTGTCGTCTAGGACATTCCTCTTTTCCGGTCCTAAAGTTCATGTTTCCTTTCTTATTTTCCAAAAAGTTTGTTGTGTCATTTAGATGTGATGTATGTCAACGTGGTGCTGATGATGATGGAGCTTGAGGATGAGTGTGTTCTCTCTCGGTGCGGGATTGGGGAAGATGATAAGTGTTGCATTAAAAAATTATATTTTATTTTTTATTTTCAACATGGTCATTGAAATGGGGTGACGACGTGACATTCCGTTTGCCACATCAAAAAAAACTAACGTGGTTGCTTATGTTGCTTATTAAGGACTAATTCAATGAATTTTGAAAAGATAGGGATAACTAGAGCAAAATTTGAAAGAGGGACTAAAACCAAAATCACTTAATAGTTTAGGGACCAAAAACATAGTTAACCATTTTCTCTCATTAGATGCTGCATTATTTTTTACTTGTTTTACTTGGTGCACAGTTTGATATTGGTTCTCAAGTAGTTGGCCAGAAGGACACATCAAAGAATGTTTTTGACATCTGGAAAGAGGTAAGACTCACCTCTATTAAATTTTTATATTAATCCAGTAGGTATCTAATATTACAACTTTAATTGACCATGTTCATTATTGATTGGTGTTCTTTGTATAGATTTTCCATAAGCGAAGAACAAAAAAGTCGGAAAGAAAATCTCATAGAGGGAATTCCTTTGACTTTGACTCACTGTACTCCCTTGTGTCAAAACGGTTGGCCATGTTTTACTGTCTTACTTGTTTCTTCCTCTCTTGTTCAAATATATCTTCATGGTAAAATAGGAATATCAATGTGCAGAGGTGATAGTGACTTGATTCTGGATGGAATTCATGAAAATGTTTTGCGGCTCAATTATCATGACCCACTGATGCAGAAAACTGTAAACATTTATCAAACACAACTTATTTCCTTGGATTCATTCACTTATTCTTTTGAATCATTTAGAATTTTGTTTTGATATCTTTCTGAAGGTCAAGTGCTTCAACAATCTTGGAGTTTATGATCTATTGCATCAATATATAGTGCATACACATCAGATGTCCCTTTATGGTAAGAAGATAAATTTCCTACTTTAATTTTTGTTTACAAGTTAAATATCGCTCTTATTTCTCTATGTTTCCTTTCATCAGTATATTTGCCCCTAGTTGCAATTACTGTACATCATATAGTATCTCAAGTTCAGAAACCAAACATTGAGTGGCCAAAGTCCTATCAGAGGTATATCTTGTTCTTCTTGTGTTTTGTTTAGAAAGATTTTATTGTGTACTTTTCGTAGAAAACAATAATGTATCTCAAACATCTTCAGATATCGTACAATGATGACAGAAAAAATGGACATTTTAAATAATTGGCACCACAAAATCCCACCGCATATTGCGAGGCACTTATCAGCTAGTTCCTTTGCGGAAGACTTAATTTCTCCGTTGTTACATATTCTGTCCCCACCAACTATAAGACCGGTGATGTACTAATTCTATTTGTTCTGAATATGGTTTTGTTATCCAATCAGTTTTGTCTCCTTGTCTTCATCCTCTATAATTGCTTGAGTAGATTTAATTGCAGATTCCTTGTTATTTGATGTTCATGTGTGTTTGTAGAGACAGACTATTCTTTGTTGATAAATTATTTGTGGAAATATTTATGACAAAGAAATTGTGAAGATGAAGAAAGCTTTCGTCTTATTATTTATTATTGAATTCAGTTCGAACAAAACCTTACTCCAGTTTGATTTAATCACTAGAACTTATTAATCCCCAATCTCTATATTCACAGCCTTGCAACATTACTGTAAGTCCGTTTTTGCAGTTCTGTTTATGAAGATCCTTCATTGTTATGTTTTCTTTCTTTAATTCTGTTTTTTATCTTTAGCTGTTCTAACTGTATCAGGACCAGATCTTTGATTTTTAATCCAGTGTTTGTAGTAACGGACTTGGTGTCTGATTCTGATAGACAAGTTGACTTATTTGCTTGGTTCAGCCCCAGTTGCACTGCATTTTTTTTTTCTCTTTTTTGATGTGAATTTCTTTTGTCTTTAGGTGGCATTACAATTACTATCTGACACGGAGAAGAATGATCTTGCTCAATTAGTTAGCAAAATGGTATCATATGCTATAACATATAAAACTGTGAAATCAGATATGCTGCATCAAACCCTGAAGTCCGAATTAGCAGATGGTTTGGCACTGTCTTTTGTTCCTCCTATAAGTGACTTTATAAACTTCAAGGTTTGGACTATGGATTGTCGGTCATACTTCTGTCTTTGAAGTATGTCAATCTCAGCCAGATTTTAATATCTTCTATTCTCTACATTTGTGCAGGATTATACTTCAAATCATTATGTGCTTTCTGTAGCTATGAAGCAGCTTTTGGTACATGAGGTTAGATTTCATTAACTTGACGTTTTAGTTTAGTTACATATTTTTCTCATCCTTCTCTATTTAAGGAGGATATTCAAATCTTGGCCTCTGTTTTCTCTTGTATAACTTATTTATATATGTAAAATATGTATGTTGACCAATGATAGTCCTTTTTTTTTTTATATCGAAGTAAAGAAATAAGGTTATGGTATAACAATATAAGTTGCAAACCCAACCGGGTTAGCTCTACAACTTGTATCAACACCTATAGTTATACCCATTTGTATAATTAATGCTTTGTGACTGAAAGGTTAACAATTAGTTTTGCCTAAAGCTTCAAGTTTGAAAGAATGAAAATGAAATTTGAATGTCAAATATAAGGTGCGTTTGTTTGTGCTTATTTTTTTGAGAATTTTTTTTTAATAAAATAAGAAAATTTATGTTTTTTTTTTTGTTTGTCTAACTTGCTTATTTTAAAAATAAATATTTTTATGATTTTTTTTAATAAGAAAGTTCCATCTACTTGTAAAATAAGTGATTTTTTTTCTTAAATTTGCTTATTTCAGACATACTTATTTTTTAAGTTTAAACAAACTGACTCATAATCTGACTATCCAAAACTTATTCAAATTATGGTAGTTATGTTAGGGATGTCTATATCCATTTTTATTTGTATTTATGCTCCATTATTTTATGGTTACAGGTTGAAAAGCATAAGATTTTACAAGTTGGTGTTGACAAAACTAGGGCTTTAGCAAATGAAGGGCATGAAATCATTGAGATTGGAACTCCCAACATCCCATTAGCCAATACCAATGTTGTGGCAAGGAAATCCAATGCAAATCCCACAATAGTTTCATCCAACTTGAATACAGATAAAAGTTCAAGTGCAAAAGATATTGGAAAACCACAAAACGTGGGAAATATTAAAAAAGCAACCAGAAGTTCCTCCAGTTTCTTTGATAGGTGATTCTTCCTGAGTTATTTGTATGTCGAGTCAATTATTACTTCTTAAAGCAAATAATGATATATGAGAATCATGTTTGCTAAACTAATCTATATACTGTAATAACAGCTTCTAATTTGGGAAACTTAATTAAGGGTCTGAAATTGGAAACTTATTGTCTTTTTAAATTGAAACCTAGCTGAAGTCACATATTCCTTAATAAATTTGTATGGCCAGGTTGAGATATTTCCTGGGCTGGCATGGTATTGATTTCAGTACCTAAAGAGTATTTCTAGAATATCTTAATTCAAATTTGATGTGTATAATGAAATCACGTCTTAGACCTCCTTTAATGATTTTTTATACTAGGAGAACAAAAAAGGGCTCAACGTGAAGTGGTTCTTTAACTGGGTGAAGCTTCTTTGGAGAAGTTACTTGGTTAAAGTTGTTATCACTGTTATCAAATAGAAAAATTTAGGAGGGAAAAGCACCTTGGAGTTGTAAATGGTTGATTAGGAGAAATCACGCACTCCAAAATCCTTGTTCCAAGTAGGTTCAGTGCAATAAATCTCTTTGGTCTAATCTCCCGTAGAAGTTACCCAGATTCATGATTTTTGAAACAGTTATACCATTTCTTACCTATATCTTGTCAAATTTAGTACGAGAGCACATTATTTTGTCTTACAGTTGTTCATAGTATATCACTATGTTTATATCTGGTAAAAATATTGATTTTGTTGGCAGATGCATCAAGCCTGGATCAAGGTTATTTTAATTATTGTTTTTTTCTTTTATTTTTATTTTTGACTTTGGTAAAATCGGGCAAAGACACAATGCTTCACAGAAAAAATGAAAATCTCCTCTTCAACTGATTACTACTAATTAAAAAAGATTTTATGTCCATTGATTTTTGTAATGGTTCCACTTGGATGTTAATATTGTACTGTTGGGTTAATGGATGGCAATTATTCCTTACTAAATGATTGTCTTTATATAGTCATTATTACTGCTTATCTTTCTTTGCTTCATGGCAGGTTTAAAAAGGTAAATATTAAGGGCGTAGAAAGTAATGACAGATCTCTACCAGAAGAAGCTATCTTGGAGAAAGATCGATACCCTTTACTTTTTAAATACAATGAGGTACACTACATTTCTTTAGTAATGAATGAAATGGAAGTTTCTTATTTTATCTTGCACATGATAGAAAAAAAATGTAATTGCATTTAATTAATAAAGATGCATTGTTGTGATTTCAAAGCCATTCATTCGATAGCATTGGAGACGATAAGAGAAAGATATTTGCAAAATCATTGCATTGAGTTTCACTACTTTTAAGAAAATGGAGCTATGATTTAAGTTAATAGCAATATTTGTTTCGTTAATACGGTCATTGTGTCTTGTTGATTTCTTTGCAGGGCTTTACTAATGCAGTCAAAAGGCCTGTCCGTATTCGGGAATTTCTATCTTAATGGGTTTAGCAAATAATATGTTCATCTTCATGGGCTCCCCTTGTTCCCTTTCGATTAGCTTTGTTGTATGTTTCAAAATCAAAGTTCTTGCCAATTTTAGTTGTGGTCTTGTTTTCTGTTTATCATTTTCACTTACAAAATGAAGGGGAATGGAGTGGCAGGGTCAACCAAACTAATTGTTTATGATTACAGTTTACTCATCTAAAAGTTAATTTGTTCAGCAAAAACTAATTTTCTATGTTTACAGTTTATCATGACATTGCCAGATAACACCCAACCAGCCCCTACTCCACAGAGCTAAATTTCAATGCAGATTTTTATATAGACAATGCAATGCTTGTTGAATCTTGTCAAAATGTGAATTGGAATTCAAATTTGGGAGTAAACTACTATTTTGTCCCTCAAAATGTATTCCATTAAATTATAAAACTACAGAAATATCATATATGTTTTTCAAAATTTCTCGTTTTATCCTTACCTTTAAAATTAAACACTTACTATTTTGTTTCCTAAATATAAGTTAACATTAATTACTTAAATCATACATCTCTTTATAAATTTTAATATAATTGACAGATTTATGCTTTTAAAAACTCGTTTATGAATTCTTTTCTTTTAGATCGTATGGCTAAATATATGCACTTTTAAGGATTTAGTTAATGGTTTATTGTTGCACTTTTTGAATATTGTTGGTCAAAATTGTTTGATATGGGTTGAGGTGGTTGTGGGACTATTTCCGACAAAAAGTATGTTGATTACTTAAAATTGTATAATTTCAAATTTCACTTATGAATAAGAATTTAATATTTTTCATATTCTTTTCTTTTTAAAATTCTTTGTTTCTTTTTTATAGGGTTAAGTATGTTTTTAGTTTCTGAATTTTGATCAAAAATTAGAATTCATCCTTCTCTGAAACATTGATACATTTTGTTCCTAAATTTTAAAAATGAATGAACATAATATTTTTAATTCAATTACGTTAATTTTTTTATGTGTCGAATATGTTTCATGTTAGTATTGAAGTTGTTTACAATGTTTGACACATTTTCGGTTTAATATCTGTTGACAAATGTGTTCAATATCTCAACAAAAGTTAACATAATTGAATTAAAATGGCTATATTCATTTATTTTTAAAATTTTAATATCAAAATATATCAAAGTTTTAGACAAATTTTAATTTTAAGTTAAATTTAAAAAATTAAAAACATACTTAATCCTTTTTATATCTTCTTGTCAGCTTTATTTTGGTTAAGATATCATTAGGTCACTTTCATTTATGTTTTTTTTTGACTAATATTGTTGATGGTTTCTTTCATATTAAAGTTGTAGGTGATTATTTTTGGTAGTTAGTATTCAGGAGTCTTTCTGCAAGCTATACCTTGATATGGGTCAATGTTATTTTTCGATTAATATTAGTTAAGATTTTTTTGGCTAACATCAATGATAATGGGTTTTCCTAGTGTTAAACACATTTTTTGTTGAACGAGATCATTTTCAGTTAATGTTAAACTATTTTTCCACTTGTGCATGTCAATATTTTTTTTCAATGTGAAAAATGTTATTGTTTGGTTGATAGTGCTGAGATTGTTTATCTGGTGATGTAGGTCAGGATTATTTCAGGATCAACATTAGTCATGATTTACTTTGACCAGTATTATTGATGCTATTTTTTTTTTAAATGTCTATCATATATTTTCACGAATCTAATTTCATTGTTGAGTGTTGTTGTGTTATTCTCTGCTAAATATTTAAAACACATTGTTTTATTTTTTTAAAGATAATTTTAATATATTTTAAAATTTTAAAATTAATGATCATTGATATATTTTAAAAATACAATAGAAAAACAATAGAGAAAAACTAGTAGAAAATTCAAACTCATCTTTTCACTTGAAGTCTGTAAGAATTGTTTTATATTTGAGAAATTGTTTTTCATTGTTATTAGGATTTTTTTTCTTTCGAATGTCGATAGAGAAATATTTTAACCAACCATTGCTAGGATTGGCCAATGTTTGCCGGGCAAAAACTTTCAACTAATAAAGATATAGAAGTTGCAAAGTAAATCTAGGCAAAAAAACAAAAAAAAAAACTAATTTTTGTCACTAAAATAATTATGGTTAACATAAATTAAAAATAGCATATTAATCTATAACTATATATAAAAAAAACATACACCATCATCTTTTGCTTTTTAATTTTATCTTAATTACTATTTTTTATTTTTAAATAATTATTCATAATAAAAAAAATTATTTTTCAATTTTATCATTTTAGTAACTACTTTTTCAAATTTAAATAATTACTCATAATAAAAAAATATTTACCCAATGTTACTTATAATATTTTTTATTTTAATAACTAATATTTATTTTATCTATGACTATATTTATAATTATGTATTTATAACTAACTACACATGTTTTTAAAATTTTACCCTTTTAATTATTATTTTTAAATTTAAATAATTTATAGAAAATAAACACTTTGTTTATTGAAACGTTTTTGGTGCACTTTATAAAAAACAACCTATAAGCTAATGTGTACTGAAAATTTATTAACCTGTATTTTTTAAATTATTAATTTCTATTTAATGTTAATATTTTTTGTTATAATTGAAATATTCTATAAAAAATTAAAATTGTCTCATCAAAAAAATTATTTAAAAAATTAAACAATTTGAAAGAAAAACAATTTAAATTTAGTGTATTCAAATTTCTTGAAAATTATAAAATTAAACTCGTGATATTGTATTCTTTTTATATTTACAAATATTTTATTTCTTCTATTAATTAAAGGAATCACACTTTTTCAGAAGTGTAAAGGAATAAAATATAGTTAGGTTTTAGGAATTAATTACTCTGGTTTTTTAAATATAGATCTAAACTTTAGCTTTGTACGAGTGATGCTTCCATATACTATACCTTTTCTACTTATAATTATCTTTGGAATTTTTTTTTTACCTAAATAGAAAAGTTTGTCAAAACTTTGTTAAAAATATTTTGGTAACATATCATAGCTCATCTTTTCCAAAAGCTAAACTTACAAAGTGAACATTAGTGAATAGTTCTACATTATATACGTAATAAGTAGAAGCTATGATTGATCAAACCCATTTTAATCATCTTAGTTATGTTACATGACTACACTGTAAATTTGTATTATAGTTCCTTGTGATTGCTTGAAAATCATTGCATTTATCTTGTCTAACTTGATGAGGGGCTTTGATCAGTGGCCAAACCTTTCAACCTTGCAAAGAGAGGATCAGAGAGGTTTTGTTTGCCTTCCATGTGTTTGCTGCAAATCCTGATCCTGAGTGGCCTCATACTTGATGACTCAATTTTGGGACATCCCCTCAGTTGAACTTCCTTCAAACTTGGCATAAGGTCATGCATTTGTTCAGGCAGAGAATTCAACTTCTGACAGTAGTTGATGGTTAACAAAGTGAGCTTTGATGCTGCAAATCCACCCTTGGGAAATGATGTGAAATTCGGACAGTGTCTTATGCGCAAGGAATGGAGGGACTTGAAAGTTGGAGGGGTTGAATCTGATTCTGAAACAGTAAGTGCTTCAAGATTTTTACACCCCCATATATCTAAAGACTTGATGTTGGGGAAGAGATCTAAAGGCAAGAACACGAGTGAGTCGCAGCTACCGTGCAAGAACAATGATGTCAGTGATTGGTGGCAACAAGGTGAGTGTACTTGGAATTCTAGACTCTCACAATTCTGAACATTCAACACGCGCAGAGACGGAGAATTAGGAAGTGAACAAAGTAAACGTTTACAATCTCTGATTACAAGTAATGTCAAAGATGGAAGTTTATCTGGTAAATCCCCTCTCAGTTTGGGACAGTTACCAATATGAAACTCTCTCAGATGAAAGAAAGCTTTGGTTCCTGCATTTTCAGCATTAGGATACCATTTCTCCCATGATGGCATATACTCAATCCTTAGAATTTCTAGTGCAGGAAAGCAATCGGTTACGTAAGAGGTTCTGTTTCCAAGAAACTCAGATCCCACACTCACTAGTCCCTCAAATTTACTGATCTGAAGCTCTTTCAACATTGGAAGTTGTCCAAGGGGAGGCAGCTTGTAGCAATATTTACTGCCATTAAGCAGTACGGACACCAAATTGTAGAAGGAGTGATCCCCCAACCACTCTGGAAATTCTGTTCCTGGATAGTCATAGATATCTAGGTTCTTCAAATTTGTATGTGGTTGCAGGCTGTTCAGTATGGTTTTTTCTTTCTGTGAGTTATCAGTTTCACCATTCCCACACCATTCCAAAGACAACTTTTCAAGACCTTGCTTTTCCTTTAACTTTGCCTTCTCGCAATCCTTCTCACTAACAATATGTTCTAGGCAATGAATGAACAATTCTCCATGTAAGCATGATAGCTCACCCAATTCACCGATGGAAGATCCACACCCCTTTCCCACAAAAAAGTCACTCAAATTTTGGAGGTTGTTTAACTCATTGATTTGCAATGGCATCCACCTTAAACTTGTTCCTCTGATATCCAAGTGGCGCAGGTTAACAAGCTTATGAATACTTGCTGGCAGTTCAATAAGATTGTGACATCCAACTAACTTGAGAGTTTGTAAATTGAACAAGCTGCAGATGGATTTGGGTAACCTCACAATCTCAGTATCAGCCACTTCCAGATAGCGGAGATGCTTTAGTTCACCTACTGAATTAGGTAAGCTATAGATATGTGTACCTACCAAAGATAGCACCCTTAAGCACCTTAACTTTGTTAACAGATCATTTGGCATGTTGTTGAACAAATCAATGGATGTACCTACTGGTCTTATTTGCAGAAAAGTGCGTAAGCAATTTGCTTTGCTAACATCTTTCAGGTTTACGTATGAGGAACTATCTGCAATAATGTGGGACAAATGGCGAGTTCTTTCTTTGATTTCATTAGTATTGCTACATTCCATTCTGATAGAAAATGTTCCTGACACAAACTGAGCCAAATCATTTACAAGGTGATGCATTAGAAAACATGACTTGCCACGCCTTGATTGCTGGAAAAATGATCTAGATACTAGTTCACAGAAGTACTCATTGCCAACTTCTTCTATTCTTCTATGTCTTTTGGATTGTTGGAGAAAACCCTCTGCCATCCACAACAAAACCAGGTTCTCCTTCTCAAATTCATAATCTTTTGGGAAAATTGCACAATAAGCAAAACATCTCTTCAAATGTGATGGGAGGTAATGGTAGCTTAATCTCAAAGCCGGAAGAATGTTACTCTCAGAATCATGCAAATCCCATATCTCACTGTTCAGTACTTTACACCATTCTTGTCTATCACTTTTACACCTCAAAAGTCCTGCAAGTGTCTTCACAGCCAAAGGCAACCCTTTGCACTTCCTCACTATTTCTCTCCCAACTTTGTCTAAACTTTGATGCAATTGCAAACTTGAATCACCATAATCAAATGCGTGTTTTGAAAATAAATTCCAGGAATCTTCATTCGACAACTCTCTGAGATTATAGGGTGAAACAGTCTGCATGATGGATGCAACACACCCACTTCGAGTAGTTACAATAATCTTACTTCCATGTTCCCCTGCATGCTTAAATGGACTCCTGAACTTGTCCCAATTGTCATAATTTTCGTTCCACACGTCATCCAACACAAACAAAAACTTTTTCTTCATTACATGCATTTTGAGATCCCTCTGAAGAAAATTTAAATCCTCAGTGTCACAACTACAAGACGTGACAGCCTCCAAAAGAGTTTTTGTAATCTTACAAATGTCAAATTCCTCAGAGACATAAATCCAGGCTTTGAGATCAAACTCCTTCTGCACTCTTTGATCATTGTATATCAGTTGAGCTAAGGTGGTTTTTCCAATTCCTCCCATTCCAACAATGGGAATAACACCTATTTTCTCATCATGAGTCAACACCAAGTCAACCAAGGATTCTTTATCATTATCCCTTCCGTACACATCACATGCTTCCATTACAGATGAGGTTGGAGTCTTCTGTGACATTTTGACTTCCTTACCCACCTTCAGATCAAGCACTTCTTTCTGTCTCATGATAAACTCTAATCTCTCATGAACATCTTCAATTTTCTCTTCAACCCCTTTACAATAAAAACTGACAGGACCAGTGTGGAGTGTGTTTACCTGTTTTGCCTTCATCTTTGCATCAGTGTAGATCTCATCAAGTAGGTCCTCAGCAGCAAAGGCCACATCTTTGAGTTCCTCAAGCCACTCCTTCACTGCCCCATTTTTCATTTGCTTTTCCTCAGCATCATTGAGAACAACATTCACTGACAGCAAGATGATCTTCAACCTTTTGAGCAACTTCTCACAGTTTTTGTTCTTGAAGAAGTTGACAACCTCAGTGGAAGCTATCCTTTCAAGCAACACATTGAAAACAGCTCCCATTAAAGGTCCAGCAACAAGTTCCATAGCCATGCTGTGTGTGTTCCAAGATTATAGAGTTTTGGTGTATGGTAAAGTGGAGTAACTGCTGTAATTATGTTGCTTGCTTGGGTTTGCAGTGTTGAGAGATTGTAAAGTTGAATGATTATGTGAAGTCAATGATTGTGTTCTGCAGCTGGCGACCACTTCAAAAAGTTTCAGGAATCTCTTAATTACATGGAATCCCGTTTCTATAAAGCAGAAATGTTGGATAAAGCTAAATAGCTAGTAGCTTATTTAAATAGCTTCTAAGTTACAAAAAAACATATATGTATTTAATAATATATTTTAAAGTAATTAATTTTATTTTGAAAAAATGTATTATTATTTTTTATATTTTAATATGTATATATTATTATTATTATTATTACTACTCATTGTTGTTTATTTTAATTTTATAGAGAAATAAATAATTATAACACTATGTTTGTTTAGGTATTGCGTTACTTTTTAATTAATGTTAAAAATCTGACATTTAAAAATTGAATTAACTAATTACCTAAAATTACGTATAATGAAAATTGTAAAAAAAAAAATGTATTTGATGTAAGCCTAACTTAAATTGAGAAATAAAAATAATTTCAAATTTTAGAAATAAATAAAAATCAAATGTGATTGATACTTATTAGATAATTTCTTATAATAAAATAGCTTCTTTAAATAAAAATATATTTTTTAAAAAATAAACAAAAATATTAAAAAATCTAAAATCATATAAATAAATTTATGTAATTATATATATTTTTACCTTATTTTACCTTTAAAACCTAATTTGTTAAATACTTATAGTTTAATAAGTTAATTTTGAGATAAATACTTCCTACAATAAATATTAACATATTTTTATTTTTAATATAATAAAAAAATTACAATTTTAATATAAAAAATTAACTTTATTAATTTTGTTTAAACTCTAATAATGATTAAAGCAATGAAACACGTATATAGTCTTTAGTAATTAATAAAAGTAATAGAGTTCAAAAATAATTAATAAAATGAAAACTGTTATATTAATATTTTATTTTTTTATTGTACACTAAAACTAAAATATGTAAATAAATGTTATACTTAACATTTTATTTACCTGCTAATGATAGTACCATTTTTAAGGTAAAATTATATCCCCTAGTTAGTTTATAAACTTAGAAAATAGTCTTTCTACCATCGTTGACGTTGTTATTGCACAAGAAACCCATGAAACTCTATTATGAAAAAGACCCCAACCCTTCTTCATCGTTGCACATTCTCAACAATACATTTTTCCCACTCTTTTCTTTCTTTCTTCTCAATGATATATTTAATTTATAGGTATAATTATTGATATGGTATTCTAATTCTTTGAGTTAGTTCAATTTGGTCTTCGAGTTTTTGAAAGGTTCACTATGATATCTTTATTTTTTGAAGTGATTTACTTTAGTATTTTCTGTCGTATTCCAGTTAATATCATTTATATAGTGATGAGTTGTCATTGTGCAATAGAATGATATAAGTTGGTGATATGGATTCGTCATGTTAAATAATTTGTAAAATTAATATTTATGTTAAAAAAAATGAAAAAAGATAAAAGTTGAGGGTAAAAAAGGTTGAAATTGTAAAAGTTGAATTTGAGAATTAAGGTTCATGGAGTTTTGCATTGGTGGAGAAGAGAAGAACGACTTGCATTCCGTCATCGGAGAAGAAGCTGTTACATTTGCATTCGATCAATGGAGAGAAGAAGTTGTGGGGTTCTTTCGTTATAGTAGAAGAAGCTTTTACATGAGTTTTCAGTGTTGATTCAGATGTGCTTTTGGAAGGTGTAGGTTTTTATATATTGTTTTGGGGTTTGTATTTTATTTGATGAATCCATGCTCATTTGGTTGTGTTTGGAAGTTGTATGTTTGTGTGATTCGTTTTGGAGCTTGTATTTTATTGGATAAATGTTGTGGGTTTTGAAGCTGTGCATTTCTATATATCATATGAAGATGTGTATTTTATTTGATAAATGTTGTGGGGTTCGGGTAAGTTTATTTGTTTGTTGTGTACGTGGTAGGTGGGTGGATTGTGGTCTCCTTTAACATGATGACTTTTTATTACAGAAACAAGAAAAATGTGTATTGAGATTGATAACACAGAGAGTTTACAAACAGAGGATATAAAGGTTACAGAGAAAGTCTAACTAAACAAACAAACTAAACCTAACTAGACTTAATAGAAAGTAACCAGGGTTAAACTAATAGGCCCCCCTCAAGATGGGAGGAAAATGTTTTCTATGCCCATCTTGGAGAGAATGCTGAGAAAATTGGTTCTGGGTAGAGATTTGGTTAAACAATCAACAAGTTGGTGATGTTTTCGTATATGGTTAAGCTTGATAGTTCCTTTCTCCACATGTTCACGAACAAAGTGTAGGTCAATATCCAGATGCTTGGTGCGCTCATGGTGGGAAGGATTAGAAGCAATTTGAATGGTGGCTTGATTGTCACAATAGATCACTGCATGAGGAGTGGAAATATGAAAGTCAGTCAAAAGGTTCTTAACCAAACAATTTCAGTAGATACAGAAGCTAATGCACGGTACTCAGCTTCTGTAGAAGATTTACTGACAGTCCTTTGTCTCTTAGCTTTCCATGAGACTAAAGAATTGCCTAAGAAAATGCAGAATCCAGTGGTGGAGCGACGGGTGTCCATACAGGAGCCCCAATCAGCATCAACATAAGCATGAACATTACAATCAGAAGCAGATTTAAACAAAATGCCCTGCCCAGGTGTATGCTTAAGATATCTTAATAAAATATTAGCAGCGGCCATATGTTCAGTACAAGGTTTAGAAACAAACTGGCTTAATTTATGGACAGTATAATAAATATCTGGAGGAGAAATAGTAAGATATAACAGCCTGCCAATAAGACGTCTATAAATAGCAGGATCAGTAATAGGAGTGCCAGAATTATTATGTCAATGTAAGTTAGGAAGCATAGGAATAACATAAGGTTTACAAGCAAGCATTCCACAATCTTCAAGCTGAGATAGAACATAATGGCATTGGCACATAAATATACCAGTTTTTGATTTGGAAAGTTCAATGCCAAGAAAGAATTTTAAATCACCAAGATCTTTTAATTTGAATTTGTTTTTCAGTTGAATATTAACAACATCAATACAATCCATGTTAGGGCCAGCAAGAATAATATCATCTACATAAATAAGGAGAGCAATAAAAGTATTATCATTGCCTTTTGTAAAAAGAGAATAGTCATGTTTAGATTGACAAAAACCAAAGGAAAGAATAGTATCACGAAATTTATGAAACCAGCTGCGTGAAGCTTGTTTTAAACCGTAGATGGATTTATGAAGATGACAAACCAAAGGAGCATTAGATGTGGGTGTAAAATTATGAGTATAACCGGGAGGAATATGCATGAAAATATCTTCATTAAGATTACCATTTAGAAAAGCATTATTAATATCAAGTTGAGTTAAATGCCAATTATGAGAAGCAACAAGGGATAAAATAATGCGCAAAGTAGTAATTTTCGCAACTGGAGAAAAAGTTTCATAAAAATCAGTACCATACTGCTGTGTAAACCCACGAGCAACCAACCTAGCTTTGTGTTTAGCTACAGTGCCATCAGAATTGAGCTTGAGTTTAAACAACCATTTGCAACTTATAGATTTCTTACCAGGAGGAAGGTGTGTGATAGACCAAGTGTTATTCACATCCATTGCAGCAAGTTCATCGTCAATGGCTTTTTGCCAATGTGGAAAATGAATAGCTTGCTTATAAGTTTGAGGCTCATAATTTTCAGAGATTTGACAAAGGTAGTGTGTGTAGGGAGTGGACAACATGGAATAGTTAACAAAATTCTGAATAGGATAGGGGATTTTTGAATTATGAGTCACATTGTAACAATGATAGTCTGAAAGGTAGGTAGGAGGAATAGAAGACCTAAATGACCTACGAATAGGAACAACAGAATCTAAAGAAGAGGCTGGAGTAGGAGTGGGAGAAGGAGGGTTATTATCACTAAGAGAGGCAGAGGTGGGTGTAGGCAGGTTGTGATCCAGAGAATAGGTATCATCATCAAGATTAGGTGGATGAAAAACAGGAGTAACATGATGAAAAATGTCAGGAGCAGTAGAAACAGTATTTTCTTGAAAAGGAAAAATATGCTCATGAAATTTAACATCTCTAGAGATAAAGGTTTTCCTAGTTTTGATATCCAACAGTTTGTAACCCTTGTAACCTATGGGATACCCTATAAAGACAACAACAGTGGCTCTAGGACTGAACTTATGTCTAAAGGACAAAAGGGTAGAAGCATAACAAAGGGAACCAAAAACTTTAAAGTCAGAATATAGAGGGATTTTATCAAAAAGAATTTCATATGGGGACTTATTTCCTAAAACAGGGCTAGGGGTTCTATTCATGAGAAACACAGTTGTACGAATGCAATCACCCCAAACATTTATAGGAACATTAGATTGAAAAAGCAAAGATCGAGCAATGTTAAGAATATGCAAATGCTTACGTTCAACCACACTATTTTGCTTAAGTCTTTCAACACAAGAGAATTGATGAAGGACACCCTTATTAGTAAAAAAATCATGAAGAGACAACTCTTTAGCATTATCATAACGAAAAACTTTGATGTTAACATGAAAATGATTTTCAATATATTGAAATTTTTTTGGAATAAGCTCAATGCAATCAGATTTGTTTTTAAGTAGATACACCCATGTAAAACGGCTTTTATCATCAACCAAAGTTAAGAAATAACGAAAACCATCATAAGTAGGATAACGAAAAGGACCTCAAACATCCGCATGAATAATATCAAAGCAATGTGGACTAAAAGTATTTTTAGAAATGAAAGGTAAACGTTGTTATTTAGATAGAGGGAATATGCTACAATGATGGTTTTTATCAACAACAGTTAAGGAAGTCTTGGCAGTAAGTAAGTTGTAAACAGGAATAGACAAATAGCCTAAGCGCCTATGCCAAACGTCATATGTCACAGAATTGCAAGAATTAAAATTAACAGAAGGTAAAGAATGTTTATAGAAATCAAAAACCAGAAGGTCGTGACGCGACTTAGCAGTGCCAATCGTCTTCTGCAATTTGAGATCCTGCAAAATGAAAAAAATTAGGTTGCATAATAAAGCAGAATTGATTCTGCTGAATTAATGTAAGGAGAGATAATAGATTGAATCTAGATGAAGGAATGTAAAGGACATTATGAAGAAATATGTCTTGAGTAAGTTTAATACTGCCAATGCCTTCGACTTTAACTTTGAAGGAATTAGGAAGTAAAACATGTGAATTATTCATAGTCACATAAGAATCATACAAAGATTTGTAACAACAAATATAAGATGTGGCACCAGAATCGATAATCCATTGATATGAATTAATAGGTAAAATAGAGTTTAGGGTATTACCGATAACGTTGGTAGCAATGTCATCATTGGAAGGAGTGGAAGGAGTAGCAGTTAATTGCGTGGTGAGGTATTGAATTAATTGTTGACATTGAGCAGTGGTCAATGTACGATTATTTGTGGGGTTTTGTTCAGAAGGACCATCAACATTATTAACAGACGAATTTGATCGATTCTTGAAATAATTGGGAGGGTACCCAACAATTTTATAACAAGTTTCTTTAGTATGACTCAAGATATCACAATGTGTGCACTTAGGGCGAGGTTTCTTGGTAAATTTTTGTTTATCAATTGGGGTTTTTTGAGAAGAATTAACAGAGAAAGCTAGACTTTCAGAATTATTCGATGATTGGGTATCAATAATTTCTCGCTGAGATTCTTCTTGCAAAATTAAGGAGAAAACGTTACCGATGGATGGCAGAGGATCAGAGAGCAGGATTTGACCACAAATTTGGGAGAAGGAATCATGCAAACCTATCAAGAAGGTCATGACATATTTTGAGGCGGCGTGTTGTTGAAGTTGATGCATCCCATCGCAAGAACAGTTAAAGGTGGGTTTGTATCCAGAAAGCTCTTCCCAAATTGATTTGAGTTTTGTATAATAGGTACTCACACTATCAGAACCATGTTGTAGGGACAGAAGTTGACGCCGGAGTTGATAGTTTGCGGGAGAACCTAGTTCGGAGATCCTCCCAGATCTCATGAGCGGTGGAGGCGAAGAGGATGCTTGTCATAATCTCTTTCGAAACTGAGTTGTATAACCAGGAGATAACAACGTTGTTCACCCTTGACCAAGCAGCGAAAGAGGGATCGTCGTTTGAAGGTGCGGCTAGGGTTCCGTCGATGAGCGGTAATTTATTTTTGACGGATAAAGCGACCCGCATTGCACGGCTCCACGTTACGTAGTTGGTGTGATCTAAAGGTTGGGAAGTGAGAAGAAGGCCGGGGCCATCAGAATGATGTAAGAAAAGAGGATGGGTGGGATCTTGATGGGGTTCTTTGATGGTGACGGTGGAAGAATGGTTAGATGTGACAGTGGAAGCCATGAAAACTGGCAAGAAAAAGAAAGAAAGACAAAGAACGGAAAGAGGAAACCCGAAGGGAAAAAGAGAGTTAATTCTCTACTGATACCATATTACAGAAACAAGAAAAATGTGTATTGAGATTGATAACATAGAGAGTTTACAAACAGAGAATATAAAGGCTATTGAGAAAGCCTAACTAAACAAACAAACTAAACCTAACTAGACTTAATAGAAAGTAACCAGGGTTAAACTAATACTTTTTATTGTTTATTTTGGGGTATGAGATGCGATTTGTGGCGTTTTTTTAGGCATTGGTATTTGACATAGTAAGTCTTTTTACTATATAGGTTGTCATGTGTGATGATTCTTTTGAAGTTATAGTCCATCACGGTAATTACATAGTAAACAATGGGACCTTAATATATAGTAATGGAGAAACTGAACAAATTTAAGAAATAAGAGTATCAAATTGAACCTTCCAAAAATTCGGAGACCAAATTGAACCAAGTCAAAAAATTGGGAAACCAAATAAATAATTATATCTAATTTATAAAAAGTAATTTCTAATTTCTTTTAAAGAAATGAAAGGATAAATAATTAATTCAACCATGTTCTTTAATTGAAATTTTTGTTACTTTGCTTAGTTCTAACAAAAATGTTTTAAACAAATTTAATAATACACATTAAACTAGTATATCTATATACATATTAAATAAGTTTGTACATAAATTGATTTAGACAAATAATTTTATCCTTTCATAAACATGCATCATCTTAATTATTAATTTACGATCCTTAATTTTATTCATAATTCCATATTTTAAAAATTTAACTTATAATAACATAATAAACAACTTGTCTTGTATGTGTATATACACCTCTTCGACATAATAATACATCAATTTAATTACTATTACATGTTCTATTATACACAAATCTATTTATAACTAGATATTTTACATATATATTCAATAATTTACATTAATTATTTAATTATTTTTTTCATATTATTATTATTATTATTTTATTTCAATATCACGTTTGCAAA
This sequence comes from Vigna unguiculata, assembly GCF_037176805.1. NCBI lineage: Eukaryota > Viridiplantae > Streptophyta > Magnoliopsida > Fabales > Fabaceae > Vigna > Vigna unguiculata. The sequence goes on from NC_140798.1 coordinate 5,610,128, forward strand.
TTATAAATAATTATAATATATATATATATATATATATATATATATATATATATATCATAACAGTAATTATATTATTTATTTTTTAATCAAAAGAAACAACTATCATGCGTACTCAAGACTAGTTTACTTTAAATTTTTGTCACTAGTATATTATAAACTTATATGTAACGACTTTGGGATAGAAATTTTAGTAAAAAATAAGTTTTTATTATAAAGAATTAGATTAATACTTGACACATATAATCCTTTTAATTGTAAAATTTGTTATTCCCAAACTTATAAATCCGTTATATATGGCTCTCCTGCCTTCGACGTTGAATAGTGTTTTTCAATATGATTACAAGTCATATATAAATAAGGGAAAAACATGTTTTCTTTATCAAAAGTATTAAATAAAATTAAAAATAATTTCTCGTCAAAATATATATTTTTAATTCATGTATTGTTTTTAAAAATTGATTTTGATCATATTTTTTCAACAATATTAAAGTTTATTTTACGTGATAAATGATATATCATTATCACGTGTTATTTAATTTTATTATAAAATTTTTTTTTTGAATGAGTCCAAACCACGATTAATTAAATAAATAAATAAATAACAGTTAAAAGAACTAACATATGTAATCAGCGAAGAAACAGGTAAAAAAATTGGCTCACCTCTTTATATTATTGTTATTGTTAAAATTTATATTATTTTAATTATATAATTATATATATATATATATATATATATATATATATATATATATATTAATTACTATTATTATTATTATTATTATTATTAATATGTTATAATAATAATATTATTAAAATAATAATATTAATAACTATGATTATTGTTATTATTTAATTCGTGATTCAACACATTTCCATTGTAGTGTCCGAGTAGAGACTCTTAATTTCTCTTGAACCATAGTAATTATTTTGATAAAACTCTTGACTTGTTTTTTTCTCTTGAACTATTTTTAATGTTTATTTTTAGTTTTATACACGTCTTTTTTTAGGAGACCTACATCCATTATGTGGCATAGGAGTTACATCTCGTATAAAATTTAATAGTATACCACTTCTACGAATAGCTCTTAATGCTGCATCTCTTCCGAGGCCAGGCCCTTTTATCATGATTTCTGCTCGTTGCATGCCTTGATCCGATACTGTTCGAATAGCATTTCCTGCTGCAGTTTGAGCGGCAAAAGGTGTAATAATATTATTATTATTATTAATAGAACAATAATATTATATAATAATAACAACAATAATAATAGGGTTAAATATGTTTTTGGTCCCTCAAGTTTCAGCGAAATTTGGAATTAGTCTCTCATCAAAATTTTGACCAATTTAGTCCTTCATCTCTCAAAATGCATGAATTTAGTCCTTTTAACCAAATTTTGTTAAGTTTATCTGACGTTTCAAGTGCATTTCATTATAGTATTTAAATTATTTACACTGTTTGACACATTTTTGTTTCAATGTTAACTTAAATACTATCATGAAATGTTTGAAACTTTGGACCAACTTAGTCCTTCATTTTTTAAAATACGTGGATTTAATCATTTCAATCAAATTTTGTTAGGTTTATTTGATTTTTCGTATGCATTTCAGGATTGTATTTGAGTTGTTTATACTGTTTGACACATTTTTGCTTTAATATTAAGTCAAATATTATTATGAAACACGATTGAAATGTCAAATAAAATTAATAAAATTTGATTAAAATGACTAAATCCACGTATTTCGAAAGATGAAAGATTAAATTGGACTAAAGTTTCGAAATGAACTAATTCTAAAATTTACTAAAAGTTAAGGGACAAAAAACATATTTAACCCAAATAATAATAATAATAATAATTATAATAATAATAAAAGTAATAATATATATATATATATAACAATAATAATAATAATAATATATAATAAAGATAATAATAATAATAATAAAAAAGAGGTCGTGGTTGGACCGAATCTATTTCTCATTCTACACCTTCATATTCGCTGTTAGCACCTCCGTATATTAGGTCTTTCAATTTTTCTTTTATATTTTTTAACTAATTATGAAAAGTGTGGATTAGGCCGAGACATGGATTTTATTTTATAAAAAATGTAAATAACAGTGACATGTTGTTTGTCACATAGGTTAAACTTTAATGTTAGTGAAAAATAAAGACAAAAACTAATACTGTTAAAAATATAAATATCAAACAAAATATAAGTTTTGACAGAGATTATTTTCTATTTTATGTAATATTTTAGGTACAACAATTATGTTTTTTTCCTGTAAATAATGATTTGCATAAATATATAAAAGTATAACAGTATTTTGCATAACTTAAAAAAGCTGATTATAAATGTGCATAAATCTGAAAAACAATAATACTTTATGAAGAAACAAGATGAACTCTAATAATTTGTTAACAAAGAAACAAAACAACAATTTCTTTTTTATCAATGTTGACAACACGGCATGGCATGTCGACATCCAACCAACTTAATCTGGTTTATAAAAGGTACACCATTCAAACAAATGATATTCTTTACAAAGAAACAAGATTAACCTAATAATTAATAATGAGTTAAACATGTTTTCTATCTTCAAATTATTTTTAGATAATAAATAAAATTCTACAGTAAAATATAATATAACTTGTAATTTGTTAAAGAAAATTATTCACGCATATAATTTAATTAAAAAAATAATTTAAATCTAGCTTCAAATCCAAAAATACATTAACTTCTAATTAATTAATTAATAGGTAATCATCCCTCATGTTTTGTCATTAAATCAAAATGTGTTTTAATCCGACTCACCATGGATTTAAATTGGTTTGGATTGAAAAAAAATTCATTTTTATAATAAGTGAGTTAAATTGAATCAAACTCACTTAAGTGAAGAATTAAGCAGATTTAAGTTAGAAGGTGAGTTGATCTGCATTCCACCATCAACAACATCATTAATTTTTTTATAACTTTTAATTTTTTTAATTATAATTATTTGTTATTTCTAATTATATAGGTTACATATAGAAAATGAAATATACAAAGATGTTTTCAAAAAGATAACTAAACACTCAAAAGTTGCATAAAAACTTAAAATTTGGTTTTTTTTACTTCACAATATATATGGTTCACTTCTAAACATGTTAATTTAAAACATGTAAAACTATGTGAGATTTTCGGTGACCGGTAAAATAACACAAAATAAATGAGCTTATTATTAAACATTTCATAAGTTAGTATTTCAAAATAAACCAAAAAAAATTATATATCAAGGATATCTAAATAACTAAATCTAACTCTGAGAAATAATAAGATATTTTTGTCTCTAAAAATCTCTTTAATTTTTCTTTCTCATCCTACTAGCATAACGTTGAGCTCAACATTATTTAAACTTTATAAGTTTTAAGAGAAACTTAGATTGATCCTCTCCTAAAGGGGGTTACTTAGAGAAGAATTAGGAAAAAATTACTCTCATATATGAACTCAAGAACAAGAAACATTTACCTAAAGCAATTCTTAGTCATTCGAAGGTGAATGTTACATGGACCAAAGGGTCTTATCTATAGATGCTTAGCCCTTTGTCACCTCATGATCCAAAAAGATGTGAGACCAAAAAGGGCCAAAGTGGCGACATATAAGAGGAAGGAAGTGGTGACCCCAAAATGGCCTATTTTTGGCTTCTCCTAAATGATGTATGACTTTCATGCTTTAAGTCTTCTTCTTCATGTGTCTTCATGCTTTTGATGAAGTTTCTTGCTAAAGTTTTCTTCTTCAATAGATCTACAGAACTTGGATCATTTTCTCCCCCTTTGAAATGTACTAGTTGCAACTGATACTAACCGAGAGTTATGAGCTACACAAACTTAATGCAACAATTAGTACTACATGGAGGATTAAGCTACAAAAACTTAATGCAACGATGAGCAAATGAGCGTTGGTGGATAAGAATTGGTGGACTGAATTTGCTTCTCAAAAATGAAAACTATAGGTTTTAACTCATTTTATTCAAAGTAACCAATTTGGTTGCAAAGATTTTAGAACTATGAATGATCCATATTAATATTTTTCCTTTTAGATGTTCAATATTAAGGAAATTTGAACAAACTCTGTTGTAAAGGATTCTGTGAGTTTAGATGATCTAAAATGTCATATTTTGGTGGAGAGAATCCAGCATAGAAGATACTCCAAGGTAACATATTATGTTTGTAGAAGGTCTAACATGTTAGACAATTCAATAGGTCTTCAAAACATTAAATGAGTTTAATGGTCCATAAAGTAGACGAGTCTATCTATACATTGGTTAGACAATTATGGAAATACACTAACTAAACAATTCATGAATCAACTTCTCTTAAAAAAAACTTTATTTATTCATTAAGCTTATAATCTTAGTGTCTCACAGTCACTAAAAAGATCTTAAAATCAACTTGCTAGCATTGTCCATACATTCATGAGATAATATATAATTGTATCATTTAGAGACGACTATTAAGCTTCCATATACTTCAGTTACACCAAGCACAAGTTAGAATGTTCAAAAAAATGTGCAATACATCATATAAAAACTTAGCTCATAGATAGAGCTGTCAAAACGGATTACCCGACCCAATTCGGCTCGACCCACCATGGGTTGACCACTTAGTGAGCCAACCCAACCTGACTCACTTATTAACGAGTCAAAAAAAATTCAAACTCGGTATGGTCCACCACTGGTTGGTGGGTTAAACGGGTTGGCTCACTGACTGAATTAAAAAAATACAATTTTTTTTCTTCAGTCCAAAAAAAAAACTAAATTATAGTTGTGATTAAAATTTAAATAAACTTCAATACAATCCAAAATAATGTTCAACCACAAATACAAACCAAAATCATAAAAATATTAGGTTTGAATTTGTCAACCCAATATGTTGGCTAAAAAAACAGCCTAACCCAACCCAAATACAAAAAAATTGTGTAGCCCTTTACCTGTGGGTGGGTTGGTGGCTAACCACGGGTTCAACCCGGGTGAGTTGGGTCAAAAATTCACTCATACTAAAATTTGTAAAAAAGTTTCAACCCAACCCGACTCAAAGTCATGGTAAGCCGGATTGATCCACGGATTCTGGTCCACTTTGACAACTCTACCCATAGATGACCTATCAAATCCTCTAATGAAGTTCAACATACTAAACTCTTCGATTAATCTCATTTATCTAGAGCGCATAATGTCTACCCAAAGTTAAAAGATTATTTTAATAAAAGATTTTAGTTAAAGTTCAATTAATGCCAATAAGATAAATTCTAGTTAAAAGAGTTTATTTCAATTAAATCATAATTTAAGAAAAACAAAGATTATGTATTCTATGATTGAAAATGTTGGGTATAGTACCAGTACAAGTACTCACAACTAAAGTACAAGATGAAAATAAAGGAACAAAAATAGATAATAGGCAACGAATATAATTTATTCAAGAAAAGGAAAAATTACATATCATTCTCTCTAATCCCAAGGAGAAAACAATGACAACCCCTCTCTTGGAAATAGGAAAAACTAATACAAGGAGAACCTTAAAGGAGAAACTAACCTTCTCTCTTAGAGGAGAAACTAATATTCTCTCTTAATTCTTCTCTCTAGCAAATAAAGCAAGAAGGAATAGAAAGGGAGAGACTTTGGGATGATTTCCTAAGGAAACACTTGACTCCTTTTATAACATTAAAAGTAAGTCCCTAAGTAAGTTCCAATCGATGTGGGACTTCTTTTCTCACAATCTCCCACTTGAGGATTTTGATGAAATTAATCAAATCTTCACACCATGCTTTATTCTCTGTCTTCATGTTGCTTGTTCTTCTAATAGACTTCAGTAGGATCGAATCCACGTAGACTTTATTGACACATAATTCTGATCCTCCGAAACACAATGCAACACCTGAGGTTCCTCCTAAGGACCTCTTGTTAATACTTCACTGCTCTCCACCAAACCCGCTATGAACCTACTAACCACTCTCACTGCTTGTGCAATGTCTGGTCTTGTACACATCATAGCATTCATAAGGCTGTCCACCACCGATGCACTCGGTACTCGAGACTTCTCCATCCTCTCCGCTTCATTGCTAGGACTCATACGTGAGGAACAATTGATAGAAAGTGGGGTCGAAATTGGCTTGCAATCTTGCATGTTGAAACGCCGCAAGATTATCAGTAAGTATTTCTTTTGAGAAAGCCAAACCTTTCTATCTTTTTTTGTCTCGGTGAATTTGCATCCCTGAAATCCTTGTTTGTTGGTTCCAAGTCTTTCTTCTCATACTTCCTAGCCAATTATGCCTTCAATTCTTGGATTTGAACTTTGTTGGGGCCTACCTCCAACATGTCATCCACATACAACATCAATGGTCTAAACACCTAGTCTGTTGTAACTGAGGCTTATGAAATAATCAAATCTCTGGTACGAACACATGAGCGCCCTCTTTAAACCAAGTTTTCTTGTTCTTTAACGCCTTCTGGTTGGAGCATCATTTCATTTCTGCTTAACCATAACCTTGTGGGTAGTGGGACCCACAGGTGGTACCCCTTCACATTGTTAGCATAGTCCAAGCACTTAATTTTCTCCAGTTTCAAGCTCTACTCGTGCTTTGGATTCCTTGAACTGGTAACAACACATTTGACTTTCTCTTGATGTAGTACACCCACAATCTCCTGGAGTAAACTTTGATTCTCCTAGTGATAACTCTGGTGATTCCCTTACATCAGAATAATCAAGTCTTCTTGTGTTTTCTTTTTTCCTAGTAGTCAAACTAGCAATCTGTGATCTATGACTATGTTTGTTGGCTTACCACACAGTGCTCGTGTAGAGATAAACCAACCTTCTTGAGCCCGAGTAAGATATTACGTTCTGCATGGATTTGCAAACTTCGCTCTGCCTTATACCCAAGTTTACGATGTCACATCAACATCGCTTCTTCTTGACTTGTCGATGCAACCATTGCATTAGCTTCCTGCAACGTATCTCTCAAAAGCACATACACATCTGCCATGATCTTCTGCGCTTTCATGACCTACCAGATCTCTCCTCTTCTTCACAGAATATCTTCGTCCTCCGAGGTATTTGCCATACAACCTTGTGAGGTTGATGCCTCAGAGTTCTTTCCTCCATTCTTCAAATGCCAACAATCTTTCTTCACATGCCCTCTTTTGCCACAATGGTAGCATTTGAGATGTTTCTTACTTTGATATCTATCATGAGACTGACTCCCACTAGACCCACGTTTTGTTGATCTATATCTTGTCATCACCAAAGCTTCTATTTGCCTTGTACTTTCCACCATATCCTTTTTGTTCTTTCGCCTGGATTCTTCTTCAAGAAGAGCTCCGGCAACATCCTCAAAGTGTAGGAGGTCAACAAATTTGTAATTTGTAATGTTGATGATAAGCTGATCATACGAATCAGGTAAACTCTGTAGTAGAAGCTCCGCACGTTCATTTTTAATTATGTTGAAATCTGCCGCTGAAAGTTGGGCAAACAATGTATTTAGATTGTTGATGTGGTCTGTCACCGATGTGGACTCACTCATTCGAAGAGTATAGAGTTTTCTCTTCAAGAATATTCTTGTGTGAAGTGACTTAACCTCATACAGGCTTGTGAGAGTATCCCAAATCTCCTTCGCTGTAGTCTTCTCCGCACTGCTGGATAAAACCGCATCTACCAATGCTAAGTGTAAATTTGCTATAGCATTGTTATCTATTTCCTTCCACTATTTATCTGTAATGCCCTCAGGTTTTTCTTCAATTGATTCTAGACAATTGTCCTTTCTCAAAATTGCCTTCATCTTCAGTTTCCACAATGAGAAATTTTTCCCATTGAACTTCTCTATCTCGTATCTTGTTGTCATGGCTTTAAAACTGACTTATGCACTTCTCACTATGAATAGTACTGTCTACTGGAACAATGGAGGCAGAACGTGAACCAGTGCACCATGTAATTCCCAGGAAAGAGAGGTGGGTCACTAATGGACACGCTTAAGTACCAAGTCTTTCCTAGCCAGAACTTTCCTAGACATGCACTTTCACACTACCACACTTTATCCACTATCACAGCACTATTCTAATGACAATAGCATCAACAACTCTTATACCACTGTTGGATATCAGAGTACCAGCACAAGTACTCACAACTAAAATACAAGATGAAAATAAAGGAACAAAAATAGATAATAGGCAACGAATATAATTTATTCAAGAAAAGGAAAAATTACATATCATTCTCTCTAATCCCAAGGAGAAAACAATGACAACCCCTCTCTTGGAAATAGGAAAACTAATACAAGGAGAACCTTAAAGGAGAAACTAACCTTCTCTATTAGAGGAGAAACTAATATTCTCTCTTAATTCTTCTCTTTAGCAAATAAAGTAAGAAGGAATAGAAAGGGAGAGAATTTGGAATGATTTCCTAAGGAAACACTGGACTCTTTTTATAACATTAAAAGTAAGTCCCTATGTAAATTCCAATCGATGTGGGACTTCTTTCCTCAGAGAAAATGTACTCATTAGATAGTAAGGTTTTTTATTTATTATTATATCATTCAATAGTTAACTTTCCTTTTGTTATCTCAATTATTCATCTTGAATTGAAACTATTCCCTACATTTAATATATTATATATTTTATTTATCATCATGTAAATTAATACTGACATATTTAAATTAAAATATATATTATAACAATGTTTTCTTAATCATCATTATATATTTTTCCTTTTTGGTGTACACATTTGATTTTTTTAATTTTATTTTTTAAATAATTTTTAAAAAATTAAAATAATTATTTTATTTTGTATGTAATCATTTTTTTTTTTAATTTAACCGTCTATTTTTTTCGATTTGACCGTTTTTTTTTATCTTAAACCATTTCTATAATTATAACACTACCTATATAATTTTATTATTTTTTATCATCATAAATCATAAAGTACGTAGCATATATGTTTTCACTGGTATTATACAATAATCAATTTTATCTATCTTTGTCATATAATCCTTATATTGCACAAAATTTACGGTGAACATTTTGTCTTTTTCATTTTTCTTTTATCTCCTCTCTTTCGTCTCTTTCATTCTCTTTCGCTTGCTTTTATATACCTTATGATAACTTTTTTCCGATTTAATTTATATTATCACCATCAATGTCTTCAATACATCTTATTACATTTTGACAGTTAATATGTGATAATATTTCTTTCCTTCTCGATATTTTAACTTAAGAATGTTTGTGAAGAAGTTTTCTTAATAAGTTAGATTCTTAATATGTTTATTATTAAGTATATAGAGGAAATTTTACTGGAGAGAAGAAACATCAATAAGACCTGAACCCTGAGCTCAACCACATAATTAAGATATTGACATCACTCTCAACCTAAGAAATCTGGGTTTATGGGTCTTTATTCTTATACAGTGTTCTACTTTCTCATTACTAGTCAATGTGGGACTTAGAGATGCATTTTCTTATTTTTAGTCAATATAAAACTTAGACACAGACTTGAATTCTTAACATTTATTACCATTGTGTTAGCATTATGAATAGTAGTGATCTATGATATAGTAAATAAAATGTGGTTAATATTAGTGACACGATGAGATGATATATCTTATGATGTGGCCAAAATGGTAATTAAAAGTTGTATAAGACAAGTGGAAGATGATAGAAAAACACGCATTCGTTTTGGTCACGTCATACGTGGACGTACTTTGAACACATTTAAAAAAGTATTTAAAAGCTTACCACAACTTCATATACTAACTATTAATTATATCTTAATTTACGGAAAAAGAAATGCAAAAGCTATTGTACCAACACACAAATAGGGTAACGATTCCGACCTAAGAGTACACATGGTTGGACGTCAACATGCCATGCACCATTTTTAATTAGAAATATCAAACTGAGTCGATCTTATTTATATAGACCGATTTATCATGAATTGAATTAAAAAAAGATTAGTTTAATCCAATTCATTTTTTAGTGAGTTAAAAATTTGTAACTCAACTAATCCATCACAGATTGATGAGTTAGTGTATTGGTTCATTTATCAATTTTTTTATTTTTATAATTTATTTATTACATTATAGTGAATCGACTCAATTTATTTTTTATGATAATGGAATCAAAGCGTTTACCTAATTTTTGAGATATTATTATAAAAATAGTAGTTAAAAATTAAAATATCAATGTATATATAAATTTACAAACAAATAAATTAAACATTCAAACTATTTAAATATTATTTAGCAACATTGTAGTATTTAAAATTATCAAATTGTAATATGTATTATCTTTAGTTTAGTTTGTATAGTTGATTTGAGGACATTAATGTATAAACATTATGTTACATAAATATTCAAATTTTTGTAAAATTTATCATTCATATATGTTATTATGACCAAATCCTCTCTTGGGTGTTCCATATGAGACTTAGCTATTATATTACTATAATTTTTGCTTTGTCCTATGGTAGCTCTTTTTTCTTGGTGCAAAAACATTTCCTAGACAAGGTGAACTTTCCTTAATCTAAATTTTTGGAAGTACAAAGGAAGTTTGTAGTATAGGTTGGTTTTATTTCAAAAGTAGTATATGTTACCACTACATTGCACTGTTTCATTTTTTTGCATAATTTAGTTAATGATTTCCATGTAAAATAGATTATATTTAACAATATACCTCTTCTATTTTATGAAATCAAGGATTGTATCGACATCTAAAAACAAGTTAAAAATAGTATTATACATAATATTTCAAAACTGGATATGATATTTGAAATGCTTGGTAGTTTCAATTTATGTTGTATTATGAGGTAAAGTTGGAGAGGTTGTAATCATTGGCTTGTGTGTTTTACCTTTTTTTTTTCCTTAGATTTTCTTTAGTTATTACTCCTTGTAATTCATTTTGGTTTTGTATCTTATTGGAGATATTATTAGCATAGATACATGTTATTAACTTTAGCCAAATAAACTCTAAGATTTTTTTTTAATATTTAAGATAATTTCAGATTAATTGATACACAATAGGAAGTAAACACTTAATTTAAAAAATGTAACATCCACTAAGCATGTGTATCTAGAATGACTTACACTAATATATAATGACCATATTTTTAAAGCTTCCATGGATTAAAATCAATACTATTTTTAAGTTAAAATTATTTTTCTTCCTTTTACATCAACTTTTGATCGACACTAATAAATCATTTTAGGCTTAATTACTTGTTTGCTCTTCATTTTGGTTAGAATGTTTTAAGTTGGTCTCCGCTTTTAAAAAAAGTTTCAATTACGTTTAAACTTTTGAAAAAGTGTTTCAATTAGGTCATTTAAAAAAAATACTAGTGACATTAACAACATATCACGTATCAATCTATTTTTTATTTTATTTTATTTTGTTTTTAAATTTTGTCGTCATGTGTTAAATCCTTGGGATGACATATGGTACTGTCACTTATATGTGACAAGACACCGTCACGTGTCATTGTATTGATTTCAATTTAGTTTTTATATATGCAATGGTTGATCTTGATAAAAAGTTTAAAGGATCAAAATAGTATATTCAAATTTTATATATTTAATTATTATTACTAATATAACAAAAGTATATATAATTTAGTATTGAAATCCTTGTATTTTTTTCTTAAAAAATTATAGTTTTGAAATTGTATTTGATATGAAACTCATTTTAAAAAGGTTTTTCTAATTTCATCTCTTTCCCTGGATATTCCCATATTTGAGAATGTTTTCTTATAATAAGTTTCAAAGAATTAATATGAAACATTATGCCTATAATTCAAAAGAATTAATATGAAACGTTCCACTTATAATTCTTTGAATCTTAAGAAATGATTTCCTAATTTAACAATTGAATTCTTAGTATCATGCTTGAAAATAGGTGAAGAAGTAAATTTGTATTGTTTTCATCTTCTAGGATATCTTCCCTTTTATCACTTTAAAAAGATGAATCTATTATTTTATTTTTCATCAATATAACTATTTAGAAAAAAAAAAATAAGACTAAAAAATAATTTATCAAAATCTAATAAAAAATTGAGAGACGTAATTACTAAAAAAAATATGATAATCAAGTCACATTTAAGAAATGGTTATGAAAAAACATATATAGTACATAACTTTTCTTTTTATATTCATAAGAAAATAAATATACAAAACAATCATAAGATAAAAAAAAAACTAAATATCAAACTAATATTTTTCAAACACGAGTAAGAAGAGTGGTACCTTTTTTATCTTAAAAGAGGATGGATGAGAATTGAGAGCGCGATGAGAATGAATTTATGTCTAACTTTCTATTTCTTTTTTAAAACAAAAAACAAAAGAAGAGATGCAAGAATAATAAATGAATACAATACATGAAAAACTTGAAATAAGAGAGAACAAAAAAAAATCTCAATAAATTTTATTATTTTTTATCATGTTTAATTTTTTATTTTATTATTTATTAATATTAAATATTATGTTATAAAAAAATAAAAATCAATCTAAAAAATTTAAAAAAATTTAAAAAATTTAAAAAATGTTGGGTGGGGGGAGGGGGGGCATGGTCGGGATCTTCTAAGATCTGTCATGCCTTTTTGATTCAATTTAATCTTTATATATGTTTTTTTTTATTTAATTTGATCTTAATTTTTCTCAAAATAGAACAATATTGTCCATCTCCAAATTGAGACGAAATTTATTATTTATATAAATGTTATAATGATATTTTTATCAAAAATGACTTTTTAACATATTACATCATTATATATTATTAATCCATGTTTTGTTGATTCATGTCTTTTTATAAGATTAAAACTAATTAAATATAAATATTTTTACAAAAAAAATAAGTATTTAAAATTAATATATTATTAATTCATTTTTGTTTAATAAGAATGAATTAATTAATATCATTTATACAAATAATAGATTTGATCCCGTTTTAATTAAGACTAAATTATTATTTATATAAATGTTATACTAATATTTATATTAAAATTTAGTAGTAAAAGTCGTGATTAACAAAATACAAGTTAATAATTTATAATAATATAATATATTAAAAAATGTTTTTAATAAAAAAATTACTATAATATTTACATAAATAATAAATTTGGTCTAAAAAACGTAATTAAAACTTTTTAAAAAATAGGAGGCAACTTGAAATATTCCAACGATAGTAGAAACTAAATAAATAATTAAGTCATATATATATATATATATATATATATATATATATATTCCCTATAACTAATATTATTATATTAATTATGGCATATTTTATAAAGTTGAGTTACATCTTGCATGCAGATGGCTCCATAATTGTTACTGTAACCCATTCACCGTCCACATATACATGACTGGGTGATATTAACTGCCATAAAACATGTTCATTGCGGTCTATGATTTATGTTCAACGTGTCGAGATTACATTGAAGTAAAAGAATTTACAGAGAGAGATGCATTGGAGCAATAAGTGTCACCTTAAATGTTGGTGTTTGACGTCTCCATTATTGTCCTTTAATTTGGGTGTATTAGCATTGTCTCAAGGGAAACATATTCGTTACACATCACAATTAAATCACTGTTGACAATTCTAGTAATACTTCATGAAGTCAAGCATTCTAAGCCTTCCAATTCTTGTGATACAAATTCAGGATTCTATCTTCTCTCATTCCAGATTTTTTCTTCCTTACCTTTTCATCACAATTTTCCACTACTACAATCATCATTCATTTCTTTTTTCTAACACTCATTAAATAATAATCATGCTTTTAACACTCATCAATAATAATCCATCTCTTGCATGAATAATATGATCATAAAAAATTAATTTTTAAATTCAATAGGACGAGTGAATACATTCTTTTTATAGTTAATGTTACTTGTTAGATGTGTTAGAGGAGAAAGTAAATCGACTTGAAAATAAATTAAACTTAAATCAACCTATTAATAGAAAAAAAAGAGTAAAACTCTGGGAACATTACATTAGATATATAGCACATCACACATACAGTAATCATATTTATAAAAGTGAGAAGAAGTGGAATTAATGAAGTAAGATATTCGTAAAAGAATTTGGAAGATGATATTTTAGATTATGTGGTGTGCGTGTTTGAGAATGAAGAAGATCCTAAAGATTAAGGAAGAGATGGAAAACACATGGAAGGTTGAGGTGGCAATGGGGCGAACAAAAAGTTTGAGGTATGCGACATGGAAGGATGATGGGACAAAATAAGTATGGGGACAAGGGAGACAGACCCACATGTTTGATAAAGGTTGGAAAAAAGTAGCAGGATTTATGATCATTCATTTTGAGCAAACCTATACCTCTTGCTTGGCAGTTAGCTAATAATAGATTCACATACAACGTGTGCAATTTTAAGTCTTTGGAGGAGAGTTTCATCATTGCATTCCTGTTCTCTCCAACTGTAACCTTTCTTCCTCACACTCCCAACAAACCATTACAACATGCACGCTCTACCTTATAACTCTTAATAAACATATTTTTTAAATTAATTCTATAATCATTTTAATTTAATTATGTTAAATAAATATTTTTAATGTATAAAGTTATTATATTTGAGTTATTTATACCATTTGATACATTATAGTTAGAATACTAATCTTAAATATTATGGAAGTTAAGTGGTCAAGTCAAAATTTAAGAGTGGGATTCTTAGTAGAATAATTACTGAGGGAGAAATTATTGTAGGTGTCATCAATTGTCTCTCCATGGCAGAGAACAAGTGGGCTGGGTCACAATCGAATAAAGAAAATTATACTTTGACTCTCATTTTTTAACTCCCATTTCTTGACTCCCAACCTTTACTCCTTGATGTGACTTAGTGTAGACCATTGATTCTTTCAAAGAAAAAGATAGTGATATATTAATCAATGATTCACACTAATTCACGTAAGGAAGTAAAGAATGAAAGTCAAAATATAGGAGTCATAGTATCATTGTCCTAAGTAAAAAGAGTTATGCTCTGACTAATAACTATAATTTTTGGCCTAATGGTAAATGCTCAATCTTAACATTAAATACCGTTATTTAACACATAAACATATTTGTTTAAAAAGATTATATTTATCCATTTTTAAAATTTAGAAAATAAAATATATCAATTTAAAAAAAAATTAATTTTGCGTTCAAATTTAGAAACTAAAAATATATTTATTATATTAATTAATAAGTCCAAATTTTGTTTCAAGTGTTGTTTCTTTTCTAATATCTCTATCAAAATTACACATTCTCGCAAACTTTAATATTTATATATTTATGCTAAAAGTGTACGGACAGTTATTTGGAGAATGTTTGAGGTGGGTGTGATTAATGTAAGGTGGATGAGCCAACAAGGAAAACATTTGGTTTGGTAACATGTGAAGGTATTTTTCGTTGAAATATGGACAAATATTTGAGCAATTTTACTTTTTATATTCGTATAGTTTTTGTTATCAAAGCTCAATTAATCAGGATAATTCTTACTTATCATTGCTTGGTTGGTCCGATATATGGCTTGAATGTGATTCAATACTTGTTTTCAAAAGCCTAATATTCTCCCCCAGTCTATTAAAAGTTGTTGGAATTGTTATTGGACTATATATAATGTTATTAATTTTTTTATTACTCATTTTTCAAGAAGAAAATAATATATAAATGTAATTTATTTGAAAAGAAATAGAAAAAATAAATTCTTAAAAAGTAAATTTTCAGTTTAATTCAACTATACAAAATCAATTTATAAAATGAGGTTTGTATTAATTTATATATATTATAAGTTTGGCTTATCTTAGTCGATGTTAAATTTTTAACATACTCTTTTCACGTTAAAAATGTACATGTTGAATATGAAATATGAAATTACACATTAATAAGTGATCTAATAGTAAGTGTTATACGATAGATATAACAAATAACAAATTTTTTATAACTTAAAACATAATAAACTTAACAAACAATAAATTTTAAATAATTATGATAATATTTTAAAAATAAATTTTAAGTTTAAGTTAATATAATAAAATTAATTTATAAAAAAAATTACACTCATATATTATAAACTAATTTTGAAATGAAATGAATTGCAAAATATATAAAGTTAAATGAAATGCAAGTATATAAAGTAACTAAACATTTCTATATGATATTTTGAGTGGTGGTTCTTATTTTTTTTCCCCGCTAAAATATTTGTACAGTTCTTTCTATTACTTGATGTGGATATGAATACTTGAAAAGCCCTGTGGGGACAAAAAGTGCAAAAGCACCTTTTCTGACCATAAAGTGATGATATCGAGTTTTACACTAATGTGACGTAAAAATATCTCTTAATCAGGAAACGAGTTAATTTTTCTTGCTTCTAACTTTTATCTAATAAAAATTAAATCACTGACGACATAAATACTTTGAGTTTATATTAATTAAATGATAATTATGATTAGCAAAATTTTATCCATAAGAGAAATTGGCATTTTTTTTTCCTGGCATTAATGTCAAGACATCAATTATTAGTGTACGTCGTACTGCTATAGTATACTTTATAATATTAGTATTTATCTTTTTAGAGAAAAGTTAATTGTACTGTTAAATAAATCCTAATTCTTTTTGTGATTGTAGATGTCTGAAAAGTTTCTAATTTTATATATATAAAAAAAGATTATTTCATACCAATGATATGGTTTAATCTTTTGATATACTCATTTTACAAAATTCTTTAGAATTATCTTTCTTGTATTTTTTCTAAAAATGAAATGTCCAAAGCTGATTTTGAATACACATCATTTGGGTAAATAAATAAACATTGTTTTCATTAAATGCCAAAATTTATTATTTCTCTTTCAAATTTTATTTCAATTCCTTAACCTGGAAAACGTACTATTGATTGCTTGTGTGCAAAGTACTTCGAATCCATTCTCATTCCTTGTAAACTAAATTTGAAATTAGAGGATCTTAGCAAAACCAGTATGAAGAAAGAACACCACCAAATCCATTAAATTTCGGAGATAACAAGAAACAAAAAAACGAAACCCTAGTAATCAGAAGCAATCATTTGTTCATATAAAACATATATTCTTTTATATTTTGTCCATAAAATTTTATAAGGGTGAGAGAAAAGAAGAAGAAAAGAGAAGAGAAGTGTACGATATAAATGAATAATTTATCAAAAGGAAGAACTGTTATAATTAACATGCAAAAATGGCAAAGCTTTTTTTTTTTTCTGTAAAAACATTTGGAGCCAAAGGAAAATCTTGCTATTATAATAATAACCTAAAGGGGAATGATATTTTAACAAAGATAATAACCTAAATTGATCTTGAACCTTGACAAAGAATCTAATTGGAAGAAAGGAAAATCCAAAACACTAAGGACATCAGAAGAAAACGAATTAGGAGCACCCAAAAAAAAAAAATCTTTATTCAACATAATACTAGATTCATTCCAACTCAGTTATTATCTCAGTTACATCAGAATCATAATCCATACATAATATACTCATGCAGAACTATACGATGATGAGAAAATTATGCCCCTCTCTCTCCATATACATATACAGATACATATACATATATATATTTGATTTTTCAGAGGTCACCTCCTGAATCTTGCCAGCAAAGAAGCATTGCAACACATTTTCTGAAGATGTAGAATCTTGCCCTATGTTCTTTGGCGAGTTTACTGCATCTGTGAGCGAAGGACATGAAAGGGTGAAAGAGATGGGAAATGCAGAAGTTGATGACTGTGTTCTTCATTTGTGAGTGATGTTTTTGCAGAATGATTGGTGATGATGATGATATTGAAGGGAGAATGAATGAGAAGAAAGAGAGTGGAAGAATATGTGATTTATAAGCACAACGTACGACTGAATCTGAATTATTTTTTTGTTACACTGTAACCTACATTTTGTGCTCCTGTCTTATCTTGTACAGGTAGGTATTCCATACCATCATCACCATCATAATATTATTACCTCAAATCATTTTTCTTCTGTAATTATACAGTATCATTACAACGTTTTATCACTTTTTAAGGACAAGGTTGTCTTGTTTATATCAACAAAATAAAAAAGGTTAATGTTGAAGTCAATATGAAATTTTTTAATAATAAATCTTGTTGAGTTTGTCTTGGAAGATGTTAATCTATATATAAAATTTTTAACGAATTTTTTTAGTTCAGACTATATTAACTTGGTCTATATATATAGGTCCTAATAACCAAATATCTCTTGATTAATTTAATTATGTCTAACCTTATAATCTTAATTATACTTGGCATTTCATGTAATTGAGATGTACTTATTATTTCAATTTTACTAAATATAATACTAGTTAGATTGTTGGAAATAAACATAGACTATAAGATATATAATCAAATTTACATGGTTTTTTACAAATATACTTTTGATTGTTGATTTATAATATTAAGTTTACTTTTAATCTTGTAAACTCAGTTGGTTAATTTTAATCCTTAAATTCTTCGAACCTTCTAAATTAAATTTTGCAACATCTTGATTGATGACTTAATTTAATTAAATTCATATAATTATACTACTAAGTAATGTTGTAAGTTACACCGGAAATTAATTCCAAAAATTTTGAATTAAAAAAAAAAAGAGTCAACAATATATACATAGAATGAAAACATGTGCAAGATATTAAAATACATGTTATTTTATACTTGTTTTTGTATTAAGTTTTGTTTATGTTTGGTTTTGCCATTGAAATGGTTATTATTATTTATAGAATAAGAAGTTATTGTGCGTAAATATCTGGTGTGTATCACATCATCACCGATCACGATCAAATCATCAACAATGGGTACTTACTTATCACCATTTGTCACCACTAATCACTAAAATGATTATCACGTAACACATTTTTCTGAATCATACTTATAAATAGTGGCTGGGGATATTGCAGCAAATTTCCTAAATTGTTATTGTGGACAAACAACGTGTCATCACTGTGCATGGGAATATCATTTCATTCAAGAATATTGCTATTATATATACCCGTGAGTATCAGAGTGGTTGGTGCTTTGAATTTTCTGCAGGTAAATTCATCTTATTTAGAAGGAAATATTTAGAATTTATCTTATTATAAATATAAACAGATTTATGAATACATTTTTTAAAGAAAAATGTTTCGGGTATAGGAACCAACCATCTATTTCCAACATTTAAATTACCTCCAAGTCCTTTTGTTCAATGTTCTCTTCCGTTCGATTTCTCTGTTCCTTCCTGCTCGATTGGTCAGACGATCGGGGTACCTATCTAGAAGGTTTCAATGCTTAAATCAATTCAAGTTCGATCGGAGTATTGCAATTAATGTTGTAATAAATGCGAGTAAAAAGTCATCACCAACTTGTATTACTTTAATTTACTTTTACCTTACTGATTTAGTTTTGGTGCGGTTGCCTGATCTGAGGACCGTGTGTCCTGACGGTTATCTCCACAAATGTGGAGACAAAGTTCATCTGGAATGAATGCGGAGGCTGTTTGGTCGCGAGCTCCCTTAAAACACTCCAGAGAGATTGTCATATCAACAATCCAAGGGATGGTCTACCTGTAGCAGACGACTTACGGCCGCTTATCCTTGAGCCGTCTGACCGATGGTTTGGCTAGGGATGGCGATACGCCATACAGTACAAAAAATATTAACAAATTATCATTTTATCTTTTTATAAAATTAGTTTCAAAATATTTTATTTAAAAGTGAGTGCATCTTAATATATATTTATAATTATTATTATATGTATGTATGTATAGCTTGTAACCTTATATATCCAACAAATGATTAAGTTATTAATATAAAGGGTATGCGTTTGTATTAATTAAATGACATATATGATATTGTTAACAAAGATTTGCTCTTTTGTATATATTAGAATTTGGCATTAATATCACTGTACATTTAAACATAGGTTGTAGAAGGGAATGGATTAGTATTTTAAAAACCTTTTCTTATTAATAAATTTTCAAATAGCCTTCTTACAACAGTGAATTAAGAAATTAAAATATAAAAAAATAATATCACATGTTAGCATGAAAATATGAAAGAATTTAAAATGTAAAGAGTAAAAAATGTCAATCATCACAACTTTAACGAGTCACTATCTTAAAAGAGATTATAATCATATGTCACGTACGAAATAATACACTCAATCAAAATAAATAAATTTCTTTAAAATTTATGAAAAAATTATACAATCATGCAAAACTCTATTATAAGACCTCTTGTGATTTTTCAAAATATTAAATTAAGACCATGAGATATCGAATTATTTCACCTATTTCATTCGAGTACAAAGTTCTAAGAAACTTTTATGGATTAAAGTTTCAACTCATCTTGAAGAATTAAAAGGTAGAAATTCGATTCTAAATGATTTAAACTAATTAACTCCAAAATTCTTTATGAAAAGCTTTTATAATAGTTTATCTAACGAATTAACAAAATCTTTATTTAAACTAAACTCCAAATAATCAATTATGGCTTAATATAATTGATTGTCTCACTTATAATTAATAATTAGTTATAATATGATTTAATCAATTATTTATAAATCTTTCGCTTAAACAAATAGCTTATGTTTTAATTGATTTATGATGTTTATAAAACATTTAAAAACTATTTCAAAAATATTTAAGGTTCTCTCAAAGGAAAAAACAATTAATATTAATATGCATAAACTAAAAAAAAAAAGTACTAATACATGATTCACACACATCCAGAGATAAAAATATTACACAATTAATTGTTCTAAGATACATAATAAAAACACAAATTATATTTTAAAAAAATTTAAACTTCGCAAGAGTCTCGATAAACAATGTGTCACTTTTTTATGATGACGCAACAAATTCCATGTGATAAGATATGTGGCACATATATAATAGCATAAAATACACTTTCTCCTCCTTTGGGGCATGTACAAAATTAAGAAAATAGATAAAGAAAATTATTTTATTCATTGAAAAACAAGTTCACTATAATATGATACAAGCAAATTGATAGAAGGTCATATATGAAGGCCATATTACACTGAGATTCCCCAAAATTTATATAAATTTCATAATTTTATTATTATCTTTAATTAATTGTAGTGATTATTCAAAAGAATCAAATTTTACGTATTTTTCATCTAAAATATCATAAATTGCATAAATATTTCAAAAGTAAAGCAAATTTAAACAAAAAAAAAAATGTATAACTAATAACCAAATAACTAACAAATGTTATCAAAGTATTAAACCATTGTTACGTATTGAACTTGAAAGATGTGATAAAACATATTCAAGTAACTACTCACTTTTTTAAAATATGTAAAAGTCAATACTTATAGCAAATAAATTAATGGTTTTTTCAAGAGTCCTTCTTTCAGGTTTACATGGTAGTTACTCCTTTGAATAAAGTAGTGTAATAAAGATTTTGGTATAGTGTTTTAACAGTGGAGTTTTTTGGAAAATATCTGGTATATAGAGAATAAGTTAATCTCATATCATATACAAGAGAGATAAAACAGGGAAAGGAAATAAAGAATAGTTAAATCAATATATTTATGGGGAGGTTAGAAATTAAGTTTGATCATATGCAACATTGTAGAAAAACTACAGTTAAAGCTCTCATTTGATATTTTCAAATATTTTCTTGAAAACCATAAAAGTTTGAACCAGTTGAAATGGTTTTTAACTTGTTGAAATGTTTGAATTGATGAAAACAAGATTTAAATCAATTAAAATACTAAAGTTTTTGTTCAGAAAACCATTTTATTATGTTCTAATTGATTAAAATATGAATCAATTGATTAAACCCACCGAAAAATATAATTCATCCAAAAAAAATGCGAATTATGACAATTTTTTAAACTATCACAAATGTAAATGATGACGGTCAAAACCGACACAATATATAAAATAATCGTCACAATTTACACGATTTTTTTAACTATAATTTTAATTGATTAAAATCTATGAAAATACACCGTTTATGAGAAAAAGAACATAACTTGGAAATTGGTTAGGTTTTCATTTGTGAATTTTTATCTCTCCTTATTTAAAAAACATATAGTATTATGCTTGGTTACATGAATAAAAATATACTTTGCTTCCTCATCTTGATTTTGCTTGTTTTTGTTTCTTTGTATTTAAAATGTGAATGTTATTAGTCTATATTTCTATAATTCTACATTGGTCTTGTGATTCTATCATGGCTTCTTCCTTAATTCATCTAGAAATAGAATGAATAGTTTTTTTTGTCTATCTAGACCTTGTGGAGATTTTTTATACAAATATGAAGTTTTAAGTGATTTCAACCCATTAAAATGAATATATGATTTTTGTCTATCTATAGAATGAATAGTAGAACTTTTATTCATAACAAAATTCTCACTATTTCAACCCATTAAAATGTGAATCATCAATTCATTAAAATCATTAAAATGTCATTTTAAGTGATTTGAATAAATTAAATTGAAATTTTTTTAGCAACTCATTTTACAATGTTTAAATCAATTGAAACAGGTCTCAATCTATTCTTTTTATCAGTTTAGCAAATTAGGTTTCTATCTTTAAATGTCTCTAAGATAAATTGAAATAGTTTTTTGAAGTATGTATTTTACACGTAGTCCAACCCTAATGTAACTAACCTCTTCAAAAGAGTCTCAATGACACAGAAATCTTATTCCTTTTCATCCTGTTAGTGGGGCATTTTCTAGTTTTTCTTTTTGGATTTGGACTTAGAATACAAAAGGTTTTGCACAAGTATTGAGAGCTTCACAATTTATATGGTTTTTCCTTCTCTTTATTTCCTAATTTTCGCTAAATAAGGTATGATTGGCTAATGTTTGCAACTACTTGTGTGGGAATTGAATGGTACCTTTACATTGATTTGAGCTATATTTGATTAAAAAGTAAGCTTCTTTTAGTATGAAACAAGATGAATCGGATTCACTTCACTCCTTGATTTAATAGATTTGAACCATGTTAAAAGTGAATTAAGTCATAACCATTTTCTATATAAATTTTGAATTTCTCCGCTTAAATCAATAGCTTTCTTGAACTTTTAAATTGAATAATAATGAATCATAATTAAAACGTATTAAAATAATAAATTAAAAGTGAATCAAAATAATAAATAATTGAATTAAGTCAACTTATTTTGAATATATTATTATATATATAATAAATTGAAAAACAAAACATATTTAAATAAATTAACTCACCTAACTCACTAAACTATGATGATGAGTTTAGTCAAATTGCAAAATTTTACCTCATTATAAGCTAAATTAAGTTTATTTGCATGTGAACCCCTTCAACCCTAATTGGGATAAGGGTGAAGGACAAGTCTTCATTCTCAATCATTGAAGGTATTTAAAGGTGTGGGACAAAGGATTAATAAGGTTGACGTATGTTGGATTTTTCTTCTACATTTATCTTTCATTTGGATTGCTTTATATGTTTACTCCCCACTTGTCCAAACGTTGGGACATCTTAAGATAATGATATATATATATATATATATATATATATATATATATATATATATATATATATATATATATATATATATAATCTACAACTTTGTTAAATTTTTTTGTGATTACATAAAAAGTTTATAGTAATTACACATAATGATTAAATAGAATATATAGAACTGCTCTATATGCGTAATATTGTGAAATTCACTTATTATATAGTTATGATTTAATATATGTGATGCGGATTTTAGAATTTATAGAAAAATATATTAGCCATAACTAATTTTGATATTTGATGTGAAAATAATTACTCACATTTTATCTTTTTATAAAATTAGTTTCAGTTGTTTTTGAAAGGCAAAGATATAGTACATTACTTTCCAAAGTAACAGAGATCTACGAAAAACTCGAGAAACTTTACTAATCCTGAGAGGTGCTGAGATAATAATACATTAACTTTGTTTATATATTGACGTAAAATAAAGTACTTTTTTATTTTTCAACATTGTAAATATATTGATATATTTGTGAACATAGGAGAAAATGAAATTCCTGTAATGAATAAGATTGATGGACAACATTTCAAGCATACAGAAGTTTCATAAACTGCTGAAATAAGTCACATGAAATAAGTTCAAAATCACACAAATTTGAAGAGTATAGAAAAGTTACACCAATCACTTCAGTAGTTAGGGTTAGACAAACATTGGTTCCAACCCTAGGCAAGTGGGTTTTTTTGTCTTGTTTATTTTTTAATTCTATTGTAAATAGAAATCTTTTTCAGCAAATATATTATGCAGCCTTTAGAAAGTTTGGCTGCAGAATTTAGTAGTGAGGTGATTTAGCTGCAAGAATAGGAGCTTCACCTCTTCTCTCCTTCACATAGGAGACGTATTCACTATAATGCATGGTAAACAAGGTGCTTTGGTATCTTGTTAGCTGTAATTGCATCCTAAGTTCATCGGTTATAGGACCATTGTACCCTGATTTACGTATCAAAGAATCAATGGCCTCTGTTTTTGTCCATCCTGAAACCCCAAGCAAAGAAAAACAAGGAATAATGCATCTTCATTTCCACCATGGATGAAACAAATTCACGGAATTTTCAAAAGATGATGTAAATTTATTTGTGGCATCTCAATTTGGTATATCTCAGATATCATTTCCAAAATGTAAAAAGAATATTCAATAGAGAACATAAGTTACCTTCATTGGCAGCCACTTCAGGTAGGTATGTGGCACTACGCCTTGTGCTATACACAGGATCAGAAAATTCAATAATTATACCATGCTTTTCTATCTGCAAATAAACAAACACACACAGTCTAAAAGTGTCATAGAATAAATATTTTATATCACTAAAAATTGTGCATTATCTAACAAACACACATACTGTTTCCTTTCATAGATTGTACCAAAACATTTGCAAACAACAAATTTATAAGAAACGACAGGTCGGCAGAGGAAACCTTCTCAGCAAGTGATAAAACCTTCTTGAACATTCCAACAGCAACTCCTATCAAATCATCAAAATCAGAAGTCTATTGCTTGCAAAAAAACATTGCATGACACTATTAGGGCAGCTAGGTTCCATAGAGCTCCTTCTGTTCAAAGGGAAGGATCAGACCTAATGCTTGAGTCTTAGGGAGGCTGGCTGATTCCAAAATTTGAATCTGTAACCTCTGGATCACTTGTTTCTAACACAACATTACTAGGCCCCATCAAATGTTCCAGAAGTCCATTTTATTGTTCTCACTTTCAACCTTTTTGTTGGGACAACCCTATTGTCCCAATTTATTCATATTTTTTTATTGCTAATAAAAAAAAAGAATAAAACTAGGCCTCATCAAATGTTCCAGAATCCATTTTTCAATCAAGGTCATTTTTAGTTTCTTTCTTCCAAAGTAAACTTCAGTCTTCCTCTATCCTTTCTTAATAAAACTATTTTCTACTTAATTCACTTTTCTCTTAAAGTCTCAAATGTTCTTCTCCTTACAAAACGAATCACTGAAGATAAATTAGAACATTAATACATATGATTCAAGACCAATTTTCTCTTCCAAATTTATTGTGGACAAGGATGATGCTAGCATTTAATCAGATTATGTCAACTACTGAAAATGCCAAAAACTTCCAAAAGAAACATCAAAGCCAAGGGAAAATAGTTATTTGGTTACAATAACAAAGGCAACCTGACCAGGGAATAACTACACCCTACAAATATTTACACAAACTTCTAACAGAAGGCAAAACTTATTTACAAATTTTACAGATCCAGATTTGTAATCCAAATACATAGTTCATAAACACAAAGAAAGAGTTATGTTAGACGTCCGATTATCCAAGAATCACATGAGAAAATAGAGAAAGAGGAAGAACAAAGATGAACAAGAATAACATAGGATTATATGCAAATAGCAGAAATCACATAGGGGGCAAGTTTTTTAAAAGCTCAAAGAAATTGGGGCAAAATAAAGACAAAGGGTAAAATAGACCAGAAACCGAAACAAGCAAATCAGCACATACCTCCCAATCTAGATAATTGTTAGCAGTTTCATAGTCAGTAAGAATAGACACTGTACACTCCAAAAACGGCAGCTCGTTAGCCTGTATGGGTGGAAACCTTCTGTCCCTGAGGGCACTGCAAGATGATTATGCAAGCACAGAACACAAACACATAAGTACTATATTAATGATGCAAGTACGAGGAGCAACGTAGTTAGTTCAAATAAATGTCAACACAACATGAGATACCTATAACATCAACAAACCTGGTCAGTGCATAATCTTTGATTCCATTGATCAAGCTGCGTGCTTCCAGAGTTCCAATGCATCCTCGAAGTCGAGGATCTCCTCCATTCACCACTTTCTTCCATGTAACAAACAATGGGCTAAAAACAAAAACACAGTTGCTTCAAACAAGGACACCATATCATGTCATGTTGTTAACTCACAAGTAGAATTTTGTTTGGCAAAAAAGGATATCCCCAATCAGAAATCATAGATTAATCCCTTACAAGGCAAATAAATTTCTTAACGAATACGTCTTGTAAAATATTCTTCTCCATACCACAGCTCAGCTATAAATTCTGACTTAACTAAACAGAAAACAAATATTTTCTTTCTCTAAACCAAAGACGAAATATTTGTTCCTCCATTTGTAATTAAGTTCTGTTTGGATCAACTCCTCTATAAACAAGAGAGAAAAAAACCTCCCACAAGTTAAAATCAACCCATGCACTTAAACTTTACAGCAGTTATCTTATCTAACTCCTCCAAGAGGTGCGTGGATTGATTTTTAACTTAGAACAAAGCTCAATTTATTTCACCTTTTTCTTCTCTGGGAAGTGACTAAGAAACTTATGACGTTATTTGAGCATATTCCCATGGTAGAACGAGCAAAAATTAAGAAACTTTTAAACATCACAAAATTTAAACAGTAACTCGTCAAAAAACCACAACGATTTTCTTCCCATTCACAAAGAAAAATACATATTATGCCAATAAAGAAAAAAAAATTAAAAACTATTTATAAAAAATAAAAATAAAAAAACGAGAGAGGAATTACTGCTGAGCCTGATCGAAGGCCGGAGGAGGAGCTTCCTGGTTGTTGTAGTGAGCGACGAGGGTGTCGAAGCAGTAAACAACCATTTCCTGGTTCGCCGACACCATTTTTGTGTATTTCTCCGAAAAGGGTCTTCTTGATTCGTTATTGTGTAATTGAAATCAATAATCGGTGGTTGTCGGGGATTTTAGGTTTGGATGAAATAAACTTAACAGAGAGAAGGAAAGAAGGTTTTCCTTTTTCTCTCTCCCAGCTTCTTGCTTGCAAGCAACCAGCACTTTAAATAAATTAATGAAAAAAATATTCAACCTCTCTAACTTTTGTGGTTAAATTATTCAATTTATTTTTCTTTCTTTTTTTATTCCATTTTATCAAGAGGTGTAAACGATAAGGTTGACAAGTTTGGCCAATTTTCAACACTTTTAAGCTTAATAATGTCGGTTTCTTATATATACTATGTTAAGCATATATTACATTGTATATTTAAACGCAGAGTTTTTGAAATATTTAATAATAAATGATATTATGTTTGATTAGTGTGAAAAATAATTTGAAGTCTTAATGACAAAATGTTTCATAAAAATTCACATAAAAGTCTCATCAAAGACAATATGAAGAAACTTGTTTAGAAACAAGATATGGTAAAAAAGATAAGACTTTTACAAAGAATAGACAAAGAACTATTTCTCACATCCTATCCATGAAAAACAACATCTTATTTTCAAAAGAAAACTTATAAACAAAAATGTATGAATAAGTAAGCACAACTTATTAAAATTTGATATCCACGAAAATGAATCTTGTTCAATTGTAGATTAGACAACCTAAGTCAAGTAGAAGAGATGCAACCCATGTATACATATCTTTGTGACATATTATTAACTATGTTGATCTTGACACAGTACTAAACATAAATGTCTAAAAGCTCCGTTTGGCATCGCTAGTGATAAAAAAAAAATTATAGTTAGAAACGTGTGTTTTAACCACTTCATCATATTTCTAGTAGAGAATGCTAGTAAAAACTCACGCAAACTCTAACAACATTACTTTAAAGCACATTAAAAGTAATAAGATAGTGGCATGTGTTTGATTCGACAGATAATATCATAACTTTGGTGTAAATCTCTAAAGTTATAATGCAATATTTTCTAAACATAATGCATTAAATTAAGATAACATTTTTTTATCATCTAAAATATTTGAATATTTTTTTATTTTCTTAAGATGACAAAAAATTAAGAAAACAAAATGAGATAATGGATAGCATACGAAGACATAAACAAAAATAAAAAAAAAATCATAAAGTAATAATTACCTACTGTTAAAATAAATAAGAAATAGAAAATAGTATAAATAGGTGTAAAAAGTTGAATAGAGAGAGGTAGTAAGAAAAGAGAAAAAAAAAGGAAAGAGAAAAAGAAAAAGAGAAAGAGAGAGAAAAGTTTAAAATATTATTGATTTAATTTTAGTGTTACATATGACATGACGACAGAAACATTTTTATTTATTTATTTATTTACATGTTCAGATTAATTAGAAAATGGTTATAATTAAGTAGTTATTAAGACTTTTTCTTATTAGTTAAGATCTTGAATTAATAAGCAATACGAAAGTTTAGACATGTCTTAATCACAAAGGAAGCGATTATTATTGTAATCATTAGAACTTAATTACAAGATTAACAAGTAATCCTTATTTATATAGGCATTATTTTAATATATAAGGCATCTTGAAAAAATGCATAGCTTTACTTGCATAGAATGATCCACAAGACTTGAGTGTCAACAGAGTTTTCTGCAAGTGGATTCTTCCTCATTGGAATCATCATGTGTGACACTCGAAGATCCTAAGATCGTCCACCTCAGGATCTGTGTAAGAACATTTAGCGCCCACCATGGGGCCTCAGTGAAGGTTTTCCTCGACCTAGGCCCTTCAAGGTAACCATCCATAGCCAGGCACAACCCTCCCACGAGATGAAGTCTAACCTACAAGCCACCCTCTATAGCCATATCCAAGCTCTATAGCCTCGAGTGCGTAATAGGGACAGTGTCACGAGGAGGCATTCCACTCCTTGCAGGAGCAACATCAGGCTGAGCTGCAAACCATCAACCAAAAGCTCGCCAACTTTTAAAACTGAGGGTCCCGACCTCTTCTAAGGGCCCCATCACCCATGGTGGAGTTTTGGCAGTCGTCAAACAGCACCAAGTCCACTTGCCAGTCCCAACATAATGTCCCACCCCGTATCCAGCCCCTAGTCCCCATAGAAATAGGGACAATGAGGGGGATGAGCGTAGCCCCCCACCACGAAGTAACCATCAACATGCATTGGGTCACTCTCCAACAAGGAGAGGTAGAGGGGACTGAACCTGGTCCCCTCATTCGGGGGACAGGAGAAGCTCGCGTCGCGCTCGCCACTCTCGGAGAAGCCTAGAGGAGCGACGCTAAAGATGTTGAAATTCGGTTGAATCCCGTCACTACAAAGCGCATTCATGGCAGGGACAACGACGAGATCGACGACGAGCTTCATTTAAGCAAGCCTACTCTCCAATTACCAATGGTTTCCATCCATTCACAACTAGGGTAGCTCGAGCCAAAATCCCTAAAGGAATCACCTTCAATATTCACAAATATGAAGGAACCTTTGACCCAACGACACATCTCTGGGTGTATCATATATAGGTTAGTATCCATACTCAACATGACCGAGTTTTTTGTAGGTTATTTCCCACTACCTTGCATGGCTCTTCCCTAGATTTGTACTACTCGCTGCCTCCAAGCTTAGCCAATTATTTTAGCACTCTAAGCAACAGGTTTAAAGCAAGGTTCATTGATCGTAAAGTTGTGCCTAGTACCTCTACCGCCTTGAAATATGTAAAGCAAGGGGATGTAGAGACTCTCTGCCATTTCATGGAGCAATTCACGACAGCCACTACATCTATACATGACCTCACCACTTTTGTGGTCATGCACGCTTTACTTTGCGGGTTTTTTCTCAAATTCCCTCTTCACGGACAGGCTAACGAGCATGGATGAGGTTCGAGAGCGTGTAACTTGATACATGGCCATTGAGGAAAATCGAACGAGCTAGAAGGGTTTCAACCTCAGCCGCAAACGTTAAAGACATGAAAGGTTCTACACCCCCAAGGCAAATAGCCACATCACATTATCCAAGGTGCACCTTCCTCAACGCCAACCAGGATACCGTCTTGAGAGAGACATGCAACCTGGAGCTCATCCAACTTCCCGAGCCTCGCCCACCCCCTCGTCACGCCAACCTTGACAAGGTATGTGTGTATCATCAAGCTATAGGCCACACCACTAACTAATGCAGATATTTGAAAGACCTTATAGAAGATCTAGTCTGTTTCAGGGCCTTAACTCGCTTTGCACAACAACGGAATAGCTAAAGTCGGGGACAAGGCAGAGGAGTCCAGGGTCGAGGTAAGGGATGCCAAGGATACCAAGGTCGAGGTTGAGGACTAGTGGAACAGCCTAACATGGTCGTACAAACACTAGTAAGTGAGTTACATGATGTCCAACCTCAACAAAGTGCATAGTAGGTGGTACGTAGCCAAATCATACAATTGAACCCCGCTATTGAAACCAGAAAAAATCATCCACACAATAGCGGGAGGTTTCACCGGAGTTGAAAGCTCCAAGGCTGCCTAGAGGTTCTCATCTCGAGGCGTGCCACCTGTCACATTTTTTTATGACGATTTCAGTACTAGTGATTCCAATCAGGACGACTTAGTTGTCATCACACCAACAATTGTCAACTGGCGAGTTCATAAGATACTGATAGACCAGGGGAACTCTGCTAACAATATGTTTTGGTACGCTTTCAAAAACTCCAAGTTGATGTCAAGCTCGTCCAACCTCACTTGAAGCCCCTCCTCCTCTGGTTTGTCGGAGTTAGAGTTCACACTAGGGGCTACATCGACCTTCCAACAACATTTAATGCCACAAAAGTGTATTGTATCATAACGGTCATGTATCTCGTAGTTAAGGTAGATACCTCTTACAACATCTTGATCGGAAGAAAAATTTCAACCAGCTCGAAGTAATGGTATTTATCCCGTACAAGGCCATGAAGTTCCCATTTGAAGACCATTCCTCGATCATAATCGTTAAGATAGACATGAATGAGGCCTGTATGCACCACCCAACTCGACAACACTGCTAACGACGACTTTCACAGATCCCCCACAAACATTGCTTGAAGGCTAGGTGCGTGAACACATCCACCAAGTGGAAACCCCTGACATGGGGACATAACAACTTAGTATAGAGCTCGACCCCAATGTCGAACTTTAGGACGACAATCGACCATCTTTCAATGAGCTTATGCAAGAAGTTCCCCTAGGCTCAGGACCCTCCTAGGTCACTAGGGTAGGTACTAATGTCAAGAAAGAGATAAGATAGTAGATGAAGCGTGTCCTCGCCCAAAAATATTTTTCTTCAACCGTTGCTTCCACAGTTTGAATCTGGTAAAAACATGTGTGTTTGAACAAACGCATTTCTTAAGATGATATACAGTGTTACATTGAAGAAATATAATGTTTTCTTCGACCAGTCATCATAGCCTTATTTTCAACATCAGTTAAAACTACCTAATTCCAAGCTCTCAACATAATCATAGGAGGAAAGAAGCGATTTGTCATCTTGGTAAGATTCACGATCTTCTATAGTATGGTTTGTAATGTTGTATCGAATAACCTCTGATGTATCTATGTTTGCAAGCAACAAAACATCATCATCTTCACTAATACTAATAATCTCCAAGATATATGGAGAGTTGTAACAGAGACCATGAGGATCATTCTGATAATCAAGATTCAATAATTTTAATTAAGACAGAAACAACCTTTCAAACCCATTCTGATCTTTACCCACACCAAAAAATTACTATTGTGATTGTGAAAAAGACACAAACAACCTTTCAAACCCTCAATGACATACAAAATAGGCTTCACTTCTAAAATGTCATCAAGCATAGAGAAATATCTACAGGTCTTGTTCTGTAGATCATACGAAAATATCTCTAACTCATTGAATCATCATGATAGAATTTGGGATATGTTAACCAACTTAACGTACTACTCACACATATACCATTAGGAAAAATGGTGGGAACAACATCACATGTTAAAATAGTTCTCTAAGTGTTCCATAAACAATAAACTCTTATATGTTGTTTTTGAGAACCATTCGTGTGAGTTTCCAAAGACACAACTTGGTAAGTGCAATTCTTTTCCTTGTACCCAAAACAAAACATATACTGACAGTTATAATTCTCCCTGTAACAAAGGCGAACATGTGGGAATTGTCTTTAGAAATGACATTAATGTCTAAATTGTGAATTTGAAAACGGTATATTATAAGTTTTTTTCACACAAGTGCAAAAAGGGTATTTGATCGTGGTTATTTTTACTATTTTTCTCCGGTTTCAGAACCGAGACATATAAAATCGAGGCAAAAAATGATAAGCTTTTGACCTCGGGTGTTACTCGAGGCAAGAAACTCCTTTCTGCCTCGATTCTGCAGAGAATCAAGGACATATACTATATCTTTCTGCTTCGATTCTGCAGAGAATCGAGATCATATATTGCTTTTTTTTGCTACCGTTATGCCACCATAACAGTCACCACCACCGTAAGAAATACTTCAATATAGGCGGCACCGAAGGCCAAGCCAGTCCTTTATTATTGTCCAAAACCAAGCCAATGGGCTTGAAAATCACGGAGATGTGCAGGAGCTGGCTATTGATGGTGGAAGAAATAAAGAAGTGGAATGTGTTTTCAAAATGAAAAAAAAAAGAACGCATTTTCAACTCACCCATTGACAGAAATGGCGGCAGGACGGTGTTTGTAAGTGGGGTAGAAGGCATCACAGAGGCTCGTCAAAGTAGTGGCCACGTTCGTCGGAGTAGAATACTGGTCAACTTTTTGGCCTCAATTCAATTTTTAACCGAGACAAAAAACCCTTTTTGGAACCCATTCAATTTCACTCGAGACCAAATATTACCATAGTGGCATTTTTGAAATATTGATCAACTTTTTGGTATCGATTTTCGCTTCAGTCTAAATAACTTGTCTTCTTTCCTCATCTAGCTTCCACATTATTATCCTTTCTGATACCTATATATTTGTTAACCATTTTTATTATTTTGTTTTTAGAATCATTTTTGTGCATATTGTTACATTGGTGCTTTCATTGACGACATGGCTGAAAACACCCATCTTAAGGAACTTCAGGCCGAGGTTCTTGGCCATTCCGAGGAACTAAAATTTTAACTACCTAATTCCAAACTCTCAACGTAATCATAAGATAAAAGATGTGATATGTCATCTCGATAAGATTCACAATCCTTTATAGTGTTGTTTCTAATGTTATATCGAATAAACTCTTATTCATCCATGTCTCTAAGCAGCACATCATCGTCTTCACTCATACCAATGATCGCAAAGAAATGTGAAGAGTTGTAACCGAAACCATCAGAACCATTATGATAATCAAGATTCAACAATCTTGATCAAGAACTTTCATCATTGAACGTTTTCTTTAGCCACACCACTAAGTTACCCTCATGATGATAAGAAAAACACAAACAACATTTCAACCCTTCAAAGCGACAATAAGTATGTTCCACTTCTGAGGCACCATCAGGCATAAACAAATACCTACATGTCTTTTTCTTGAGATCATAAGACAATATCCTTAACTCCTTCACTTTAAAGATTGTTCTTGGATCACCACGAAAGAATATGGGACATGCCAACAAACATAAAGTACTACTCACACGTATACCATAAGGAAAAAATAGCGAAAATAGCCTCATATGTTAACACAGTTGTCCAAGCGCCCCCTAAACAGCAAACTTTTATATGTTGTTTCTTATAGTCATTTGTGTGAGTTTCCAAAGACACAATTTGGTAGGTACACTCCTTTTCCTCGTAGCCAAAACCAAACATATATGGACAAATATAATTCGCCTTCAACATGGACTAACAACCTTCACCACTTGAAAGTTGTTTTATAGATTCTTTAACTAAAGTTTGGTCAATCACCTTCTTTGTTGCTTCGTCGAGGGTGGACCCTATTTTCAAGCTTATCCCATATTGGGGGAAGGTTAAAGCCCTTGTTTCCCCCACTAGTTTAGATGTGCGTTGTTGTTCACCTTGGGATCAAAGTCCTCTCCTTCTATCATAACATCATTTACTTGGGTTCTTTTGACGTTATTCATTGTCAGCGAGGAATAGGTAGTTTCAAGCTTGTAATGTAGCATTCCCTGGTCGTTTTCTTATCTTTGTGCATCGTTATTATATCTTTTGACGCAGAGGGAAATTTCATGGCGAGGTGCAGGGTAGATACCACTATTCCTAACAAGTTCAACAAGGGTCTCCCAAGCAATACGTTGTACGATGTATGAGCATCGATAACTAAATAACGGACGAGGATGGTCTTGGTCAGGTCTCTTTCTCCAAATGTTGTATGCAAATTAATGTATTCTCTATTGGCTACTCTTTCTCATGAGAAGCCATAAACAGGTTGTCAACACCCAATTTCGTCCGAATTGTTTTTTTTATTACCTTATTTTTATTATTATTATCATTATTATTATCTTATTTTACTTTGATTTTATTATGTCTATTTATCTTTCTTTTTTTTATTATTTCTTTTTTTCTTTGTTTTCAATTTTTTTCATATTTATTTATTTGGAAAAAAAAGTAAAGAAAAAAAAAAGGTGTGGAGCATTCAATTTTCTGCACATGGTAGATTAGCCATTTCCTCATTTGGTGCCCTACCTCGTACATTGGCTGAACTAATGCAAAAAAGGAAACTGTGCATGGTGACTGACCAGAGATGAATGGATTGATTGAAAAAGTGGCTATGCACATGTTGTTGAGCTTGTTTTATATTTTTTGTCGCACCCCTCAAGTTGATACATACACCACAAGTCTTGTTTTGGACTTTATTGCTTACAAACACCACTGCTCTTCCCTGGCTACTTCTCACACCATCATGTTTACTGACTCCACTCCCCCTGCATGTTTTATTGTCACTTTTGGGCTTGTTTTATATTTTACTTCATGCACCTCCCACGATATTCACGCACCATCATATTTTTGTATTCCACTTTTATTCTCCTTAATATAATTTCATCCTTTTATTTATTTGTTTATTTTATTATTATTTAAAAATAAATAAATATATTTGAAAATTATAAAAATTACAAATATAGAAAAAAATTCAAAAAAAAAGTTTTCCTTCTCTTTATTATGTTTGTCTGATCGCTCGCATTGTGTGACACTTATTTTCTAAAAATACTAAAAATATTTTATTTTCTTTTGGTGTTTGTCCGGCCGTTCACGTCGTGTGACACCATTTCTCAAATAATCTAAAAACAAAAAAATACAAAAAATTTCAAAATACAAAATATCAACATTTTCCAACAAATATCATTTAAGAACTACGTGATATGTGATTCTCCACTGTGAGATAGGTAGGAGCAAGGTCAGTCTTTGTCAGGTTCACCTCCAAAAAAACAAATCATTTTCTTAAATAGTGTTCCAAATATCTTTTAAAGAACTACGTAACCCTGATTTCTCATTTTGAATGAGAATACGTAGGACCAAGGTCAATCTTTGTCAGGCCCAAAAAATTTTAAAAAATATTTTGTTTCTTTTAGTATTTTTGTCTTATTATTTTTGGGGAAAAAATAACATTTTGAAAATCACATCAACTTTGCATAATTAATTAAAGGTACCGTCCTCGGGCGGGCGTTGTAGGGTGCTAACACCTTCCCTATGCGTAACCGACTTCCGGATCCAAAATCTAGTTTTTCTCAGACTTGTCTTATCTTTATGGTTTTTCATAGTTTTCCAGAATAATTATGGTGGCGACTCCAAATCTCTTTTTAAAATTTGTTTTCTTTTTTTGGTTCGCCGTCCCGTCGCGATTCTGGTTGCGACACAGGTTCATTGTAAGGGATCATGGCATCCTCCAAGAGTTGGAGCTTCTTGTACGTCTTTCGATAATGTATGTCTATGAAGCTTCATCGGTCAACCGGAATCTTCTTTACTGTAAAGTTTTCCATTTCTATCGTGATGACCATATGGTCGTCTTGCTCAAGGTCCACTCCCTGGAAATCCGAATTCGTAAAGGTTATAGGGGGCATCATTTTCCTGTAATCCCTGGACACGTCGTGCACTGATTGTACCGCGTAGAGGTGCTTTCTCTTTTCTATGGATGATGAGTCGCCCTTAGCAAATCCCTCTGAAATGGTGTTAATGACTCCCTTTAGCGAAGGCCGTTCGTCGTGCCAGTCTCGCCTTCCCTCGTTCTAACATTGGTGTACCCTGACCCGCTGCTCTTATCTTTTATTAGCTTGCCAAATTGGTCGTCTCTCGTCGCTCCTATCATCATCCTTACAAAATTTTATCCTTTCATTTCTTGTTGATCCTTCATTCTCTCTTTTTATTAAACGCCTGAGA
Source organism: Vigna unguiculata (assembly GCF_037176805.1). Taxonomy (NCBI): domain Eukaryota; kingdom Viridiplantae; phylum Streptophyta; class Magnoliopsida; order Fabales; family Fabaceae; genus Vigna; species Vigna unguiculata. Next base: position 5,646,666 of record NC_140798.1, read on the forward strand.
TGGCCAACCCTGATAAGTTCCTCTACTTTGTCCTTAAAGGTTGTGTATTTGTCTATGGTGTGCTTGTTATTACGATGGTATCAAAAATATTTATTCATATTTGCATCTAGCAGGCCCTGAAACTTCCTTAGGGGTGGGATGTGATCTGCTTGCAATGCTTCCTCTAAAATTTGTGATCTGGGCGCATTGATAGGAGCATATCTAGTGTATCTAATTTGCTTTGTTTCCCTTGGTCGTGCTTGGACTTGTCACATACCCTTAGAGGCTTGTTGTGGCAACCTATTGATCTCCACCTTCTCCACTACGGTGACTATAATTTTGGCTTACGCCTTATACTTCCTTATGTCCTCCACCCTCATAAACTTGGCGACGCGTTGCCTTAATTCATTCATGTTGGGGGGGGGGGGGGTTATGCACATCTCATCTACGAATGGGCCTATCTGCAAACTGTTAACCATGTCATGCAGGATTCTCATAGAGTCTAGGTCTTTCACCTTAAGTGTCGCGGTCCTAAAGCGATCGATGTAAGCCTTTAAAGATTCTCCCTCTTCCTATTTTATGTTGAGTAGGGAGATGGAAATGACATCGTGCCAACGAATTGTCTTAAGATACATGGTGAAGGAAGCCATTAATGTATCGAAGTAATCTATAGAGAAGGGGCAGGTTGGCAAACTAGTCTAAGGTTAGTCCCTGCAAGGTTAACGAGAAAGCCTTGAATAAAATGACGTCGTAGGTGGAATATAGGTTGATATGGTTTGTGTACATGAACAAATATTTGTCAAGGTTGGCCGTGCCATCATAGCTTATTGTGGGTGCCTTCCATTGCTTTGGGAGGGGGGTTTTCGTGATCCCATTGAAGAAAGGGTGGCGACGTTTGTTGTGGGTAGCAATGGAGTTGTTGGTTACCCTTTTGGTGGATTGGGTGTGATTATATTCACTTTCCTCTTCGGTATCGTTGATCATGGCTCTTGGGCCTGCATGCCTAGATTTGTTCACTCGTTTTCCTTTAGTGATCTCAACTCTTTTCTTCAACCTTGTGTTTTCCTCCCGTAGCACTTCCATTTCCTCCGCATTCCTCTTCTTGTAATCGACAAACTCTTGTTGCATTTTGGCCTGAGCCTCCAATATGACTGTCAGGTTGACGGAATGGCTGGCTCCCCTAGCTTCTATACCACAGGTACTTCTTTTGGACACCATCTTCAAATCTTCTCAGGTCTTCTATCACAGTTTTCTCTTCACAGGATATTTATCGGCCCCACAATGACGACAATTGTTCTTACAGGGACAATATATACCATATGAAGCTCTTCGTACTATCTTTCAGGTCTCTACAGTCTTCTCTACGAGGGTAGTCTATCTACAACTCTTGGACATGGAGGAGGGTGCTTGCAAAAGACACTTTGATGCTTAAATTAGTCAGAGCTTATAGGTTCTCGAGACAAAATACTAATGTAATAATATGTTTCGTAAAACATGCCTTTTATAATGAGTTTTATGGGCCTTATATGGTTGGGCCTTGATCCAATAGTCCTAATTATCTTCTAATTACAATTAGTTACTTACTTGCAGTTACTTCCTTCATGAATGATTAGCTCTATATTGTCATTGGTGGATCTTAGTTGATTCGTATGGGGCCATGGCCCTCCAAAAAATTTAAATTTTTTTAAAATTATATACAATATATATTTTATTTATGAAAATTAAATTATATATTTTTATTTCTTTTATAAATTATAATATTAATGTTAATAAATAATAAAATATAAAATTACGGAATAAGGAATAAACAATTTTATTAAAATATTTTTTATGATCTCTCTTATTATGTTTTGATTACACATATTTATCTCTTACTCTCATATATTTCCTTTTGTTTATGAAAAAAAAAAAGTTAGACAGACACAAACTCATCTTTGTATTCTAATTTTTCATATGTTCTAATAATAAAGGTAACTCTTTTTTGTCTATATTGATGGGGAATATTGTTTAATAAATAATATTTTTTTATCTCACGAATTTTTTATGTATTTTTTTTTGAATATAAAATAAAAGTTTATGTATTATATATTTTTTTCATAATCGTTCCGGGACACGATTATCATAATTTTTTGTAACAATTACATTTCTCAATTTTGTATTAAATTTGGATAGATGATGGTATCCTAGGATATGCAGCATGTTGAACAATGCAGTTTTTAGCTACCATAACTTTTGTTTTAAGTTTTGCGATCTTCGTTCTTAAAAGATAATTGGAAGATTTATTATAAATGACATTGAAATTGGCTAAATGAACGAGTTAAATCTAAGGTATACATAGATTTTTTTTTTTCCTATTATGATCCGTGATTTGTTGGTAATTATTGAAATTAATGATGGACTAGGAATAGTAGAAAGGAATATTTATATTTTAAATTTGTAATAAATAATTTAAATTATAGTAAAAATAAATTTTAATTATTGATAATTTATTTTAAAACTTATGAAATCAAATTTAAAAATAAATATAAAATATGAAAGATTTGGTAGACAAATAAGAAATCAAAAAATATTTACAAACAAATTACCATTATTTAGAGACCACTATAATGATCTTTTGATCTTTAGAATGTACTGTAATTATTAAATTGATTTCTGTATAATATGTCACCAAATTGATCTATATATAAAATAACACTAAATTAGTTTTTATATAAAATAGTTATCAAATTCATTTTCATATATTTTATTTTTAAATTAATTTTTATATATTTGATTACTAAATTAGTTTCAATATAATTGATAGTTAAGTTAATATAATTGATAATTAAGTTGATATTGCTAAATTGGTTTTAACATAATTAATTATTAAATTAGAAATTAAATTGATAAATAATATTAATTATGTAATACTATTGAATTTTAAATTATCACTAATTGAAATAGTGACTATTTTTATTATTTTAGTAATTAATAATTTAGCTTTTAAAATTAAATTTTCGTGAAATGTATATTATGCATTCTAATTTACATAATATATATATATATATATATATATATATATATATATATATATATATATTATATAAAGTTTACATATACATTTATATGTCATTACAACTTAGGCATTTATATGTATATTATGTATTATATTATATTATATTATATATATATATATATATATATATATATATATATTATCTGTATTATATTATATATAAATTATAATTAACAAACTATTTTATTTTTTTCTTAAAATATTTATCTCTGTTTATATATTTTTATAATTATTATAATTGATGAGATCTCGCAGTTCTAATTATTATTGTTCTATTTTTCTTTCCTAACCGGTTTTTTTATGAATAAAAAAGTTCCTCTATGATAATGATAGCGTAAATAAATATTTTTTACACTCAAAATAAATCTGAATTAAAGTATTAGTTTTAAGAAAGTAGAATTATAGTTACACCATATCTTATAAACTTTTGTTCATTTTATTTTATTTTATTTAAGATTATGACTATTAAATATAGGTTAAAAGTGATTTGTTTTAATTTATTTTAGAAACGATAAAGACCACCGGTTCTATAACATGCCATATAAAAAAGTAGAAGGGTTAAAATTGTGTTTTTATTAGTATAAAGAATTCACATATATAATAAATATATATAATTATTCATTAACATAATTTTAAAATATAATAATACATATATATATATATATACATATATATATATATATATATATATATATATATTAATTTATATTTTTAGAAAATTAAATTGTACTAAATTATAATAATAAAAATTTATAAATTGTAACCTTACTACCGACTAGTATTTATCAAAAACAAGTGCTAAATTATTTAAGGACAAAATATTAAAAAATTTGGCTTCAGTTAGTCTAAGAAAATCCCTTTTAAAATTTATGGTACATTAAGATTCCTTTTATAATATATTTAAGTACATTCTCTAATAAAAAAAATTTAGGCATATTAAAATTCACTTTTTGGTATATCAAATTAAACGATGAGGTTATAAAAAATTATCTTATATCACTATTTCATAATAAATAATAAAATCAAGAACCAATGTTTTGATGATGATCACCAGCAATATAGCAATATATGAAGAATTATTTTCAAGAAAGTATCCATATAGTCTAAAAAAGCATAGCTAATATTACAAATTTTCTGTCATGCTATTCAACAAAATATAAATAAAAAAGTTATACATTTTTTTCATGCTAATTTATAATTTAGAAAAAAATGTTTATAAGACGGTTAATTGAGTAATTTACTATAAAAATTATAGTTAAAGATTAAAATATCAACATATATAACTTGACAACCAAATTAATTAAACATTCAAACTATTTCAATATAATTAAGCAACATTATAGCTTTTAAAAATATGAAATTGTGAACAAATATAATCGGAGTAATAAATAATTATTAAAAAAATAAAAAAAATAAAAGAAAATTTATAAAAAAAAATTCTAAAAAAATGTTAGTGGGTTAAGTGGGTCAACCCACCTTTAACCCGGCTCAAACTCGTTTAACCCATGGATTGAGTGAGCCGGGTTGAGTTCAACCCACTTTTAAAAAAATTGAATTTTTCTCAATCCAACATGGTTCGAACTGTGGTGAGCTAGGTTGGCTCACGGGTTGAGTGATAAACAAGGCAGCATATTCATTATTTAAACCATTATTAAATTATATGCAATTTTAAGAAAACATACTTTTGCACTTTCTTACAATACTGGTCTTCACACATTTATTATCGTCAAATGACCTATAAATAAGGGAATTGAAAAATGTTATTCAAACTTTTAGAAATTAAAATAAGATAAGACTTCACCAACCATAAAACTGAAACCTTTTCGATCACAATTCAACCATTCCATTCACAGTTTGAATCAATTTAAAATCTATGTGGACAAACGTCTTCCTTGAGAGCACGTACATGTTACATTGAAGAAACAAGATGGGATATGAAACCATTGCTTACACAGAACATAGTAGCCTTATTTTCAACATCTTAACTACCTAATTCCAAACTTTCAACGTAATCATAAGATAAAAAATGTGATATGTCATCTCGATAAGATTCACGATCCTTTATAGTATTGTTTCTGATGTTATATCGAATAAACTTTGATTCATCCATGTCTCCAAGCAGCACATCATCATCTTCACTCATACCAATGATCGCAAAAAAATGTGAAAAGTTGTAACCGAAACCATGAGGACCATTTTGATAATCAAGATTAAATAATTTTGACCAAGAACTTTCATTGAACTTCCTCTTTAGCCACATCACAAAGTTACCCTCATGATGATAAGAAAAACACAAACAACCTTTCAACTCCTCAAAGCGACAATAAGTATGTTCCACTTCTGAGGCGCCATCAGGCATAGACAAATACCTACATGTCTTGTTCTTGAGATCATAAGAGAATATCCTTAACTCCTTTACTTTAAAGATTGTTCTTGGATCACCACGAAAGAATCTGGGACATATCAGCCAACATAAAGTACTACTCACACATCTACCATCAGGAAAGACAACGGAAATAGCCTCACATGTTAACATAGTTGTCCAAGCGCCCCCTAAACTACAAACTCTTATATCCTGTTTCTTATAGTCATTTGTGAGTTTCCAAAGACACAATTTGATAGGTACACTCCTTTTCCTCGTAGTCAAAACCAAACATATATGGACAACCATGATTCGCCCCCCAATGAAGACGAACAGGTGGGGGATTTTCTTCAGAGATGACTTGAATGGCTGGATTGTGAATATGAAAGCCGTATTCTACAAATTCTCTTGTTTTCCCAAAACAACCTAGTACTTGTTGTATGCATACCAAGCCGTTGCAAACACCTAAGACCCAATAATCGCGCTCCATTGGGTTATATTCTTGATACAAACGATCAAGAGTTGAAGACGAGTTGTCAAATATATTTTGGACAGGACAAATTACGGCATAACTATCTGGTATTTCAGCATCAAAGGTCAATAAAATGTGAGTATTTCTTGAGGACCTTTGAAGGTGTAGTTGCACAGATGCAGAATTAGTGATAAGCCGATTCCAGTCTTTCGAAACTGCCTTGCACCGGGTGACATCTTTCACAGGAAGCCACGATAAAATTTTCATAAACTCATCTTTTTGAAGGCGACAAGAAGACATTGATAACCTAACTATAATATGTATATGGAAACGAACTCAGAACCAATGAAACTCCACAACACAACTAAACGGTGAGAAATGTAAAAGAAAACATGAATTAAAGGTTAGAAATGTAAGAGAAAACATGCATCGAGAGAATAGAGTATACCAGTTTCTTGAACTCCTAGCAAGAAATGAGAGAAAAGTCGAGATATCTCCCCTGTTTCTTGAATTCCAAGTAAGCCAAGAAATGAGAGAAAAGTTAAGAGAGTGAATCTGAAAAAAGTAAAAAATTCGTTGAGAAACAAATGCTGATATCATGAAAAGAAAGTGAAAAAAAAAAGTACGTAGAGTTAAGAAAACGGTGAACAACGAACCTGAGTAAAGAAGAGCAAAAAACGGAAGAGAAAAGAGAAAATTTTTTCTGTGTTGCATGACATGCAAAACGAAGGTGGCAATATATAGAAGGTTTCATATATATTTTTGTAATTTTAAAATATAATAATATTCATATAATAATTTTTGTAACATAATTTTAAAATATAATAATATTCATATATATATATATAGAGAGAGATAGATATATTTTAATATTAAATTGTAGAAGATAATTATACACTAAATTATAATAAAAAAATTTATAAATTGTAAGCTTGCTACTAACTTAGTATTTATCAAAAGCACGTGAGAAATTATTTAAGCACAAAATATTAAAAAATTCGGCTTAAAGTAGCCTAAGAAAATCCCTTTTAAAATTTTTGGTACATTAAGATTCCTTTTATAATATATTTAAGTACATTCTCTTATAAAAAAAAATCTAGGCATATTAAAATTCACTTTTTGGTATATCAAATTAATCGATGAGGTTATAAAAAATTATCTTATATCACTATTTCATAACAAATAATAAAATCAAAATAACAGATTTTTTTAATATCAGATTTAATATGGTTAGTTTTACCTTTTAAAATTTAAACTAGTGCTATACCTGTGCATACGCACGGGTGCTGTGTTTTTTTTTTTTTTTTAATTTTATATTTATAAAATAATGAATGATTATTTCATACATATCATTATACAATATTATTGTTTATACAAATAATAATAATAAATATTGTAATTAAATATTATTAGAATTAGTATAGATCAATGTTACTTTAATTTTTGTGTTATATTTTTTAATGAACTAATTCAAATTTGGTTATAAATAAATTTATATATTTTATTACTTGAAATAAAAATATTATTGTTTATATGAATAATAAATATTAGAGTCAGATATTATTAGGATTAGGATGGATTAATGTAACTTTAATATTTTTAGTTATAGTTTTTAATGGAGTAATTTAAAATTGGTTACAAATATCTTTTTATATTTTGTTACTTGAAATAAAAAAAATATTATATTTTTAATATATTATTTTAAAATTGCTTACAAATAATCATAGATATTTTGTTAGATGGAAAAACAAAATATTATGTTTTTTAATTGCTTACTATAAATAAATTGGTTACAAATAATATTATGGTTATTATCATTGTAATATTTATGTATTAAAATGTCACATGGTTATTGGTTACTATAATCTTTGGAAGGATATATTAATTAAAAGTTTAAATATAGTTGTAAAAGTGAGGAATTGTTTTTTTTTTTTAATATTTTGGGATACAAAATTACAAAAAGTTATATATGAAAAAATGATGTTTTAAGAGGGAAAAAAACTGTTTGGTGGATTTATTTGCATTCAAAGAAGACCGTATCAAGAAGATTGTGCACTAAAAAATTTCAAAATTCATTACCGTGATTTCATAAGTTTATTTCCAAAATTCGTTACCATGATTTCATCCTGAAAAAATAAGTTTGTTTATATATAATATGAAAATGCATTGGATTGGAAAACGACCATTAATTCAATATTTGTATAATTATTGTTATATTTAATAGAAAAATTATATTAAGTGTTATAATTATGTATAATTATATATAATATCTAAATAAATAATTTGATAATATTTATATGTAGATTTATTTGCTTTAAATTATAAAATTGATTAGTAATGTGTAATTAAACATATGAAAGGTTGAGGTGGAGTTTACACTTTTCTATGTAAAATATAGACATAAGATATTTTAGGGATTCAAACAAAATAATAATAAGAATAACAATCACAATAATAATAATAATGATAATTGTTGTAATACTAGTACAAAATAATAATACTATTAATAATAACATTAATATTAATAATAAAAGTAATAATAATACTAATATTTATTAGTACTAATATTTACACTAATACCACTGATACCAATAATAATAATTCAAATAATAATAATATTATTATGGATCATGTAAAAAAGAGTAATAGTATAAAAACAATTAAATATCTAATCACAAGTATTCTTAGTAATAAATAATATTTATTTCAGAAAAATAATAATAATAATAATAAATAATTTTTAATAATAATGTTAAAAATAATACTAATGTTAATAAAAATTATCTTATATCACTATTTAATAACAAATAATAAAATCAAAATAACAGATTTTTTTGAATATCAAATTTAATATGGTTAGTTTTACCTTTTAAAATTTAAATAACAAAATATACAACAGACTCCTTCACCCTCTTCTCTATTCTCTCCACGCCTCTTCCAAAATCTGTTGGCTTCTTCTCTCCCTCTCTGTTTTGTCTTCTGACTTGTCATCTCTCTTTTCTCCTGACGGTAGAGAACACACTATGGTGAAGAAGAGCAAGAGTAAGGAAATTCTAATCCCTGTTATTGTTATATATCTATAATAGTATTGCAAAGTTTTGCAGCGGTTACAAAAAAATCTCTCTTCTTTTTGGGATAATGTAACTTGTTACAATGGGATCAATTTTTATGGAATATTATTTTTCACGTCAAGTTTCAATTACATAGAAGTGTTTTTTACGCAAGCAAGGAATTTACATATTTATTTTCTGATATATTTTTTCCTACGATCTTAAAGAGCTATCTTGTAAAAATAAGCACTATTCTAGCCATTACATTACACATAACACAGCACAAGCATAGAGAGAAGCCAAAATCAAAGCATGGGTTTACTGTGGTGGCGAAAGGGGAATAAACCCCAAACCCAAGACAATTCCCAACCAAACCTATCCTCCTCAATTCACAAATCCAATACAACAAAACCTCTCGCTGAGGGCACAGGCATAAACAGCGATGTCTTGCCTCAAACCCTTATTGTGTTTCCTTCAAACCCTCTCAGTTTCATCTGCTGGAAGAAGCCCGCCAGATCTTTGACAGCGTCCAACATATGCGAATCACGTGCGGCTCAGGCGAGGGCTGCGGCAGTTTTTTGCAGCAATGTCACGGTGGCGTGATTGGTGGTTTCGGTGTCGTCGTGGCGGCGTGCTCGGTTGCACAACTTTTCGTATGCGACAGCAAGCTGGTATGGGTTTTCCATGGCTTCCAATTAGGAGTTCCAGAGGGAAGACGAGGAGAGGCGCCGGTTATGAAGAAGGCACTAGAGAGGATGACGCCACCGACAGTGTTGGTGTTGCGGGCGTGGTGGTCGTGCGAATGAGGACGGTGGTCGGCGGAGGCGCATTGCGGTGGTTGCTGTGTTTTTGTGCCCAGGAGAGAGAAGGGAAACGTGATGAACGGTTACAACATGAGTTCGCCAGAGATGAAAAATAAACTGCCCCTCCTCACGTCTCTAAGAAAAAGGAGAAGCTACGAAAAAAAGAAGAGAGGTTTTAATGCATCAAGATAGGATTTGAAATCATGGTTGAACTGGTGGTCCCTTTATTGAATAAATTTAATTGTTTGAAAAAATGGTGGTGCGCCATGGATGTGCATTCTACGGATAATATTAAGGTGTGAAGTTGGTCCATAATGTTTTGAGATCAAAATGAACTTTCGTGAGAGCTTATATTCAATGATGAAGTTATACACGGCGGATGATATCATCAGGTATTTTTTGTTTGCCTATCATGAATATTTAAGACTGTGGGGGTGTAGGTAATTTTACTCGATTACTCGAAGGATTTGAAAAAAAAAATTGAGTGAATCTAATCCCATTTTCAAAGTAAAATAAAATAACTATTTGGGATATGGCTTTTCATCTGATGATTGATATATGCAATTTGATAGTTTCTAGAATTAAGTTTTTTAAAATTTTATTCTAAAATATAAGTTGTTCTATATGAAGCCATGTGATTTTTATTTTTATTTTTTTTTTAAAATATGATCATAAGGAAGGGTGATAGTATTAATTACTATCCCAAAAGTGTTATTTAGAAACTTCTTAGGAAGTTTAGAAATTATAAATAAGTGAATATCCCTTATGATACTAACTAAAGAAAAATAGAGGAGAATTATTTTCTCAATCTCAGTATGCCAAATAATTAGGAGCTTACTACTTGTGATGGTCTTTTCTAGACCAGGTGTTGTTTATGCAGTAAGTAGACTAAGAAGATACTTAATATTCTAAATAAGACTATTGAGACTTATGAGATGCTTACGAGATTCAATGGAATATGTCATTGAATATAGTGGATTTTCTCATTGTACTAGAAGGGTACAGTGATGCTAATTGAATATCTGATTCAGACGATACAAATCTATTAGTGCTAATAGATTCACACTTGGGTTAGTGTGATTCCTTGGAGATCAGCCAGGCAAATGATATTGCTAGATCAACAATATATATGAGTATGTTATTCTTGAAAAGGGCTGATAGTGAAGCTGAGTAGTTGACGAACTTCTTAGCTAACATTCCACTAGGAATGAAAATACATTGTGATTGCCAATCGACAGTAGCTAGTGAAACAATTTCCATTGAGTATATGAAGTCAAGATGGAATCTAGTAGATCCTCTGACAAAATCCTAGGATGAAATATGATTATAGAAACATCGAGGGGAATGAGAGTTGAGCCACTTGCAACAAACAAGTGATGGTAACCCAACCTTTGTGATTGGAGATCCCATGAATAAGGTTCATATGGGTAAGAACAAGTCGCTTGTTAGTTCTGATAGCACTAAATTAATTGATTGATTTTAATCAATTATGTCCATTCCTATAGTGTATGTGAAAGTGCTAGAGATTGCATTGTTGAGAGGTTAAACTTTGTAATTAAAATTCTTTGAGGTGTAAGAATTTTAACTTAAACAAAATTTTAATGATTTTCATATCCCTTATTTTAATGATAAAGTGTCCTTAGTTCATATAGCTTGCTATACCAACTACACTGTGTGTTAAGTTTCCCAATCTAAGATTGGTTCATATAGCTTGCTATACCAGCTCAGATGCATTACTTTCTATGTGAAACCCAAAATTTTCTTTCTTTCTTTCTATATCTTATCTTTTGTAATATGTGGGGGATTGTTATATATTTATAATAATATTGCAAAAATAATAGCGATGCAGTTGTTACAACGTGAGCAAGGCTCCTTCCTTTTTAGGATGATAGCATCGAGATCTCCTCCACATGTTGATCCCACATCCACTTTTTATGGGATATTACAGAGCATGGATTTTTAAATCCATTCAACACACAACCATGTTTTGGTCTCTCCTTTTCTTATTTTCTTCTTTTTCTCTCTTCTCTTATATCCTGGGTTATTTACTGTTTAAAGAGTACTTTTTCTTGCTAGTTTCTGTTATCCTCGGAATATATCCGAGATGTTCCTATCATATCTGGGGATTTGTGCATATATTGTGAATAAATCCTTAAGGGCAGTGTTTTTTACATGCCTCAGGAATTTACATATTGATCTATTTTTTACCAGAGTTCTTTGATATCAGTAGTACGCATTGATTTTGTTTGTTTAATTTTTTATTATTGTTGTGAATTTTGTGCGTTGCAGAGAGTAAGAGTAAGAGAGTTTCATTGAAGAAGAAGTACAAGGTGATACGGAAGGTGAAAGAGCACAACAGACAAAAAGCGAAGGAAGCGAAGAAGCTTCGGCTGAGTGGGAAAAAGAAGGTTGAGAAGGATCCTGGTATTCCCAATGATTGGCCCTTTAAGGAACATGAACTCAAAGCCCTTGAAGCTCGAAGAGCGAGGGCCATTGAGGAATTGGAGCAAAAGAAAGCTGAACGCAAGGAGAGGGTAATTGTTTTATCATTATTGAACTCCCATTTCATGTTATGTTACGAGATAAGCTAAATGAATGAATAAATAAAAAATGTCAGGTAGAAGTTTTATGTAAACCTTGTTCATGTAGAAAGTTGTTCATGGACAGGAAGAAAGATATATGATAGAAGATAATGAGGGTGCTTGACTGTTGGTATATTAAAATGTTTTTGTATTATTGTATCACTGAAGATTGATGTCCACTTCAAAATGGGGTGGGAAAGAGAGGAGTGCTACTAAGAAAAGAGCCCTTTGTGATCTCTGTTTTCCTTGCAGTTAGAAACTTACTATTCATTCCTTGTTTCAGGCTCGTAAAAGGAAATTGGGCTTGCTAGAGGAGGAAGATAACTCTAAGTTGCTAGAGGATTCTAAAAAAAATACTAATGATTTTGGTAATGCTGCAAAGACCAGAGGTGTGCATTTATTTGTACTTTCCTGACAGTTTGGTTAGTTTGACTTTAAGTGCTTACTTGCCTGTGTTCTGACCATTGTTATTTTTGGTTTTCTTATTCCATAGATAGCTCAGATAGAGCCTTTTACAAGGATCTTGTTAAGGTCATTGAAGCCTCTGATGTCTTACTGGAGGTCCTTGATGCCCGGAACCCTTTGGGGACTCGCTGTCCTGAGATGGAAAACATGGTGATGAAATTGGGTCCTGATAAACGTCTTGTTTTGGTTTTAAATAAAATTGGTAGTTTACTGATCACATTTCATTTTTGTCTCCCTTCTCCATTTTGGTATATTTATTTTTGTGCTGTCTAATCATTTGACCTATATAATAGATCTTGTGCCTGAAGAAGTTTTAGAGAAGTGGCTCAAATACCTTAGAGAAGAATTACCTACTGTGGCCTTCAAGTGTAGCACACAACAACAAAGATCAAACGTTGGAGCTGATACTCTACTCAAATTGTTGAAGAATTACTCAAGAAGTCATGAGGTAACAGATTTAATGATGATAGTTGTTTGTAAAATTGCAACTTAATTTTGGTTCGGGTATTGTGCTTCCCTTCATGGAATTTTATCTGATATATGATTGAGAAACCTTTATGTATTCACTGCTGATCCTCTTTTGGTACGTAAGGATGTGGTTGTATATGTGTTTCCCTGCATTCTAGCCTGGGATATTTTAAATGGACAATGATACTTTAACCCACTTTTTTTGACCCACTTTTAACCCATTGCTTTAATCACCATTAGATCATCTTTTTTTATTTTTTTTAGTGATGTGATGTGATGATCTAATGTGCATTGGATACACTGTCTTGACATGAAAATTATACAATAAGGGACGCCTTCACTTGAAAAACCAACTTAAATGTTGTCAAATTGGCAAACCTAAATGTTGAACCAAATATAAAATCAGAAGGTTTTGCAAATAATTCATAGTATATATACTTAGGGAGAAGTGAAGAACCTAAGTGAGTTGGTTTTCATTTTTTGTTCTTACATTTAGAGTCAATTTGAAGCAACTTTTGCAGGTGGATGTGTCGTGTGCACCGGATCAAAAAGAAAAATAAAGTGGTAGATCACGCTATTTTTTTCACATGTCAGTAGAAATTAAATTATTACTAAACCCTATGTCTATGGTACTTGCTCCTAAAATAATATCACTTCTTGTTGGGACTTGAGAATTGTTGGCATTGGTGTTCTCTATGTTGTTGATGCCTTTTTCTGAATCATAGTTTCTACTGTAAGATAAGTATCAATTCTGTTAGATAGGATTTTTTCTTACTGTTGTAGTGTTGGTTCTATTTTATCCGTTGAAAATGATTTTATTATCCAAATATATTTTATTTTTAGAATCAGAATAGAAATGTCTGTTTAGGTCTAATTTAACTCTAAAAAAAAAGTGAAGTTTGCGCCTAGTTAAAAGCTTGCACACACACAACAAACACACATATTTAGTCATCTAGGTGACACTGATCTCTGACATTTGTTTGCTTGTGCATGAATGTGCCAACTTTTGGTCAATCACAGGAAAAATTAAATATACAGTTTTTAAGTTGGAAGAATATGCTTTAGTGTGGATCTTCGTGGGTTATCATTGCTACCTTTTGGGGATTTTGCATATGACTTAATTTTTATTTTCCTTGGTGTAATTTTTTTTTTCTAGTCTTTATAATGTCTATTGCTTATCTATTAATTGTTTTGTTTTTTCTGCTTTTGTCCTTTAATTGTAAATTATTGATTTTTTTGTTGTTTTCCTTCCATGTCTTGACAGATCAAGAAGTCAATAACTGTGGGTTTGATTGGCTTGCCCAATGTGGGTAAGAGTAGTCTTATTAATAGTTTAAAAAGGTCTCATGTTGTCAATGTTGGATCTACTCCGGGGTTAACAAGGTCAATGCAAGAGGTTCAATTGGACAAAAATGTTAAGTTGCTAGATTGTCCTGGTGTTGTTATGCTGAAGTCTCAAGAAAATGATGCTTCCATTGCCTTAAAAAATTGCAAGAGGATTGAGAAGTTAGATCCTATTAGCCCAGGTATACCAAGTCATTCCTCCCTCCTCTTATTATCTGGTTATTCAGGTTGTTTATTTGCATTAATTCAGTTCGAAATGAATGGTAGAAGATTTATAGGTATTTTACATGAAAAAATAGTAAAAGAAAATGAACTTGTGAAATTGAAGAAATTCTATTCAATTCTACAAAAGTTTGAAGTATTTGCTATTTTTTGGTGCATTTGGTTTGACTAGTAGCTATATATATAAGGGTGTTTTTTGTCTTTAAACGTGTTATGTTATGTCTGTTTTTAAGCATAAGTGCTATTGGTCCATTGTACATTTTAATTTAACATCTGGTTTTTTTGTGTAAATTTCTTGTCCCCTTTTCCTCCATTTTCTCAAATAGAATGACTTTCAATTATAAATTCAATAATTTTCAGAATCGTTCCCTCTTTACAACTTCCCTTTACTTTTGTGTTAACAATGATGGTGTGAATGAGGTAAGTCCGTGGGTCGCTGGGTGTGTACATTGTATTTTACTATATGGTTGTGTGTGGTTTGATCTAACCATTCTCAGGATGTCGGTGATAATAACACCCTTTCATTAGATCTTGTCACTTATCCTAGTTATAAAATGGAGTTCTGTTAGGTTTTAAAAGTGCAACTGATAGGTGATGTAGTAGAACGTTGGATTTTTCTATGTGCGGGTTGTTGGATTATGTTTCCTGTTATCTTGTTTTAGATATAAATTAATGTTTGATTCAGTAATGAGAATTCTAATTTCCAAAACACTTAGAAGTTTGCATGATACAATTATTTTATTTATGGAAAATCCTGATTTAAGCTGTACTGACTCTTGTTAAGTAAATTGAAAGACTTATTTCTTTTCTTTTAACTTGGACAACGCAGTGAAGGAAATTCTAAAGCTCTGTCTGCCTGAGCAGCTGGTAACTCTGTACAAAATTCCCAGTTTCAATGTAGGTGATGTTGACGACTTTCTGCTGAAGGTAGCTGAAGCTAAGGGCAAGCGCACGAAGCGTGGAATATTTGACGTTGCTACTGCTGCAAGAATTGTTCTTCGTGATTGGAACGAGGGTACGCATACATGGAATTTCTTAAATTATGATCAGAGAATCGATTACTTTTCTGTGTGTTGAAGTTAAAATTGAGAAAGAACTAAACGGAAAATTTCTCTTTCTGTTTGTATGTTTCAGGTAAAATCCAGTATTATACCATGCCCCCAAATAGGGATCAAGGTGAACCTTCAGAGGCGAAGATAGTTTCTGAATTTGCAAAAGAGTTTAACGTTGATGAAGTCTATAACAATGAATCTTCATATATTGGGAGCCTTAAATCTGTTGATGACTTCAGTGCTGTTGAAATTCCTTCAAGTCACCCTCTCAATCTTACTGAAATGATGTTGGAGGTTTGTTTCTTGAAACCGTTTAGAGAAAATTCCTAAGGAATTGACTATTGTTGATATGAATCGTATGCTGGGAATTTGAGTGTTTTCAGACTTACTAATTAAAGCATTCTGTTGTAGGATGAGACAGAAGCGAAGTCAGGTGACCAAGGCGAAGGTCCCGGAAATGTGGGTGAGGTGGATGAATCCATGGAAGATGATGGTGGGAAGAACAAAGATAACAGTGCATCAAGTAGGCAAAATGAAAAATTATACACTGCGGACGGTATGCATAATACAAAAATGTGGCGCGCAGAGAAGAAGAAAAGAAAAAAGGCTAAGAAAGCTTCAATGGATGGTGATTATGATTTCAAAACTGATTACTTCCAAAAGGGAGGAGCATCAATGGGTTCTGAAAACAGCCAGAGTGAGGATTCTGATGATGAACCAGTCAACTCTGAAGTGCCTATGTCTGCTATCCAAATTGATGATTATAAACAAGCCAGCACATTCATTATTTAAACCATTATTAAATTATATTCAACTTTAAGACAACATACTTTTGCACTTTCTTGTTTATTGTTACAATACCAGTCTTCACACATTAAAGCTTCTACTTCAAATTACTCCTTTTTCAAATCTGAAATCAACTTTAAGAATTTTGTCACTAATTAGAAATTTTCGTCTCGATTGAGCTGCATCGCCCTTGTCTTTATTTTTATTGTGTGTTTGATCTTATCTTAAGTTTGCAAAAGGTTTTAGGTAATTGCTTCCAGCATCTCTTCAATTTTTTAATATGACCATTTTATTTGTATAAAAGTCACTTTGGAATTATAAATTCTGGACTAGGCTTTCCGAAAATTTTGAAATAATATTTTCGGAGCAAAGTTTCCCAGAATAAAACTTCCGATATGAAATGGGATTTGAAAAACATGAAATATTTTTTTGAAAAAAACATTTTGAAATTAATTCTTTTAGCATTTTCTCTCTTCTTCTGCAGTAGCCTTTAGGTGACTGTTGCAGCTATGGGAGTGGTGGTGAAAATGGAAGTGTGGGTATGATGGTGAAGGATATTTAAATATTTTCCTTATATTGATGAACACAGAGAGAAATCGATGGAATGCAGGAAGCAATGGCTAATGTTTTATTTTACTGTTCAAATTGCAACATTTGAAAAGATTCTGCATAATTCTGTATATTGTCTACACTCTTTTTCATTTCCTGTTCTTATACTACTACCAAATAAATTCATTCAAAAATTACAATATAAAAGTTTCTTAAAGTTTAAATCAAATTTTCCTATACTAACATTACAATCAAATATAAATTTGTAACAACAAAAATTTTAAAAACTATAAGAAAAGGAAATTATAATTTTATTACAGATAAGGAAATTTATTTCTACTGAAAACATAATATAATATTTGAAAATAATCCCCCATCTTCTAGTTACACATATCAAGGTTCATATATGTTTATATAGATGAATTTGATCCTCAAAAGAAAATGCAAATTTAGTCTTTCATTTCTCAATTGTGTATATGTATATTTAAAAGTTAATATATGTACTGAATTTGATCCTCAAAAGAAAATGTAAAATAAGTGAAAATAGTTTTATTAAAAATGTAAAATTGTGTATATTTAAAAGGTAGGGAAAGATTATATGTTTCTTACTATGCAAGTGTAATTTTTTATTGTATTTTTATAGAAGTATTTGATTGTCTAAATATATGATAAATGGAAGAGGATAGAAGAGAAAGGTAAAGAAAACCGTGATGATATTAGTATTGTGAAGACTTAAATTCGCTACTCAAGTACAAAGTCAAATTTCAATGGAAAAAACTTAAATACATATGATCATTTTACCTCATAAAATATTTATTTTGGAATTAAAAAAAATGTATGGTTCAATATAAATTTAAATGGAAAGTTTTTAATAAATAAATTAAATAATTAAAATTGTAGTCAATGTAAAAATATAATTTGATATAATTAAGAATGTCTGGAATTCTGAAGTATAGAAGCATCATTTTAAAAAATAAATTATGACAAATAAAATAAAAAACTGGGTGAGAATTTGTCAACCTGAAACGAAATAAACTACATTTTCTTTGCATTGGAAAAAGGAAATATATTGAGAAGTCCATTCTTGTTCATATAATATTACATTTCTTTATATTTACTTTACCTATAAAGCAGTCAAAATATAAATATATTTGCGGTAAAAGTCAATCATTGACATCATAGAAAATCTTTACAATCTTAGACTATTTAAATTAAATTTTTATTCTCGTATTTCTCTCTTATAGTACTTAAATTTATTTTTACAAAGTAAAATCATGGTCGTGTTTCATGGGAGAAACAGAAACCTACGGAAAACGAGGAAAGGCACATGGGGTATTTGGGACCCACTGCGATATATTAGGTGATAAAGTGACGGTATGAGAAGGACGTCGTCGTTTTGGAAGAAATCCAAATCACGCTGTTGCACCGCGAAACCTGGTGAAAATGAAATTAGTGAAAGAAAATTTCAATACTAATAATGCTCACGTTGGTGCCTTAAGATTGTGATCACATTTTATGATTGAAAATCAAAATCAAAACTAAAAAATAAAATGTATTTTTAGGGTATATTTAGACAAACTTCTATATAAAAATTTTCACGTTAGAAAAATAAATAAATAAATTTGTTTATAAATTAAAATTAGTTTATTTATAAGTTAAAATTAGTTAATTATTTACTAATTTGAAAAGATTCTCTAATATAATTTTATCTATTTAACTTGTGTACAAGTGTTAATTAGTATTGCTCTATCATGATTATAAACACAAAAACCTTAGCAAAGATAATCAAATACTCGTAAAATAACGTCTAAAGAAAGGTAAAGTATAATAAAGAAAAATTCTCCATTACATTGTTGATGGAAGGAGATAAGAATCAAAGAAGAAAGAATGAATATGGTGTATCATAAGCATGCAGTCAAATAAGAAACAGTGAAGAATATGATAATTATACGTTTGTCAAATTAATATACTAGTTAATTAAACTCACACACTATACAGAGAATTACATTGCATCGATAAATGTTCAATTTACTTAATTTAATATATTCTTTTAAACTTAATCATGAATCTTTTTAGAGAGAAAACCTCAAGGTTAAATACCAAATCTGAAACTTGAATAAGAAGAAAATCATGAATAGGAGGAAATCCCTATTGTTGGACATTCAAGACTTGAGTTGAACATCAATCTTTATTTTATATAACATTTTAAGAGAGTTATGAGAGAGATATATCAACTCTATATGCTTGTAGCGAGAATGGTCCACATAATTGTTTTGTATTGAGGTTGAATGTAATTTACTCTAATTGTTTGTACTACTACAATTTTATATATTTAATTTTTATTATTCATGTGTTAATGATTTAGTTTATACTTTAATATTTGGATTAACTGATCACCCAATTTACAATGTTCACTATTTATTATTGGGACAAACTTTAATTAAAGATTAGTTCTATTTTTATATTCTTCCAATCTCTCTCTCCAAATTTCAAGAAAGTAGTTATTTTAGTGAAAATAGTTTTTTTTTAATTGGGTATTAAATTTTATTTCATGTTACGTCCTACCTCTATAAATAGTCTTCTTAACCTATTTTAGTATTTTATTCCTTAAGATTTTTGTTGAGCTATTTTTGTTTGATCCCTTCCGAGGAATTTTTTTTAAGAGAGTAATTCATTTATTTTGAAGAATTTGAAATACTTTCATGAAAAATGATATATTTGGATGAGAAAATTAAAAGAAAATTGAAATTGATAAATTTTAAGAAGGTATTTCAAATAGCTAAAATAGTAGAATTTAAAATTCATTCAAAAAAAGAAATTAAAATTTCCTAAGTTATGGAATTGTTAATTGCTTATGACATAAAATGTCCACAAGTCTAAAAATTCAAGTTGAGCCAAGCAAAAAGGTTAAGACGAGCGGTTCAAGTCGAAGGTCGAATTGAGTCAAAAGTTGTGTTGAATTTCAAACCAGATCGATTCGAGTTGAACTCTATTGAGATTTGGTAGAGGAAATTATAAATAAAACTTTATTGATTCTGCCACAAATTTTTGGCTAGTTTTTGTAAATTCTATTTTTAAACAATAGGAATAATTTTGTTTTCTATTTTCATAGCAATTTGAGAATTCTATTTTAATTTAAAAATTGTGTAAATGATGAATGCATGTGGATGTTAATGTTAACACATAAATGAGTAAGACATAAATCAACATAAAGGTTTGCCAACAAGTTACCCAAAGTTGTTATGATAACAAATAATAAATATCAAGTTTTGTTTGAATAATAAGTTTGTCAAAGTGTGAATCAATTTATTTCTTAGCTATAAAACAAACAAAGATTAGACATCTTATATAGAAGAACAAAGTGCTATATAACCTCAAGATCAACTAACAACCCCAATAGTTAAAATTGTAATCGACATAATAACTAAATTATACTATGTCGATTATTATTTAATTGGCATAGAAAATTAATCAGTATTGTCATGAAAGTCCCCACAGTTGTGTAATGAAATACTAAAAACTAATTATTTTTTTCAAATTGTTGAACTATAAAAGAATTAGTAACTAATAACATCCTCTTGTTTTTATATTCTCATATAAAACAAATAAAGGAAAAATTCAAATCGAAGATAGTACTTCAACTTATATAATAAATAAATAAAAAATTCACTCTATATAATTTACACAAATTATTTATAAAAGAATATCAAATAAAAAAAATTTAAAATTCATTTAATGTTATATCACATGTTTTTATTTTATAATTTCAACCATATTAACACTTGAGTAGGGATGTCAAAATGAGTCAATCCAGCTCACACAAGTTATTCACAATGAGTTGCACTAAAAAAAGGGTCAGTTCAATCCGATTCACTCTTTGGTGAGTCAAAAATTTTGCAACTCAGTTTGGTCCATCACGGATTGGTGGGTTGACTCACTTATAAATTTATATTTTTTTGCAATGTATTATTACATTACAATGAAAATGAATTGATTTAAGTTATATTTTATAATAATGAAATGAAAGTGTTCATCTAACTTTTGAAATATTATTATAAAAATAATAGTTAAAGACTATTCAAACATCTGATAAACCGAGTTGAGTTACCTATTTTGACATTTTTATATTTGATAAACTTAAGTATAAAAAACTTTAATAGGAGGGCATATCACATTTGGTGAAAGTTTAGTTTGAAAAAAGACTCGGAAATTGCTCTTTTCTAAAAGATTGGCATTGTATTTTTCGTAAGAGTTCCTGAAGAAGTGTCCTTCAGAAGTATAAGTCATCGAGAAATTAAGTCATGACACACATTTTTTTTAGTGATAAAATAATTAATTAAACTATGGACTTCAATTTATAATATAGGCGAAATCCATTAAAGAAATTTGACAAAAGATTATTATAGGCAATATAATATAACCGACAGAATTAGACTCCAGTAGTGAAGACCCAAAATTTGTGTTCGTATAGAAACTATATTTAATTACGATGGCGTTGAAAAAAATTAATTAAGGCATAAAAAAAAATCATGATAAGTCTTCACATATAATGTGAGCATAATAAATATAAATTAAAAATAATGATACACACAGAGTTAACCTGTTACATCGTTGTTCAATCTAAAATTGTTTTTCTATGGCCATATTACGATCATTTAACAACCGTTCCAGACTTCCGGAATCTCCCATGTTACCTATGTTAGTTGCAATTAGACACAAAACAACAAAGTATATATAAAAAAATATATATGGAACGTTAATTTTTGTTTGTTACTCTTTGGGTCAATTGTTACCTTTTATTTTAGATTTAGGTTTAATTGACTTTTTATCTAAATATTTGTGAAATTTTTTCCGTCATTCTTAATTTTTATTTTTAATTTTATATGAAATGAGTTAATATTTGTTAGATTTATGTTAAGGTGATTGAGAGAATGCGATGTAGTATAAAATTGGAAAATAAAAATCATTTTTGAATGTTTACAATGTCATTTATGGTATTATATAAAAGATTTACTCTTAATAAGTATTTTTTAAATTAAAATAATTAATTTTTCAATTTTATATTTTTAGTGATTATTTTTTAAAATTTAACCATTTTTATACGAAAGATAATAGGAATTGTTTGAGCGAAACAAAATAGTTATTCAAATAAAACAAAATCTAATAATAAATAAAGAAGATAAAGTTTTTATATTACCTAGTAGATGAAGAATTTATGTTATTGAACACTTAAATTGATGTTAAACAATTTTATGTGAAAAGAAGATATACAATAAATAAAAATATTAAACAATAGTAAAAATATTCAAATTAAGACAAAAAAAAATTAATTAACATATATCATTTGAATATAATTGTATAAATATTGTGATATAAGACGAAAAATATCTTGAATCGAAGATGAAAATAAATTTTATGACAAGTCAAATGATTAAAAGAAATAAATAATATATATATATATATATATATATATATAGATAATAGATAATGAGTATTTAATAATTTAAATAAAAAAAAAATAACGAAAATTAATATTTGGGATGAATATATACATCTTTATCTCCAATAGAAAAAGTAAGATATTTTCTATATCAGTTGGAGATTCTCCGTTAAAATATAAACAACATCAGACAATACCTAAACAAACGAAATTAGTTGTGATCCCTAATTACATGTATCAACCGAATACAATCGATAGGGAAATTAAACAAAGACAGAAAAATCGAATCTAGTTGTCATATCTACGTCACTGTGAAAAAAAAAATTGAGATAGATGAAAGTTTTTTCTTTCTTTTGCAAAATAATAAGAAGTACCAATCAATTTAATTTTTCTCTAGATTCCCCCTTAAACAGAATTAATGATGTTTAGATAGACAATTTTAGAAGATTAATTTATTTTTGCAAATTATTTAAAACAATTTGGAACAAAACATGTCAGTAGAATAGAGAATTTAAAATTTTATTAAAATAATTAAATTATTTAAAATTATATAGTTTCAAAATTTATCTAAGATATAAGAATTTAAAACTTTTATATTGTTACATTAATGTATCTTCTCTTTTATATATTTTTTAAAGTTTAATTTTGCTTAGAATATCGTTGACTTTAAAAAAATTGAGACATTATTAACTTGATCCATGTTTTGATGTTGTAATTTTAATATATTTTTATCAATCATGAAAACTTATTAATTCAAATTAAAGTAGATATTATTTATTTTTTGGACAACATTATAAAAGTTATTTTTTATTGTTAATATTAATTAGGTCAACATTATTTATCAACTAACTCTAGTTCAAATTTTCTTGATAACATTATAATAATTTTTTTTATATCATTCACATTTTTTTGAATTTGTGTAAATTAAGATTATTTTAATTTGATGTCATTTGAGATGGTTTTCAACCAATATCAATTAAAATTAGGTTTTAAACATTGTAGGTTAAAATTATTTTTCTATTAATGTTAATTGGAATTTTCCTGACCAACACAAAAATATTTTTTTAGGTTGATTTGGCTATGATTTTTTTTATCGATGCTAATAAGAATTATTTTTTATTCACGTTGTAAAATATTTTCTTTTTAAATTATGTTATTTCTTATTTGATATTAGTCAGGATTTTCTCGTCAAATAACACCAGGCTATTTTTTGACACATGCGAATTAGATTTTTTTTTTAAATGGACATTTATGTAGTAATTTTTTTAATTTTTCCATTGATTTTTCTTTATCGATGACACCAAGTTTGTTAAGATTTTTTTTTTAATGTTAACGATAGAAAAACTGCTTACCAACATAAACTAGAATTTTCTTTTTGTAAGTAGTTTCTCAATAAATAAAACTTGAAATTTTGTATAGTGAAAGATGAAAGACGATGAGAATTAATCTCTAAGAGTTGGGGAATTTTGTGTTATTATGTTCTATATGGAACTTTGTGTCATAATGTCTCGGTATCCTAAATCTGAAATCTAAAGTAGGCTAATCAACTGAACAAATTGTATAAATGCATTTTTTTTTTTAAATTGGCTTAATCAATGATTTAGTATTTAGTCCTCTCATTTATTACATTTGATACTTTAGTTCATTTTAGTTCTTTAATTATTATTTTTATTTAATTTAGTTTTTTTATTTTATTTTTAATTTTTAATTTGGTCTTTTTATTATTTTTTATTTAATTTAGTCCTTTTATTTTAAATGATCTAATTTGTTTTTCTTTTCGATTTGAGATTAAATTAATAATTAAGCTTAATTACAATTTATATATACATGTTAAAATAATTTTTTTATAATGTATATATCAAGTCACTCTACCTAAAGATTGAAATTATTTATTTATTTACACCACACCTAAATACTTTACTTTATTACATTTAGGTGGAGTGATTTGGTATATAAAGTTTACAAAATTATTTTAACATTACATATAATTTGTAATTAAACTTAATTACTTATTAGGTCTGAGATTAAAGAGGATAAAATTGATTTTTTTTAAAAGAGGATTAAATTGAATTAAAAATAACAAGGAGACTGAACTGAACATTTTTAAAAGACTAAATTAAACAAAAAAATAATAATAATAAAGGAATTAAAATGAATCAAAATAATAATTTGGAAGACTAAATCAATAATTAGGCTTTTTAAATTTGTTGATAAAAAATGACACAAGCAATAGTTTGACCCATATATAGGCTAACAAGTTAATATGTAATATAACCCTACATGAATGTTTTGTGTGAGTGTTCTCCGAATATAAACATATATATATATATATATATATATATATATATATATATATATATATATATATATATATATATAACAAAGAAATAAAAGCATATCTTTAGAATGCGTGAGGGAATGTACGTCTTGTACATCAAATTCAAACATCCCACTTGTCTTGTTCTTTAAAGAAACAAAATGTCGGACTCAATTGTCATGTGCAATATACTCTTTTTAAATATCATACGTTTTCTAAATTGCCATGTGCAATATTTTTCAAATATTTGGCAGTTAGGAAACTATGCACACTCTCGTTCTTTTCCTCTATAAATATACTGCATCATCCATGCCATATTTCTCACACCATATAAGCAACTATTAGCAACACTCTGTGATAATATGGCTCTTACACTTGTACGTACATTCTCTCATTTTTTCACCATTGTAGCTTCACTTTCAACGCTCCATGTTCTCCCCTCCTCTTCTTTCAACCCTAGAAACATTTCATTTGCTTCATACACCTTGTATTCGGATTGGTCACCTGCTCTAGCCACTTGGTATGGACCTGCCCAAGGAGACGGCAGTGAAGGTAAGAACAAATTTTAGAGTATGTTTAGACAATCCATTTGGTGATATCTCATGTTATCAAAAGTCTCATATCGACTAAAAATAACGTCAATTCATAATATATAAGTGAATATAAATCTTATTTTACAAAATTTTGTAAGTTTAAGTTAGACTTAAAGTATACTTCTTAACTTTCGGCGTAAACTATATATTACTAATAATTCAAGTGTAAATCTTAGTCTGTTGGAAGTCCAACATCGATTAAAGATAAAATAATTTCATAGTGTATAAGTGGAGTGCAAACCTCATCTTACAAACCAGTTTTGTGGGACTGAGTTACGTTTAAAGTTCACTTCGTAACAAAGTCATATAACATTAGCGATGAAAATATTGAATATCCTACCGAAAGAAAGATTCATACCTCATTGTTAAAGTTTTGAATTGAAGGCGACATTGATCCTCTAGGTGGGTTAAGTCATATCTTATGTGTCTCCTAATTTTATAAACTGTGAAAGCAATGGTTGAAATATGGTCGAAAAGGCTTCGGTTATTATGGTTGGTTGTTAATTATATATGTAGGTGGTGCTTGTGGTTATGGAAGCTCTGTTGGGGAACCTCCATTCTCGTCAATGATATCTGCCGGAAGCCCTCTTTTGTATGATTCAGGCAAAGGTTGTGGTTCATGTTATGAGGTAAGCACAACATATATAAAATTAGAAAAGAAAAATGATAAAACACTTTTTCAATGCTCGAAACTGTTAAATAATTCGTGTCTGTCATTCAGTCCATTTCACAAGTAAAATTATTAAATTAGTCTGTTGATAAAAAAAAGGGTCAAATCTAAAGTCATCTTAAATTTATAGATAGATAATAATTTATGCATTACATTTTTTTAAAAAATAATTAATTTTGTATTAATACTCAGAAAGTCAAAATTTAATATATTAGCTAATTGAGATTTGCATGGAAATTTGTTATAATTTCAGGTGAAATGCACAGGAAATAATGGATGCTCAGGGAACCCTGTGAGAGTAGTGATCAGTGATGCATGCCCAGGGTGTGACTCAGATGCTGAATACCACTTTGATTTGAGTGGCTCTGCTTTTGGTGCCATGGCAGTTTCAGGCCAAGATGAGAAACTACGTAATGCTGGCAAAATAAACATTCAATATAGAAGGTGTGGCTTTTTAAGATTACCCACAATATTTTTCATCTATGTGCATTAGTATTTTATCGAAGGTACAATATATAAGATAATTTTATAATATAAATGAAGTACAAATATTATTTTATAATTGGATTTTATATAAGATAATTTTATAATATAAATGAAGTACAAATATTATTTTATAATTCGATTTTGTGACAATAAGTTAGTTTCAAAGTTTATTTCTTAAGACGTGATATTGATTAAATTTTTTTATTCTTTTTATTTCTATTTATCTATCATTCCATTCTTATATAGTGTCGGTGATGTTTAGCTTCTTGTTAATTAATTAAGGTTTAATTATGCCTTTAGTCTCCATTTTCGAGTCAAAATTTCAAAATGGTACCCATATTTTTAAAAGTCTCAAAATGGTCCCCTTTTTTGTTGAAACATCTCACGTTTGTCCTTACCTTTAAGTCAACGTTGACGCCGTTAGAGGGAGTGCCATGTGTCAGTTCCTCGACTTTTTGAATTTTTTTATTATTTTTTTTTGAATTTTTTTATTTTTTATTTTTATTTTTTGAATTTTTTAGAAAAAATTAAAAAAATTGCCACGTGTCAAGCTGCCATCGTGCCACGTGGCAGTGACAGTGACACGTGTCAGTATTATGCCACGTGTCATTTTGTTAGTCTCAATTTGGTCCCTTTATTTTAATTTGTCTCAATTTAGTCCCAATTTTTGTAAAAATTAGCAATTTTGTCCCTCTCCAAATTGAAATCAAATTTAATTTATGTATAAATGTACATAAATATTTCCATCAAAATTGATATTTCAAGTAAATATTTTTAACCAAATTAGGTTCATTTAATTAATATTTTACATTGAACTTTATTTAAAATGGTTTAAAAGTTGTTAATAGAAAATAATGTTAATAGAAAAAAATTCAAAAATTACCTAGTTCATGTTACAATAAAACACATATAAATTTAAAATTTTAAAACAATTTTAAGTAAAGTTGAATGTGAAACATAATTTTAACTAAATTTAGCTATGTTAAAAATATATAATAAAAATATCAATTTGAATACAAATATCAAATTTAATAAAAATATTTGTATAACATTTATATAAAATTAAATTTTATTAAATTTGAAGGGGGACAAAATTGCTAATTTTTACAAAAATTGGGACTAAATTGAGACAAATTAAAATAAAGGACCAAATTGAGACTAACAAAATGACACGTGGCATAATACTGACACGTGTCACTGTCACTGCCATGTGGCATGATGACAGCTTGACATGTGGCAATTTTTTTAATTTTTTCTAAAAAATTCAAAAAAAAAATTAAAAATAAAAAGAAAATTAATAAAAAAATTTAAAAAATCGAGGAACTGACATGTGGCACTCCCTCTAACGGCGTCAACGTTGACTTAACGGCAAGGACAAACGTGAGACGTTTCAAAAAAAAAAGATCATTTTGAGACTTTTAAAAATATGGGTACCATTTTGAGATTTTGACTCCAAAATGGGGACCAAAGGCATAATTAAACCATTAATTAACTATCTAACTAACTAAACCACGTGATAAAGAGAATTAACTATATATTTTTAATGTGACAACATTCCCATAATTTTATTATATTTTCAGTACATATTTCAACCTTCTTGACTTTCCATTTATAATTTTTCTTATTTTGACCTACATTTAACAAATTTTATGGCAAAAACTATATTTGAATCTTTAAATATATTAATTGAGGCATTACCAGTTTATTAAGCAAAAACGATATATTTATTCTAGTTTTTTTAAATAGGTAAGAAAATTATATAATTATGTTTTCCTTAAAAGTTTTGAAAACTACCATTATAATATCGTGTCAAAGATTAATCAGACAGTAAACAAAAAATTATTTTATTATTAAATTGAGTTTTCATAACAAGACATACGATAAATTCAAATAATAATAAACAAAAAAAAAAATCTTAAAAAACATCATTGCAATACTTTCGATCTAATTCTAAAAATATAAAAATATGGGTTGACGTGTTGTTCTTCTTACATATTACCACTTTTGTGATTTTTATTAAATATGCAACTTTTAACTCAGATTTCACCTTAACCTTATCCAAATTATATATTTTATTTTATTTTCTTAAAAATAAATTCGCAATGTCTAAGGTGAAGATATTGCTTTTTTTATTAGTAATATATATATATATATATATATATATATATATATATATATATATATATATATATATATATATATATATATATATATATTAAAAGTATAATTGAGCTGTCTCGATCTATATAAAAAAATCATATACAATAAAGAGAAAGAAAAAATTTGCAACAAATGCAAAAAGTTCCCTGACTCTTGTATTTCTTTTCCCTACCTTAAAAGCTCTATGCTTTGAAAATTAAGTATTTAGAATTTTTTATTCTTCCTGAAAAATGGTGACATCTTCAAAGTTTTTAAACAAAACACCACCATCCATACAAGTAATAGTCATTATCAAAATTCTTTACTTTTATTAAAGGAAAGTGCTTTAAAATAGTCTGGTCCTCCATTGTTATTGTAGATTTTTATATCTACAAAATTTATTGTCAAAACCCACACAGTTTTGTTTAGGAATAATGGTGTCAAAGTAATTTTTTTTAATATAAAGTACCCTTTAAGCAATTGAATTATACAAATTAAAAAGATCTTTTAACATATGTTTCTTTTCTATTAAAAAATAAAAGTTTTTAAATAAATGATTATGATCGGACACAAACACCAATCAAAATATAAAAATGTTACTCTTTGAATATTTATTAACATGTTTTAACTTGAGCTACAATAAAAACCTCCTCTTCGTCAGCTTTTACGTTGAGGAAATTGTTTATTCACTCATAAGATTATTTATAAAACACTATTCTCCTTGATTTTTATGAAACGGAATAATTAGAATGTTTTTCAACCCATATAAAAAATTAAAAATTAAAAATTGGATAAATTTAGTTATTTTAACAAAATTTTGTTAAGTTTATTTGACATTTTATACGCGTTTTTTTAGTAATATTGAAGTAAAAGTGAGATAAATTATATAAACAACTCAAATATTATAATAAGATGCGTTTGAAACGTCAAATCAACTTAAAAAAAATATTTGATTAAAAAGATTAAATACACACATTTCTAGAGTTGGGGGACTAAATTAATCAAAAGTTTCAAGAATAGACTATTTTCCATTTTCACTGAAAATTAAGAGATAAAAATATATTTCACGGAACAAATTATAAAATACTAACACTAGAATGAATTTACTTTTGCAGAGTTGAATGCAGTTACCCAGGTGTGTCAATAGCTTTTCGTGTGGACAGTGGATCGAACGATGAATACTTTGCAATACTGATTGAATATGAAGGTGGTGATGGTGATCTTGGGAAAGTTGAACTGAAGGAGGAAGATTCAGGTGCATGGTATTCCATGGAGAGATCATGGGGTGCAGTTTGGAAACTTGACAAAGGGTCTCCACTCAATGCACCATTCTCTATCAGACTAACCACTCTTAAATCTCACAGCACCATTGTCGCTAACAATGTCATCCCTAAGGGTTGGACCCTGGCTCACACATATAGATCAATCGTCAACTTCTGAATCCAAACTTTTCTATTGCTTGGATCATCTCCTTCTACCTCTACTCTGCTAAATAAAACTTAAATCAGTTTATGCTATTTCACTGTTTTTTTCTTTCTTTTAATTATCCTTTCTTTTGTTCTCTCTTTTAAATCTTTAATATTTTGGAATGTAAAATTATCAACTTGTACATGCCACTATATATGTATGAGGTTTTGATTTAAGCGGTGGCCATATAGAAAGCATTATGTAAATTCATATAAGGACGAATTTATGTATAAATCTAGAGTTATTATATGTTAACAAAGTTTTTTAACAAATTTTTGACAAACTTTCCTATTTAGGTAAAAAAACTTATTTTGTTTACTTTAATTGCACTTTAATTAAAAAATAAAAATTTAATTTACTTTAATTGCACTTTTAGAAACTTTGTTAAATTTATTAAAAAAAAATTGTCAAACAATAATTTTTTATAAATTTATTACCTTCAAGTTTTGAGTTGTAACTGCTGTTTTTTCTTACATATATTTTTGAAATGCTACTTATGAGTATTTATGAGGAATATGTAACGATAATTTATAAATAAATGATAACTATTATATGTAATGATAATTTATAAATAAATCATAATTATTATTGAAATGATACATTTAAGAGATACTTAAAGTTCTCACTTATGAATTAAATATATCATTTATGAATTAAGTATAGTATCTAGAGTTATTATATGTTAACAAAGTTTTTTAACAAAATTTTGACAAACTTTTTTATTTAGGTAAAAAAAAATTATTATGTTACTTTATTTTAATTAAAAAATAAAAAATTAATTTACTTTAATTTCACTTTTAAAAACTTTGTTAAATTTATTAGAAAGAATTTTTTCAAACAATAATTTTCTATAAATTTATTACCTTCAAGTTTTGGGTTGTAACTGCTGTTATTTCCTTACTTATATTTTGAAATGCTACTTATGAGTATTTATGATGAATATGTAACGATAATTTATAAATAAATGATAATTATTATATGTAACGATAATTTACAAATAAATCATAATTATTATTGGAATGATACATTAAAGAGATATTAAAGTTCTCACTTATGAATTAAATATATTATTTATGAATTAAGTATAGTATTTTGCTAACCATTGTTCTAAGAGCATTGGTTAAGGTAATTAATATGTATTGAATCCTATAAGAAATATATAAGTAAGTGTAATATTAAATTAAATATGACTTAATCATAATTAATGCAATTTTATTTTATTTAAAAGACAAAAATGTCCATAATTATTGTACATGTGTATTTCATATTTTATTTAATGTTCATAAAAAAAATAATTAAATAATAAAATTACTATGTTTTAATATTATTAAAGATTAAATATAATTAGACATAAGGAAGTTTAAATTAATAGAACAAGCAACAAAACAAAAATAGTGTTAAACATCTAATAAATTTATAAAAAAATAACTATATAAAATGTCTTAGTAGAGACCTTAAAAATTTTAAAATGATTATTTTGTATCAGTATCTTATTATAAAACTTTAAAAGGATGTTTTTTGTCTTTATAAAATTTGTTATATGCATTTATACTATCTTAATTAATGTATTTAATTATTATTAACCAATGCCCTTAAGGTACTGATTAGAATTCTCCTTAAATATATCATTAGAAGAAAATTGTTGAATAGTGACCAATTGACCAATAATTATTAGTAACTACAATGACCAATTTATATATCAATTTACAAAACTAAAAATTACTGGTTACTATAATAGTCACTATTATGAATAAAAAATTATAATTAGTCACTAAATTAGTTTTAAAATTAGCTACCATGATTTTAGCTATCAAAATAAATTGATCAATAAACATTAGCTACTTAAATTTTGATTACCAAAATAAATTAGTTTCTAAACTAATTTTTAATTAATTAGTGACCAATTATACATTTTTATTTATAATAGTGACTATTTTAGTAATAAATTTTTTTAAATTTTATAAATTGATATCTAAATTAGTCACTCTAATAACTAATTATTTTTTATTTCTAAAATTTGTTTTTAATCGAGGATTTTCTTATATGGTATGTTATATTCTTAGTTGTATTGTAGTTCAGCTTACCTAGTTTGCTCGTATAAATACCATACTACGATGCCATATTTCTTACATATACCAAAAATTATCACCACCCAGGGAAGTAACAGTGATACTGTAACATGTCTTATAAACATGCATTGTCTCATCCACTCGCTGTTCTAGCTTCATTTTCAATATTCCTAGTGGTCCCTTCGTCTTGTTTCAACCCCAAAAATATTTTCAATGCCTCCATTGATTCATATTGGTCATCTGCTGTGGCTACTTGGTATGGACCTTCCAATGGGGATGGAAGTGAAGGTATTACAAAAAATAGATTAGTCTTTAACAATTATTTTGAAAGGGTTAAATAATAAAATTTGTTAATTATATTTGGACAATAGTACTTTGATACCAAATAATATTTTGTATTATATATGCAGGTGGTGCTTGTGGTTATGGCAGAACTGTTGGGGAACCTCCATTCTCATCGATGATAGCTGCAGGAAGCCCTCCTTTGTTTGAATCAGGCAAAGGATGTGGTTCTTGTTTCGAGGTGCCAATTAAAACATGTGTATTTAGATACTTAATATAAATAATCATTTATATACTAAACATGTTATTAATAGTTAGCATTCGAATTTTGTTACAATATTAAGGTGAAGTGCACGGGGAATAAAGCATGCTCCGGCAACCCTGTGAGGGTAGTGATCACTGATGAGTGTCCTGGTTGTGGTTCCGACGCACATTTTGATTTGAGTGGTGCTGCTTTTGGTGCAATGGCAGGTCCAGGTGAAGCCGATCAGTTACGCAACGCTGGCAGAATAGCCGTTCAGTATAACAGGTACGTATCTTAATTTCTATACTTTGATTTTATGTTAACAAAAATTAACGTCTAACTTTTTGCAGGGTTGCATGCGAGTATCCTCGTACGTCTATAGTTTTTCATGTGGACTCGGGATCAAACCAAGACTATTTTGCAGTGATGGTTGAATATGAAGATGGAGATGGTGAACTTGAGAGAGTTGAACTGAAGGAAGATTCTTCAAATTCATGGGAAGCCATGCAACAATCTTGGGGTGCAATTTGGAAATATAACAAAGGGTCACAACTCAAAGCACCATTCTCTATAAGGCTAACCAACTTTAAGTCTAAGACTGTTGTGGCTACCAATGTCATCCCTGCTGGGTGGACACCTGGTCAAACTTATATATCAAATGTTAATTTTTGAATCTTTCTTCATTCCCTGTACCTCTATTACTTAATCTATGATATAATCAAACAAATTGTCCATTAATTTATCTTCAGATACTTTTATTTTATTTTATTATTTGTTATTGTTGATAAAGAAAAAAGTGTTCATTAGTTTGAATTGGATCATTGAGAGAGTTGAGAGAAAACCCTAAATGAATGCCTATATTTTGATAATTACAAGGGCCTGGACAAATTTTTATAATTAGAGACCAATTTATCTTATTATTATGATTTAGACAAATTACCGTTTTTTCTTTAAATATTTATTGGTAATAACTCAATTTATATTGAAGAAAGAAAGTTTTAATTACTGTTTAAATGTGTAAATGTTACTAGCTATGCTATATATCTTCTTGCCCTTAAGTTTCCTGGGAACTCTTTTTATTATAATATTTATGGATGAATGTGACACTAATTTACATTTTTACTGAACTTTTTTACAAATAAAAGTATAATTAGTAAAATGATAATTAATATATAATCTTAAACTTTATAATCAACATAAAAATAAAATTTGAACATAAAACCGAGAAAGAAACGGAAGAAACAATTGTTACACCTTTTATAAATCCAAGAACTAAATAAGAATTTTTATTCATTTTAAGACTAAGTTAACACCTATTACACTTTCAATGAACAAAATCATCATTTACTTTTTTATTTATTATAAAAGTTGATTGTTCAATTATTAGAATGTCATTATCAAAAAAATAAATTTTGGATTAAGGTATACTTTTTTTTTCACCCCTATATTCCAAAAGTAACTCCTTGTACGTAATTTGTCTTGTAATTCATTCTCACGTAGTCTCTGAATTGGGTTAGTATAATAAGTAATATATAAACAAATGTTTTAACTTTTACCAAGTAATTAATTTCTACAATGCATTTAATGTATTTTAAAATTCATTAATTTCAATAATGAATTTAATTAAGAGAATTAAATGTTAGAAACATATATACAATTAAAGATGTCAAAATGGATTCCAACCCGTGAGTCAGCTCAAATTGGATTGAGAAAAATTCAGTTTTTTTAAAGGTGGGTTGAACTCAACCCGGTTCACTTAATCCATGGGTTAAACGGTTCGAGCTGCGTTGAAGGTAGGTTGACCCACTTAACCCACAAACATTTTTTTACATTTTTTTAAACTTTTTTATAATTATTTACTACTTCTAAATATATAGGTTCACAATTTCATATTTTTAAATAATAGAATGTTGCTCAATAATATTTGAATAGTGTGAATGTTTAATTAATTTGATTGTCAAGTTATAAATGTTGATACTTTAATCTTTAACTATAATTTTTATAATAAATTACTTAAGCAACCGTCTTATAAAAAAAATTCTAAATTAGCATGACAAAGATGTGTAATTTTTTCATTTATATTTTGTTGAATAGCATGACAGAAAATGTGTAATATTAGTCATGTTTTTTTGGACTATATGGAGACTTTCTTAAAAACAATTCATCATATATTGGTGGTGAGCATGATGAAGACATTGGTTCTTGATTTTACTGTGATTTTGTCATCTCATGAATTGCTTAAAAAATTGAATACTTAAAAATAAATAAATTTTTTTTTATGTGGATTGTTGAGCCAACCTACTTAATCCACCAACCCGTGATGGATTGAGTCGGGTTGCAAAATTTATGATTCATCATAAAGTGAGACAGGTTAGACTCACTTATTTTTAACCCACCGACTCACTTTCACATGTATATATACAATGCTAATAATGCTGATATAAATGAATTTAATAAAGATAATTAAATGTATTAACGTATATACGAGACTAATAAATTAGGGTTATAAAATATCACATTGTATATTTTATTTGCATAAATCCAATTTCTTATACGGCATTTTGACCCTTAGTAGTTGGCTTCTACCTCAACTCGTTGGTTTCAAGCTGTCCCACTTTCAAGTCCTAAGTAGTTGTTCAATTAAAAACATTTGACTTGTTAATTTTGTATTCTTGTAATTTTTGGTTCATGTTTATTCTAAAACTATATGATATAAGTTTTTTACTATTTTCTAATATTTGAACAATGAGGCTTACTCTGGATTTCTATTATCTGGTGGCTTATATGAACATTGAACATAAGGATTGAGGTTTTTGTTGAGAGCTCTAATAAGTAAGGAAGTTCGTTTGATCTAGAATGGTATAATTACTTAAATAGTTTGGGTCAGACACTATTGCTTCTAAATTTTAACCTTCCATGCAAAGTATATGGATGATGGTAATCCTTTCATTTTTCAAAAGAGTTCAAACAAATTCTCTTGTTATATTCCATTACTCTTATATAATTTCTTATATGCAGATTTCACGGTTTACACCTTTATTTTGTCACCATTCCATATTTCCTCATCCTTTCTATCTCTAAGTATTATTGTACCCTCCACCTTTCTCATGAGGTTTGCCACTATATCTTTCTCCCATTCAAACCATTCTCTTCTCCATTGTAAGTTCCACACCCAATTTTCTCCATTCCAATATTCGGCCTCCACTAACTTTGCTTTCTTTGAGATTGAATTTGTATATAACCTCGTATACTTTTCTTTTAAGGGGATTTCATCTGGCCATAGATTATCCCAAAAATTGATTTTATTACCTATCCTTATATTCCATCTTATATTTCTATCAAACCAATTTTCCTTATACCCTCCTTCACATGTTTTCGTAATAAGTTCCCACTATCATGAGTCATGACTACAAACTTTTTTATCGTCTAATGTTCTCCAAAACTCATATTTGGAGAGCACAATATCTTTCCAAAGTCTAGATTCTTCCTTAACTAGTTTCCATTTCTATTTTCCTAGCAAGGCTATGTTGAACTTGTCCAAGTCCTTTTCTCCCAACCCACCATCTTCCTTAGTTCTACAAATAAACTCCCACCTAACTCATGCAATCTTCCTACCTTCGTGGTCCCATCCACATAGGAACTCTCTGTAATTTTCTACTAATTTTCCCCACACTAACAAACATTTTGAAGATAGATAAGTATACAAAGAAATGGTAGAAATTATAGATTTTATTAACATTACCTTTCCTGCAAAGATAGATGTCTTACTTTCCATTTAGACAATCTCTTTCTTATATTTATTATCATATCATTCCAAAAAACTTTCTTTCTATGATTTGCCCCTACCTTTATGCCTAGGTATAGAAAAATGTTTGCAGAGAATGCTTCTTATGTTTGTCTTACAAGAGAATCTCGCGAAGACTTGACTCTTTCAAAGATCTTTTAAAATACACATTAAACTTGCTTCCCACCAATAACCTTAGAAAATTGAATGTCAACTATGTGAAGAGCATAAAAACTATCTTACCTTGGTCTGAGAAGTCATGCCATATATTATAATGTTTCTTGAAGAAGAGACATGCATCTCTACACTTGGACATGGACATAAGCAACTTAAAGAAGAATATATTCTCTGAAGCACAAAATGGATATGAAGATTCTCGATGACTATTTCTTCTAATCTTATAAATAGAAGATATTGCTGAAGAAGAAAGGTTATTCTTGAAATCTTTATGCGATCATTGAGCCAAAAGACTCCCCTTTTAGTGCACATATATGTGATCTTTCATATCATTTTACCTTTATAATTTGTTTACTTAGCTAGAAGTAGTTATATCCCCTTATTTTTCCTAAAATAACCCAAGTACAAAAAGTCATTCTTGGTTATTCCAAGTGCATAAAGGACTACTGTTACAAGGAACCTCTTAGAAAGGATATAAAATCTTTAAGCACTCTTAACACTAGAGACTAGTTTCACAAAAGTAGAGGATTTAGAAATCTAATGCAACATGTTATTCATAACCAATGATAGATCGAATGAACCACCCAAACTAGTACCACTCTCTATTCACATGAAAATGATGAGGTTTTGAAACCTCTGACAAAACTTAACATACTCATCTGAGAAAACATAAGACAACTTAATTCCGATATGGCAAAACCAAGCTCTGAACGAAGTCATACGAGAAAAAGAAAAACTTGTCGTCATTGAAAAGTTCACGACCATCTATACTATTGTCTTTCTTATTGTATAAAATAAATTCCGCTGTATCGTAGCTTGCAAGCAACATAACATCATCATTCTGAGACAAACACAAAATCACTGGAAGAGCTGGCAAGCCATGAAGAACACGAATATGAAGATCTTCATAACTTACATTCAGCAACAGTGTCCATGATTTTGCAACTCCAAACTCTCTCATTATCCAAACAACAAAACAAGTCCCTTGATGATGGGAAAGACACAAACAACCCTTCAAGACCTCAAGCACAGGCACATCCGGAGGCACTTCAGAAAGACCATCAGGCATAGATAAATAACTGCATTTCTCATTCTTCAAATCGTAAGAAAAAATTTCTAACTCGTTGATTGTAACAGTTCCCCAGCGATACCCAGGACCGCATTTGGGAAGTGCTAACCAGTTTAAATGGCCACACACATAAGCTCCATGAACACTCAACGCAGGGAAAGCATCACAAGTTAAAGTGTTTCTCCAACAACTGTCACCTAAATAATAAACCCTAACCTCCATTTTCTGTAATTTATTATCCAAAAAAATAACTTGGTATCTGTCACTCCAATCATCGTAGCCAAACCCAAACATAAACAAATAAGGGTAGTTGTGATCACCGGAACGAATACGTATGTGTGGAGAATCTTCGCCCATGAGCCTTGTGGATGGATTCCAAAACCGGACCCAATATTCTTCAAATTCATCTCCACGGTAAGAATCTTGCAAGCAAACCAAGCCGTTGCAGACACCCAAGATTGTGTAATCGTGGTTGAATCGGTGACAAACGTCAACAGTGGAGGATGGATTGTGAAGTAAATTTTGCAAGGAACATGGTGCTGCACAGTACCTGCTTTCATCGTTCTCGTAGTCTCTGAAGGTTAACAAGATGTATGTGTTTTTGGAAGACTTTTGAAGGTGTAGTTTAACGAATGTCGGATCGAAGATGAGGGTGTTCAACCATTTTGATATGCACCTGAGTCGCATGAGATCCTTCACTGGAACCCTTGATAAAATTTCTACCATGAGTTCTTGAGGAACAACGGGAGAACATTGAGATGAAGACATTGATGTGATGAGATGCACACAAAAGAAGAACGTGAGAAACCCTACTTTTACACAAACGTGCCAACTTTAATTGTCCGAAAGAAACATTGCAAGACCAATAGAGATCATATATATATATATATATATATATATATATATATATATATATATATATATATATATATATATATATATATAAAGGGATCCGTTATTGATGAATAACTTGGGTCACTTAAATTGTAAATATATAACCTTATAATAGTAACTGATCATTGAAATTGGTTGTTAATAAAACATTTTCTTACACTAACATTAAATTTTTTCAAATATGTGCATTTATTGCGAGAACGTAATTTAATTTCAGCAAGTAAATCATCCCTCACAATGCTTTCAAATTTATTGAAACAAATTTCAAATCATTCTCTAGAATAATTTATTTTATATTATTAATTAAATTAGTGTTAATGTTCATTATAATAACATTAATTGTAATTTTAACTATTAATACTATAATTATTGTTATTAATATACTAATTACTATCATTATGGCTATTAATTTTATTATGATTATATTATTTATAAGTTAAAATACTCCATTGGTTCACATTTTTGTTCAAAAATCTCAATTAGGTCCTAATATTTTTTTTTAGACTCAATTAAATCCATATTTTTGAAAATGCGTAATAATTAGGTCCATTCCGTTAGAATGGTGGTAATTGTATTAAAGATGTGTTACGTGTTAGCTCCTCATTATTTTGATTTTTTTTATTTTTTTAATTATTCATGTCACGTGTCATGTCAATATTGTGTCACGTGTCAAGTCAATGTTTGAATCATCAATTTGGTCCATATATTTGTTATTTTGATTATATTTCAATACATTTTTTTTTTAATTTTCAATTTCATTCTCTCTAAATTGAGACCAAATTTAACTTTATATAAATTTTATAATGATATTTGTATTAAACATTTTAATAATATT
This sequence comes from Vigna unguiculata, assembly GCF_037176805.1. NCBI lineage: Eukaryota > Viridiplantae > Streptophyta > Magnoliopsida > Fabales > Fabaceae > Vigna > Vigna unguiculata. The sequence goes on from NC_140798.1 coordinate 5,686,321, forward strand.
AAGTTTATTTAAATTTTTATTTTACATTAAACTTTACTTATATTTTGTTTTAAAATTTTAAAATATTTATTTTAACTTGTTACAAAATTGTTTTAAATAATTTATATACAAATGTTATAGTTGGTTTAAAAATAACAATTTTATAAATTTAAATATAAAATTTTAAAAATATTTTGTAAAAAGTTAAAATAAATATATTTAAAATTTTAAAATAAATGGACTGAAATGTAATCAAAATAACAAATATATGGACCAAATTGAGATTCAGACAATGACTTGACACGTGTCACCTTTACTGACTTGACATGTGGCACAATATTGACATGACATGTGACATGAATAATTTAAAAAAAATCAAAAAAAAAATCAAAAAAATAGGAGCTGACATGTGACACATCCTTAACACAGTTATCACCGTACTAACGAAATGGATCTAATTGTTACGCATTTTCAAACATGGACCTAATTGAGACTAAAAAAAATCTTAGGACCTAATTATGATTTTTGAACAAAAACGTGGACCAATAGAGTATTTTAACCTTATTTACATTATCACTACAACAAAAGTCACTTTAGGCAATAACATAATTGTGAGTTAAACTATAAAAACAATGGGCTAAAGTTTAGACAATAATTTTTTAGGTGTAGTCTAGGTAAGTGTAACTGTAGGTAATAGGCTACGATTTTCAGTAAAGCAACAATTGTTGCTTAAAATTCTCATAAAAGTGAACGGTTTTGATGTATGTGTCTTCTCAAATTTCACATTTTCAACATTGTGAGCTCTTGGCGTTTTTAGTCTAAAATTAAAGGGAGGGAAGAAATTCAAAAAAAATTTGCGTTTTTTGAACTAAATTTCGCATTTTCAAAATATATTTTCCTTTTCTAAATATTTATAAATTTTGTTGTAAAAAAATTATAAGAAATTTTTAAAAATTTATTTTCAAAATATTTGTATATAAAAAATTTTGAAAAAAAAATTATATAAAATACTAACAAATTTTATAATTTTGTAAGAAATAATTATTTACGAAGGATTGATTTATCAATTAAAATTCTTAGAACGAAGACAAAAGAAATTGAATTTCTCTTGCTAATAACTTGGGTCCGTTATTGATGCATCCACTAGATGGTCACATATTTGTTCACTATCAACTCGAAATCAGGCTTTTGCTAAGTTATTAGCACAATTGATCAAGTTAAGAGCCCACTTCCCAAATTATCCAATTAAGAAAATTTGTTTTGATAATGTTGGTGAATTTACATCTCATGCTTTTAATGAGTATTATATGTCAATTCGAATTGAAGTTTAACATCAAGTAGCACATGTTCATACTCAAAATGGACTTGTAGAATCATTGATAAAATGTCTAAAATTGATTGCAAGACCATTACTTATGAAAACTAATCTTCCAATGACTACTTGGGGATATGCAATTCTGCATGTTGCAGTATTGATTCGCATAAGACCAACTAGTTATCACAAATAATCTCATCTACAGTTGGTTTTTGGTCAGCAACCTCATATTTCTCATTTAAGAATTTTTAGGTGTGTAATATATGTTCCAATTTCCCCACCAAAAAGGACCATGATGGATCCTCAAAGACGCTTGGAAATATATGTTGGATACGATTCTCTGTCGATAATATTAAATTATTTAATATTAACATTATTAAATGGTTTTATTACAAATAGGTATCTTGATCCTCCCTTATTGATTTTGGAGAATGAAAACAAAGTCACACATTTGTATCTAAAGAGGATGTTGAGTTGGTGCAATTTATAGTGAATTAGTTGACTTTATTTCCACAAGGTGGATGGGTGCATGGAGGTGAAGGTCCAGAAGGTGGAACGGGTCCTTTGGGAAGAACATGAAATTGTTGACTTTTAATGTCGCTAACACCATTTTTGTGAGCAACTGTACCTCCACAAGGTGGATGGGCGCATGGAGATGAAGGTTCAGAATGATGAGGAGGTCCTTTAGGAAGAACATGAAATCCTTTGCTTTTAATGTTGTTAACAACATTTGAAGGTAGACAAGGTGGAGTGCAACCATGTGAAGGTCCAGAAGGTGGAACAGGTCCTTTCGGAAGAACATGAAATCTTTTGTTTTTAATGTTACTAATAAGACGTTGTTGTGCAGAATCTATGACCACATTATTAGCCTCATTCGATTCAAATGTAGCATTTGCTATCACTATATTTGAAACAACAATGAGTAGAAGAAATGGAATTAAGGCAGTGGCCATTTTGGATTTCTAGATGAGAAAATCAGAAGCCCAATTCTAACTTTTATAGCATCTTAAGATGTATACTCATTTAATATAGAACATTCTTTTATTAATGTAAAGAAAGGTTCAAATGTCAGGTACATTGAGACTCAATGTATTTATTTAATGAATTATTTATTGATTGGTATTAGTTAATGTTATATTTATTAAATGTATTTATTGCTTCTTATTAATTATTATTATTATATTTATTACATCTAAAACATACACTTGGAGTAAAGAAATTGATATCTCTACGCAGGGCATTATGAAGACATCCAATTTTTAACATTAGTGTTGTAGTCTTGTGTTCAATATGTCAAAGATTAGCTAATTCTCTTATTAACGTGAATTAGTAGCTAGTGTTAGTGACTAATTTAGAAACTAATTTATATTAGAAACTATTTTAATTATCAATTTATAGACCAATTATAATTTTTTGAATACTTTAGTTGCAAATAATGTTTAGTTTATAAATCGGTACATATAATGATTACTATAATGACTAATTATTTTAGTTATCAGACACGGACACTTAAATTTTAAATATCTTTAACGTATAAAAGAATATAAAAATCACATTTTTTAAGCTAAATTAATAAACTTTATTAATAATCTATACTTATATTAATCAATTTCGTTTCCTATAAATATATTATATTTTTAAAAATACAATAACTGATATACTTTAGTGGATGTACTTTATATTAAAATTTTAAATATAAAGTATTCATTAAGTATAATATATTCATATACTTTTATTAAATATTTTTTAAATTTTAAATATCTTTGCTTTTATATATTTCGATATATATATATATATATATATATATATATATATATATATATATATATATATATATATATATATACTTTTACACAAACGTGCCAACTTTAATTGTCCGAAAGAAACATTGTAAGCCCAATAAGAAACAAAGAGATCTGGAGATGTTTTTCCAAAAAAATAAAAAAAATAAATATATATATATATATATATATATATAAAGGGATCCGTTAATTCAAAAAATACGTACACACAGGCGCGATAGCGCTTGTGTTTACGCTAGTATATATAAAAAAGATTTTTTATTGTGTCCACAGTTTAAAATATCAATTTTATCCTTTAAAATATAATTATTATTAAATTTTTTAAAATTGACCATTATTTTTATAAGTTTTTTATAAAATTATTTATCTTTACTCCTTTTCTTTTTCTTTATTTATCAACTATTATTCTCTCATTCTTTTTTATATATATTTTACTTTATTTCTGTTTTTACGCTAGTATATAATAAAGACCGTGTGAGAGAACAAAAAACCAACAAAGAAATAAATTGATTAGGAAAGGAAGATTGAATAACGCATATTCTCACATCATTTCTCATAAAAGAATTTACTATTCTATTAAGATTTATGTATATTAGATTTATTATTATCCTATTACCATGTTTATGTCAAATTAAGTTTTTTTCAAATTATGATTTTCGAAATTCTTTTGTAATTATGATTTTTAAAATTCTTTTGTGAAATTAGCTTGAACCATAATTATATTTTTCACGACTTAGTATACTTCTAAATTATAAAATTTAGGAATTTTGTATTTTCCGTTACATATGATAAAATTTATAAAATTTTATGGATGTATTGTAGACTACATTACGAATTCTGCTGCAATGATGAATTAATTTAATATCCTTGAATTGGAATATAAATTATAATAATCGTGTCATGTTCGTGAATTCAATGAATTAGACATATTAAAAATTGAAAAAAAAGTGAATCACATCATGAAAAGGGTTTAAGTAGAGAAAATGAAGAGTTTTTTTTATTAGAAAAAATAATTTATATATAAAAATCTGATTTGATATTTCTAAATTAGATTAAACATACAAAAATGTAATCGTACAAAAATTTAATTTTAAATAAATTATTCTTAAGTTTTTCTTTTAGCGCAGAACAAACTTATATGAATTTATATACATTTTTTTTCTTCAAAATACTTGGAAAGAGAGCATAATTTTCTATTGAATCTCAAATGACAAACACTATTACATATATTAACTTTAATAACATTTAAAAAATTTGATAAAGCCTAGAAAAATATTGTCATTGCAAACTAGAAGATTTTAACAACATTCTTAAAAATGTTACGTATTAGCATATTTATTATCATCACAGAAATATTGCGAATTTAATATTTTTTGTAACACTTTAAAAGTGTTACTTATACTTATAACAAAATTAATATGTTTATAACACTTAAAAAATGTTATTAGAGCCGTCGAATAGTCATCATCTAAAATGGCATGACAGATAGAAAATAAACACTGAAGTTGCAAAATCATTCGCCACAATACGAATTGTAATAGAGACCGCATAAATCTGCATGATGGAAGAAACATGTCGTTCACATGTAAGTAAAGTAAACACCCATTAGACAGTCCTATGTAAAACAGTAACATATAGTGATTGGATTGCATGATCATGTGTTTAATTAATGTTTGGAACTGCTTGTTGGGTGAAATTGAGTTTTGGGTGAATTTGCGTGGCTCTGCATGTGAAGAACAGATGGGAATCCTGGTAATTTCGCCCAGGCGAGCAGCTCTCGCCTGAGTGAAAATATCAGAGGGTCGCATCTGTCACTCCGCGAGGACTCGCCTAAGCGAGCTGGGGTCGCTTGAGCGAGAGATCCTCTCGTCTAAGCGAACCAACTCAGCCTGAGAGAGAATTCGCTCAGAATTGTTGAGTTGCCACTGTAAGAGGTCTCGCCCAGGCGAGAGCAGCTCGCCTAAGCAAGACAACTCTCTAGCTCAGGCGAGATCCTCTAACTTGAGAGAGATTCACTGCAGAATTTGATTTCCTTCTCTGTTTTAGATTAAATGAAACTGTGCTAAGTGGATTGATGTGATAATTGTCTATCCTGTACGTGAGTTTTATGAATAATAGTCAATGTGATGGAATTGTGTGAATTTGGTCTGTATGAGAATGTGATGGAAATAGGATTTCAAGGGAAATTCTAAAGATGATGGTTTTAGTGAATGTAAGGACATGAGGACTCAATTTGGTGGTATCCTGACGCTCCTATAACCATTAAGACTCATATAGAGTATAATGGATTATGTCGGGAGGAGTAGCAGGAGGTCTTAGTCTATGGACCCGATCTGTCATAGACGTGAAGGGGACTTACACCCTTTGTTTTGCTTAGATGATTGGGTGTTTTGTAACCCCTTTCTTAGTTAAGGTTGTATGTATAGGCAGTACATGTATGGTTAACTAAGGATGACTGCATTGATACTTTATACCGGCCTATTCCTATCATTTGCTTGAATTATCATGATATAATGTTTTGTTTGATAGCATAAAAACTATTAAAACGGGATGTTACATTAGTCTTCCAGTTCTTTTAAGTCTCATTTTGGTCTCAATTTTTTAAGAAAGGATACAATTTGGTCATTTCTTATTAAATTTCTTGAATCGGATCAATGATTTTTCATCAAAATTGAAGTTTTGAATAAGGATGATATGCTTTGTTAATGTACGTAATCCTAGTGTCAACTTTGATAAAAAATCTGAACTCTATTTCAATAAATTTAACGAAAAAAAACTAAATTGCATCAATTTTTTAAAAAATCATTACTAAATTGAGACTAAAATAATTAAAAGACTAACTTAACATTTATGAAAAAAAAAAGATTAAAAGAATAATTCAACTAAAATTTTGTCATCCCAATATATTTGTTGAAGATCCGCTACTAAATGAATATAATCTTATACTTTCATTCTTTACACCGATGAATGAACACGGATATGTGAAAAAATACCTATACGACACCACTACGTGGAAAAATAATTATTTTTAGAAGAAAACAAATAAGTAAAATTTTGACGTGTTAAGTTAAGTCTATAACTGTAATATAGACAAATAAAAAGGAAATAGGGAAATGAGATGAAGAGAAAAGTGAATCACAAAGTGACCAATGTGAGGAATTAAGGTGTGTGGCGCGTTCTTTTTAATGGTTCTTCCTTCTCCGATGGTGTCGTGCTGCTTGCAAACACAAATGTAGCAGATTTTATTTGGTGCAACATGAAATAATAAAACAGAGGGTTTTTATATCCACTTTTTTTTTTTAATTTGAGAATAAAAAAATATCAAAGTTTAAAACAATAGTAAATTCTAATTTCGTATCTGAATTAAAGAATACAAACATATTTAATCTTTAATTTAATATTAAACAATTTTATTTATCCTTTTAAGATTAATTTATAAACATAAAATAATTAATTCGATTGTAATAATTTTTTTTCTTTTTTTCTCTTCACGTATACAAAACAAATAAACGTATGCATTAATTAGTTAAAGATGATAAGAGTAGAGTTACTCTGTAAATAAAGAATAATATTTAACTTTTATAAATAAATAATGAATAAAGGGAAACTAAAATTTTGTGTGGAATGAAGAAAATATCTTTCTTAAAACTTTCAATAATTGTTTTATTTGAGTATTACTTCAAAAACATTGATTATTGCAATTAATGCACCTATTTATATTAAAGAGTCTAATAATGACATAAATTAAAAAAGTTTGTATTCATATACAATAAGTATTAAATGGTCGTTTGTATTCAACATTTAGTAAAAGCGCGTGGGACCACAGATTTAAACATCTCAAAGCAACTTCTTACAATGGTATTCTTGGTTCTTTTTAAACCACTTTCATTTCCAAATTTTAATAGAATATATTACTAGTGATTTGTTAACATTTTTTGGTGTTAAAATTTCATTTTCAATCTATTTCTCCATCTTTGTGAGAAAATTGAATGCGTGTGGGTCCAATTCCTGTCTATAAAATCTTCCGGCATGCAACAACTTTTCATCATCACTGTCATCACTTCTTTTTCATTCTCTCTTTCTTTGTTTTTCGACCTGTAATTTTGTTTTCTCATAGTTAAATATTTCCACCTTTGTGCAAAGTAGGTTTTCCTCTTCTCCATCAATGTCCTCTTCTCAGAATAATTGTGTTCTCTCCCAAGATATCCTGATGGAAATCTTGTCACGGCTTCTGATAAAGGATATCGGGCGATTAAAGTGCGTTTCAAAAGGGTTGAACCGTCTTGTCTCTGATTCTACATTTGTGAAACTTCACCTTCAAAGGTCCTCAAAAAACACTCACATGCTATTGACCTTTGAAGATTACCATATTAACAGAACAAGGAATTATGCCGTAGTTTGTCCTGTACAAGAGTTACTTGACCACCCATCATCCACCCTTAAAACTTTACATCACAAACATCTCCCATTCAACCGTAAGTACAATGTTCTGGGTGCCTGCAACGGATTGGTATGCTTACAAGATTCTTGTATTGACGATGAATTTGAAGAATACTGGTTTCGGATTGGGAATCCAACAACAAGAGTCATGACTAAAGACTCCCCACATATTCGTCTTAATCGCAGGGATTACTGGTTGATGTTTGGGTTTGGTTATGATGAATGGAGTGACTCTTACCAAGTTGTGCTATTGGATAATAATAGGAATCAATCACAGAAACTGGAGGTAAGCGTTTGTTGTTTAGGAGATACTTGTTGGAGAAATACTTTAACTTGTGATGCTGTTACCCTTATGATTGGGCTTCAAAGTCGTGGAACTTGTGGCGCTTTTGTGAGTGGTACTTTAAACTGGTTAGTGTATCCCAGATCCCACTGTGATGATAAACGAGGACCTAAAATGAACGAGTTAGAAATATTTTGTTACGATCTAAGAAAGGAGACTCGCAGTTTTTTCTCTATGCCTGATGGCATTTTAGAAGTCCGTGCGTTTGAGCCAGTGCTTAAGGTTTTGAATGGTTGTTTGTGTCTTTCTCATCATCATGAGGATAATTTTGTTGTGTGGCTAAAGAGGGAATTCATTGATGAAAAATCCTGGTCAAAGTTGTTGAATATAAATTACCAGGATGATATTGACCAGTGTCCATCCTACATGAACGTAATTTGTATGCATGAAAAGGATGGTGCTGTGCTTGTTGCAAACACAGTTTTTGATGCAAACTTTATTTGGTACAACAGTAGAGATGATAGAAGAGAGGGTCGTGAATATTACGGCCAGGACATATGGAGTCTTTTCTCTTATGATTATGTTCAGAGTTTGGTTGTTCCGTGTAGGAAGTAAGTTACCTAGTCTATCTTGAGACGTATTTAGAATTGTAATGTAAGATGTATTTCTGAGTTATGCAATTCATATTGTATTTTTAAATTTGGATAACATTATTTATAATAATTTTTTAATGATTTCAACCCTTGAACAATTCAGACTTTTTCTCATAGCTTCTGGTAGAATAACGGTTTCTAACATTGTTGAATAACAATAAAATAGATTTTTCAAAACATCAAGAGATCAAATTGAATTTTTGAAAAGTTTCTCTAAAATCATATATATATATATATATATATATATATATATATATATATATATATATATATATATATATATAGGTTTAAATACCTTTTTCGTCCTCAATTTCGTAGAGTTTGTTGCGGATGGTCATCATTTTGACAGAATGTTTAAAATGGTCCTCATTTTGACCAAATATTTAAAATGGTCATCATTTTCACAATTTGTGTTTTATTTGGTCATTTTCTGTGACGTCATTTAAATCAGTAACGGAGCACTGTACAGGTGGCACTATCTTTATTACACTGCATTGGGTGTGTTTTATTACTGTACATATGTGATAATTTAGAAATCATGCAGAACATCACAACAATTCAAGCACAAACAATTCAAGAAAGACGAAGATGAAGAAATCGCCTCCAACGATGAAGAGTGCGACTGCAATCCAACTCAAGCCCTAATTGCAAACTTTCTCCCAAATTGTAAAGTTAACGTTAATTAGCCATTTGTACAGTACACGTAACACACCCTAATGCAACGTAATACAAACAATGCCACTTGTAGAGTGTTATGTTACTGATAACGGCGTCACAGAAAAGAACCAAATAAAACATGAATTGCGAAAATGAAGACCATTTTAAACATTCTGTCAAAATGAGGATCATCCGCAACAAATACTATAAAAATGAGGGCGACAAAGGTATTTAAGCCATATATATATATATATATATATATATATATATATATATATATATATATATATATATATATACTACACAGTTTCTATTTTTTATTTCTTATAATTTCTTTGTTTGTCATAAAATTAATTTGTATTTCCAATATATTTTTTTATCTTATCATAACTTTAATGTAATTATGTTCAAATGATGCATGTCAATTAAATATTTTTTGTCTCACATTTGAATATTTTTATTTATTGTGTATTCTCGTTTCGCATGAAAATGTTTAAACTCTCTCAGTTTAAGTTTTTAATAGCATAAACTTTTCATTTATTAGGTAATATAAAAAAATTATCTTTACTTTATTATTATTAATTTTTGTTTCATTTGAAAAACTCCCTTATTTCGCTAAATCAATTTTTATTATTTCTCAACCATTGACCATGTTCATATTTGAAAAGTTTTATTAAATCTCGAATGTATTTTTCATCTTATCATAACCTTAATTATGCATTTATTTCTCTTTGAGCGATTTCATTCCATAGTCTCTCACATTGCTTCTAAGACACACATTTGATAATTTTTTTCAATATTTTTTGTTGTTATTTTTATCATGTAGAATACTATTTTGATATATTTTATATAATTATTTTTTGTTTCCTACTCATTATCAATCATAATGTAATTTTGTCACTATGATTGTATAAATAAATTTTACTTACTATACTATACAAATTTAATGTAATTGCCATGAAATTTCTATATCACCATCCAACACATATTGAAGTTCAAAAGATACAAGATCTACGTTAAAATTTTAAAATTTTAATATTATTAGTTTAAAACTTGTTCTTTGTGTGATTTTGATCAAGTGAAGTATTATAACTTTTATTAGTGTATAAAAAAATATTCATTAGAATTTAAAAGATTGAAATAAAAAAAAACATTTAAAGTATATTTTAATTTGAATATTTGTTTTCCTTTTCCTTTTAAACTTTTTTAAAAATATTTTTAAATTTTATTAATTAGGTTCCATTAATGTATGCAAATTTAATAAATGTTTTGGTTCTCATGAAATTTTATTTGGTATTCTAAGTTAAAATGTATACAATTATAATTTCTTTCTAAATATTGGATACCGAAGAAACACCTCTTAATATTGAATATTTGATAATATTACGTTTCATTTACCATAATTTTTTATTATTTTATAAAAATTAATTAATACCAAAGTGGTAAGAAAATGAATACGAGTATTGGTACGAGAATATACTCGTTATTCGGTGGGATAGGGATGAGACAAAAATTTTGATATTGAGTTTGGATATTAGGATGAGAATAAATTTGTTTTGTAGGGATAAGTATGGGATAGCAAAACCCTTTCTCATTAGCCTGTTGCCATCCCTTGCTTATAATAAAGAACATAACTTTTAACTTTTAAAAATAATAAATAAAAGGAACCAAAATTTTATGGGTAGAAGATAATCTTTCTTAAAACTTTAAATATGTGTTTGCAGAATGTTTACCAATGCCTTATGACACTGATTAAGGTATAATTAATGATCCTTAATTTTATTATTTTACATCCAAACCAGGAATAAGTAACTCTACTACTTAATTATATAATAAATTCATATAACATATCTCAAAGACAAAAATACAATTTGAAATTTCATATCCTTCTTACACAAAATAAGCATTTCCAAATTTCTAAGGTCTATGCTAAAAACCACGAAGAAATATCTCTCTGACAATTGAAGAGTCTTTCAGTAAAAGCTTGAAATGTGAAGACTTGAAACGTATAAAAGGTACGGTCTTTAATTTTTTGAAAAAACAAATCTCTTTTAAATTTCTAGAAACATTAAAATATAGTTATTTATTATTTAATTCATATTTAATTTTATTTTTTATAAAATTTTTATATGTTTAACACTATTTTTTAATTTTGTTAATTTAAACTTTTTATGTTTAGTTATATTTTAATTTTTAGTAACATTAAAATATAATTATTTTATTATTTTTTAACTTTTTATTGGTGTGCATCAAATAAAATATTAAATAAAGTTGAACAATACCTATGAGTATTTTTTTGTCTTTTAAATAGAGTAAAATTACATTAATAATTATTATATCAAAATTCATTTAATATCATAATTAACTATAAACATTTGTAACACATATTAATTATTTTTAAGACACCAGTTCACATATCTATTTGTTTTAATTGAGTATTTCTTTAAAAGCATTAATTATGGTAATTAATGCACTCTATTTATATTAAATAATTCAATAGCATAAACCTTTCATTACTAATTATCTTCTTTACTCTATTATTATTAATTTTTGTTTCATTTAAATAACTTTTCTTAGAGATCTAAGAAAATTTTTCATCTTATCATGCCTTTAATTATATATTTGTTTTTCCTTAGTGCAATTTCATTGTCTATTAAATTGTTTATAAGACATACATTTGTTAATGTTTTAATCTTTCTTATTTGTTGTTTGTTTTTATTATGTAGAATAATGTTTTGATATATTTTATATAAATATTTTTATTTTATAACTCATTATCATACTGTAATTTTGTCATTATAATTGTATAAAAAAATTTTATTTACTATAATATGAAAAATTAATGTAATTGTCATAATTTTTTTTTATCATCATCGGACATATATTGAAGTCCAAAATACACAATATCTATGTTAAAATTTTATTATTCTGATCAAGTGATATATTATAACTTTTATTAATGTATATAAAAAATAAATTCATTAGAATTTAAAAAATTGAAGTAAACACACATTTAAAATTTATTTTAATTTTAATAATTGTTTTCCTTTTATATTTTTTTTAAAAAATATTTTTTAATTTTATCTACTAAGTTTCATTAATGTTTGCAAATTTAATAAATTTTTTGGCTCTCATAAAATTTTATTTGGCATTCTAATTTCAAATATATACAATTTTAATTTTTTTTTAAATATTTGGTATCGAAGAAACAACCATCCTTTTAATATTTAATATTTTATAATATTATGTTTTCATTATCGTAATATTTTATTATTTTATAAAAATTAATTAATTAATATTGAAATAGTAAGAAAACAGGTATGGATACAAGTATATATCCATTATCTGGTGAGGATGGGATGAGATAAAAATTTGATACTTGTTAAGTTTGGATATGGAGATGAGATAAATTTTTTCTATGAAAATGGATATGGAGATGAGATGAATTTTTTCTATGAAAATGGATATGGGATAGAAAACCTCGTCTTTGTCCTGCCCCAGTTGTCACCCTTATTGGCAATTATAGTCGTGTCACCTCAGACACGTAACATGTGGCAACAAAAAACTAATTACAAAAAAAAAATTGAAAAAAATATATTAAACAAATATAAAAAATCACATATTGACACATGACATGTCGACAACATTGTTATTGACTTTTTTTTAAAAGAACCTAATCGAGACAATTTTTTTAAAAAGTTAGGATAGAATTGAAACTTTTTAAAAAATGAGACTAAATTAAAATGTTTCAACACAAATGAGACTATACGAGTAATTAAGCCTTAAAAACTATATAGGAATTAAATTTTAACAATAAGACATTCTAATAATCACTCTTATCTATTTTCTTTTTCTATTTCCTAAAAAAAAATAAAGAGATAAATAGTTTCTTTCCACGTTTAATTTTATTTATTTTTAATTAATTCATTTCAAATATATTTTTTCCATAAGAACGTAGATAAAAATAATAATATATTCTGTTAAAACTTATAAAGAAGAATATCATATATGTTACTTTGATATGTTTATATCTTTAAGTACCACACGCCTTTACCATTGTAGAAGAACACAACTATTTTGAGAAGAAGAAGACATTGTCCATAGGGTATGATAAATGCGTCGGGGGAATGAGTTTCGCTATTCTATGCCCATTCCCAGAAAAAAAACAAAAAAACTTCATCTTCATCCCCACACTCAAACGTAAATGAGTATTAAATTTGTCTTATCCTCATCCTCATGATCAAGTAACAGGTATAAACTCGTGTCCGTACATGTACTCGTTTTCTTACAGTTTTAATATTAATTAATTAATTTTTATAAAATATTGAAAAATGATGGTAATGGAAAATTAATATTATCAAATATTAAATATTAAAAGGAGGGTTTTCTTGTTTCTTCAATATAAAATATTTATAAAGAAATTATAACTGTCACTACAAGAAAAACCATTATTACCGACGGTCAAAATCCGTCGGTAATGGCCAAAATCCGTCGCTAAATCAACATTACCGACGGATCATCGACGGTCAAAAATTCGTCAGTAAAATGCTTGTCTGTAAAATTTTACCGACGGAAATCATGTTCCGTCGGTAATTACCGACGGAAAAATCCGTCGGTAAATCTGTCGGTAATTACCGACGAAAAAATCTGTCGGTAAAATTCGTCGGTAATTACCGACGGAAAATATCCGTCGGTAATTACCGACCTAAATATCCGTCGGTAATTACCAAAAATCCGTCGGTAAATTAGTTACACTATTCATCTTCTTCCTCCTCCCTCTTTCAATTTTTTTTTCGTTTTTTTTTCGTGGTCGCCGTCAATGTCGCCGCCGTCGTCGCCGTCGCCACTACCACCATCGTCGCCGCCACCGTCGCCGCCGTCGCCGCCGCCGCCGTTGTCATCTTCTTCCTCTTTCTTCTTCTTCTTCTCCTTCTTCTCCTTCATCTTCTCCTTCTTCCTCTTCTTCTTCTCCTTCTTCCTCTCTTCTTCTTCTTCTTCTCCTTCTTTTCTTCTCCTTCTTCTTCTCTTTCTCCTTCTTTTTCTTCTTCTTCTCCTTCTTCTCTTCTTCTTCTTCTCTTCTTCTTCTTCTCTTCTTCTTCTTCTTCTTCTCCTTCTTTTTCTTCTTTTCTTCTTTTCCTCGTCTTCTTATAAGGTGAGATTTGGGCGGGAAAATTCCCGCTTCTTTTACCGACGGATAAATCCGTCGGTAATTCAAATTAGGACAAAAAATTTCCCGCTTCTTTTACCGACGGATTTTTTCGTCGGTAAATCTGTCGGTAATTCAAATTTGGGCGGGAAATTTCCCGCTTCTTTTACTGACGGAAAAATCCGTCGGTAAATTTGTCGGTAAAAAAAATTTGAATTATCGACGGATTTTACCGATAGATTTTTCTGTCGGTAAATGAAATTTTTTTTACCGACGGATTTTTCCGTCGGTAATTAAAATTTGAGAATCCGTCGGTAAAATCCGTCGGTAATTCATATTTACCGACAGAAGTATATCTGTCGGTAAAATTCCGTCGGTAATTTCAATTATTTTTGTAGTGTGTATGCATTTCGAATCAAAATACAAAATAAGAACAAAAAATATTTATTAAATTTGTAAACGTTAATGTTAACTATTTGATAAAATTTATAATTATTTTTATAAAATATAAAAGAAAAAATATATTTAAATTAAAACATATTTTAAATGTTTACTTCGATTTTTTAAATTCTAATAAAATATCTTATTTTGTCATTAATAAAAATTATAATACATCACTTTATCAAATCACACAAACATCAAAGATTAAACTAATAATAATTGAAATTTAACATAGATCTTTCATATCTTTTGAACCTCAATATATATTGAAGGGTGATAAAAGATATACATCACAATTACATTAAATTATTATATTATAGTAAATAAAACTTATTTATATAATTATAGTGATAAAATTACACATAGATAATAAGTTATAAAATAAAAATAATTATATAAAAAAATAAAAATAGTGTTCTACATGATAAAAATAAAAAAACAAATAAAAATATTAAAATATATAATCAAATGGAAACAATTTGATAGGCCGTTGCATGAAATCACAAAGAAAAATTTGTATAGTTAAAGATATAAGAAGATGAAAAAGACCTTAGAGATTTAAGAAACTTTTCAAATATCAACCTAATCGAATGATTGAGAGATAATAAAAAATTGTTTTAGCAAGGCAATAGAGTTCTTTATGTCAAACAGAAATTAAAAATAATAATAATAATAATAATAATAATAATAATAGAATAAAGAATATAAGTTTTTTTATATTTCCTAATATAAGAAAGGTTTATATGAGTATTTTAATAATTTAAAGGGGATAAGATAAGGCGAGGATGAATATTATGACAAGCTATGATGTACTGATAAATCAACTTGAATCACGTATCTGTGTCCAACACGTATCTGTGTTCGATACTTATAAATGAAGTATCTAATTTATAAAGTCGTAGTACACCACAATAAAATATTTGAATAATGATCAATTTTAGTGACAACAAATAATTAGTCATTATATAATGACCAAATTGACAACTAAAATAGTTTCAAAAAATTATAATTGGTCTCTAAATTGATAATTAAAATAGTTTCAATTATGATTTGGTTTTTAAATTGGTCACTGCTATTAACTACTAAAGTTTTGACTACCAAAATAATTGGTTTATAAATCGGTCACTGACATTAGCTATCGGGTTTTGCCTACGAGAATAATTGGTCTCTAAATTGGTCTTTAATTAGTAAATTGGTATGTAACATCTTTATCGTTGTGGTTACTAAAATTGGTCATTGTTTATTACATATAGTTTTAATTTGGATTCACACAATAACAATCTTAAATTTATCATGTTTTAAAGAATTATTGTACATGTCTCAATATTCATATATCACGTATCGTATCCTATTATTTTGAAAAATCAACGTATATCAACGTATCACATACATGTCGTATCTGATATACGTATCGTATATAATACATGTATCGTATATGTGTATCATAGATGATAGGTACGAGGACAAAGATGAGACAGATATGTACATCCCCATCCGAAATTCAAAAATCGAGTATTTCCCATACCCATGCTTATTTAATGTGGGGAATCCTCATAAAAATGAGGACGGGTTTAGACAATATCCACGAAGTCAGGTTTATTTGTCATCCCTAATTTTTACCACCAAATTTTAATATAAATATAAATATTAATTGATTTATTTGTATAAAAGAACATGGATTAATTATATATTAGTTTTAAATACTTACTTTCTTTGTAAAAATGTTTATACTTAATTAGTTTCAATCTTATAAAAAATAGGAATTAATAATATATAATAATGTAATATGTTGAAAAGTTATTTTTGATGAACATATAAGTATAACATTTGTAAAAATAGTACATTTATTCTCAATTTGGAAAGGGACAATATAGTTTCATTTTGAAAAGAATAATGGGAACAAAATGGAATCAAAGAGACACATGTATCTATAATTATTATATATAAAGAGGATTATTGTGTCCACAATTAATTATTTCTACTTTACCCTTTACAAGATAATTATTTATTTATTTTTTAAAAACTAACTTTTATTTTTACATGTTTTCTATAAAACTATTCTAACATATATTATTTTGATTCATTAACCTATATTTTTTTTTATTATTTATTTCATTTTATTTTTAATAAATATAAATTTATTTTGTATATTAATAAATATAAATATAATTACCTATTAATATAATATTATATATATATATATATATATATATATATATATATATATATATATATATAAACTAAATTAAAATTAAGATAATAGAGGGCAGTGATGTGCCCATATTTCACGCCATAGACCTGAGCGATTTTTTTTTTTTGCAAAAGTAAATTTAAAAAATTAAAAGAAAACATATATTGACAAGTGGTCTGCTTTTTTTTTTTTTAAATAATTTAATTGAAACTATTTTTCAAAAGTTAGTGTGCCATTAAAACTTATTTAAAAGTGAGACTAAATTAAAATGTTCCGATCAATTGGTGGACAAATGATTAATTAAGTTGTTTTTTAATACATGAGTATCAATTAAAATGTGTAGAAGGAATTCAGAATCCTATTTATAGATGTTTTTTCGTTTTATTTAAATTAGAAGGAAAAAATAAAACTTTTATAGATGTAGTAATTGATGCAGTTTTTTTTAAAAAATTAAACATTTTAAAATGTATAATTTTATTTTAAAATAAAATAAAAGAATCAATAATTGATTGAAAATTATTTGTTGAAGGAAAAAATATTTAATTGAACATAAATCAAACTAAAAATAATTATATTAAAAAAATTTGATTATTTAAAACTTCTCACATCAAATTTGAAACATTTAATTAGGGGAATAGCTTTGATTTTTATTTATGGATAAATGTTTTTTATCAGAGTTTGTTTAGAGTAAATACAATTTTATATAAACACTAAATAAACAAAAATAAAAAAGAGAAATGAAATAAGTGTCTTATTTAATTTATTGAATATATTTTTAATATATGTATTAATTAATTTTAATTTATATAAAAACAATTTATTATTTTTAATTTCTTCATCTATAAAAAAAACAGAAGTCGGATTTAACTGTCCATAGTAATTATGATACCATAAAAGAAAAGAGAAGAAAAGAATTATTTAATCACAAATCATGAATGCCTAATTTATAAACTTTCAATAACAAAACTACAATAAAATAATTTATTTTACAATATAATTTTATAATGAAATCTTTTTTTCCTTCAACAACAAATTTTCAATCAATTATTTATTTTTTTATTTTGAAAATATAAATTTTAAAAATCTATATTGAACAATAATTTATTTTACAATGAAATCATTTATTTGTTATATAAATAGTAGAATTTAAATATTTGTAACAATAATATAATTGAAATTAATAATAAAAAATACTACATCAATTTTATTGGCTTAAATAAGCATTTTAAAATTCATTACCACAAATAAGCTAATAAAAAATTATATTGAAAAAAAAAACTACACACAAACAAATACTACAAACTATATTTTTTTCGATAAATTACTTTAAACTATTCACGTTCAGTTGTTAATTTTTATTCTCACATCATATTCTATAATAAATCAAACTATAAATATTCATTTACAAAAAAATTAATTATTCAATGTAATTATTCATTCCCATACCTTAATTTGAAGATCAATTTTTACCTAAGAATTAATGCCTTCAATGCCGTAAAAATCATCAATGCCTACTTTGGAACTACAAAACAAAATAATATTAAAATTAATTTATTTTCCCAATATAATTACACATTTTTAAATATTAATTAATGAATTACATATACATTTTATATATAATATTTTTTTTCATTTTACACATATACATTTTTTTTAAATACTATCTCAAAATTCAGTTTTTCTCGGAAACAGAATTTTGAACTAAAATGAAAACCATTTCTCTGTTTATTTTTAGAAAATTGCAGCGTGTGGTCCACATTCTCTCTATACGCATGCAACATCTCTTCATCTTCCATGTGACCATTTCTCTTTCCTTCTTCTCAGTCATTTCATTCTTCAATCTGCACCTTTTTCTCAATTGCATCGTTTGTGCTTTAGGTCTATTTATTTGTATCTTCTAAGGTTAGTTAAGCACTTTTTTTAACATTTTACCCACACTCAATGATAAAGACCCTCCATCCATCTACACAATGTCTTATTTTCAGAGTAGTTGTCTTCTTCCCGAAGATATGATCATGGAAATTTTGTCATGGCTTCCTGTGAAGGATGTCGTGCGACTCAAGTGCATTTCAAAAGGATGGAACCACCTTGTATCTGATTCTGCATTTGTGAAACTACACCTTCTTAGGTCTCCAAAAAACACTCATATCTTATTGACATTTGACACAAGAGGAGGTGGTTATGCCATAGCTCCCGTACAAGATTTACTTGACAACCCATCATCCACAGTTGAAACTTTACTTCGCAACGATTTCCCATACAACCCATTCAATCGCAGTTACACTGTCTTGGGTGTCTGCAACGGCTTAGTATGTTTACAATTTTCTTGGGTTGATGATGAATTTGAACACCACTGGTTTCATATGTGGAATCCAGCCAGAAGGGCCATGTCTATAGACTCCCCACATATTTCTTTTGATCACAGCGATTATAAAGATGTTTTCTGGTTTATGTTTGGATTTGGGTATGATGAATGGAGCGACACTTACCAAGTTCTGTTTTTGGATAATAATAAAAATGAATCGCAGGAACTGAAGGTACGAGTTTGGTCTGTAGGGGATACTTGTTGGAGAAATACTTCAACTTGTGACGCTTTTTCCACCATCATTTGTCCTGTAAGTCGTGTAAGTCGTGGAAGTGTAAGTCGTGGAATTTTTGTGAGTGGTACTTTAAACTGGTTAGCATTTCCCAAATCCTACTCTTACTCTGATAATGTTAAGATGAATCAGCTTGAAATATTTTCTTACCATCTAAAGGAAGAGACATGCAGATATTTTCCTATGCCTGATGGCATTTTAGAAATCAATGTTTGTGAGCCTGAGCTTGAGGTTTTGAAAGGTTGTTTGTGTCTTTCTCATCATCATGAAGGTAATTTTACTGTTTGGCTGAAGAGAGAGTTTAACCATGAAAAATCTTGGTCCAAGTTACTGACTTTAAGGTATGAGGATCATTATAAATATCTCAGTCGTGACTTTTTATTAGAGTTGTGGATTATCTGGATGTGTGAAGATGATGATGACTTTGTGCTGCTTGCAAACAGATATATAGATAAACCGGACTTGATTCGGTACAACACCAGAGATAATAGAATTGATCGTCGTGAACTTTACAAACATGAAAGTTCAAATATTTTCTCTTATGATTATGCTCCAAGTTTGGTTTTTCCGCATGTAGAACAACCCTTAGGTTATTTTCTTTGATGTTGAGGAAGGCACCAACCATTTGTTTCTTCAATGCAAAACATTCCTATGAAGTTTCATAGTCATTCTGGAAACGTATTTGGAATTGTAGAATGTAGGATGTCTTACTGAATTATGTAATTCGTAATGCATTTTTAATATTTGATAATAAGTTTTTAAATTATGCAATACATAATGGTAATCAATTTCCAACTTCTATCAAATAGTGTTTCCCAAGACAATGCAGTGCAGAAGCCAAGAGGAACGACATAAGACATGATGTATAGAAATGATTTATGATGTTGGAATTATATTGTTGAAATAAATTAGTGCTTCTGTGATGTGTTCTTCTTAAAATGTATGGTATAAAATGTGCAGAGGAACCAGAATCGCATTATATATTCATGCCTCTATTTCTTAGAAAATAATGAAAAACAGTCTATAAAAAGCATAAAATTTAATGGATGGTTCATAATGTGTTGTGTTAAAACAAATTAATGATTTGTAATATGTGCACTTACTTTTTAATGTAAGAGAGTATTTTATATAGATTTTTTTTCTAAAATACAGTTAATGGTGAAATAAAATTATAAAATGTATATATCAAACAGAAAATTTTCATATTAAATAAAAGTGTTTCTATTGTATATTTATAATAATAATAACAAAGTAAATTATGTACTAATAACATTATACATTTACAGAACAATTATTTTTTGAAATAATATTTTGTATTCGTAATTTTTTATAACTTCTATGTAGTCATTTATAAATTTTCTATTTTTTAATTTCTTATATCAATTAATCGAAAATGGCATTATACAAATTTATCCTCTTTGTTTAACGGAGGTCGGTCGTAAAACTTCTGTGTGTTAAAAATTCTGGTTAACTACCTAAAATTTTGAAATTTCCGTAAAATGTAAAATGTTATGAGTCTCAAAACTTCTAACTATAAATTTTTAAATTATGAATATTATTTTATTTTACTCATTTATCATTTATACAATACAGTTGTATATATTTTTTAGCTATAATTATTTATATTTATTGTATTTGTTTATTTATATCTGGGTTATACAAAAATAGATATAATATTCATCAAATTAATAAGTTATATATAAATAACTAAATTTATATCAGCGTATAACAAATATAGACATTAAAATTCAAATTTAAGTATAATATTAGTTAAGAAAACTAGCAAAAAATTTCAATTAACTTTCATATTATATTATATTTTTCAACTATCACATGATCCTTCTAATGTCTAAAATTTATTGTATTAGTTAACACACTTTTTTAATCAGAAATATGCAATATAAATATCATAATTAAAAATATAATTAAACTCTGAACAAAAGAAGAAGTTATGCGGTCTTTTTAAACATTACCATAAGATAAAAAGAAAACTAAACTTCTTTTTAAATCATTTCGTAAAAAACTTTATCTAAATGAAGTCAATAGTATCTTTATATATATATATATATATATATATATATATATATATATATATATATATATATATATATATATATATATATATATATATATATATATATATATATATATATATATATATATATATGAAACTTCAGAGATAAAACAGTGCAAAATATTAGAGAGATATTGATATTCAGATAAAGAAAAGAGGTGGGAGTAAGGTATTTGTCAAACTTTCATACTCTTGTAGAAAATTTTAAGAAAAATAAATCATACATTTCACATTAGAAAAAAAGGAAAGAACAAAAGTAAAATACAACACTCAAATGGAATCAAATTTTAATCACTTTCACTTAATGGAATTAAATAAAAAAGGAAATAACATTTAAGGAATGTGGATAGCTATCATATAGAGTATATGATGGAAGCAAAGAAATATCATTCTTTCTCGAAAAAAAAAAGGTAGATGAAGAAAAAATCATATATATATATATATATATATATATATATATATATATATATATATATATATATATATGGTTCATATGAGGATATGGTCTTGGATAAGAACAAATATAAAACATCATCTTTCTTATACTCCGATTGGTATTTAAGTCCTCTACATTGCATTATCGTTATAAGATACCTACACAAATTACTTTGTACCAACTATAAGTAGCCACTTGGATAATAGAACAATAAACTGAAAGATTACATAAAAGCCATAATTAATCGAGACTAACAAATTTCAGAAGATTTAATTTAGAGAATTTTTTTTCCTGGAAAATGAATAGAGAATTAAGACTCATCCAAAAGGAAAATCTGGTCAAAATCATGATAACTAAAACCAATCAAATACACAATGATTGAGCAAAACATCACAAGAAGAAAGTTTGAAGTGCAAAAATTTTTTGCTTCCAAGACTTTGTTTAGTGTTATTGTAATTTGAAATAATAGAAATATTTAGAAGTTTTTTGAGTTTTCCTAATAAAGTCTAGAAATTCTAGAATGTCTTAACCAGTAAAGGTCGTAGAAAATTTTATAGTGGAGTTTTAATTAGAGAAGTTCTTAGAAATGAGTCTAGATTTTTCTATTATCTCCTATAAATGCCCTATTGTACTTGACATTTTGAAGTAAAAAAGTTTGAGTTCTCTTTTTTAATTATCACCTCTTCCTCTAACATTCTGTATAATTAGAAAAACATTACCTTATGATCTAGTGTATTGATTCTCTTATGTACTGATTCTCAAACATGTATTGCGGGAGCATTTGGTGAATTTGCTGCTGGGATTGGAAATAGTGATGTTGGTTTTGTTCTGGGAATTAAGAAGCTTATGCTCAAGGTAGCTTCCGCTCAATAATCACATTTTTGGTTTTTATAATAAAAGATATTTTGTCCATTATATATTTTTTTATCATTTATTATCAATTCCACTTCAAAATTTTATATTTGGTAGTTTTAAAATCAAAAGTTTAATATGTCTTATGTTTCTTTTATTAGCTTGGCATGTATTACTGATTAGAATTTGCAATCAGATTAAAATTTGCAACCACCTTTATTGTGAGAAAGAGTTGGATATAATACGAGAGCAAAACATAAAAAAAATCATAATAAAGATTTATTTGAATATTTTGGGACAAGAACAAAGATGGAATAGTATCCTTCTGTGTAATTTGTACACCGTCAAAAAATATATATATTTTGTGGTGGTAGTTTACCTTTGATATATTTTTAGCGACTTTTTATTGTTAAAATATAATAAAATATTATCAAATTAATTTACATTGTGTAACAATTTTTAACTGCTATTATTTTTTCTTTTCTGACAATAATTCTAACAATTAAAATATTTGTCATAAACCATTTTTTATATGTATAATTATGACAATTATTTTAACTGTTGAAAATTTCATGTGTGATAGATTTATAATCGTTAGAATTTATAATTTTAACTTTCACAAATATCAATATTTTTTGGACAGGTTATTTAAGGATGAGAAAAGAGATAAATGTATCGAAGTATTTGTAAAAGAGTGACAAACATAAGGTTCTTGCTAACCAGTACCTGACACTGGTTAAGGATAATTAATATGTATTGAATCCTAAAAAATATATAGTTAAGTGTGATATTAAATAAAATCTAACCTAATAACCATTAATGCAATTTTATTTTATTTAAAGGATAAAAATACTCATAAATATTGTACTTGTGTGTATAATATTTTATTTAAAACTCACCAATAAAAAATAAAATAACCTCATATTTGTTAGGTTCTTGTTAACCAGAGTACCTGACACTTGTTAAGGATAATTAATATGTATTAAATCCTACAAAAGTATATAATTAAGTGTGATATTAAATAAAATCTAACCTAATAACCATTAATGCAATTTTATTTTATTTAAAGGATAAAAATACTCATAAATATTGTACTTGTGTGTATAATATTTTATTTAAAACTCACCAATAAAAAATAAAATAGTAATTAAATAATAAAATAAGTATATTTTAATGTTGCTAAAAATTAAATATATTTAATACTAATACTATTACTAATAATAATATTATTAATATTAATACAACTACATATATATAAAGAGATAAACATCTTTGGTGTCCTTTTAATTTTATCAATTTTATCCTCTTAATTATTATATTTTAAATTTAAATAATTATTTATAATAAAAAAATATTTTTCAGTTTTATTATTTTACTAATTTTAGTAACTAATTTTTTAAATTAAAATAATTGTTCAAATATAAAGACAAATGAATAACAAAACAAATAATAATACCATTATAATAATATCTTGTAGTGATAATAATAATAATAATACCATTATAATAATATCTCATAGTGCTAATAATAATAATAATAATAATAATAATAATAATAATACACTAACTAAATATATAAAGAGATACACATTTTTTATGTCCTTTTTTTGTTTTTACAATTTTATCCTCTTAATTATTATTTATTAAATTTAAATAATTATTCATAATAAAAAAAAAATTGTCAGTTTTATTATTCTACTAATTTTAGTAACTATTTTTTTTTTCATTCAAAAAAATACCAAGATATAGAGATAAAATGAATAACAAAACAAATACAAAGAGCAAGTACTTAAAATATGATCCCGTAGTAAATAAAAGTAAAATATGTGTCCAACAACAACAACAACAACAACAACAACAACAACAATAATAATAATAATAATAATAATGATAATAATATCACTATAATAATATCGCGTAGTGATAAAAAAAATAATACCAATACTACTACTAATACTAATAATATTAATACAACTACATATATAAAGAGATAAACATCTTTGGTATCCTTTTTATTTTATCAACTTTATCCTCTTAATTATTATATTTTAACTTTAAATAATTATTTATAATAAAAAAATATTTTTCAGTTTTATTATTTTATTAGTAACTATTATTTTAAATTGAAATAATTGTTCAAATGTAAAGATAAATGAATAACAAAACAAATAAAAATGACAAGTAATTGAAACATGATTCCTACACAGTAAGTAAAAGTAAAATATGTATCTAACAATAATAATAATAATAATAATAATAATAATAATAATAATAGTAATACAATAATATTAGTAATATAATAATAGAAATAATTATAATTAATAATAATGATAATAATACTTATAGTTGATAGTAATAATGATTATTAATTATAGTTGATAATAATAATCCGTGACGGATCTTAACCAATAATTTTAGAGGAGCCAAAATAATTTATAATAAAAAATTTTGAACTCATCAATAATTTATTCGGAAGAAAAATCTATAGTTATTCCTTTTTGAATGTAAATAACCATATTGTGTTCAATAAATTTATTTTTCATCTTATTCTGAATTTTGTTTTGATAATATTCGTTCTAGAAAATGAAACATTAAGAGTTAAATAAAATGAATTAGACTACCAATCAAGTAAAATATCTTTAATTTGTTTGTTTTTGTCAAAGATTGACATAATTTAATAATTGTCGACAAATCCTTCAAATTTTAATGGGTATGAACATCAACAATGAAATGTTGGAGTGAAATTTTAAACTAATCATATATTTATCAATATACCTTTTTTTTTAAGTTTAAGACAAAAAATAATTTATCACTAATTACTAACAAAAATATATAATAGTAATAATATTATATATTACAAAGAAGAGTAATAACTTTACTACTAATAATGTTAATAATACTAATAGTAATAATATATAATAGTAACATATAGTAATAACAATTATTATTATTATTATTATTATACTAATATTTGTTATAATTTTACTAATATCACTAAAAATAATATTTATAATAATAATATTATTAATAATTAGAAATACTAATACTTATAAAAATATTACAAATAATAATATTATTTATAATTAATATTATAGTTGAAATCATAAATAATGAAAAAATAAAAGCAAATTGACTTTTGTAGGATTTGAACCCGGGTCTTTTTGTACTAGAATTTTAAAACGACGAAAAAACTAATTTTTATGACACGTGTCAATAAAAGAAAATGGATAATGTAATAATTTTGGTAGTATCATCTTTTCTTAATATGTAATAGATTAATCAATACTCATATTAAAAACAAACATAAGAAGAACACATAACCAAACCACGAATTTATTTCAACAATATAATTGTAACGTATCATAAATCATCTCTATTCATCATATATTTTTCTTCTTCTTTTTGTTATATATATATATATATATATATATATATATATATATATATATATATATATATATATATATAAAATTAAAATTAAACAAATTACATAAATTTATCATGTATTTAAAGTAATTGTATATGTATAATGCATTACAAATTACTAGCTAATTTATTTTAACAACACAATATATTAAAATCTATTTACTATTTTCTATACTGTGTACCTTTCCAATAAGAATAATTAAAATAATATTTATTAAAATATATAAATAAATTTATTTATTATATATATATATATATATATATATATATATATATATATATATATATATTACATTTATATTTTACTCCTAATTATATTTCAAATTAAAAGAATTTATTCAACCTTAAAAGTAACTATACACGCATTTTAACAAGACAACACAGTTTTAATAATTTATATTTTTAACTAATTAATATACTACAAATTACTCATTATCTTTTTATATAAGTTTTATATTAATTTCATTTCTTAAAACAATAATGCATTTTAACTTTGCCACCCAAACACTTCACACAAATTCTTCTTTTATCATTTCTAAATATTTTAAGTTTCCTACTACCATGCACACCATAAGTTCTCAGTGCCTCCGTAAATTCTTCCTTTTCAGCAAAATAGGTTCCAACTTCCCACTTGTAGTCCTCCATATTTTTAGGCATTGAAAAAAAATCCCAAAGTGACCATAGTTGTCTCTATCGTCATCTGTTGTATCACTATAGTCATCATTATCTAATGTTTCAAACTCCCACTCATTATCAGAAATCCTCTGACATACACATTTGTATCTTGTGACTTTGTTTGAGTACTCCCACTTGGCCCCAACAATGTCTTCAACCTAAATTTCGCATTCAATAATAGGGTCTTCTCCACCAACTTCCTCCTCACCATCCCCAACAACATGTTCAGCCTCAATCTCACACTCAACACCAGAGTCTTTGTAAGCCTCACAATTATCAACTAAGTCCTCCTCACCCTGAACAGAAACTTGTTCATTAACCACACCATTCACATTATCATGTGCCTCTATACCAACCTCAACAACAACCTCTTCCCCAGTAACCCCATCCACATTATTGGGTGATTCATTGTCAATCTCAACAGCCACTTCTTCCAAAGCATCCCCATCCACATTATCATTTCCCCCATTCTCAGCCCCCACAACTGCTTCTTGCTGACCATCCCCCTCCACAGCAGGTTGGTCCTCTATCATATGAACTACTTGAGGTTCACAGACAAAGTGTACCACATAAAGGTGCACTTGACCATTCAGAGTGGCTATGTTCACCATATGACATACACCTCTATCATCATTGAGCAACTCCAACCTTCCTTCCAACACAAAACCCCCACCTACTGAATACCATAATTCCTTCACATTCACATACCCCCATCTCCCTCAAAATAGACATTATCTCAAAGAAACTCCATCTGCCAAGGTCACAAAATAAAGTACTACTATCTCCCACGTATTTCAGTGACCCATCATTGACAATTCTTCCCCCATGGTGATACACCACTTCAAAATTTTCGTCGTCCATGTTAACTATTATATGCCTAACTCTATATCCCTGCCAAATATAAAAAAACCCAAACAGTAACCCACAATTTACATTCCATACCACCAAGACACCAAGACACCGATAACAATTAAGAAAGAGGGACCACACCACATCGTCATCGTCACATATAATGGGGGACAAACTAATAAAGTAATACTGACTCAAACATTACAAAATACAAAACATTGAAACTACAAAAACATAAAATACAGCGCGCCTAAACACATAAATCAACACCAGTTCAAAATTTAACCTCTACCATAAAACCCTAATCAGTAAATCACAAACAAAGCGAATACCAACCTTTCGTGAACGATGGCCCGCAAGTCGCTCTCAATGTCGCCTTCGAACTTTGATTTCAGATCCCAGTCCCAGCAAAACCACTGATCACGTCAGTTCTTCCTCCACTTCGTCTCCACTTCGACAACTTTCCCCAATTTTATTTTTCTTCTTCTCGTGCATTTGTATTTTAATTTTTCATTACCAGCCAACATATCCTATATCCACGTCATTAGTATAAATTCTTCACGTGTACGAAATTTAATTCACAAACCAACCAATATTAGTCAACGTTAACCTTTATAACAACGTCAACATAAATGGACTCAATTGATGCACATAAACTAATTTAGAGACGCAATTGACACTTTTTTAAATCGGGTACCTATTTGACACACTAGCCCTAAATTGGATACTATACGAGTAATTATACCAAAATCCCAAACTGGGTACTGTACAAGTAATTATAGTATAATCTTAAAACTGTAGGTCCCACACGCTTTCAAATATTGAATACAAATTTCCATTTAAACCATTTAATATCAGCTGCATATGAATACAAAGTTGTTAGTTTTTGTTATTATTAAACCCTTTAATATAAATAGAGTGAATTAATTGCGATAAGTAACGCTTTTAAAGAAATAGTTCAACAATAAATACATCACACATCCCCATTAAAAAACCAAAACAATAAAAAATTGAAAAAATGCGTGGCTAAAGAATAATTAATACATATTAATTTTATCATTTTTATATTATATATATATATATATATATATATATATATATATATATATATATATATATAAAATCATATTAAAAGTATTTTCATTGTATGCTTATAATAATAACAAAAAGTAAATTATATGTAATTATAACATATACATCTACAAAACCATTCTTTTTTAAAATAATATTTTGTATTCATAATTTTTTATAACTTCTTTATAAATATTTATAAAAGTTTCTCTTTTTTATTTTTTATCGAAATTGTAACACCCTAAAAATAGAGAGAAATTCTTTCATAGGTTGCATACATCATAGATATTAAGCAAAAGTGACCAAACAAACATGAGACATTATTAAATATATCCAAGATGTAAAAAGAGTCCTTTTATTCAAAGTTTATCTAAAGAAGTTATTCTATCTAATTCAAAATCAAAAGAAAAGGTAATAAAATTTATCTAAAGAAGTTATTCTATCTAATTCAAAATCAAAAGAAAAGGTACGTTAATTATAATTTTGAACATTTTAGAATCAATATCACACCCTGAGCAAATAACCTGCAAACATTTAAACTAGTCGTGCATTCAGTTCAACAAATAAGATTTAATAAAAGAAGCATAGACACATGTATTCGAGACTCAATATCCAGATTTATGTATTGACTTTGACACAAGAAGCCTTGCACCTGTCATAAAACCTCTTATTGAATTGCACAAACAACTCTGACTCCACTTAGCCTAACAAACCAATCAAATTTCCCTTAACAGCTTAAGTTAACTTATGGCATCCCCAGACAAGGGGTCTCACCCCTAATCTCTCCATAAAAACCTCCTTCAACTCTCTGCACCTAGACTACAACACTCTATGTGAGTTTATAAGTTTCGTAGAGTATAGGATAACTTATAACCAACACATATTTGTAGTCAATTCATAACACTAGCAAGGGTTTGCACTTCTTCCTTAGAAGCACAACCCTCAAACAACCAAAAAATTCAATAATTTCCGTTGTTCCATTCCATGCCTCCACTTTCATACTCATGATAGCATTACAGTTCCGTAGAATATAATCTTCTCAACAATTCCTTCACATTCATGTCACATATCCACAATATATATATATATATATATATATATATATATATATATATATATATATATATATATATATATATTATCACATTATCATGCTTTACACTTTACATTTCAAGACACACACATCTATCATTCATAATATACTTTTTTTTTATTCCAAAATCAAACCAAAATAACAAAATAATTGCATAACAACCCACCAACGCATCAAGTAAAAATACTCTTCACAAAAAGAGAAACTTAAAATAGAACAATCTTAAGTGACTGCCTTTTCTAACAACAAACTTCAAGCCAAAGATCCCAACGTCAAAGTGAAGATTCATGTGTCAAGAACTAGCTGTCAAAATTTCAGCTCAATTCAACGGTTAATGAAGCGAAATCCTAATTTTTTTTGGATGATTCAAAGCAAGAAAACCCAACTTGCCTGGCGAGAGGATTACTTGCTCAACGAGAAAGCCTCCCTACCCTCTCTACCATAAATCAATTTTTGCACTCGCTTAGCGAGCGGTTCACTCGTCTAACGAGTCTTAATAACGCAGACACATAAATCTACATAATTAGTGGTATCTTTAGCTCAAATGGGAGTTTTCCTTCAACGAACAAGTCATAAACAACACCAATTTGATAAAAATGACCCATTTGAACTAAGGATACACCGCTACAGATAAACCCCAAATTCATATCATATATCCTTATATCAATCAACACAATTTCACATTATCATACAATTTCTCACCTAATTCAGCCAAGATCAATCCGAACTAATATACTAATTTGACCATCAACACATAGAGAACTAAACAACCAAATCAAACAATGGAATTCAAGCGTGCAAAGATTAAGATTAGTTTCCCTTACCTTGATTAAACTACCTTTGTTCTCAAAGGTGCTCTAAAAACCAAAATGCCTTCAACCCCACAAGATGCTCTATTTACACACAGAAACTTCACAAACATGATCACACCATATCATTATGATCATTGATTAGTAGAGACTCACATTAATGATTTAGATGACACATGCAATAGAAGAAGATTGCATGCAAGGAAGAAAACAAATTTGACCTAAGAAAAGGGTAGAAAAATGACTTACTCACTACACCATTTTTTAGTTTAGACAACAGCCCAAAAGCAATATATTTGTGGCCTTAAGTTTACGCAACGATTTGGCAACGATTTTTCAACCGTGGAGTTTCCAGTCGTGGCCATTGCTCAAAGGCAACAATTTTTTTTTCTAAGGCCACCAATGTTTTGAAAATCGTTGTCTTAGACAAGTACAATAGACAACACTTTTTTATGAGTGTATAGGCAACGATTTATTCATAGTTTTAGGCAGCATATTTCAAACATTGCATATTTTTTAGGCAACACATTTTAGACATTGCCAATTCTTTTGGTAATACATTTTAAATGTTGGCTATTCTTTAAGCAACACATTTTATATGCTACCTTTTCTTTTGATAGTTTTTAAGCAACATTTTTAAAAATGTGATTTATTCTTATAAGTTGTATATTTAGGGAACACTTTTTTTTTTTGAATGTGACTTATTATTTTGGACTAAAGTTATAGCATTTATAAAAAATAATTAGTTTTTTATTCTTCCAATTTATTTTGAGCAAGATAAAAATATAACCAGTCATATAAATTATTAAAAAACTTATTTATTTTAAATTATGAAATAAATAAGATAATAGACAATTAAATTCATATTCATAAGTTTTGTAATTGGAGAAACCATAAGTAAAAGTCATAACATTTGGTAATAAAAGTAAATATGCAAATACGATAATGTATATGTGAAATCATGATTGTACAACTGAAAACATTAAAAGCTAATGCAATGTCACCTAATATACTTTGAAATTCAAAAGAAATTACAACTCATATTTAAGAAAAATATTAAATTTATTTCTGCATTTTGTGAGTCCTCATGTCCAAGCAATCTTCATCTTCATCCTACAAAAAAGTGGTTTATAGATATATGATTTAGAGAGATAGTGATTTTATACAAAATGAAATTCAACCCTTAGAAATCTTTATATAACTTAACCTTTTATTATTAAAATATTATAGTTTTCTCTTTTTATAAAAAAATCATCAGTCCTCTCAAGCCATTTTCTAGGTTCTCATAAAAATAAATATGTATATGTCAATTGATTGAAAATGGCATAATAACAAAAGAGTAATTAATGATAAAACTAACTTTTGTGATTGATATATATTGTGTGTAATTATTTGACATGTCATTCAAAGGATAATTACTTTAACAGTTAAACTAAGGATAACAATGGGAGAGCGGGAATGAGTTTCAGTATCTCATACCCATGTTCAAAGAAAGAATTCATCTTCATTCATCCTCATACCCATATTCAATGGATATAACATTTTTATCTCATCCTCATCATCACCAGGTAACAAGTATACATTTATATCTATGTCCGTACCGATTCCTTACTAATTGCATATCAATTAATTATTTTTTATAAACAAAAATAAAAAAATCATAGTAAAGGATACATTATATTATCTAATATTCAATATAAAAAAGGATGTATTCTTGTTTTTTTAATATCAAATATTTATCAATAAATTATAATTGTATACATTTCCATTTAGAATACCAAATAAAATTTTCTCAGAACCAAAATATTTACCGAAATATTTATTAAGTTTGCGATAAATGAAACAAAGTTGATAAAAGTAACAAATACTTTTACAAAATTATATAAAAAACAAATAAGTATCTAAGTTTAACAATATTTTAAATGTCTCTCTCCTTACTTTCTCTAAATTCTAATTAAATCTTTTTTATACACTAATAAAAATTATAATACATCATTTGAATGAAATTCCACAAAGAACAAATATTAAACTAATAATAATTGAAATTTAACATAGATCTTTCATCTTTTTAACTTCAACTTATGTTGGATAGTGAGAAACAAGATTAAGTTATTAACATTAAGTTATTATATTATAGTAAATAAAATAATTTTATATAATTGTGGTGATAAAATTAAACTTATTACATGAGATAGAAAATAAAAGAAATTATATAAAAAATCATCAAACAATTAGTCTATATGATAGAAATAAACAACAAATAAAAATATTAAAAATAAGTAAAAATGATAAAATGTGTGTCTTAAAAGCAATTTGATACACCATTAAATGATAATGTTCAAACGAAAACAAGTGTATATATAATTAAAGGTCTTATAAGATGAAAGACACCTTGAAAATCTAAAACAAAGCAACTTTAAGATATCATAGTAGTCAAACCGGTAAGAGATAATGAAAAATGTTTAAGAAAAAAAAAGTTCTTAATGAGAAATGAAAATTAAGGATTGAAGATAATAAAAAAATAAGTTTTTTATATTACCTACTAAATAAAAGGTTTATATAATTGAACATTTGAAATTGTGAGTTAAATATTTTCATTTTTGAAAAAAAAAACACAACAAATAAAATATCAGAAAGGAGTAAAAGTATTCAAATATGAAAAATAGATCTATTTAATTGACCATAATTAATAATATACAATTTGAATATAATTGCACAAAGATAAAGAAAAATAAGGGTATTTGAATATATATTCTTTAGGATAGTTAAAAAATTATGAATATTTTAATAATTTAAACGGGATAAATATAAGTTAAATTAATAATTTAAACGGATGAGTATAAGTTTAAAAACATTAATTATTGCAATTAATGCACTCTACTTATATTAAAGAATCTAATAATAACATAAATTAGAAACTATGTACTGATATGCAGTTAGTATTAAATGGTTGTTTGATATGCAGTTAGTATTTAGTGAAAGCGCGTGGACCACATAATTAAACATCTCTGAGCAACTTCTTGAATTGATATTCTTCGTTCCTTCATGTTTTAACACAAAATTTTGACACATTTTAACACGGTTTTATTATGGTTAAAATATCTTTTTGTCTCAATTTTTGTTAAATTTGGTTAAATAAGTTCTAATTTTGGTTTTGTGTTTAAATAGGTACAATTTTTGTCAATTTTTTTTCAATTAGATCTTTTTTGCTAACACCGTTTAGATCTTTTATATTTTTATTTTTTATTTTTGTAAATGTCCACATGTCAATCCAATGGCGTGTTTCGTGTCAAAATCAATGTTCTATATTTAATTTGATTCCTATATTTATTATTTTTGTTCAATTTAGTCCCAATTTTGTTCCTATCGAAGATGTGACCAAATTTATTTTTTATATCAAAGTTATAATGATGTGAATTTTAATATATTATATAAAAATATTTAATAAAAAATGTGAATTTTAATATAAAAATTAAATTTGATTTCAATTTGGAGAGGGACCAAATTGGTTCATGTTAACAAAAATTAGGACTAAATTGAACAAAAACAATAAATATAGGGACCAAATTGAATATAGAACATTGACTTTGACACGTGATAGTTGCTGATTGAAATGTGGGCATTTAAAAAAAAATAAAAAAAATAAAAAATTCAAAAAAATCACAAAGTGACACGTAACAGTCATTGTTCATGGTCCTTAATGATTTAAATGGTGTTAGCAAAAAATGACCCCATTGAACAAAATTGACAACAATTAAAATCTATTTGAACACAAAACCAAAATTAGGACTTATTTGACAAAAAAATTGGGATAAAAAAAATATTTTAGCCTTTTATTTTTATTTAGTGATAGCACGTGGGACCTATAGATTTAAACATATCAAAGCAAATTTCTTCTTCCTTTTAAAACCACATTTATTTCTAACTTTCAACAAAATATATTATTATTTTTGTCGGTGTGCTTAAGGAAAAAATATATTTGAAATTAATTAATTAAAAACTAAAATTAAAAGTGGGAAAAAGGCTATTAGTAGTAAAATTCTCACAATAAAACAAGTATAAACATTTTAACAATTATTAATTTTTATAATTATATAATATAGTTTTTTAAATATTAGAAATAGGGTCCATAAATAGAAGGATATAAAGAGAATAAAAAAATGATGCAGAAACTATTACAAAAAAAAAAAATCGAATGTGTATGGATCCACGTTGATAAATTCTAATTTTGTATTCGAATTTAAGAATTATAAATATATTTAACTATTAATTTAATATTAAACTATTTTTATTTACTCTTTTAAAATTAATTTATAAAAAGAAAAATATTTAATTAAATAGTTGTAATTTTATTTTCTTTTTCCACTTTACGTATAAAAAAATAAATATATGTAAATTATTTAAAGATGAAAGGAGAATATATAGTTACTTATAAGAGAATGAACGTAATTTCTAACTTTTAAAAATAATGAATAAAAGAAAACTAAAATTTTGTGGAAAGAAGAAAACAATCTTTCTTAAAACTTTAAATATTTGTTTTAATTGAGTATTTCATTAAAAGCATTAATTATTGTAAATAATGCACTCTATTTTTCTTAAATAGTCTAATAATAACATAAACGAGAAATTTTATATTTCTATGCAGTTAATATTAAATGGTCATTTATATTTGATATTTAGTGAAAGCGCGTGGGACTAAAATTTAAACGTCTTAGTTAGATCAACTCCTTAAAATGGTATTCTTCTTCCTTCTTAAACCATTTTTAATTCCAAGTTTTAACAGAATATATTATTATTTTCATTTATGTGCCTATGGAAAAAAAAAATAGAAATGAATTAATTAAACAGAATAAAATTAAAAGTGGGAAAGAGGCTTTTTGTATCTATTTATTTTGTTTAGATAATAGAAAAAGAAATGATGTTTATTTTTGTTTTAGAAAATACAAAAAGAAATGAGGATAATAAGAGTGATTAGAAAAATGTTGTAGTGTTAAAATTAGTGGCTGTATAAGTTTTTTTAATATAGGAGAATTGGTTAAAATGTGTAGAAGGAATTGAGAATCCTATTTATATACTCTTGCCCTCACATTTTTTAGAAAATTGAAGCGTGTGTTCCGCATCTTCACTATAAAAGCTTCTTAAGCATAACATCTTTTCATCATCAATGTGACCATTTCTCTTTCCTTCTTATCTGTTATTTCATTTTCCAATCTGCACCTTTTTCTCAACATGTCTTCTACTCAGAATAGTTGTGTTCTTCCCGAGAATATGCTCATGGAAATTTTCTCATGGCTTCCGCCGAAGGAGGTCGTGCAATTGAGATGCGTTTCAAAAGCGTGGAACCATCTTGTCTCTGATCCTGCATTCGTGAAACTGCATTTTCAAAGGTCTCCAAAAAACACTCACATCCTATTGACCTTTGTAGATACCGCTGACAACGGAGCACAGGACAGGGATTATGCCGTAATTTGCCCTATACAAGATTTACTAGACAACCCATCATCCACCCTTGAAACTTTACATCGCAACAATCGCCCATTCAATCGCAGTTACACTGTCTTGGGTGTCTGCAATGGCTTAGTATGCTTACAGGATTCTTCTACTGAAGAGGTATTTTCAGAATACTGGTTTCGGATTTGGAATCCGGCCATAAGGGCCATGTCTAAAGACTCTCCACATATTCGTTTTAGAAACAGCGATTATAAAGATGTTTCCCGGTTTAGGTTTGGGTTTGGATATGATGAATGGAGTGACACTTACCAAGTTGTGTTCTTGGATAATAATAAGAATGAATCGCAGACACTGGAGGTAAGAGTTTGGTCTTTAGGAGATACTTGTTGGAGGAATACGTTAACTTGTGACCCTGTTTCTACTGGGTATGCGTATGGAGGTCTTCGAACTTTCGGAATTTTTGTGAGTGCTACTTTAAACTGGTTAGCATTTCCCAAAAATTACCTTGATAATTCTGATGGAGTTAAAATGAATCAGCTTGAAATATTTTCTTACCATCTAAAGGATGAGACATGCAGATATTTTCCTATGCCTGATGGCATTTTAGAAGTCTATGTTTATGGTCCTGAGATTGAGGTTTTGAAGGGTTGTTTGTGTCTTTTTCATCATTATGAGTATAACTTAATTATTTGGCTGAAGAGGGAGTTTAACGATGAAAAATCTTGGTCCAAGTTACTGACTTTTAGTTATGAGGAATATGTCAATGATGAATTTCCATTAGAGTTGTCGATAATTTGGGAGGATGATGAGGTTCTGCTGCTTGCAAACACTTATATATTTAAACCGAGATTTTTGTGGTATAACACCAGATATAATAGAGTAGATGGGGATGAACGCTACGAGGATGACAAATGGTATCTTTTCTCTCATGAGTATGCTCACAGCTTGGTTTCTCCGTGTATGAATTAAGTTGTCTTAATTGATGTTGATAAGGCTATCACATCATATGAGGTTAAGGATGATATGAAGTTCCATAGTCTTTCTGGAAATGTATTATGAATTCTAGAATGTAAGTTGTCTTTCTGAATTATGTAATTCATGCTGTATTTTTAATTTTCCATTGCATAATTTTTAATAATTTTTAAATTATGCAATACATGATTAAATCCACCATGAACAAATTAAGGATCTCTTCTAGAGTTTAGTGATATATTTTAATTTTATGTACTCAATTTAAAAATTAAAAACATATTTAACCATTAATTTAATATTAAATTATTTATATTCATCCTTTTAAAATTAATTTGTAAAAATATAATTAATTAATTATATATATATATATATATATATATATATATATATATATATATATATATATATATATATATATATATATAATTTAAAGATGAGAAGATAACTCGACGTAGAGTTACTTGGAAGAGAATAATGAACATGATATTTAACTTTTTAAAACAAAAAATAAAAAGGAAACCAAAATTTGGTAAAGAAGAAAATATTCTTTCTTATAACTTTAAATCTTTGTTTTCATTTAGTATTTCTTTAAAAGCATTAATTATTGCAATTAATACACTCTATTCATATTAAAGAGACATGACATAAATTAGAAAGTTTGTATTCATTGTTCTTAAACATCTCAAAGTAGTTCCTTATAATGATATTCATTTTCCTTTTAAACCACTTTTAATTTCAAGTTTTAACAGAATATATTATTGTTTTTATCCGCGTGCTTTCGAGAAAAAGATATTTGAAATGAATTAATTTGAAAAAATAAAACTAAAAGTGGGAAAGAGATTTTTGTATCTTTTGAAGTGATTTGTAGAATATTGTATTGTTTTCTTGTTCGCCTAAGTATGTATAGAGGTACATAAGTCCAGGCTGAGACATATAGTCTCGGTTTTCACTATTGCTTCTATTATTCGGATAATAAAGTTAAAGTTGATAATTGACATTATCATATTTTATTTTTTTATTTTTTTATTATTTTGTTAGATATTTTTGATTTTTTCAATAAAATTGGAAAAAATAAGTATTTGATTTATATATTTATTATTTTGTATATAAGTAAAAATATTAAAAAAATTAAGAAAAATATCAACAAAATTTGATTATCAAGTACAAATGCTTGGATGTTCTCTTCCTACGAGGATAATGTGACCTCGACGAGGGAGCCTTGTAGGGGGCACTCCTGGTGTTGATATATCCTCTAATTTGATGTGTCATCGTGCCATCTTCTGGAATGATTGGGGTATCCCATATGGAGGGAGTGCCTACAAAGACACTCCAACGTTCAAGTTAGAAACGTGATACAAATGTGCATACATAACAAAATTGATTCTTCTCACATACCTTATGAATAATGACTATATATAGTACCAGGATGGGTCCTATTTATTAGACCTAGGATTCCTCATATTACCTGCTTTTAGGATTTCCTAATGTATTTTCTTATCCTTAATCCTTTTGCTTATGTAGACCCGTTAGTAGTGACTTACATGTCCTTAACTTTGTGTACAGGCCGAGGTGTACTCATCCTTAGGTCTTCAATGTGCATTGGCTGAGGTATCCTGATCCATTGGTGTTCAATGTGCATTAGTTGACATATCCTCGGTGTTGGCCTAGGTGTCCTCATCCAACCACTACACTAGTGTAAATAGGGCATCCTCCTCCTTGACTCATGTGGACATGCAAGTCAAGGTGTCCTCCTTAACTAATGTGGATGTGCAGGCCTATGTATCTTCTTCCTTGACTCACTAGTACATTAACACAACATTAACACAAGGTCGAAGAATTCTACCCAAGAGAGTCATGCACAGTCAAATTATAGATAGATCATTAAATTATAATATCATTGTTTATTTGATAAATAAATAAAAGATGTGTGATCCTAATGTATATTAAAGAGTGACATAAATTAAAATTTTTGTATTTATTTGTAGTTAATGTTAAATGGTCATTTTATTTAAAATTTAATGAAAACGTGTGAGACCTACAAATTTAAACATCTCAAAGTGTGTGCATCTATTCTCTCTATAAAATTGTTTGCAAGATAATATTTGTGATAGAAAATATGTACTCGTAGGTAACATGTATTTTTAATACCCGTTTATAAACGAGTCAGGTGCAAGTATCATTCTAACTATACCACGAGTATTCGTTACGCGCAAAAAATTCAAATTCAAATTTAATTTATATTTTATTAAGTTAAATTTAATTAAAATAAAAATTTAATTAATATTTTATTTTATATTTTATATTTAAATTTTATTTTAAAAACTTATAAAATATATTTTTTTAAATATCCATGGGAATCCACGGGTAGCCGCAAGTTTTATTAAACCTACAAGTATTTTTTAAACGGGTACCCAACAAGTAACGAGGTGGGTAATGAATGGATTTTTTTGTTATAAGTCGAGTTGCGGGTAGGCACTATTTGTGTCCGACTTGACCCATTGTCATCACTTGCAACATAAAACATTTTTTCATCTTTGTTACCATTTCTCTTTCCCTCTTCTTTGTTACTTCATTCTCCAATAAGCACTTTTGTAACACCCTAGATGGATATTACTAGATAAAGCATACATCATAAAATTTCTTTTGAAATTAAGATATTATATAAAGTTCCCGAGCGCGGAAAAAATTAAAACTTATCTCGCTGTAGTTCAATCACACTACTCCATCTTTATTACATGTTCATAATAGAGAAAAAACATCATATAATTTATTACAAAATGCATGAAATAAAACATAGAGAAAAATCCCCCATCGTCTGCCTCGCTCTGTCACTATGCATTGGCGTTCTCACCTAGATTCACATCTGCTCCCACGTGACAAGTCACGTGATCATCGCCAAACACAAACACACAAACAGGGTGAGCTGAGAAAGAAAAATAATACAAACAATAAAATAATAAACATTAAGCCTCACCCAAT
The DNA here is from genome assembly GCF_037176805.1 of Vigna unguiculata. Lineage (NCBI taxonomy): Eukaryota > Viridiplantae > Streptophyta > Magnoliopsida > Fabales > Fabaceae > Vigna > Vigna unguiculata. Next base: position 5,726,511 of record NC_140798.1, read on the forward strand.
CTATCTTAGCCAATTTTTAGTTTATTGACTTTTTATAACATTACACCCCAATCTCATAACCTATATGAGAAAGATCCATTCACAACCTTGGTCCTTAGGGATTATCATACTTCCACGAACCTACCCGCTCGTGGTCCAACTCTACGGACCTCCCCGCCCGTAGTCCAACTCTACGAACCTGCCCGCTCGTAGTCCAACATGCGTGAACACCTACTATGAACCTCCCCGCTCATAGCAACCTCAAGTGTGAGCACGGAACATACGAACCTCCCCGCTTGTATCCCCACACAAGAGTACAACAGATACGGACCTTCCCGCCCGTATCAATCATGCATCTCAAATCTCCGTTACGAACCTCCCCACTCGTAACTAATCCAGCATATCCCTGACCAAACCATCAAACCCATCCATGCAAATTCATCTGCAATGGACCCCTGTCCCCTTCATTATTACCTGGCGCTGCCTAAGCGCCACCAGGCGAAATTGTACTATGCACTGCCTAACGGTCTTAACATGTTTTTGGGGGCTACAAGTTCCAGAATTCAAAATTTATGATTATTCTACCGCCGAGTAAATAAAGAGAAGGATAGATTAAGAAACTAAGCCACATTAAAATACGTTAAGTATTTTAATTATCGAGAATATATATATATATATATATATATATATATATATATATATATATATATATATATATATATATATATATATATATATATATATATATATATATATATATATATATATATATCAAACGATTATACAATCGAATGTGATGTAAAAAAAATTCTATAAATATAATGATAATAAAAGTTAATTCCCTGTATCTATTCCAACTTGAAAGTTTAACATACAATGTAAAGAAAACATTTCCGCTACTTAAAGTTTTCCATGTTTTCCTTAAAGTTGCCAAACTTATAAAGTATAAATAGAAATTTATTAAATGCCAAACCGTAATAAGGTATTTAACACGACACCAAGCCTCTCACTCCAATCACAGAACCCTTCCTCTTTATCTCAAATTCACAATTCTTACAAAAAAGGAACCCTTATTAACAAGAAAAAGAAAAAAAAAAACACAAACTGAACAATTACCTAAAAACGTTAAACATTTCAATTAAAATAAAATAAAAGATACTCTGCCAATTTTCAACCTAAGTAACTTTTATATCCAACTCATTTCTATAAAATATAACTGACAATCTTCGAACGTCAAAACTTTATATCATAAATATTACCTAAAAACCAAAACAGAATATCATCAATCAAGATATAAATAATATCCATATAAAGCTAGGTAATAATCTATGTATGTTACAATATAATAATACCCAACAATAACTAATTTAATATACTAATATTTCATTATATCAATACTCCTTACTTTAATTTCTTCCATGTAGACATATTTCTATATGTAATATATTATCATGATATCAATTGCAAACTTCCTATAATTCATACTAAATACGTAAGTGCAAAACCAAAAAGGAAGCCTCTTTTACTTTTTATAATCATCATAACCCCACTGCATCCAAACTTTCTCTATAAAAAGACTGCTTTTCATACTTGAATGACAACCCACACGCGAAGTCTAGTTTATATATAATATATATAACACTATTATTATAATGGTTCACCTAAAAGATTGTCAATGAAAAACTCAACTCTAAACCCCTTACATCCAACACCCTACTATTACCACCACATAAAATAAAATATAAAAAAAAAGAAGAAAGATGGCATGTCGTATGTATAATAGTAACCACTATAAGAAAAAACCAGTGCATGGTATATTTTTAGTCAAGGCAACAATCACGATAAAAATCAAATATTTATTTTTACCATCTAACATAGAAACGAAAAGTAATATTCTTTTATAATCCTCCCATCACAACGTTTGAATCACACATCAAACCAATTCATCGTAATACTCACAGAGAGGAAAGAAAATAAAAGTTCATAAACAAGGTTCATGCCACAAAAATCATGTGTCCACATCACAATTTTGCCACCCAACTTGGTCATAGGTTCAACAAATCACCAACCACAAGGAACACAAAATACACACCAAAGAGAAGACAAACAACAAAGATAAGCACGAAAATACAGCTCCCTTACACGGTTTCTTAGCTTCAAACAATTTTCAATGAATTCTTCCTTGTTCCCAAAGCTCCCCTCCTTGCCTCCACTCTTTGTTTCCCCACTCACCCTTCTCTCTCCCCCTCAAATTCAGCCTAAAATAAATAATACAAATAATAAAAATGAAATTAATTTAAATTCAAGGTTTTATGATCATTACTTTTGATTACTGCACCCCAAACTGCTACCTCTCTTGTTTCTCAGGGAATTTCTACAGTTTCTAGATTTTTTTTTTCCACCACTTAGCAAAAATATAAAAATATAAAAGGCATAATTACTCTAGCCAAGATTCAAACCCACAACCTTCCAACTCATCAAACACATGCACACCAACAAACCATCACATTATTCTTATCAATTCACACATTCATACAAGGTTAAACCATGTTTCCGCATTCATAATATTTTGGTAATATAAAACACAATTAAAATCACACTAATGGCACACACTAGACTTGAACCTAAGTCCTCTCCACATAACCAAGTACTCTTAACCACTTAAGCTAGCATTATTCCTTACCTAGGATTTGTCAATAAATTTTCTTAGAGTACTTTCAACCCACATTTGTTTGTAATTTATTTATTATACTTTATTACAATTTCTCGGGTCTTACAACTTTTTTCTCAATCATTAAACAATTGCACGTTTGTGTAATGTGGGTCTAGGGATGACAATGAGTTAGGTCAGGCACGGATAGTGCCTACCCACAACTTGACCTGCAACAGAAAAAATCTACTTGTTATTCGTCAAGTACCCGTTAAAAAAATACCTACGGAATAAACTCATAGGTACTCATGAATAATCGCAAATATTTAAAAAAATATTTTATAAATTAAAAAAAAATTACAAAACGTATAAAATTAAATATAAATTAAATTTTAATTTTAATTAACTTTAATGTAATAAAATATATATTAAATTTTAATTTTAATTAAATTTAACTTAATAGAATATAAATTAAATTTACAATTTTTTATGGGTAAGGGATTACCACAAGTACAGATAGTATGAACCCCATGCTCGACCATTTATGAACAGGTACCAAAATACTCGTTACATGTGAATAATAAATACTTATGATTACCAACTATCCGTCATAAATTTTATCTGCGGATACTCGCGGACACGAGAATTTTTGTCATTCCTATGTGGGTTTTTTCCTTTTGCAAAATTAGGAACGACAAATAAACTTGCCCCCCTTGGGTATTGCCCAAACCCATCCCCATTTTGACGGGATTCTTCGTTTTGACTAGGTGTGGCATGGTTATGAGGACTACCCGAAATTTTTAATTGGATATGGGGATGTGCATATTTGCCCCGTCCATGTCCTCATACCCGTCATAATTAGGGATGGCAACGGGGTCAGGTGGAGACGGGTTTCGCTATTCCATACGCATTCCCATCGAAAAAAATGGATCTTCATCCTCATCCCCAAACCCAACATATATCAAACTTTTGTCTCATCCCCACCGGGTAACAAATATATACTCATACCTATACCCCATACCCTTTTTCTTACTGTTTCAATATTCTTTAATTATTTTTTATAAAATAATAAAAAATTACGACAAATGAAACATAATATTATCAAATATTCAACACTGAGAGGATGGTTATTTCTTCAATATCAAATATTTATAAAGAAATTATATGATAATTGTATACATTTCAAATTAAAATACAAAATCAAATTTTACGATAATCGAAACATCTATTAACTTTACAAACATTAATGAATTGTAGTTGATCAAATTTATTTTAAAAAAAAACAATATAAAAGGAAAACAAATATTCAAATTAAAATATATGTTAAATGTATGTTTACTTCAATTTTTTAAATTCTAATGGATATCATTTTTATACACTAATAAAAGTTATAATAAATAACTTGATCCAAATAATGTAAAGAACAAATATTAAACTAATAATAATAAAATTTTCACATAGATATTATATCTTTTGAACTTCAATATATGTTGCATGGTGATAAAAAGAAATTCATGACAATTACATTAAAATTTTATGTTATAGTAAATAAAATTTATTTATACAATTATAGTGACAAAATCAAAGTATGATAATGAGTTAAAAAATAAAAAATAATTATATAAAATGAATCAAAATAGTATTTTACATTATAAAAATAAAAAACAAATAAAAATATTAAAAAATTATCAAATGTGTGTCTTAGAAACAATTTGAGAAACCATTGAATGAAATCGCATAAAGGAAAACAAATATATAATGAAGGGTATATGATAAAATGAAAAATACTTTGAGATCTAAGAAAATTTTTCAAATATGATCAGACTCAATGGTTGAGAAATAACGAAAATTGTTTTAGCGAAAAAAAAAATAATTTTTCAAATAAAGAAAACATTAATAATAATAGAGTAAAAAAGATAATTTTTTTATAAGTTTATGTTATTGAACACTTAAATTGGGAGTGTTAAATGTTCTCATGTGAAGAGAAAATATACAATAAATAAAAATATTCAAATGTGAGATATAAAAAATATTTAATTGACATACATCATTTGAACATAATTGCACAAAAGTTATGATAAGATGAAAATATATTGGAGATGCAAATGAATTTTATGGCAATTCAATTTATATATATATATATATATATATATATATATATATATATATATATATATATATATATATATATATATATATATATATATATATATATATATATATATATATATATATATATATATATACACAGACACACTTTCTATTTTTACTTTTTCGAATTCTTCAGCTTGTCATGAAATTCAATATCATAAATCTTTCATTTACTAGTTAATATAAAAAACTTATATTCTTTATTATATTATTATTGATTTTTGTTTCACTTTAAGAACTATTTTGTTTTACTAAATCAATTTTTATTATCCCTAAAATATTTTTCATCTTATCATACCCTTAAGTATATACTTCTTTCTTTTATGCGATTTCATTCAACGGTTTGTAAAATTGTTTCATTTGATCACTTTTTAATATTTTTTTTTGTTTTTTTTTTCATTTTTATCATGTATTAATATTTTTTATATAATTATTTTTGTTTTCTAATTTATTTTCATACGTGTAATTTTATCACTATAATTGTATAGGTAAATTTTATTTACTGTAATATAATAATTTTACGTAATTGTCATGAATATTTTTTATCACCATCCAACATATAGAAATTCAAAAGATGAAAGATCTTTGTTAAATTTTAGTTATTATTAGTTTAATCTTTGTTTTCTTGTGATTTTGATTAAGTGATGTATTATAATTTTTATTAATGTAAAAAGAAAAAAGATTTCATTAGAATATGCAATTATTTGACATGTGAATAATTATTTTATATTGAAATACTTATTGTTTGTACTTTTAAGATTAATTTATAAAAAAAATAATTAATTACAAATTTTTAACTTTTTTTTCTCTTCACGTACACAAAATAAATAAAAAATATGTCTAAATTATTTAAAGATGAGAAGATAATTTAAGGTAGAGTTATTTGTAAGAGAATAGAGAAAATAATTTTTAACTTTTATTGGTTTAAAATAATTAATAAACATTTAATTTTACAAAAATTTGTTATTCATGATATTAAATAAGTTTTTACTTCAATAAGTTCATAAATAAATTATACAGTTGTAATTAATAATTTATTTGATAAAAAAAATTAAAATATAATTAAATAATAAAATAATTTTAAAGTTGTTCACGATTTTTCTTCTCTTATAACGATTTCTCTCTTTAAACGTAGGACATGGGTTACCGATTTCATAACTCTTGTTCTTTTAACAATTCCCCGATCTTGTATTTTTGTCTCGCAATCATATATTATTGCAATTAGAAGAAATGTAATTCAGCTTGAGTTCTCCTTCTTCTTGTCAAAGAGTCTTCTTCTATTTTTTATTCGGTGAATTATTTCCTATACTTTGGAATTTCTTTTATTTTTATGTTCTTTACTTGGTGGTTGATATATTTTATTTATATACACTAATAAACGGAATGTTTTTGTCGCCCCTAGTTAGAAAGCGAGAAATTAGTGAAAAATATATTTTCACGTTAATTTTTCTCGCAAACGAGCAATTTTGTTGTAGTAATAATATGCAATCATTAAAACATGCATATATCATTTTATACTCCATATCCATAAGAGAAAGAATACTTTTAGCATCATAGTTGCAAGTGGGTAGTGTATTTTCATTTGGAAGCATTTCATTCAACAAAACCAACAATTTTATGAAACTCTTATCGGTCCACCAATTAGTCGCCTTCAAATTCATGAGTCTTAACACCATTAACAACCTTGTGAACTTAATTGAACCGACATACAATGAAGTCTCCACATCAGTAGACATTGTCTCATGCACATGCACCTGGACAAAAGCTTTAGTGCCAACATCGCGGATCATGTCATTTAATTTGTCTTCTTCAAGTAGATCTTCCACAGTGGAATTCACAACATTTTCAATTCTGGGGACAGTTGGAAAGTCTATTAATTTGTCGTGTCATATCCATGTTGTACAACTTCGAAGGAAACCATCACAGCTAAGGTATTCCCTACTAGTAGTTGCATTCAACTTTCTCTTATTCAAACAGTTGACACAAGGACATCTAAACTTCACTTCATCATCACTTCTATCCTCATTACATTGCACAAATTGTATAAATTCTTCAATTCCTTTCTCATACTCAACACTGATGCGTGGTGAATTACTTAATCCAATCTCGACGTATACGTATATATACTAAAATTGTGTGAACAATTTCAATAATCTTTAAATGAATTATCACCTCACTTTTGTATTCAAGGTGTGACCCTATCCCATTCAAGAAGATTCATTTTCTTTAGTTTATTGAACCATATTAATTTTAATAAACATATCTAAAATTTCACGAAATTTTCCCAGTATTTCGCATTGATAACAACTTGCTTGAAAAAAACAACCTGACTTAAAGTCACTCTTAGAACTTCCTTTCCCTCATCATGCTTCCACTCATCTTAACCATCCATCTTAGAAGATTCCCCTTCTTTAAACTCACTTACTCCCGTATATCTTAACATACAACTACTTCTCTTTCCAAATTCGTTAGACTATATTACTCACGATGACACATTGTTATTAAGCCATTGCTTTTCTAACAACTCCTCCACTTGTTGTCTTGACTCCAAACTTTCAGTAGAACCATCCAATAAGGAAATATTGACACTAGTTATGCTTCAGACACAAATGCAATAGTAAACCTCACCGCTTCTAGGTGATAGTTCTAGTATCTGCTCCAGAACAAAACCAAAAAACTTCTCCACCATCGAGATCCTTTGTTTCTGTTCTTCGTTGACCGTTTATATATAAACACTCATACATGTAGCATTTTGTCTTCTCTTTTCAACTTGTTCCACTTGATGCACAACCAATTACTTGCCCTTTTAAAACAAGGAACATCAATTCCTATACTACCACAATCCACAAGAATGAGCTTGAAACAAAAAACCAAGTTGCCCTTGAGGTTATGCTCCAAACCTTGCAAAGGAGACAATTCAAATTGACTTTGAATTTGAATCCTTTAATCACCACGAGACATACCACACATCCAAGAAAAAAACTCCACTTGGCTGCAATTGTAGCAAAACTACCAGCTCAACACCAACTCCTCCTTGTAGTTAACCCTGACTCATTTACCATATTGGCGACACCAAAAGGTATACGATCCCAAAAAAAACCAAAACATTTAGTTCAAGCACCACCTTTATACCTTGTATCCTTGAATCTGATCATTTGCGCTAACTACTCCAGCACCAACTATCGCATACTCCATTTTAGTTACTTCAGACTTTTCTTCTCATTTCATTCTTTATTGTTCTTTGCCTTCACTAGCTTTTGTCATTCTCACAAGATAAAACTTAACGGTATGCTTTTTCTTCCAACACTTAAATTCCTCTACCTCAGCCCAAGGTCAATTGTTCTGCTCATGTAAATTACTTTTCCTTAAAACATCTTGCTATCAATTGAAAAGATTCAATCATCTCCTTCTGACTATTGAACCTAGTATGAAACCTTTATGCCACTTCCTTCTCATCCATATATTTTTTTTCCCTCTACATAGGAAACATCATCTTACCTGATTGATCCTTAAGCTCTACTCCATGGTCTTTATGGTCTTTATCTTTCTTAGCTTTCAAGATGCCAAGCAATCTCACTGTTTTTTATAACCCAGGATATGCCAATTGCTTCTCTTTCACAAATCCTAGAAAGCACTAGATATGACAATATAAATATATCCAATGACACTTCTCCTAACACTGCATGTATGTACATATTTCTAAACCTCGAAATTGTTGGGATGTATAACCAAGTTGGTTTTCTCAAATGTTGTTACACTTGCATGCACTTATATCTTCTATTGTTCTAATATCTAACTCCTTTTTGGAAAACTTGTAATATCTGATTCCAAGAACCTATCCTTAAAGCTCCCTCTATCTGAACGTTGTTTATGAACTCTAGCATCTTATCCTAGTTTACTATCCCAAAACTTAGCTTTCCTCACTCATCGGTATACATCATACAACAATTCCACATCTTTGAGGCAATAAGTGGTCTTACAAGCCTCATCCAACCTTGCAAAGGTAAGCAGGCCAAGTTGACCTTGAATCTGGATTTCTCTACCACTATAGATACTAAACAAAAACCACAGAGGTACAAACAAGATACACAAGGATATATAAAGCAAATCTCCATCATCTATTGATAACATAACCTTTTATCTATCACTCTTCTTTTCTAAAAGTTAGAATTAAGAAAGGAAAACAACCTCTGATCTAGTCATGAGTGTGCACCCTCATTATTTTATCAAGACGTTTTCTATTCTTAATACTTTTGGTTTCACAGACAAACTCAACTAAACTTGAATACTTAAGCCTGCAAGACATGACAAACCCATAACTCTTAGGTCACAGACAAACTCAACTAAACTTGAATACTTAAATAGAATAGATTTTATGCTTCGGTTCCTTCAAAACCGAAGCATAAACCTCTGCGTTCAAATTAAAAAAAATCAAAATAACGAGCATTTTGAAAATTTTTGGAGCCATTAGGGTTTAGTAAGTATCATAAGATGACATTTTAGGAACTTTTACAAAGTTCTTTAGAGAATGTAACTATTGTTTTTAAAATAAATTAAACTAAAAATGGTAATACAATAAATTAATTAGGATTTGGTGTGGAATTTACAAAATGTTTCGTAGTCTTAAGAGTGAATACATTCAAATATAATTTTCATGTTATTTGATACAATAATATTTACTGTTTAAGAATTATAATAGTGAAGTAAATGGAAATTATAAATTACAATTTATTTTTAAAATAAATGCAAATCGAGGTAAAATCTAAATTTTCTAAATTTTTCAACAAACAAAATTGAAATAAAGTTCATGCTTCAATAAATATTTATTAAAGTTTAATTAGTTAAATCCATGAATGAAATATATTCGTTTGCTTCCTCATCCCAGGACTTTGTCCCACGTCTTAACAATTTCAGAGTACAAAAAAGATTTATAATTTAAAATTAAAAGAATACATAATGATAACTAACAAATATTTCTATATAAATATTAATAGTTTCTCCTTTTTATAGACAAAATTAGTTATTTTTAAATTTTTTTTAAAAAATAATATTACATATTACACTTTTTTTGAATCTGATTAATTAATAATTTATTATTAATAAAAAATGCAAATAAAATTATTTACTTTAAATACATTTATTTACCAAATTAAAAATTAAAAATTTTTTTTACTTGGCTTGTTAGATATGCTTTTTATACTTTTCAAAAAATAATTTTCATCTTCCAAAAATTAAAAGATGTTGAGGAGAATAAAAACAACTTTTCAGTTTCTTTCAACACTACTTTTAAGATAAAAATTTGTCTCTTCCAACACATCTTTATAATTAATTAGCATTAATTATGAAGAAACCAACAACTTTTTTAGTATCTCAATACAATGTTATATTTGAATTTATTGTATTATAATTTTAAATGAAAAATATTTTAAAAAATCTACATACCTTCTTGAAAATGTTTTATACAGGGTCCAAAAATCTTCTCACATTCTCATAGAGTAAAAGTCATTTTGAATGACCAAAATCTCTAATTGTATCTAATCTAATATATAATTATATACAATTGCAAAGCTAACAATACTGTTTTGAGTTCTAATGTGCATTGTCCCACAATATACATAATTGGTGGTTTTCATAATTAATATTTTGAAGTAAATATGACAAAATAACAACTTTAGAAACTTTTACAAAGTTTCTTGGAGAAGGTAGCTAATTTTTATAAAATAAATCTAATTAAAAATTGTAATATAATAAATTAATTAGGATTTTGTGTGAAATTTACGGATATTACACGACTGAAATATTTTGTAGCATCGAGAGTGAATACTTTAAAATATAATATTAAATCTTATTTGATGAGATAATATTTACTATTTAAGAATTTTTATAGTGAAGTAAATGCAAATCATAAACTACATTTTATAAAGGCATAATCCAAGTTTTTAAATTTTTGAACAAACAAAATTAAAATAAAGTTCTGACTCCATGAATTTGTCTCATTAATGATAACATAGACTTTTAAAAAGTTCAAAGTAGAAGAGAAATTTATAACTAACAAATATTTTTTATATAAGTATTAATATTTTCTCCTCTTCTACAGAAAAATTATATATTTTATTAATTTATTTTAAAAATAGTCATTACATATTACACTTTTCTTAAAATCTGATCAATTAATAGTTTCTTAATAATTAATAACAATATTAATAAATGCAAATAAAATTACTTACCTTAAATATATTTAATTACCAAATTAAAAATTAAGACTTTGTTTTTTTTTATCTAACTTACTGAAAAATATATTTATATTTTTCAAAATCTACTTTTCATCTTCCAAAAATATAAAGATGTTAAGAAGAATTAAAACAATTTTCCAGTTTTTTCCAACACTACTTCCAAGGTATATTTTTTCAACCTCTCAAAGAACTTTTCAGTTTCTTCCAAGCTACTTCCAAGATATATTTTTACGGCTTCTCAAAGATGAATGTCTTTGTCATTAAATAACATTAAATATTAGAAACCAACAACTTTTTGTGTTTCTCATTGCAATGTTATATATGAATTTATTGTATTAAAATTTTAAATGGAAAATATTTTAAAAATCTACCTACCTTTTTAAGAGAGCTTTATACAATTTTCAAAAATCTTCTTAACTTATTAAATAAACTTTATAAATCAACACTTACGTCTTTCAATCTAAATGTCAAAAATATAAAGAATAAATGGAAAACTTTTTGTCTTCCAAGAATTTTGCATTTTGAATTATGACTATTTATTATGAACAACAACAATCATGATTTGTGGGACTCAATGAATCATGAAATATCAATCAAACACATAATTAGAGTTTAAGACATTAACGAAAAATATTATTTATCAATTTTAAGTATATAAAATTTTTATATCATCATGTTGTTTTTTGAGATGTTATATGCTTCTTTATTTATCGCTAATGATTAATACAAAATGCAAAATATTTTTCTATTAATGTGCTTGAAAACCGATTGATCTAATATTACTTATTATGGTTGTATTCTTAACTTTATATCAATTATGGTTTTAAAATATTGCATTGGAAACCAAAATCTTCTTCTATTAATGTGTTTGAAAACTGACTGATCTAATAGTAGTGATTATGGTTGTATTCTTAACTTTATATCAATTTATGATTAAATTTAAATATTAATTTCAGAATAAATTTACATTTATGTAGGATTAATGTAATATTATCATTTTATATTTTTATATAATATTACATTACATTGAATTTACATTGAAAACTATTTTTTTTCATTTAATGTCCTTCGAAACTGAACTTTTCTTATAGTTGATTTTTTTAAACATCAAGAAGTAGATAATATTAGATAATATATTCCTTCCGTGTGTTTTTAGAATAAATTTCAAAATTAATTCATTGAAAATAATATTGTTTTTAAGTTGTGAAAAATTAATCATAATATATATAATAATATTAATAAATTTTGGATTCAAATTTGAAATCGTAACAGACAATAAAAGAAAAAGAATGTGATAATAAAAATTAAATTTAACATTTAAAATGAAAAATATATACAAAAAGTTAATTTTTGTAGTTAATACTTTAATATTTCTGATAAAAATATATAAATTCAAATATTCAAAAAATATTATGACCCATAATGATATAATAATATATTATAAAATATAATAATATGTAACAATGTAAATATAAAATATAATAATATCAATATAATTAAAATATAAGGTAAAAAATAAGGTAAAAAATAAAAATTATAAATTTTTTAAACTTTTAAAGATATGGAAATAATTAACTATTTCAATTTCAATATTATTGCAAGATTAAGATTCATATATTGTGAAAAATGGAATTCGAAATATATACAGTAACATTTTCTCTAAAAGCAATTACCAAACTGAAACTTTAGAATGAAATGGGTACTATTTGACTAATTAAACCAAAAATATACCAATAAAATTTAAATTTTAACATTCAAAAAAAAATTGTAAAATAGTGTAGATTTTTCAATAAATTCTTATAATGTCTCTAAACAACTTTCAAATATTTTTAACTTATAAGAAAGGTTCGTATTTTATATATTATCAAAATCTGAAAAATGATAAATTAAAAAATTTAATGGAAATACGTTAATATTTACAATTAAAAACAATAAAAGTTAAAAATATGATATATAAAATAAACAAGTAATATAATATTTAGGAACAAAAGCTCCATGGTTCTTAATAATAAAATAATATATTAACATATTAGTCCTAATATAATAATAATAGTAAAAATAATTAAAATATGGTGTAAAATAATAAATAATTGTAAAATTTAAATATGAATTTTTAAATAATTTTCACATATTTTTTACATTTTATACAAACTTAAACAATAATTTAAAAAATAATTTTTATAATATAGACATTGGTATATCATTACAAGTTAAAATTATACATTCTTAAAATTTTTAAAGATATAAAAATCATTAATGATCTCGATTTCAATTTTTTTTTTCTAAATTAGGATATATATTGTCAAATTTGAAATTCAAAATATATAGTAATAAAGTTTGAATTTAAATTCTAAATTTTAAAAGCTATAAAATATGGGAGCAAAGTTAAAATTTGAAATTCAAAATCCAAAAAAATTGTGAAAAAAGGACTATAATAGAAGAGTCTATCAAACGTCTAACTTTTGTATTTTTGCATAGTGTACTATTTATATTTGTCTACATAGTCTATATTTTGTAAGTTTTGATTGTTTACTATTTATATTTTGTTTGCAGTCTAACATTTGTATCTTTAAAGAATCTACTATTTATATTTAGGTGTAATTAGTTGGATAATACTCACTTTTATTTGGATATGTCAGTTTCATACTCACTTTTAAAAATGTGTCAATTGGGTCCTAAGTTTGGAAAAGATGTCTCAATCAGGTCCATTTGAGAAAAAAAGTATTAATGTCATTAATGGTATCGATACATTTTTTCAAAAGTTGGGATTCGATTGACACATTCCTTTAAGTGAGTATCAAACTGACACATCTGAAGAGAGTGAGTACTATCTGACTAATTAAATATTACATTTATATGCACAATCTATCATTTGTAACTTTATATCATTTAATCTTCACATTTTTTGTATCGTCTAATGTTTGTATCTTTATTAAGTCTACTCAACAATTTCTATATCGTCCATCATTTTTATTATTAGAAAAACAACTATTATATTTTTCTGCATTTTTTACTCAATATTTCATTCAAAATTAAATTTGATTTCTTAATTTTAATTAACTAAATCTTAATATATTATTTAAAATAGTTATATATAATACATTTTATTAAAAATATATATAAATAACTTAAATACATTTTTATTATAAAATCAATTAAAATATTATTATTGAATTTTATAAAATAAAATTTATATTAAATTTAGTTATACTTTTATAATTTCAAATTAATTTAATAAATATACTATAATTTATAATTTTAAAATTTGATATCCCGTGCGTTGCACGGGCAGAAATACAGTTCGTGACAAAATTCTAAAAGTTCATTTCAAATTTGAAAATAGGAGTAATTTAAAGTAGAACCTTTTGACATTTTAGTTCTGATTCACTTTGAATGTTTAACTATTACGAGGAGATATTATCCCTTTCCATCAATTTTATATTTTTAGAAGTACGTGAAATTTTAAAATACCGTAATACTCTCTCTTTCATGAAATCTTATCTTAATTTCTAAAATTTTAAATAATATTTTACGTTTCGCTTATCTTTTAAGTTGTTTCAAATAACGTAATTTTCTATATCTTTTCTCTTCGTCTATTTTCTTTCTTTTTACCTTAATGGTCTTGGATTTTCATTTCACATTATAGTTAAAATCCATGACTCAAATGTTTGATGGAATATGAATTTCCTATCTATTTTTGAACGTAGTTTATAAACATTGAAAAACTAATATCACCTTTCAATTTAGTGGATTTTAAGAGATGTATCGTTATTAAATTTTTGAAGAAGATTATTATAGAAATTTGAAGGTTAATAAATATGTGAAGACCCAATGAAAAGGCAAAACCTTATTATATCATCTATAACTATATATAAAGGGGATTCTCTCTTTTGTGTCCACATTTTATAATTCCAACTTTACCCTTTATAATTTAATTATTTATTAAATCTTTAAAAATTAACGATTATTTTTACAAGTTTTTATAAAACTATTTACTTATTTTCTTCTTCTTTTTTCTCATACTATTTATCGACAATTATTTTTCTTATATTTTCTCCATGCATTTCACTTTATTTTTTATAAATATATTTTTATTTTGTTTATTAACTTAATAACATTACAATATCATCAATTATTAATATAATTCAAACAATGCGTACATACAGGCGTGATAACGCCTGTGTTTACGCTAGTCTTTAAATAATGAATATGCTGGTTTGTTTATCATTCATCAATTTGGATGCAGACACACAGGCACTTCGGAGTTGACTGGTTCATCATCAGCATTCTCACTCTGGCCGTCTTCAGAATCCATTGAGGCTCCCTTTTGGAAGTAATCTGTTTTGAAATCGTAATCAGCATCCATTGAAGCTTTCTTATTCTTTCTTCTTTTGTTCTTCTCTGCGCGCCTCAGTTTTGTATTAAGCATACCGTCTGCAGTGTATAATTTTTCATTTTGCCTACTAGCTGCACTGTTATCCTTCTTCTTTCCACCATCATCTTCCATGGCTTCATCCACCTCACCAACATTTCCGGGACCTTCGCCTTGGTTACCTGACTTGGTTTCTGTCTCATCCTACAAGAGAATGTTTTAATTAGTAAGTGTGAAAACACCAAAATTCCCAACATACGATTGATATCAACAATAGTCAATTCTCTAAACGGTTTCAAGAAACAAACCTCCAACATGATTTCAGTAAGATTGAGAGGGTGACTTGAAGGAACTTCAACAACATTGAAGTCATCAACAGATTTAAGGCTCCCAATATATGAAGATTCATTGTTGTAGACTTCATCAACGTTAAACTCTTTTGCAAATTCAGAAACTATCTTCGCCTCTGAAGGTTCAACTTGATCCCTATTTGGGGGCATGGTATAATACTGAATTTTACCTGAAACATACAAACAGAAAGAGAAATTTCTGCGTTTAGTTCTTTCTCAATTTTAACTTCAAAACACAGAAAAGTAATCGGTTCTCTGATCATAATTTAAGAAATTCCATGCATGCGTACCCTCGTTCCAATCACGAAGAACAATTCTTGCAGTAGTAGCAACGTCATGTATTCCTTCCTTCTTGAGTTTGCCTTTCTCTGTAGCTACCTTCCGCAGAAAGTCGTCAACATCACCTACATTGAAACTGCCAATTTTGTACAGAGTTACCAGCTGCTCAGGCAGACAGAGCTTTAGAATTTCCTTCACTGCGTTGGCCAAGTTAAAAGAAAAGAAATAAGTCTTTCAATTTACTTAACAAGAGTCAGTACAGCTTAAATCAGGATTTTCCATAAATAAAATAATTGTATCGTGCAAACTTCTAAGCGTTTTGGAAATTAAAATTCTCATTACTAAATCAAACATTAATTTATATCTAAACAAAATTAAAACAACCATAGAATTTTAAAAAAGCATAAAAGGAAGCATAACCCAACAGCCCACGCATAAAAAAATCCAATGTTCTATAACATCACCTATCCAGTTGCATTTTTAAAACCTAACAAAACTCCATTTTATAACTAGGGTAAGTGACAAGATTTAACCAAAGGGTGCTATTATCACCGACGTTCGGAGAATGGTTAGATCAAACCACACACAACCATATATTAAAATACAATGTACACACCCAGCGACCCACGGACTAACCTCATTCACACCATCATTGTTAACACAAGTAAAGGGAAGTTGTAAAGAGGGAACGATTCTGAAAATAATTGAATTTATAATTGAAAGTAATTCTATTTGAGAAAATGGAGGAAAAGGGGATAAGAAATTTACACAGAAATAACATGTTTAAAGACAAAAAGCACCCTTATATATATAGGCACTAGTCAAACCAAATGCACCAAAAAATAGAAAATACTTCAAACTATGTAGAATTGAATAGAATTCTTCAATGTCACAAGCTCATTTTCTTTTACTATTTTTTTCATGTAAAATACCTATAAATCTTCTACCATTCATTTCAAACTGAATTAATGCAAATAAACACCTGAATAACCAGATAATAAGGGAGGGGGGAAATGACTTGGTATACCTGGGCTAATTGGATCCTCTAAGTTCTCAATCCTCTTGCAATTTTTTAAGGCAATGGAAGCATCATTTTGTTGAGACTTCAGCGTCACAACACCAGGGCAATCTAGCAACTTAACATTTTTGTCCAATTGAACCTCTTGCATTGATCTTGTTAACCCCGGAGTAGAGCCAACATTGACAACATGAGACCTTTTTAAACTATTAATAAGACTACTCTTCCCCACATTGGGCAAGCCAATCAAACCCACGGTTATTGACTTCTTGATCTGTCAAGACAAGGAAGCAAAACAACAACAAAATCAATGATCTACAATTAAAGGACAAAAGCAGAAAAAACAAAACAATTAATGGATAAGCAATAGACATTATAAAGACTAGAAAAACAACTACAACAGGGAAAATAGATAATCAATCAAATGACAAAACCCCCAAAAGGTAGCAACGATAAACCATGAAGATGCACAGTAAAGCATACTTTTCCAACTTAAAATCTTTACATTTAGCTTTTCTGTGTGATTGACCAAATATTGGTACATTTATGCAAAAGCAAACAAATGAAAATGTCAGATCAGTGTCACCTAGATGACTAAAATAGAACATATGTCTGTGTGTTGGGTGTGCGTGCTTTTAGCTAGGTGCAAACTTCACTCTTTTGTGTAGATTTAAGTTAGACATAAACCGACATTTCTATTATTCTGATTTTAAAAAGAAAATGTTTGGATAACAAAGTATTTTCAACAGATAAAATAGCAAAAACAAAACTAGGTAAGAAGAGAAACCCTATCTAACAAGATTGATACTTATCTTACACTAGAAACGATGATTCAGAAAAATGCATCAACAATATAGAGAACATTAATGCCAACAATTCTGAAGTTCCATTTAGAGGTGATATCATTATGGGAACAAGTTGTCAAACTCGAGAGTCTATGTCAAGAGTATATGTAACAAGTTTACATTATTATTATTACAAGTTTACTTTAAATAAAAAAATTAAAATATCTATAAATAATATAATACTTTATTGTTATATGATTCTATAAATAACTTTTTATACTTTTTTAATGAAATATTATTATTATTATTACTATTAGATTATTATATTATAATTTTAAATATTTTTTATATTTTTCTAATATTACTATTCTTTTATAATAACTTTAATTTCTACTAAAATGTTAAAAAAAGTGAGATCTACCACTTTATTTTTCTTTCTGAGCCGGTGCACAAGACACATCCACCCACAAACATTTCTTCAAATTGACTCTAAATGTAAGTGCCAAAATATGAAAACCAACTCAGTTATGCTCTTCACTTCTCCCTAAGTTTATATACTATAAGTTTATTTGCGAAACCTTTTGATTTCATATTCGGTTCAACATTTAAGTTTGCTTTTCCAGTAAAGGTATCTTCTATTCTATAATTTTCATGTCAATATAGTGTATCCAATGCACATTAGCAAGACCATAAATTTACAATATCCAAGGCCAGAATGCATGGAAAAACATAAAAAACCACACTCATACAGACCAAAAATATCAGCAGTGAATACATAAAGGATTTTCAATCATATATCTGATAATAATTCCATGGAGGGAAGCACAATACAGGAACCAAAATTGTAACTGTGAAATGACTCACAAGCAACTGATTCAGCACAAAATTTTCATTATGAAAATCGCAATTTTACCTCATGACTTCTTGAGTAATTCTTCAACAATTTGAGTAGAGTATCAGCTCCAAGACAATCACTTAGTTGCAAAATATCGCTTGATTTGGCTTTCTTAGAAGATTTCCTCCACGCTAAGTTTGACCTTTGTTGTTGCGTGCTACACTTGAAGGCCACAGTAGGTAATTCTTCTCTAAGGTATTTGAGCCACTTTTCTAAAGCTTCTTTAGGGACAAGATCTATTATAAGGGTCAAATGATTAGCCAATGCAAAAATAAATATTCCACAAAATGAAGAAAGCAGACAAAATGAAATGTGATCAGTAAACTACCAATTTTATTTAAAAGCAAGACGAGACGTTTATCAGGACCCGATTTCATCACCATGTTTTCTATCTCGGGACAGCGAGTCCCCAAAGGATCCCGGGCATCAAGAACCTCCAGTAAGACATCAGAGGCTTCAATGACCTTAACAAGATCCTTGTAAAAGGCTCTATCTGAGCTATCTATGGAATAATTAAAAACAAAAATAGCAATTGTAAGAACATATGCAAGTAAGCACTTGATAGTTCAAACTAACCAAACTGTCAAGAAATTACAAATAAGTACACACCTCTGGTCTTTAAGGCGGTACCAAAATCATTACTATTCTTTTTAGAATCCTCTAGCAACTTGGAGTCATCTTCCTCCTCTAGCAAGCCCAATTTCCTTTTACGAGCCTGAAACAAGTAATGAATAGTAAGTTCCTAACTGCAAGAAAAACAGAAATCACAAATGACACTTTCCTTCGCACCACTCTTCTCTTTCCCACCCCAGTTTGACGTGGACATAAATCTATACTGATATAATAATCAAAAACACTTTAAAACACCAACATTCAAACACCCTCATTATCATCTATCTCTTTCTTCCTATCACATTACACCACCTATCATTCCTACACTTCTCTCATTAAGAACAATCAAAACCCAACTGTCCATGAATCACTTTCTACAAGAACAAGGTTTACACATTCATTTAACTTATCATGTAACATAACAAATCATAATCAATAATAAAAAAAAAATGAATGCATGAAACGTGGAGTTTAATAAAGATAAAGCAATTACCCTCTCCTTGCGTTCGGCTTTCTTTTGCTCCAATTCCTCAATGGCCTTCGTTCTTCGCGCTTCAAGGGCTTTGAGTTCCTGTTCCTTAAAAGGCCAATTTTTGGGAATACCAGGATCCTTCTCAACCTTATTTTTCCCACCCAGCCTAAGCTTCTTCGCTTCCTTCGTTTTTTTTCTGTTGTGCTCTTTCACCTTCCGTATCACCTTGTACTTCTTCTTCAACGAAACTCTCTTACTCTTACTCTCTTCAACCCAAAAAATTCACAACAATAATAAAAAAAATAAACAATTAAAATCATTGCACGCTACTGATATCAAACAAAGAACAGGGATTGGGTTTTCTTACTCTTGCTCTTCATCACCATTTTGTGTTCTCTACCTTCACAAGAGAAAAAGAGATGAGAACGATAATCCACGTCAAAAGTAGTAGAAAATGGAGAGAAGAAGAGAAAAGATTTGAAGAGGCCCTGGAGCGAGCGAATAGAGAAGAGGGTGAAGGTGCTTGTTGTATATTGTTATTCAAATTTTAAAAGTTAAAATTAGATAATCAACATATTAAATTTGATATTCAATAAAATTTGTTTTAGTATTCTAAAATTTTATATCCTCATCTTTTAATTTGATATATTAAAATAATGAATTTTTATATGTCTAGATTTTTTTTATAAGAAAATATAATTACTTAAATATATTATAAAAAAACTATAATGTAACAAAAAATTTAAAAGGGGTTTTCTTATGCTAACTTAAGCCGAATTTGTTAATATTTTGATGTTAAATAATTTCACACGTGTTTTTTGATAAATAATATATTTTTTTTATTTGATGTTGCTGATTTGTTAATATTTTTAGAATTGAATAGATTTAATGGATATTAAATGCTGTGAACTGTTTTTATTTTCCGAAATGTTGATATATATATATATATATATATATATATATATATATATATATATATATATATATATATATATATATATATATATATATATATATATATTTTAAGCTTGTGAATCGAAAAAGTTTCAGATTTATGTATCTTCTATTTCGGCGTATATTAGTAGAAGCAAGATCTATTATATGTACATAATAAATATATAAATATATACGAATATGTTTCTGTTACTTTTTATAGCATATATTTAATGTTAGGAATGATAACTATATATACTGAAATGACTGGGAGTGAAATCCGTAACTATCAAATAATATTATAATATTATTGGGAAATTTTAGGAAGTTTCAGTTATTTTTATTTTTTCATTCATAATATTATTATTATTAATGATATAATTATTAATGGTGATTAAATTAATAAATAAAATTATGTAAAAATCATATATATATATATATATATATATATATATTACAATAACTAATTATTTAATTTAATAACTAATTATACAATTGTATGAATATTTAATCTATATATGATATAGATACTAATAATATGATTTTATACGATCAAATTAATTTTTTAAAATATTAATTTAATTTTGTACAGTTTTAAAATATTTTGTATTTTGTATAAAATTCATTCTAGAAATTTCATTTTTTAGGATGAAAAATTTTATTTGTTAAGAGAATATGAGATCCAAAAAATTATAATAATTAGAAAAATAAATAAATGAGATTAAATAAATATTTAAAGTAAAAGACAAAATGGTTTAAAAATTATTTAATTAAAAAGATATTATATATATGTCGTTAAATATTATGAGATATTGTTAAAAGATGTTAAATATTTTTAAGTGACCATTAATTATTTAAAAAGTATTTATTTAGAAAGTTATTATAAGAAACGTAATGATTTATTATTTTAAAAGATTTATTTTATTTAAATGATGTTTTAGAATATAAAAGATAAGAGATTATTTTGAAGGATATATAAAGTAATTATTGCACTATAAATGAGTTATATATGATGATTATTTGTTAAATGGATTTATTGAAAAGATATACGATTTGTTACGTGGGTGAATATGGTTATATACATGAGATTTAAAAAGATTTCCTAAGAAATAAAAAAAAAAAGAAAGGTAGGAAAATATGTATATGATATTTTAGAGTTATTAGAAAGACAGCATAAAATCTCTTAAGAATATCTAGGATTTTAAAGGTGAGAATAAAACTTACAAATATTTAAATGAGTGAGTGAGTGTTATGTTTGGTAAGAAATAATGTGCCTTAATAGATTGAAGGAGAAGTTAGAGTAAATTCAAACACATAGGGAGAAACTTTGAAGTTTGCATACCAAATTCAGATTATGGATGTTAATATTTTTGTGATCGTATGAGTTTTGATATGTATTATCATGTTTTGTGTTAATGATTAGATGAGTGTGAATATATTTTCATGAGTGTTCTTAAATATCTGATGAGATTCCCATGACTGCTACGGTTTGAGCAGGTCTCAGTAACTGATACCGGATGATTGGTGTGATATATATGTAATATTAATGATTCTTTGATTGTAATATTTGTTATATTAGCTTAACATTTTGTTGATAGTTCTATTTTCACATGTGATAATCGTTAGGTTGCATTGAAGCTTATGATGAAGTAGATTTAGATGTATAATAAGATAAACGAATGGAAGGTGGAATGAGTTTGAGCTAGTAATTTAGAGTTTATGATTTTCTTCTATTTATGTTACGTAAAGACAATTGATTTTTTTACTTCTCCCTTTGAAAGTAGTACTTATCATATACTTAAGCATTACACTACTCAATTTTCTTTAAAAAAATTATTTTAAAAATTCATGTTTTCCATAAGTTTAGTGATGAAAAATATTGGTCAAAGTGGCTGAATGTAGATTACGGAAATGATCTTGCAGTCTCCGGTACTCCTTTCCACATAACTTGATGCGTGAGAATGATGATGTTGTGCAAACAGATATACAAACCATTTTATTTGGTACAACATCATCAGATACAATAGAATAGCCATTTCTTTCCTTAATTCAACACTGCTATGAAGGTTTGCTGTCAATGGTTTCATCTTCTATTTTTGGTTAACTTTACTTTCTCATTTTCACCACTCTTCTTAGAAATTCTCCCACATGAGAACGATGAACACTTGTCCAATTTTACCATTTTTGTAAAGTTGTAATTAATTCCAACTTTCTGATTAATAGTTTAGTTAAAGATTAAATCAATATTTCTAGAACCATTCTCAAATTTGTAATTATAAAATATTAAATTTCGTTAATTTCAAAATGTAAGTGATTGGACAGTTAACACAATCTATAAAACAAAAAAGTAGAATTGAAAAGATGAAATTTACCTATGATATAAAAACTAAGTCAGCAACATATACATACTAGAAATATGTCTACACCAACACGAATGAACAAAAATTTAGAAATACCATAGGATTTTAGGGCCGAACTGTGAATAGTGTTACATTTCAACTTACATGATATAAAACTGCATTTAAGATTATTCAAATAGTGTTTGGATCTCAAAATATATAACCAATTTTCAAATTATTATGTAATAAAAATTCATTAGTATATTGCATAATTCAAAAATAAATTCAAAATTGTATAATTCGTCATATATTTTTCTAGATTAATCAGTTTAGAGACGTATTACGAATTTGAAATTGTAGAATGTAATATGTACGTAATTCATACTATATTTTGAAAATTACATAATTTAGAATGAATTTTTAAATTATGCAATACATTATGATTTTCACTCATGAAAAATTGAGACTTTTGTCATATATTCTGATAGAATAATGGTTTCTAACATTATTTGTTTAATTTTTTAATAACAATAAAATAGATTTTTTTAATTAGAATAATGGTTTCTAACATTATTAATTTAATTTTTGAACAACAATAAAATAGACTTTTTAAAACATTAAGAGATCAAATTAAATTTTTGAGATGGATAAAGAGATTAAAACATCTCAATCCTAGATTTCAACCCTCTTTTTAGTTGAAATTCCTAAGTAAGGCTTTGTTTACCAATACCGATATTATAGATGTTTCCATGCATCTTCTTACCAGCCAACCCATTTATTAGAAAAACCTTATATATCCATCAAGTAATATAAGAATTCTCAGTTCACCGAGTCAACACAATTTTTTTCTTTTAATTTTGAAAATATTTAAATTATCCATTTTTTAAAATTTATGAATTTTAGTTTTAAATAAAAATCATATTATAAAATACAAAAAAAAAACTTTTAATTTGAAAGCAAAGTTTTTTTTTTAATTATTTAATTTTTCTTTGTTAGTAAATTGTATTGATCATTAGTAAATGTATTAGTCCGTGAATCTTTAATATACACGTATAAACAAAAACTTTACTATAAAATATGCGGGGACGGATGATATACTTTACGGTTTAAGTAATTATGTGTTTAAATTTGTGCATCATTTGTTTGCTATTATCTATTTTTATTATATTTTTAAATTATGATTTTGAAAATAAATATTTCGTACATATAGACAAAAAGTACATATTTTTTACATTTTTTTAATGTTGAAAATAATTAATGAAATACAATATATGAATACAATTTTTGAATAAGTAAAATAATATATTCTTTTCTTTATTTTCAGAGTATTATCATTTAAAAAATAAACAAAACGAATATTTTTATTGTTTAAAAATAATAATATTGTTATAAAATAAAGCTAATAACAGAAAAAAGAAGAAGAATAAATGATAAAAGGAATAATAGACAATGAGAGGATAGGAAACAACTATTTTGTGTCTCTTATAATTGATATGAAGTACTATAGATATAACATGGTAACTTATAGAGGATACAAACAAATAATTAACATAAAATATTTATAATGAATAATATATGAGTAACTCTAATATGACAAATCCAAAATTTTGTCATATAATTTTTTTTATAGAATTACTCATATAATTGATATTCATATGATTTCTTTTAAGGATTGAATAAATTTTTAAAATTTAAAATATAATTAGGAGTAAAATATAAATATGATATATATATATATATATATATTAAATAGGCAAATTTATTTATATATTATTATTATTATTATTGCAAACACACTGTAATTTTGTATTTTTTTTTAGAAAATAAAAATATTGTATTCGTATAGAAAAAAAGTAAATAGATTGTAATATATTGTGTTGTTAAAATAAATTAGTAAATTGTAATATGTTCTAAAGTTACTTCTAATCTAATATATGATTAGTTTTTGTGTGTGTGTGTGTGTGTATATATATATATATATATATATATATATATATATATATATATATATATATATATATATATATATATATATATATATATATATATATATATATATATATATATATATATATATATATATATATATATATATATAATTACTTTTAATATATGATAAATTTACATAATTTATTTAATTTTAAAATATAATAGAAGGAAAAACAGAAATTATATACAGAGAGAATATAAAAATTCTATTATATATATATATATTCTAAAATACAGTTAATGGTAAAATAATGATAAAAGAGTAATTAATGATAAAAAATAATTTTTGTGATTGATATATTATATGCAATCATTTGACATGTTATTTAAATGGTAATTAATTTAATATTGAACTTTTTTTTTCCTTAAGATTGATTTATAAAAATAAAAAATAATTAATTAAATAGATGTAATTTTTTTCTCGTCACATATACAAAACAAATCATATAAATTATTGAGCTTCCAGTTGTTTACTATAGCATGATGAGGGTGAATATTGTGTGTGCATAAATACCATTTTATTCTCAATTCTTTTTTACTTTTCCACTATACATAAATAATAATAATACTAATAATAATAATAATAATTATTATTATTACAATAATAATACTAATAATTATTATTATTACAATAATAATACTAATAATAACAATAATTATTATATTATTATTAATTATTATTGTAATAATAATAATAATTTATTTAAATTATATATCACTACTAAAAAAACTTATATTTCCTCCTAATTTTGTTTTATTTTTTTTTTTACAGGAAATACTTACAAATTTTGTTATAAAAAAAATTGTAGAAAATTGTTGCCAATTTTTTTGTAAAATATTTTGTATAAAACATTTTTCGCAACAAATTTTATAAGAAATACTTGCGAATTTTATAATTTTGTAAGAAATAATTACCCACGAAGGTTGTCAATTAAGATTCTAATAATAAAAAATAACAAAAAAAAGTTTTTTCTTACAAATTGTTTTAACAAATTTGCAAAAAAATTCACATAAAAATTCTCATGTAATATGAGAATTTTTAGTACTGTATCTACGATCTATTTCAACTTAATTTCTACCAATTTTATTTTATTTGAATTTAATTTCATCAATTTTAAATTATAACTCATTTTATTATAACATAATTTACATTAATTACATTTTTACTTTAAACTACTTTTATGTCAAAATGTAAAATATAATCTTTCATTTTTATTAATTAAAACATATGTTTTAATTTATCAAACATATCTCATTATTTATTGAACTTTATAAACTTTCATCTTATTTTCCTTCATTTACTATTTTTCCCTTAAATCTAAGCAACACCACTTTTACTCTCATCATCTTCAAATCTATTAATTTACTTCCTAAATTCATTTTCAAACACAAACACAAGCTTTGAATTTTGTGTGGAAAGAGGAAAACATTCTTTCTTAAATTCTCAAAAACAAATACAAGCTTTGAATTTTGTGTGGGAAGAAGAAAATATTCTTTCTTAAAACTTTCAATAGTTGTTTTAATTGAGTATTTCTTTAAAAGCATTAGTTATCGAAATTAATGCAGTCTATTTGTATTGAATAGTCTAATAATGACATAAATTGGAACGTTTGTATTGGTATGCAGTTAACATTAAATGGTCGTTTGTATTAAACATTTAGTGAAAGCGTGTGGGACCAACAGATTTAAACATCTCAAAGCAACTTCTTACCATGGAATTTTTCTTCCTTTTTAAACCACTTTTATTTCCGAGTTTTAACAGAATATTTTTTTTGTGTGCTTCTGGGAAAAAGATATATGAAATGAATTATTAAAGAAAAAGTTAAAAGTGGGAAAGAGGTTCTTTTAGATCTCTTTATTTTTTCAGAAAATAGAAAAAAAGAACGATGGACAAAAGTGATTAGTATAATGTTGTATTGTTCAAATAAACCAGTGATCTGTAAAGGAAAACAAATTTTTGACTATTAAATTTTGATAACTTTTTCTTACAATTTTATGTGTTATTTTTTAATTAGTTTTCTATTTTTATTTTTTTTTATTTTTAATATTCAAAAATCACTTAAAAAATAATACTTTATGTTAGAAGAGAAAATTGTCAAAATTTAGTAGTAAAAAATATTAATGTAATTTGTTAAAATTTGTAGGGTGTGATATTATCATTTTCAATCGTATTTCTTCATCTTCTTGAGAAAATTGAATGCGTGTGGGGTCGACATTCTGTCTATAAAATTTTGCAGCATGCAACAACTTTTCATCTTCATTGTGATCACTTGTTTTACTTCCTGTTTCTCCATTCTTCAATATGCACTTCTTTTTCTTTCTCAGTTAAATATTTGCACGTAGAGTAAGTTTTTCTGCATCAATGTCTTCTCCTCAGAATAGTTGTGTTCTCTCCCAAGATATGATCATGGAAATTTTGTCGTGGCTTCCTGTGAAGGATCTCCTGCGATTCAAGTGCGTTTCAAGATGGTTCCACCATCTTGTCACAGATCCTGCATTTGTGAAACTTCACCTTCAAAGGTCTTCAAAAAACACTCACATCCTATTGACCTTTGAAGTCTGGGACAAAAGAAGGGATTATGCCATAGTTTGTCCTGTACAAGATTTACTTGACAACCCATCATCCACCCTTGAAACTTTACATCACAAACATCTCCCATTCAACCGCAGTTACGCTATCTTGGGTGCCTGCAACGGCTTGGTATGCTTACAAGATTCTTGTATTGAAGATAAATTTAAAGAATACTGGTTTCGGATTGGGAATCCAACAACAAGGGTCATGACTAAAGACTCTCCACATATTCGTCTTAATCTCAGCGATTATAAACATCCTTTCATGTTTGGATTTGGGTATGATGAATGGAATGACACCTACCAAGTTGTGCTATTGGATAATAATAAGAATCAATCGCAGAAACTGGAAGTAAGAGTTTGTTGTTTAGGAGATACTTGTTGGAGAAATACTTTAACTTGTGATGCTGTTGCCCCTATGATTGGGCTTCAAAGTCATGGAACTTGTGGTGCTTTTGTGAGTGGGACTTTAAATTGGTTAGTATATCCCAAATCCCGCTGTAGTGATGATGAACGAGGAGGAACTAAAATGAACGAGTTAGAAATATTTTGTTACGATCTAAAGAAGAAGACTTGTAGTTATTTTTCTATGCCAGATGGCATTTTAGAAGTCCCTCCTTTTGACACTGAGCTTAAGGTTTTGAATGGTTGTTTGTGTCTTTCTCATCATCATGATGATAATTTTTTTGTGTGGCTAAAGAGGGACTTCAGTGATGAAAAATCTTGGTCAAAGTTGCTGAATTATAAGAATCGTCCTTCAACTTGTTATTGCTGTCGACATTACACGGAAATAATTTGTATCCGTGAGAAAGATGATGTTGTGCTGCTTGCAGATACAGGTTTGCAAGCAGAATTTACCTTGTTCAATATCAGAGACAATAGAATAAAGGTTCGCGAAATTTATAACGAGAACAAACAGTCTCTTTTCTCTTATGATTATGTTCAGAGCTTGGTTTTTCCGTGTAGGAATTAAGTAGCCTTATGTTTTCTAAGGCTGATACGGGTGGTTGAGGAAGCCATCCGACATTTCTTTCTTCAGTACTACACTGCTATGAAGGTTCGATAAATGTGCTGTGAAGGGTTGTGTAAGCATCGTTCTACACTGTCAAGTTAAGGATCATATGAAATAAAATAGGCTTTTCGTGACTAAATTCAACCCAATAGTGTCTGGTGTATAAATAGCTTCTATGCATTTGGATGGTACCACTTGTACCTATTACATTTATATAATTTGTTTTCTGATAAAGAAATTGATACTATTAAGAGTAATAGTAGTTTTTGTGATTCCATTTTCTGTTTTTTGGATATTCGGACTCCCTAAACTCATTTTCTCTTAGAAAATATTACTGCGTTGGTGAAACAAAGCATTGGCCAAGTCATGAGTTGTGAGTATTAGCATCATTGAACTTCGGCATCTCATGAGTAAAATCTTCCCATATTTCTCAGCCTTAGCCTTAAAAGTATTGTAATATTACTTTATTAATCCTGTTACTATTTAACTATTAGCAAAAAAACTTCTATCCTATTATAGGAAAATAGTCAAATGATTACTAATTTTGACTACTTCGCTTACCATTTTATGTGTCCTGACACATTCCATTTTTTTTTTTGAATTTAATTAAAAGCTGAATAATGTAGTAGATGAGAGTGGAAGCTCACTTTCACGCGTGGGCTGAAAAATTCTCACTCTCTCACCTTACCACATTCTTTGAAACATTTTGAAACAGAACCCCTTTTCTTTTCACTGTGAAAAATTTCCACTCTCTCACCCTTACTCCATTCTCTTTCCAAGAAAACCCCTTTCTTCTTCACTCTAAAAAATTCTCAAACTCTCACGCTTCCATTTAGAAACCCCACCCCCATCCCATTTATTGTAAACCAAGTATTGGTTTCCATTGTGAAAACTACAATTGAAAAAAGAATTATCTCCTAAACTTGGTTTAAACCAAGTATTGGTTTCCAATAAAAGTAATGACATCAACATCATCGTAATATCAGTTCAACTTATTTATAATTAATTCATAATTAAAAAAATAAACACACAACTACTAATGTGTCATAGTCTTAACACATGCAAAAACATAAATATCAACATGGGTAGGTTGGCAAACAAAGCCATGCAAAATTCAATAATTAATATTGTTCTAATTTTGGCCCTTCCTCCTCGCGTTAGTGAAAAACGGAGTTCCTATGGATTGACTCTTGAAACGTTTCCTTGGTTGATCCCTCAATTGGTGATACAAATTACTGCTTTGGCATTGGTCAGTGTCTTCAACAATTGTGTCCACGTTTTCCTTAACCTAGTTAACATGTTCAATAGTATTTTAAAAAAATTCAAATAACATGGTCTTCCCCACTTTCAGAAACTTGGACTTCACCCTACTATTTCAACTGATGATTCCTCCTTAAGGACATCAATTTTTTGGACTCTTCCATTGATTTCCTTAGTTCAATAATCACTGCTTCTTGTTCCACAACAACTTGTCTTAATTGTTCATACTCTTGTTCTTCTTCCTCAAATGTTGTACCATATTTTTGAAAAGCTTCCTTAACAAACAATTGACAAAGCTCAAAGTTGGACACACCAACATCAATAACAACCTACAACGTTTGACGAAAACAAACTCACATATTAAACAACTCATATTACCAACCAAAACACAATCCAAAAATCTTATGAAATTAAACATACCATGTCCTTATTCAAACAATTCTTAATTTTGTCCTTTGCTACTTTCATATCCATCTAATGTAATATTCTAGGGAACTCTATGATGGACTTGCAAACATTGGATTTTGGAATCAAAAAATGGTCAAACGACCAAAACATAAAGAAGTTCACACCAAAGGAAGTACTCAACCATGTTAAATTAAGTAAAAATAATAATTTATAATTCAAATAGATTGAACAACAAATACTTGTAACAGATACACCAACCAACAATATGGAAGTGAGTGGTGTTTCCTTTATCTGTTAAGAACATAGAAGCATTGCATATGGTCTCATCCAAGTAATCATAAACCACACCACCCTAGTTATATTTCTCAAGGCTACCAAAGTCTTCCACAATCGTAAACAATATGGGGAAAACTCTTCCACTATGATTTGGACATAATAACTTAGATATTCCCAATAAAATATAAAGCCTACAAAAATCCTCTAAACTAAGCTCTTCACTATGTTCTAGTAGAAGATGATAAACCATCTTAACATCAACACTTTTCTTATCAAATAATTGATTACAATTGCTTTGTAAACCAATACTCTCACCATCCACCCTTAAACCCATTCCCAAACATACATCCAATAAAGTAAATTCAACAACTTCCTTACTTATTAAAACCCTACTTACTTTCAATCCACAAACTAATTAACAACCTAAGAAGTGTCCTAGAAATTTTGACAAGTCCTTTCCACAGGGTGTTCCTTCAAGAAGCGACTTTTGTTCAGTAGTTAACTTGTTATTTAATAAACCAATGTATTTCGTCCGACATGAATGGGTAAAAGTCTACAAGAAAATTATCATTATAAGTTACCACTTCACTTTGTTTAAATATAAAATAATTGAAAATATACATCACATACCTTCGTATTAGCCTACCTATCACCATCACAATCACTGTCGTCACTATAATCACCCATTATACAATACCGTATTCAAAAATTGATGTCAATTGATGTCACCATACATCATGCAAACAATTAATGTTAGTCAGATTACCAAACATAAGAAGGTTGTTAAGTAGTGCATTTGAATGACCTGATGAATTTTATGACATCAAGAAACCTCAAAGGAAAAATGACATGTATATCATTTGACATGTACATTATTGAGCACATCATGGGAAAACCAATTTACTCAAGCAAAGAATATGACACATGGTCAACATACCAATAACATGGATATGTAATGTGCAAATATTATACCATGGTTTGACATTTATTGACTCAAGATTTGGCACATATATCTCTTTATAATTTACCCAATAAGCCAAGCAATCAAAGTAATCCTTGCTCAACTTGGTTAACTTTAACAACCATATGTAAAGTGAAAATATTATACCATGGGTTTGCACATATAAACTATTAACAATCTAAATCATCCATAGTCAACTTTAACTAAGACGAATATGTAATGTTCAAATACTATAACATGAGTTCATACATCTTAACCATATATTTTGATTTAGCATTACCATTTACTCAGTAAGCCAATAAATGAATGTCATTTGTGCTCTACAAGCATTTAAATCTACTAAAAGAAAACCTATGCAACTTATGAGCAACACCACCGCTAAAATGAAACCAAGACTAAAAATGACAATTTGAATCACTTCACACTTCCTAAGGAATCACCAATAAACACCAACAAACATGGCAACCCATACATATACAGAACTACCAATTACCATCCTTACAATACCAACCACCAAGTCCCTAACAGATTCAGAGAACTAACTAAATAAATCCACCATAAATAGCCTCATTGAAAATAGAGCATCAAATAAATATCCCCATTATAAAAAGAGTATCAAATTTAAGTTAGGTTTAAGGATTTCAAAACTTACCTCCACTATCGACGCACTAGGTATAACATCCTTTGGAAAAGAAGGATTCTAAGATGAACACGACTTACAACAAAAGCGACTTCTACAACATCAACAATAATCAAGGTTCAACATAACATCAATCCAAAAATAAGGGTTTCAAGACATAGAAAAAGAACGGATTCAACGGTACAACTACAATGCATAACAACAATAACGCTTCAAGAAGTTAACGCGACATTAATGAAGACAAAGACGAGTTCAAGAAGACCACTTCAAAAAGAGTTTCAGAAGATTGCTTTCTTTCAATAAATTTGTCTTATAAACCATTGGCTTAAATATCCTTTTGGTCCTCATTTTCGTAGTGTTTGTTGCGGATGGTCTTCATTTTGACAAAAGGTTTAAAATGGTCCTCATTCTTACCGAAGAATGATCCTCATTCTCGCAATTCGTGTTTTATTTGGTCCTTTTCTGTAACGCCGTTTAAATCATTAACGAAGCATTGTACAGGTGGCACGATTTGTATTAGGGTGTGTTACGTGTACTGTACATATGACTAATTAACGTTAAATTTCCAATTTAGGGGAAATTTTGCAATTAGGAAAATTTCTTCATCTTCGTCTTTCTTGAGCTCGGATTTGTAGAGGAAACATCTAATACTTGCCATTTCATCATTGGATTGTAGTTGCGCTCTTCATTTCAATTTTCCAGTTAATCATCATCAACAAGGTAAGTGGCTTTAAGGTTTTCTGGTTGTGTTTGCTCGTGGGTTAGGATTTTCGTAATTCTATTTCGAGGTTTGTTTGCACTAACTGCTGAAACTCAAATAACTCAACCACCAAGGAATGAAGTGGAGAGTCGACCAGCACCACTACCAAGACCAGAAGAACCTACCAACACCAGAAGAACCATCTCAGCAGTTTAGGATGAAATTACAGATTAGGAGGAGGCCATTATAGCAGCTACAAACATCTTAGTTATTTTTTGGAATTTCTGATGTAGAATTCATTATTGATGTACTACATTCTGACTTTCCTTAAACTTCGTTCAATCTCACTTTTGCCAAATATTGATGTAGTGCATATTTTGATGAGGATGAATTAATGTTATGAATTTAACTTCTTCTAGACTTAGATCAATCTAATTTTTTCCAAGCTTAGATCAATATCACTTACTTCAATGCTCAGATTAAGATGTCATTTTGAACATGTTGGAACTAATATCAACATAATCAAACTAATTCATTTCTTCATTTAACAATAGTATAAAACAGATTGGACTTTAAAAGATTATACATAAATAGTACGAATAATACAATAACAACACAAGTGAACCCTATTACTAATTGTAGCCTCTTCTCAGCAACCTTCAATGACTCCTCCAAATCCATTAATCTGTCTCATTTGTGTCATGATGATGACATCCTTTTCATCAACACCACCATTTGAAAAAGTTGCAGCCCACATTATTGGAATCACCACTCTGTAAATCAATAAACCAAAAATTAAAACCAATTTGTTATTAACACAAAAATAAAAATAGATTGTACCCAAAATTTTCTACCAATATTCTTTGGAGTTCTTGTCATCTTCAAAGCTGCCATCTCTCCGCAACTACAAATCGGAGTTAATCCATTTCTCGTTGAACCACCAACAGTGCACGAAGTGATACAACACGGTTGCCTCCAACGATTACAACTAGAGGTAAAGGAAGAAGATTGGGACTGTAACATACCTATACCTATATAATAAGATTGCATGAAGAAGAATACTGCAGCAACATCAATTGGGAATGGAGGAACAAGATTGCCAAAACTCACCAACTGCCCAAACATTCCTTACCAAAACCCTAGCTTACTTATTCATCCCCAAATATCTAATTACCACACCTGTACAGTACACGTAACACATCCTAATACAAACCGTGCCACATGTCCAATGCTCCGTTAATGATTTAAGCGGCGTTACAGAAAAGGACCAAATAAAACACGAATTGCGAAAATGAGGACCATTTTAAACATTCAGTAAAAATGAGGACCATTTTAAACATTCTGTCAAAATGAGGATCATCCGCAATAAATATTACGAAAATGAGGACTAAAAAGATATTTAAGCCTAAACCATTTATGTCTTTCAAATATAGCCACCGTGGAAATCAATTAAAACTAAAAAAAATAATAATAAAGTGTCAGTGTCATGTATGGTTGTGAGATAAGTTGTATATCATTTTTCATTTTTGTAGTCACCTAAAGTCCTACTTATATGCCTACAGTGGTGACTGGTTAGGGATGAGAAAAAATTCATTTTTTTATCTAATTCACTTTTAGTTTTAGAAAATTTAATTCAAATTTTTTTATAAAAAATATATTTTACATTTTGAAGTTGATTTAAATATTTGAATTTAAATTTAAATTTAAATTTTAATTCAAATATCTTGGACTTAAAAAAGAATTCAAACTAATTCGGTAGAAAAACTGAATTTGGATACAAAATTTGATCAATTGAATCTAAGATAGATCTGGAATGGATCTTTACAAATCTAATTCATGATTACCCTTAAAGCTGACAAGATAACTCAGTTGAGCTACCCATCCATCAACTTGGCCAATGAAGATTGTATGAAACAACAAATACAAATTAAAGATATGGGTGACTGAAATAAAATTTCCATCGATGCTTCTGCACTTCCTTTAACGTTGGAGTTTGATGTTGTTGTACTGTGGTTCCTATAAAAATGTGTGATTTGGATTTCTTAGCAAGATCAACGGTATCCAAAACTGTAAAAAAATATGTTTCTTCAAATGGGTGAATGGAGAAGAAAAAAAATAAGTGTTTAAATGATTTGATTTGAAACAGTAGGAGGACTTAGTAAAGCCCATAACATTTATCGTTTGAAAAAACTTTTTTAAGTTTTCAAAATATAACAATTAATTAACTAATAAAAAAGAAATAAGAAAAATTAAAATAATGTTAAAGATATAAATATCGTGTAATTTTCTAATTCGACATCTTATCAACTTACTTGCACATGGAAACATCAATAGAATTGTTAACATAATTAATAAACATATATATATATATATATATATATATAATAACTCATAAATATAATAAATAATTAGATAGCATTAAATATAATTAGGAATATTTTTAAATAATGCAATATTACATTTTTAAACTTGATTTACTTTAACTTGTGAATAAAAATATACTAAAATTGTATCCGAAAATTACATCTGTTAAAATCATTAAAACAACCTATTATGTCAAATTTTAAGTCGAGAATTGTAATAGACTTCTAAAAGAATTTAATATAATTAAATTTTATTTATTAAATTGAAATTCATTTTGATTTGTAAGTAAAAAATTGGATGTGAATATAAAATAATACCTTTAGATATGTAAATAAAAAATTGAATATAAATATAAAAAATCATTACATTTAATAAAACAAAAAGGATAAATAAATATGTGCATAAACAATTAATTAATTGCTAAAAATAAAAAATATACGAATACAATTATAAATCTTTTTAAAAATAATAATATTAGATTTTAAAACTGAAATTAATTTCGTGAATGAAATTGAAGGTAAAGTGTAGTAGATAAAAATATATGTTAAAACCGCTTCCCAAATATATAACTGAGTAAGATCCTTATTTAATAAGTTATATTTTAACATTTTAAATATGTATTAACTAATTTTTATTTAGTCGTTATTAACCGTTACTAGTTATATAGATCGTATCGCATTGCATGGATTTGTTCCTTGCATAAAAAGTTTCATAGTGCATTGAAAAATATAGGAAATACATAAGTCTATTTTAAGAAAATTCTATTATTTCATTGATCTTGAACATGTAGTGTCATGTTTTCTAACATTAAATGTTATTATAAGTGTCACAACTCAACATATAACATGGCACTCAAGGTATTTATAATACTATATTATTCATGTACTATCTATTATTATATAATTTACCTAATGAGTTTAACTATGGTGTAGTGCAATAAGCAAACTAGTAGCTTGAATGTTGCTACTACATCATATATAATGGATGACAACTATTGTGGAAGTCAATTATAAAAGTGGTTGGGATGAGATAATATGATATATCTCATTTATACATATGTCCTAATTAATTTTCATATGTAATAATTTTATCTTCAATTTACTTTTGTAGATTTTTGTTGACAAATAGCCATTGGTTTCAAAAGCACTACCATAAGTTTAGAAAATATGGGCAAAATATTTTCTTTCTAAATATAAGAATTTAGAAGTTGATAGTTAGATTTAGTTTAGTAATTTTAAATGTTTAAGAACTTTGTTCAAAGATTAGATAGTTATCTTTAAGATTTATTAAAAGTCTTTTCTATGATATATTATTATACCTGTTTTTAGATTTGCCAATTTTGGCCTTTTATTGAAGGTGTTTTGTAATATTTCTTTATTTTTACATCTTGTATGAGATTAACATAACTTCAGATGCATCAACAAATATTAAAATATCCAAGAAAATATTTTATACAACTCAAATACTATTTTTTATGCGTTTTTATCTCACGAAGCTACTGTTGGAATTTGACCTTATTTTAAAGGTGTTTTGTAATTTTTTTTTATTTTCACATCTTGTATGAGATTAACATAACTTCATCTACATCAACAAACACTATAATATCCAAGAAAATATTTTATGCAACTCAAATGCTATTTTCGATGTGTTTTTTTTTTCATGAGGCCACTATTGGAATTTGTTGGAGTAGTCCAAGTGTAAGTCAAAAAGAGTCAAAGTTCCACATTGGGTAAAATAAACAAAGTTAAATACTATATAAGAATAAAGACCCATAATACCATGGCCTTAAGGTTTTGGTGTAAAACTGCTATCAAATGTCTTATATGTGTAAGATTAATGTCATATAACCATATAGAACCACAATTTCCCAATGACTATAACCATAACTCATATATGTGAAAAAATATATATACAAACTCATTAGTGGTATCAGAGCTGATGGTTCGGAGTGACTGATCGCATAATCATAACCATAACAAAAAGGGGTCACTCGTACACTTGAAGGGAAATATACCATATGAAAAAAAAAACAAGCCTTAAGGTTTTGTTGGTGTAAAACTAGTGTCAAATGTTTTATATGTGTAAGACTAATGTCATATAACCATATAGAACCACAATCTCTCAATGACTATAACCATAACCCATATATGTGAAAAATATAA
This sequence comes from Vigna unguiculata, assembly GCF_037176805.1. Lineage (NCBI taxonomy): Eukaryota > Viridiplantae > Streptophyta > Magnoliopsida > Fabales > Fabaceae > Vigna > Vigna unguiculata. The sequence goes on from NC_140798.1 coordinate 5,763,922, forward strand.
AATATAAACCCAACAGAATTTAGCCTTATTCTGAAGGCATTTTGTAATTTCTTTATTTTCATACCTTGTATGAAATTAACATAACTTCAACTGTATCACCAAATATTATAATATCCAAGAAAAAAATTATTTTATACAACTTAAATACTACATTCGATGTGTTTTTATCTCACGACGCCACCATTGGAATTTGGAGTGCTTGTTGAGTCAGGTTTATCAAAGCAATGGGAAAAATGTTTTTGTTTACACTAATTATTCATAAAATTTGAATAAAACATATTTAATGAAAGAAATAGAGTGTCAAGATAGCATTCTTACAAGGCATTGCCAAATTCTGACCATAAATATTCATGGTGGCTAATTGTGAGCAGTTATGGATAATCTTCATCGACGATCTTAATAATGAGTTGTCTCATCATGTAAAGATTGTTTAAAATGTTAAGGTAGGATAAAGTTTTACTTGGGGCCCACAATCGGCCGCCATTGTTTTGATCCTAAGACATCGTTAGGGTCAATCACTATACATAGAAGTATTATCCGCTTTGGAGCGTCGGCTCCATCACAATTTTGTCTTTAAAAGGCGCCTTAGAGGTTGAAAGGAGGAAGGAGTATTTAAACCATCTTAGGCCTCGACTTCTAAGTGATATGTGACTATTGGATGTGGTAGGAACATAAAGCCCCCAGTCGAAGTCTAAGGGGAATGAGCGGATCATCCCCAGTGGATGGCTTAAGGGACTAAAGGTTTTGTTATCAATCCCACGGGATTGATGGTTCTGTTATGGGCCCTACGATGGGTGTCAAATGTTTTTACCGAGATCCGAAGTGTGGACCTTTGGACAAGTGGCAAAATTTGAATGGATTGGATAATCCTTATGTATGCTCTTGAGGGCTAGAACACAGGGGAAGATCCACCTGCAAATGACTCTATAACGCTCAAGTCAGTAAGAGACTTTGGATCTTTTAAAGTAAGAGAGGCTGAGTATGACAAAGTGTGTATTTCTTGGTGAAATACTAGGTGTAACTTATGATTGTGTGATAAAAATAGATAATATAAAGAGAATATAAAATAATATAAACAAATATAACAACTTACCTTTATATGTTAAATTAGTGGAATAATAACAATAATGTGATACATTCATTACCTGATATACCAAATATTTTTTAAATATATGGTATTAAGGAATATCACGACATAATCAAACTACCGATATTTAATCACATATACTATTAATATATGAATATTTGCACCAACAAATATATCTCATAATATCTTTCAATTACTTTAGGTCAGTAAAGTTGAATGAATCTTATTGGACCGCATCACTTTGCATATTTGCTGGGCTAGGTATGTACATGTATAAAATTGGTTAATCAATGCTTCTCGAGCATAATTAGAGTTAACTTATACCCTTTTATTTAAGAAAATAGTAAATTAGCTAAGAAAGACTCAATTGGCCAATTTGATTCACAAGGTAGCATTTTGAAATCTACACTAGTGGTAAGCGGTACATTAGTGTCATTAGACACCAAAGGAAGTTACTTTAGTGAGTTCCAAAGGTATGGTGTTAGGCATCTCCAAGGGACCGTTGGGCACAACCTGAAAATTTAGTTCTAACGAGCTCTAGTTGGGTGCAAGCATCTTAGCCTCAACGCAACTTCTTTGAAAGATGTGATGGCTTTTTGATGTTCGCTGGATGGGCTTTCTTTAGTGTTGATTAGTTAAATAACTTTAGAAATTGTGTACAAAAGAACATAATTTGTGTTACAATTAAAATTTCCAAAAGTATAATCTGTGTTAATATAACGTGTGTGACCAATCGTTAACATTATTATTTTAAAGGTTAAAATACCTTTTTGGTCCCAATTTTTGTCAAGTTTTTTCAAATAAGTCCTAATTTTGGTTTTGTGTTCAAATAGGTCCCAATTTTCGTCAATTTTGTTCAATTGGATCCTTTTTTGCTAACACCGTTTAAATTATTAACAACCATGAACAATGACTGCCACGTGTCACTTCGTAGTTTTTTTGAATTTTTTTATTTTTATTTTTATTTATTTTTATTTTTTTAAATTTTTTTTAAAAAAATTTATTTTTTTAAATGTACACGTGTCAACCTAGGAGTGTGTCACGTGTCACTTCGTGGTTTTTTTGAATTTTTTTTGAATTTTTTATAAAATTTTTTAAAAATTTTTTAAAATTTTTTAAATTTTTTTTAAAATGTCCACATGTCAATCCAGTAGCGTGCCACGTGTCAAAGTCAATGTTCTAAATTCAATTTAGTCCCTATATTTGTTATTTTTGTTCAATTAGGTCCCAATTTTTGTTAACATTAACCAATTTGGTCTTTCTCCAAATTAAAACCAAATTTAATTTTTATATTAAAATCCACATTTTTTATTAAATATTTTTATATAATATATTAAAATTCACATCATTACAACTTTGATATAAAAATTAAATTTGGTCACATCTTCGATAGGGACCAAATTGGTTAATGTTAACAAAAATTGGGACCTAATTGAACAAAAATAACAAATATAGGGACCAAATTGAATATAGAATATTGACTTTGACATGTGCCACACTACTGGGTTGACACGTGGACATTTAAAAAAATCAAAAAAATTCAAAAAAAATAAAATAAAAAATTCAGAAAAACCATGAAGTGACACGTGGCACACTCCTGGGCTGACACGTGTACATTTAAAAAAATTAAAAAAAAATAAAAAAATTAAAAAAATTAAAAGAAAAATTAAAAAAAATAAAATAAATAAAATAAATATAAAAAAAAACCACGAAGTGACATGTGGTAGTCACTGTTAATGGTCGTTAATGATTTAAACGGTGTTAGCAAAAAAGGACCCAATTGAACAAAATTGACGAAAATTGGGACCTATTTGAACACAAAACCAAATTAGGACTTATTTGAAAAAACTTGACGAAAATTGAGACCAAAAAGGTATTTTAACCTATTCTAAATATTTCAATTATATATTAAATAATGTGTGCGTTGTAATTATTAATGTGTATTAAGTAATATGTATTGATGTTGCACAAAAACGATGGCAGATGGAAAGGGTGTCAAAATCTTGAAATCATGCTTGCATTTATGATGTGTTTGTTTCCAAGAATGGATTTAAGAGAATGTAGAAGTAAAAATGAGGTTGTTTCTTGATGGAGAGATAAAAGTGAAAATATTTGAAAATAAAGAAAAAAATAGGTCAATTAGGCCCAAGTCATGCAATGTCAAGTTGAACCAAACTAAAGTCAAGTTAGGTTAAACTAAAACCAAGTCACATTAGGTTAAGCCCAACCTAGGTGAGCTTGGGATGGTTTGGGTTAAGGTTGGGACCCATGTCTAGCTAAGATGGATTTGGTTTAGGTCTGGTTGAGATAGGTTAAGTATGTCGAACTCATGTTAGATCGAGTCGAACCAAGTTCATGAGTCAAGCAGACATGGATGTATGTAAAGTCAAGTCGAGTCAAGCTCATGTTAGGCAAAGTCAAGTCATGTCAAAAATAGGCTTGGTCCACATTAGGTCGAGATGGACATAGTCAAAAGGTTTCATATTGACTTGATTTGAGTTAGGTTGATTGAACCTAGCTAATGCAAGGTCAAGTTGGATTGGACCGAAGTTAAACTTAACTAGATTAACTTAAATCAAACATAAATTGGATTGAATTGAGTCATACCAAACTTAACTAAGACTAAATTCACTTATATCAAAACAAATTAAACTAATTCAAATTTAAATTAGAAAAATTAATCTAAATCCAATATATCTGAAAGACTGGGGATGAAATTCAAATCTATATAAACATTTATTAACTTTAAAATAAAAATACGTAATTGAAAAATGAAAGAATAAATTTACATATTTTTATTGTTAGGAGCAAATTCATCTATATAAACATATATGAACTTTGACATGTGTAACTAAAAAGATGTTTTTTTTTCAAATATTATATTATATTTTCAGTAGAAAATAAATTTATAGAATTCTTATTTCCTTCTTTTAATTTTTTAAATTTATGTTGTTTACAAATTCTTATTTGATTGTAATTTTATAACAGGATTAGTTGTATTTAATTTTAAGTAATTTTTGAAACAAGACAAGGGCATTGTGGCAAAATTGAAATTTTCAATTTAGTGCCAAAATTCTAAATTTAAAATTGAAAATAGGAGTAATTAAAGTAGAAGCTTTTTAACATTTTATTTCTAATTCACTTTGAATGTTTAAGACTCTAATATAAGTAGCTATTATCACTTTATATCAATTTTATACTTTTTAGAAGTGTGTAAACTCTTCCTAAAAAGGCGTAATACTCTCTCCCCTTCATGAAATCTTATCTTGATTTCTAAAATTTGAATAACATTTTTCCTTTAAAGTCATTTTAAATAACCTAATTTTCAATATATTTTCTCTTCCGTCTATTTTTTTTCGTTTTACCTTAACGATCTAGGATTTTCATTTAATACAGTTGTTTGATGAAATATGTCATGTCTATTTTTTAATGTGGTTTATAAACATTGAAAAAAAAACATTACCTTTCAATTTACTGGATTTTAAGAGAGGTATCATTCTTAAATTGTTGGGCCAGATTAAATACTGAATTTGTGAAGAATAGTATTGCAACAATAAACAACTAAGTGCAAAATTATTGTCTTAGAATTGCATATAATTTAATAATGGTTTATATAAACTCTAAACAAAGATCAAAATTCATAACAGAACTCAAATTATACAGATCTTGCAGATACCTCAGTGAAAAGGCAAAACTTTATATCATCTTTAAATAATGAATATGCCGCCTTGTTTATCATTCATCAATTTGGATAGCAGACATTGGCACTTCAGAGTTGACAGGTTCATTATCATCATCATGATCCTCACCCTGGCTGTCTTCAGAATCCATTGAGTCCCCCTTTTGGAAGTAATCAGTTTTGAAATCGTAATCACCATCCATGGGATCCGAAGAGGCTGAAGCTTTCTTAGCCTTTTTTCTTTTCTTTTTCTCTGCGCGCCTCAGTTTTGTATTAAGCATACCGTCCGCAGTATATAATTTTTCATTTTGCCTACTTGCTGCACTGTTATCCTTCTTCTTTCCACCATCATCTTCCATGGATTCATCCACCTCACCCACATTTCCGGGACCTTCGCCTTGGTCACCTGACTTCGCTTCTGTCTCATCCTACAACAGAATGCTTTAATTATTAAGTATGATATCAACAGTCAATTCCCTAGGAATTTTCTCTAAACGGTTTCAAGAAACAAACCTCCAACATCATTTCATTAAGATTGAGAGGGTGACTTGAAGGAACTTCAACAGCACTGAAGTCATCAACAGATTTAAGGCTCCCAATATATGAAGATTCATTGTTATAGACTTCATCAACGTTAAACTCTTTCGCAAATTCAGATACTATCTTCGCCTCTGAAGGTTCACCTTGATCCCTATTTGGGGGCATGGTATAATACTGAATTTTACCTGAAACATACAAACAAAAAGAGAATTTTCTCCGCTTAGTTCTTTCTCAATTTTAACTTCAACACACAGAAAAGTAATCAGTTCTCTGATCATAATTTAAGAAATTCCATGTATGCGTACCCTCGTTCCAATCACGAAGAACGATTCTTGCAGTAGTATCAATGTCATGTATTCCACCATTCTTGAGTTTACCCTTCACTATAGCTACCTGCCGCAAAAAGTCGTTAACATCACCTACATTGAAACTGCCAATTTTGTACAGAGTTACCAGCTGCTCAGGCAGACAGAGCTTTAGAATTTCCTTCACTGCGTTGTCCAAAGTTAAAAGAAAAGGAATAAGTCTTTCAATTTACTTCACGAGAGTCAGTACAGCTTAAATCAGGATTTTCCTTAAATAAAATAATCGTATCATGCAAACTTCTAAGTGTTTTGGAAATTAGAATTCTCATTACTAAATCAAATGTTAATTTATATCTAAACAAAATATAAAACAACCATAGAATTTTAAAACAAGATAACAGGAAACATAATCCAACAGCCCGTACATAGAAAAATCCAAAGTTCTACTACATCACCTATCAGTTGCACTTTTAAAACCTAACAGAACTCCATTTTATAACTAGGATAAGTGGCAATATTTAATCAATGGGTGCTTTTATCACCGACATCCTGACCCTGGTAGATCAACCACACAACCATATAATATAATACAATGTACGCACTCAGTGTCCCAAGGACTAAGCTCATTCACACCATTGTTAACACAGAAGTTAACGAATGTTGTAAAGATGGAGCAAATTTGAAAATATTGCAAATAATCGAATTATAATTGAAAGCCATTCTATTAGAGAAAATGGCGGAATAGAAGATAAGAAATTTACAGCAAACCAGACATTAAATAAAAAACTTACAATGGGCTAATACCTCTTCTGCTTAAAAACAGACATAACATAACATCTTTAAGGACAGAGTGCGACCCTTATATATGCAGCCACTAGTCAAACCAAATGAACCAAAAAATAGCAAAAATTGGGAACTGTTGTAAAATGGAATAATATTTCTTCAATGTCACAATCTCCTTTTCTTTTACTATTTTTTCATGTAAAATTCCTTTAAATCTTCTACCATTCTTTTTGAAATGAAGTAATGTAAATAAATACCTGAATAACCAAATAATAAGGGGGGAAATGACTTTGTATACCTGGACCAATTGGATCCTCCAAGTTCTCAATCCTCTTGCAATTTTTTAAGGCAATGGAAGCATCATTTTCTTTAGACTTCAGCATAACAACACCAGGGCAATCTAGCAACTTAACATTTTTGTCCAATTGAACCTCTTGCATTGATCTTGTTAACCCCGGAGTAGAGCCAACATTGACAACATGAGACCTTTTTAAACTATTAATAAGACTACTCTTACCCACATTGGGCAAGCCAATCAAACCCACCGTGATTGACTTTTTAATCTGTCAACACAAGGAAGCAAAACAACAAAAATGAATGATCCAAAATCAAAGGACAAAAGCAGAAAAAACCAAACAATTAATGGATAAGCAATAGACATTATAGAGACTAAAAAAGAAACTACAACAGGGAAAATAGATAATCAATCAAATGCAAAAATCCCCAAAAGGTAGCAACGATAAACCATGAAGATGC